>NC_047088.1:204835791-206331416 GCF_902459505.1 Geotrypetes seraphini
CACAGCAACGACGGCCAACAAATTGGAATAACTATGGGTTAAAATACTGGGAAGGAAAGGGCCTGAGATAAAGATGGGCCTGTACTATCGTCCAGCTGGGCAAACCGAAGCAAATGATGAAGAAATGAAAGCCGAGATAAGGCAAGAATGCAAAAGCGGTAACACGATTGTTATGGGAGACTTCAACTATCCTGGGATAGGCTGGAGTCTTGGAAACTCACAATGCGCTAGGGAGACCGGATTCCTGGAGGCTATACAGGACTACTTCATGGAGCAGCTTGTCAGAGAACCGACGAGAGGGAATGCCACTCTGGATCTAATCCTAAATGGGCTAAGAGGACCTGCAAAGGAAGTGGAAGTAGTGGAACCGTTGGGAAACAGCGATAACAATATGATCAAGTTCAAAGTTGAAGTAGGAATATCTAAGGGAAAGAGAACCACAGCGACAACTTTTAACTTCAAGAAAGGAAACTACGAAGCGATGAGAGTAATGGTAAGGAAGAAACTTAGAAACAGCTCAAAGAAATCGCAGACTGTAGAGCAAGCCTGGTCTTTATTGAAGGACACGGTGAGCGAGGCACAAAATCTGTATATCCCCAGATTTAGAAAAAGATGCAAAAAGAGCCGAACAAAAGACCCGGAAATGGAAAAAGGACAAAACCGGGGAGAACTGGAAAGAGCACAGGAAGCATCAAAAAAAATGTCACTGCGTTGTTAGAAGAGCAAAAAGAGAATATGAAGACAGGCTAGCCAGGGAAGCACGAAATTTCAAACCATTCTTCAGATATGTTAAAGGGAAGCAGCCAGCAAGGGAGGAGGTGGGACCGCTTGATGACGGAGACAGGAAAAGAGTGGTGAAGGAGAAAAAAGAAGTGGCGGATAGACTAAACATGTTCTTTTCATCAGTATTTACAAAAGAGGACACATCCAATGTGCCGGAACCTGAAAAGATCTTCAAAGGACATCAAGCAGAAAAATTAACATCCATGGAGGTAAGCCTTGAAGACGTACATAAACAGATAGATAGATTAAAAACTGACAGATCTCCGGGCCTGGACGGAATCCACCCTAGGATATTGAAAGAACTAAAAGAGGAAATAGCGGAACTACTACAGCATGTTTGTAATCTATCCCTGAAAACAGGCGTGATCCCGGAGGATTGGAAGATAGCTAATGTTACGCCCATCTTTAAAAAGGATCAAGAGGTGACCCGGGGAACTACATACTGGTAAGTCTGACTTCAGTTCTGGGGAAAATGGCGGAAGCGCTGATAAAAGACAGCATCGATGAGCATCTAGAAAGGAATAAACTGATGAAAACAAGCCAACATGGCTTCTGCAAGGGAAGATCATGCCTAACAAACTTATTTTACTTCTTCGAAGGAATTAACAAACAAATGTACAAAGGGGACCCCATAGACATTGTATACTTAGATTTCCAAAAAGCCTTTGACAAGGTACCCCATGAACGCCTACTATGGAAAATGAAGAACCATGGGGTAGAAGGAGACGTACATAGATGGATCAAAAATTGTTTTGCGGGTAGGAAGCAAAGGATAGGAATAAAGGGCCACTACTCTTTCTGGAGGAGGGTCACGAGTGGTGTTCCACAGGGGTCGGTACTCGGACCGCTGCTATTCCATGTATTTATAAATGATCTAGAAACAGGGACAAAGTGTGAAGTAATAAAATTTGCAGACGACACCAAACTATTTAGTGGAGTTGGGACTAAAGAGGACTGTGAGGATTTACAAAGGGACCTGAACAAACTAGAAGAGTGAGCGACGAGATGGCAGATGAAGTTTAATGTAGAGAAATGTAAAGTCTTGCATGTAGGAAACAGAAACCCGGAGTACAGCTATATGATGGGAGGGCTGGTAATGGGTAAAAGTACCCTAGAAAAGAACTTGGGAGTAATCGTGGACAAGACAATGAAGCCGTCGGCGCAGTGCGCAGCGGCCTCTAAGAAGGTGAATAGAATGCTAGATATTATCAAGAAAGGTATTACAACCAGAACAAAAGAAGTTATCTTGCCGTTGTATTGGGCGATGATGCGCCCGCATCTGGAGTACTGCATCCAATATTGGTTGCCGTACCTTAAGAAGGATATGGCGATACTTGAGAGGGTTCAGAAAAGTACTATCTTACTTCTATATTATCATTTTATTGTAAACCGGCTAGATACTTATCGATGGTCGGTATATTAAAAATCAATAAACTTGAAACTTGAAACATGAAAAGAGCGACGCGATTGATAAAAGATATGGAAAACCTTTCATATGCTGAAAGATTAGAGAAACTGGGGCTCTTTTCCCTGGAAAAGCGGAGGCTTAGAGGGGACATGATAGAGACTCACAAGATTATGAAGGGCATAGAGAACGTAGAGAGGGACAGATTCTTCAAACTTTCGAAAACTACAAGAACGAGAGGGCATTCGGAAAAATTAAGAGGGGACAGATTCAGAACCAATGCTAGGAAGTTCTTCTTCACCCAAAGAGTGGTGGACACCTGGAATGCGCTTCCTGAGGGTGTGATAGGACAGAGTATGGTATTGGGGTTCAAGAAGGGATTAGATGATTTCCTGAAGGAAAAGGGGATAGAAGGGTATAGATAGCAGATTACTATACAGATTCTGGACCTGATGGGCCGCCGCATGAGCGGACTGCTGGGCATGATGGACCTCTGGTCTGACCCAGCAGAGACACTGCTTATGTTCTTATGTTATCTTCCAATTCAAGCTTGAAAGATTTGAAAACATATCTGCAAGCACCTGATTTTTTTTCTGCTCATGAGCATATAAAATATATAGACGTTAATATGTTGACTTTCTGTAGTGCCAAACTGCACCCAGTTTATCAGGGAAAATATTTCATTGTTTTCGGTATGGAAAACATTGTCATTAAATTGACTCAGATTTTGCAACAAAGAAAAAGTTGGTGCAAAAAGTTTTTAGAAATGAACTCTGTTGTCATTATCCAAGAGCAAATCTATAGCTGTTAAAATGGATGCAGTAGTATTGAAATCTGAGAATGATTCCCTCAATGTTCCTCAAGGCCTAACACAAACAACATCAGTGTACTTGTGCTGTAGACCAGTGTTTTCAACCTTTTTACACCCGTGGACCAGCAGAAATAAAATAATTATTTTATGGACCGGCAAACTACTAAGACTGAAATTAAAAAAACACATTTCCACCCTGTCTCCCCAAGCTCGGTCCCCACAAACCATCTGATCCCATCGGCACAAGCCTCAGTTATGATTTTATATTGAACGTATTTTATTAAAGTATAAAAAGAAACAATATTCTGTACAATTGTCATTTTATAAATATACAGACCAAGGACCCTGTCTCCCCTCCCCTTCACATATATCCCCTCTACTATCAAGAAAACTGAACAAGCCAAATTTATTACAGAATGCTACACAGAAATATCATGCTAACAGAATACTGCAGTCACACATGACAGGAATAGTGTTAGGGGAGTGCACCTAAGCCAGCTGGAAGCTAAAGAAGCACTGTCTGGGCTTTGTAGTCCCCAGTTATGTTTCTAGCAGGATATATATTTCAAATCTGATATATTCTAAAGACAAAATAGAAATAAAATGATTTTTTTCAACCTTTTGTTGTCTCTGATTTCTGCTTTCATCTTCTTTTCACTCTTTTTCTTCCAGCATCTGCCCCTTCCATCCATTGTCTTCCCTCTCCCCCTTCCATATATATCTGACTTCTTTCTATGCCCCTCTCCCCAGCCTGTGCCTCCTCTTTCCTTTTTAAATCATTCATTCCAGCTTCACTGCTTTCTTCATTTTTATCTCTCCTACACCAGATCTAGCATCTTTATCCCTCTCTCATTTCTCTGCTGACCCCCCTTTCTAGCATCAGTCTCTCTACTTTCTCATTCCTCTGTCTCTCCCCTTTCCCTCATCTGATCTCTCTATTCCACCCTGACCCCCTTCCCCTCCTGTAATCTCCCTGCCAGCTGTTTCCTTCCTTTTTTCTTTCTCCCTTCCCTCCTCCCCCCTATCCAACATTAACTCTCTTCCCATCCCTATCCCTCCTCTCCTTCCAACAGCATCTCTCCTTCTACCTCCCTCCAGGTGCAGTAGCAGCTCTCCCTTTATCCAGCAGCTTCCCAGCCTCCAACAGTGGCTTCCTCTCCTTCCAGCAGCTCTCAGTACTTGCCTGCAGCAGTGATTTACTTGGGCAGCCTTGCCGCTTCTGAGGAAAGTGGAAGTTGCCAGTGAATCACTGCCCTGGCAAGTATGAGAGCTGCTGGGAAGGGAGACAGCCACTTTTGAAGGCTCCTCAGGATCTTGCTCCCACGCACGCTGACCATCTCCTTCCACTTGCACCTGTACCTGCAGCTTTCTCTCTTCTACCTGCTCCTTCCCCACGGCCCTCTTCAGCAACTCGGTAGGGGTGGTGATCAAGACAGGCTGCCGATGTCGGGACCTTCCTTCTCTGAGTCCCGCCTATTTTGTTTCAACTTCCTGTTTCCAAACAGGCGAGACTCACAGAGGGAAGGCCCCGACGTCAGCAGCCTGTCTTGATCGCCCGAGGCTGGGCGGAACAGCAGCCTTCCAACACTACCGCAGTCGGCAGGAAATTTAACCGCCGACTTGATCTCGCCGGCCCTGTGCGGACCAGCAGAAATTTTCTGCGGACCGGCACCGGTCTGTGGACTGGCGGTTGAAGAACAGTGCTATAGATAGAGAAGGAAATCACACATGTTGTACTGCAAGCTTTGTATTCTAAGGACTGATTTTTTTTTTTTAATTATTCAGTCTTTATTAACTACTAATGTTTAAGCCCGTTACATTAACGGGTGCTAGTAAAGCCTCCTTCCCTCACATGTCCCCTATTTTCAGCCCCAGCTCCATACCCATTTATACTCCCCCAGCCCCCTTCTCCCATCTGTTCCCTTTCAGCCCAAGCCCCCTTTTCTCACCAGCAGCATTTCCCTCCTCACTCCACTTCCCTGTCCAGCAGCACCTCTTCCCTGCTCCCTGTCCTTCTTCATTGCTCACCCGGCCCAGTAGCACCTCTTCCCTGCTCCCCCTGTCCCTCTTCCCTGCTCCCCGTTCCAGTAGCACCTCTTCCCTGCTTTCCCCGTCCAGTAGCACCTCTTCCCTTCTTCCCTTGTCCCTCTTCCCTGCTCCCCTGGTCCAGTAGCAACTCTTCCCTGCTCCCCCTGTCCCTCTTCCCTGCTCCAACAGCACCCCTTACCTGTTTCCCCGGTCCAGTATGCAGCGTTGTGAGCATCGCGGCTGGCTTTTGCAAACCTCGTAGGCCGCTCTGCCCCTCGGAAGTATGTTCCCTCTGACGTAATCGCGTATGTCAGAGGAAACGTTCTACTGAGGTGCTGTGCGGCCTGCAAAGTTTGGCACAGCCGGCCGCGATCCTCACGGGAGCAACTCCCGACCCTCAGTGGCTCGAAGCCCTCCTCCCAGCAGCCACTGCCAGCGCCGCTTCGCGAAGCCCTCCTCCCGGCAGCCGCCACTCCGCACCGCCTTTCATGTGCTTTAGCGCGCATGCGTACTCTGCCGACCACAGAACTACAGATCAGGGAACACAGTGGTAAAAGTGCACATGCGTGCTTAACATTTTATTATAGTTGATTCTGGAATACAACTGACAATGGCCTGTAACTTGCAGTATCTTACTATGTATAATATCCATGACACATTTTTATATTGCACTGTGAAGGAAACAGAAGTTTTAGAAGATCAACTGTGGCTCATCATTGCCTTGATTACACAAGAGAAATGTCTGTGACAGGCTAGATGTGAATTTTGAGAGGACAGTCAAACAATAAAAGGCAAGAGTGGTGTCTTTCCAACTACTCGTAAAATCTTTATTTAACAAGTAATAGTCCCAAGGATCCCTGTTTTGGCATTTAACACCTTCCTCAGGGGACACTATTAAAAGATATATGGAACAAAAAATAAAACCATTATAACATTAAGTGACATGTATATTAAGACCATAAATACATATATATAAAACTGTACATATAGCACATTAAGAAACATATATATTAAGGCCATAAAATACATCTATATAAATACATCTATTAAAAAAGCATAACTGCACAAGCTATATGAAGTCCATAAAATAGGAAAACAGCTGATGTCATAACCACACTTATATCACGGATTTGAACATTAAGAAACATGTATATAAAGGCCATGTGAATTTTGAGCAATAAGTTAGGAATCAGACTTTACAGAGTTAACATTTGGACCATTTTTGCTGCTTTCTTTGAACAGGACCCAGTGGTGCAGAGTGTCAGTGTCCAGCTATAGGTCGCTGGTATTTGGCTAATAATAATAAACACTGCATTGTGGACAATGGCACTAGGTGTGAAGGGGGAAAATTTACATGTTTAAATGGACGCTGCATCCCAGAGCAATGGAAATGTGATAATAGGAATGACTGCGGTGACAGGAGTGAAGAGCTGGAGAGAGTCTGTGGTAAGGCATTTCAGCATTGTGAAACATTTTTTTTTACAATTTTTTAACTGTCTGAAACTAGTGCAAACAACTAACAGGAAAAAGCATGTCCTTTCAATATGATCTAGAAGTGTATTGTATGGTAAATTAAACAGAGTCCAAAGGTATTATTTTGTTTTGACTAATGCAAATATGACTTTTACTTTTCATGCAGTCCATTTTGCTGCTGATTTGGCCTGGTAGGTAATACCAACCAGAGTGTTGGCTTTGATTTTGATCCATCTGTAGAGAACCTTTGGAAGTTGCATTTCTCTCTGTCATTTTTCTTTTCTTTTTGTTTGTAGCATTTCACACCTGCCTACCCACAGCCTTCACATGTGGCAACGGGCGGTGTGTACCATATCGTTACCGCTGTGATCACTACAACGACTGTGGAGACAACAGCGATGAAGAGGGCTGCTTGTTCCGAACATGTGACTCCAATACAGAGTTCACTTGCAACAATAGACGGTGCATAGCACTAGAATATGTTTGCAATGGAATTAACAACTGTTTTGACAATGGCACTTCTGATGAGAGAAATTGCCGTAAGTACCTTGTGAGAAATGTATGGACATTTGGGCAATGAACCTATTACAGCTGAGCCTTTTATTGTAGGTTCTTCTACTATGACAGGGGTGAGCAAGCATGGTCTTTGAGGATCACAATCCAGTTGAGTTTTCATGATTGCCTCAATAAATATGCATGAGATCTATTTGCATGCAATGGAAGCAATACGTGCAAATCAATTTCATGCATATTTATTGTGGAAATCTTGAAAACCTGATAGCCCTTGAGAACCATGTTAGCCACCCCTGCACTATAAAGTTGGTGTTCAACCAGCACTCAATGGATAAGTCAACCACACAACTTTGTCAGGTTAACTCTGTCTAGATATTCAACCCAAAACTGTACTAAGTTGTTCAGATAACCATAGGCTTGTTATTTTGCCAAAGGTACTCAGGTAAGTGGGGGATCATCTGCCCGAGTCAGTGGTCATTCAATGTAATCCATACAAAGAACAATGGAAAGATAGTCAAACAGATAACACCAAATATTGAATCACTCAATAATCAGTATCCAATGTATAGCAAGAGTGACGTTACACTTGCGTATTAACAGCTAATGCAAATCCTAAGAACTGAGAAGTGGGGGAAAATTTGAAACCAAATGGTTTGTCCAGCTAGATCACAGCCTTTGAAAATTAATCCATGTAACCCCTAAATTTCACTAGCTGAATCAATTTAGCTGATCTAATTCTCAACCAAGGGGGCTAAAGCAGGTTTAGGAAGTTAGGGGGCTACCATGGATATTCTGCACTAGCCACTCAAATTGGCTGGTGAAATTTAAGTTCTGTAATAGCACTTCCTTCCAGCAGCCAGACCTCCTTCTCTCCCTTCACCCTTAAGTGCTATAAAAAATTCTTTGTCTTTGTCCCTTTGTCAGTAGCTATCAAAACAAAGCCATGGAAGAGGACTTCCTCCTCCTTCACTCCCATAAAGAACAGTAAAACGGAGATGCCCAAAGTCTGTAAAAGGAAAGCATTGTGTGTTTTTTGAGAGAGAGGAGGAGTTTCCATGCCAAAGCCCTCTTTTGGCAGGGACAGAGAGAGAGAGAGAGTCAGGGAAAATTGTTGTTGCAAGCTGGGGAGGGAAGAAAGGATGGGTTCACTGTGTTACAGAGCAACTTTTACAATTCCAAGGTTGAAGGGACAGAGAAAAACAGACTTTGGCATTGGGGGAAGATGGCATTTTTTTATTTTTGAAAATAGAGCAGAGAAGATTATTTACATTGTCCAATTTGACACGGACAAGAGGACATGAAATGAAGCTAAGGGGGGGCAAGTTCAGGACTAATATCAGGAAGTTCTGCTTCACACAGAGAGTGGTTGACATCTGGAATACTCTCCCAGGGGAGATTATTGCGGAATCGACAGTCCTAGGCTTCAAAAGCAAACTAGATGCATATCTCCTTGAGAGAGGCATATAAAGATATGGTTGGATATAAAATAACTAATATCTATTATCTAAATATTCCCATATACTTAAGAGAAGGTGTATAACACCAGTAATTCAACTATACTTAGGAAGAGACCTCAGTAACGGAGCCCACGTACAGTCGTTTTTCATAGACCGAAATTTCAACGTGGTTGTATGCTCCTTTGCTCCAATCATCGGTCTCCTTCCCACATGTATTCTATCCTCTATTCTAACTATCTTATAAATATTTTAAAGAGAGTATAGCTATTTATTATTAATATTTATTTTTTATTTTTTAGTTTTTTAGTGAAACATCCTCTTAACTTTTACTTTAAAATGATCATAATTCATCTAATATAATAAGTCAGGTGTCTACACTCACTCTTTAGAGACCAAACTGACATCATTCATACATTTCTAATTTCAAATTGTTGTTAAACATTCGGTGTTAATCAATAATGTTTTTGAAAAAAGTACTTAGCTTTCTTATTTAGCTTTTAGCTTTCATTTTTTAGCAGCGCTCGTATATCATGTGATACCTATGAAAAACGACTGTACGTGGGCTCCGTTACTGAGGTCTCTTCCTAAGTATAGTTGAATTACTGGTGTTATACACCTTCTCTTAAGTATATGGGAATATTTAGATAATAGATATTAGTGATTTTCTTCCCATTGGGGGACTCTACTATAGTGGATATAAAATAAGCCAGGTGTATACCTAGCAGGGCCTCCGCGTGTGCGGATCGCCGGACTTGATGGACCGAAGGTCTGATCCGGAGATGGCACTTCTTATGTTCTTATGTTCTTATGCACTTGTTTTAATGACGGTCTTAACTGAGTAGTGTCTGATCTTTAACACAACCGAACAAGAGGGGTAGTTACTAATGTGTGTTAAGGGAATAGCACATGGGGCCCACTATTTAAAATGATTTAAACAGCCAGGAGAGGCTCCCAGCTGTTTAAATTGCTTAAACAGGGATAAACGAGCGTTCTCAGCAGCTTTTAACCAGATAATGCCGCTGAAAATGTCCAGTTAGCACCTAACCCAAAACTGGCTATTTTGGGGGTGTTTTGGGGGTAGTGTTAGCACTTAGCAAGTTAAGCACTAAGATTCAACCCTCCCTGACATACCACTCCTAACCTTGTTATACATATGTCGCGCATTGTGAAGGAGCATTTGGTTCTGCATCCTAGAAATATCGTCAGAACTCTGTAGTTGAATTTTTCAGGATGTTCTCAATGAGTTATGATCTAGAACAGCAGTGACTCCTGCTAGTACCTTGTGAGTTATTTTGTATTTTCAGATAACAAATGTGCATAAATATAGACTCACCTATTCACCTATGAAATAGGTTGCAATAGATGTCTTAACTATAATGCCAGCTGATGGTATTCATTTCAATCTCTAGCCTTCCATGCAGAAGAAGGAGGCATGAAGGGTCTGGCCTGCAGAGTATTGTGGCTATATCTCCACAGTACACAGAAATGGAAAATCATAGCAAAAAGAAAAATAAAAAAAAAATGTTCTAAAGAAGTTCCTCTAAAACATACCAGTATGTAGTAGTTGTACTCTTATTTTGTTGAGCCCAACAAGGACAGCCAATCAGATGAACAGAGCCAAGCCAGGGTAGCATGTATAGTTTAGAAAAAGGAATGTTTCTCCCTTCCAGTTACTAACTAATAACATAGAAATATAGACAATCCATGGATTCTCATTTTTCCTTCCAAGTAAAAAAAAATTATGCTTGCTGTATACACATTTAACACATCTGCTGTGTGAGCTTTGTCCTAGTTACTGAACAGTTGACAGTGCTACTTTGCCAAATAAAGTTAAAAGTAAAAAAAAGAAATATAGACCTAGAAACATGATGGTAGATAAAGGCCAAATGGCCCATCCAGTCTGCCTCTGAAGTAGCCATTATCTCTTCCTCTCTCTAAGAGATCCCATGTGCCTATCCCAGGCTTTCTTGAAATCAGACACAGTCTCTGTCTCCACTACCTCCACCGAAAGACTGCTCCACGCATCTATCACCCTTTCTGTAAAAAAGAATTTTCTTAGATTAATCCTGAGCCTATCACCTCTTAACTTCATTCTATGCTTTCTCATTGCAGAGCTTTCTTTCAAATGAAAGAGACTTGACTCATGCACATTTACATCACATAGATATTTAAACGTCTCTATCATATCTCCCTTCTCTGCCTTGCCTCCAAAGTATACAGATTGAGATCTTTAAGTCTGTCCCCATATGCCTTATGACAAAGACCAAGCACCATTTTGTAGCCTTACTCTGGACCGACTTCAACCTTTTTATATCTTTATGAAGGTGCGGCCTCCAGAATTGTACACAATATTCTAAAGGAGGTCTCACCAAAATCTTACACAGGAGCATCAATACCTCCTTTTTTCTACTGGCCATACATCTCCCTATGCTCCCTAGCATCCTTCTAGCTTTTGCCGTCACCTTTTCAACCTGTTTGAAACCTGCCATCACCTTTTCAACCTTAAGATCATCACATACAATTGCACCCAAGTCTCACTCTTATGTTGTGCAGATAAGTTCTTCACCCCCTAAACTGTACTGTTCCCTCGTTTTTTTGCAACCTAAATGCACGACCTTGCATTTCTTAGCATTAAATTTTAGCTGCCAAATTTCAGACCATTCTTCAAGCTTCGCCAAGTTTTTCTTCATGTTATTCACACCATCTGGCGTATCTACTCTATTGCAAATTTTGGTATCATCCGCAAAGAAGCAAATCTTACCCGACAGACCTGCAGCAATATTGTTTATAAAAATGTTAAAAAGAACAGGCCCAAGGACAGAACCTTGATGCATCTCACTGTAAACATCCCTTTCCTCAGAGCGATCTCCATTAACCACTACCCTTTCTCGTCTTCCACAACCCAGTTTATCTATTAGACATCTGTGTGGAATACTGTCAAAGGCTTTGCTAAAATCTAAATACGCCACATCTAGCGCACTCCCTCTACCCAATTCTCTGGTCACCTAATCAAAGAAATTGATCAGATTTGTCTGAGAAGACCTATCTCTAGTGAATCCATGTTGCCTCCGGTCCTGTAATCCACCGGATTCCAGAAACTTCACCATTTTAAAAGTGTTTCCATTAATTTGCTTAACACAGAAGTCAGACTTACCAGCCTGTAATTCCTTACTTTCACTTTTGTGGAGAGGGACCACATCCTCCCTTCTCCAGTCCTCCGGTACCATTCCCGACAATGAAAGTCTCTGGCTGTTTCAGGGGAAATCAAAGATAAAGCAGAATAAACATGAGCATGTCAGTTAAGATAGATCTGAGGCCAAAGGTAAGGCATTGAATACTTAGTAAGAGGCCTCAGGAAAGCCCAATTCAAAGCCTATGTGGGTCCAATTTCCACTGACAAAAGCAGGTTTGTTCCTTTTTGCATCAAATCTGCATGATATAAAATTGTATATATTGGACCCCCAGTAAATGCAAATTTCTTTCACATATATCCATTATGGATATCTTGAAAATCCAACTAACTATGGGGTTCAAAGAATAGGTTTTTGAACCCTTACTGAATTATTAACTCATTGAAATGTGGGGCTGATTAATGACACACATGCAGTAAGTATTTCAAAGCAATAACAAAACTATAATCAAAAGAGTGCACAAAATATCTAACCTAAGCAAAAACATCTATGCCTGTCAGGAGAAGATAACTAAATCCAAAATTCCCTGTAAAAATTATGAAACTATATTTTAAAAAATCTTTGTTTACTGGGTTTTTAAAAACATTTTACAAATAGGTAAAATATCACAAGACCCACCACAAGCGGTTAAACTATTAAGCTTTTATTGTTTAGAATTTTAATTTAAAAGCTTTTATAGTAGAGTCAAAAAAAACCACAGACGCATGCTTTAGGTTACTGTGCAAGTGTTATTCCCTCCTATACAGCAGACCTGGGCTTGATTCCCAGTAACATTCTCTGTTGCTGGGGCTGGGGATGTTGTACAGCTGCTTACATGACTCAGCCAGACTTAGCGCCCACATTAGCCAGGTTACTGAGCGAATTATGGTTAGTGTTCCTTGGCTGAGGCCTGTCAGTGCAATAGCTGCGCTGATTTTGGAGAAGGTTATAAAACAGAGAAAAAGTTAGTTTAGGCTGTTGACACCATAGCCCAATTGAACTCGAAGTTTGAAGAAATAGTAGGAAACTGTCTGCCAGAAAAGAACAGAGATATTAAAAAGCTTCACGCTTTTCATTTGCAGCTGAGCGCACTTGCCAGTCTGGATTTACAAAGTGCCAAAACACCAACATTTGCATTTCTCGCACTTATCTTTGTGATGGAGATGATGACTGTGGGGATATGAGTGATGAGAATCCCACTTATTGCGGTAAGATGATGGCACCCTAAT
Source organism: Geotrypetes seraphini (assembly GCF_902459505.1). NCBI lineage: Eukaryota > Metazoa > Chordata > Amphibia > Gymnophiona > Dermophiidae > Geotrypetes > Geotrypetes seraphini. Next base: position 204,848,661 of record NC_047088.1, read on the forward strand.
TCATGTACAAACATGATTTCTAAATATCGATCTAGTGGAGTAAAGGTTTATGTTTTCTCTCTTTAGTACAACTCCTTAGCAAATGGGGGTGGAATTTGTTATATATAATGAATTACTTAAATTTTAAAGGAGGGGGTAACTTGAAGATAATCATGGAATAAAGTGACTCTCTAGAGCAGGGATGCCCAAAAGGTTGATCGCGATCGAACAGTAGATCGCGAAGGCAACGTGTTCTTCTTGCTTCCTGACTCAGAAGTACCGAGCCGACCAACTTTCCCCACCTGACGTCAATTCTGATGTCGGAGAGGACGTTCCGGGCCAGCCAATCGCTGCTTGGCTGGCCCGGAACTTTCTCTCCGACTTCAGAAATGACGTCGGGGAGAGGAATGCTAGTCGGCCTGATGCTTCTGTGTGGGGAAGCAGGGAGAGCTTGGGGCGGCGGCAGTTTGGAGGCCTGTTCCCTGATGACGGCGGCAATGCCTTGGGGGAGGGCATGGAGAAAGAAAGAAAGGGGGCAGGTAGGGAAACAGAAAGAAGGGGTAGCAGGGAGACATAAAGAAAGAAGGGAAAAAGAAAGAAAGAAAGGGAGGATAGGGAGACAGAAAGAAGGGGGCAGGGAGAAAGAAAGAAAGGAAAGGGGGGCAGGGAAAGAGGAAGAAAAAGTTGGTGGAGGGAATGAGGTCTGGAAGCATACAGCAGGCTGAAAGAAGAGAAGAAATATTGGATATACACTCAGAAGAATAAAGTGCAACCAGAGACTCATGAAATCATCAGCCAACAAAGGTAGTGAAAAATGATTTTATTTTCAGTTTAGTGATCAAAATGTGTCTGTTTTGAGAATTTATATCTGCTATCTATATTTTGCACTATGGTCCTCTTTTACTAAATCGGGCATTCAGTGCTGCTCCTTGTGCTAAAAACCGCTATTGCGGTATAGTAAAAAGGGAGGGGTATATTTGTCTACTTTTGTATAGTTGTTACTGAGGTAACATTGCATAGAGTCATCTGCCTTGACCTCTTTGAAAAAACTCCGGAATATAAATGATAATTCACATTTTCTCTGCATAAAGTACTTTGTGTTTTTTAAAAATTTTATTGTTGGTAGATCATTTTGACTTGGTCATTTTAAAAGTAGCTTGCAAGCCCAAAAAGTGTGGGCACCCCTGCTCTAGAGATAAACCACTTTTTATTGTTCTTCTGTTAGAATAATTGTTAGAAGTAAATTGCTAAACCTAGGGCTCCTTTTACTAAGCTCCACTAGCAGTTTTAGCACACACTGAGTGCGTGCTACAATGCTGTGCGCGCTAGATGCTAACGCCTCTAAAGAGCTTTTCCACGTAACGCAGGGGTTAGCACGTGCTAATCCACACTCAGCGATGAATAATAGGCACACTAGATACAAGTAGTAACATAGTAACATCTAGAGAATGACACGGGGACCACTTACCGCGGTAAACTGTGGTCACCGCAGTAAATCTGCAAGAATGGAGACATTTGCAACTGGTTTACCGCAGGAATGGGGATAAGACCTTTCACAGCCTCGCGGGATCGGGGACAAGACCCTTTACTGCCCCGAGGGAGCAGTGAACAGTCTTGCTCCTGTGGTAAAAAAAATTGCACCCGTGTCAGACTCGGTATCTCCTCCCCAGCTCTTCTTGCACCTATTTTACCTTTAGGATCTAGCCATGCCACGATGAAGACAGAAGGAACCCAAAACCAAAGCCTGAGACCAATGTGATTTGAAGAATAAAATTACCAGACAACAAAAAGTAATTTATTTTATATTTTGTGATTAGAATATTTCAGATTTGAAATATGTATCCTGTTAGAACTGGTATTAGACATAACTGGGGACCGCAAAGCCCAGGCTGTGCTTCTTTAGCTGCCAGCTGGCTTAGGGCTCTCTCTCTCTGACCAGGGAGCAGTTGCCCTAGTTGCACTACCCTTTCCTTTCTTTCTTTCTCCCTGCCCCCTTTTTTCTGTCTCCCTATCCTCCCTTTCTTTCTTTATTTCTTTTTCCCTTCTTTCTTTATGTCTCCCTGCTACCCCTTCTTTCTGTTTCCCTGCCTGCCCCCTTTCTTTCTTTCTTGCTATGTGTGACTAAAGTATTCTGTTAGCTTGATTTTTCTATATCGCATTCTGTAGTAATTTGGTTTGTTCAGTTTTCACAATAGAGGAAGGGAGGAGAGACAGGGTTTTGTTGATCCTTGCTCTGTATTATTTGTGTTTCTAAAATGACAATTATACAGAATATTCTCTTTTTATGCTTTAATAAAATAAGTTCAGTATAAAATCATAACTATTGAAGGCTTATGTGGATGGGATCTGACAGTTTGCAGGGTGGGGACGGGGACTGAGCTCGTGGGGATGGGGCGGGAACAGTGATAAATTTTTTCCCCGTGCCATTCTCTAGTAACATCCACAGTAACACAGTACAGTAATAGGATTGTAAAATTCATCTAGTGGGCTTATTTACATATTATTATGCTACTATGTAATAAGTAGGCACACTATATGAGCCTCACAGCCCAGAGATTATGTGTTGTTGTGAACTGTGGAGTCAATATTCAAAATGATTTAAGCCCAGACCAGATGTATTCCACGTATCAGCAAAGGTGGAAAGAAGAGGAAATAAGAGCCGGCATGGTTAAAATGTGAAGTGAAAGAGGCTATTAGAACCAAAAAAACATCCTTTAAAGAATGGAAAAAGGATCCAAATGAAGAAAATAAGAAGAGACACATGCACTGGCAAGTTAGATGCAAAGCATTGATAAAGAAAGCTAAGAAAGAATATGAAGAGAAACTTGCAAAAGAGGCAAACACTCATAACAATTTTTTTAGATACATCAGAAGCAGAAAACCTGGGAGCGTTGGATGATCAAGGAGCAAAAGAGGCACTGAGGGAGGTTAAGGCCATAGCGAAGAGACTGAATGAATTCTTTGCTTCGGTCTTTATGGAAGAAGATGCAAGAGATCTACCTGAACTGGAAATGGTTGCTCCAAAATAAAAAAAACATGGAGAAAAAAGAGACCTCAATTAAAGTCCAATTGCATTGCACCAGATTCAACTGTAACCAAGCATGCTTCTAGTCATCATAGGTCTCAAAGAAAAAAACTCCACGGAAATATTTTCTTAGAGCAAAAGTAGTATACCCACTGCAGGTTTTAAACGCACACTGGAAACATCATACTCTCACTAAGCAGAAATCCATACTGCTGGAACAAAAAATGAAAACCATTGTACAGTGGTGCCTCGCATAACGGACGCCTCGCACAGCGAACGCTGCGCATAACGAACTTTTTGTCTTGCTCCCTATAACGAACTTCGTTTCACACAACGAAGTCGCCCGAGGGGCCCGGGGGGGGGGCGGAACTACTCTCGCCGCTTCCTAATGTGAGCCGGGAACAGCAGCACCCTCCTGTCTGAATGCAGTGTTCCATCATCTCCCTCCACCTTACCTTAGATGCCGAGTTTTCCGGCTTTCTTTTTCGGCCAGCCACACACTTTCAAAGAGCAGCACATGCGCGCATGCTCTGTTGTTCAATCTTCTCCTCTGACGCAACCGGAAACCGGAAGTTGCAGGAGAGGAGAACATTGATCAACTTCAGCAGCTGCGCGTGCACAGCTTTTTGAAAGCGTGCGGCTGGGTGAAAAAGAAAGCTGGCAAACTCTGCATATAAGGTGAGGTGGAGGGAGGGAAATGTAGGGCTGCAGAACGAATTATTTTGTTTTACATGTATTCTTATGGGAAAACGCGTTTCACACAACGAACGTTTCACATAACAAACTTGCTCCTGGAACGGATTAAGTTCGTTGTGTGAGGCACCACTGTACTTATCTTCAGTATTTGCTTGCAGTCACATTCAAATAATCCAGCCAAAGAAAATTCCCTACAGGAGACCCCGTTTCGCCTATGGTATCATCAAGGGAACCGCAAGGGAGAGATATTCAAATGCCTTCCTCTTAAACTCTCCTGCTTTTTTTTGCCATTACTAAAACCTCTCTACTGGGACTCTCTAAATATCCTGTTTCAATAGTATTCTTCAAGGATACTTCACACCGAACCATCCGCTCCTCCTATGAAAAAATAAGCTAGTTTGTTGGCAGGTACATTAGATAGATTGTGAGCCCACCGGGACAGACAGGGAATCATGCTTGAGTACCTGAATAAATTCATGTAAACCGTTCTGAGCTCCCCTGGGAGAATGGTATAGAAAATTGAATAAATAAATAAAATAAAAAAATTCTGGGGGCAAAGTAGGCACATATCTAGTTAAGTGCCGATATTCAGAACTTAACTGGATGAGTTAACCAGATAAATAGAACCACATGATCCTATCTTTATCCAGTCTGAATATCACCACTTAAACCTTGATATTCAATGCTGGTGTCCAGACATAGCCTGGCATTGAATATTTGGGGATAATGCCAGCAATGTCCAAAACACCTGCCTGCTGTCATTGGCTGAATATTTACCCATTTGTTTCTGTCTTTCATTTTGTTGTTCAGAAAGGAGCAGATCCAAGTTCAATATATAGAAAAAAGTCCTTTATTTAATAGTACCCAACATGGACCATGTTTCACCCATACTCGGGCTGCATCAGGGGTTTCAGAGCACCAAAATGGGAGTATTAGATCTAGAGCTTCCAACTGAATGATTGGTATACTACACACTCTAACTAAAATCTTAGCCATGCGCAAGCTGTCAGAAACAGCTGCAGCAATCTGTGTTCCTGCTCCAGAATTGGGAGTTCTAGATGGAAATATCCAAAATGAGTAGTCATTTTGCAAACTAAGGGCTCCTTTTATCAAGCCGCACTAGTGGGGTTAACGCGTGCGACATTTCATCACGCGCTAACCCCTGCGCTGGCCAAAAACTACCGCCTGCTCAAGAGGAGGTGGTAGCGGCTAGCGAAGCCGGTGATTTAGCGCGTGCTATTACGCGCTTTAAACCGCTAGCGTGGCTTGATAAAAGGAGCCCTAAATTCCCCAATTATGAATGCCAAAAACAAAACAAAACCCAATTACAAGGAGTCTGTCTGGCAGCACGTTTTTCAAAAATAGCCACTTTGATGATTTTGTAGAGTGTAGGGGTAGCCTAGGAAGGGGATCAATAAACACTGGTGGACTCTTGAGGAATCTTGCCTTCATCCTTCCAATGGTCATCTGCTCAATCAGAGCACCTTTTGTACCCTGGACTTGGCTGAAACAAGTCTAAATAAAAATGACCTTCTCTTTAGAACTGAATGTTTCCTCCCATTCAATAATGATTGCTGTTGGACATCCTAATTTTAGGCCCTCCCTGCCTAAAACATACTCCCTTGGTATATGGAGGAACTGCAATGTAGGATGTCCAAATTGTGCTATTCCAAAAACATATTTTGGATGTTTTTGGCAGATGTACATTTTTTTTTGTTGCTATTTTGAGACATCTATGGGGTACATAATCAAAACACAAAAATGTCTGAAAAACTGCCTAAGTCGGAGTTTGGACGTCTTACCCAGCAAAACGTTCAAGCGGCCATAATCAAAGGTCGGCCAGCTGCACGTCCTACACCGCAAAATATGCAACGTAAGTCGTACAAAATGGGGGTGTTCCGGGGGCGTTCCGAGGACGGGTTTAGGCCCCAAACGTACAAATACGATAACCAAAGGTAAATCAGTTTGCTCTGTGCGTTCAAAGTAGCGTTTTGACTTAGACCTGCTTTTACAACGTCTAAGCTGTTCCTGAGTATGTGCTGCCTGTGTACAGGTAAGGGAAGGGTGTGTAATTTCATGTGTGTGGACCCCCTCACTCTGACCATCTCTATCTCAATCTCCCCACTTATGTTCTCACGTTTCATTCACCTCTGCAAACACCCCTCTTTCATCCCACCTACCTCCTATCACTATCACCAGCTCTTTCTATTACATCTATTACAGCTTACTCATGCACTGTGGTCTCTATCGTGTGGCATGAGTGAGTGTTCTCTTTCACCACCTGCCTCAATCCCTGGGGGGGAGGGGGGTGTCTGGTGACTGCTTGGCTGGGGCCTGTTTAGACTTTAATGAGCTCTGCTTTCTTTGCTGGGTGCTTTCTTTGTGGGCCATGGAAGGGGTCAATGTGGTGGTTGCTGTTGAACTCCTTCTGCAGGAGGAGCTGGAGAATGACAGGCCCCATCATCGAATTCACCATAGGACACTGTTTAGGCCTCGCTCCAGCTTCCTTGAGCTCACTGACCAGCAGTGTGTGTAGCGATACTGATTCGACAAGGCCACCATTCAGGATCTCTGCCTCCAATTGTTGCTTCACCTTACCACCCCCCCTCCCCTGGGATTCATTCCTTACACACCCTTGATCCTGGCCACAGGTGTATGTGTGGCCTTGTTGGTGGCTCAGCTATTACAGCTTTTTGGTGTCATTAGGAGGGGGGGGGAATACCCTCTAAGTTGATACTGGTCAGCTTCCTAGTGCCTCACCTCGCACATGTGTAGCTCTTATGGGATCTAACTGATTACATATGAACGGCAGCATTGCACAGCAGTCACCAGCTCCCTTTGACATGAGTCCTCAATCATAATATGTCCCTTCAGTCAAGGGTTAGCACAGGCCTCTAGAAAGAGGGGGAGCTATTCAGACAGTCAGGTGTTACATCCATTGCAAATCATGGAAATCCCAAGTCTACATCTCTCCCCTTTTTCTTGAACTGTGACTAACACAACCTCTGTCTCAGGTCCTGCATGTGACATGGTCCTGGTCTCATCCAGATCTTACTTACAAGATGGCCACGTTCCCACTTTCAGTTGGCTGCCTGCCTGCCCTTTTGTTAGGTGCAGGTCAGTGACATGATATCAAGATATCACACATGACACCCAGTTTAGAGGTAGATATCTGGTATTTATTTTTGGTCTGTTTTTGTAGTCATGATTCAAATATAAATGCATACACCTTTGCTGAGGTAGACATGAATGGTAGAACACCTGCTCACAACAGACTGTCATAGAACAATCGCCATACAAATATGTATGCATTATGAGAAAATACAATATCATACTTATGCTAACAACATGGCACACGCCTGTCCAGTTGCCCCAACATGCCTAACACTGTTCCAACCTGTGCAAAGTAAGCAAGCAGTTCTGAGCCTCACATACCTTTTCATTTGTAAGGGTCAGCAAATATCTGTGAGGGTTGTCCTGCTGCAGCAGCCTCTGTCTCCAGAGGTTGCGGCTTCTAATCTCAATGGTGCTCCCTGTACCCCTGGCCTAGTTACATCATCATCCATTGGCCCATAGGTTATAGAAGCTATTTGTGACCTCAGGAATGCAGCCTAGCATTCCCACCTTTGCAGTGTCAATCTTTATGCCCTCCTCACCACATCCCTTCTGATGGTAGGGTCTCTTCATTTCACTGCATACCTGTTTCCCATTGATATGGGGAGGGTACCCCTTATTGCATTTAACACTGTCCCACCATATGCATGTCTTCCTACCTTAGTCATGGGATTGGAACACACCTTTAGTGAAACTATTGCACACCTTAACCATCACTGTATAGTTTGCATCTGTACATCACATCTCAACACTTGTAATCATTGGCAGAGCATATGGTGACAGCATTGTACATGACAGCCAGTAACATCAAGTAGGTTAACATCCAAGTATGTCCCAATGAGATACAGTAGGTAAAGTCTCCTGAATATGTGAAGGAGAGGCCGTGTGATGTCCTTTCAGTCATTGGATTTCTGCCAGCTACTTGTGAGCTGTCAGGGACACTGTTGGTAACATAATTGGGGCCTCAATGGCCCATTGGCAGCTTGCCCCTCAGGTTTTCCCCTTCTTCCCCTAAATGGGCTCCTTAAAGATGGCAACCAGCTGCCGCAGAAGGCTGACGATCTCCTATAGGGTCTGCATCGTTTCGCGCCTCCCCTCCTGCAGTTCGCTGCACATTAGTCCCACAACGTTCAGCAGCTGTCCATATGCCTCAGGAGGGGGAGCAACTATTGGGGCCAATGGCTGCACATCGTAGCATGGGGCCGGGGCTGCTGCCTCCATCGCAACCTCCTCCTCCCCTTCAAGAGGGGGCATGTCGGCATACACATCAGGAACCTCCCATGCTCCCTGCTCCTCCACCACATGCTGCTGGTCCTCCTCCGCCACAACCTGTGCCTCCACCTCTGCCTCTACCACCTGGGCCTGGTCCTCCCCATCAGAGACCTCCACCACATCTTCAGGTGGCAGACTTTCCTCAGAGGCAGAGTAGCCTTCCACCTCCTGTTCTGCCTCTGCCTCTGCCACTGCATCCCTGGCTGCCTGTTGGCACATGTCCTGCACCACCTCCTGGGCTATGCCCTCAGCAGCATGCTGTGTGCGACTTGTGTGCAGTAAGAATATGAGGTCAAAGTTACCATAGCGTGCATTGGTTGCATACTACATACACAATTACCTATCAACCCCCCCCCCCACACCCAACCCAGTGAGACTAAGTGGGAGACAGGTCAGGCCAGTGTGTGAACACATATGTACACTACTTTCTGTGTACAGTTACACCCGTATGCATCTAAACAAAAGGTGGCCGGCATATGCAGGTGACACTGAATGGCCTTGATGTATTTGTTGACACAGTGGACTGACCGGTATCTCATCACCCACATTTTGGGTGGCAATAGGTTGCATACCAGAACAGCTGCCAAGGAAGAGCACATTCACAGGAAGGTGAGCTTTGAGAGGTAGCAGACATGATATGACATAGGATAGAGGGTGACAGGTGCAACTATGATTCACACATTATGCTTAGAATCAGATAGTGTCTCTCTGAAGCTCTTTTCTGCAATGAACTGCATTGTCAAGGAGGCATAACTGAACAAGGGATATATGCCTCCACAACAGCAGGCCTGACATTGGTCTGGAGCTATGAAGGTGACCTCCAGACCAACATGTGGCGTATATCCCTCAGAAGCTGTTATGCCTCCTTGACAATGCAGTTCATTGCAGAGCAGGGGTTGAGAGAATGAGCACTCAGTATGCTGCCAGCGCCGATATCAACTGCAGAGATATTCATTGATGTGACAATTACCTCCTGCTCCTCCATTATAGCTTTTTAGCATCTGATAGTCACCTACACGTTTCAGGGTTTCTGGTATATCTTACATGGTAGCTGCCATACCTGTGCTACTGACTATGTTGGGGGGGGGGGGGCTGCCACTTACGTCTAGCTCTGAGGCGATGTCTGGTGCGCCGGATGAGGGCTGGATTCTCCCGGAGGATCCTGCGCTACCTGCGCCTCAGGGACTCGAGGTCCCGGTACACACTATAACGCCTGCAAGAAAGATATGGTGGAGAATAGGGTCAGGTGACAGTCCTTTTCAAACATATGCAGGGTTATAAGGGCACTGAGCACATCACATCTGTCATGTATATGATGAGGTAGGGACATATCCAGAAATGAAACATCTGCCTATCAAGATATTGTTATCCTTCTTTATCTATCTATCTATGTTTCCTTTATATATATATATATATATATATAGTTATGGAACACAGAATAAACAAGCAGTTCCTTGAAAGATGGGGGTGGGAGCAATAGGTGACAGGTTTAGAGACTAGGACACCTTGGCTACATAGTGATAGGTACTAGGGGGTTCTCACCTTTGCAGGGTGTCACGTATTCTGGACCAGGCCCTCATGGCGACATTGCGGGGTGGTCTTCTGCCATTGTCTCCCCTAGGGAGTAGTTTGGCTCCCTTCGCTCCACCATCACACCCGCACGCACTCAGACAAGCTCTCTCACACACACACTCACACACCCTCTCCCACACTCACCCTGGTGGCCACACACTCTTCCTAACACACCCTTCCTCACTACACGATCTCTCACTCCCACAATCACTCACACTGTCTCTCTTGTCTGTCACCCTTGCACTCTCTCTCACTTGCTCTCACACACACACTCACAGAAATACTCTCCGATCACTCGATCCCACTCAGTAATCAATAAAACTATCCTATCCTCCACCAAACTCCAACCACTCTCCTAACTCCTCACACAACACCTACTACACCCACAAGGATCGCACTTCCACGTGGTGGCTTATATAAGGGCATGCAGGGCGTTATTGGGGACAGTGTGACATCAGTGGGACATGTGCCAGGACAACTAATAGATAAGGAGCGCTATACGACTAGCAAGTCGTCCAGCGGATCGCGGCGAAAATAGATATACGTCTTGTTTGGACGGTTGTCATTTTGGTAGGTAAAGTTGGACGCTTCGGTATAGCGCATGTGGACGTGTCTATGTTGGACGTCTTTCGTGCCGATAATCGATTGACTTGGACATCTTTCCATTATCGACACATTTCCCTGGACGTCTTACGCCGCTGACGCATAGAGCTTTTATACGATCTATTGATTATGCCCCTCCACGTGCTTTGAAATTAAGCTACAGCGTGCAAAATAACACAAAACACTACAATTGAACACTAAGAAACTTACCATACCAGTACCAACCCTATATGTGAAAAGTTAGCTCTGCAAATATTGCAGATTGTCAGTACGACTCTAGGGAAAAGAAAACAAGCTAGACCGCTTTCATATTAACCAAATCTCTCACTTCAGTTACACATGGAAAACACAAACAATTGCCTAGTAAAAAAGAAGGATGAAATTTCATAATGGTCTTTCATGCACAAAAATATTTGAGGTATCTTCTAGATTGTTAGCAATTTTTGCTTGATGTTGATGAATAAAAGAGTAATCTCCTTCTTCCCTCTGCCAGTTTCCCTGACATGTACTGACAGAGAATTCCGCTGTACCTCTGGCCGCTGTATTCCTGCTCACTTTTATTGTGATCGGGATATGGACTGTTCTGATGGATCTGATGAACCTGCTTCTTGTGGTAAGCTCTTTCTTTAAAATGGGCAACCTTCTGCCCTTCAGAAGAACCAAAAGACTGTAAAGCTGGATGCTGCAAAAAATAAAAAACTTACCTAATTAAACAGTAATAAATAGTTGCCAATAAGACAGCAGGAACATGTTGATTGGTTTATTCTCTGATAGCATTTATTTAAACCCAGTTTCCATCTTGCACTAAATTCTGTATATTATGCCAAAAGAATGAGCTCTAAATGCTGTTCTATAAAGAGTATGTTAAGTTGGTCATTGTTTATAGAACAGTGTTTGGTTCTGGGATCCATGCCCAGTGAGTGAGGATTTACACCAGCTGAAATCTAGGAATGTCATGTATGGTATGGATGCTGTTTTCCTGCCCAGACTGACACATCCAGGAATGATGCTCAAGAGCTGGCTAATGGAAGCCTGCACAATTTTAACGAGTCTGGGTAAAGGCAATTTTTAGGGGGGTCTGGTGAGAAAATTTTCATTTTTGACATTTACCAAATCATTTATGAGAATGTCTGTTTTGTTCAACATTTTGGGGCATTTTTTGATAGAAGCATAGAAACGTGATATCAGATAAAGGCCCAAAAAGACTCAGATATTGTGAAAAGTCAATGATAATTTGTAAACACACTTCCACAAAAGTGGTTTCAAGGTGGTTAAGTGATCACCTCATTGGCAAAAATCCTCCGTCAAAATGGAAAAAAGCTCTGTGCTTTGCTATGCTTAAAGAAGACATTAAAAGATAGAAGAAAATTATTTTCAACTTATCTTCTGTTGATCAGTACACCAATGGTGGCCAGCGTTTAACATGTCCGATCAAGCTGGAACCAAACAAAACTTTATGATTAAAATTAAAACATTGCTTGGTGATCCAGTCAACATCTTCAAAAAACAAGTAAAAACCAACAAGACATACCTTTAAATGGGAGTTTGAGGGAGGGGAGAGAGAGAGGTGCCCACAGGAAAGGGGATTGGAGGGAAGGAGAATGAGAAGAGAGAGAAAGAGAAGCACCCGTGGGGGGAGGGTGTGAGGGAGGGAGTGGGGAGAGAGAGAGAGAAAGAGGGAGAGAGAGAAGTACCCACAGGGAGAAGGATTGGCAGGAGAGAGAGAGAAGCACTAAAAGTGTACAGAGGATAGGAAGAGGGACTAAGGTGTGAGAAGTGGGTGGTGGTAGGCAGTGGTAGGGGCGGGTTGGAGTGGGGTGAAATGAGGTTGGTGTGAGGTCATGTATCCCCTTTTATGACTTCACAAATATGGTAACCCTATGAAGTGTGCTGGCAACTTCTGCATTGCTCAGGCAGTATGGGCAGGAGCTTGGGCAGTGAATCTCCTTGGCTAGTGGGGCCTAGGCAACCCCATCAGCAAAGGTACGATTTAAGTGGTGGTGGAGGAGAGGAGAGGGGGATGAGCTAAGAGGAAATATGTGGCCCTTCCAGACTTCTTACTATACCCTGGACAGTATGCGAGGACTTTTAGTGCAGGAGACGTATAGACATATCAGGTATGCCGTGTGGAATAATGCAGGTTTAATTTGAATGTTGCCCAAATGGTCTCTTTCCTCATATATATCCCTCCCCAGTGGCATAGTAAGGGAGGGGTCAGGGGCAGACTGATGTGGACATTGTCTTAGTGGGGGCGCCGGCACCTCTCCTCCTCTCCGCTCCCCCGTACCTCTTTAACTCTTTGCTAGCGCGAGCAGTATCTCCAACCAGGAAGTGATGTCAGAGGGAGAGCCGAGGCTGGCGCGGGCAGCAGGTTAACGATGCTGCTCGAGCTAGCAAAGGGTTAAACAGGTACAGGGGAGAAGGGAAGGCATGGGCTGGGTGGGATGGGGGATGGGGACAGAGAAAAGGGCAGAGGGCACCACGGCTCTGGCCACCTCCTACCCTCTCTATGCCACTGTTCCTCCCAAAGCAAATCTGTTCCAAAGAGTTTAACAAAGACAAGACATGTTCTTTTTTATTAAGTACCCCAGGTGCAAACCTGCTCAAGTTATCAGTTCACGTGCGACAATGGCCGGTGTATTCCAGTGACCTGGATCTGTGATGGTGACAACGATTGTGGAGATATGAGTGATGAAGATCAAAGGCATAATTGTGGTAAGTGTGAAATGACATAAAAAGGCAGGTCCATTTTATAATATTTTGTTCCCTGAGAACTTCATATTGGTGACATCACCAGGATGCTAGATAAATCCCAATGTGTGATACCAAATGCCATTGTTGCTGGCTTAGAAACAAGATAAACTATTTTTTTTTTTCATGGTTTAGTGTAAAGGAAGTTTCATAAGCTCTTTTTGTACCTGTGGTAAATTTTCAAAATGCTATGGCTCTTTCTTGATATACAGAATCCAGTGGTATGTTTCTAGGTTTGCCAAAGTTGAGAGTGCAATTTTGGACATAGATCACAGATCCATATTTAAAGTAATTAGTTAATTAGGTGATAACAATAAAATATTGCAGTTAACAAGTACTTGGCAGTAATTAGAAGTTACAGTATGTGTGGATTCGCCCTATGCCCCATTCAGGGCTAGATGCACTGATATAGCAACCGATCGTATTTGCCGACCTGATGCCCAAAACGGCTCACCACATGGTGTTCCGTGCAGTCCTACATTCTCCGATTCTGGCATGCAAATGAAGTCATTAATATTAAAACCAGGTATCCGATTGATGCCCTAAACTTGCATGCCAGAACTGGGTTGGTAGGATCAACCTGGAAAAGCCGAAAGTCTAGACCTGCCAGTAACTGTGTTACCGATAAGTCTGCCTGATTTTTTCTTTTTTTTTTCTATGGGTATCCCCGCGACAACCCCAGTACCACCAGTACCCCAATGCTGTCAGAATCTCCTCTCATGAACCAACCCCTTCCCTTCCCCATTCTCCTTCCTAAAAAAAAAAAAAATTGGCAGGAGGGATGCTTATTCCCTTTTGCCACTGGATGCGCCCCCCATATCTGTTGACACATCCCTCCTGCCAATTTTAGCTGGCTCAGAGGTAGGGGGTCATGGCAGCAGCAGAAGGGAGTGGGCATCCCTCCTGTTGATTATTTGGTACTGGGGTCATCGTGGGAGTCATTGGGGCAGCTCACATTTTTTAAAATGGGGACAGATGTTGTGCGTGTGTAACACATGCACGTCTGTGCCTATTAAAATTTTTTTTAAAGGGTTCCTGCCCCGAACAGCTGAGTAGCAGGATGCTACTTCGGGGCTTTCCTTAGAACTCAGCTGTTAGGGATTCTCTGTGCAAATGTTGAGTCGATTTTCAAACAACTGGTAGGGTGGGATTAGGGCAGACATCCAACTCAACTCATTTGCATGGGAAGCCTTTTGAGCATGGATAGCTGTTTGAAAATCAGCTAAAAAAATCGGCCAACAGTGACCCGCACAGTCTTAACGACTGTGCTTTGTGCATCTAGCCCTCAGTAACATGCATGCCTAAATTTCATAGTGTGCAACTCCAAAGTGGGTGTGGCCATGGGAGGGGCAAGGGCAGGTCAGGGTGTTCCCAGAAAGTAGGTATGATATTATAAAATATCTACATTTATACACTTAACCGTCATCAGTTGCTTAAATAGTTAAGCATGGAGGGGGAAATTCTATAACCTAGATGCTATCATTTATGCACATGTTACATGTGTAAAATGTTTAGATTACTATCGTATGCACATATATGTGTACATGTCAATATTCTGCCTAAGCACTATTCTGTAAAACCCTTGTATCTTGGATAGCTCGTATTTGCAAGGGGGTGTACACAGGGGTGGAGCTAAGGCAGAGCACGGACGGGGCTCTCACTCACATACATACTGTAACTTATAGAATACTATGTCAGGCCTCAGAAGCCAGCCCCAAAACAGAGGAGCAGGTGGCTGAAACCTCCATAGTGAAAATTCCTGCACTCTAGGGCTCACGTTTTCAGTGAACTGAGTTGCATTGAGGAAGTAGGGAATGTGTATTTTGTGGCAACACGCACACACGTGTCTTATAAAATAATATGTATGTTGACTGTAAATTGCTTAGATTTGTAAGCGGTATATAAATTTTGTACATAAATAAATAAACAAATCCTGGGCATCAGTGTGCAATTTTTAGGCACCATAGCAAACTGGCAACTGGATTTTGTTGAGCCTTGCTACAAGTTATGTACATATTTGCAGCTTTGTAGCGACATAACTGCTCATGCCCAAATGCGGTGCATAGCACGTCAATCTTAAGTTAGGCACTGTTTATAGAATCATGCCTAATGGACTTAGGCACTGGTAGGTGTCTTAAACTTATGTGCAACCTATTTATGCCAGGGTTTTCTTGGCCTAAATATTGCGCCTCTCCCCCCTCCCCCTTTTACACTACCGTGATAGCGGTTTTTAGTGCGCTGCTCCAATTCTCAAAGGAACTATATGAACGTCAGAAGCAGCGCAGAGCATTCAGTGCACCAGCTTGCACTAAAAAAACACTATAGTGATTTTGAAAAAGAGGGGGGGGGGGTACATTAGGTGCTTACCAACATCTAAGTCCAAAATAGGCACCTACATACAAAACACACCCACAATCCACTCCCTAACCACACCTGCTTTCTGGTAGGCACCTTGGACTAGGAGCATACCTAAAAGTGCATTTAATTTTAATTTTTGCCAATTATGACTTGTAATTGCTGATTATTCTTTTTAAATAATTAATGCTAGCTTTTACAAAGCCACAGCAGAAGTTCCTACCGCGGGCTGGTGAGGTAAATGCTCTGATGCTCATAGAATTCTTATGAGCGTTGGAACATTTACCTCACCGGCCCGCGGTGGAAACCTCTACTGCAGCTTTGTTAAAGGAGTCTTATGTTAGGCACCTGGATTAGCTAGGCAAGTCGATCAAGGCGCCTACATTTAGGCGTCTTGTATAGAATTTGGGCCTATGTATTCATTTACCTGATTGCACTAGTATTCTGTACAGTCCTGCTTTAGGTCCTACCATGCACCATCCCTTAAGTGCCCTCTTATAGAATTGCTCTGATAAAGTATAATTCTGTATCTGTGCACTTATATAGGACCCTATTAAATGAATGAACATAAAACATAACATAATCTGCTATAATAAAACCCTTAGCGCGCATGCGCAGTTGAAACTCCTTGCGTCCATGCATCATGATCCATGCTTCCGTGTCGCGCATGCGCAGTGCTTACCTCAGCTGATTTCCTGCCCCGACCTCCGAAGCCGGCTGACTTTCTTTTCATCCCCGGACCAGCAACAGCAGCAGCTGCGGTTTCATCAAGCAGCCGCGGCGCATTTCCTAGGCCGGCCCACTTCGATAATGCGAGGCGGGCTGGCCTAGCGGATGCTGGACATAAAGCAGGGAAGGGAGAAGGGGTAATATTGGACAGGTGGGAGGTAGAAGTAAGGGAGAAGGGCTACTGCTGGACAGGGGGAGCAGGGAAGGGGTGCTGCTGGACAGGGGGGAGAGACAGAAAGAAAGAAAGACAGACAGCAGACAGGGAGAAAGAAATAAATAAATGCCTAAGTCTACACATCTGTTCTAGCACCTGTTAATGTAACGGGCTAAAAAACTAGTATAACATAAAATCAATTTCAAGGCCGCATTACCTTTAAGTTCTATGCGGTTTACAAAAGATTAACAAAAAAAAAATGCAAATAATGATGAAGAAATTTAAGAACCCCCAAATTTTGAAAATAAGTAAGCTTTCAATTGTTTTCTAAAATGAAAATGAGAAACTGAAGAAACTAACAAAGATTTAAAATCCTTATCCCACACTGCGGCCTGATAGGCCTGATATCTTTTAAGTTTACAACCTTTCACCATTGGGAAAGTCAATAAGGCTTTAGAACTTCGAGAATATTTTTGTATAGAAAAGCAGAATAGAACAATCATGTAAGATGTAGCTTCACCAACTACTACTACAACGCTGTAATAGATGCAACCTAACTGAACGTAAGTCCTATTTTACTTTATAGAATACCAGCATAGCAGGATAATATTCATGTGAATAACTTAGGCTTGAGCACCAACATCTGCCACAGAGCTGGTATGTGTGTGCCTATGTGCCGGAAACATTTGTGTAACTTACAAGATTCTTTAAGTAATAGGCATACTGGTCACTGTGCTTCCTACATGGAGTCTGCCTGTGTGTGCCCACCTGTTAATTCTGCGCTATTGAAAATACGCATAAGTTACAGAGTAGTGCTAAGGCAGATTATTGGTATATACATCTGTATGTGTGCTTATACACTAGTGATGTAGATGGGGAGGCCTTGGGGGTCTGGGTCCCCCCCACCACCACTTTAGTCTTAGGCAATGCACCTGTTAAATGGCTTGTGGGGTTGCCAAAGCCCCACCAGCCACAGAAATTCCCAGCTCAGCTGCTCCCCTCCTCCTCAACCTGCTGCAGTAACCTGGAAGTCCAAATGCTGACATTGGGATTCCTCACCCATGCTCAGTTTGCACATCCCGCTGACTTCTAGGATACTACAGCAGCGTGAAGTGGAAAGAAACAACTCAGCATAGAATTTCTGTGGTTAGCAGGGATTTGGCCTGGAAAGGTTATGCAAAAGTTTTGATTTTAATAGTGGGTCAAGCTAGGAAAATAGAATGTACACAAATGCAGGCAATCCCTGGGCTAAGAACGAGTTCTGTTTTTGAAACCGTTCTTAAGCTGAATTTTTATGTAACTCAGATTATGTGAGAATCTGTGTGTATTTATGTTCTCCTGTACAGTACATGGTCTATAAAAATATTAAAGAAACAGTCCTCAAAACAAAGTACTGTAGTTTAAATAGAAAGAAAAGCTCTGCCTTCCTTCTCCTTGCCCTGCGGATAGTCATTCATGTGCCTCCAGACCAGGCCTTTCTTCTTCTCCACTGCTCCCCTATTCCTCTTCACCAACATCAGGCCTTTTATCTTCTCATCCACTGCTCCCCTGTGCTTCTACACCTTCCCTTCCCTCTCCATATGTCCTGGCATCTCTCTTCTCTCCTCTCCTCCCCTTCCATTTCTCCCTCCCCTTCCATGATCTGAAATCTCCTCTCCTTCTTTTTCCTCCCTCCCTCCTTCCCCCTGATCAAGCATTTCTGTCTCCTTCCCTTCTCTACCCCCCATACCCTGGCATCTCTCCCTCTCTGGTCTGGTATCTCCTTTCCTTCCTTCCTTTCCCATGATCTGGCATCTCTTTTTCCTTTCCTCTCCCTTCCTTGGTTTTCATTCTCCCTCCTTTTCTCTCCCCAATTGGGTGCAGCATTTCTCTCTGCCTCCCCTCCCCTCTCATCCCCTTCCCTCTCACTGTCACTGCTAGGAGAAGTTCACGACGCTGGCTGCAACTGGGGTGGACTGCTGCCTCCCCCCCCATTGATATGCACTTCTGTTCTGGTCTACTCCTTCCTCCCAGCTGTACCTCCATTCACAAAGCCATGGCCACTGTTCCTACACGTGGCCCGTGGCTGACCCAGAAAGAGTTCCATCTGACATCAGAGGGAAGGCTTCCATGTCAGCCATGGGCAGCATGCAGGAGTTGCTGCTCATGACTTTGTGAAAATAAGTGTGGCTGGGAGGAGGAAACCAGCCAGCGGAGGTAAACACCCGCAGGAGGGAGGCATCAATTTGGGACACAGAACAGGGGGAGGGAAGGACAATGAGGGGTGCGTTGGTACAGGAAGGTGGGAAGAGGGTTGCGTTGGAACAGGAAGGAAGAAGCATAACCCCGGTTCGTAAGTATGAGTCCAATGTAAGTCGGATGTTCTTAACCTGGGGATTGCCTGTAGTACAAAATGAATTTCATCATTGCAGCTACTAAATTATTTCAGTGCTATATTGTATATTAATGCATTGATTTGTCTTAAGCTAACCGCAACTGCACAAGGAATGAATTCACGTGTGTGAACAATCAACCTCCCCTTCGAAAATGCATCCCCCAAACCTGGGTCTGCGATGGAGACGCTGATTGTGCCGATGGCTATGATGAGCAGCAAAATTGTACAAGAAGATCCTGCATGGAAAATGAATTTACATGCAGTAATGGACTGTGCATCAGGAATTCTTTCAGGTTTGTAGTAGTATATGGAAATGTGATTTAAGATTTTACTAGCCTATTCACAAAAAATAAATGCAGTAGAATCTCAGTTATCCAGCTAACATTTAAAACCAGAATTTATCACACTCCAGAATTTATCGATAGACTACTCATCCCTTATACCCCTTCCAGAACACTTCGATCAAACAATCAACACCTTTTAGTAATGCCATTATTACACCAAAATAATATATGATACTACCCGCATATAGATATTCTCAGTAACTACCTCCCAATTATGGAACTCTATGCCAACACACCTCCGGGAGGAATCCATGCAAGATCGATTTAAAATGAATTTGAAGACCATTTTATTCAAAGACGCTTTCAATTTATAGTCTTTAAATACCGTACACCACACAGATGAAATTCCTTTCCTAATATACCGTATTTTTCGCTCCATAAGGCGCATTGGACCATAAGAAGCACCCTAGATTTAGAGTAGGAAAACCAGAAAAAAAAAACATTCTGAACTAAATTGTGTACTAATATATACCAGGCTCTGAACACTGTCTTCCCTTCCCTGCCAGGCTGTTCATTTAATTTTTCATATACACACAATACACACAACAGATATAAATGATCAAAACTGACACATTTTGATCACTAAATTGAAGATAAAATAATTTTTCCTACTTTTGTTGTCTGGTGATTATATGAGTCTCCTTCCTTTCTTTCTTTCTTTCTTCACTCGGGCCCAAGAATTGTCCCTTTCTATTCCCTCCCTCCCATGACCCAAGTTCGTGCCCCCTTCCAGCCTTTGTTCTTTGACCACCTCCCTCCCATGTCCCGAGTTCGTGCCCCCTCACTGCCTACTAGCCTTTGTCCTTCTGCTGCACCGGAAACTGCCTTCCTCCCTCCCTGCGCACTGAAACCTGCCTACCCTCCGCCAATTCTTCCTCCTCTGGCCCCGGTCCGCCACCGCTGCGCCGCAACTCAAAGAAGGGAAGGGAAGAACCAGCGTGCAGGGATTGCACATCGCTGGCCCACAAGCCTTCTCCCGACATCCAAACTGACGTCAGTTCTGAAGTCGGGAGAAGGCTTGTGGGCCAGCGACATGCAATTGCTGCACGCTGGCCCTTCCCTTCTTTGAGTTGCGGCGCAGCGACAGCCAGAAGGGAGCAGTGGCAGGCAGCAGTCAGCCCGCGTACCCCCAACGAGTGGGTCATTTTAAAAAGGTACACCGGGCTGAGTTGGGGGGGGTGTTTAAAAAAAGTTACCTTCGCTTCATAAGATACACTGAAATTTCCACCCAATTTTGGATGGAAAAAAAGTGCGTCTTATGAAGCGAAAAATACAGTACTTACCATTCACATCTCTCTATCCTATCTGCCATTGTATTTCTACCCCTTAACCTTTCGTCCATTAATTTTTGTCCATAATTGAAAATGTATGTCTAGTATTGTAATCAGTATGTACAACCCAGATTTTATATTTTTATTTTTGTACACCGCTTAAAAGTTTGATAAGCAAAATTTTAATAAACTTGAAACTTGATTGGTGGATGCCGGATATCTGTTTTTCTGGTAGATTGAGAGTGTGTTAGAAACATTTTCTAACACAGATCGAAATTCCACCCCCCTCCCAAGCCAAATCTCCAGCGCAGCAGCAATCCTGAGACAAAATCTCCAATCCTTCCTTCCCTTAAGCCCCGAAGTAGCAAAAGCAGGTGGTGGTCCTGAGCCACGAACACTCTCACTCGCTCGCTCGCTCCCTCCCTTGTTTATCTGAAGTGACAGCAGGCTACTGACGATCATTTCTGGCAGGGCCTTTCCTCTGATGAGTCAGAATGACTAAGGAATCTGGCCAATCGGAATCTTAGGCCACTCCCAGTGCATCATAAGAATTCACTGCGAATTGGGCCTAAGATTCCGGTTGGCCCAGGTGCCTAAGGCTCCTCCTACTGTAGGAGCTTTAAGCGCCTGGGCCAATCAGGGCCTAAGGCCCCTCCCTGGCACATCCCACGATGCACCGGGAAGGGGCAGGCCTGCCATTCTTGAGAAGGTGGGCCAGCCATCTGGACGTAGGAAGGATGCCTCTGGCCGGCCAACCATTTAAGGTAGGGGGGCTCAGGGGAGAAGGGGTTGTGGCTGTCCAGGGGATGGAGGACGGACTGGAAGGGGTGGAGGGTGGTCTGGGGCAGGTGGAGGGTGGACTGGGGGTCTGGTGGGGGGATGCCCGTGATGTACAGGTGGTTGGGGGTTTTGGCAGGAGGGACTGGGCATCCTTCCTGCCGGTGAAGTACATGGAGGGTGGGAGGGTTCCAGCAGGAGGGACTGGGCATCCCTCTTGCCAGCGATGTATGGGGGGATGGATAATCGCGCCGCTAAACTCAATGGCTGCATCTGCTTACAATGTAGGCCAGCATTTTGCTGTCCTACATTGTATGCATCTACCGCAGGCCTCGGTAGGCGCATATGGCTGCCTAGGCCCGCCTAAGGCTACTTCCATACCAATACATGCCTAGCCTAGCCTTAGGAGAGCTTAGCGGGCTTGTGCACCTCCCTAGGCTCCCAGAGACGCCTCCAATGTAGGCGGTCTGCCTCGGGAGATTTTTTATTTTTTTTTTTAGAAAATGTGCATCCCGATTGGCTGCTTAAGCAGCAGTTGGCTGCCTACAATCAGGACGCCGTTTATATAATTTGGCCCTAATTGCTGGAAATTATTTATCCTATATAATAAAAGGCTAACTCGCGCATGCGCATTCCTATTTGCGTGTTCCGTGCGCTGTAGGTCTGTGGCCTAAGGAGTGCGCACGCGCGCTAATACGTCACCAGCCTATCGCCTCCACAAGCCGGACCGCAACCAGACGACGTTCTCCGTTTCTCCTGCCGCCGCCGCCGATCTCCGTTTCTCCTTTGCCGCCCACCCCCTTCTTTTCCCGCGGGCCCGAATGGCGATTCCAGCAGCGTGTTCATCAGTCTCCACACGCTGCTTCGGGCCCTTCTACTGCCCTGATTTGCTCTGCCGCGCCTCTGATGATGTCATCAGGGACGTGCCAGAGTAAATCAGGGCAGTAGAAGGGCCCGAAGCAGCGTGTGGAGACTGATGCAAGCGCTGCTGGAATCACCACCTTTGTAGTCCGGCCCGCGGGAAGGGAAAGGGGGGGGGTAGAGGAAACGCTAATGCTGCTGCACAGGGAACTGGTGGGGGGGAGGGAAATGGAGGGGAAGGGAATGCTGCTTTGGACAGACAGAGAGAGGAAGGGAAACACAAAGAAAATAAGAAAGACACAGGGGCAGGTGCACAGGGAACTGGTGTGGGGGGAGGGAAATGGAGGGGGATGGAATGCTGCTTTGGACAGACAGAGAGAGGAAGGGAAACACAAAGAAAATAAGAAAGACACAGGGGCAGGTGCACAGGGAACTGGTGTGGGGGGAGGGAAATGGAGGGGGATGGAATGCTGCTTTGGACAGACAGACAGAGGGAGGAAGGGAGACATAAAGGAAAGAAGAAAGACACAGAGTCAGGGAGATACACAGAAAGACAGACAGGCAAAGGAGGCCAGAGACAGAAAGGACAGCGGGAGCCGCGTCAGGAGGGGTGCGGGATGCGGCAGTGGGAACTTTTCCAATGGGTGCAACTGGGCAGCTGTCGGGAACCTTTGATCAGGGGCAGAGCAAGGTAAGAGTATCATAGGGATAAGAAGGAGGAGGGAGGATAAAAAAGGAAGGGATGCCTACTGCTGGACAGGGGGAGAAGGAAAGAGATGCTGATGGACAGGGGAGGTGAAGAAAAAGGAACGGAGGACTAATGTTGGACAGAGGGAGAAGGAAAGAGGTGCTGCTTGACAGGGGGGAGGTAAAACAAAGGGAGAAGGGCTGCTGCTGCATAAGGAGAGCAGTGAAGGGGTGGTGGTGGACACAGTGGAGGTAAAAGGAAGGGAAAATGGACAGGGGGAGCAGGCAAGGGGTGGTGATGGACAGCCAAGGAAAAAGAAAGGCAGAAAGAAAGAAAGCGGCTAAGGAGAGAGAGAGAAAAAAAGACAGACACACACACATATGTTCTAGCACCCGTTAATGTAACGGGCTTAAAGACTAGTTTATTTATAAAATGTATATACTGTATTCTCTTTGCCGTTATAAAATGCCAAATTATGATTGTATATAATCATAAAACATTAAAAACTCCAGTTAGCATAACATCAAGGAAATAGCAATGCTTTCACTGCTTTCCTCCCCCAAGTTCATCTGGCAACTTATTCCAATCTAGACTAGCCTTATCCCTAAATGTTCTTTTTTTTATACCTTTTTTCTCAAAACAGCTGCACCAAAAGACCTCTTGAAGAGGACCAAAGAAAATGTGTAGGCACATACTGCATTTATCAAGATGCTAGCAACCGTGGCTGATCATGTACAGTCTTACATTTTCCAAAGGCCCCATAGTGCACTCAGAACATTTGCAAAACATAGCTAAAGTATCACTTTTGAGCTCAGAATAAAAGCTGTGGTACTAACACTGTACAACAGCATCTATGACCCTGGTGGTAGTCTTCTGGTATGTCCACTTACCCCCCTCTTCTATTAAATTGCACTAGCAGTTTTTAGGATGGTGAGCCACGCTGAATGGCCTGCACAGCTCCCGGTGCTCATAGTGTTCCTATGAGCATCGGGAAAGTGCGGGCCATTCAGCACAGTGTCAAGTTGCTAAATAAGGTCACATACACCTTATTTTATAGCTTGATCCCTAGTGGTAGTACCAAAAAAGTAGAAGTCAGAAGCACCAGGATATCCAGGGATTGTTTTTTCTCCCACTAGATACCAGCAGGGGGCGTAGCGATATACCCTTTGGGTGGGCTCTACCCTAAGTGGGTAGACATGGGAACCTCCGCCCTGGTACCTTTTAAATCCTTCATTGCTGGGATGGCAGTAACTCATACTGTCTGCTTGCATAAGCCCTGAGCCTTCCCTCTGTTGTAACTTCCTCTTTGTGGGACCATACCAGAAACCTGGGTCAGAAATAAAGTTTAGGGCTGGCACAAGCAGCTGATATGAGTTGCTGCTGGTTTCTGGTCTGGTACTGAAGAATTTAAAAGGTACTGGGGCCAAGTCTTTAACTGGCAGGGCTTCAGCTGACTACTGCTGATGGGTGGCCCAGGCCCACCCCTGGCTATACCAGGAAACCACTAATAAGAGCCAAGGTTGTCATTGGAGAGTATGGGTCTTGTTGAGGCTGCCAGATTTTTTTTATTTTATTTTTTTTTTTGGGGGGGGGAGCTGTGGGAGACTGGATGATATCTGATGAGGATTTTAGAGGATAAGGGTGTTTGGGGTGCAGGAAGATATCTATTGAGGATGTTGGCAGAGGGGATGAGGGTTTTGGATACTGCTCTAGGTGTAGTAAATGCATCTATAAAGTGGTCTCTGTTGGCATCATATGGTCAGTTATCATTTACTTACTACAAGGTGCTGTCCACAGCCATAACCAGCCCATTCTTCATCTGTTTCCTGCCTCCTTCCATAGAAAGTGGCTATTAGTTAAAATAGGGTGTACCCATAGAATCTATTACCACAGCACTGTATGCTAACAGTTATCATGTGTTATTTCATGCAGCAATATAGTAGTTTGACTTAAGAGAATTAAAAAAGAAATTGAGTAGAGTTCTAGTTTGCCACAAAGAACTTAAATTCAGCTGGTCAGAGTCATCTCCGTCCCAGGTCAGCTGGTGCTGTGGAGGCAACGTCCACTGTCCATGGGTTAAGGGAGTTGCATAGGGTTACAATATAACTTTAGAAAAAGGAGGAGAGATCAGAGGAATACCAAAAATGGGGGTGGAGAGCAAGCACTAAGGGAGTGGAGCTAGCACACCGGCACCTCCTGCCCTTCTCTGCTTCTGCTGCTGCTTTCCTAAACTAGCAGCAGTGGTAATAAACTTAAATGCAGTCAATATGGAATCTTCAGGCACCTCCCCCTCCATGACTGCCAATCCTTCCCCTCTCTGATGTCACTTTCTTCTTCCGAAGCAGAGTTGGTAGCCGCGGAAAGATGTATGAAGGTCCTGTGATGGCTGCATTTAAATTTACTGCTGCTGGTTTGGGAAAGCAGCAGCAGTGGTGGGAAAGTGAGGGGACAGGATACTGGGTAGAATTGGGGTAGACTCAGGGAGAGAGAAAAGATCAGGATACTGCATGGAAGAGTGGTGGAGGAAGAGGGAAATGGGTTGGAGAGAGACAGAGAGAGTGAAAGAGGTAGGATACTGGGTAGAATTTGGGTGGAAAGAGAGAGACGGGGTAGATGCTGATGGTTTTGGGGTGAAGGGAGAGAGAAGAGGCAGATGCTGATGGAAGTGGGATGAAGGGAGAGAGAATGGGCCAGGATACTGTATGAAATTGAGGTGGAGGGAGAGAGAGAAGGGGCAGATGCTGTTAGAAGTGTGGTGGATGGAGAGAGAGAAGGTGGCAGACAATGGATGTTAGTGGGGAGGGGAATAGAGAGGGGAACAGATGCTGGACGGAAATGAGGTAGAGGGAGGGGGTGCAGACACTGAAAGGAAGTGAAGAGAAAGGGCATATGCTGGATGGAAGTGGAGAGTGAGAGGGGAAGATGCTGAATGGAAAGGGGAAGAGGAAGAAGGCACATACTAGAAGGAAGGAGGGGATAAAAAAGGGTACATACTGGATGGGGGAAGAGGATAGAGTTAGTGATATACTGGAAGGGGTGAAGGAAAGAGGTGGCAAACTGTAGGTAGACACAGTGAAAAGAGGGAAATTGAGGACTGGATAGTAAGAATACAATCTAGACAGAGGCAGAAAATAAATTGAGAAGGAAGAGCAGGGAGGACAAGAAAATAAAAGGAGAGGAGAGAGGGAGATGCCAGACTGGGTGGGAGGTAGGGAAGGGAAGGAGAGGAGAGAGATGTCAGGGCATGAGGGAGGAGAAAGGTGTGGCTGCGCAAAGCACTGTGGATGAGGGGGTACTACTAGGGTTATCATATGGCTCCAGGAAAAAGAGGACAGATTGAGATATTTGGGTTTTACTTCCATTGAAAGCAATGGAAGTAAGGAGGATGGATAGAGACATCCGGGTTTTACTTCCATTACTTTCAATGAAAGTAAAAGCAATAGAAGTAAAACCCAGATGTCTCTCAATCTGTCCTCCTTTTTCTAGAGTCATATGTTAATCCTACATTGAGAGTCATAGTCATCATGCAGTGGTGACACCTAGTGACTGAGTATAGCAATGCTGGGTCCCAGAAGAAGCTCAGGTATGTGGAACCCAGCTGCAATAACTGAACTGAAGGAAGGTGTGAAAAGATACAAAATATTTCCAGATAACTGGCCCCCAGACTCAGCCCTTGTTCCAGTTGATCTGGTAGCCCAAAGAAGCAGGAAATAAATTTTCAGGTCAAAATATAAGTAATTCACATTACTGTAGAAGCTTTTCTCAGGTGCAGTTTTAAAAGTAGAACCAATTGAAACATTATGAGAGAAACTAATGGGGATTCTGCTGTGTTTAATTTCATTGAAACCATAATATCCTTGTCCAGGTGTGACAGGCGCAATGACTGTGGTGATGGCAGTGATGAGAGGGGATGTGTATACCAGCCTTGCTCGCAGAACCAGTTTGTTTGTCAGAACGGCCGCTGCATTTCCAGAGCCTACATCTGTGATGGATATAATAACTGTGGAGATAAATCGGATGAGCTGGACCACCTCTGCAGTACTCCTGAAGCAACGTGCGCACCGCACTATTTTAAGTGTGACAATGGACACTGCATTGAAGCTATTAAAATCTGCAATCGCCTAGATGACTGCAATGATAACAGTGATGAGAAAGGATGTGGTAAGTTATGTTCCTGAATTTTAGAGTGATGAGGATGTGGCAGTGGTTTTGGTTTGTATATATAAGAAAAGTGTGAAAAATCAGCAGCCCCAGTGCATTCCCAAATCTGTGTGTCCTGTGCCTGACATTGGCTTCTTTCCTACTGTCGGAGTTATTTTCCAGTAGCACCATACATGTACGTTATTTGGTATAAGGTCTAAATTGTGCAAAGGACTCCATATGTACCTTGTAAACATAATCCTTATCTCTCCTGGCCTTGACTTCAGCAAGAGTAATCATGTCAAAAGGTAGCACTCGTTTGTTGACTAATCTATTAGACTCAGGAAAGACATTGCAAGATTTTACATTTAGGGGCTCTTTTACTAAACTTTGGTAACTTTGCAGTTATTTTATTTTTACTTATAGGTTCTTTCTTTTATTTCTAGCTCAGGCAATCAGAGACTTCCTTAGGGAGGAGTCTAAGGAAGTCCCTGATTAGTCATTGTTTTTGGCCCATCAGAGACTTCCTTAGACTCCTCCCTAAGGAAGTCCCGGATTGGCTGAGGCGCCCCAGGCCCCTCCCAAGGGAGGAGCCCGTGGCGCCTCAGCCAATCAGGGCCTTAGGCCCCTCTCTGTGTATCACATGATGCACCGGGGCGTGGCCTAAGGCCGCAGTTCGTCGTCGTCGGAGGCCTGGAGCAGGAGGGACTGAGCACCCCTCCTGCTCCCAACTTTTTAAAGTTACGGGGAAGGGGGAGGGCCAAACCCGGCCAGGCCGGGTTTGTGATGGCAGGAGGGAGTTGGCATCTCTCCTGCCATATTCATTCATGTGCGGGGACGGGGTGGGTGGGCAGCAGCGGGCCCGATGGCAGTGGCGACCATGGCGGCGGTGGGCATCGGTGTGGGGGGTGGCATTTCAGTGCAGGGGGGGTATTTTTTTTTTTAATTTGGGGAGGTGGGGCACTGTCGGGTTAAAACCATGGGCTCGCAATGCGTTTTGCAGAATATATAAAAAAGGAAAAATTCCTTTTTTATATATTCTGCTAAAAGCATTGCGAGCCCGTGGTTTTAAAAGGCAGGAGAGTCTGCAAGGATAGAAGTGACTGGTCTTCAGCAGTCACTTCTTTTCTGATCGGCAAGCCCAATCTGTGTTCCAGAAATTGTTTAGTGAATTGCTGCCTTCCAAAACTTGCATGCCATTTCCCTCATTTGCATGTGTGGATTGAATCGGGTAGGGGAACAATCGGGTCGCAAAATGGTCCTTTGTGAGTCCTTTGTGGTTTATAGACTAAGGGCTACTTAGTCTGTAAACCATGTAGTTACTGCTAGGCAGTTTAATGCATAGAGCAAATATAAATAAAGGATGTATACTCAAGAGCTAACAGCCTGTGAGACATGTTCTTCTTTTGAACAACACAATTAGGGTGTTTGTGAAGTCTTCCAGCCCCACGCCCGTTCACGCTATGACATACTGTGGCACTGGTGAGATTTGTATCTCGCTGATAACAGATGGAGATTTACTACCCCTGCCAGGATTTTGGGTCTCACCGTAATAAAGAACTATATAGTTGGGCTAAAGGGAGTAGCGCTGCCCTAGAGAGGATTCTAGAAGAAGCATAGTAAGAGCCAAACAGGAAGGATTTCTTTTTGTTTGGTTTATAATGCGCATTGCCTCTGTACAATGCTGCAGTTTAGCAGAGCCAGGCCATAATGTAAAGGCTACTCCATGCCCTAGTGGAGGGGCAACAGCAGCAGCAGTTGCTGCAGCAGCGAATTATGCACTACCAACTTTCCAAAAATGGTTAGATTTCTGGCTCAGGTGATCCAAAAGTACAGGTGCCCACATCTTAAACAACCCCTCCCACCCTGGTTTTACCAATGATGACCAATGATGACTTCTGAAGATGATCCCGATTGTTTTTGATGAATTTTAAAAGGATTGCCCAAATGGATTACAGCTAACTAGTAGCAGCCAAGTAACTTTCTAGGATGCTACCAGACAGGAAAACCACCTATGCAGAGGTCAAGGCTGCCATATTGGAGCAGGTAGGGTCTACCTATGGACATTATAAAATATAAGCATATGGCTCAAGTCAAGGCCATAGATGAGAAGCCAGTATCCAATCTAAGCACACCCAAGACAAACCTCTTATATTTTGTAATAAACATAACTTTCTTTATTAGGTAGAAAATAGAAGGTTGGAGGGGAAGAGAGATAGTACCCCAACCCTTTCATTACGTATTTACCGAAGCTGGCTCTTAATCACTTTCTAAGAATCTAAGGGGTCTTATGGAAGAGGGAAAAACAAGGCTGAATGAATATTGGTTCAGTTCTATGTGTCAGGGTCATATAGACAAGTATAGAAGGCCTGCTGGGATCCAACCTACTTGTGTGATATCCATGCCAGTCATAAAGATCCCTTAGATCTTTAGTTCTCCCTTTTCACCCTTTTTTTCTTATCCTCTCCATTTACCAGAAAGATTATATTTCTTGTCTTTCTTCCTTCTTTATTATAATTTTTGTGAACTGCTGAGCTTCCGTTGTGTGATACCAGTTCCCAGAAGCCATAGCATTATTCAATTTGAAGACCGTCACAGTAACAAATGCCTGTTTTAGGTCTCCTCATGAGTGAAACTACTCTAGGAACTACTCACAGATGAAGGATGCTATATGTCACGGGTAATAAGGCAAATATGGCTCTACTGAAAGTAAAAACCATTCTCATTTCAGTATACCACCCTCAAATCAATGGTATGGTTGAATGGTTCAATAAAACCCTGAAACAACTGTTAAGGAAGATTCTCATTGTGGATGGAACTAAGTACCACAAAGTTAAACTGGCTTTTATCTGTTTAAACTGTTCTATGGAAGATGACCCAAGAGATTTCTGAATGTTTGATGTAATCCTGGAAGGAGGAGCCAGAGTGGCTGAAGAAAGAGTTTGGCAGCCTCCCTGTCTATCTAGAGAAGGCAAAAGTGGTGCAAACCAGGGAATATAACTGCTCCATGGCCCAGAGGGTCTTCCAACATAGGGATCAAGTTCTGGTGCTTCTACCCTCATTGAAAGCAAACTACTATACAAGTGTCAGAGACCCTACAAAGTCTTTGAAAAGACTGGGTTTGTGGGCTATAAAGTAATCCAACCTGACATATGGAAGAAGGATCAAATCTTTTAAATGGATGTGCTGAAGAAATGGATTCCCCTGACTTTGCCATCAGTCTAGGGGGATGAACTTAGACCAGAGGTTCTACTGAAGTCCAGGCCACTTCATGTCCCCATTTGTAGACCAACTTTTGGAAGCTGGAAAGCTGATTTGAAGTGACTTGTAAGCCAAAAAACAAATATATGCTCCAATATTCCAGGCTGAACTAATTTTGCCTGCCACAACATCATTGCAGACCCTGGTGTAGTAGTCCAACAGTGATACCATTTGATTTCAGAAACTCAGCAGAAGTGAATCAGGTGCTTAAATTCAGGTTTATAGAAGAATCAAACAGCAACTGATTATTTCTCATTGTACTGGTTCTTAAGACAGATGAGAGCATCTGTATTTACTGCCAGAAAGTTAATGAAGTCTCCAAATTTGAAGCGTAGGAAGTTCTTCACTCAGAGGGTGGTGGACATCTGGAATTCGCTTCCAGAAGAGGTGGTAGAGCAGAGTACGATTTGGGATTTCAAAATATGATTGGACGAGTTCCTGAAGGAAAAGGGGATTGAAGGGTACAATTAGAGGGTTATTATACAGTACAAAATGCTTTAGAGCATTAGATTACTTACAGGTCATTGACCTGGGGGGTCGCCGCGGGAGCGGACTGCTGGGCATGATGGACCTGTGGTCTGACTCAGCAGAGGCGATGCTTATGTTCTTATGTTCTTGCCAACCGGGAGAAAATCATATATATGACACTCTGTGCAAAAGTCTAGATAGCACCCCTCTTGCTGCTGAACTATTGTCTGCATCTTATTATTGAGCTGATTAATAAAACTTATTAAGCTACTAGGAATATATTAGACTATGGATCTAATCCTAAATGGGTTAAGAGGACCTGCAAAGGACGTTGAAGTAGTGGGGACGTTGGGAAACAGCGATCATAATATGATCAAGTTCAAGGTTGAGGTAGGAATACCAAAAGGCAAGAGATCCATAGCGACAACCTTTAACTTCAAGAAAGGAAACTACGAAGCAATGAGAGAATTGGTAAGGAAGAAACTTAGGAACACTTCCAAAACATGGCTAACGGTAAATCATGCCTGGTCCTTCTTCAGGGACATGGTGAACGAGGTGCAAAATCTGTATATCCCCAGATTCAGGAAAGGGTGCAAAAAGAATCAAACAAAAGACCCGGCGTGGATAACCAAAATAGTGAAGGAAGCGATAGGCAATAAGAAAAATTCATTCAAGAAATGGAAAAAGGACAAATCTGAGGGGAACTGGAAAGAGTACAAGAAGTATCAAAAAGAATGTCACCGTGAAGTTCGGAAAGCTAAAAGAGAGTATGAAGAAAGGCTAGCCAGGGAAGCAAGAAATTTCAAACCGTTCTTCAGATATGTTAAAGGGAAGCAGCCAACTAGAGAGGAAGTGGGACCGCTAGACGAAGGAGACAGGAAGGGAGTGGTGAAAGAGGAGAAGGTAGTGGCAGAAAGGCTTAACATGTTCTTCTCGTCTGTATTTACTAACGAAAACACATCCAACATGCCGGAACCTGAGCAATTCTTCAATGGAAGTCAAGCAGAAAAATTAACATTCATAGAAGTGAGCATTGAGGACGTTCGTAGGCAGATCGAAAAACTAAAAACTGACAAATCTCCGGGTCCGGATGGCATACATCCAAGGGTTCTGAAGGAATTAAAGGAGGAGATAGCGGAACTACTGCAGCAAATTTGCAACTTATCCCTGAAAACAGGCGAGATCCCGGAGGATTGGAAAATAGCCAACGTTACGCCCATCTTTAAAAAGGGATCAAGAGGTGATCCGGGAAACTACAGGCCAGTGAGCCTGACTTCAGTTCCTGGGAAAATGGCAGAAGCACTGATAAAAGAAAGCATTGATCAACATTTTGAAAAACACGAACTTCTGACAGCCAGCCAGCATGGTTTCTGCAAGGGAAGATCGTGCCAAACAAACTTATTGCATTTCTTCGAAGGGATTAACAAACAGATGGACAAAGGAGACCCCATTGACATCATATATCTAGATTTCCAAAAAGCCTTTGACAAGGTGCCCCATGAACGTCTACTCCGGAAACTGAAGAACCATGGGGTGGAAGGTGACATACATAGATGGATCAGAAACTGGTTGGAGGGTAGAAAACAAAGGGTAGGACTGAAGGGTCACTACTCCGACTGGAGGAGGGTCACGAGTGGCGTCCCGCAGGGCTCGGTGCTCGGGCCGCTACTATTTAATATCTTCATAAATGATCTAGAAACAGGGACGAAGTGCGAGATAATAAAATTTGCGGATGACACTAAACTGTTTAATGGAGCTCGGACTACAGAGGAATGCGAAGAATTGCAAAGGGACTTGAACAAACTAGAAGATTGGGCGATGAGATGGCAGATGAAGTTCAACGTTGAGAAATGTAAGGTATTACATGTGGGGAGCAGAAACTCGAGGTACAACTATACAATGGGAGGGATATTATTAAATAAAAGTACCCAGGAAAGGGACTTGGGGGTATTGGTGGACATGACATTGAAGCCGACGGCACAGTGTGCAGCGGCCGCTAAGAGAGCGAATAGAATGCTTGGTATAATCAAAAAGGGTATTACAGCCAGAACGAAAGAGGTTATCCTGCCATTGTATCAGGCAATGGTGCGCCCGCATTTGGAGTACTGCGTCCAATATTGGTCGCCGTACCTTAAGAAGGATATGGCATTAGTCGAGAGGGTTCAGAGGAGAGCGACGCGTCTGATAAAAGGTATGGAAAACCTGTCATATGCTGAGAGATTGGAGAAGCTGGGTCTATTTTCCCTGGAGAAGAGAAGACTTAGAGGGGATATGATAGAGACTTATAAGATCATGAAGGGCATAGAGAGAGTGGAGAGGGACAGATTCTTCAAACTCTCGAATAATAAAAGAACAAGAGGGCACTCGGAAAAGTTGATAGGAGACAGATTCAAAACAAATACTAGGAAGTTCTTTTTTACCCAACGTGTGGTGGACACCTGGAATGCGCTTCCAGAGGACGTGATTGGGCAGAGTACGGTACTGGGCTTCAAGAAAGGATTAGACAAATTCCTACTGGAAAAGAAGATAGAGGGGTATAGATAGAAGATTACTGCACAGGTCCTGGACCTGCTGGGCCACCGCGTGAGCGGACTGCTGGGCACGATGGACCTCGGGTCTGACCCAGCAGAGGCATTTCTTATGTTCTTATGTTCTTATGTAGTTTAGAGCCTTAGGATGATATGATATGCTTTATTTAGTTTTTGTTCCTTAGCTAGTCTTAGGGTTACGGTATATTGTATGCTTATTTAGTGCTTGATTCTTTTTTCCCTTATGTATCCAGGTTTGTCTGTCTGTCAGTCCGTCTAACCCATTTTAATGCTGTACATCAAATTATATGTTAATCTTATATTTTATTGTTACTCGCTTAGTACATAATAAGCGATTCATCAAATTTAAATAAAACTTGAAACTTGAAATATAAAGAGTTCTCCTGTTGTCCTAATTAAAATAATTGACAATAAATCAAGTCTATAAGTGAAGAAATGAGCTAGGGGTGGGTGGGAGAGTGGAGGGTGGGAGGAAGGGAATGGAGACTAAGCCAGACCCTGCTCTGCCTGCCAGAAACTATCTCTAGCAGACCTGATATGGTACCTCATTTTGGTCCTAAATAGCACCTGCTTCAGGGGTCAATACACTGTGACCTATGAGGACAGTGACCCCAGTCTAGTGTAATATCTTGGCCTCTTAGTTCCAATTTCTAATCCAAAGCATGCTCGAGAAATTGGTCGCGACATGGCAAATGAGGTTTAACGAGGATAAGTGTAAGGTTATACATGTCAGTAACAAAAATCTTATACATGAATATAGGATGTCTGGTGCAGTACTCAGAGAGACCCCCCAGGAAAGAGATTTGGGAGTGCTGGTCCACAAGTCAATGAAGCCATCTGAGCAATGTGAGGCGGTGGCAAAAAGGGCAAACAGAAAACTAGGAATGATTAAGAAGGGAATTACAAACAGATTGGAGAAGGTTATCATGCCACTGTACTGGGCCATGGTACGCCCCTACCTGGAATACTGCGTCCAGAATTGGTCGACATACATGAAGAAGGACACAGTACTACTCAAAAGGGTCCAAAGAAGAGCGACTAAAATGGTTAAGGGGCTGGAGGAGTTGCCGTACAGTGAGAGATTAGAGAAACTGGGCCTCTTCTCCCTCGAACAGAGGAGATTGAGTGGGGTGCCGCAAGGCTCGGTGCTTTGACCCGTGCTCTTCAACATCCTTATAAACAATCTGGACATAGGTATGATGAGCGAGGTGATTAAATTTGCAGACGATACAAAGCTATTCAGAGTAGTGAAGACGCAAAGGATTGCGAAGATCTGCAACGTGACATAATCAGGCTCGAGGAATGGGCATCGACATGGCAGATGAGGTTCATCGTGGATAAATGTAAAGTGATGAATGTCGGTATCAAAAATCTTATGCATAAATACAGGATGTCTGGGGCGGTACTTGGAGAGACCTCCCAGGAAAGGGACTTGGGAGTTCTGATTGACAAGTTGATGAAGCTGTCCATGCAATGTGCGGTGGCGGCGAAAAAGGCAAACAGAATGCTAGGAATGATAAAGAAGGGGATCACGAATAGATCGAAGAAGGTTATCATGCCGCTGTACCGGGCCAGGTGCGCCCTCACCTGGAGTACTGCGTACAGCATTGGTCGCCGTACATGAAAAAGGACACGGTACTACTCGAAAAGGTCCAGAGAAGAGCCACTAAGATGGTCAAGGGGTTGGAGGAGCTGCCGTACAGTGAAAGATTAGAGAAACTGGGCCTCTTCTCCCTCAAATAGAGGAGATTGAGAGAGGACATGATCAAAACATTCAAGATAATGAAGGGAATAGATATAGTATATAAAGACAGGTTGTTCACCCTCCCCAAGTTAAAGTGAACGAGATGACACTCTCTAAAGTTAAGGGGATAGATTCCGTACAAACATAAGGAAGTTCTTCACCCAGAACTGGAATGCTCTTCTGAATGCTGTTTGGAGAAAACACCCTCTAGGGACTCAAGACAAAGTTAGACAAATTCCTGCTGAACCAGAACGTACGCAGGTAAGGTTAGACTCAGTTAGGGCACTGGACTTTGACCTAAGGGCATGTCATGACTGCTGGGTACGATGGACCACTGGTCTGACCCAGCAGCGGCAATTCTTATGTTCATCATTTTGGTATCTTGTGTAAACCTATTTGCCAATCCTTGTATCTTCTTCCAAAGGCCCAGTACATTTACAATGATTGACAAACAGGCTAACACAAGCTACCAAAATGATGGATTGGAAACTTGAACCAAGAGGCTAAGATACTACATCAGACTGGGTCACTGACTATCCTTATAGGTCACAGTGTATTGACCCCTGAAGCAGGCACTTTTTAGCGTCATATAACGGTGCTGTGTCAAGTCTGTTTGCTGTTGCATAATAAACTTCTCTCTGTGGAATTTCTTGCTCCTGCTTGAAAATCCATTGTTCAACCCTACTACATGGTTTTCTTCTGAACTACCCAATTTAAAGAGCTTTTATTCACTTTTAAAATGTTGTCTAGCTGTGTTTATGAAGGCTTCTGGGCCTGGGCCTGGGCCTACTCATTGTATCACAGGCCTTTGCACATGAAAAATCCTTTAGAAAATGACTTCCTTGATGTCCTTTCAAAGAAGCCCAGCAGGATGAATGGTCCTTTTGTCCTGTCCTTGTTACAGCCATGAATTCATTTTTGTTCCACCATTGTTGATTCTTTGAATAAAACAAATAGAATTCCAAAAATGTTTAACACCACAAATGACAAAAAAAGTGGTGTGATTGAAAACAATGACTTGAAATATTGTATGAATTCTAAAACTGAAGGGCTTAACAACCATGACAATAAGACTTGTCGTTTGCATTTAACGGAACAGTTTTTGGTTATGTTTATTTATTTAGTTTTATTAATACATTGTCATTCTGTGTTAACTTTATCTTTTTCCTGACTGCCTTTGTGCTTTCCGAATTGCAGGTATTAATGAATGTAATGACCCATCACTCAGTGGCTGTGATCACAACTGCACAGACACCCAGACAAGCTTCCACTGTTCTTGTCGCCCAGGATACAGACTTATGTCTGATAAGCGGACCTGCGATGACATTGATGAATGTAGCGAGACTCCTTCAGTGTGTAGCCAGATCTGTGAGAACACTGTGGGCTCTTATATATGTAAGTGCGCCCCAGGCTACATCCGGGAGCCAGATGGACGGCGCTGTCGGCAAAACAGTGACATCTCTCCCTACCTCATTTTCAGCAATCGCTACTATCTGAGAAATCTCACTACAGATGGACAGTCCTATTCCCTCATTTTGCAAGGACTAAACGCTGTGGTGGCCCTGGACTTTGACAGGGTAGAAAGAAGATTATACTGGATTGATATGGGTAGGAGAGTTATTGAAAGAATGTTCTTCAATGGGACTAACAAGGAAACAGTTATTAGCAGTGATGTGCCACATGGGGCTGGATTAGCTATTGACTGGGTTGGCAGGTAAGAAAAATGTCAAGTACGTCTTCCACTGCTAAGTGTTTTTATTATTATTATTATTTTAAAATTTGTACTTTTCTTTGGAACTATTAGCTTGTGCACTATCAATCCAGTAGTCTAGTGCTTAGAGCAGCAGGCTGAGAACCAGGCAAGCCAGGGATCAAATCCTGCTTCCTCCAGTGATGCTCTTTGTGACCTAGAGCAGTGGTTCCCAACCCTGTCCTGGAGGAACACCAGGCCAATTGGGTTTTCAGGCTAGCCCTAATGAATATGCATGAAGCAAATTTGCAAGCCTATCACTTCCATCATATGCAAATCTCTCTCATGCATATTCATTAGGGCTAGCCTGAAAACCCGATTGGCCTGGTGTTCCTCCAGGACAGGGTTGGGAATCACTGACCTAGAGTCAAGTCATTTGGAGGTAGTTCTAATAGATGCATCGATCTTGCTTGGGGAGAGCCTAGTCTATAATGACACTTGGGTACCCAGATTGCATTATGGAATATTAGCGTATAACCTTGCATCAGCGTGCCTAACATTTATATATATCTGGCAGAATTGCAAGCGCCTAAATGCACAAGAGCATGTATTACTTATAGTATTCTCTAAGTTGCCCAATTAACTGGCAGCAGGGGCTTACCTAGCATATTTGACACCCAGCTGAACATTGCTGGATAGAAGGCTATGTGCTATTTAGCCATTCCCAGCCAACTAATTAGCGCTGAATACTGGTCGCATAGAAACCTACCATGTTTTCTCAAAAATAAGACCCTGTCTTATATTAATTTTGGGCCCCAAAAAGGTACTAGGTCTTATTTTTGGGTAGGTCTTCTTTCTTTTATGTACAATGATCATCTATCCCTTCCTCTCCTCCACCCCAATTCTTTCTATTTCCTTTCTCTCCCCCACATGGGCAGCATCTTTCCTCCCCTCTCACCCATCCCCTTGTACAGTATCTTTCTGTCCCTCTCTCCCATCCCTTGTGCAGCAGAACCCTTGCAGCTTCTATCCCTTCTCCCTTCCCATCCCACCACCGTGCGCAGCCCCCACGTACCCACCTTTGCATCCCCCAACCCTTCCATTTCTCCTCTGCCAACCGCAA
This sequence comes from Geotrypetes seraphini, assembly GCF_902459505.1. Taxonomy (NCBI): domain Eukaryota; kingdom Metazoa; phylum Chordata; class Amphibia; order Gymnophiona; family Dermophiidae; genus Geotrypetes; species Geotrypetes seraphini. Next base: position 204,886,201 of record NC_047088.1, read on the forward strand.
GACTGAAATACCTTGTAACAAACGGCAATTTCAGCAACAATCTAGACAGGCTGCTTCATGGCTTTCTCCCACCCGGGCATTTCTTTGCCACATCACTGATGATGTCATCAGCAACACGGCACACGGAATGCCTGAGAGAAGGCCGCAAAGCAGCCTGTCTAGATTGCTGCCGACATTACCATTTGTGACAAGGTATTTTGAACTCACCGTTGGCAGAGGAGATATGGAAGGGTCAATGGAGGTGGGGGTGGAACGCTGCTGCCGGTGACTAGGGCTTATTTTTGGGGTAGGGCTTATATTAAGACCTACCCTGAAAATCATGCTAGGGCTTATTTTTGGGGTAGGTCTTATTTTCAGGGAAACACGGGTATATGTATTTATAAATTGGGGTACTTCCTGCCTTCTCAATCTAGGCAACTTTTTATAAAACACCCTCAAAAGGAACAGTGATGATCCTCAATACATGAAAGGTGAGTTCATTGGGAGGGCAGTGTTTTAAAGGCATTTACATGAATTAAATAGCCTTACTGATATGTGCCCTCCCCAGTTTTGGCTAAAAGGGATTTGCACATTCCACAGTTTGAATACTATACGCATAGGAACATGAGACGTGCCTTTGCATGTGTGTTTAGGTGGCTTAGCACATACAAATTCAGTTTTAAAATATATACATGTTATTCCCTGACCCCTTCTCCATCTGCTACCCAGATAGGTATCAGGCATAATGCCTGGAAATACTTTTAGGGGTCCTTTTATCAAGCTACGGTAGGGGTTTAACACGCGTGAAACCGCCTGCCATGCTAGCCACTAACGCCTGCATTGAGCAGGCATTAGTTTTTTAGCCAGCCGTGGGGGTTAGCACGTGATGAAATGTCCGACGCGCTAACCCCGCTAGTGCGGCTTGAAAAAAGGACCCCTTAGTTAACACATGAACTTTGCACTTGCTAGTTTTCAATGCAAGACAATATGATGAATGCGTAAACAACATACAAACTCAAGATTTCAGAATTTTAACAAAGAATTAAAAGATCAGTGCATTTTCTTTCTAGCCACTGATTGTGGTGCTGGGACAAATATAGGATGATGGAAGAAAATACTAAAGGAGGGTCATGTGAAGGTCAGCGAAATATGATTATATGAGGAAATTGAAATCATAAAGCAGTCACAAGCCTGCTTATTCTAGAACCCCCAAGGATTTTCATTTGATTGCTTAATCTTGCTACAGTTTTTTCTGCAATAGAAAATGTTGCAGCAACATTGTAAAATAAAACAAACTAATAGTATTATGTTATATGTTTCCTCTAATGAATTTCAGAAAAATGTACTGGGTGGATTCATACAAAGACTGTTTGAATGTTGCCGAACTTGATGGCAGATTTCGCAAAAAGCTGGCTGATCACTGTGTGGATATTAACAATACCTTCTGCTTCCAGATCCCCAGAGCTGTCGTGGTTCATCCAAAATATGGGTAGGTCACTTCTCAAATGCTCTTATGTTGCAAAGTTTGTACATGCAAGGACTTATGCAATGAACTTTAGCATGGGCATTAAGGTCTTTATGAGTGTGCTTAAAAATAACATGCTATGCAGGAAAACCTTACTGTGAACACCGAATGAGTCCTTAAGGAAAGTAAGGGTTCAAAGCAGGATTAATACATAAACAAACTAGGCAAATGCCTGGGGCCCAAAGTCAAATGAGGGTCTTCAGACCTGTAAAGTCTCCCACCTGATAGAGAAGAGGGATACCTGGGGCCAAAGTAGGATTGTCAGCAGTTTTAATTAAGGGAGGACCTTTAAATTGACAATGTATGTATAAGTAATTGGTAGATTGCATCCCAAGCAATAGAAATGCATTACTCCCCTCTCCCATTCCATATGGCTCCAGTGCACATAGAGCCCATTTGACAAAGCTGCAGTAGCAATCCTGCAGTGGTAAATGCATCGAAGTCCATTCAATTCATATGAGCTTTGGTACATTTATTGCTACCATAGCTTTGTAAAAGGGGCCCATAGTTGTTACATAAATGCAGTTTGCTTTGGCAATCTGTTTTAAATTGTTTCTTATAGGGATCCTCAGTTTCTGTTTAAAATTTGTTCAAAACGAGCTTGCACATTGTTGCTCAACTTCTAATCATAATTGTTTGTTTGAACAGGCAGGTTTACTGGACAGACTTGGGAGACAGGGCCTTTATTGGCAGAGTGGGCATGGACGGCAAGAACAAGACAGTAATTATCTCCACCAAACTGGAATGGCCCAATGGACTCACCATAGATTACACCAATGACAAGCTTTACTGGGCAGATGCCCACTTGAACTACATTGAGTACGTACATAGAGAAGAATAAAGCAACTGGGTAACTGTTACTAAAAAAATTTCACTGGTAACACTCTAGATAAAAAGCGCCTATTATATAGTATCTTAAAGGGATAGGGAGGGACGGTAGTGCATGATATTCCATTTGATTTCATTTCAGTATTTATATTGCAGTGCATATAGCACACTTCAAATTGGAATTTACAAATTCCACAAATATGTACATATAACACACTACATTATCATCAACATATATTTTAAAAGGTAGTTCAGTGTTTTCCATACTTCAAGCCATTGTGTAGCTGGCCATATGTATGGCATCTACAAATGTACATGGTATGCAGAAAAATAAGACCCCCCCAACATTTTTCCAAATAACCCCAAATTGTCCTACTGCAGCAGAAATCTCTGCCTGAAACATGAGGCGTTTCTGAGTATTTTATTTTTCAACAGAATGGGGCTTTAGCACATCAGGCTCACAAAACGGTCGAGCTCTTAATTAATGAAACTCCAGAATTCATTGAGCAAACTGCTCAGTGGCGTCGAAGACTTCATAAATATGTCAAGGTTGGAGATCACTTTGAACACAAATTGTGAATTAACTAAGAAGAAAAAAACCATTATACTCATTCTAACCTGTTTTCAAAGATCATACAAAACTTTTAAAAACAATTGCATTTTATTTTGAAACCATGTAAGGCAGCGTTCTTCAATACAAAGCCTGGGGGGGGGGCAATGGTGGCCCCTGGATACCTCTGGGGTGGCCCCATTGTATTTGGGTTGGCTTTTTTTCTGCTACTGTGCCTCTCTTTCAAAGCTCAGAAATGAAAGGGGAAAGTGGATGGGGAAAGAGACATATGCTTAAAGGGCAACACATTTTTCATTATACAAGAGAGAATGCATTTGGAAATGTTCACAACCTTGGAAATACCCCCTCCCCCCTTCACACCAATGAAGTTTGAAGGTGGTGTGGTGAGGTTGAATGTTATCGGCACACACTAGTCAGCAGTGTTGCGATTCTGCTTGGGGAGATATTTAGTGGCTCTCTTTTGGCTCATTAGAATCCATTGATAATATGATTTAAGTGAAACAATCAAGTTTCAGGTCTTAATTAAAATTAGATAAATCGCCTATCCAATTTCTAGTCGCCTATCCAATTTCTAAGCAATGTACAAAGCATAAAAGAGTTTTAACAAGCTACATAGAAAACTCACAAGGACATTACAATGTACATGATCCGAGGGGAAAGGGGAAAGAAATACATTTTATGATAGGACAGGAAGACACTTAAGGATTAATGTTGCTAAAACTTCATGTTAGATCTGCTGAGAGGGAATTATCTGGGTAGGAGCCATTTCTACCCAGAAAACTCTTGAATGTTAACCCCCTTATTTGTAATAGCTTTTTTATGGGGTAACTTGTAAACACGCTGAATTATTCTAGTGAGAAGCTAATTAGTAGGGAGAAAACCAATTAGATGGGCAGATTGTAATTATAATAATCTAGGGGGCAATGTGGAAATAGATTGTACACTTTCAAACTACATAGTTCATTTCAATCCAGTTCATTAACTTGGTATCCTGCACTGTCAATTAAGCCTATAGTTGCTTACAAATAGCATAGATGATTGCATTTTATGAGGAAAATTATGAAGTACAAAGCTCATGGGATAAAAACATCTTCAGATTTTGGATCTCCTATTTTTACGAGCGTCAGAAGAGGGGCAAGTTTTTTTTTGTTTTTTTTCTAAATTCCCCTGATCTCAGTATTCCCAGAGGAATACCTCCTTTTTCCATAGCTAAAAGCACACCAGTTGTGAAGCCCATGTATTATTTTTACCAAATTTGAGAAGGAGCAGTTTTCATTCAGGCTATTAAAGATTAAGGGTTCCTTTTATTAAAGCTTAATGCATGCTTAAGGAATTAGTATATGCTAAATGGGCTTCTTAGCATTTAACATGCGCTAATTCTGTTATCACACACTAAGCTTTAGTAAAAGGGATCCTAATCTTCATTTTCCAGGTTCTGTGTTTAAATTCATATACAGTACAGTTATTTTACTGCAGTATTAGTTTCTTCTACCTGACCTTTATTTATGTCTTAATTCCTGTGAAATTCAAATTAAACTCCTGTGACAGGTGTTCACTGATAGCAAATTACTACTATGACTTATCTTATTTATTTAAAAAATTTATAGCCCGCATATCCAGCAATTCTATGAGGGTAACAATATAACACATAATAAAGCTGCAACCCAAAACACAACATACTATCAATAACATAAAACAATTCACATTCTTAATTATATACAATAACCTAAATGACAAACAACAACATTCACTTTTACAATTATGCAAAATAACCAAAAACCACACAAAACAAAAGGAAAAACTTAAAATCACTAAAAAAAAAAAACCCCTTCACTATAAAACCTTAATCAATGAGTCTTCTCAGCAATTAATAAACAAACAAATGTCTAACTACAGGGGTAGGGAACTCCGGTCCTCGAGAGCCATATTCCAGTCGGCTTTTCAGGATTTCCCCAATGAATATGCATTGAAAGCAGTGCATGCAAATAGATCTCATGCATATTCATTGGGGAAATCCTGAAAACCCGACTGGAATACGGCTCTCGAGGACCGGAGTTCCCTATCCCTGGTAAAACTCTTCACTCATTTAACAAAAGTACGTCCAAACAACACAGTTTTATCATTTCTAGAAGAATGCAGTGCTGTAAAGTGTTCATGAAGAATTTACGTTCATTGACTGAAACTGTGAAACAATGCATTTCCTTAATCGTTATGCATTTTCTTATTATTCGTTTAGATATTCAAACTTAGAGGGAAGACATCGTCACTCTGTCTTTGATGGTACTCTTTCACACCCTTTCGCCATTACTATTTTTGAAGACACGCTGTACTGGACTGATTTGGTTACCAGGACAGTCGAAAAAGGGAACAAATTTAATGGACAGGACCGGGTAACTTTGGTGAACACTACTCATTTCCCTTTTGACATACATGTCTACCATCCATACAGGCAACCCATTGGTGAGCAGAATTAAGTGTAATCTTTACTTATTTTGTAGTAGGATGCATTTTAACCCTTTCAGGACCATAAGGATCGTAGGCCAATTTTTGTGGTTTTGACGACATTTTTATGGTAAAAAGGGCTTGCAGATGCCAAAAAATTGATTTTTTTTGTGAAATATCATTATTTTTATTTAAAAAAATCACACTTCTGGCTTTTGGACAGTGTGGCAAGTGAATCTTCTCGTCAATCTAGCAACGATGCTAATGAATGAATGTCGGAACCAGTTTGTTTACATAAAGGCAGTATCATATGGAATCCGTACATATCAAATTTAGAACTGTAGACTATCCCAATCAAAATTTATAGGATTTTAAAGTTATGGGACAAATATGTCCCTTGGTCCTGAAAGGGTTAATTGCTTCATACAGCAGAAATGTAACTTTAATAGGAATTAACCATAACATAATGCACTTTCCATTTTCCTACAGAAAGAGCTTAAGAAGATGGGATCAGAATTTATCTTTGGCTGCTTAGGGTTTAACTCTTATGCGAAGTGGGTTGACTGCTTAGGGGTTAACTCTTATGCGAAGTGTATATGTGTGAATAACATGAAGAAAGACTTGGTGAAGCTTAAAGAATGGTCTGAAATTTATCAGCTAAAATTTAATGCTAAGAAATGCAAGGTCATACATTTAGGCTGCAAAAACCAGAGGGAACGATACAGTTTAGGGCACAGGTGTCAAACTCAAGGCCCACGGGCCAAATACGGCCCGCCTGGTCATTTTATGCAGCCCGCGGTCTGATGCCCCCAGTGATACCTTGTGGCCGGCTCCCTCCTCCTCACAGCCATAGTGTGCATGGAGCCGCATCACACACCTCATCCAGAAGCATTCCCTCTGACATTTTAATATGCTGTCTATCTTTTGCACTGCTCAGGAAGAAATACATTTGTTTCTTTTTCTCTGGGGGTTGTACTGCATGCAGAATCTTGAATCTTAGGGTGTTTTTTTTTAATATATTAGTACTTTTAGTTTTTGGTCCCGTATTTGCATAGGGGTTATCTGTGTTCTGGAAGGAAGCGGTGGGGCCATTGGATGACCATGGAATAAATGGAGTGCTAAAGGAGGACAAAGCCATCGCCGACAAACTGAACACATTTTTGCGTCTGTATTTACCGAAGAGGATATACACAACATCCAGAAGCCAACAGGCTATACGCAGGAAATGAAGACGGGAAACTGACAGGGTTGACGGTCAGTCTAGAAGAGGTATGCAGGCAGATTGATAGGCTTAAAAATGATAAATCCCCGGGACTGGATGGCATCCATCCAAGGGTAATCAAGGAACTGAAAGGAGCTATAGCTGAACTGCTTCAACTAATAGCCAATCTGTCGATCAAATCAGGAAGGATTCCGGAAGACTGGAAAGTGGCGAATGTTACACCGATCTTCAAGAAAGGTTCGAGGGAAGATCTGGGAAACTACAGACCTGTGAGTCTGACCTCGGTACCAGGAAAGATCGTAGAGGCGCTGATAAAGGACCGCATCATTGATCACCTTGATGGACACAATCTGATGAGGACCAGCCAGCACAGCTTCAGCAAAGGAAGATCTTGCTTGACGAACTTGCTGCACTTCTTCAAGGGAGTAAACAGGCAGATAGACAAGGGTGACCCGGTCGACATTGTATATCTGGATTTTCAGAACACATTCAACAAGGTTCCTCATGAACGCCTACTTCAAAAAATTGCGAGCCATGGAATCAAGGGTGAAATAGTCACGTGGATAGGAAACAGAGAGTGGGGGGCAAATGGACAACACCTGGACTGGAAAAGCATCATGAGTCGAGTGCCACAGGGTTTAGTGCTCTCTTCAACATATTTATAAATGACCTGGAAATTGGTACGACGAATGAGGTGATTAAATTTGCAGACGGTACAAAGTTATTCAGAGTAGTGAAGACACAGGAGAATTGCAAAGACCTGCAACGAGACATAAACACGCTCGAGAAATGGGCTGCGACATGGCAAATGAGGTTTAACGTGGATAAGTGTAAGGTGATGCATGTTGTTAACAAAAATCTTATATATGAATACAGGATGTCCGGTGCTGTACTTGGAGAGACCCCCCCAGGAAAGAGACTTGGGAGTACTGGTCGACAAGTCAATGATGCCGTCCACGCAATGCACGGTGGCGGCGGTGAAAAGGGTGAACAGAATGCTAGGAATGATTAAGAAGGGGATCACGAATAGATTGGAGAAGGTTATCATGCCGCTGTACCGGGCCATGCTACGCCCTCACCTGGAGTACTGCGTCCAGCACTGGTCGCCATACATGAAGAAGGACACAGTACTACTCAAAAGGGTCCAGAGAAGAGTGACTAAAATGGTAAAGGGGCTGGAGGAGTTGCCGTACAGTGAGAGATTAGAGAAACTGGGCCTCTTCTCCCTTGAAAAGAGGAGACTGAGAGGGGACATGATTGAAACATTCAAGTTAATGAAGGGAATAGACTTAGTAGATAAAGACAGGTTGTTCACCCTCTCCAAGGAAGAATGAGAGAGCACTCTCTAAAGTTAAAAGGGGATAGATTCCGTACAAACGTAAGGAAGTTCTTCTTCACCCAGAGAGTGGTAGAAAACTGGAACGCTTTTCCGGAGGCTGTTATAGGGGAAAACACCCTCCAGGGATTCAAGACAAAGTTAGACAAGTTCCTGCTGAACCAGAACGTACACAGGTAAGGCTAGTCTCAATTAGGGCACTGGTCTTTGACCTAAGGGCCGCCGCGTGAGTGGACTGCTGGGTACAATGGACCACTGGTCTGATCCAGCAGTTGTAATTCTTATGTTCTTAATGAATGTTGAGAAGCATACAGTGTGTTTTGTGTAGTTTAATTTTGTGGTTAACCATTACTATTTTGTTAATAAGATTATATTATGTGTGTATATATGAAAAATGAATGGAAAAATGGTGTTATAATTAGTATTATTATGGGGGCTGGTCTGGTCACACCTTAGCCTGTGTTTTAGATTTTGGCCCCTTAATGTGATTGAGTTTGACACCCCTGGTATAGGGGGTGAAGAACTTATGTGCATGATGGAAGAACAGGACTTGGGTGTGATAGTATGTGATTATCTTAAGGGCCAAATAGATTGAAAAGGTGACAGTAAAAGTTGGAAGGATGCTAGGTTGCAAAGGGAGAGGAATGGCCAGTAGGAAAAAGGAGGTATTGATGCCTCTGTATAAGACTCTGGTGAGACCTCATTTAGAATACTGTGTACAATTCTGAAGGCTGCACCTTCAAAAAATAAAAAGGATGGAGTCAGTCCAGAGGAAGGTTACTAAAATGGTGTGTGGTCTTTATGATAAGGCATATGGGGGCAGACAAAGATCTCAATCTATATACTTTGGAGGAAAGGCAGGAGAGGGAAGATATGATAGAGACGTTTAAATACCTACGTAATATAAATGTGCATGATTTGAGTCTCTTTCATTTGAAAGGAAACTGCAATGAGAGAGCATAGGATGAAGTTAAGAGGTGATAGACTCCGGAGGAATCTGAGGAAATACTTTCTTATGGAAAGGGTGGTAGATGCATGGAACAATCTCCCAGAAGAGGTGGTGGAGACAGAGACTGTGTCTGAATTCAAAAGGGCTTGGGATAAGCACATGGGATCTCTTAGAGAGAGAAAAAGATAATGGTTACTGTGGATGGGCAGACTAGATGGGCTATTTGGCCTTTATTTGCCGTCATGTTTCTATGTTTCTATCTTTCAGAGGAAAATTTTTCTTTTTAAAATTGGTTTGGGAGAAATGTGTACACATTTGCAGTTTCTTTTTCCCTAAGAATGCATTCTAAAGTAAGGATCCTAAAGAGTGAGCAGCTACAGGAATGGATTTAGGGTGGGCAGAAAGTGAGTGAACAGGACGACACGGGATTATGAGAGAGAATAGGTAAGAAGAAGAAGATGCAAAGAGGATTTTATGGGTCAGAATGATGATCTTAAATTGGAACCTAGACTGGATAGGCAGCCAGTGGTACTTACTCAGAAATAGTTACATGATAAAATTTCTCCACTCAGCAATAGACTCAAATGGCAGTGTTTTGGATGGACTGAAGACATCTAAGTACACTAGAATTAGGCCAGCATAGATATCATTGCAAGATGAGTTAAAAGATGGCATACACTTCAGGCTGGTAGGTCAAAGTATGTACAGATAGAGTGAAATCTGAATGAGGAAAGGAAGCAAAATTGGAAGCATTAGATATACATTATGGGGCTCATAATCAAAACTTAAACACGTCTAAAAACCCACCCAAGTCGGCACTTGGACGACCTAAAAGACAGGTCGTCTAAGTGCCGATAATCAAACCTATGTTTTGGACATATCCAAGGACTTTTTAGGCCTCTGAATGTCACTGTGTGCCCAGGGCTGAAAGGGGCATGTTTGGAGGAGTGGTTGGTGCAGGATGTGGGCCGACCTAGACTTAGTCATCCTACAGGGATAATCAAATATTTTACTAGACTTCCTGGATGGAATTTATACGTTGTGACTTTGACAATGTAAAAACAGGTATAAGTGCCTAAAAAGTATCTAAAGTGACCAGATAACCACTGCAGAGACAAAGTAAAGACCCATACACACTCCCCCAGTGTTCACTGACCCCCTCACCCTCCCCACAAAGATCAGAATAAAAACATAACTACCTGTCTCCAGAACATCAGCACCTAGTATAGAAAAGCCTAGTAGATCTGCACACAGGTCTCTTAAATAGCCTGGGGGGTGGGCTAGTGAATCATAGAGAGGAGGACCCAGCCCCATAAGCCACTTTAACTACTATATGTGGGTGGAGCATGTGCACCCCCCAAAACCTCCCAAAGCCCTACTGTACTGCCATATATGTGGCACCTGCAGCCATAAGGGCTACTAGGGTTGTAGACAGGTAGGTATAGTGGGGTTTGGGGGGCTCATCATAATTTATAAGGGAATTCTGGTGAGATGTTTATGTGGCACCCTTTATGTGAAGTTCACAGCAGTGCCCTGTAAGGTACCCCACTGCTCTGTTGCTATGTCTGGGTAGCCAAAAGGTCTTGTTCTGGGCATTTGGGACTTGTATGAAATTTTGATTGAGAATGTGGTATAAAGATAGATGACCTGGTGGTTTGGACGAATAATAGCTTGGACATCCTGATAGACGATTCCTTTGACATATGAGGCAGTCATATGTGGGACAATGTTCCATCTGAAGCCCTCATTGGACATATATAGAGGCAGCTTTTCCTTACCATGACCGGAGTAGCCATACAAATTATTACGCGCAACTGGAAGAACTGGGATCGCCTTAACTTTAATTTTTGGTGGGCAAGTTTATGCTTAACTTATAGATTTGAAAAAATGAACGCAGATATAATGGCTCATACTAAGAGATTTAAGTTAATCTGGGGCCCTTTGATATGTTTTATGGATGCGTTGTAATTGGTTTTTCCTTTGATCCTGTTGGTATATTGCACACACACCCAGGGGGAGGGAGGGTGGGAGAGGGATATTTATGTCATGGTTTTATTCTCTGGAAAGGTATTGGTTGGGTTTGTGTACATACTGTACTGCATTTTTGTTAACTTTGGAAAATTAATAAAGATTTAAACAGACAGACGATTATTAAAAAAAAAAAAAATTTAGACTTATTTTTCGAGAATGGACATTTTGCCGCTGCTGACTTTGGGCAGCTCATGCCATACATCTGAATCAGACTTAGATGTATCTTTTGATTATGCCCCTTCAAATAAACACCAAGGTTATGTCAAATCTTTTTCAGAAATGTTTGTTTTTGTAACTTCTTTGTCTTTATTTGAGCGCTGGCCGCTGATTTGTCTTTTGCTTTAAATCTGCAATGTATGCTTTAGTGTTTTCTTTTTCTTTTGATACTGTGTATGTATTTGTTGTAACTCGCTTTGTACAAAGCGGGATACAAATGAATAAATTACAGATTATAAATAGATTTCATGATAATGGTTCCCAGTGCTCCTATTTCTTCCCTTTTTCTCCCAGGGGTTTTTTTTTTCTCAATTTCACATGTGCTTTCATGTAAATAAAATGTTGTTTTTTTGGGTGTGTTTTGTTTTTTTGTTTGTTTTTTTTACTGAAAATACACTTGATAACTGAACTCATGTTAGAGTATGTGTTACATGATATTTTGTATGTAGTTTTTCTTTACAGTGAAGCATTCTTTAGAAAGATTAGTTTCTGTTTGGCCAGGCACAGGTTTCGAAAAGGCTTTTATCATTCATTGTTGTCTAAGGATCTTGCATCATTCCTTATTTGCGTTTTAATTTGTGGATTAAATCCATATGCCTTGTCTTTGCTCTCTCAGGTTTGCCTTACCTTTCTTGTTTTAACAGTAAATAACCCTTGTGGCTCCAATAATGGTGGTTGCTCCCATCTCTGCCTCATTAAAGCTGGTGGCCTCGGTTATAGCTGCGAATGTCCAGACAACTTTCTGACTGTATTGTTTGGTTCCAGAGTGAGCTGCCAGCCCTCATGCACCAGCACTCAGTTCCTCTGTGCAGATATTGAAAGGTAAGTTCCTCTGACTCTTATTTGCTCATCCAGGAATTCCAGATTTTCCTTCAATGAGCAGAGTTATGGTTGACTATTTTCACGGAGTTCTTGATGCCTTCCTTGTAGCCAACATCACTTATTAAGGGCAATTCTATAAACTGGTACCTACAAGAAGGTGCTATTTGTGTGTGTAAGTTGTGGAACACTAGCAGTTTGAGCATGATTGGTGCCACTAATTGGCAATTTTGGCCTGGATCCTCTAATCGGTGCCGATTTTTTAGGCACTGATAGGTGCCCAAACTCAGTATAAATGCCATTGAAACAACGTTTTTAACTGAGTTTAAAGGCGCCTACTGGCACCTAAAAATTCAGCACTGGAATCGCGCCTTCATAGGTGCTTTAGGCTATCTAATGCCACTGTGAGCTTGGCTAAAGCCAGTCTAAAGCGCCTACGGTTGGGTGGCCTAAGCACCTACAGAGGTGCAGTTCACATCACAGGAAAACCCTGGCCTACATTTCCGGTGCCTACCTTTGCCGGAGGCGAGATTCTGTACCTGTTGCCATCATGTGATAGATATGCGATCGGCAGCCACCGACAACGGCGCCAGTTACAGAATCCAGGCCTTTGCGCATAAGTGCTAGGCAGAATTGCAAAAGTTGGGTAGGATGACAGACTAACAAGTGAGACCAGAGAGATGGAATACAGTTGGAAAGCCAATTTTATTTTAAATTTTCAGCAAGGCAACATGAGTGAGACCTGGCACGAGATCACGTTTCAGCAACTAGAGCTTGCGTCAGGGGTCATGCAATCTGAACATTTCATTGAGAAGCCTAACTGTGTCAAAACAGTAACAATTAAACATATATCGGGAGACTCCTAAAAATATATATATTAGATCTTCAGTTTATTAACTACTATCAAAAAAATATCTAAAAAAACAAAAAGGTACTCAAACAGTCCCATAAACAGTGAATATATTGTGCTCAGTGAATTAACACCAAACAATGGTGTTAAAAGGCACATTATAGCATACTCTGTCTGCCACCTAATATATCTTCCAAAATATCATATGACAGTTTACTTATCATGTTGTTATAGTTCGCAAATGATGAATCAATATTGTCGACATAGAGTTCCAGGCAGGGCTTTGCCAGCGGTTGTAATTCATCAAAGTGTAAAGTGAATAATGTCCGTGAAACAATCAAAATCAAATCAAATCCAACTCCATGTTCAAATCAATCAAATTTTTTTTCTTCCTCAACATGAAATTGTGTTTCACTATAAGCTTCTTCAGGAGGAAGAACGAAATTGAGTTGAGTTACTGTCTGCCCTATCTCTCAAAAAGTAACATCTACTATAACATACATGCCAACATCACTTAGTGCAAAAGCATGAAGGAGTATAAACATGGGTGGGTCTCTGGAATACATACATAACTTATAGAACATTATAAGAACAACTAGTATTTTAGCCCGTTACATTAACGGGTGCTAACTGTCTGTCTTTCTTTCCCTCCCCCCCCCCACTTCCCTGTGCAGCAGCCACAGCAGCATTCCCTCCCCCTCCATGTCCCTGTGCAGCAGGATTTCCCCCACCCTACTTCCCTGTACAGCAGCATTTCGATCCCCCCACTTCCCTGTGCAGCAGCCACAGCAGCAGCATTCCCTCCCCATATACCACTTCCCTGTGCAGCAGTATCATTTCCATTACCCCCCTTCCCTTCCCGCGGTCCCGCCCCCCCCCCACACAGTACCTTGTGCAGCAGCAGCATTTCCCGGCCTTCCCTGTGCAGAAGCAGCATTTCCCCCCCCCCCACACACACACACTTCCCTGTGCAGCAGCAGCATGTCCCTGCCTTCCCTGTGCAGAAGCAGCATTTCCCCCCCCACACACACACACACTTCCCTGTGCAGCAGCAGCATGTCCCTGCCTTCCCAATGCAGAAGCAGCATTTCCCCACACACACACACACACTTCCCTGTGCAGCAGCAGCATTTCCCGGCCTTCCCTGTGAAGAAGCAGCATTCTCCCCCCCCCCACCCCGCACACTTCCCTGTGCAGCAGCAGCATTTCCCGGCCTTCCCTGTGAAGAAGTAGCATTTCCCCACCACACACACACTTCCCTGTGCAGTATCAGCATTTCACACACACACTTGCCTGTGAAGCAGCAGTATTTCCCGGCCTTTCCTGTGCAGCATTACCATTTCCCGGCCTTCCCTGTGCAGCATCAGCATTTTCCGCCGCCCCCTTCTCAGCCGCCGCGTTGAAATTAATAGAAAAGCGCTGCACCGTGCTACCACTGGCTTCAGCATCTTCTATCCACTGCGGCCAACCCTAGCGGAAACAGGAAGTAGTCAGAGAGGGCGGGCCACAGTGGACAGAAGACGGCGAAGCCAGCGTTAGTGCGGTGCAGCGCTTTTCTCTTAATTTAAACGCGGGTGAGCCGCCCAGAAGGAGGAGGCTTTGGCGGTGGTGGTTTTGGCGGTGAGTGAGGGCGGGAGGGGGGAGTCGGCAGCTGTGCTGTGTTTCTCCGAGTTGTCTGGCCGCTGCATCCGCACTCCTGCTTGCCATGGACCTACTGATCACAGATCAGAGATCATGGAAGCACGCAGGTAAGTGCGCATGCGCGGCTAGCGTTTTATTATATAGGATAGAATACTACTGTATAAGATATGTGAATTTCAGGGCACAATTGGGCGCCAACAATTAACAACTGCCATTGACTTGGCATAACTGTTGGTGCTTAACTTAAGTGTGCCAGTCTTGACTTATTCTGGGTATTCTATAATGGACTCTAGGTACCAAGAACCATTATAGCAGCAATTCTGAACTCAGTCCTCGGGGCACACCTAATCCCATCGAGTTTTCAGGAAATCCACTATGAAGAGAGAGAAAGAGATAATGGTTACTACAGATGGGCAGACTAGATGGGCCATTTGGCCTTTATCTGCCATCATGTTTCTATGTTTCTATGAATATGCATGAGGTAGATTTGCATGCACTGCCTTGGCTGCATCCAAATCTAACTCATGAATAGTCATTGTGGATATCCTGAAATCCAGTGGAACTAGGTGTGCTCTGTGGACTGGGTCGGGAATGGCTGCATTATAGAATTTCTTTCAACCTAATTCCAAGATTCACAATATTTATGATATTAATGTTCTTTCACCATCTTCCAGCTTTCATATTTCTTATAATGCCAAAGACCTCAGAAACACCCCTCCTCCGTCCCATTAAAGGTAATTTTCGGGGATGGTCATGTGTTACCTCCTCACTGGTCCAGGCTTAATTTTCTATTTCTATTTTCTATTTTACTGCTAAATTTGCACTCTTCTATTAGACTTTTTGTTAAACAATTTATGTTGTACTTATCTTAATTGGTGACTAAGCGGTTGGACCCAACATGTTTCGCTTCCGCTTCGTCACTATAGTGTGGATCCCTGATGAAGTGGAAGCGAAACATGTCGGGTCCAACCGCTTAGTCACCAATTAAGATAAGTACAATATAAATTGTTTAACAAAAAGTCTAATAGAAGAGTGCAAATTTAGCAGTAAAATAGAAAATACAAGATAGAAAATTAAGCCTGGACCAGTAAGGAGATAATACATGATCCTCCCCGAAAAATTTTACCTTTAATGGGACAGAGGAGGGGTGTTTCTGAGGTCTTTGGCATTATAAGAAATATGAAAGCTGGAAGATGGTGAAAGAACATTAATATCATAAATATTGTAAATCTTGGAATTAGGTTGAAAGACATTGTTTAGAGTTCCAAGATATTAATATTGGCCTCATATTAATGTTTATGCATTATAGAATTAGCACTAAACGTATGGCATTGAGGTGCCTAACTCTTGAGTAACAGTCCCTGATGTGTAATATCTTGTTTCTCTGTTCCTCCATTCCTCTCCATCCATATGCAGCCCTTCCTCCTTCTTTTTCCCTCCATGTACAGTATTTCCCTTCTCTTCCTTTTCCCTCCATCTATTGCATCATTTCCCTATCGATCTTTCCTTCCCCTCCATTCATGCCCAGTATTTCCTCTTTTTCTTTCCTATTTCCAGCATCTCTCCCTCTCTGTCCCCTCCCATGCATTTTTGCATTGCTTATTCTTTCTAGCCCTCTGTGGATCCCAATTTCCATGGGTCCAGAATCTTTGTCTATCCTTCCTCTTCCCTTCTCCCCCTGCAGTCATCCAGACACTTGTGTGTCCTCACTGCAGCATTTAAGACAGGCTGCCTGACCTGCCCCAGGAGCCTTCCCTCTGCTGGAATATCCTGTTGTTACATGGGAGGGGGGAGGGCAGGAAGAGATTTCAGTGGTACAGTATGGTGTGGGGCATGTACGACAGACAGGGGAAAAAGGTGCCAGTATATTTTACCTTCACGTACCAGCTGAAAAAAGCCCTCTATCCAAGCCTTCTCTCCTCTGAAATACAGGCCAGGGTCGTTGGTTTTGCAAGTATATTTTTACAGGGGTTGACTAGAAGGAATAACTGCTGTTTTTCTATAGGTGTATTCCCATCTGGTGGAAATGTGATGGACAGAGGGATTGCAGGGATGGTTCAGATGAGCCCTCTTCCTGCCCGCTGCGGTACTGCCGAGTGGGACAGTTCCAATGTAATGATGGAAACTGCACTAGCTCCAATTTGCTTTGTAACGCTGTGTCGGACTGCCCAGATGGATCAGATGAGGACCTCATTTTGTGTGGTGCGTTTCAGAATCCAGGGTGTTTATAAGAACCTATGCTTTTCTAATGTTTAAGCACCTTATCAATAATGAATAGGTTTTTTAAATAAATAAATATATGGCATTCATCCAATCTAATGACTTTTCATTGAAAAAGTATGCTAGATATGTCTTTTTGTTTAGTTTAATTGCCCATATATGTGAAAATCATGTAAAATATCTTAAAATGATCTTACGCTGATGCCTTAAATTTACCTCCTCTTTTTTTAACGCAGAGAGCCGCGCTGAATGGCCCGCGCTGCTCCCAATGCTCATTGAGTTCCTATGAGTGTCGGGAGCAGCGTGGGCCATTCAGCGCGACTCCCCACGCTAGAAACTGCTAGCGCAGTTTGGTAGAAGAGGGGGTTAAACATTAGTCTACTGCCCAAATGGTTTAGCTCAAATACGGCAATAGTATAACTGGGCACATACGGTTACAGTACGTGTGCTTTGAGCATACAGGTGCCAAGATATTTGGCACTTACACATCTAAATGCACAGTCTGCTACTATTACAGTGAAGTGTGTAACTGCAAAGGGGTGTACACATGGGGAAGTACAAGAATGGCAGGGCCAAGTCTCTATCTCAGTGAATCACAAACTGCATGTCGCGAGATTCTGGGTGAGCTGTCAGCGACTGAAGGACACACGAGTATCGCATCTCCTCTCCGCCCCCCCCCCCCCCCCCCCCCCGCACAAACCTCGTCGTGTTTTTCTGAGCTCAGGGCAGTGTCTGGAGGGCCTGCGAGTATGTGCGAACTTTGACGTGATATACTAGATATACTATAATGAAATCTTGGTGCCAGATGAATTATAGAATTAGCATTTAGAGTGTGGCATTAAGGCATTCAAATTGTGATATCCAGTTATAAAATTGCCTGCAACGTACATTTTCTTTGGTTTAAAATGCAGTAAGCGGTAGGCAAATAAAAACAATGATGTGCCCAAAATGAAATATCTAATTATAGTGTGTGCTTTGTTTAGCCAACCACCAGTGTGAAACTCATCAGTGGCAGTGTGCTAACCGGCGCTGTATTCCTGAAGTGTGGCAGTGTGATACAAAGGACGACTGCGGCGATAACTCAGATGAAGAGAGCAGCCACTGTGCCAGCCGCACCTGCCATCCTGGCCAGTTTCGATGCGATAACGGCCGCTGCATCCCGCAGAGCTGGAAATGCGATGTAGATAATGATTGCTGGGATCATTCCGACGAGCCGTTCCATGAGTGCAGTAAGTAGCATCTTTTATGTCTCTTATAAATACCACTTCATCATGGGCCAAAGAGTTTTAAGCCTTTTTCCACAGGCACAGAAAGAGAAAGGCCTTTACAATTTCAGATCTGTGTGATGTGAGGGCTTGGGTTAACTAGAGTGGAAATAGTTATTGAGTTTATTTTTAGAAATTGGGGCATTATTATTATTTTGACCTCCCGTATTGTTCACTGGGTTCTTTATACCTGTAGGTTGCCTGAAGTTGGAAGCACCTATTTGGGAGCAGACTAAAGATCTGCATGCAAACTAATCAGCTAATTAGGTGTTAACAATCAATAATTGGAGCCAACAGACACTTAATTGGCAGTACTAGGAGTTACGCATGCTCCATACCCTCTTCTATAACACACGCGCCTAAATTTCATAATATACATTTCTAAGGGGGTGTGGCCATGGGACAGGCATGGATTTATTTATTTATTTTTAGAGCCCGTCCTCCCCAGGAGCCCAGAAAGGATTACAAGGATTTCCAGGAATTAGGTGCAATGTAATTTAAGCATCTATTTAACTTATTCATAAGAGATATGACGCAAGGACTTAGAGGAAGGGTATCACTGTTCGCCGACGACGCCAAACTTTGCAACATAGTAGGCAAAAGCTTATTACCTGATAATATGACACACGACCTACTGTTGCTGGAACAATGGTCAACTACTTGGCAGCTAGGCTTCACTGCTAAAAAATGCAAGATAATGCACCTGGGTAAGAGAAACCCGCGTAGAACTTATGTACTAAATGGTGAGACCTTGGTTAGGACCACGGCGGAACGTGACCTAGGGGTGATCATTAGTGAGGACATGAAGGTTGCCAATCAAGTGGAGAAGGCTTCCTCCAGGGCAAGATAAATGATGGGGTGTATCCGCAGAGGTTTCGTCAGCAGGAGACCTGAAGTTATGATGCCATTGTACAGAGCCATGGTAAGGCCTCACTTGGAGTACTGTGTTCAGTTTTGGAGACCACACTACCGAAAGCACGTGCTGAGGATCGAGTCGGTTCAGCGAACGGCCACCAGGATGGTCTTGGGGCTCAAGGATCTCAAGTATGAAGAAAGATTAAAAAAATTGCGGCTGTACTCACTTGAGGAAAGAAGAGAACGGGGAGATATGATTGAAACATATAAGTACATCACGGGACGCATCGAGTCAGGAGATGATATCTTCTGGCTCATGGGACCCTCGACCACCAGAGGGCATCCGCTGAAAATCAGGGAACTTCCTCTCCAACGGCAGAATTGATGTCGGGGAGAGGAATGCTGGTCGGCCTGGTAGATCGCCAAGGCAAAGTGAGTCTATCACGGAGCCAAGGATGGGCTCCGCGATCGACTCACTTTGCCTTGGCGATCTACTGGTCGATCGCGATCAACCTATTGGGCACCCCTGTTCTAACGTGTGCTTTTTAAGTATTTCATTTGTCAAGACAAATTAATGCCGTACCTAAATTTATCACTGATCTTGTAAATTTATGAATAAGTCAGTCTTGTAATTAGTACCTGCTCCTGTAATTCTGGAAATGTCCGGTGTACCTCTTTTGTAATCTGCCTAGAACTGCAAAGTTAAGGTGGAATAAAAGTCATTAATGTAATATAATGTATTATGCTAACATCATATTATATCTCTGCTATTTGAATTTCAGGCTGTTCAATGTGTATTTTTTTATACTGTTTCATGGTAGTCCTATTATTAGGATTCAATCTGCTATTTTCAAGTTTACCTCATGTATGGTGTTTATGTTTATATTTGCTCATTTTTATTATTCTTATGCTGTTACCAAAATTGTAAGTTTTATGTTAATCTGTGGTTTCTGTACACCGCCTTTGGTGAATCTTCATAAAGGCTGTTAATAAATCTCAATAAATATATGTCAGTATTATAAACATTTATATGAGGAGGGGATAGTGGATGGCATGGTAGGGCAGACTAGATAGGCCACATGGTCTTTATCAGCCTTTATTTTTCTCTGTTTCTATGTTTCACACTTAAATTTGAGTGCTTAGTTTATTGTATTGCTATGCATATGTTTTGACAAAGTTACTTTGAATTTCAGTGGGTCCTGCTTATCGCTGTGATAATCACACAGAATTCAGCTGTAAAACAAACTATCGCTGTATACCATTGTGGGCTGTATGCAATGGGTATGACGATTGCAGAGACAACAGTGATGAACAAAGCTGTGGTAAGTCTAGGAAATGCTTCAGCTAAAAGCATGTGGGGGTCATACATACATTTTGTCTACAGTTTAAATCATGGATATCACTAGAAGGGATCTAGCAAAGCTTGAAGAACAATTAGAATTTGGCAGCTAAGATTTAATGCCAAAAGATGCAAGGTCATGTATTTGGGCTGCAAACTCCAAAGGATTTCTGTGCAAGAAAAATGAATGGGACCAGAGACTTATTTTACCTGATGATCCTAAGCTGGCCAACATGCAGAAAAGGCAGCTGCACAAGCCAGAAGAATGCCTGGGTGCATAAGGCAGAGGAATAGCCAGCAGAAAAAAGGAGGTGACAGTGGCTCTGTGTTAGTCTCTGGTGAGAACTCATTTGTGTGTGATTCTGAAGAATGTGTCTTTAAAAGATATAAACAGGATGGAGCTGGTCTAGAGGGTGGATACCAAGATGATCAGCAGTCTTTGTCATAAACTATAAGGCAGGAAAGGGAGATTGTGATAAAGCCACATTGGGGCATAAATGCACATGAAGCAAGCCTCTTTAATTGAGAGGAAACACTGAAATGAGAATACGTGGGATGAAGGTTAAAGGGGGCAGACTCTGGAATGATGTGAGAAATTGCTTCTTTATGGAAAGGGAGATGGAAGCAAGGAATGACCTCCCAGTGGAGGTGGTGGAAATGAAGACTGTATCTGACTTCAAGAAACCTTGAGACAACCACTGAAGATCTCTAAGGGAGAGAAAGGAATTTCAGAGCTTAGTAGTTGGTATAGATTGGCAGACTAGATAGGCCAAATGGTATGATCTTTATCTGCCATAATTTTCTACAGCCCAAAATTCAGACAACAAGAGGCAGCCCAGCTACCTGTCATGGTCTTTGGTGATCCTTGATATTCAATGCTGGGGCCATATCCGGCCACCGGCATTGAATTTCCAGGGAAAAGTTTTCTGTCACAGACTTAGCCGGCCAAGCCAATATTCGTCAACTGGACAGCTAAGGCCTAATGGTCAAAAATAGACATGCTTTATAGGTGGGTCAATCTAGTCACTTGCCTTAGCTGGCGAGCCAGTGGATATTGGTAATGGCATAGTAAGGGAGGAGGGAGGAGCGGTCCGCCCCGGGCACGGTCTTCCTTGAGGCACTGGCACCCCTCCTGTTCTCTGGCTCCCTGCCACGCGCACATTTGCCTTCCCTCCCCCCTACCCCCGTGCCTTTATATCTTTAGCATGAGCAGTCACATAGTAGCTGCTTGCATTGGCTTCGGCGCTCTCCGATGTCACTTGTGGGACCCGCACCTAGGAAGTGACATCAGGGAGCACCGAAGCTGACACAAGCAGCAACTTTGTGGCTGCTCATTCTGCAAATAAAAAGGTACGGGGTAGAGGGGGGGGCGCACATGCGGCAGGGGGGGAAGAGGGCGGGAGAGGGGCGCCGCCGCCCCAGGTGACGTTCATCCCCGCTATGCCACTGGATATTGGCGATGACTGGCTATGTTGTGTGACATATACAGTCATCAACCAAGCTGCTAAGTGGGATATTCAGTGGGAGATAACTGTCTGTTTCCTTCTGAATATTAGCTGTTTCCTTATAGAAAGATCAGGGATGTTAATTATCAAAAAAGGAAGTCAGAAAGGAATTTAAATACAATAAAAAGCTGACTTCAATAGAAAAAACTGTCTATAGAGAGTGATCAATTAAATTTATAAAATGCTCAGAGACATGAAACTCTGAAGGGAAGGCTGCTAAACCTCCCTACAATAAGAGTTCACCTTCCAGTCATTGCAACTTCATAAATCAATGATCACGCTCTAAGACACAAAGAACAATTTGTATAAATTTCAAAATTCTTGTAATCCTTCAAGTATATTGAGAGTGATATCTTCTCTTCATTTATCAAAAAACAGCCATCACTTAGTTAATTAAATGTATTAATGTTCACTTAGAGGGGCATAATAAAAAAAAAGTCTAAGTCCCTTTTTGGCCTAAGGCCTTAAATGTTGAAAGTAAAAGAAAGGAAAATGTCCATAATAAAAAAAAAATGTCCTTTTTTTGATAATGGCCTGCCTCTACATTCAGCTGTTTAAACGCCCAGACCACCACTACGTCTACACTTATACCCCATAATAAACCAAAAAAACGCCTAAGCCCCAAATGTCCAACACAAGGGCTTTTAAGTGAAGGAGGAGCCAGTCCTTCACCTAAAAGCTGGATTCTGTAACCGGTGTCTGTCAAAAACAACACCGGTTACAGAATTCACCCCCCCCCCCACGACAGCGGGGCAAGAGGGAGTCCAAGCCCTCTTGCCCCGCGGTACCCCGACTGCCCGACTACATTCGGGGCAAGAGGGAGCCCAAGCCCTCTTGCCTCACGGCACCCTGACTGCCCGACTACTTTTGGGGCAAGAGGGAGCCCAAGCTCTCTTGCCCCACAGCACCAACGACCCCCCCGATGATATCGAGACAGGAGGGAGCCCAACCCCTCCTGCCCTGCGGCACTATCGACCCCCCCAACGATATCGGGGCAGGAGGGAGCCCAACCCCTCCTGCCCAGACAGACCCCTACCCCCCATCCCCACTACAATACGGGCAGGAGGGATCCCAGGCCCTCCTGCCCTCGAAAAAACTCCCCCTCCCCAATGACCGCCCCCCGAACCCCCAATCCCACCCCCCATACCTTTGAAATGTTGACCGGACGGACTGGTGCCAAGCCCGCCCGTCCGGCAGGCCAGCCGGCTCCAGAATGGGGCCGGATTGGCCCAGGCGGCTGAAACCCCGCCCACAGATGGGGCCTAAGGTGCCTTGGCCAATCAGAATAGGGCATCTCTCCTGCTGCAGGTCGCAGCAGTTTGGGTAGAGGAGTGATGGCATCGCGGTAGGGGAGATGAGGCATCTCTCCTGCCGCGATGGTTGCAGTGGGTGGGTGGGTAGGTTGCCGGGCCGCTGAACTGATCACGCCAGCCGCCATCAGCTAAGCGGCCCCTTTTTCGGCACTTAGACCTGTTTTGACTTTGTCTAAGTCAAAAACATATAAGTGCCGACTAGGCAACCTGCCTGAGATTTTGGTTATACCTGCTGCATGCCTAGGTGTAGGTCGGCCCACCTCCTGCCCACCGCCCGCCCTTTCCCCTCCTCTAAACACGCCTCTTTTCTCTCTGTGCGTTTAGTGGCAAGGGAAAGGCCTAAGCTGGTTTTAGATACGTCTAAAACCAGCTTTGATTATGGGTACTTTTTGAATATGGGTACTTGATCAGGCTTTTTGATAGGTAAGGTCCAGGTTTTTGGTGGAAGGCGGGTGTGGGTCAGAACTGGCCCAAATATTATGTGCGGTGTTTTTAATATTCACGGGCCGACTCTGCCCCTAACTCCCACGAATATTGAGGGAGAAATGTATAAGAATTTGAACAGGTTTTCAGTATAAATTATGTTTTGTTGCAGAGGAGTTCACATGTGATCCACTGGGAGATTTTCGATGTGACAATCATCGCTGCATCCCTCTGTGGTGGAAGTGTGATGGGAAGAATGACTGCGGAGATGAGTCAGATGAACACAACTGCAGTGAGTACTCCTAGACTATGGCAAGAATTTTAGGTGGTCTTTTAAGAAACTACTATATAAGATGATCTCATAAAATGGCAAAAGGATAATAGAAAATATCTTATCAAGATGGGGAGATCAGGCGCTGATATCACTGCATGGCGGAGGCAGGTCCCTACAGGAAATAGTAGTGAACTAGGCAGACAGGTAGCTGTTGTAGTCAGTGGCACCATCTCGGTGGGTGTACAGACAGCTTTCTGACCCCCCCCTGCCACACTCACACCCACCCTTCCCTGCCCCTCCAAATACCTCTTTAAAATCTTCACCAACACAAACAACCTCTCTAGCCTGCTGCTTGTGCAGGTTTGGCTCCCTTTGAAATCACTTCTGGGTCACAGGGCCAGGAAGTGACATCAGAAGGAATGTCAGCGTAAGCAGCAACAGGCTGGAGAAGCTGCATGCACTGGTGAAGATTCAAAGAGGTATGGGGATATGAAGGTAGGGTGAGAGTGTGGCATCAGGACATGGAAGGAGTGGTGGGAGGTAGAGAGGATGGCTTGCGGGCATTAGCATGGAAGGAGCGGAAAGGAGGGAGGGGTGGAGAGGAGGGCACTGGGGGGCGCCACTGCCCCGGGTTCCTCTTACCCTCGCTACACCACTGGTTGTAGTACTTCTGAAAGCTGGAGGCTGCAGCTGCCAGAAAGGTCTTTAGAGACATCAGTGGGACCATTGCCGGAGCCAGGGAGAATGACAGGAAAGAGATTGACAGGCTGAAGCAGTAGTGGTGAATATATAGCCCAGTGGCTGAGGGTATGACATAGCTTGCTGAGTGGAGGAGTACTGATGGGAAAGAAGTGGGTTCATAGTCAGTCGCGCACGAGACACCAGCGCGACGACAATGGAGGGCAGACAATTCAGCGCAAAACACCAGCGCGCCGCGGGAAAATTTAGTTGTGGACCCCCCCACACACACACACACTTTACTGCATGGTGTTCACGCTGCTGTTGGGGGGGTTTGGGGGGTTGGAACCCTCCATTATAGAGAAAACAGAACTTTTTCTGAATTTTTTCAGGAAAAGTTCCATTTTCTCTATAATGTGGGGGATTGCACCCCCCACACCCTCCCCAATGGCAGCACGAACAGTATGCAGTAAAGTGTGAGGGGGTTCCCCCCACACACCCCCGTCAAAGCTCTTTAAAACTAAGTTTTCCCGCAGCGTGCTTGAATCTTACGCCAAATTCTCAGCGCTCAATTGTCGGCATGCTGGTGTCTGGTGCACGATTGTCCCATCACCAAGAAGTGGGTAGGAGACACAGTTTTTTTAGTAGCTGCAGTAGAGTTATGGGGTGGGATAATAATGTGTTTGGACCACACAGGGAACCCTAAGTCTTCCAGTGACCACAGAGCAGCCTTCCATTGGATTAGATGTGTGTTGGGGCTGTGTGGGCAATTTTTTCCCACAGCTTCAGGTTTTCCTGGAATATATTGGTGGAAAAGAGATATTTTGATGCCCAATGGAAAGCCATAAGTTTTCTGCTGGTGACAGAATGATCTCACATGTACCTTTTCTCCAGAAGCCTTTCAGCTTGGCTATGAATACTGAAACCATTTCACCATATTTTTCTCTGTAACATGTATGGCTCCAGGAATGTACAATAGCATGGAATGTACTCCTTCAGTACAGTTAATAGGTCACACAGAGTTCTACAATGAGATCAGCATATAACAGACACAGAACAAAGTAAATGACTGATGGATTTTATATGGTCTACAATGAAAACAGAGACTATGCCTTGCTATGTCTTTAGTTTACTTGCATAACTTCAAACATTCAAATACAAAATTGAAATGTACTGTGTAGGGAAGGAACAATAATTCTCATTCAAGTGTCTTAAAAAAGCAAAACTTGGATGCTAAGGGGCTCATAATCGAAACCCACCCAAGTCAGCAATTGGACAGCAATCGGACAGCCTAAAAGACAGATCATCCAAGGGCTGATAATCAAACCAACTTTCTGGATGTATCCAGGGACTTTTTAGGCCTCTGAATGCTGCTGTACCCAGAGCTAAAAGGGGCATATCTAGAGGAGTGGTTAGGGTGGTATTTGGGCGGGATGTGGACCAATCTAGACTTAGTCATCCTGCAGGGATAATCAAATGTTTTATGAGACTTCCTGGACAAAACTTATACATTGTGAGTTAGATGATGGAAAAACAGGTATAAGTGCCAAAACGTATCCAAATGTAACCTGCTACTTCCTCAAAGTGTAATTCTCAACAATGTAGTCGTTATAGTCAATGGTTCAATTATGTTTTCTTTAAGGGAGTGTATATAAATATATGAATTCAATAATTTGTCATCTTAATTGAAAAAAAATAATAAATCAATAAACTAACTACTGATTAAAAATTAATGCTCATTTTTAATCAGCAGTTAGTTTATTGATTTATGATTTTTTCAATTAAGATGACAAATTATTGAATTCATATATTTATATACATTTTATGTTTCTGGTGAATTCATTATTTAATTATTAGTTTCTCCTATATCTTTATTTCTTTTTTGAGTTTCAAATTCTTTAAGGAAGTAACAGATTTACATTTTAAAATAAACTTCACCCAAATAAATAAAAACAACAGCTGAAATAAAATAAATATTAAAAGAATAGTTTATTTAGGGCTCCTTTTACGAAGCTGCGCTAGCAGTTTAACGTGTATAATAGCGCACACTAATTTGCCGGCCGCGCTATCCGCTACCGCCTCCTCTTGAGCAGGCAGTCATTTTTCGGCTAGCGCGAGGGTTAGCGCATGTTAAAAAGGTGCGTGCGCTAAAGCTGCTAACGTGGCTTCGTAAAAGAAGCCCTTAGTATCCAGAAAATATTGTATTCTTAATTTTCTAGATAACTAAAGGAATCAATACTTTCAGATGCAATCAATACTTGTCCCAAAATTTTCCCCGCTAATTTCCGCAGACAGGATTTCTTCCATTGCAAATAAATAAGTATTCAGTCCTTTTATTCCTCCATTGAGTACCTTTCTTCCTCTCCTGGCCCGGAACAGCTTCCGGAACAGCTTCTACCTAACTAAAAAAAAAAACCAAATGAATCAAAAACCCTAAATCCCTATTTGATGGCTAAAAAAATTAACACTGAGGTCACTAACTACCCAAATAAATGACAGGATAATTGAAATAAATAACTGAAAGTATCTTAACCCTTAAATTTATAACCAAAGGCATAAATCAAATATTCATGTAAATCAAGATTTTACTCCAATAAACATATTCCAAAGTATAACTGATTCCCTTGAATTGCCAGAACACATCAATAACTATCTCCTTTATACAACTTCTTACACCGCCAAAA
Source organism: Geotrypetes seraphini (assembly GCF_902459505.1). Taxonomy (NCBI): domain Eukaryota; kingdom Metazoa; phylum Chordata; class Amphibia; order Gymnophiona; family Dermophiidae; genus Geotrypetes; species Geotrypetes seraphini. The sequence continues at coordinate 204,913,166 of NC_047088.1, forward strand.
AGATACTTTAGAACCTTTTTTCTAGTAACAGCTAGAAAAAGAAATAAATTTGTTGTTACTGCTTTAATGACAGATGAGCTCTGTATTCTGAACCCAAAATGACACAGTTTCTGTATGACCAAATCCAATCAAATACAGCTTCTCAACAAAACAGCTTCACACAAAGCAGCTTTTTCAATTTGTTTTCTGACTAAAAGCAACTACAACCAACCTGTTCTTCAAACTGCTAACTACCCAACTCCCTCCAACTGCTCCCCTTTGGAAGTTTTAAAACTCAAAAACAAAATACATATAGGATGGAGAGAGAGATCAATTGTAAACTTGCAAAAATACCTCTCTTGTTACAATCTTCAATATTTCAATTGGAAACAGTGATGAAGTTTTCTCCTATTAGGCTTATCTCTACCAATTAAACACTTTGAAGAGATTTCTTCAAAGAGGAGAGGCCTCAGATCCCCGTGTGTTGTAGTGATTAACTCCACAACTACACTAGACAGGGAACTAACCTCATCGGCATTCTTTCCCTCCTGCCTAATTCTTATGATGTCACAATGCCCTGCAGAAATGGACCAGTAAAGCAAAGAAAACAGAAGAATAGTAACAACTCATAACGTGATTAAATGAGAACTCCCTGCCTAATCAAGCTAAGTTCTTTATATGTTTTTTTTCTGAAAGTTTTGATATCATTGTGACATCATAAGAATTAGGAAGGAGGGGAGGAGTGCCAATGAGGTTAGTTCCCTGTCTAGTGCGGTTGTGGAGTTAATCACTGACAATGCACGGGGATCCGAGGCCTCTCCTCTTTGAAGAAATCTCTTTAAAGTGTTTAATTGGTAGAGATAAGCCTAATAGGAGAAAACTTCATCACTGTTTCCAATTGAAATATTGAAAATTGTAACAAGAGAGGTATTTTTCTAAGTTTTAGAACTCCCCAGCACTGCTCACTTCCTGGAGAAAAGCTGTGCTGTCCAGAATTCTAAAAGTGACATGTACAGCTCAAAATTCTTAAACCTACAGGAATATCTTTTTTAAAATTTTATTTATAACCTTGGTTACACAAAGTGACCAGATACAATGTAAAGACCCCCACATACTCCCCCCTCACTCCCCCCACAAAGATTGAAATAAAAACGTACATACCTGTCTCCAGAACATCAGCACTTGCTATAGGAAAGCCTAGTAGAGCTGCATACAGGTGTTCTAAGTAGCCTGGGGGTGGGCTAATAAACCATAGAGAGGAGGACCCATGCCCATAAGCCACTCTAACCACTACATTCATGGTGGAAAATGTGAGCCCACAAAAAAAAAATCCAAGCCCTACTGTACTGCCATATAGGTGGCACCTGCAGCCATAAGGGATATTGGGGTTGTAGACAGGTGGGTATAGTGGGTTTTGGGGGTGTTTGGGGGAGAGCTTACCATATTCTATAAGGGAATTCTGGTGAGATGTTTAAAATATGGCACTTTTTTGTGACATTTATAGCAGTGCCCTGTATGGTGCCCCATTGCTCTGTTACCATGTCTGGGTGGCCAGTCTATCACAATGCTGGCCCCTCCCATGTCCAAATGATCTTGTTCTAGGCGTATGGGACTTGGACAAAATTTTGGTTGAGAATGTGGTATAAAGATAGATGACCTGGCATTCTGGATGATCAATGTCTGGATGTCCAGATAGATGACTTAAAAAAAAAAAAAAAAAAAATTCTAGACATATTTTTCAAGAATGGACATTTTTCCACTGCCGACTTTGAGTGTCAGACTTAGATGTTTCTTTTGATTGTGCCCCTCCACCCTTCTAAATATGGTGCTCAAAATCACGCACACAGACTTTGCCGTGTACAATTAAATTGAACAAGCCAATTAGCACCAATAATTGGGCACTAACAATCAATTATTGGTGCCAATTTGAATTTATGAGTGCATCAATAAAAATGCGTATGTAAATGTTGCGCATGGATCCATAAAGGAGGAGTGTGGGTAGGTCAGGGATGTTCCCAGAATTTGCATGCAGTGTTATTTTCTGTAAACCGCTTAGAACCTAACGGATGTAGCGGTATATAAGAAATAAATTACATTACATTACATTACATTATAGAATAAGGCCGATCTGCACCTAATTTAAGAGCAAGAATTTATTCCAGGTTTCAGTTGGTATAAATCCTCGCACCTAAAATTGGGTGTGGATCCCAGCACTAAGTGCCCAACTTTGAGCACTGTTTATAGAATAGCTTGCAGCACTCTTTTGTTTTGGGGGGGCACCCAAATTTGGGCATCATTCATAGAATTTGGTTTTAAATTTAGGTTTGAATTTTTATGCAGATGGGCTTGATTTTTTTTCCCCCTTTTAAATCAAAGGCCCCCGTGAATGCACAGAGAGTGAATTCCGCTGTGATAATCTGCACTGCATCCCTAGCCGCTGGATATGTGACCATGACAATGATTGCGGCGACAATTCAGATGAAAGAGACTGTGGTATGGTTCAATCTTTTGATCTCATTTATTTTGTCCGAGTGCAGTTGTGGAAACTTTGAAGGTGAAACCTTCAGTGTAAAATGTTTTAAAAGGTGTTCTTAGTTTTTTGTTTTTTGTTTGCTGGAGTGGGATTGAACATATTTTAGGTTTTAATGTATAATTATGCATTTCTTTAGAGATGAGAACGTGCCATCCTGGATATTTTCAGTGTAACAGTGGACATTGCATAGCGGAGAGATTGCAGTGCGATGGCAGTGCTAACTGCCTTGACGTGTCAGATGAAGCTGCATGTCGTGAGTGTGAAACCTTGCTCTGAGCTGCTATGTGACAGGATTAGAAAATTGGAAATTGCTGTTCTTAGAGACCCTTTTATAAAGCTGCGGCAAAAGTGGCCTTAGCCCACTCTTACACAGGTCTTTCCCACACATTAAGGCCATTTATTTGCCAATTTTCAGATTTTTACAATAATGACCATGCATTTGGTCATTAACATGTGATCCCCTACTGCCACCTACTGGCCTTGCATTTGGTCAACATGTGATCCCCTACTGCCTTTGCATTTGGACATTAACACTTGATCCCCTACTTCCATCTACTGCCCTTGCATTTGGTCATTAACACGTGAACCCCTACTGCCACCTACTGCCCTTGCATTTGGTCATTAACACTTGATCCCCTACTTCCACCTACTGCCCTTGCATTTGGTTATTAACACTTGATCCCCTACTTTCACCTACTGCCCTTGCATTTGGCATTAACACTTGATCCCCTACTTCCACTTACTGCCCTTGCATTTGGTCATTAACACATGATCCCCTACTTCCACTTACTGCCCTTGCATTTGGTCATTAACACATGATCCCCTACTGCCCTTGCATTTGGTCGTTAACAATTGATCCTCTACTTCCACCTACTGCCTTTGCATTTGGTCATTAATACATGATCCCCTACTGCCCTTGCATTTGGTCATTAACACTTGATCCCCTACTTCCACCTACTGCCCTTGCATTTGGTCATTAGCACGTGGTCCCCTACTGCCATCTACTGCCCTTGCATTTGGTCATTAACAATTGATCCTCTACTTCCACCTACTGCCTTTGCATTTGGTCATTAACACATGATCCCCTACTGCCCTTACATTTGGTTATTAACACTTGATCCCCTACTTCCACCTACTGCCCTTGCATTTGGTTATTAACACATGATCCCCTACTGCCCTTGCATTTGGTCATTAACACTTGATCCCCTACTGCTACCTACTGCCCTTGCATTTGGTCATTAACTTTTGAGCCCCTAGTGCCACATATTGCACTAAACCTGTGCTATTCAGTTGGCGTGCAGCAAAGCCGATGAGCTAACCAATTTCCACAGACACGTCCACTGACACTCAAATGAAGTTACACGGAAATTCTTTTAAAGCAAATAGGAGGTTGTTTGATTGATACGGAAGTTGCTGCTATTAAAAAGCAATGCTTCCAACATTTCACGAAGGTCTGGAATCGATTGGATATTTTTTTGTTAGTCTGATGATGTAGATGTTTAATTGCTATTGATTGTTATAACAGCTATTGATTGCTATGCCCTGTGGGGTTTGGGGGCATTTTTGTAATTTGTTATTGATAAATGTTAGTGAAGAATTTGAAATTGAAACATGTAAGACAAATGCTCTTGACAAAAATGTCTCAGTCTAAATCTAGAAGCACTGTCTTGATCAGGGTGGTAGATGACATTTTTTCCTCTTCAGAGTAAGGTTAAGTCTTGTGACCCAGATTCTGGTCCCTCCACAGGCCATTTCTTTTTAAATGGAGAAGGGTAACACACTTTAGAGAAAACAAGAATAAATTTTCCACATTCTGAAGAATTGTACAATGTGCAGTAGAATCTCAGTTAACCGGCTCTCGGTTAACCGACACTCTCACCCAACCAGCAAAAAAATTGACAGGAAAAATAAAGGCCCTAGAAGCACAAGCGGCAGCAGTTTTGATTTACAAACCCTCCATCCCTCCTTCAAGCCCCTAAGCACTAAAAGCGGCAGCAGTCCTGAGCCGTGAGCCCCTACCTCCTTCCTGACCCAAAGCACCAGTGTTTCAGCAGTCCTGAACTCCAAACTCTCCCTTCCTCAAGCCCCCAAGCCCCAAAGCAACTGAGATATGAAACCCCTCTCTGCTGTCTCAAAGCACCAGCATGGCAGCGGTCCTGATCTGCAAAGCCCCCTCTCCCTCCATCCTCAAAGCAGCAGAAGCAGACGGCGGTCCTGAGTTGTAAACCTCCTTGATCCCTCCTTTCCTTACCCGAAGTGGCAGCCGGTCAGCAGGAGGCAGTGCTCATAGGTAAAATGGCCAATTTTCAGATTTTTCCAGCAGGGGCCGTTCCTATGATGTGTCATTCCAGGGCATCACAGGAAAGGTCCTGTCAGGGCTGGCAATGAGTAGCCTGTTTTGAGTGCTGCCTCCTCTCCAGTCATATGCTTGTTTTGCCTTATGCTTACCTGTTAAATAACTTTTTATTACATTTTGTAACAAGAAACCCATAACAATTAACATTACTCAATAATAAGATTTCCATCTACTAATGTCTCAAAGTTACAATGAAGTCCCTCCCCCACATCTTCATGTCTGCGCTTCTGATTCTACCAGCCAGCTATTTATTTATTTATTACATTTCCTATACCGTTCACCCAGGAGAGAGCTCAGAACGGTTTACATAAGTTTATTCAGGTACTTGAGCATTTTTCCCTGTCTGTCCCAGTGGGCTCACAATCTATCTAATGTGCCTGGGGCAATGGGGGGATTAAGTGACTTGCCCAGGATCACAAGGAACTGCATGGGTTTGAACCTTCAACCCATGAACCCCTCCTCCAATTTCCCTCCTTCCTCCTCCTCCCCGTCTTCCCTTTATTTTGCTGTTCCCCAAGTGTAGAGTTTTCTCTTTTATTTGCTGCTCATGCAGTTGTCATCTTGGAACATACTCTAGGTTTCAGCTTTATTTAAGAACATAAGAACATAAGAACTGCCATCTCCGGATCAGACCTTCGGTCCATCAAGTCCGGTGATCCGCACACGCGGAGGCCCAGCCAGTGTACACCTGGCGTAATTTTAGTCACTCATATCCCTCTATGCCTCTCGTAAGGACATGTGCATCTAGTTTGCTTTTAAATCCTAGAACGGTGGATTCCGCAATAACCTCCTCTGGGAGAGCTTTGACACACAGCTCCTGATTGGTGAGGCCCGACTTTAGTGCAGGAAGAGGGGTCGGAGTGATTTCCTTCACTCGCTGGCGCTCTGGCTGCTCTCTCCTGCCTCTCCAGCTGTCCCCTTCTGGTCGGCTGTCGCGGTTGGAAAATACCGCGAATGACTGGGACCGCCAACTGCGAATGACCAGGGGAACACTGTACTTAAAAAGCATGATTGGCTGAAAATCATCCTCCCTGGAGCTGGGTAACTTGACAGTTCTGAATAGGCGAGGAGGTGACAAACCCCCTCTTTAGCTAAGGCGCGCTAGCCATTTTAGCGTGCGCTCAATATTAGCACATGCAGAGCGCTAACGTGTCCATAGAATATAATGGACGCGTTAGCGTTTAGCGTGCGCTAATATTTAGTGTGCACTAAAACGACTAGGCCGCCTTAGTAAAAGGACCCCAAAACTTGTTAAAGAAAGCAAGAAGTGAGGTTGTTGAGTAATTAAAATATCTGCAATTTTTTTCTGCCAAGAATACATGTTGAGTTTTTATGTATTACTTTTTCACAGCTACTCGTTATCCAGATGGGACCTACTGTCACCCTATGATGTTTGAATGTAAGAATCATGTCTGCATCTCGCCACAATGGAGATGTGATGGTGATGATGACTGTAGAGATGGCTCTGATGAGGAACTTCATCTTTGCTGTATGTCATTTAAGTAAAATTAATTTGTATAATGTTATAAGCACTCTTTTTTATAATTGACATTTTGTAGATTTAATATGATTTCAATATAGGCCCAAATTCCGTAACCGGCGCCTAATGTTAGGCACCTATTTCAGAGGCGCCCATCTAGATAGGCGCCTATCTAAATTGATCAACAAGCTCAATTAAACTTTTTAATCAGCAATAATCGAAACTTAGGCGCCTATCAAGAAAGAGCAATTCTGTAACAAGGGGCCTCTATAAATTTAGGCGGCCCTCGAAAAATAGGCGCTATGCATGTTAGGTGTGGCTTTGTGTTAGGCACCTTATTACAGAATTGCTGCTCTTAAGCATGCTTAAGCGGTCGCCTAACTTTTAGTTGTGCCTTGAGCTGGCCTATTTATTGGGGCGCCTCCATAATAGCTGGCGCTCAGCGTGATTCACTAAACAGCACCCAAATTTTACTTGAATCGCGCTGAACTGTGCCTAATTCGGCGCCTAACTTTTGGGCGCTTCTTATAGAATTTGCCCTTAAGTGTATTGTGGTTTGCTGTAGGCCAAGTAAATGGACAATAACAAATATTTTTTACTTAATATCTGAACTCAAATTAAATCCATTGCGCTATTAAATCCTACCTAGAGGCAATGGGGTGCATTTTCAAAAAAATGCAGATGTCCAGAAGATGGCATAAATCAGCACTTGGCTGTCCTAATTGCCAGGATGTTACTATATCTAATTTTTTGAGCGTTTGATTCACAATAATTGATGTTTTGACTAGTGCTTGAATAATGTAGGCATGGACACTTAAACCTGCTATATGAATCCATTAGTGCTACAGCAAAGGAGCAGGTAATAAGAATAAGAATAAAATGAATATGTATGCCTTTCAGTGGATATTCCTTGTGAAGAACCCTTTCGTTTCCGCTGTGAAAACAACCGCTGTATTTACCGCCATGAGCTGTGCAATCAATTGGATGACTGTGGAGATGGAAGTGATGAGAAGGATGAACACTGTAAGTCTGGGCTGAGAGCCCCTGCTATTGCCTGTTTTCTAATAATTACAAGGAGCCATAAGAATGGCAACCCAAATGGAGCACAAATTATGTATTAATAAATGGATGTAAAACAGACATTATCAGGGCAATTCTATGCATGGGCATATGCCCTCCAGTGAAAAATCCTGACCAGAGACCTTGGACTCGCTCCTTAATAATCTTTTCTGTCTCAAATATATGAACTGACATTAATCATGCTAGCTTCACAGTGGCCTGCTATACTTCCTTGAGCATAGCAGTTTGCATCTTGGCCAGCCTGCTCCTCCATTAAAGGCACTATAGTGCAAGAATTACTGCACACACTTCGCAGCAGCCATCATATCAGTGAGTGACCTTGAGCTGCTTCTGACCAGCCGCTCGTAAGCATTTGGCATCATCCTCAGCTTCTGCCATGGGATGCTCAGCTCTTGCACTGTGGTTTGACCCTGCTTCAAGAGATCGCCTAATCCAAAATGAACTGGCAAAAAACGAAGGGCTCTGCTGAGTAGCAGCGTTTACTGTCTAAGTCAGAATTCTGCCAGAATCCAAGGAAGCAGCACCAGGTCAGAATTCCTTGCTCCACCCTCAAACAACAATCTCTGAGGGCTGCAAGCCAGTCAGGTTTTCAAGCTGCAAATGAATATTCATGAAAGATGTTTGCATGCGCTGCCTCACTTGAATGCATATACCTCATAAATATTCATTAGAGCTATGTAGAAAATTAAACTGATTTGCTGCACTCCAGGACTGCAGTGTGACACTCGTGTCATAGAGATATCACTGCGATGCCGTGAAACCATCTATGGGTTGTGCAACCATAGGAGAGGGGTTGTGAGTGGGAGGTTTTTAGGTTTCACCCAACTTTGTGCATGCTGTGGCTGCTTAAGCACCTCCAATATTAACAAGCTTCTTGACCCCTGTGTCTAGGAAGAGATAATTTCCGTTGGGTTTAGGCCCCCCTAATAATTTTGAGAAGTTGGCTCCTATGTATAATTATTATAGAGACAGAAACAACCAATAAATGATGTCACAACAGAAATAAGCAGCTGGAACTCACATTTTGTATGAGATAACGTGCTCACCATCTTGGATTCCTCCAAGGTCCATTTGTTGATATTTTAAGGGTTTCTTTGAGTATTGCCAGAAACAGAGATTGCTCCTCTTCCTCCCTTGCTCCAGTTGTAAAATTTAACATTAAAATGCTTTGCCGCTTCAGTCATACAGAACAAAATAGAATGAACGAGAATCAAATATTCTTTGTCTTACAGTCTTCAGTTCTAAAGACACGTTTCCAGTGCAGAACAGAAAATACGTAAAGACAACGTAATGATTTGATAAATATGTTTGTCTTTGCATGCAGGTAGAGCACCTACCCCACACCCCTGTACAGATGAAGAATATAAATGTGCAAACAGCAAGTGTGTTGCTCTGAATCTTGTATGTAACAATAATGACAACTGTGGTGACCAATCAGATGAAATTGGGTGCAGTAAGTACAATTTTATTGCGATTACTTAATGGATAAGAATGCATTCTTGAAAAAGAAATTTACTACAGAATCCCAGAGAAGGGAGGTACTACCTCCTTTTATGTTTGTTATCATTGGAGACCTTCACTATCAATGTATAACAGTCTCTGAGAAAAGATGACTAAAGTCACCAGAAATGAAAAATGATGTTTTAATGAACTCTGTTTGAGCAAACAATCTGTAATACAACAGTCCAAATCCCATTCTTTTATGCAAAAAAAAAAGAAAAGTTACAGAAGTTCAAACATGTAACTTTTGCAGACTGTTTATGGACCCATGAATTGAAAACTGGCCATTCTCAACATTGTGGATCAACTACATTTTCACAAAGAAGGTCACAATTTTGTTCAATTATATAAGCTATGGAAAAGGTAGATCGTAGATTGTTAAGCTTCTAAAAAAAGAACCAACCAATTGGTATTGGAATTAGCCTGTAACTATGGGCTCCTTTTACGAAGGCGCGTTAGGGCCTTAACGTGCGGAATAGCGCACGCTAAAATGCCGCCCGCGCGCTAGCCGCTACCGCCTTCTCTTAAGCAGGCGGTAGATTTTGTACTTAGCTTTAGCTATTTCTTCATTCTTTTTTAAAAACCCGAGGTTTAAAAAAAGAATGAAGATTTAGCTAAAGCTAAGTACAAAAGTTTTAAAGTTGTATAAGAAAAGAATATAGAGCACAAGCACTTTAAAAAAAAAAACTAAGGTCTGACGATGAATAAAAGCCAGAAAGAGAAACAAGCCTTCAAATAATTTGGCTGGTGGTTGGCTGGAACTGAAGACCATACAGGTACTTAGAAAAGTATTATCTGAAAAAAAGATCACTTAGAAATTAGGCACTTTGAAGTTTATTATATGCCGTTGTGGATTGATGGTGTATATTACACAGACAACGTCATAAACAACATTGGGCTATTTTAATACATCAATCTAAAAAAGGGAGCATAACCAGGGGCAGATCATAAATGTTCTTAGAAGTTATGCACCAATCAACAGGCATTTAGGCCTAGTTTTAATTGGTGTGCCTAAAAGTTATGCACTGGTGCTTAGTGTGATTCTATAAGGTGTGCATAACTTTTACAGAATCGTGCTTAGCGCTGTGCTAGTCGATGTCAATTTTTTAGGCACCATATATAGAATCGGGGGGGGGGAGGAGGGAGGTTATTGCATATTGTGCATACTAGGTAAACTGGATATTTATGTGGTATCTGTAAATTTATTTAATTGATGGGATCACATTCCTTGTAAAATATGATTTTTTTTTTCTTTTTTCAGACAGAGGAACAGAACGAACTTGTGCAGAGAACATCTGTGAACATAACTGCACAAACCTCAATGGAGGAGGCTTTATTTGTTCCTGTTGGTCAGGATACAGAGTCAGTGATACTGACACAAATTCTTGTGATGGTACAGTATTGTACAACTAGATCTTAAAACTCTCTGAAAGGCAATGTGGGTCTCTTGAAAAACTTTTCACTTGCATGATACAGTTTTTCTTCTAAACTCTGTATTAAGGAGCTCTTTTACTAATGCGTAGTGCGTACTAACAGAATTAGTGCATGCTAAATACTAAGAAGCCCATTAGTATAAAATGGGTTTCCTAGCATTTAGTGCCTGCCAATTCTGTTAGTGCTTGTTAAGATTTAGTAAAAAGGGCCCTAACTGTAAGACTAAAGCATGTGGAAATATTTTTATCTAAAATCATAGAAAATTTGGCACAATTTGTCTCTTGTAATTGACAATATAGGCATGCATTTTTTAATTTATTGCTTCAATTATCTGTCTTTAATCATGTAAAATCTGAAACAGTTCATAACAACGTCTGATACCATTTTATAATATTCAGTGACCACATGTGTGTTAAAAAAAGAAAGAAAAAATGATTAGTTTGCCAGTAAAGCCTATATTTCTTCTAACTGCTTTGTAAAATTGCTGAATTCAGTTTTTAAAAATGGCCAAGCATAACGATCATATCTAATTATTTAAAAGAGACCGATTAGGTGTTTCTTTCAAAATTGATTTTTCTCTGCTTGTTATCCACTTAGTGGGTGCAATTTCTTTAAACTCTGCAAGGGTGCTGACAAGTTAATATTCAACATGAAACTTTCTGTGGAGCTTCCCTCTGCAGAATTTATAAAGATGGAGGAATCAATTTCCATTGAATATGAATATTTACGTTTATCTATTTTTTCAATGTATCACTTTTCATCACAAAGAACATAAGAATAGCCATACTGGGTCAGATCATTGGTCCAACTATACCAGTATTCTGTTTCCACAGTGGCCAATTCAGGTCACAAGTACCTGGCAAAAAACATAAATAGTAGAAATATTCCATGCTACCAATCCTAGGGCAAGCAGTGGCTTCCCTCATATCTGTCTCAATAGCGGACTATGGTCTTTTCCTCCAGAAACTTGCCCAAACCTTTTGTAAACCCAGCTACATTAACTGCTGTTACCACATCCTCTGGCAACATGTTCTAGAGCTTAACTATTCTCTCAGTAAAAAAAATGTTTCCATTATGTTTCTGTTTCTTCTATTGCTTTTAAAATTATTTCCCTGTAACTTCGAGTGTTCCTTAGTCTTTGTAATCTTTCATGGATTAAAAAATTGATCTACTTGTACCCATTCTATACCTCTCAGGATTTTATAGACTTCAATCAAAACTTCCCTTAGCCGTCTCTTTTCTAAGCTGAAGAGCCCTAACCTCAGACCATTTGTTATCTTGGTCACTCTTCTTTGAACCTTTTCTAATTCTGCAATATCTTTTATGAGATACGGTGACCAGAACTGAACGCAATACTCAAGATGAGGTAGCACCATGGAGCGATATAGAGACATTATAACATTCTTACCCCCCATTTTATAAAGCCACGTTAGGCTTTTTTAACACCGGCTGTGGCAGTTTTAGCTCCAGCGCTCATTTCTATGATTGTCAGAGCTAATACTGCCATGACTAGCAATAAAAAAAGCCTAACGTGGCTTCATAAAAGAGGGGGTTAGTCTTATTTACAATCCCTTTTCTAATAATTCCTAGCATCTTGTTTGCTTTTTTGGCCACCACCATACATTGGGCAGAAGATTTCAGTGTATTGTCTACAATGACACCCAGATCTTTTTCTTGGGCATTGACCCCCAAGGTGAAACCTAGCATCTGGTAGCTATGATTTGGATGATTCATCCCAATGTGCATCACTTTGCTTATGTCCACATTAAATTTCATTTGCCATATAGACGCTCTTCCAATTTCCTAAGGTCTTCCTGCAATTTTTCATAGTCCACATGTGTTTTAACAACTTTGAACAGTTTAGTGTCATCTGCAAATTTAATCATCTCACTTGTAATTCCAATTTCCAAATAAGTTAAATAGCACTGGTTCCAGTAGAGATCCCTGTGGCACTCTACTGTTTTCCCTCCTTCATTGAAAAAAAATGGCTATTTAAACGTACCCTGTTTTCTGTCTGATAACCAATTCATAATCCACAACTGAACATTGCCTCCTATCCTATGACTCTTTAATTTTCTCAGGAACCTCTCATGAGGAACTTTGTCAAAATCTTTCTGAAAATCTAAATTTGCTACATCAACCGGCTCACCTTTATCCTCATGTTTATTCACACCTTCAAAGAAATCAAGCAAAATTGGTGAGACAACAACTCCCTTGGCTGAACCCATGCTGACTATGTTCCATTAAATCATGTTTGTCTATGTGTTCTACAATTTTATTTTTTCATAATAGTTTCCACTATTTTGCCTGGCACTGAAGATAGGCTTACCGGTCTGTAATTTCCTGGTTCTCTCCTGGAACCCTTTTTAAAAATCAGCATAACATTGGCCGCTCTCCAGTCTTCTGGTAGTACAGATGATTTTAACGAGAGGTTACAGATCACTAACATCAGGTCAGCAATTTCATGTTAGTTCTTTCAGTACCCTGGGATGTATATCATCAGGTCCAGGTGATTTATCACTCTTTAATTTGTGAATTTGGTTTAGTACATTTTCCCGGTTTACTGAGATTTCTTTCAGTTCCTCTACATCACCTTTGAAAGCCATTTCTGGTTCAGGTAGATTTCTTACATCTTCTGTAAAGACTGAAGCAAAGAATGCAGTCTTTCTGCTATGGCTTTATCCTCCCTGAGCACCCCTTTTGCTCCTTGATTATTCAATGGTCCCACAGATTCTCTCACAGGTTTTCTGCTTCTGATGTACCTAGAAAACTTGTTACTAAGAGTTTTTGCCTCTTCTTTTCTTCATTTGGATCCTTTTTCCATTCTTTAAAGAATGTTTTGTGGGCTCTAATATCCTCTTTCACTTCACCTTTTAACCACACTGGCTCTTACTTTCTCTTCTTTCCACCTTTGGTAATACTGTATATGGAATATATCTGGTCTGGGCTTCCATGATCATATTTTTAAATAATGTCCACCCTGGTTTACAGTCCTAACCTTTGCTGATCCTTTTAGCTTCTTCTTAACCATTTTCCTTATTTTATCGCATTCACTTTTTTGAAAATATGTATGTATGTGTGAGGAATACAAAGGGAAATATTCCTGTGAAATTTCCTTCCTATGGCCTAACTTTCCCCCCTTTTTTTGGATGTGTGAAAGCAGTGTACACTATTCAGAGTCAATGTAATTTTACCCTCTATGAAGAGAGGGGCCAAATAATTTTAAAATTGCATTTTTATTCTGGACCTTGCTGTTGGAGAACATAAAAATGTAATGTAATGTAATGTAATTTATTTCTTATATACCGCTACATCCGTTAGGTTCTAAGCGGTTTACAGAAAATATACATTAAGATTAGAAATAAGAAAGGTACTTGGAAAATTCCCTTACTGTCCCGAAGGCTCACAATCTAACTAAAGTACCTGGAGGGTAATAGTGAAGTGAAAAGTAGAGTTAGAGGAAAAATAAAAATAAAATAAACATTTTAAACATTTAAAACATTTAAAAAGATTTTAAAAAATCCAGTTCAGAAATCAAACTGTGATGTCACTGCTATGCAGTACATAAGATCATTTTCTGTGGTGATAATATAGTTGAGTTTGTTTAGTTAAACTCATTTTTTCTTTTCATGTTTCCCTCCTCCTTTTAACATCTCATCTCAGATGGCATTTTGCACAACACAGGTATCCTTGCAGGTCTGAGGCTTGGAAAATAGTTTTCTCTAAACATCCTTTAGTGGCCTTCAGCTATGTACCAGAGAGAAAGCCGTACTTTTTCCCTTCCCACTCTCAAACTCAGAGAATAGTTAAGCTCTGGAATGCATTGCCAGAGGTTGTAGTAAGAGCGGAGAGTGTAGCTGGTTTTAAGAAAAGTTTGGACAATTTCCTGGAGGACAAGTCCAAAGTCTGCTATTGAGAAATATATGGGGGAATCTATTGCTTGCCCTGGATTGGTAGCATGGAATGTTGCTACTCTTTGGGTTTTGGTCAGGTACTAGTGACTTGAATTGGCCACCATGAGAATGGGCAACTAGGCTTGATGGACCATTGGTCTGACCCAGTAAGACTATTCTTATGTTCTAGGAGTGGCCTAGTGGTTAGGGCTGAGGCCTCAGCACCCTGTTAAAGGTTCAAGCCCAGTGCTGCTCTTTGTGACGCTGGGCAAGTCGCTTAATCTCCCCATTGCCCCAGTACACTAGATAAGAGTTTGAGCCCACCAGGCCAGATAGAGAAATATGATAAAGTTCCTGGATGTAAAACCACATAGGATATAAGTGGTATATAAATAAAATAAATAACTTTTCACTTCCACAACAAGGATAACTTTAGTAACTACTTATTTCACTTCCCAAATCTCTTAGAGGAGGTAGTACTACACAAGACTGGATTAAGGACAACTGATGCCCTAAGCCAGTTTTTCTCAAGTCAGTTCTGGACTACCCCCTTGCCTGTCAAGTTTTCAGGATATCCACAATGAATATGCATGGAAAAGATTTGCATACAATGGAGGTAATATATGCAAACCAATCTTATGCCTATTCATTGTGGATATCTTGAAAACCTGACTGGTAAGGAGCTACTCCAGGACCGACTTGAGAAACACTGCCCTAAGCACAGCCCAACAATGGTTCCCCTTGGCCTTTCCATTACTTAACTGACAAGATATTAAGGCTCAATAAGTGCTGAGAAATATAATTATTGTATGAAACAAAAGATCATATACGTGCATATTTATAATTAGAACAAATGCTGATATTTGTTAGATAATGGGTGTGGCAGACGGTAGTGAAAGGGTTAAGGGCATGATAGCTAGGGGGAAAATCTTTGTGGCGCCGGTGCCCCTCCTATTCCTGTCCAGGGCCGCCATCAGAAATTTCTGGGCCCCTTACTGAGCAATCCTATTGGGCCCCCCACGCACCCCTTCCCCCCCCCACCGACCCCCCCTTTCTTCCATGGGCCGAATACACACATACTCTGTCACCGCACTCTTTGACCAAAAGATTTGTAAGCCTGCAATCACGTCAAGGTAGACTCTTTCAGCAGGGCCCTAACCTAACCTAAACTAAACTAATCTATACCTATCTATTCTAAACTAACATATGTCTAATACTGAACTAATAACAAACTAACAAACATCTGCATAATAAATAACTAATAAATAATAGTGCTAGTAGCTATAATTCACTTTTGAATGTAAAATCTCAGTTAAGGATTTCTTTTGACCTTTGTAGGCCAGAAGTAGATCACAATTGCACAATATTTTTTGTAACAAGTATTAAATGTGTTTTTATAAATACTGTAAGCTTAATAAATATATCAGAAAAAACTACACATCTGAGCGCATATCTGAACATACACATCTGTATGATCCCATCCTCCTCTGCTTGCCTATAGCTGCATCATGCATGTTAAAAATGTACGATATGTTGATATGTTCACCTTCCTTCCTTCCTATCCATCCTCCTCAGCCTGTCCTTACACATCCACAGCTGCATGTTAATGATGATGTATATGTTATGATGATAAATAAGTGCATATGAGCACATCATTAACATGCAGCTATGGATGAATATAAAAAAGAAACAATATTCTGTACAATTGTCTATTTATAAATCAGCGTCTTCTCCCCATTCTCTCTTCCCCATTTCCCTTCAGCGTCCTCAGCCCACTCTCTCTCCACTTTCTTTCAGCACACGCACATAAAAACAAGCAAATAATTTATATCATTTTCATTTTCATAGAAATTAAAGTCTAAATAATGCCAGTCACATAACAAAACATGATTTTACAAAAATAATTCCCTGCACAGTCAAGCCTTCAAGGATTACTAGATGTCTTTCAGCAGTTCCCCTCCCTCCCACCCCCTTACCTTCGTGGCCAAGTCAAAATGATCTACCAACAATAAAATTTTAAAAACACAAAGCACGCTGTATGCAGAGAAAATGTTAATTATCATTTATATTTCGCGGGTTTTCAAAGAGTTCAAGGCAGATGACTTTATGCAATGTCACCTCAGTAACAACTATACAAAAATAGACAAATATTCCTCCTCCCTTTTTACTAAAACGCGATAGCAGTTTTTAGCGCAGGGAACTGCGCTGAATGCCCCACACTGCTCTCAACGCTCATAGGCTCCCTGTGCTAAAAAACGCTATTGCGGTTTAGTAAAAGGGGGCCATAGTGCAAAATATAGATAGCATATATAAATTCTCAAAGCAGACACATTTTTGATCACTAAATTGAAAATAAAACAATTTTTCCTACCTTTGGTAATTTCATCAGTCTTTGGTTGCACTTTATTCTTCTGACTGTGCATTCAATATTTCTTCCCTTCTTTCAGCCTCCTGTATGCTTCCTCTCCTCCAGACCTCATTCCCTCCCCAAACTTTTTCTTTGTTTCACCCTGCCCCTTCTTTCTTTTTCTCTCTCTCCATACCCCCTTTCTTTCTGTATGTCTGTTTTTCTCTCTCTCACCCTGCCCCCTTCTTTCTCTCTCCATACCCTCTTTCGTTCTGTATGTCTGTCTTTCTCTCTCTCTCTTTCCGTGCCCCATTTTTCTTTGTTTCACCCTGCCCCCTTTCTTTCTTTCTGGCTTCCTGTCCCCCCTTTCTTTCTTTCTCCCTGCCCTCCCCTATGCCACCACCATTGGGAAAATGCTGCCACTGCCACTGGGGAATAGGCTGCCACTGCTGCCATCGGGAACAGGCCGGCGCTGAGTTCGCCCTGCTTCTCTTCCCCGCGGGGCCAACCAACTCTCACCACCCGACATCAATTCTAACGTCGGAGAGGACGTTCTAGGCCAGCCAGGCAGCGATTGGCTGGTCCAGAACGTCCTCTCCGACGTCAGAATTGACGCGAGTGGCGAGAGTTGGCCGTCCCCACAGGGAAAAGCAGGGAGAACTTGGCGCCGGCCTGTTCCCGATGGCGGCGGTGGCACTCAAGTGGCTAAAGAGCCGCAGTTTGCCGGCCTAGGGAGAACACTGGAGGGTGGCCAGCTGTGCATCCCCTTGGGACGTAAACCCGGGGCGGGGCAGGGCGGACCGCCCCCCCACCACCCTGGCATACCACTATCTGTACCTCACTCCCTCCCTATGACCAAAAATTCTCCTTTCTTCTATTCCCCGTGTACACAACCATCTCTTTCCCTCCCTTCCTCTCTCCCAAGTCCATGCCTTCTGTGTCCAAAAACCCATTCCCTCCCCCACCTCAGCATCTCTTTCCCTCCCTTCCTCTCTCCCAAGTCCTTGCCTTCTGTGTCCAAAAACCCATTCCCTCCCCCACCTCAGCATCTCTTTCCCTCCCTTCCTCTCTCCCAAGTTCATGCCTTCTGTGTCCAAAAACCCATTCCCTCCCCCACCTCAGCATCTCTTTCCCTCCCTTCCTCTCTCCCAAGTCCATGCTTTCTGTGTCCAAAAACCCATTCCCTCCCCCACCTCAGCATCTCTTTCCCTCCCTTCCTCTCTCCCAAGTCCATGCTTTCTGTGTCCAAAAACCCATTCCCTCCCCCACCTCAGCATCTCTTTCCCTCCCTTCCTCTCTCCCAAGTTCATGCCTTGTGTCCAAAACGCACTCCCTCCCCCTTTTTGTGTTTCGCGTTTGCCTCCCAGCCCATCTTTGCAACTTTCTCAGCAAAACGGAGCTCGAGCCGCGAGGCTTGTCTTCTATTTCCTGCCTGCCCTACCGCGCACAATAGCCGACCGGAAGTATTCTCCGACTTCAGCGCTGACGTCAACGGGCAGACTTTGCTTAAGCCCTCCCTCCGACGTCAGCGCTGACATCGGGGAACACTTCAGATCGGCTATATGTGAGCGGCAGGGCAGGCAGGAACAGAAGACGAGCCTCGCGGCTCGAGATGTTTTGAACTCCGCGGGTCCCCCGTCCAGCTCTCTCCTGTCCACCTGGGGCGGACCGCTCCCCCCCTAGACTGTGGCCTAGGACCCTGGGGGAGCCCGGGCCCCCTGTCAGCTCCGGGCCCCTGAATGCAGGACTGGTGGTACTGCCCTGATGGCGGCCCTGTTCCTGTCCCTTGGTACCCTAAGCACATGCTTATTTGCTTAATGGCTAATCCAGGGCTGGTAGTACAGAATAAAAGGATAGTAGAAATAGCAATTTGGTTTTCAAGCATTCATTTAACAGTCTTGCCTATGTCACTACAGTACAGTGTTTTCTTGAAGGCCAGAAATAGTGGCTAGACTAAATCTAGAAAATATTAGAGACGTGTTTTTATTTCTTTTAAATAGATATCAATGAGTGTGAGATCTACAAGACTTGTCCCCAAGACTGTAGGAACTCAAAGGGGCACTACGAATGCTTCTGTGCAGAGGGCTTTAGGTCTGTCGGTGATCATCAAGGAAGACAGTGTGCAGCCAATGGTAAGGTGATAAAACAACATTCAGCCACTATGATTGTAGTATGGAGTTTGTAGATTTGTTAAAACATAAATCAATTGGGTTTGCAATCAATATTTGACCTAAAAGACTTTTATTGACTTTTAATAAATATTTATCTACCCTGTAAATCCCCACTTCTTCATTCTCTTTAAAAGGAAAGAGCCATTCATACTTAAGATTACAACTATCTTTATTAATATAATAACTAAAATATATTACAGTATGTATAATTTTTTTTAAAAAACAATAACAATCAGATACAGTCTTCACCCCGGAACACCATATGACTTAGTATAGAAGTGTGTTTTTAGTGCTGACTTAAATGCAGGAAATGAAATTAATCCCCTAACTAAGGGGTCCTTTTACTAAGGCGCGCTAGCCGTTTTAGCACGCGATAATATTTAGCATGCGCTAAAACAGTTAGCGTGCCTTAGTAAAAGGACCCCTAATTGTGGTAAATCATTCCAGAGTTTCGGACACAGTAAAAAGAAAGCTGTATTTCTTGTTTCATAAAAGGCTTTTGCAGGAGGGGACAACTGAACGATATGTGTCAATAGAACATAAAGACCTTTTTGGAGTATAAGCAGTGGCGTACCTAGGGTATGTGGCACCCGGGGCCCATCATTTTTTGACACCCCCCCCCCCATCTATATGAAAAATATGATTTTTAGTACCAATCTACATATCGCACCACAAGAGTGTACCTAGGAAAAGGCTGCATCTTAAACACTGCAGTGAGCACTAGAACACCAACACATACATTGTAAAACTAAACAAGCCAGATCCCGCACAGTCAATTGGTCCTGTAGTCAATGCCAACTGAAAACTATGTCTTTTTCATACACACAGAACAGAGATACACCCTCGCCCAAAATGGAATAATCACAAACTAAAAATAGAAATATGTAGACAAAAGTTAAACTGATCCGCCAAGAAACCAGACCCTGGATACAATGCAACACCACAAAAAACAGTAACACATGTCCTCTAATACAGTGCAAAATATAAAGACAGTAGATGTAAATTTGAAAAAACTGATACATAACAATCACCACTTTATAAATTAATAAATAAAAATAAAACAAATAATGAGAAATAAAAAAATACCATTTTATTGGACTAATCCCTGTAAGCTCGGTCCCCATCCCCGCAAACCACCTGATTTCATCCACACAAGCCTTGAATTGTTTATATTAAAGTATAAAAAGAAACAATATTCTGTACAATTGTCAATTTATAAATCAGCGTCTTCTCCCCACTCTCTTCCCCATTTCCCTTCAGCATCCTCAGCCCACTCTCTCTCCACTTTCCTTCAGCGCACGCACATAAAAACAAGCAAGTAATTTTATATCATTTTCATTCTATTCATTCATAGAAATTAAAGTCTAGATAATGCCAGTCACATAACAAAACATGATTTTACAAAAATAATTCCCTGCAGTCAAGCCTGCAGTCAAGACTTGATGTCTTTCAGCAGTTCCCCTCCCTCCCTCCCCCTTACCTTTGTGGCCAAGTCAAAATGATCTACCAACAATAAAATTTTAAAAACACAAAGCACGCTGTACGCAGAGAAAATGTTAATTATCATTTATATTCCGCGGGTTTTCAAAGAGGTCAAGGCAGATGACTTTATGCAATGTCACCTCAGTAACAACTATACAAAAATAGACAAATATTCCCCCTCCCTTTTTACTAAACTGCGATAGCGGTTTTTAGCATAGGGAGCTGCGCTGAATGCCCCACGCTGCTCTCGACGCTCATAGGCTCCCTGCGCTAAAAAACTCTATTGCGGTTTAGTAAAAGGGGGCCATAGTGCAAAATATAGACAGCAGATATAAATTTTCAAAACGGACACATTTTGATCACTAAGTTGAAAATAAAATAATTTTTCCTACTTTTTTGTCTGGTGATTTCATGAGTCTCTGGTCCTTCTTCTGGTCCTTCTTCTTTCTCTCTCCCCCTGGCTCCCCTCTTTATTTCTGCCTTTCTTTCTCTCTCCTCCTGGCCCCCCTCTTTCTTTCTGCCTTTCTTTCTCGCCCCCTTGACCCCCCTCTTTATTTCTGCCTTTCTTTCTCTCCCCTTGGTCCCTCTCTTTCTTTCTGCCTTTCTTTCTCTCTCCCCCTGGCCCTCCTCTTTCTTTCTGCCTTTCTTTCTCTCCCCCTTGACCCCCTCTTTATTTCTGCCTTTCTTTCTCTCCCCTTGGTCCCCCTCTTTCTTTCTGCCTTTCTTTCTCTCTCCCCCTGACCCCTCTTTATTTCTGCCTTTCTTTTTCTCTCCTCCTGGCCCCCCCCTCTTTATTTTTTCCTTTCTTTCTCTCTCCCCTTAGCCCGCACAAAGCCATCGTGCCGATTTCTCCACTTCCACGATTCTTTCCCTACCCTCACCCCCAAGCCAGCAGCCGATTTCTCCCTGCTCCTTCCCCGATGTCCTGAACTTCATCGGGCAGCAGCAGCATTCACAATTCACTGCTGTTGCCCGCTTCAGGCCTTGTTCTCTGTCGGGTCCTGTCTTCATGAAAACTGGAAGTAGGCAGGACCCGGCAGAGAACAAGGCCTGAAGCCGGCAACAGCAGCGAATTGTAAACACTGCTGCTGCCCGAAGAAGGTAATGGAGCACCGAGGCAGTCCGCTTCTCTCCCCTCCCAGCCGAACCCCCGCTGACCCTCCTATCTCCCCCCCCCCCGTGAACCTTTCCGACCTTCCCAGCTAGAGCAGCAAACCTCCTTCGCGGCTTTCTCCTCCCTCTGCCGCGTTACTGATTACGTCATCAGTGATGCGGCAGAGGGAGGATAAAGCCGACGCTACTGGAGGGAGGTTTGCTGCTTTCGCTGGGAGGGTCGGAAAGGTTCACTTGGGGGGGGGGAGAGATAGGATGGTCAGCGGGGTTTCGGCTGGGAGGGGGGAGAAGCGGTCTGCCTTGGTGCTCCAAGGCCTGGCGCCATTACCTTTTTCGATAATGGCGCCGATGCTGCTTTCGCTGGGAGGGTAGAAGCGCGATAGGGACCGGGCCAGCTGTGCACCCCCCCCCCCCTAAGGCGGCACCCGGGATGGACCTCCCCCTCGCCCCCCTTGGTACGCTACTGCCCTGGGGAAACAGCCTGCAACAAGATCGCGCGATGCCAGAGATCTTTGCCTGCTTCGGCTGTTTCCTCCGCCGCGGTCCCGCCCCTCCTCTGACATCAGAGGAGGGGCAGGACCGTGGCGGAGGAAACAGTCGAAGCAGGCAAAGATCTCTGGCATCGCGATCTTGCTGCAGGCTGTTTCCAGACGCGACACCCGGCGCAGGGGGGGGAACTGGACCGGACCGGGAGCACCCCCTCAGGGCTTGGTACCCGGGGCGGACCGCCCCTCCCGCCCCCCCCTTGGTACGCCACTGAGTATAAGCAGAGATTAAATTAGAGAGGTACGAAGGGACATCCAAATGAAGGGCCTTATGAGCAAGGCAAAGTAATTTGAACTGGACACGATAAGAAATTGCAGGTTTTATCCTGACTATCTCAAGAAGACATTGAATGCTTGAGCGTTTGCAACGCCATAGGTTGACGGCTACACCAAAATATACAGGGGGGTACAGTGATCAAACCTGCTGGCATTGCATAAGAACGGAGTAGTTGTATTGTACAAATTTTTTTTTAAATGACACGGGGCCAAACTGTCCCTGCAGGCTCTGTCTCCACCCCCACACCATGGGCTCTGTCCCTGTTCCTGTTCCATGGTTAACCGTGGGTCCCTGTCCCCATTTCATTCTCTAGTACTCCATAGTTAAAGTGTTGAATATCACACTTAGCCAGCAATGAGTTAGCCATTTCCACAAGATCAGAAATTCAATATCAAAGCCTCGATATAGCATGGCATTGAATTTCTAGGCATAACGCCAGTGGCGGTCAGCAAAATGCTGATCTTCGCCAACTGATACTGGGCCCTATATCTTTATATTGTTATAGTAAAATACTGCAGTGTGTTTTCATGTTTCCTCATTCATATTTAATCTTTCCCATCTTGACTCCCTAGTATTTTAAATTCCTTAAGCTGAAAGAGTGCAAAGATGAATACTAGGTAGCCTTTTCTAAAGACTTGTTATCTAACATGTAAATCACGGAGCTATTTTTGTCATTTTTTTCTACCTTATAAAAAATGTGAGCCTCTCTGTATTTTTAATCTGCCTCTGGCAGTACTCTATCATTTGTACTTTTCATCTAACATCCATATCTGACTGGAACACTGGCATTCTTCCTTTTTGCCACTCTGGGCATTTCATTCTCCTAGTTAAATCTCCAGGTATTCTAAGCCTGTTACATTTCAGAGAGTGACACCGACCCAGAATGTGGATCACTGCCAACATTTCTACTTGACTTTCAAATTTTCATCATTAGGGCTACAGTATCTCGTGATTTCAGCACTCAAAGCTTGTGATCTGCAGTAATGTCTTTCTGTTGACAGCTATAATGTAGGAAACAAGTTGATGGTGGCTTCATTCAGTCAACATATGGTTTAATATAATGCTAAGTGATGGTGCACTGATTTAGTGCTGAATGTACAGAACTCTATGCTCGACGCCTGCTGGAATGCAATGTGGAGGAAAACTTCTTCCAAATATGTCTTGTGTGATCGTTTCAAAGGTAGAAAGGAGTAAGGTGTAATGAAGCCAAGTGTGCCAGATGTATCAAAGGAACAACTTGACACGGCCGTGTATCGGTAATGATTTATTTATTTTAAAAATTTATATTCCACATATCCTGCAATTCTATACAGAGTACAATAAGACCTCCAAATGAGAAATAACAAAATACAACCTTCACATACAACACATATATCAATAAGAAAGCAAAACAACATGATACAATAAACATATTACAATAAAACCAACAAACATATAACAATACTATCGACAATAAACAACACAAACAGACTGCAAGGGGACATGATCGAAACATTCAAAATACTGAAGGGAATAGACTTAGTAGAGAAAGACAGACTGTTCACTCTCTCCAAGGTAGGGAGAATGAGAGGACACAAGTTGAAAGGAGATAGATTCCGTACAAACGTAAGGAAATTCTTCTTCACCCAGAGAGTGGTAGAAAACTGGAACACTCTTCCGGAGACTGTTATAGGGGAAAACACCCTCCAGGGTTTCAAGACAAAGTTGAACAAGTTCATGCTAAACTGGTGAGTCTGGACTCATTTGTAGCACTGGTTTTGACCTAGGGGCTGCCACGTGAGCGGACTGTTGGGCAGGATGGACCACTGGTCTGACCCAGCAGCGGCAATTCTTATGAAGCTTGACTGTTAGTTCATTACTCGCTGTTACTGATTGCAAAAGCACGCAAGAACAGAGACGGTTTCAGCTTTGATGATGCCTGCATCAGGAGTCGATGGGCCTGAGAATGTGGAACCTGCATATCTTTGGCAGCAGCATGAATAGTAAGGAAGGGACGAATAAGACTTGATTAAGACCAATGTAGTTAACATCTCTTTCAACACTGTGTCAGCTAAACTTCCTGCCAGTTTAAATACCTACATTAGGCTTGCCCAGAAAAACCTACATTTGAAAAACTGCAAATTGAAGATATTCCCATGAACTTGATCGGGCTTGATCAGAAAATAATTTTTAAAAATCCTGGGGTCGCTTAAAGCCACTGATTACATAAAGCTTTGTTTTTCTTTAAATTTGCTATTATGTTTGCTAAATGGAGCAAATTTCTTGGTATTCTAGTTATAACTTTTATGTTTTCACACTAATAAATTATACATTGATAAAAAGACATTTTATGCAAAAAATCTAGCAGCATTTGATTAAATGAACCTTCAATATCTGCACTTTATTGTGGAAAGTAACAGAAATTTAACAAACTTCGCTAATAGCTAAACACATGGAGGGGCATAATCAAAAAAACCGTCTAAGTCCCTTTTTGGCCTAAGGCCTTAAACGTTGAAAGCAGAAGCAGGGAAAGTGTCTATAACCAAAACAAATGTCCTTGTTTTGATAATGGCTTGCCTCTATATTCAACTGTTTAAACGCCCAGACCACCACTACGTCTACACTTGTACCCAAACGACTTCTACACTTATACCCCATAATGAACCAAAAAAACGCCTAAGCCCCAAACGTCCAACACAAGGGCTTTTAGGCGAAGGAGAAGCCAGTCCTTCACCTAAAAGCTGGAGTCTGTAACCGGTGTCTGTCAAAAACAACACTGGTTACAGAATCCACCTCAAACCCCCTCCCCCCCACGACATCGGGGCAGGAGGGAACCCAAGCCCTCCTGCCCTGCGATCCCTAACCCTCCCCCCCGATTAAGGTCGGGCAGGAGGGAACCCAAGCCCTCCTGCCCCGGGCACCCGCGGCACCCTGCGACATCGAGGCAGGAGGGAGCCCAAGCCCTCCTGGCCCCAGCGATCTGTGACTCCCCCCCCGCCGATTACGTTCGGGGCATGAGGGAGCCCAAGCCCTCCTGCCCCGCGGGACCCCCCCCCCGATGATGATCAGGCTGGGTTGGGCCCATGTGCTTAAGACCCCGCCCACAGGAGGAGCCTAAATTCCCCGGGCCTATTCTGATTAGCCCACGCGCCTCATGCCTCACCTGTGGGCGGGGTATCAGCTGCCTGGGCCAATCTGGCCCCATTCTTGAGCCGGCTGGCCTGCCGGACGGGCAGGCTTGGCACTGTCTGTCCGGCCAACAAATTGAGGTACGGGGAAGGGGGGTCATGGGGTCAGCAGGGGGGGCACGGGTCGGTGGGGGGGGCCAATCGGGGGTTCAGGGGGAGCAGATGGGGGTAGGGGGATAGGGGGTCCGCCTGGGCAGGAGGGGTTGGGCTCCCTCCTGCCTGATTGTGTAGGGGGGTGGGGGGCGAGAGGTCAGGGGGATGGAGGGCAGGCGTTGGGGGTAAGGGGGATAGGGGGGGTCCACATGGGCAGGAGGGGTTGGGCTCCCTCCTGGCCTGATAGTCATCAGGGGGGGCCTGTGGGGCAGGAGGGCTTGGGCTCCCTCCTGCCCCGAACGTAATTGAGGGAGGGGGGGTGTCGCAGATCGCTAGGGCCAGGAGGGCTTGGGCTCTCTCCTGGCCCGATATTAATTGGCGGGGCAGGAGGGCTTGGGCTCCCTTCTGCCCCGACGTTGTTGCGGGATGCTGCGGGTGCCCGGTGAAGGAGGGCTTGGGCTCCCTCCTGCCACATTATCATCGGGGAGGTCATGGGTGCCACGGGGCAAGAGGGCTTGGGCTCCCTCTTGCCCCGATATTGTCGAAGGGGGGGGTGATGTATCTCGGCAGGAGAGATTGGCCATCTCCCGTGCCGCGATGCCATCACTCCTCTACCCGAACTACCACAACCCGCAGCAGGAGAGATTGGGCATCTCTCCTGCCGCGGGTCGCAGCAGTTCGGGTAGAGGGGTGATCGCATCGCAATAGGGGAGATGAGGCATCTGTCCTGTTGCGATAGATGCGGTGGGTGGGTGGGTAGGTTGCCGGGCTGCTGAGCTGATTGCACCAGCGGCCATCAGCTCAGCAGCCCCTTTTTCGGCACTTAGACCTGTTTTGACTTCGTCTAAGTCAAAAAGGTATAAGTGCCGACTAGGCAACCTGCCTAAGGTTTTGGTTATACCTGCTGCACGCCTAGGTGTAGGTCGGCCCATCGCCCGCCCTTTCCCCTCCTCTAAACACGCCTCTTTTCTCTCTGCGTTTAGTGGCAGGGGAAAGGCCTAAGCTGGTTTTAGATATGTCTACAAACCAGCTTTGGTTATGGGTACTTGGCCGATCAGGCTTTTTGATCGTCCAAGTAGCCATTTAGGACACTTTTTAGACGGGGTTTTTTTTTATTATGAACCCCATACACTTTGGTGTAGTAATCTATCAATGGCGTTCCAAACACTCAAGCATTCAATGTCTTCTTGAGATAGTCAGGATAAAGCCTGCAATGCTGTTCAACTCCTTGCAACAAGGCCTGAGACTGCATTGGGTCTATGTGGTGATGCCAGTGGAAAAGTCAGTTATCAATTTAACACCTCACTCGGCTGCGTCGTTAACCACCTTCACTGTGCTGACAAACTGTTCAGCAGTATGGAAGTTTGGATCTTCAGACCACCTGTCTACTGGCTTTGTCAACTATGCATTTGTAATACCAAGAGCATGAAACAGGAAATGTGATTCATGCCCAACCAAGTCTCCCAGTGGAGAGGTGCTGCTGCCCCCACCAAGATGGCGCCTGGGGCACTCCACCCCACTCCATTTACTATACCACTGCATCTGTGTGGTCTGGTATTATTGAGAAGAATATTTGTTCCTGCCTGCTAGCAAATGTCTGGTCCTGGCTCACGGCCCACCTAAAGAAGTAAATTGTGAGGAGCCATACCTTACAGCAGGATAAAACAAGGGGACAATTATGTAGGAAGGCCACAGTTTTATAGATTTTCATTTCAGAGGTGGTGATAAACAATAAGGCCCAGATTCTATAAATGGCATCGTTGTTGGTGGCAGCCTTAAAAAAGGCCACCGATTGCATTTGAATCACATGATGGCTTCGTTTATAGAATCATTGCTTCGAAAAAGGTAGGCGCCAGAAATGTAGGGCAGGGCTTTCAAGGCCTAGATTTACGGTGCCTACCTTTAACGTGAATCACACCTATGGAGACACTTTACAATGCCTAACGCCTCTTCTTGCATTAGCCATGCCTACAGCGGCGTTAGATGTCATACATTTTTACATTTTAAAATGTGTTTTTTTTAAAAATGGTGTTTTCAACTTAAGTTAGGTGCCTAATTTAAGGCTCTGTTTATAGAATATGGGCCACAGTGATTAAGGCGGATTAATTCCTTAATCCCTGGTGCAAAACCTGAAGGGGATATATTTTCCTCATAAACCTGTATTCCCATTGTAAAAGAGAGAATATGTGTAGATTTTTGGATAACCCAAGCCACTCACCTTTCAAATCTATGTTTGTATGGATCTCCATGTATACATGGCAGCTTTATGAAATGGCTATGTACACTTATATGAGGTATACCCATGAAAATACCACTATGTACACATGAAGATATATCTAAAACAGTGTCCCGCAAACTTTTCTGGCCGGCAGCACCCTAAATGCAGTGCCCCGGCCAAAAGTCGACGTAATGACATCATGCGTGACATCTTCGTGTCAACGTCCGCACATGCGCGGAAGCCCATTTTGCCACGACCCTGCCGATACAGGGATCTAGGAAGTGCAGGGAGAAGAGGAGAGATGCCGGCTAGGAGGAGAGTCATCCAAGCCGGTTGACTTCCTACAGGACGTGCCTCTTGCTGCGACAGGCACGTCCTGTAGCTAGGCAGCCGGTGTGATTGACTCTCCTCCTCGCCAGTGTGTTACGGCACACCAGAAATCTCAGGAGGCACACTGGTGTGCTGTGGCACATAGTTTGCGATACACTGATCTAAAATAATCAACAGAGGGTAGTTGTCAGAACAACCCTGTCTTCCACATGTGTGTTATATAACTCAATCTGGTTTTTTTCACTTTTGTTTTCATTTTATATAGTCTGTATGTGAACTGTTTATAGTTTTCTAATAGGCAGTATATTAAATAAATATGAAACTTGAAACTTGTATATTTCATTCATTCATTATATAGTTTTTTACAGTACAAAATATGGAAAGTTGTACACCATATTGAGAAATATTAAACATATGTCTTCATAACCAGACATTTGATACAGGAAATGAATACTACCCTTTGTTCATTGCTAGGAAATGCTCCATTATTACTTCTGCCAGATAATGTACGCATTCGAAGATATAATCTCTCATCGGAGCAATATAGTGATTATATTGATAATCAAGAACAGATTCACGCTGTAGACTATGACTGGGATCCTGATGGCATAAGCCTCAGTAAGTAAATATAACCTTTCAAAACATATAGCCGCATTATGCTTTTAACCCGCAGTGTGCTAATTTATTATTCTATGCAGACGTTTTCTTTTGCTTTGGCAGAAAATAGAAGTGTAAATTATATTTATCATCAGGGCTGTCTTATGTTGGACTATTTCGTGTGGGTTACAAAGAGCAGCCTTAGGTACATGATTATGATTCTAGAAAATCACATTATATTACCAGAAATAAAGGCATAGGCGTCAGAACTGGGGGAGGGGGGGGCATAGGGGCCATGGCCTCCCCAAAAATTGCCCATCCTGTAGGTCAGGGGGTATGTGGGCTGACCGCCACCCACTACTGCTCCCTGCCCGCCACCGTAACTGTGCCCCTTGGGGGGAGAAAAACCTGTGGTCCATATCTTTTGAAGACCTTAATTACCTTGTTTGATCCTTCAGTTTGTTCAAGGATCAGCCTCTAGCATCCAGGTGGATCCTCTTATAAAGGGGATTCAAAAGCCTTCCAAAACCTTTCCATTGAGTGAAGATCTGAAGGAGATGGTTGAGGCTGAGCAATCTTAAATATGGCAGGAGGGATGCCCACTCCCTCTTGCCATCAGCCCATTCCCCCCACCAACCTCCCCCCACAGAACTTAAATATGGCAGGAAGGATGCCCGCTCCCTCCTGCTATCGGGCCCCTTACACCGTTGCCCCCATACCTTTAAGTTGGGAGCAGGAGGATTGCCCAGTCAGACCCTCCTGTTCTTCCAGCCTGCTCCTGCACAATGCGGGTCTTAGGCCCCTCCCCAGTGCATCATGTAATGCACAGGGAGGGGCCTAAGGCCCCAATTGGCTCAGGCGCCTCGGGCTCCTCCCTTGGGAGGGGCCTGAGGCATTTGAACCAATCAGGCACTTCATTAGGGTGTCGGGTTTTAGGATCGTAAAACCTGATGCAAAATAGCCAAAGTAAATGTTAGTGAATCAATCGCTTGGCTATTTTGCATGGGGTTTCACAAATTTGCATGGCTGGATCGGAAAATGGGCGAAAAACACACGGTGGGCCCTTTTGTGAATCGGGTCAGTTAACAGCAATTGTCGTAGCGACGATCGCTGACTTTAGTGAAACGGTATCTGTATTTGAGGTACAGCTGTACCATAGAGCAATGCAAAGGCATTATAACATTTTCATCTTTGTTTTCCATTTTTTTCTTGATAATTCCTACCACTGAGCTGAGGGTTTCAACATATCCTCACCTAGATCCTTTTCCTGGACAGTGACTCAACATAACGTATCAATAGTTTGGGTTTCTCTTTCTCACATGCATCACTTTGCACTTGCTCTCATTAAACGTCATCTGGCATTTTGATTCCCAGTCTCACAAGGTCATCTTGCAATTTTTCACAATCCTCTTGTGACTTAACAACTTTGAACATCTTTGTGTCATCAGCAAATTTAATGATTTCAATAGTTATTCCCATCTCTAGATCATTGATAAATATGTTAAAATGAAATGGCCTCGGCACAGACTCCTACGGAACTCTACTGAGAACTAAACTAAGGTGCTCTGAATGACTGGAATGGATTTGCACTTAAAATTTAACTACATATGCAAAAATTAACCCTGAAAATGTTGGCATACAAAAGAGCTGTGTAAATGTGTATGTTTAGTTTTCTTGGGGCCATTTTCAGAGCAAAAGGGACTGGGACTTATATACCGCCTTTTTGTAATTTTATAACCACACTCAAAGCGTTTTACATACAGGTACTTCAAGCATTCTCTCTCTCTCTGTCACAGTAGGCCCCACAATCTATCTAATGGACCTGGGGAAGTGGAAGATTAAGTGACTTGCCCAGGGTCACAATGAGCAGCACAGGATTTGAACCCACAACCTCAGATGGTCTATACCAGGGGTGTCAAAGTCCCTCCTCGAGGGCCGTAATCCAGTCGGGTTTTCAGGATTTCCCCAATGAATATGCATTGAAAGCAGTGCATGCACATAGATCTCATGCATATTCATTGGGGAAATCCTGAAAACCCGACTGGATTCCGGCCCTCGAGGACCGACTTTGACACCTGTGGTCTATACTGAGAAAACATTGCACTTACCTGTTATGCATGCACACATATATATGATTACTCTCTCACAGGACCATACAAGCTATAGTTATGCCCTGTTCAATTGCCCACTGGCACCCTGCCTACTTTGCCATTATTTTTGAGAGGAGATGGTGGGCCAGGAGTAGTTTTTGCACCCCTTCATATTTCTACCCCATGCAGTTAACACTGCTCGCACAGCCTTTGGCACAATACTATCTTGGTTGGTGAGTCACCTTAACTACCACATCCTATTCATTTTCAGTTTTGCCTCATGCTAACTTAAAGTTTTAATATAACTTAAGGAAGATTACAGAGACATGTATTAATCAACCATACTAAGAATAAGATAAATCACAATTCCTTCATGATGAAGACGACCTCTTGTTCATTGTTTATTTTCCTTAGGTATCGTTTATTACAGCATTCAGGGGAGAGGTTCCCAATCTGGTGCCATCAAACGTGCTTATATACCCACTTTTGATGACCACGGTACTAACCCAGTAAAAGAAGTTGACCTGAATCTGAAATACATGGTTAATCCTGATGGAATAGCTGTGGATTGGGTTGGAAGGTAAGCTTATTTGGAAATGATTTATTTAAAAATGCTACTCAGAATGTTATATGGATGTGAATTCATTAGCATGCCCTAAAATAAATAAATGAACAAATAAAACATTTATTCATAAATTCTATAACCTTGTGCACTGAACTTTAGGCTTAGTGTGCAAATATGCATATGCAAGCTATAGAATAAGGTCAATTGTGTATGTAACTGAATATACAAGGGTTCCTCATAAAGTTTCATATTTTCACAGGAAATGGTTGGGGCAGGGGAAGTGGTAAGAGGGTATGTCGTAGAATGTCATTTGACTAGTCAGTCAGGCATGCAGGTAGTGATATAAGTTGCTTTTCAGATATTTAATAAATAGTGTTTTAAAAAATAAAAGTGCAGAAACTTTTTGAACATCACTCGTAATAATGATGAGATAATAATTGATGTTAACTAGCAATAAATGGCACTAAGTAATGTGCATCTAACCTTAGCATTCTACTGTATAACATGTGCTCACAAAAACCATATTGTACAACTACAATGGGGGCATGCAGTGGGGAGGGGCCTAGGCACAATTCCCCAAAATCATAAAGAATAATCAACAACAGTAACCAACTATAGACTAGTAGCATCTATTCCATTCATGGTAAAAATCATAGAAGGATTGGTACACACCCAGCTAATGGAACATCTCGACCAATTCTCTATTCTGCACGAAACTCAATCTGGTTTTAGGCCTATGTTTAGCACTGAGACAGTAATTGCGGCTATCCTGGACAATTTGCACTATTCAGTAAGGGCCTCAATGCCTTAATCATGCAATTTGACTTGAGCTCTGCCTTCGACCTGGTGGACCATGGTAAACTGTTACAATGCCTAGACGCCATCAGAATCAGAGGAGATGTACTGAACTGATTTCAAGGTTTCCTTATATCACACACCTACCAAGTCCGCTTTAATCACAATCTCTCTGACTCCTGGAGCAATCCATGTTACAGAACGCTGGTGTAAGTGCTCGCACCAAAAGTTAGACACGCCAATGTGGACTTACGCTAGTATTTTATAACCACAGTTCCACATGGAACTCCCAATATAAAACTGATGCTTAGCGCCTAACTTTTAGCAACCTTTTCTTTCATTTTCGCTTTACAGCAGGGGTCTCTAACACTCAACCCTGGCAGCCCTCCACAGAAGCACTCAACACCTTCCCTCGGTTGGCATCCTCCCACTTTCAGCTTCCACCAACTGACCACCATTCTTCTGCTGTGCCGAATACACGCTTTTTTTCCTGCACTGTCCAAAGCTTCTCTGCAGTGTCCTGCCTGGAAACTGGAAGTGCTATCAGAAAAGGTGGGGTGGGATGCTGCAGAGAGGCCTTGGGTGGCATAGGAAAGCAGTGTGTATTCTGTGAAGCAGCACAACAATCAGTTGGTGGAAGCTGACTGGGATGGAAGTAATGAGGTGCTGCAATGGAGGAGGAGAGGGGAAAGAGGACGGTGATCCTGCCTGTGGGTGCAGGAATGCTGTTGGAGAGGAGAAAAAGAAGAGGAGGGGAAGGGCATGTAAAAGCAGGACATGGTGCACATGGTGAGGAAGGGAAGAGAAGAAGGAGGTAGGTGATTCTGCCTATGGATGGAAGGGAAGGGAAGAGAAGAGATAGAAAGTAGATAAATTAGAGAAGTAGGAAGACAAGTTGAAGAAAGTTCAATGAAAAAAACTGATAGAGGGCAGGAAGCAAAGAAGGAACAAGATGATTAGAAAGATGAAATCACCAGATAACAAAGATAAGAATAATGACTTTATTTTTTATTTTTCAAAGTCAAATGTGTAAGTCTGAAATCTTTTTGCAGCCCTCGGTACATTCTTGTGACCTCATTGCGGCCTTTTACATGAAAAATGTTGGAAACCCCTGCTTTAGAGGGTAATTCTATAGCAGTGTGCCTATCTGGAGTCCCCAAAGGGCACTTGATTGGTGAAAATTCTATAATGGAAAGTAGATCCGGCAAGAAAATGTGGAAGGGGAATTGAACAGCTATTTGAATGACTGGAGCAGGGCTTAGAGCAGGGGTGTCAAACTCAAATCACATAAAGGGCTGAAATCTAAAACACAGGCTAAGTCGTGAGCCAAATTTTTTTATTAAGATACTTACCCCCTCCTTTGCTGACGAACAGCGTGGACCCCAGCGCCAGTGGCAGCTCCGACGCTCACAGGACTTCTGTGAGCGTCAGAACAATCGCCACCGCCGCCACAAAAACCCACAGTGCGTGCCAGCAAAAGAGGGGGTTAGTCTTAGTAGAAGTATAGAGATACAACCTCTCCAACCCCACACCGGCTACAAAATAAATAAAAAAGACTTTTCCTCTCTTTTAGGTCCTAGTTCACACTTGCTGTCTAACACCAGCTCTGGCAGGATACACATTTCAAATTTGATATATTGTAATCACAAAATAGAAAATAAAATTATTTTTTCTACATTTTGTTGTCTGGTAATTTTTCTTTTAGTACCAGATTCTCTTTCTGATTTTGTCTATCTTCTAATTCTCTTTCCAGTGTCTGCTGTCCATTTTTTTCTCCTCTTCTCTCTTGCTCCAGTCCCTGTCTCCAACATATTGATTTTTCCCTTTCAAATTTTCTCCTTTTTTCTTTTCTGCCTCTGTCCACTCAAATCTCGCTCTGTTTCTCATCCTTCTCCTTTTAAAATTTTCAGCAACCTATCAATTTTCCATCTGCCGGTCTGTCTCCAATGATGCGCAACTTCCTGTTTCCGCCCGGGTGGACCGCGGTAGATGGAAGGCAGGAGGGGGAGCCACAGACAACACTGCCAAATCGCTGCCGAAGCCAGCAGACTTTCTGGCGTGACAGCGACATCGGACTGGCGCGGGAGGCAGGACACACTGGGCTCAGAGAAGGGGAAGTTCAGGAGCATTGCTGCGGGCCACATAAAAAGACCAGGCAGGCCGGATTCGGCCCACAGGCCCTGTGTTTGACACATGTGGCTTAGAGGGACAGTTTCAACCTTGCTCCCAGTAGTTTAGGCAATAATTGTCAGGGTTGCAGAGTACTTAACGTCAAAAGCCTGATTAATCAGGAAGGCTACAGCTGGGAAGCAAAGAGGAGTTATGGGATTCTTAGATTGTTAAAAGGAACTGGGGAGGAAGGTTTTAGATCTAATCTTGGCCAAATTGAAGTGATCAGCAGTGCTTTTTTTATACTGGAGGAAAAGGATCTCAGAAACCACACAGACCTATTAATATGTATACTCGTGTCTGTTTAGCTGGTTCCACTTATCATTCATTGATCCTCAAAAACTTCCATTTTTTTGTATGTATAACAGAAATGTTTTTTCAACATATCGTACTATATATATGCCTGCAATTACCATATTTACTTCTCCCCTGAACAAACACAACCCTCCCCCCTCCCAGGTCAAGCGGTAAGACCCTAGGTCTCACCTTGCTTCCCTGGTGGTCTAGCAGTGCTTTGGGGCAGGAGCGATCCCCACATGCTGTCTCCACGACGAGGGACTTCCGTTGGAAGTCTCAGCAGCCATTTTTACCAAGGAGAGCTCTCTCCTTGGTAAAAATAGCAAAGTAAAGATTGCCAAAAGTTAGGCACTAAACATCAGTTTTATAATTAGGCACAAGTGGGGATTGTTCCTGCCCCAGTTCGCCACTAGACCACCAGGGAAGCAAGGTGAGACCAGGGGTCAGGAGGGGAGGGGGGGGGGGTTGTGTCTGTTCAACCAGGGAGGGAGAGTAGAGGGAGGCAAACACTGGCTTTTCATGGGAGGTAGACATGTGCGTGCTATGGTGGGGGGAGGGAAGGGGAGGGTCTGCTCATTTGAAAGGGGTGGTGGTGGTGGGTGCTACTAATGGCAGGAAAACTCTGCTGGCTTGAGAGAGGGCCTTGTGGCATTGGTGTCAGTGGAGGAGGAGAACAGACATTATTGGGAGGTAGGGGAGCAATGGTGGAAAATAAACCCTCGGTTTATATTCGAGATAAGGAGAAAAGGAGGCGGTAGTGGCTAGCGCGCTCGGGAATTTAACGTGCACTGTTGCGCGCGTTAAAGCCCTAACGCACCTTTGTAAAAGGAGCCTTAAGAAATGAGCTTATATGGGACTTTTCCATGTGCTAAATCCATTTTCACTTGGCCATTATAAAAAAAGGGCTTTTCCTCTTTGTAGAATATATGGCCATAGGTTAATATTAGCATTAGCACGTAGACATTTAAAAAAATAATGCCAGAGCACTTACCACCTTATATTTAAGAAGTTCCTTTGTTATGGACATGCCAAACAGTTAGCACAGTGTTATTGTCAGCATTCTGACTGATTAGCGCATTGATGCCCGTTTTCCACTCCAACACAGCCCCCTCCCAAAATTAAAAAAATACTGCACTCCTAGTGCAAGCAAATGACAAAACAAATGCAGAACACTTTAGATGTCCCATGTTAATAGTTTATAGTTTATTAAAATTTTATACACCGCCTTATCAAAATTCAAAGTGGTTGTACAAAATATATTTAAAAAAGAAGGGAAAAACAAAACAACATCAAAAGACGACAGACAAAAAAAGGCTAACAAAAAGATAGGCCATATAGAAATGAGAGGAAAACGGGGAGA
Source organism: Geotrypetes seraphini (assembly GCF_902459505.1). Taxonomy (NCBI): domain Eukaryota; kingdom Metazoa; phylum Chordata; class Amphibia; order Gymnophiona; family Dermophiidae; genus Geotrypetes; species Geotrypetes seraphini. The sequence continues at coordinate 204,949,037 of NC_047088.1, forward strand.
ACTACAATATGTGGATAGAAAAGGGGAAAGAACAAAAGGAAGGGAGAAAGAACATGAGGCTATACTAGATAGGCTTAAAAGGACGATCATAAATCAAACACATCTTTAAAAAGAAATGTTTTTAAACTGGATTTAAAGTTGTCTAAGGATGTGATCTCTCTTAAGTAGGCTGTGTTAGGCATGCATTAGTGCCTAACACAGGTTAATAAAAGGGCCTCAGTGCATAAAAGCAAGAGGTTGTTCACAGGGGAGAAGCATAGGCTCCAATCCCTTCCTCAAGTTGCAACAGAGGCTCGGGAATCTGTTGCTGCTTGCTGCTAGCAAGGACTTAAAGGAGTTAACATTGGGGTGGGTGGGGGTAGGGGGTTGGGAGAATGAAGTTAAGTGACCCCCAGTTTCTTGGAGGGCTTTGGGACCCTACCAGCCACATTGCTGCTGTACCACTGCTGTGTGGACCCACCTTGGGCCCATCCACAGCCTCGTATGCCACTGAAGAGGCATACAAGGTCTAAATGTTTAAATGTGTCTAAATATAGTCTAAATGTAGGCATATACGTAGATGCCTACTTATACTAGTATTCTATAATGGAATCTTGGTGCCCAGATGATAAAGAATTCATGCTGAGCATGTGGCATCTAGATTGCCCCCATTTAAGTTTATTTTTTGTTTGTTGAAAGTGTTCAAAATTATACATTCAAGTACCCTACAGTAAGTTTGTGAACTCCTTAGAGATCCCTGTTAGTTTGAATCCATAAAAACAAGTCCTTTGGAGAATACGTACTGATAAACTTATTCTTTTCTTTGAACTGGATATCTGCTAAATTAATTTCTTTATTTCAAGCTCTATGAAATGCTTTCTTTGAAGACTAATCAAGTCCTATGAAAATAGAATGAGATGAAGACTAATAATCTAGTAGACCTTATGCAATAGATGTGTTAAAATTAGTGTGTCATTACTGTACCTTATTAAGTTTAATATGTATAGTATACTATGAAACAAAAGTGGTCGAAATACCATATTTGCCTATTTAGGTTTTATTATTATTATTATTATTAATCCAGGCATCTTTATTGGACTGATGCGGGGACAAATCGAATTGAGGTGGCCAAATTGGATGGAAGGTACAAAAAATGGCTTATTTATAATCAACTGGACCAGCCAGCAGCTATTGTGGTGAATCCCAAACTTGGGTAAGTAATCATGACATTGATGCAAATTCTCAAAACATCACCATAATGTAGGTGCCAGGATGATGCACAGTAAACGTGAATTTTATAACATCAGTTTTGCTTGTAACTACCATTGCAGAATGTCAGTACAAGTGCATTTATATTCCTAAGTTTAGATGTGAGCACTTAACACCAGCTCAACTGTAGGTAATTATAGTATTCTATAACCTGTACGCCTAAGTGCCTGACATGCCCCTTACCCACCCATGCCCCTCTCAGCTCCAGGTCCCCCTGAAGTTGCACTTATGGAATTTGAGAACTTACAGAATAGCAACTAAGTGTAGTTACATGCGTAACTGCTAATTGGTGCCAATCCGCCAATTATTAAACTTATTCTATAACAAATTTGAATGCTAATCAGAAATCTGAGCGTACAATTATATAGAATTAAAGGGTAATAGTAATGGATGTAAACAATTTCTTGTCCAATTTCAGCACTAAGCAGTTGGGGCTTGTTTACTGCTGTTTTATCATTTTACAATCGCACTCAAAGCGGTATACAAACAGGTACTTCAAGCATTTTCCCCATTTGTCCTGGTGGGCTCACAGTCTGTCTATTGTACCTGGGGCAGTGTATGATTAAGTGACTTGCCCAGGGTCACAAGAAGCTGAGTGCTGAGGCTGTAGCTCTAATCACTGTGCTATACTCTCCTCTAGGGGCTTGTTCCACATTGAAGCTTCTGCTGACTTTAGGGCCTAAGACATTGCAATCCACAGTTCAAATGACATCCATAGGACCTAGGCCTACCTCCTAGTAGACTAATGGCTAGAGAATGGCACGGGAACAAATTTTTCCCCATCCCTGCGGGAACTCATTTTCCCATCCTATCCCGGAGAGTTCTTTTCCTATCCCTGCCCCATTCCTGCAAGCTCTGTCCTCAGCTGCACAAGCCTCAAACACTTTAAAATCATAAGTGTTCGAGGCTTGTGCAGTTAAGGCAGAGCTTATAGGAATGGGGCAAGGACAGGGACAGCAGCAAAACTTGCGAGGACTGGGAAATTGAGTTCCTGCGGGGACGGGGAAAATTTGTCCCTATGTCATTCTCTAGTAGTGGCCCTATGGGGCTAAGAGGAGCTTCTGCTGTTGCTCTAATGGCAGTGGCAACAAGGCATTATGGTACCCTACATTCAGATTTTCACCCTAGGCAATTATCTGTCTCACCTACCTGTCCTGCTGTTCTCCAGGAAGTATACATCACTCCATCCTTGATGGCTTTTTTTACTGTGTTGCAGAATTTTTCTTTTTGGGGAAGGGAAAATATGTAATAGGTTTCAAAATTAAAACCAGATTTTTGCAACTGTAACAGTTAATATTAAGAAATAGTGAGAAATAAAAAAAAAAAAAAAAGCTTTCCGTATAGATGTTTTCCTGTATGCAGTATGATGGGAAAAAATGCTGCATACAAGGAATGTTGTCATGACAGACAGTGATAACACAATTTACTTTTTAAAATGTCCTCTATTGTGTATCGTGCTGTGCAGTCAATAAATAAAAATCCTTAGGTCTGGGCCCAGATATGGTGAAATAAAACTGTTGGGTCTATGGACTATCCAGCACTATAATTTGTCTGAGTTGGTTTCACAGCACAGCAAAGGTTCACAATACAGTGAACATTCTTCAAATGTATGGACCTTCAGACCACCATCAGGGTAGACACCACTGACTGTTTTACTCTTCGTCGGTCCAACCTTTATTTATTCATTTTTTTGTTCATTTTATCCGAGTTTATAACTAAATTTTCATATTTTTTTAAAATCAGTAATAACATCACTTAGCTTTAGCTTATAGTGATACTATCCATTCTTCACCTCTCCTGACATGCATGTTTCACACAAGAAAACTTTCTTCAGGGTCGAGGGAAACTGCCAACATTAAAGGTGATGGTGGTCTGAAGGTCCATACATTTGAAGAATGTTCACTGTATTGTGAACCTTTGCTGTGCTGTGAAACCAACTCAGACAAATTATAGTGCTGGATATTATCAGAAATACAACTGAGGCATTTATTCATTATTGTTGTATGGGTCTATGGACTGACACATTGTACTGTTTAACCAGAGAAGACATGGATTGTTGAAGTTGGAAATGTTTGAAACTCTACTTACCTAACTGTTCTTTAGGCTGATGTACTGGACAGATTGGGGAAGACAACCCAAGATTGAATGTTCTTGGATGGATGGGCAAAACAGACAACTCCTGATTTCAGATGATCTTGGTTGGCCAACAGGCCTTACCATTGATTATTTGAATAATGACCGAATCTACTGGAGTGATTCTAAGGAAAACATTGTGGAATCCATGAAACCTGATGGAACAGACAGAATAACTGTTTTAACTGGAGGTTAGAAATGGTCCTGGATTGTGTTTCATCAGTTATTTGGTATCATTTTATAAAGTGTTTTTTGTTGGTTTTTTTGGTTTTTTTTTTAAAGTCTCATGTTCATATTATTTTTCTACAAGTACAATAATTGCTAAAAAACAATTCTAGGTGTTGTGACTTTAGTTTTAATATTAATCTAAGTATTCAATATTCATTCAGCAGTATCCCTTTTCTCTGTCTCTCTCTCTCTCTCTCTCTCTCTCACACACACATATATATCTATATCTATTTATCTATCTATATATACACACACAAAACACAGAGGGAGCATTTGCAGCTTATCAGCTGCTACTGCGGCTTTGTAAAAAGGGGAGGGGTAAAATTGTTTATATTTAATAATTAACTTCTAAAAGGCAAGTTAAATTTTTGTGAAGTCATTTCATACAGGATGTGCATTTCATAAAGGACATCCTCTATAATAAAACTCTAAGCGCGCATGCGCACTTAGGACGGCATGTTCCTTGCCACTGTGGTGTCTGGGTCCATGCCGAATTCCATTTTCAAACACAGAGGCAGGGAACACGCCGGTGACTTCCCCCTCCCGCCCTCACTCCCCAACCGCTGCTGCCACTGCCACTCCTCTTCAAAGCAGCCTGCTGAGGTTCGCCGGCCAGCTCTAGCGAACCTCGCAGGCCACTCTCCACATCGGTATTAAGTGTAAGTGTTAGGAGGACATATGCGTCTCCTGGCACTGAATATCCAGATATGGGGTCAGACAAGTGCCTGGTTATCTCTGTGTATAAAATTAGGACAGCCATTTTGCTGTCCTTCCTTTATGAATGTACTTAGTCGGTTAGTGGACTGAATATCGCTGATAACTGGCTGTTATGACTCTGCTGAAGCTTTATCCCCAGACTGCCCATAACCTAGCCTGTTAAGAACTGGCCTATTAAAGGAAATATTATATATGTTTAGCTGTATCTCACCAAGAATTTTAGTTTAGATCATATGGATAATAGATGTTTAAATAAATAAAATACTAATTACTGTAGAATTTACAGTGATATATTCAGTTTTGTGATTGCATGGTTTGTAAATATGTTTCCTGTCATTAAAAAACACTGTAAAAATGAATTAGCTTAGATGAATTTACATAATGAGAAAATGTAATTTTAACTTAAGTAGATGCTATGAAGTATATTTGATTTTTATTAACTATGGTTTATTCATTTTTAAAGATCTCGGCAACCCTTACAGCCTAGATATCTTTGAAGGGTATTTATACTGGACATCAAAAGAAAAAGGTGAAGTCTGGAAGAAGGATAAATTTGGAAATGGAGAAAAAGTGAAAGTACTGACTGTCAACCCTTGGCTCACTCAAGTGAGAATCTACCATCAGCACAGATATAATCAGTCAGGTAATGACTTATTTTGCTTGAAATTTGCATAGAAATCATTTGTAGCACCTGAAGATTGGAGGGTGGACAATGTTATGCCGATTTTTTAAAAAGGGTTCCAGGGGAGATCCGGGAAATTACAGACCGGTAAGCCTGACTTCAGTACTGGGCAAAATGGTGGAAACAATTGTAAAAAATAAAATTGTGGAATACATAGACAAACATGATTTAATGAGACAGAGGGCTTCTTTTACTAAGGTGCGCTAGTGTTTTTACCGTGCGCTGCTTCCCACGCTATGCTAAAAACTAACACCATCTCAATAGTGGCGTTAGCGTTTAGCACATGCAGCAATTCACCGCGCACTAAAACCGCTAGCGCAGCTTAGTAAAAGGAGCCCAGAGTCAGTATGGGTTCAACCGATGGAGATCATGCCTCACCAATTTGCTTGAGTTCTTTGAAGGTGTGAATAAACACGTGGATAAAGGTGAGCCGGTTGATATAATGTATCTAGATTTTCAGAAAGCTTTTCGCAAAGATCCTCATGAGAGGCTTCTTAGAAAATTAAAGTCATGGGATAGATGGCAAAGTTCAGTTGTGGATTAGGAATTGGTTATCAGATAGAAAACAGAGGGTAGGGTTAAATGCTCATTTTTTTCAGTGGAGGAGAGTAAACAGTGGAGTGCTGCAGGGATCTATACTGGAACCGGTGCTATTTAACTTACTTATAAATGATCTGAAATTGGAACGACGAGTGAGGTGATTAAATTTGCAGATGACACTAAACTGTTCAAAGCATTTTTTTTGCTACTTCAGCTTGTCTGCGGTGTTCTTTGCTCACATGTTTAAAGACAATAGACTGTTTTCAGTCCAATTCTTTATATGTGAGGTTGCAAACCATTAGACCCCTGAGGAAAGCGTGTTCGCCGAAACACGGACCGTGTAGGGTCCGGTTGGATTTTTATCACAGTATTTTTTATCATTGTACTTTTTAAATTGAATTTTCATGGTTTTATATGTCAGTGTTTAATAAATTATCTCCAGAACATCTGTATCCACAGTTTTTTGTTTTTGTTTTCATCGGTGGATTGTTTTCACTGTGGATCATTGGGTCTCCCTATTTTTCAAAGTTGTTAAAACTCTAGCAGATTGTGAAACATTGCAGGCAGACCTTAGGAAATTGGAAGACTGAGCATCTAAGTGGCAGATATAATTTAAAGTGGACAAATGCAAAGTGATGCATATTGAGAAGTAACATAGTAACATAGTAGATGACGGCAGATAAAGACCCGAATGGTCCATCCAGTCTGCCCAACCTGATTCAATTTAAATTTTTAAATTTTTTCTTCTTAGCTATTTCTGGGCAAGAATCCAAAGCTCTACCCGGTACTATGCATGGGTTACAACTGCCAAAATCTCTGTTAAGCCTTACTCCAGCTCATCTACACCCTCCCAGCCATTGAAGCCCTCCCCAGCCCATCCTCCACCAAATGGCCATATGCAGACACTGACCGTGCAAGTCTGCCCAGTACTGGCCTTAATTCAATATTTAATATTATTTTCTGATTCTAAATCCTCTGTGTTCATCCCACACTTCTTTGAACTCAGTCACAGTTTTACTCTCCACCACCTCTCTCGGGAGTGCATTCCAGGCATCCACTACCCTCTTCGTAAAGTAGAATTTCCTACCATTGCCCCTGAATCTACCACCCATCAACCTCAAATTATGTCCTCTGGTTTTACCATTTTCCTCTCTCTAGAAAATATTTTGTTCTACGTTAATATCCTTCAAGTATTTGAACGTCTGAATCATATCTCCTCTGTCTCTCCTTTCCTCTAGGGTATACATATTAAGGGCTTCCAGTCTTTCCTCATACGTCTTTTGGCGCAAACCTCCTATCATTTTCGTCGCCCTCCTTGGACTGCCTCAAGTCTTCTTACGTCCTTCGCCCTTCGTCCTTCTCCAAAATTGAACACAATACTCAAAGTGGGGCCTTACCAATGACCTGTACAGGGGCATCAATACCTTCTTCCTTCTACTGACTACGTCTCTCTTTATACAGCCCAGCATCCTTCTGGCAGCAGACACTGCCTTGTCACACTGTTTTTTCACCTTTAGATCTTCGGACACTATCACCCCAAGGTCCCTCTCCCCGTCCGTGCATATCAGCTTCTCTCCTCCCAGCATATACGGTTCCTTCCTATTATTAATCCCCAAATGCATTACTCTGCATTTCTTTGCATTGAATTTTAGTTGCCAGGCATTAGACCATTCCTCTAACTTTTGCAGATCCTTTTTCATATTTTCTACTCCCTCTTCGGTGTCTACTCTGTTACAAATCTTGGTATCATCTGCAAAAAGGCACACTTTTCCTTCTAACCCTTCAGCAATGTCACTCACAAACATATTGAACAGGTTTGGCCCCAGCACCGATCCCTGAGGGACTCTACTACTCACCTTTCCTTCCTTCGAGCGACTTCCATTAACCATTAACCGGCCTGTAGTTTCCTGCTTCATCCCTGTGACCACTTTTATGAATAGGGACCACATCCGCTCTCTTCCAATCCCCAGGAATCACTCCCGTCTCCAGAGATTTGTTTAACAAGTCTTTAATAGGACTCGCCAGAACCTCTCTGAGCTCCCTTAGTATCCTGGGATGGATCCCGTCTGGTCCCATCGCTTTGTCCACCTTCAGTTTTTCAAGTTGCTCATAAACACCCTCCTCCATGAACGGCGCAGAATCTACTCCATTTTCTCATGTAACTTTGCTATACAATCTCAGTCCTTCTCCAGGATTTTCTTCTGTGAACACAGAACAGAAGTATTTGTTTAGCACATTTGCTTTCTCCTCATCACTTTCTACATATTGGTTCCCAGCATCTTTTAGCCTAGCAATTCCATTTTTCATCTTCCTCCTTTCACTAATATATCTGAAAAAATTTTTGTCTCCCTTTTTTACATTTTTAGCCATTTGTTCTTCCGCCTGTGCTTTCGCAAGACGTATCTCTCTCTTGGCTTCTTTCAGTTTCACCCTGTAGTCCTTTCTGCTCTCCTCTTCTTGGGTTTTTTTTGCCTTTATTTTCTCAGCCACTCGGTTGGAGAACCATATCGACTTCCTTTTTCTCTTGTTTTTATTTTTATATAAAGGTCCGTAGCCATTTTTATCACTCCTTTCAGTTTAGACCACTGTCTTTCCACTTCTCTTATGTCCTCCCATCCTATCAGCTCTTTCTTCAGGTACTCTCCCATTGCATTAAAGTCCGTACATTTGAAATCTAGGACTTTAAGTATCGTGCGGCCGCTCTCCACTTTAGCCTTTACATCAAACCAAACCGTTTGATGATCGATACTTCCCAGGTGAGCACCCACTCGAACATTAGAGATACTCTCTCCATTTGTGAGGACCAGATCCAATATCACTTTTTCCCTTGTGGGTTCCGTCACCATTTGTCTAAGCAGAGCCTCTTGAAAGGCATCCACAATCTTCCTACTTCTTTCCGATTCTGCAGATGGAACATTCCAGTCCGCATCTGGCAGATTGAAATCTCCCAACAGCAGAACCTCCTCTTTCCTTCCAAACTTTTGGATATCCACAATCAGATCCTTATCAATTTGCTGTGATTGAGTCGGAGGTCTGTAGACTACACCCACATAGATAGAAGTTCCATCTTCTCTTTTCAGAGCAATCCATATCGCTTCTTCCTCTCCCCAAGTTCCTTGGATATTGATCTGTACATAGAGAGCTACTCCTCCACCTTTTTGACCATCTCTGTCCTTCCTAAAAAGATTATATCCCGGTATGTTTGCATCCCATCCATGTGATTCACTGAACCATATCTCTTTGATAGCGACAATATCTAGATCTGCCTCTAACATCAGGGCTTGCAGATCATGAACTTTGTTGCTTAGACTGCGAGCATTTGTGGTCATCGCTTTCCAGCTATTTTTCAGCGATAATCTCCTTTTTCGTATGGATTTTTGTTTCGTTTCACTTTCCGTTGCAAACCCAAATCACAGGTACTGGATGCCAGGGTCCATTTTGGGGGGTTAGCGCCCAAGAAAGGGACCTGGGTATCATTGTAGACAATAAGATGAAACTAATTTAAAAAAGACCCCCCACCCCTATTAGAAAACCACAAAAACAATTTTTAGTGCTGGCCAGCATGCTAAATGCTCTGTGGTGCTTCTGATGCTCATAGGAACTCTATGAGCATCGGAGCAGTGTGGAGTATTTAGCATGGTGGCCAGCGCTAAAAAATGCTTTTGCGGTTTTGTAAAAGGGTGGTGGTGTAAGTTATGTGCAAATTTAGGTTAGCTCATAGCTATTAATTCAAATAATGGGGATTTGGCCATTTTACTGCTATGGTAAAAGTGGCATTAGCATGCAAAAAAGTCCTGCATAAGAGTATGCTAACGTCACTTTTTACTGCAGCTGAGTATAAGGACCCCTAAATAACTATGAAGTATTGCAGGAAAGTAATTAAATATTTTTACTTCCTAGGTACAGCATAAATGATAAGAAATTCCTTAAACTGCAGGTCATACAAATCAACTTTGAACTGACAAAATAACATCAGAAATTATCAGGATACCATCAAAACAGTCTACAGAAATATACTTTATGAATTATTGCATACTTGTTTGATATTACATACTGTAATTTCAAAAATGTTTAGAGAGAGAATTTTAAATCAGGTTTATTTTTTTTGTTAAATTTGCATTTTAGTGTCCAATCCTTGCAAAGATATTTGCACTCATCTGTGCTTACTGAGACCAGGAGGATACACTTGTTCCTGTCCTCAAGGTGCCCGGTTTATAGAAGGCAGTGCCACAGATTGTGATGCAGGTAAAGTCAACTAATAAAAACAAAAATGCTAGTCTAAGAGGCCTGAGCGTGAAGCAGGCACAAACATTAACTCTCACACTGTGGCAAAGCTTAGTGTACTCTGTGCAGCAGCATAACTTCTCACATACTTCCACTTTGAAACGTGATGTAGTTACAGAGTATCACTGACATTTGTTCCTGCTTTGTTTGCACAGAATTGGAGATGCAAGTTATCCATATTATTTTCCTCCCCAAAACTAAATCCTCCTCAAACGTGTGCTATGTTGAACAATGCACATATTTTTAGCTGCACTGATGGAGCAAAATTTATATGCATAAATCATTAATTACCTGTATAAATGTATTTTAAATTGCTGGGAATTCTATAGTGCTGCTAGATATACACAGCACTATACACAAACCTGTAAGAAACAGTCCCTACTCAATAGAACTTACAATTTATTTAAGACAGACAAACTGAACAAATAAAAGGTTAGAGAATTACCTTATTTTTTGCTCCATAAGACATACCTGACCATAAGACGCACCCACCTCCAGAGGAAGAAAATCCAAGAAAAAAATTTCTGAACCAAATGGTGTGCCCTGTACCCTGTCCCCCCTCTGGTGGTCTAGTGATAGGGCACATCTAATGGTAGGCAGCCCCAAGCCAGCCTGCTCCCAGCTAGCTAGCCCCAAGCCAGCCCTCCAGCCCCATGTCAGCCAACCAACCAGCCCTAAACCAGCCAGCCAACCCCAGGCCAGCCAGCCCCAAGCTAATCAGCCAGCTTCAGGCTAGCCAGCCCCAGGCCAGCCAGCCAGCTCCAGGCCAACCAGCCAGCCAGCCAGCCAGCCCCAAACCAACCAGCCAGCCCCTGGCCAGCCAGCCAGCCTGCCCAGTACCTTTTTAAATCCTTCCCACCCATCTCCTGCTCATGGGCCCAGAAGTTACAGTCAGCTTCCCTCCCTGCTGCGGCATCTACCTTGCTGACGGTGCTCGCAGCCTTCACTCTTCCGGGCTCCTCCTTATTTCCTGGCCAGCAGCGCACAGATCAGCAGTGCGGATGTCAGGAGCAAGCTTTACGCTCTCCTGCTTGGCCCTGCACTGCTTTCCAAATGGCTGCCGTAAGTTCTCAGGAGTCCCATGAGAACCTACGGCAGTCATTCGAAAAGCAGCGTGGAGCTGAGCGGGAGAGCATAAAACTTGCTCCTGACGTCCGCGTTGCTGATCTGTGCACCGCTGGCCAGGAAATAAGATGAGGGAAGGATACATGCTGGACTATCATGTTAAAAAGGGGGAACAGACGGCCGGGAGGGAGATTTTTTTAAAAAAAGGTGGTGCGGCGGCAGCGGGCGGGTGGATTTAAAAAGATGGTGTGGCGGCGGGCGGGTTTTACAATGGTAAAGGGAGGGGGTAATAAAATTTATACCTTCGCTTCATAAGACGCACCAAGATTTCCACCCACTTTTGGGTGGAAAAAAGTGCATCTTATGGAGCGAAAAATACAATACATTTGTTATAAGAATGATTAAAACATTACTACTGAAAAAGTGAATAGGAAGTTAAGAGTTAAAAGCATACTGCCAATTTACATGCATAAATGGATATTAAATTGTTCTCTAAGGCCCTGATTCTATAAGCAGCACCTAAAACATAGGCACTGAGGAATGTGGTGCATGTCAGCCTTAATTTAGGTGCCGTTTATAGTCCACTAAGGGACTGTTCTTTCATTCATGGCACTACTTTTTTGCCTTGGTTTTCAGATTGTACAGAATTATGCTTTTTCTTTAGATCAGTGTATCACAAACTGTGTGCCATAGCACACTAGTGTGCCGCCCGAGATTCCAGGTGTGCCGTGAGACGCCGGGAAAGAGGAGAGGTGCCGGCTGACTGCCTACAGGACGTGCCTCTCATGGTGAAAGGCACATCCTGTAGGCAGTCAGCCGGTGCTAGTGCTTCTTCTTCTCTCCACGTCTTTTCCCTTCCAGCACCCCCTCACTGGTGGCTCAGGGCCCCTTCTGGAGGGCCTTCCTTTTACATCATCGCGTCAACATCCGCGCACTTGCAGATGCCCTCGAGCTGCGACTGCCATGTTTAGTGTGCTGTGGCTTCGCAAAGTTTGCAAGACACTGCTTTAGAGGCATTTGACACTGCTGAAAAGGCATTTGACTTTAGAAGTCTACCTGGTACTGTCCTTAGGTTCCAACTACTGGAGTTGCCATTGAAGCTCACTCCAGCCTATCCAAACCATCTCCTTTGCTGGATTCGGACTGTGAAAGTTTGCTCATTTATATTCGAATTAGTGATCCTCTGTATTCATCCCATGCTTTTTTGAATTCCATCACATTTTCCTCTCCATTACCTCCCTCGGGAGGGCATTCCAGGCATCCACCACCCTCTCTATGAAAAAGAATCTCCTAACATTACTCTGAAGTCTACCACCCCTGAACCTCAATGTATGTCTTCTAGTTTTACTGATTTTCTTTCTCTGGAAAAGATTTGATCCTATATTAATACCTTTAAATATTTAAGTGTCTGTATTATATCACCCTTGTCCATTCTGTCCTCCAGAGTATACATGTTGAGGTCTTCTAGGTCTCTTCTTGTACTCCTTTTGGCGCAAACCTCCTACCATTTTCATTACTTTCCTCTGGACCACTTCAAGTCTTTTTATATCCTTGGCCAGGTATGGCCTCCAAAACTGAACACAACAGTGGAGCCTCAACAACGACCTGTACAGGGGCATCAACACCTCCATTCTTCTACTGGTTACACCTCTCTCTGTACAGCCTAGAAGCCTCCTGGGTACAGCCACTGCCTTGTCACACTGCTTTGTCGTCTTCAGATCCTCGGACACTATCACTCCAAGCTCCCTCTCCTCATCTGTGCATATCAGCCTCTTGCCTCCCAGCACATACATCTCCCTTGGATTTGTGCTCCCCAATAGCATCACTCTGCACTTGTTTGCACCGAATTTTAGTTGCCAAACATCAGACCATTCTTCCAACATTTCCAGATCCTTTTTCATGTTTTCCACTCCCTCTGGGGTGTCCACTCTGTTCGGCAGCGAAGAACGCAAATAGAATGCTAGGCATGATAAAGAAGGGAATCACGAACAGATCGGAGAAAGTAATACTGCTGCTTTATAGAGCGATGGTCAGACCACACTTGGAATACTGCGTCCAACATTGGTCTCCATACCTAAAGAAGGATATAGAAATATTCGAGAGGGTGCAGAGACGAGCAACGAAGCTAATTAAGGGCATGGAGAACTTGGAATACAAGGAACGACTTAAGAGACTGGGATTGTTCTCCCTTGAGAAGAGGAGACTGCAAGGGGATATGATTGAGACTTTCAAAATTCTGAAAGGAATCAACAAAATAGAGCAGGAAAAAAAATTATTTACAATGTCCAATGTGACACGGACAAGAGGACATGGACTGAAGCTAAGGGGGGACAAGTTCAGGACAAATATCAGAAAGTTCTGCTTCACGCAACGAGTAGTGGACACCTGGAATGCTCTCCCAGAAGAGGTAATTGCGGAATCCACCGTTCTAGGATTTAAGGGTAAGTTAGATGTACATCTCCTTATGAGTGACATAAGGTGACATAGGTAAGGGTAAGCTAGATGCACATCTTCTTAGGAGAAGCTTGGAGTGATACGGGGACTAAAACTATGCCAGGGTACACCTGACGGGGCCTCCGCATGTGCGAATCGCCAGACTTGATGGACCTAGGATCTGTTCCGGAGATGGCACTTCTTATGTTCTTATCATCCGCAATAAGGCAAACCTTTCTTTCTAACCCTTTGGCAATATCGCTCACAAACATATTGAACAGAATTGGCCCTAGCACCAATCCTTGAGGCACTCCACTACTCACCTTTCCTTCCTCCGAGCAAATTCCATTTACCACTTCCCTCTGATGTCTGTCCATCAACTAGTTTCTAATCCAGTTCACCACTTTGGGTCCTAACTTCAGCCGGTCAAGTTTGTTCAAGAGCCTTCTATGAGGAACCGTGTCAAAGGCTATGCTGAAATCTAAGTAAATTATATCTATCTCACTTCCTTGCTCTATGTCTCTGGTCACCCAGTCAAATAATTCAGTCAGATTCGTCTGGCATGATTTACTCTCCCCATTTTGCCCCCTCCATATCCATCCTCCCTTTATCCCCCTCTGCTGTATGTCCCTCTCTCCCTTTCACCCCCTTCTACCATCTCTCACTGACCAAATCTCCCTCTCTTGCTCCCTCTGTCCTTCACCAAATCAATCTCTCACTGTCCCCTTATACCCCTTCTGCCACCTTCCCTGTCCTCCTTCTACCCCCTCTGCCATCCCCAAGTCCATCTCTCCCTGTCCCTCACAAATCTGACTTCTTCCCTCCCTTCCGTACCTCATTCCTGAGTTTCACATCTCTCCCTCCTTCTCTCATTTGAGTCCAACATCTCACCCATCCCTCACTCCCTCCCCCAAGTCCTATACTGCTCTCTCTCTGGCTTATACCTCTCACCTAAATCTGAAATATCTCGGGGGGGGAGGACATATTTCTAAGCAGCACTCTGGTGGAAGTGGCATCTTGTTGGTTGTCTCTCTCTGCTGCATCCCTTCCCTGAATCTACTCCTTACTCCCCCCCCCCCCCAGCTGCCACCACTGTTGCATTTCTACATCAAATTTCTTATAAAAACACACCACCACCTTGACGTCATCCCCGGTGTCTTCTCTCCACTGTGGCCCGCCCCAGTGGAAACAGGTAGTTGCAGAGATGGCGGGCCGCAGTGGAGATAAGACGCCAGGGCAGTGCTGTGTTTTTAGAAAAAATTTTAGGTAGACATTGTAGCCACTGCAGTTCAAAGCTGATATTGTACAGTGCCTCTAGTGGCTAGTCACAAGAAAATACACCAACATGTGACCCGGCCTGGAGTCACCCTGCAGGAATGGAGTGACAAAAGGAACTCGAATAGGAAAACACCAGCACAATTGTATAAATGTTCATAACATAAATTTACTTGCAAAAATCAAGGTAAGAATGTCCCAAACCAAGCAAATGGTGCTTCTTGCAAAAGTTTCTTCAAACAAAAACTCAAAAGCAAAAATAACACAGTAACAGTTCAGGATTTCTTTTCTCTTCAAACAGCCAATAATTCCCCTGAGATCTTGCCCCCTCAGGGCTTCTTTCCGCAGGGCTCTTGCAGCCTGCTCCTAAGTAGGTAATAATGCAACAATACAGTTCTCTGCTCTGGTATACATAAAGTTCACAGTAATCCAAACAGAAGCCTCCAGCAGTCTCTGAAGTACTGCTGGGAACTGAAGAGTGTCCTAGGTTTGCCTTTCCAAGCAGCTTCATATAACAGCCTTCAAAATTCCCTCCCAGGGTGTTTGCAAACCTCACCCTAAACAAGACACTTTCAGCTTCAGGCATTCAAAGCAAAACTCACAGTCTTAAGCTCAATCTTGACACTTGGTGATTAAGCCAACTTCCATGGGTTCAGGATATTCACCAAACTCCTCTGACAGACTTCCTTGTAGCTCCATCGGGGTTTCTTCCTCCTGCCCTGGAAGATTCAGTGATTCACCAGCCTCAATTACCTCCATAGGTGTACAGTTCTCACCTCTGCTTGGACCCGGGAGGTCATCATGGAAGAGGAACTTTAATCTTCTCCCTAGCTTGCCTATGTCTGTTCCACACTGCTGCCTTTTCTAGAGCAGAGCAACGCCCTGTTCTAGCTGAGTCAGCACAGACCTGCACAGCTCTTGGGCTCTCCTGGTGGTGACCTGGATACATTAAACCTGGTGAGTTCTTAGCCCTCCCGGCTCCCCCTGGTGGATGACAAGCAAATTTGCATGACCAAGGTCAGGACGGCTCCTGCTTGGTCACAACATGCAACGGCGGGGGAGGGGGAGGGGCGAGGTGTAGATATCAGGGAAGGGATGGGACAAAGAGAGATGATTAGCAGGTATTCTGGCTGGCAGCAAGATGCCGGTCCCTTGCTTGCCTAGGTGCACTACTGCAGCCTCGGAAGAGGTACTTCTAGCCAGTAATTTTTGGGGAGGCTATGTCCTCTGTGGTCTCCCCATTCTGACGCATATGATCTCTGCGACCATTTTTATGAAGAGGAACCACATCTGCTCTTCTACAATCCCACGGAACCACTCCTGTCTCCAGGGATTTATCGAACAAATCTTTAAGCCGAGCTGCCAGAACCTCTCTGAGCTCCCTCAATATCCTGGAATGGATCACGTTTGGTCCCATGGCTTTGACCACCTTCAATTTTTCAAATTGTTCATAAATGCTTTCTTCCATGAATGGCACGATATCCACGCTATTCTCCCTTGTAATTTTGCCTGGCAATCATGATATTTCTCCAGGATTTTCCTCCTTGAACACAGAGCAGAAGTATTTGATGAGCACATTTGCTTTTTCCTGATCACTCTCCACATAGCAGTTCATAGCATCTCTCAGTCTCGCAATCCCATTTTTCATCTTCCCTCTTTCAATAATATACCTGAAAAAATTGTTGTCTCTCTTTTTAATATTTCTAGCCATTTGCTCTTGCTCCAGTCACTTCATTGGTTTCTTATCTGTTTCCCTATACAGTTCAAACTCCTCTCACTGACTTATAAGTTAATTTATTCTGCAAAGTAGCTCCTCTATATTTCTCCTCTCGTTTTTCTCCCTACACCCCTCACCAGGAATTCAGTTTATCAAGTGCATGCAATTCGGCTGTGTGCACTGATCTGCACACACAACTTAAGGTGCCAAATACAGAATTTGGTCCTTAGCAAATAATTTCCACCTTTTGAAAAGTTTTGCATTAAAAAATAATCCTCAGTTGCTTCGTTGATGTAGTTAAAATGCATTCACTTTCTACTGCACCTGTCTATTTTTCTCTTGGCAACATGTAGCTGTCATTTTCATTTCTGCATTCCAAAGAAAATGAAAATTTTAGTGAGTTGCCTGATATTATGCAAGTGCACCTGTCTTGACAAGATTTAAGGATTGGAGAAAATACATGCACAATCCATATGTCATTCCTGTAGCTCTCAAAATGTGGGTATTTATGGGAGCAATTCATTTTTACACTGAGCCAAATTTAAAATAAACAAATACAAAAAAGTCCCAGAGCTGCACAAAATCTATGCCAGAAATAATAAAATGAAACTATACTTTAGTACTTAAAATGCTAAGTATGAGACTTTTGGATATACAAAATAGCATATATTTTATGAAATTTATGTTTGCAGGATGGGAATGAGGACTTATAGATTTGACATAGGGCTTAGAGAATAGATTTTTCTAGAGAAACATTTATTTATCATCCTGACCTAATTTTGCAGCAGGCTCTTTGTTAGAAGTTATTTTTACTTTGTAAAATTGGAACAATGGGAGTAATTTTATGCTGTAAGTCTTATTATGAAAGCAATTTTATAATGAGGTGCATAGAAAGAGTGGTTACCAGTTACTTATAGAATTAGATTAAAGATATTAGTATAGACTCATAAAGCACTACATATTTTTGAACCTTGCTATCTACAATCTTTGACTATTCCATATACCCCAAATCGAACATTAAGATCTTCAGAGGACAATAGGCTAGTCCTTCCATCGGTGTATAGAACGAAATGGGAATCAACATGTAATAAGACATTCTTCTTTTTAGCACCTAGTCAATGGAATCAGTTTCCACAAGCTATCCGTACTGAATTGAATCATAAAATTACTGAAAACATTTTATTTTCAAAAGGCTTTTGGTATTGATTCTATTCCGAATGAACATATTCATTAATTCAAGAGATTCACAGGCAACTGACCCACCGATTAATCTTTTCTTTTTTTTTTTTTTTTTTTGCGAGAATGGATTCTAATTGTATCCTAGATATGAATGAGGAGCTTAGGTCTTTTCTTTATGTCATGGAGCTCTTTTTAGTTTTAACTTTGTATTTTATATGTAATCCACTTAGAACTTTTGCAAGATATGGCGGAATATCAAATTTTAATAAACACAATCATCTGTTGTTCTATTGTCCTTTGATACTTGGCTTTTGGAGGTCAATATGGGGTAAAATTAATAACATTTTGGAATCATCAATTCCTCTAACATATGAGGTAGTCATTTGTGGCACAATATTACATGTTAACCCCACTTTAGATCAATATAATAATAATAATAATTTATTTCTTATATACCGCCAAAGCCGTAGAAGTTCGAGGCGGTTTACAAACAGAAGGGCCGGACAGACAGCGAATAGGTCGTCTTTTCCTTATAATGACTGGGATAGCCATCCAGATGATCACTCGAAATTGGAAGAACTGTGATCGTTAAAATATTTTGTTCTGGTGGGCAAGTCTTTGCTCCAGTTATAGACTTGAAAAAATAAATGCTGAGAATGTGGGGCATGGCAATTTACATAAATGGATATGGGGCCCATTGGCATCTTATGTTACCTCATTATAACTGATAATATTTGTGTGTTGATGTGAGTCAGTTTTTTGTTTATTTTGATACATATCCAGGGAAGGGTGGAAGGGGGTGGGGTTATTTATGTCATAAATTGATTTTTGAATTTTCACACTTGAATAGGAAAAATCATTACTTAGATTAGGATAAGGTTCTTATGGTAATATATGTTTTTGTGTTTTATTGAATAATTATTGGGAGGGTGGGGGAAAATGGTTGATTTTGAACATGCGAAAATTGAATGTGCTCTTATTGTATTATTACTTAAAGCTATTAATATATTGGCCACTTGTCGTACAATAATAATCCAGCCTCTATAGAATCTACAAAATCAGTATTATAACTGAATGGTCTGGATTAGATGTTCTTAGTAATAATTATATGATGTTGAAAAGGACGCCTCAGCCCCACCACTCCACCGCAGAAAAAACGCTCATATTGCGGGAAGCATAGTGTGGTGCTTCATCATTGGCTGTCACTTCTCTTTATTATTAAGTCTATACTTTTACTTATTTTATTTTAATTTAAATACTTATATCATAAATATATTATAATTGTAATAGTTGTATTGCATTTGTTGCTGATATATTAGCTTAGTACTTATCTCAGCCAACCCTGGGGAGTCAGACCCGACATGTTTCGCACGTAAATTGTGCTTTCTCAAGGGCCTCCCTAAAAAAATATATAAAAAGACGGAGTCATAAACGTACAATTGCATATGTTCACCATCTAATAACTACTTATAATCCTAGAATCTCCATTACTCCTAAAAGAAATCTCACCTAGGTTGCCGCCGTCATCCGACTCCAAGACGTTAAAGAGTATAAGATGGCGCCGGCGTCCTCGGAGCTCAGTTTAAATGCTTCCCTCCCTGAAAGTTCACGCCCCCCCAGCAGCTTATTGGTCGAACTCAAAAGAAGTTCATGACACAGAACTCCATTCGATCATGTTGTTTAACCCTCTGGGTTCCACTGTATCTACCTTAAAAATATATCTCTGTTCTTGCTCATTCAACTGTCTCACATCCCCTTCCCCTCCGATGTCACTATTCTTATAAATAATCCGCCATTTCAAGTCCTCCACAGAATGATTAAATTTTTCCCAGTGTTCTACTAAAGGGGCCTGGGCTACTCTGTTTATAATGCGGGACTTGTGCTCATTAAGACGTATCTTAATCTTCCGATTAGTGCGACCAATGTACACCAGATCGCAGGGGCAAACTATTGCATAAACCACCCCCTGCGAATTGCAATCTGTATCCATTCTAGATCTCAGGATCAAATCCCTCCCCGGGACCTGCCAACTATCACCCTGTATGGTGAGAGGGCACCACTGGCACCTGCCACAATTGCCGTGGCGACCCCCCACCATAAGTTGTCTCTTGCCATATCTTTGAAACCCACAGTATTGACCCAATGTCCTTCCCCGAGAGTAGGCTACTAAGGGGAAGTTTGCCAAAGATTTGTGGCCCTGGAGTATATACCAATATTTCCTTAGAATGCCTACCAGGGTCGGAGTTACCCTAGAAAAGGGCAAAATACAGGTAAGTTGGGCATACTCTCCCTGGGGAGTATCTCTCGGTTGTAACAAAAGAAGATCCCTCTGTGCATACCTCGCTCTTATGTATGCCTGTCTGATTGAACTGTCAGGGTAACCCCTCATACGTAGCCTATCACTTAATTTTCTAGCTTCAAGTTTATAAAGAGTAATCGAGGAACAAATCCTGCGAATCCGCAGGAATTGCCCTATAGGCAAATTATATTTTAATTTATACGGATGAAAACTATCGTAATGTAATATGGTGTTCTTTGTCACCGGCTTTCTATAAAGCGACGTAATAATCAAACCCTCACACACCTGTATTGAAATATCTAAAAAATCGATATTAGTTTGATGGCACACCATAGTGAATTGGATGTTATTATCTACGGAGTTCAGATATTGATAGAAAACTTCAAGTTCTTGTCTCGTATTATCCCAAATGAAAAAAATATCATCGAGGAATCGACCCCAAAATAATATCTTGGGGTACCATATAGAGGTATATATCCAATTCTCCTCGAATTTTGCCATAAATAGGGCAGCCACTGAGGGGGCCAACGTGGCCCCCATCGCCACTCCCTGGGTTTGTTGAAAAAACTTTTGTTGATACTGAAAATAGTTTCTCTTTATCACCCAATCAGCCAGTTGTATAAGAAAATCAACAGACATACGATGAGGGGTCATGGCTTGAAGTGTGTGGCGGATAGTACAAAGGGCCTCATCCTGCGGTATCCGAGTGTACAAGGACACTACATCTAGTGTTACTAACCATTTATCAGTCATATCTAATTTCAAATTTGACAAATCCTTCAAAAAATGGGACAAAACTGCTTCCCTAGAGCTGTCAAGGTATGTGCAAAAGTAAACTAGCTTAGCAAAAATGAAAAATATTACTCATCCAATAGAGGGAGAGCACACCAGAGTATGTGGATTTACAAAAAAACGGGGAGAAATAAGCCTCACATTCAAATGCAAAACTTCACAGCAGCAGTCACATACAATGCAATAAGCTGTTGACAATTACGTCATAGGCATAAAAAACCCATCTCCCCCGTCACAAAAGCCACATACCTCAAAATGGGCCAATCCATTATTATGCATAATAAGGAAAAAATGAAAAAATGAAAACTTAGCTGAAAACTTCCAGTCCAACATTGACTTCTCAAAAATGGCCCCACATAAATCCTTGGCACAAATTCACACAATGTCCAGCATCCAACTTAACATCCTGTGTTGAATATCCTCAGCAAAATGCTGACAAGGCACCTTGTTTCACCAACCGACCTGGCTGCGTCAGGGGAATCACAAATCCATCCATGCACAACATGTTCACTGAGGATATAGATGCTGGTAAACTCATTTATGGACAACATTACTTCCGGTTGAAAAAACCTTATTATTCAAAAGAATGCACACCATTCAGTCCTTTGATTCAAGCCCTTTGTCCAAATAGTATCCAATAGAAATATCAATTTCTGCTCCTGCTGACGTAAATGCTTCTTCAAATTTCTCCTCTTTGGAGAGAATGGAATACAATCCAAAACTATGCAATGAAGGTCACTCAAAGAATGGTTAGTACTAACACAACGGTGTGTTAAAGCATACACTTCTTTTTTATGTTCAATGTTGTACCGATGTTGAGAGGTCTAGAAGTGTGCCCCATGTAACACAGTAGGCATGGTATACAAGCACATAGATGACATTCATAGAGACACATGTGTTGAGAAATCTTGATGACACCATTCATCTCCCAGGGATTTCCACCTCATTGCACAATATTCTAAATGAAGTCTCACCAGAGTCTTATACAAGGGCATCATGCACAAAAGTAACCCATTTGAAGAAATTGCCCTCATAAATTTGTGTACGTTCTGAGTATGTGTGACCCTTCCTGCATGCAGCAGTCTCTTCAGCTACCCACTTACAAATCTCGAATATTCGGGCAACTCTTCAAGAGACTGTAGGAATTGTGTGCCTTATCATTCTGGCTGTCTATGGAAAACACAGTTACAGGTGAGGAACACTGCTTTTTCTGTTTATAAATAGGAATGAATCAAGCACTCAAATGGGTGACTCATAAGTTTAGGGCTGATCAATTTTGTATTGTCTTATTCTTTGGAACAATTCACATTGTCAATTTCAAGAGTTATAAGCTCATTGGGACAGATTGACCAGTACTACTTGACCAAAGACATTGTCCTGTGCTGAGGCTTGATCCATACAATAATGTGCAGTAAACATTTACTAAAAGTCTACTCCACCAGCATGAACTCTCCAACTAGAAAACACCCGCAAGCATGTTTACTCTCACTTCTTGCCCAGACTATGGAATAGAATCCCACATACTATCAGATCACTAGTATGAATACCATATATACTCGAATATAAGTCAATCTGAGTACCCTATAAGTAAAGACGAGGTACCCTTTTTCCCCCCCAAAAAAGGAGGAAAAAAGGTTGATTCGAATATAAGACGAGGGTTGGGGGGTGGAGGGAGGGTGTGTGTGTGTTAGAGAATGACACGGTGACAAAATTCATCACCGGTCCCGTCCCTGCGGATAACCGCCGGAAACCATCTTCAGGTCATTCTTTAAGGAGAGAGGGAAGAATCAGAGTATGAATGGCCACAACCACTGACCCGCAAGCTTTGCTTTGAAGAATGCTGGTGTAGAAGGACTGAGGTTGAAATAGACACTAGAAAACGACATGGGATTATTTCCCGCGTTTATCCGCGGGGATGGGGACGGTGATGAATTTTGTCACCGTGTCATTCTCTAGTGTGTGTGTGTAATATTCATGTGCCCTGCCAGAATCTGTGCCCTGCCCCTCTCCTCTTTCCCTCCCCTGCCAGTCTCTGTACTCAGCCCCCTCTCTCCCTGCCAGGTTCCCTGTCCCTCTTACCTCCCTGCCAGGCTCTCCACCCTAATCCCCTTTCTCCCTGCCCTGCCAGGCTCTGCACCCTTTCCACCTCCCTGCCCTGTACCCTATTCCCCCTCTCTCCTGATGACCTGCAGGCCTCCACCAAGCCTGCCGTATGTCCAGCGGGATGACTCAGACAATTTTATTACCTCTTTTCTGCCTCCCCCGTGTACCTTTTTGAATCCCTGGTGGACTAGCAGTGTACCGGGCAGGAGCATGCTTTCCATGCTCCTGCCTCACGCTGAGCCCCTCCCAGAATTGCTGCTTTGAGTTCTCACAGCCCAGCCCTGAGCCACTCCCTGAATAGATCATACAAGAACTGGTGGCAGCCATTCAGGGAGCAGCTTAGGGCCGGGCAGGAATGCAAAAATCTCGCTCCTGCCTGGTACACCACTGGGCCTTGAAAACTCGAGGCAGCCATTCAGGGAGGGGCGCAGGGCAGGAGTGTGGAAAGCTCGCTCCTGCCCAATACACTGCTGGACCACCAGTGATTCAAAAAGGTACATGGGGGGAGGCGGGAGGGAGGTAAAAATAATTGTCAGAATCCGCCAGGACAGGAGACAGAAGGAATCCCTCCTGTCCCGGCCCACCAGGTCATACGGCAGGCTGGCGGAGGCCTGCAACAAGGGGGGCAGGTGGATGCTTGTAGGGGGGCAGGTGGATGTTGATCTGAATATAAGACGAGACCCTCATTCTTGGGCCATTTTATGGCCCAAACATCTTGTCTTATATTCGAGTATACATGGTACTCAACTTCAGGAAGGCGGTTAAAATCGATCTTTTTATCTAGAAACGTCCTCAAAGACTCCTCCTTTCTCTAAATCAATGCTAAGCCAGACTCTCCAGATTGTGAGAAATTGCCCAAACTGTCCTGTACTGTATATAGTCCTAATACCTATGCTAATTTTGCAAGTAATTGTTAAAAAAGTACTACTGTAAACATCCCAAACACCTGTGTCCTGTGTATGAAACTGTGTCACTACTATAAGAATTCTGTATTCACTCTATTGTTTCTATTAGATGTTTCTATACCTTCTTTCTTTCACTGTATGCTTCTAGACTTCACTCCCTGGACCCTTCTTATCGCCAACTGTTATGTATGTAAACTTGTAACCCATTCTGGGCTCTTCTATGCGGATGGGCTAGAAAATTGGATAAGTAAATAAGAGAGAGCCATGTTTTGCAGATGTTGGGCTATTTTTAGTCTATACATTATTTATTTTCTATCCTGTGGGTCACTTGTGACTGTATACACCCTTTGTGGATTGTTTTTATGATTATTGTTTTTAAGTTATTTAGACGCTTATTAAACTATAAACTGGTGCATCCAATCTTCTGTTCCACAATCTTTTTGTTATTTTGCTGCTTCATTTCCTTTGTGGAACCTTTTGGTGCTAGTTGGATTTTGTTTTATTCCATTTCCTCAGCCATTGAATCCCCTTCTACAATGCCACCACCATGTCGGTGTATGCATGGCGGAATGTGCTATATTGCTGAAGATGACCTCCCAAGATGCAAGTAAGTCAGTCTGCTCCAGTATCTCATAAGAACTGAAGTTCTTTTCCAGTGGGCAATATCCAGAACAATGACCATCACATAAAGAATAAATGAATGACTGAAACCCATGTTAACATCTTTTGACTTTAGAATAGTGGTACAGGGGCTGATTTTGCCGAAATTAGATTATTGTAACTCACTATACCTTAGTTTGACAGAAGTAAAGAACAAGGCACTGCAGTTGTTAATGAATTCAGCGGCAAGACTAATTACGGATACACCTAGAATGGTGCACATCTCACCAGTCTTGAAACAACTTCATTGGCTACCAATTAAGCAGAGAATTCAGTACAAAGTTGTGACCTTGATCCACCAGGTTCTGTACAGATTGGCACCAGCTTGGTTTGGTGCATTGTGGGAGATTAAAGACTTGGCAGGATATTGAGATCTGAGGGAGCTATGAGACTCAGGGCCTCTTCTATTAAACTGTGCTAGCAGTTTCTAGCGTGGGGAGCCGCGCTGAATGGCCGCCACTGCTCCCGACATGCAGCTCCTGATTGGTGAGGCCCGACTTTAGTGCAGGAAGAGGCAGTTGGAGCATACGGCAAGTGATTTCCTTCACTCACCGGCGCTCCAGCTGCTCTCCCCTGCCTCTCCCGCTGCCCTCTCCAGTCTCCCCCATGAAAAATCGTATTTGCGGTTTTTCAAGATTCGCGGGGGTTCCTAGAACGGAACCCCCCTCCCAAATATCGGGGGAGTACTGTACAGTAAAGTACCTATAGAGCTGGAAGATCCAGGGCTATTTTGAAAACTGCTACCTTAAAAGTTATAGGATTCATTTACTGATGAGTGTGAACCACATTCTATAATAATAGATACATGTTGTGTTTTATTCGCAGGTGTCTTTATGGTTACACTGGAAACTATTGTGAAATAGGGTTCTCGGGAGGTGTGTCCGGAGGAACAGGTAAGCTTTAAAGTGTGTTTATTAAAAGATTGGGCTGTAGTACCTCTGCATGATTTTGAATATATTTATAATTCACTATTATTAGCCTAAAATGTGTTCCATCTCTATTCTGGCCCTAACAGCAGCAGTTGCAGCCTTGCTGACTATTATCCTCATATTAATAATTGGAGCCTTGGTAGCTGGAGGTTTTTTTAACTACAGACGTACCGGTTCTTTTATGCCATCGCTTCCCAAGTTTCCAAAGTAAGTTTCACATAAACTGCATAGAACTTCACGGTCCTGCAGTAAATAAACTGTTATTATTATTATAAGTAAGGATAATGGGTAACACATTCATTAAAATTTTTGTGAAATCTGATGCAGCCTGATGCATTTTATAAGACGGAATCAGTATTTTATTTTTATATTTTGTGCTTGCCTTATTGCACTAACACTCAAGGTAAGGCACAATTTGTCAAAACTGCAATTCTAAATCAATATTTCAAGGCAACAAATTACATTTTAATAAAGAAGTGTGAACTGTAATATAACAATTTTAGCACAATTAAATCAACAATCTAAAAAACTCCATAGCAACACTAATGATACAAAAATTAATAACTGCAATTAAATTCAATAATTTTATCAAAGAGGAACCCATGGACATGTGGGAAGTAATTTCATAACAGATCTTCTAGGTAGGGAGGCCAAGTAGGTGCCTATTTTGGGGCTGTTTGATAAAGACATGTAAGTGCTTAAGGGGCTCATTTTCAAAAACAAAAAATATCCAAAAAGTGGCATAAAGGACCAGATGGATGTTTTTTCTCTCCAAGCCGTTCTAATTTGCTATTTTTGGAACCCATTTTTTAGATGGATTTCTTTGCTCTTTGTCTGCAGTGCATCTAAATCTCAAGGGGCCATGTTAGAGGTGTGGTCTGGGCAGGACCAGGGCAGGCTTATGAATTGGATGTTTTTCTGTAATAATCAAACATTTTAGAATACAACCAGGGCACAATTTGGACATTTGGGGTAGACCTGTTTTAACAGTGAATAAGTACCAAAAAGGTGCCCAAACTGACCAGGTGATCATTGGAGGGATGTAAGTATGACCCTCCACACTCCCCCAGTGGTCACTGACCCCCTCCTACTCCCAAAGATGTGAATGAAACAGTACATCCCTGACTGTATGTCAACTTCAGATGTTTTGGCTAGTCTTATTAGAGCAGCCAAATTCCAGATAGATTAAAAGTATGAAGATAAAGGACCACAGGCAAAATCTTGTTAACCTAAGTACTTTGCCAGTTAGGTAATTTTAATTATCTACTTGCATTTACTTTGAAATTAAAGCAAGAAAGAAGGAAAAGATCAATTTGATTGTGCATTTATTGTTTATACTAGTGTTAAAGCCCGTTACATTAATCGGTGCTAGAAAGCAGCCCCCTTTCCCTCTCCCCCTCCAGTTCCTCACTGACTGTCTCTCCATGCCCCCCTTCTGCCTTCCCCCCCAAGCAAAGCTATCTGCATCCCAGCATACCCATCCCCCAAAGCAGCCCCCTTTCCCTCTCCCCCTCCAGTTCCTCCATGACTGTCTCTCCGTGGCCCCCTTCTGTCTCCCCTCCCCCAAGCAAAGCTGTCTGCCTCTCAGCACACCCCTCTCCCACAGCTGGTCCCTTTCCCTATACACCTCCAGTTCCTCCCTAACTGTCTCTCCATGGCTCCCCTTCTGTCTTCTCCCTCAAGCAAAGCTGTTTTCCTCCCAGCACACCCCTCCCCCACAGCAGGCCCCTTTCCCTCTCCCCCTCCAGTTCCTCCCTGACTGTGTCTCCGTGGCCCCATTCTGTCTCCCCTCCCCCAAGCAAAGCTGTCTACCTCCCAGCTCACCCCTCCCCCACAGCAGGCCCTTTTCCCTCTCCCCCTTCAGTTCCTCCCTGACTGTCTCTCTGTGGCCCCCCTTCTGTCTCCCCCCCCCAGCAAAGCTGTCTGCCTCTCAGCACACCCCTACCCCAAAGCAGCCTCCTTTCCCTCTCCCCCTCCCGCCCCTTTGAAAATTTTTACCTGCATGGGACACCTGCAGCACCGGCACCATACCCTCCAGCCGTTCCTCTGAGCGAAACTGCCACCACCGCTCAAACTCCTTCACGCGCCGCCCGCCTACACGCTGTTGAGGCTGCCGCGCACCGTCCCTGTGGTCTGGCCGGCTCCCTTAGTCCCTTGCCATCCCCCTTCCCTTCCCTTCCCGCAGTCCCGACAAACATGCAGACTCCAGCAGCGGCCACAGCACTCTAAACACACTGCTTTGCGGCCTTCTACTGCCCTGATTTGCTCTGCCCAACACGGCAGAGCAAATCAGGGCAGTAGAAGACCGCGAAGCAGCATGTTTAGAGTGCTGCGGCTGCTGCTGGAGTCTACACGTTTGTTGGGACCACGGGAAGGGAAGAGAGGTGGCAGCAAGGGATAAGGGAGCCGTCCAGACCGCGGGAAGGGAGGGTTGGATGGGAGGTTCAGACCGCAGTGGGAGGGTTGGATGGGAAGCTGAACGGGGGTTCGGGTGTGCCAGGGAGGGGGGGCGAAGACGCCGCCAACGAAGACGAACTGTCTTACAGAGAGGGGAAAAAACCCTAAGCGCGCATGCGCACTCCTGCAGCCACAGACCTACAGATCATGGAAGCACGCAGTTAAGAGTGCGCATGCGCGGCTAGGGTTTTATTATATAGGATAGGATAAGTGCTTTCTGATATTAAAAATAGGAATGTGAACTGTTCTATAATTTACTATTTTGTGTTCTTTTCTAGCTTAAGTAGTTTTGTAAAGTCCAGTGAAAATGGCAATGGGGTGACTTTCAGGTCTGGTGCTGATGTTAGTATGGACATTGGTGTGTCTGGTTTTGGAGCCGATTCTGCTATTGACAGAGCAATGCAGCTGGTAAGCTAGTGTCATTCTTAAAAGGGTATCACAGACACAGAATAATCAAATAAGTTCACAAAGTAACAGCTGAAACCCTATCCCTGATCATCTAATCCTCTCCTCCTCCCAACAAGCAAGAGCTCCCGACAGGCGAGTGTGCTCCTTATTTGGCAGCCTGGCCCCTGGTAGTAGATGTTAACTGATTCCATTTTGAATCTGTTGACCAATGGAAATTGGTTCTGCCACTCAACTAGACCTCAGGGAGACCCGAAGTAAGAGCCATGAGTGGGATCAGAGAATGATGAGCTCTTACCTGTTGGGGAGAGGAAAGAGTAATTGGTGGATGTGGTCTGTGGCTGTTGCAACAGTAAGGATCAAGGAGGAGGGAAAATTATGGAATGTGGAGTGCAGTTGGAGTTGAGCAACTTGCATCTGCTGATTTATTGGCATTTACAGATAACTTGGAGCAGATACAAAACTGACCTGGAAAAGTTTTGATATACACATAGGTCCTGATTCTGTATAGGATGCCCAGTCTCAGCAGCTGCCTAAGTGGCTTTGAGAAACACACATGGGTGTCCTATATAGAATTGTGTCTGTCCTGATGGCATCCCTCCTGCCAGAAAACGCCCACCCCCCTTGAAGATCACCGGCAGAAAGGATGCCCAGTCCAAATTGAAATCTTAGGCCTCTCCCAGTGCATCCCAAAATGCACAGTGAATGGGGGGGGCCTAAGATTCTGGTTGGCCCAGGTGCCTAAAGCCCCTCCTATGGGAGGGGCCTTAAGCACCTGGCCAATCAGGGCTCAAGGCCCCTCTCCGGGGCATCCCACATGCAGGCCAGCTGGCTGGAGGCAGGAAGGATGCCATCATTTTAAGGTAGGGAGGGTTCTGGGGAGGCTGGGGGCCAGAAGGGCTGATGGGGTCTGGGGGGTTGGGCAAGTATGATGGGGAAGCCCTTGATGTTCAGGGAATGGGGTGTTCTAGCAGGAGAGACTGGACATCCCTCCTGCCGGCAATCTTTGGGGGTGGGAGGGTGTGATCTGGCAGGAGGGACTGGGCATCCCTCTTGTCGGTGATCTAGGGGGTGGATGGGTGGCTGTGGCTGTTGAATATCGTGGCAGGGAGATCCCTTGCCACGATAAGCTCAGCGGCCATGTCTGCTTATAATGTAGGTCAGCATTGTGATGGCCTACATTGCACACATCTACCACAAGCCTAGGGAGGCACGTAGAGCTGCCTTGGCTGTCTAAAACTACTTCCAGGCCAAGGCATGCCCATGCCTAGCCTTAGGTGGGCCTACGCGCCTCCCTAGGCTCCCGGAGGCACCTACAATATAGACAGCCTGCCTCAGGAGGTTTTTCTTTAGAAACATGCATCCTAATTGGCTGGTTAGGCAGCAGTTGGCCGCCTACAATCGGGACGCCATTTATAGAATTTGGCCCAAGTGCTATTCTATAAAGAGTGTGCGGCGCAACTTGCCCTTTATAGAATACAAGTTTAGCGCAGATCTTTCCAGCACGTACAATTGTGTGCCATTTACCGAATATGGCCCATAGTGTTTGCCTGCTGTTATTTTCTGTTTTCCTTTCTCTGTTGCCTGTTCAAGTTCCAGCAATTTAAATAAAAGCACTTAAGTTGTTGTCTCCCATTGTCAACCACATATATCCTTGTGAATATTTGGCCCTATAGGTGCAGGGGCCTCGCGTCCTGTCTTGCTTCTTTGACTTCTTGCTTATCACCTTTCCCAAAACAGAGGCACTATACTGTTGATGTGTTGTTTAATTAGTATTTTCTAACAAAACTGCACAAACAGCCTCAAGAATGGGGACAAAAATGACTTTAATGTGTGCGACCTGATTGACACAGACAGTGTTTTGGCATGAAGCCTGCTTCAGGGGGTCTATGAAATACACTGCCCCTTCCTGTCTCAATGAGCTGAAAGGTAACAAAGTCTCATTTAACTTAATAACTAGTTTTCAATGATTATTGCTGAGACACTTTTGCAAGAAGCTGCTGTGTGTGGATTGTCAGGTCACACACATTAAAATTATCTTTGTCTCCATTCTTGAGGCAGTTTGTGCTATTTTGTTGGTTTATATTGGTTTCTTTACACTTTTATGACCATTTTCTTGTTTGGTTGTGGATATTTAGGGCTCCTTTTATCAAGCCGCGCTAGCGGTTTAACGCAAGTAATAGCGCCTGCTAAACCGCCGGCCGCGCTAGCCTCTATCACCTCCTCTTAAGCAGGTCGTAGTTTTTGGCCAGTGCAGGGGTTAACGCGTGATGAAAAGTCGCGTGGCTTGATAAAAGGAGCCCTTAGTATCTTCAATATTACATTTAACAGGCTTTTACCATAAATTTATGCACATACAGTGTGATCTGAAAAAAAAAACCACACCAAAATGTTTTGTCATGTCTTCCACAGAACTCGGCCGATTCTTATGAAATTTAATGCATTGTGCCCTGAATGAAATTGGTGTAAAATGTTGTAAATATGCGCAGAAGCAGATGATAGTTAGAACAGTCTCTATCAAAATGGTTTTCACTGCACAAGACCGAATTCTTATAAAGAACTTGGTACTGCTAAAAGGTTACAGCAGTTGACAATTGTTGAAAGAGTTTCCACAGAAGGGTTGGTACAAAAACGTCTCTGACGTGCTACGACGCAAGATCTGAGCAATGGGTACTGTGACTAGTAAGCTAGGCAGTGGATGACCATGCTCAATTCGCACACAAGAGCACATTGATGTTGTATGTGATCTTGTACTGAGCCAGGCGGATGTACCGCAAACACACTGAACAACTTGACAAATAACAAGAAAAACAGGAATAAGCCAGACAACTGTGGTTAGGATAATTCATGATGATCTGAAATTAAAGTGTTTTAGAAAGCATTGTGCCTAAGAGTTAGCTTTACACAACAAAGATACATGCCTAAAACGGTGCAAGCAGCTTTTGACCAAGTACCCGGAGTACAGTGTTGGCTTCATCTGGTTTACAGATGAAAAGATATTTACAGTAGCTCCACTGATTAACATATGGAATGATCTCATCTTCATGCCTTCAACAACACTGAAGCATGAGGTTAATGCCAAATGCCTACTATGGAACCACCTGACCTTCAGCCAATCAGTCATGGTCTCAGTTGCAATCTCAAAACTCAGATTCACAGATCTGTTCTTCATTGATCCTGGGATTAAGATCAATGGCATATACTACCGGGACGTCCTCTTGACACAGAAGCTGTTGCCAATGATCCATCACATTGTCCTTCCAACAGGACAATGCCCCAGCACATGGGGCAGCGGACACCGTAGAACTGCTACATCGGGAGACCCCAGACTTCATTGGTCCAGACCTCTGGCCTGTGAATTCACCAGACCTAAACCCAGTTGACTACCAGATCTGGGGGCTGATACAGGAATGCATCTACCAGACAGTGATATCTGACATCGAAGATCTTAAACCGCACCTCATCTCTGTTTGGGCTGAGCTGAAGCAGAGCATCATTGACAAGTCCATAAATCAGTGGCAATCAAGGCTGAGGGTGCGCCTTTGTGCAAAGGGAGCGCACTTTGAACATCTGCTTAATTGAAACATTACTTTTTGACTTTACATTTTTCTGCAAGATACACCATAATACTTTTTGATGTGTTTTTATTCAGTTCACAATTCATTTTCAGAAGGTAGTATTGTGGTGTGGTGGGAAATATTTACCAAATTTTACATCAACTTCATTCAGGACACGACACACTAGATTTTATAAAAATTGGCTGAGTTTTGTGGAAGATATGACAAAAAACCATTTTGGAGTGTTTTTTTTGGTGGGGTTCCCAGTGTATATTTAATTCATAACCTTTTTTTAACCCCTAATTGTGATTTACATGTACGAATATCAGCATTTCTTGTACATGTGCATTTGGACACACATTGAAAATCCAATTTTAGAATGTTGGTATATACATGTGTACAGTTGCACTACGTGCATATAGCAAATGGATGGGGCTTGGGCAGGACCAAAATCTGAATGTGTGTTCCCCATTTCAGAAAGGGAATCAATGTGAATGCCTTGATTTATCAGCTTTGGGATTTACAGCTGCTCCCAGACATATAACTTGTTTTTTTAAGTGCTCATTTTGGACAGCCTTATACAGGAAGGACTTCCAATTGTTCCCCCCCCCCTCAGAATTAAAAGTACCCAAAGATTGCAGACTCCCTACTAATTGAGGAGAATTTACGCCTGTAGGATTCTAAAATGGAAGACATACAATGGTCTGCACTTATAGGTGTAAGTTGCCAAGTTTCTTCCGTTGATGCTTTCTGTGTTGATACGTAGTTGTAAATAGATGCTCCCACCACACAGTGCTTTAATATAAATGTGCCTTTCTGCAAATCCTATTCAAAACTACTACCAGAACTGTACATGTCCTGACCTGGATATATCAATTCTGATTTCTACATTCAATCTAATATGGGCATTTAAAGCTACAGTTACAAAATTATCGTTCCTTATAGCGTTAACATTCAGTTATCCACTCTTGTTTACAGGAGTGAATTCATTAGAGTTTTGTCCTTGGCTCCCTAAATTGAAATGTGAACTGAGGTTAGATATGACATCTTTGCTTATCTTTGTTGTATTTGAAGGCATTTGAACTGAAGCAAGAAATTCTACCTAGAAGTAATAGGGCTTATGTTCCCAGGCATGAGTATTCACTTCCCAAATCTGCAAAAATCGTCACTACCAGAATAATCATGTCCACCTGCCATGTCCTGAAAATTTAGTGTGGACACCACAAACATATATGTATACACACAGGATAGGCAAAGTGATTTCATAAGCCTTGATCTTTCCCTTCAGAAAGTAGGTCAGATTTTGAAAAGTTAAGAACATCTTATCTAAATATAATCTAATTCTTTTTTGTTTTTGCAGAATGAAAATTTTGCAGAAGATCCAGGAAAAAAGCCCATTACATTTGAAAACCCAATGTATGCAACCATGGTTCAAAGTACAGATAGTGCTGTAAATCTTGAACGGCCGACACATGTAAGCCATGAACTGCCAAAATGTGGTTAATTATTTCCTCTTTTTGCCTTCTTTCATTTCTCCATTCCTTTCATGCTTCCTCTGCTTTTCACCCACTGTTATTTCTGCTCACTGTTCTCCCTTATCACTGCTCTCGTTGTAGCAGTCTCTCTCTCTGATAAGGCACTATCTCAGTGGTCTAGATGAATAACTCCATAAATGTGCACATATTCTAAACTGCTTTTAAAAATATATCTGATGGAAGATGCAAAGTATGTAGAACCAATACATCTGTATGTGCTCACATCTGCTGCTTCTTGTCCTCCAGTAAGTTATATCAAATCAAAGACCAAATATTCAGTGTCTTAATTCAGTATTGCATTTGTATTTTGCTAAACCAGCAAATAATACAAAGAAATAATTAAAATAAAGTTCTGCTAATGACTTGCATCCAAAATCTAACTCCAAAAGTCAAATGATCCTGTTTTAATTTTCCCCCCCCCCAAATAGTCATGCATTAAATCCCTAGCAAGAAAATCCAAGCCTGGAGCAGTCCCTTGTAAAAATGCATGCCTCAATAAATTGGCTAGTCTTTCAAGTACCACGAGCCATTTTGCCATTTTTGCCATTACAAACTAACATGACTACCCGTCTTGAAATGTATTCAGAATTAATTATGGTGAGTGTACTCATAGAAGTTGCATTAGGAGGAAATTCTATAAATGGCTCCTAACATTAGGAACCAAAACACTAACCCCCCTCTTCTATTAAACTGCGCTAGCAGTTTTTAGCGCAGAGAGCCACACTGAATGGCCTACGCTGCTCCCGACGCTCATAGGAGCTCTATGAGGGTCGGGAGCAGCGCGAGCCATTCTGCGTGGCTCCCTGCACTAAAAAACTGCTAGCGCAGTTTATTAGAAGAGGCCCTAAGGCCCTCTTTTACTAAGCTTTTACTAAACAGTGTTAGAGGTCAAGTGCGCTAAATGCTCGGAGCAGCGTATGAGCATTTAGCACCCCAGGCTTCAGCAGAAACCTCTACCACAGCTTAGTAAAATGGGGGGGGGGGGGGAGAGGAGGGTAATATTCTATAACAGCAGAGTTGAGCATCATATCTGTTTTAGAGTATTAATGTTAGTCTGCAGGTATGTGCCAAACTTTAGACGTGACCACATATGTATGTCTATGGCTGAAGAAAATTCTTCCAATTATTCTATAAAGCGGGTGCTAAAATAGTCATAACATCCATGATCAGTCCATGCACCTCCCGTGAGAACGCCTCCTTTGCAGTTACGCACTAGAACACTTAGGAGTCCATTTACTAAGCTATGGGAAACAAGTGGTCTTAGCATGCCCTTATGTTGGTGTTTCCTGCATGCTAAGGCCATTTCTACCAGAACTGGAAAATGGCCATTTTTCCATTTTCCCCATTAATGACCATGCACTAATGTTGCCATTAGCATGCAACTATCACTTGCAGCATAGTCCATCAAAAAGTCCTTTTTTAAAAAAAATCTTTATTTTCTAAAGTTAACAAAAATGCAGTACAGTATCTATACAAATAATATTAATCATATATGCATTTATATCCTATGGCTGCATTAGCGTTTAATGCATGCTAATATTTAGCATGCGCTAAATCGGCTAGTGTGCCTTAGTAAAAGGAGCCCTGCTTTTGTAGCATTTTGTGAGGCATGAGTAAACAATTGGGGTGTATTCAGGGACAGAAAGGTGTTATGATGGTCCCGTGCATGATCTCTAAGCGGCTCTAAGAGGTATGGAGGGGCATAATCAAAAAATACGTCTAAGTCTGTTTTGGGCCTAAGTCGCTAGTCGCCCAAAGTTGAACATGTCAAAAGTCCATTCTCGAAAAATACGTCTAAAATATTTCTTTTTTCGAGAATCGTCTACTTCTACGTCCAGCCGTTTGATTGTCCAGACTGCTAAGTCATTTATCTTTGTACCCCATTCTCATCCAAAAATTTGTCCAAGTCAAAAACGCCTAGAAAAAGACCTTTTGGATGTGGGTGGGGTCAGCAAAGTAATGGACTGGATACCCAGACATGGCAACAGAGTAGTGGAGCACCTTACAGAGCACTGCTGTGAACTTCACAAAAAGGGTGCCACATAAACATCTCACCACAACTCCCTTGTAGGTTATGGTGAGCCCCCCAAAACACCCCCAAAACCTACTAGACCCACATGTCTACCACCCTATTAGCCCTTATGGCTGCAGGTGGCACCTATATGGCAGTACAATAGGGTTTGGGGGAGGTTTTGGGGGGTGCACATGTTTCACCATGAAAGCAGTGGTTAGAATAGCTTATGGGCCTAGGTCCTCCTCTCTATGGTTCACTAGCTCACTCCCCAGACTACTTAAGCCACCTCTGTGCAGCTCTACTAGGCTTTGCTATGCAAGGTACTGATGTTCTGGAGGCAGGTATTTACATTTTTATTCTGATTTTTATGGTATTGTGGGAGGTCAGTGATCACTCGGGGAGTGTGTGGGTGTCTGTACTTTGTGTCTGCAGTGGTTATCTGGTCAATTTGGATACCTTTGGGGCACTTAGACCTGTTTTTAGATCACCTAAGTCACTATGTACAAGTTCCGTCTAGATAGCCTCATTAAACTTTCAGTTATACTTGCAGTACAACTAAGTCTAGGTCAGCCCACGTCCCTCACCACTCCTCCTAAAATGCCTGTTTCAGTTCTGGGCTTACAGTGGCACTGAAAAGGCCTAAGCTGTTTTCAGAGGCACTGAAAAGGCCTAAGCTGTTTTCAGATAAGTCTAAAACCCGTTTCGATTGTCGGCACTTGGACGACCTGTCTTTTTGATCGTCCAAGTGCCTATTTAGGTGGGATTTTAGACGTGTTTCCATATCGATTATGAGCCCCATAGGATTTTTTAAAAATTGATTTACTCCCTGATTAGGTTAGCCATTAGCATGCAGCCATTAAAAAAAAAAAAAAATTAGCGCATGAACACTTACACCTATTTTGTAGGCAATAAGGCCTGATTCTCAAAAGGGCACCTAAGTTAGACTCTGCTAGGTGCCTAGATCAGTGGCGCTTAGCGAAATTTGCGTAGAAGTTAATTTTTTTAAATTGAGCTTAATTGGCGTTTTAATTGAAAATGTCATTAAAACTCAATTTAAAAATGCTTAAACAAACATTAAAGTTCTGCGTGAGTTTCAGTTAAGCGTCACTAGGTACATGGTGACGTCGTAACTCAGGTGCCTAACTGCACCTAATGATGCCTAACTGAAACGTAGGCATAGGCATGGTTTTAGTTAGGCACCTAACTTAGGTACAGGTAGGCGCCTGTATTGTAAACCAGAATAATCCTGGTTTACACCTACATTGTAGGCACTTATGGTGTTTTAACTCAAATTTAGGTGCCGCTAGGCGTGATTCTATAAATGGCGCCTAGATTTGATTCACTTGCGGTAGACTCCCATTTTTTATAGGTGCCTACGATCTAGGTGCCATTTATAGAATCTGACCCTAAGGGCTCACACACTAATCCTGTGCTAATCAGTAATCGCACGGTAATGTAGATGCGCTAACTGATCAGCGCCAAAATGCTCATTCTTCTCTCCACAAAGACGCCCCCTCCATGCAAAAAAGAAGAAAAATATATTTTAGCACATGTTTTGTATGCATTGATTAGGAACTTACCGCAGGAAGCCTGACCGCGTCCTGAGGTAAGCCCTTTAGGTTGTGATAAGCACGCGCTAACATTCATTGCAGCTTAGTAAAAGGGCCTTTTAGGCACCAAGTTATGTACTATGGAGTGTCTAAGTACACTGTAATGTCTTTCTACCATTTCAGTCCCATTTTTAACTCCTGTTGCCATTCCAAAAGATTGGTGCACTATAGAGAATTCTCTTCTAACTGGATAAAGATATACATCTGAGTATCATGTGCTAGTAATATGGCTTGTTAATAAGACGTTAAAGATCTGTATAATGTTGCTTTGGAGAAATAGATTATAATCAATTCTTACATAAGGATAGCTTGAAAGCTTTTAATGGAGAAATAGATGGATTGGATGGCTCAGTGGATTGACATAAGTGTACACATTCTTTCACTTCTATGTCACCATTTTAAATTTGATTCAGTTCAGCGACAACTCAAAGCAATTAGTGCCAGTTACCATCAGAAAATTGCTTGATGGCCTGTGTGCCAGGAATTGATGGTTACAGTTCACTTGCCAGTGGGCAGGCTCTCATATTGCTGAAAGAAAGCTTCCTAGTTTGGCACCAGTTGTCACCATTGTGGATAACCTATGCTGAATACTCTGGGTGGCTCCCGACGCTCATAGGAACTCTATGAGCATCGGGAGCAGCACGGAGCATTCAGCATGGCTCCCTGCACTAATAACCGCTATTGCGGTTTAGTAAAAGTGTGTGTGTGGTATATGCTTAATTTAATTTTTAATTTATCTTGGATTGTTAATACTTGGATAACTGAATAGAGCTTTGTGTTTTTAGTCTAGGGGCATGGGGGAGAATTTTGAGAATCCAATCTATGATCATGTTACATCGTCTACACTTGCACAGTCTTCTCCTGATACAGAAACTCTCCAGGTAAGAAGTGATCACATTTTAAAAACAGAGAGGACAATATTTAAAATTTTTGTGTAGGTAACTTTGGGAGTTATCCAGATAAATCTTCCTGTTTTAGTTTCAAGTTTTATTTTGATTTGATGAATCGCTTATTCAAATTTGCTAAGCGAGTTACAATAAAAAAAGGTAAACATACATTTAGACATACTATTTAAAATTTAAAAATGATGGGTTGACCGACAGACTTACAAACTAATCGATACACAAGGGATGGAGGAATGAAGTTACAATTCAGTGTTTTAAAGTAGAAAAAAGAACCATAGATGGAAAAAACATTAGGGAGGGAGTAGTATAAACCTGGAGGGTAACTACTTTAAGATTTAAGTATAATTTAAAGATTAAAAGCATCTTTAAAAAGAAAACTTTTAAAGTTATTTTTAAAACGACTAAGATCATTTTCCTCTCTTATATATTGAGGCAAAGTGTTCCAAAGTTGCGGGGCCATCACCGAAAACATATCATGTCTTCGAGTTCCGATAACTTTCAAGGAGGGGACTACTAGACTTCCACCCCCACCTCCCCTGCTAATGGCTTAAATTTTGGCTCTAAAAAAATTATTAGGTGATGTACAGAGTCTGGGATATTTAGGTGTGGTGAGAGTTCAGCCAGATGAGTTTTATTTAACCCATTTCATGTTATTTAATGATTGGTTTGCTTCATGTTTTTGTAGTCTAGGGATATGGGTGAGAATTTTGAGAATCCTGCCTATGATCATGTGATATCGGCTACACTTCCACAGCCTTCTGCTAGTACTGAAACTCCCCAGGTAAGAAGGGAACACACTTTGGAAACTGAGAGACCAATTTTCAAAATTTTGTGTAGCTATCTTTAAATCTTCCAGTTTCACGCTTTTACCCCAACCCCCACCCCTACTGCTGATGGCTTATATTTTGGCCCCACAAAATATATCTGGTGATATAGAATCAAAGTTTGGTGCATTCCACAGGCACAGCTAGAGTTTAGTCAGACATGTTTGGTAGCTGCTTTTTCAATTTAAGCAGAAATCGTTATGCTTAAAAATAGTATTAACTGGGATCAGACCATTAGCTTGATAATACAGATAGAGTTACATTTAAACAATTTTCAGATTACATCCTATAACATTTGCTTTGAAAAAGTAACTGAGGGGTCGATATACAGCCTGTAGCTGTATACAGCTTGTAAGTCGCTCAAAGCCATGGTCTGAATTAACCCCAGATATTCAGTGTTGGGGCATATCAGCCTCCAGAATTGAATACCCAGGTTAGTTCTATAATCTGAAAGCTAACTGAGTACTGGCTGATATTTAGTCTGGTGTGTGTCTACCTTGAGAGATAGGACAGCCTTCAAGTTGTCCTAATTTTATCCACTCACCTTGCCTGTCTCCACCACTTCTTCCGGGAGACTGTTCCACGCATCTACCACCTTTTTTGTAAAAAAAATATTTCCTTAGATTACTCCTGAGCCTTTCACCTCTTAACTTCACCCTATGCCCTCTCATTCCAGAGCTTCCTTTCAAATGAAAGAGACTCAACTCTTGCGCATTTATGCCACATAGGTATTTAAACATCTCTATCACATCTCCCCTCTCCCGCCTTTCCTTCAAAGTATACATATTGAGATTAAGTCTGTCTCCATATGCCTTATGATGAAGACCATGCACCATTTTAGTAGCCTTCCTCTGGACTGACTCCATCCTTTTTATATCTTTTTGAAGGTGCTGCAGTCTCCAGAACTGTACACAATATTCTAAATGAGGTCTCACCAGAGTCTTATACAGGGCATCAATATTTCCTTTTTCCTACTGGCCTTATCTCTTCCTATGCACCCTAGCATCCTTCTAGCTTTCACTGTCATCTTTTCAACCTGTTTGGTCACCTTAAGATCATCACATACAATAACACCCAAATCCTGCTCTTCTGTCATACACATAAGTTCTTCACCCCCTAAACTGTTCCATTTCTTTGGGCTTTTATGGGCCAAATGCATGACTTTGCATTTCTTAGCATTAAATTTTAGTTGCCAAATTTCAGACCGTTCTTCAAGCTTTGCTATGTCTTTCTACATGTTATTCACACTCCTGGGGTATCTACTCTATTGCATATTTTGGTGTCATTTGCAAAGAGGCAAATCTTACCTGACAGCCCTTCAGCAATATTGCTTATGAAAATGTTAAAAAGAACAGGCCCAAGAATAGAACTTGAGGCACACCACTGGTAACATCCCTTTCCTTAGAGCGATCTCCATTAACCACTACCCTCTGTCATCTTCCACTCAATCAGTTCTTGACCCAGCCCATCACTTTGGAACCCATCCCGAGGGCACTCAGTTTATTTATTAGACGTCTGTGTGGAACACTGTCAAAGGCTTTGCTAAAATCTAAATACACCACATCTAGCGCACTCCCTCTATCCAATTTTCTGGTCACCCAGTCAAAGAAATTGATCAGATTTGTCTGACAAAACCTATCTCTAGTGAATCCATGTTGTCTTCAGTCCTGTAATTCATTGGATTTCAGAAACTTCACCATTCTCTGTTTTTAAAAGCGTTTCCATTAATTTGCTTACCACAGAGTCAGACTTATGGGCTGTAATTCCCTACTTCTTCCTTAATTCCACTTTTGTGTAGAGGGACCACATCCGCCCTTCTCCAGTCCTCGGGTACCACTCCTGACTCATTGAAAAGGTCAGTTAGTGGAGCTACCATAACTTCCCTAAGTTCCTTCAGTACCATTGGATGTACACCATCCAGCCCCATCGCTTTGTCTACCTTTAATTTAGCTAGCTCCTCACGAACACAACCCTCTGAAAATCAAACAAGGTCTACCACTTCTCCATCTCTATTTGCATTTGTCTTCTGTGGTCCCGCTCCCAGCGCTTCAGCTGTGAACACAAAACAAAAGTATTTGTTAAGCAATTCAGCCTTTTCTTTATCAGCTTCTACATATTCCTCCCGTTCACTTATGAGTCTCACAATGCCACTTGTGCACTTCTTCCTATCGCTGATATATCTAAAAAATGCCTTGTCTCCCCGTTTTACCTTGTCAGCTATTTTTTTTTTTCCACTTGCATCTTTGCTTTCCTAACTACATGACCAGCCTCTCTTAACTTTTCCAGATATTTTTGCCTGTCTTCCTCTTTCTGCAATCTTTTGTAGTTTATGAAAGCTAACCTTCTCAGCTACTATTTTTGAGAACCAAAGTGACCTTCTTTTATATACTTGCCTCACAAAAAGGTTTATCACCTTTACAATAACTCCTTTCAGTTTTGTCCACTGCATTTTTGTACTCCTTCCAGACATTTCCATCCAGATAACAATTCCTTGATGTAATCCCCCATCTGAACAAAGTTAGTTTTTTTAAAAGTCTAGAACCTTTACTTTTGAATGAGCCCTCTCTATACCTGTCTTAATATTAAACCGTACCATGTAGTGATCACTGGATACCAGATGATCACCCACTGTAACATCAGAAACACTTTCCTCATTTGTAAGCACTAAGTCCAGTATGACCCCATCCCACGTGGATTTCATTACCAACTGCTGGAACTGTTCTCCTTGTAGAGAATCCAGGATCTCCCTACTTCTAGAAGACCTCGCAATAGGGATACCCCAATCAACATCTGGCATGTTAAAATCACCTATTAGTAAAACTTCCCCTTTTCTAGATAAATTCTGAATGTCTACTATTAAATCTCTGTCCTCTTCTTCCATCTGTAAAGGAGGTCTGTATATTACACTAATGTAAATATATTTACCATTCCCTCTTTCCAGATTGATCCACAGTGACTTTTCCTTGCCCTGCAGATCCTGCAATTGTATGGCTTTAATATGTTCTTTAACATATAACGCTACTGCCCCTCCTTTTCTTCCTACTCTGTCTTTCCTGAACAGATTATAGCCTGGTATAACTACATCCCAAAATCACACTGAAAAAACTATCTTACCAAAGAAATAGTTTCAAGTTTATTCCAATGCGATTTACAAATAACGATAAAATCAGGGTAAAAAAGAAAAGCACATTGATTAAACCAAACAGTTAACACAACTTTTGAACAACCAAACACAAAAGAAAAAAAAAGGATTAAATATAATTTGTAAACAAAATAAAAAGAGCATAGGTAATGAAACAATAGGATGGGAAAGGGTTACCCGCTCAATTTTCACTTAACAGCATTATTAGTCTGCTAAAGAGTATCCTGACTAGATAGAATTCAAATAACTCAGCTAAAGGCGTCCTTAAAAAGCCAGCTTTTCAGGAGACCTTTGAACTTACTAAGTAATTTTTCTTCCCTTATATTGATTGGGAGCGAATTCCAAATTAGAGGGGCCGTGACAGAAAAGATCGTGTCCCTCCTTGAATAAATGAGTCTTAGTGAAGGGACTAAGAGACTGATTGAGTCTGAGAATGAATACCTTGCAATTTATAATTATCAGACTCAAAAAAATGTATCAACTTAAACGTATCGATTGAAAAATTAGAAGAATTACAGAAAAGCTATCAGAGTTAAGAGAAGGAAAAAACTTCAAGAGCTCAGTGAGACAGCACTTAAAAGCAGAATAGCATTCATGTACTACTCACATATGTCGAGCCATCATTAGTCAGAAAAATGGGCTTGGGCAAGACTAGGGAGGGCCCAAAAGTAGGACATCCAATAATGATTTTTGTATGGAACTATCTATGTCTGAAAAGGACATTTTTATCTAGACCTGTTTCAGTTACGAGAACGGTAGCAGAACGAGACTTAGGGGTGATTGTCAGTGAGGACATGAAGACTGCCAAGCAAGTGGAGCAAGCTTCATCCAAGGCTAGACAAATCATAGGATGCATACGCAGGAGTTTCATCAGCCGTAAGCCGGAAGTCATTATGCCATTGTATAGATCCATGGTGAGGCCCCACCTGGAATACTGTGTACAATTCTGGAGGCCACATTATCGCAAGGATATGCTAAGACTGGAGTCGGTCCAGAGAATGGCCACCCGGATGGTCTCGGGACTCAAGGATCTCCCGTACGAAGAACGGCTAGATAAATTACAGCTATACTCACTTGAGGAATGCAGAGAGAGAGGGGAGACATGATTGAGACGTTCAAGTACCTCATGGGCCGCATCAGGGTGAAGGAAGATATCTTCTTCTTCAAGGGTCCCACGGCAACAAGAGGGCATCCGTGGAAACTCAGGGGCGGGAAGCTGCACGGTGACACCAGGAAATTCTTTTTTACGGAAAGGGTGGTTGATCGCTGGAATAGCCTTCCACTTCAGGTGATTGAGGCCAGCAGCGTGCCTGATTTTAAGGCCAAATGGGATCGTCACGTGGGCTCTATTCACAGAGGAAGGTAGGGGAGGGACATTAGGGTAGACAGACTAGATGGGCCATGGCCCTTACCTGCCGTCTATTTCTATGTTTCTATGTTACAAAAAGGTGCCCTGATTGAGCAACTGACCACCGGAAGGATTAAGACATGACTCCTCCTTAATTCCTCAGTGGTTGCTGTCCCCCTCCCTATTAGTGAAACCAGAAAGGAAAACCAGGTTCTATGTCAGCTGCAGATATTATAACTGTTCCTAAAGATATAGGGTATCTGCAAGCCTTCTCTTGGTTTACAGTGTACAACACCAGTGGTTCCCAACCCTGTCCTGAAGCTAGTCAGGTTTTCAGGATAGCCCTAATGAATATGCATGAGAGAGATCTGCATATAATGGAGGTGCCAGGCATGGAAATCTGCTCCAAGCATATTCGTTAGGGTTATCCTGAAAACCTGACTGGCCTGGTGGTCCTCCAGGACAGGGCTGGGAACCACCGTACTATGCTACCCACTAGGCTACTCCTCTGTTCTGCAAGGATGTCTGGGTGGCCATTTTCATAAGAATGCTGCCAGAAACTTGTCCCTGTGCCTTGTCTTCCCACCACTGATAATTTCAATGTTTCAGTTTATAAAAGGGTTGTTCAGAATGGATGTCTCTAGCATTAAGGACATTCTTCTCACATATTCTTGAACAGGAAATCTGGTCGTCTTTCCTGTTTGAAAATGGCTGTGCAATGGATTTTGTTTGGACATTATAAGTAGGACTTCCCCATTCTGACCGGGTCGTTATTTCAAAAATGCCTCTCCATGGTAAAAATGCTTTGAATTATAGGCCCAGGCAGGTGCAGTAGAGAAGAGGGGGATTTGCTTGAGCCAGAGAGAGGGCAGCATGGATTAATTTGTCTCAGCTGCTTATAAGGATATTTCTTTTTATCTTTCAGGAAACAATGTGGAGTTTCT
This sequence comes from Geotrypetes seraphini, assembly GCF_902459505.1. Lineage (NCBI taxonomy): Eukaryota > Metazoa > Chordata > Amphibia > Gymnophiona > Dermophiidae > Geotrypetes > Geotrypetes seraphini. The sequence continues at coordinate 204,992,967 of NC_047088.1, forward strand.
TTAAAAGAAGATTGAAACAAAGTACTAACTTTGACAACCCAGTTTATGGAGAGGTAATTTTTATTTGGTTGCAATATGTTCAATAAATACAAAATGGTGAAAAGGACCTGAGGTACCCCAACCCCTCCTCCAATTATTTGACATTCATACTTTTCACTCCACAAACTTTTCTGGATTTTTATAATGAAAGCATATGTATATTTTCACTATTTGAACATTAGAGTAAGAAACAAACCCATATACCATATATACTCAAATATAAGTTGATCCAAATATAAGTCGAGACCCCCCCTTTTTCCCCCAAAAGGAGGAAAAATGGTTGACTCGAACATAAGTTGGGCAGCTTAATATTCAAGTGCCCTGCCCTGTCAGGCTCTGCACCCAGCCCCCTCCCTGCCAAGCTCTGCACCCAGCCCCCTTCCCTCCCTCCCCTATCAGGCACTGCACCCAGCTCCATTCCTGCCAGGCAATGCACCCAGCACCCTTCCCTCCCTCCCCTGTCAGGCATTACACCCAGCCCCCCTTCCTTCCTTCCTTCCCTCCCTCGTCAGACTCTGCACCTAGCACTCTTCCTTCCCTCCCTCCCCTGTCAGGCATTGCACACAACTACCTTCCTTACCTCCCCTGTCAGACTCTGCACCCTCCCTCCTACCCAAGCTCTGCACCCTGCCCCCCTCCCTGCCCTAGCCTCATACCTCTACTGCCGATCCCCAGTGGAGGTGCAGAGGGTAGGAGCAAACTTTCCGAGTTCCTGCCCCACTGCTAACTGGCTGCCGTGAGATTATTCGGCTGCTGAGCAGCACAAGCAGGTGCATGATTTGGTGCTGCTGCTCGGTGCTGAGCGGCTTCCTTACTGGCTCCTGCGAATTCTCGTACAAAGCCTAGTGGTGGTGACCTGCAATAATTTTGGAAGGGGGTATATTGTTGGCTCAAATATAAACCGGGACCCCCATTTTTTTGGGCCAAGCCCCAAAATCCCGGTTTATATTTGAGCATATACGGTACATATACCTATACTAACTTTAGTGGTCATTTTTTTCTGAGCTAAAATGTGTATAAGCAATATGGGGTTAATATTCAAAGCAATTTAAATGTGTACCAGTATTCAGCTGAATTTAACTGGACAGGGTTGCTGAATATTGACACTCACCGACCATGTCTCAGGTGGGTAGATCAGGGGTCTTAGAGGGGGCTAGCACTTGCAAAGCTATCCGGGAATGTAGGACCGCATAAAATGTAGTCCTAACTTTGCCTGGTTAGTTCTGTGGATGCTGGCATTGACCAGCACTCGCATAACTTCCAGTACTTTGATGTCTTCCCCTCCCTCTCCCCTTCCCAGTAAAGTCTGATCACCTTTCCCAACTCCAACAAGTAAACACCCCCTCTCTTATACCTTGACAAGTAAATATCTACTTCCCACCTTCAACAGCTAAAGAACCCTCAATAAGTAAAGTCCTCTGTCCTACCCCTTCCAGTCAGAATAGTCCCCCCCCCCCCCTCAACCTGGGTTTACCTGAACTTCTGGTGGTCCAGCAGAGCAAAGGGGCAGGAGCAAACCCCATTCACCTCTGCTCTAGCAACTCCATGGTAAAAATGGTTGCCTTGATCTCTAGTATGTCATTTTTTTCTATGAAGCCACTAGGGACAGGAGTGAGTAGAGGCTGCTTCCTCTTCCGTTGCACCACTGGACTACCAGGAAGTTCTGGTAGGGCCTATTTTGATTGAGGGGGGGGAGTCTTTATTTGTCAGGGGGATGGTTGGGTGCATTTACTTGTCAGGGTGGGATTGAGGATACAGGAATTCTGCGGTGCCCAGTCATTTGTTGGTCAGAGTGACATAAGGACTGGTGGCCTGACACATTGATCAACTACTGAAATTTAGTGCTTGCGCCTAAACGCAATTAACCGCTGCTGGCTGAATATTGACTGGAATGAATTTTAATTGTATAAGTGCAAACCTCTCCCAATCCTATGTATGAATTTTTTTACATTTTGTTTAAAAAAAATTTTTTTACACTATTTTTTTTTAAAATATAGTCAAATTGAATGGGGTTTCTATGTATGAATTTTGTCAAAATATCAAGTGGACAATTTTATAAAAGATGATTTTCATGGATAAAGCACTGCTTTGCCCTTGGAAATGATTGAAAATTAGCCTCCCTATTAAGCCTCCCTTTCAGTTCTGATGCTTCATCAGCTCCTTACCCACTTGACAGTAGTCTCTCTTCTACCTGCACTGGTTAGTTTCTTTACCAGTTCATTGTGTGGGTGCAGTCATAGGACAGGGCTTCCAAAACCTGTCTTGGAGCCCCCATAGCCAAGTCAGGTGTTCCAGATTCCCACCATAACTATGCATGAGATCCTTTTGTACATATTGACTTCATGCATATTCATGGTGGGAATTTGGAATATCTGACTTGCTGTGGGATCCCCAGGGCAGGTTTCGAAATCCCTGAAATAGGCAGTATTGAAGAATTTTGGTGCCTAGAGGCTATTATAGAATTAGCACATGGCATTGAGGTGCAAAACTTGAGGCACCAAGTTATAAAATTGTCCCCTATCATACGAGATTAAGTGCAAGCTTATAATTGCATATATTAATTTATACAAAAATAGCATGGTTATTTATATTTGTGATATATATTTTCTTACTGTTTAGATGGAAAAAGAACAGGAGCAGCAAGGAGTTAGAGAAGAAACACCTTCATCTTCTTCACACAAAAAGGACCAACCGCCCACTTTCACACCCACCGAAGACACATTTAAAGACACCGCCAATCTTGTCAAAGAAGACTCTGTCGTATAACTCTACTTCATCCACTAAGGAATAAATAGACACCCTCCTTTGCACATTCTTTTTATAAAGAAGCATCACTTTACAAATGTATGTATTTTCTAGCTTACAGCAAAAGAAGCCTGCTGACAAAACTGCCTTGGGGGTTTTGTAAGTATGCCAACTGATATTTTTACGAACAGTTATCATGATGTACTACTTTGTATATCTTTGCACTGATGTGGTCTGAAAATAATGTTATAAATATAATGTATATTTGTAAATTTTTTAAAATTATCTCATTAATGTTGCTAATAGAGATATGTGAAATTGGTTGTGGCATTTTTGGGGAAGCACTAATACTGATTACATTAGAAATCCAGGTTATTCATAAACAGAACCTTTTTATCACATCCCTTTATGCATTTATTATATATTTGAACTCCTTTAACTCTCTGCTTACTTACATTTTTGCACACTCATGCACACATGCGTGCATGTTCCTTTAATGAACTACATATATGTTTTATTTCATACCTTTTGATTATCATAAACAGTGACATGATGAATCAGTCATTTGGTTATTCTTGAGTAAAATATACAGTAGCGGTGTATGTAACTGAGGGTTTTCCTCTAATTTTATCTCTAGAGAATGCATAAGTACAATTAAGGGACACATTATCAATATGGGCTACTGTTAAAATGGGCTTTTTTACCACAAGTCATCTATTTGAGTACAGGACTCCATTTTATGCAATGAGACCCTGTGTTAAAATAGCATAACTTGTGGTAAAACAGTATGCCATGTTGATAATTCCTTCCCATAATGACACGTTATTTAGCTTATGGCAGAGGAATGAGTCCATCTTTTTTTTTTTTTTTTTTAATTGGATTGCTGTTTTCCTGCCTACTGTGCATTGTGCAGTGTTAAAATACCAGATAGGAAGATGGAGTGACATTTGTACACATTTCTACAAGAGTTAGAAAAACCTGTTTTAAAAGCCTAATTTGCATTTTCTTGATAAACACAACACTGATTAGATGAAACAGATCCTGTAACCTGTTAAATAATTCCATGTACCTCAGGGTTGTTTTGGATTCATCTGCTGGCTTTGGGGTTTCCCCTCGGAATTAGCCATTTTCTAAGGACCCCTTTTACAAAGCTGCTGCATCATGCACCGAAGCCAAAGGAACTGAATGGGCTTTGTAAAAAGGTCCCTAAGTGTAAAATATCACTTGCTGCTAGCTTTTTTATACAGGTCAGCAACAAATCTTTCAGCAACAATGCAAACACAAATGGTGAAAAGGAACAGCCCAAGTACTGAGCCCTCTTGGCCCCGGCCCCGTGCCACAATTACTTGGCATGCATACTTTCACTCCATAGATTTTGCTGGAGCTGTTAGTCAAATCACAAAAATATAACCCCAATTTAAGCACAAAAATACGTCAAAAGATACAAAATTAATGCTTAAAGAGATACAGGTTGAAGGCAGAAGAAACTCGCTGAATCCAACTCTTTTTAATGTTTAATTTTTGCTACGGGGTACTCAGTGTGAGGAAGTAAGCTCCAAAGAGCAGATAACAAGGCACCCACTCAACTGCTTAAAGCTGAAAGCAGAAACCCCCTGGGTTCCTGCCGCACACCATCATAGATACCCCGGAAGTGTGCTCAAATGTGTATTTAACAGTGCGATAAGTGATAAAGTAAACTAAGCACTACAAAAACAATGAAACAGTGTTTCTCTGCTTCCAACCTATGAGCCAACAAAAGAAAAGAAACGATTGGCGTGAAAAATTTGTTCAACAGGCAGTAAATTATTACTTAGCTGGAAATGCTGGAACCGCTGCTCTGTTAGTTCAAACAATGTATTCCACCAGAATACAGGCACCAGGTTCCTCAGGCAATAAGTTAGTTAATCTATATTCATGCTGAAATTGGTGCAAAAGTCCGACAAAGCCTGGTTTCAAGGCAGAGAAGCCACTTCCTCAGGGACTGCCGAACCGCAACTCCAGGAACACAAACGCCGCTGATCTGAAGCCTATAGGAGGGGGAGTTGTTAGTCAAAGCGTGTATGCAGATTCCGCTCCTAAATTTACACATGGAACTTGTAATTGATTATAATTAGCACCAGCAATTGCTTGTTAAAATGCAAATTATTGGTGTTAATTAGCGTGTTATTGAATTAAACTGTGCATGTAATTTGTGTACATGACCAAAATTACGCACAACTGCTTTTTTGTGCCTTTTATAGAATTAGGGGAGATACTGTGTGTTCACAAGCACCCTCCTCAGTAAAGCTGCATTTTTGTAGTCAGACTTATTGAATTACAAAATGAAGGCACAGAATCTTAAACATTGTCTGTATGATGTGACCTCTCTCCTTTCCAGACATAAAGAATGAGAGTGAACGCATTAATCAAAGCCAACACTGTGCCAACATAAACTTCTTGTATTACAGGATTACTTCACAATTTTTTTCCACTTCAAATTGGCAGTCAGCTTAATGTAATATATATTTACTACTAACCTATAATGTTGTACTTGGCTTATAATAGAATCATTCTGACCATTATTGTTCCAAAATCTATCAGCACACTTGCCAGTGGTAGGAAGGGATTTTTTTTAAACCCTCTCTTTTCCATTAAAGAAAATGCAAAATGTTGTGTAATTAATTGATTTTTCTTGAAAATGTAATTTTGATTGTCTATTTATTTCCTAAAGTGAATATTAAAAAAGGGAAGCAATTTCTTTGCCCATGATAATTTCTTACATTTCTTTGTCATCTTTCCCTTCATTTTTGTGATATGCCACAACTATTTCAGAAAAGTTTGCACCAGTGAAGCGGCCTGCAGGAGAAACATATCAGTTGATTTAGAGGCCCTATATGCAGAGTTTGCTAAATTGGTAATAAATTAGATTTGGGCTACTGACTATTTTATTCTGGAGTTGACAAAATATATGTTATTCTTACTTTAGAGCTTGTTGTAATCATCAGAAGATGTACTTTTGATTAGAAAAGACAACTGGAAAATGATGCTGCTGAATAAATCTAATAAAGGTGTTATTTTATCATAATTTTCCTGACTAATTTGTTTTCAGAGTTTTATATTAAAGTACAGGGTAATTACAGGGTAATACAGAAAATATCTATGGTACAGTAAATAAAAGAGTACAATTCACACTTTGCTAACATTATTCATTCCTCCCTTCCAATTTTGCAGCATTCTCCTTTATCACTCCCTCCCTCCCTCTCTCTTTCTAGGTGTGACATTTCTGGCACCTCTCTCTCTCTCAGCCACTTATAAGCTTCAGGCTGCCGGCAGCATTAAAGAGCTGAACACACTGTCTCCACTGGCCCTGCAAGCTTTCCCTCTGCTTCAATTTCCTGTTTCTATAGAGAAACTGAACCAACCATGAACTAATTCATACTTTATTTCAGCAATGTACACTATTATCTTGGGATAACCCACTACATGTGCTGTAATTTATAGGTCAACTAACCTAGCTATTAATTTCTGTGATCAATCCTTGAACTAAATAGGTAAAGGCGGAATAGAAGTATTTGTATAACAATAATAATATTTACCACTGGGGAACTTAGGGTGCCTTAATCCCTCCAGTGGTCACATGGGGCACCTTTTTCTGACTTAGTTGTGAGTGAAGGAAATCTACATAAAAATATACTTCTTTTTTGCCCTGGACCTTTTTTCTGTTCCATTATTACTGGAAAAATAATGATTTTAAGCCCACATATATCACGCCTCCAATACATACCCTTGCAATTAAGATAAATTGCAGAGTAAAAATTCCAATTTAGAGTTTTGAAAACTGAGACTTAAATATTTTTGTGAGAAAAATGCCCATCTTCTACTTTTGAGATGTTTTTCTCTTTTAAAAATAAGAGTCAGCAGTGAATTACTGGTTTCACCTCCAACCATGGGAGATAGCTGGCCATCTTCTACAGTCTGAATATCGTCTCCTTACTATTTATATATATATATATACGAGGGTTCTGTTCCAGGAACCCCCGCAAATTTCAAAAAACCGTGAATACGGCAGGGAAGGCAGGAGAGGGCAGCTGGAGAGGGAAAATCACTTGCGGTCTGCTCCGACCGCCTCTTCCTGTAGTAAAGTTAGGCTACACCAATCAGGAGCTGCTTTGACACTCAGCTCCTGATTGGTGTAGCCCCGACTTTAATACAGGAAGAGGCGGTCGGAGCAGACCGCGAATGAGTGAGTCAGCGATTCGTGAACTGCAAATTCACAGGGGAACACTATATATATATATATATATCCTATCTATTATATATCCTATCTATATCGTCTCTTTACTATCTATCTATCTATCTATCTATACTAGTATTTTAGCCCGTTACATTCGTTACAGTAAAGGAGGCTAAAATAGCCCCACCTATACCCTGACTCTGACCCCACTCATGCCCCGCCTCTATCATGCCCGGACCCTGCCTCCCACTGATCCCAGTCCCACCACCTCACCTTTCACCATTTCCTTTGTACCCTTTTGGCACACCTGACAGGATCTTTACTTACACGAGGCGGTAGCAGCAGTCCTGACGTACCAACCTTTTCTCCCTCAGTGCCCCAAAGCAGCAGTGGTCCTACCATTTCCATCTCTCCCTTTCCTCCTTTCACACCCTCTACCATCTCTCTCTGACCCTGTTTCACCTCTTTTGCCATCTTTCCCTTTCCTGTCCCCCTCTGTCCTTCCCCAAGACCATCTTTCTCTCTTGCCCCCTCCACACTCCCTGAAGTCTATCTCTCCCTATCCCCTACCATCTCTCCTGGTCCCCCTAGTAGCCCCTCTGTCCTTCTCATCCATCTGTATCTGTCTCTCTTTCCTCACCTCCTGCCTCTGCGGAGCTCTCGCAGCTCCTTCAGCCATCTTCCACTACGGCCTGCAGCTGCCAACATCCGCCTCGTGAGATTCTCGCGCATACGCACTCCTACCTGCGGTGCCCTACAGTGCACGGAAAACGGGAGCACGCAGGTGGGAGTGCGCATGCGCGCTTAGGGCTTTATTATATTAGATAATGCCACTGAATATCAGTGCCTAGGTATCCAGAAAGTAGGTGCTGTTACCCAGATAACTAGCATAGAATATTTACCTCAATATGGCTGGTCTTTATACTTCATTCCTTTGCTGTATGAATAAAGCAAAAGGATTTACTTTTATTTTGTGTTTTTGAAATAATAGTCATCCATATCTTAATCCTCTCCCTGATGCCCCATCTAGGTCGAGTTTTTTTTTCACTATAGCTTTCCATTGTCAGAAGACACAGGTTTATGCAGCCTTCAGCTGCCGACAGCCATGGCGGCCTGCAGCCGCCCACAACCGCAGTGGCCTTCAGACGCCGACAGCCGCTGACAGCCACCGCAGCCGACATCCGCCTCGGTGGATTCTCGCGCATGCGCACTCCTACCTGCAGTGCCCTACAGTGCACGGAAAATGGGAGCACGCAGGTGGGAGTGCGCATGCGCGCTTAGGGCTTTATTATATTAGATTGATAGATAGATATACACATACACTATAATTTTAGCAACTTATGATATCCTACAACTTTCCTCTGTTGATGTTGGTGGAGCCTGGTTGGTTTGTTACTCCATGACCATCCCAAGACTTCCTGTGTGTTAAGAGTTGTCAGAGCAGTATAATGTAACCATTATCATATAATAAATGATTCAAACTAAGGGGTCTTTTTACTAAGGCGCGCTAACTTATTTAACGCGTGCTAACTATTAGCGTGCGCTAAATGCTAACATGTCCATAGAATATAATGTGCACATTAGCATTTAGCATGTGCTAAATAGATTAGTGTGCGCAAAATCGACTAATGCACCTTAGTAAAAGAGGGGGTAAGTGAGTTATTAAAAAAAGATATAACTTGAGAAGCACAAGAATGGCCATACTTAGTCATAAATAAGGTTCATCAAGCCCAGTATCCTATTTCCAACAGAGGCCAAACCAGGTCACAAGTACCCAACAGAATCCCAATTAGTAGCAACATTCCATACTACCTATCCCAGGCTTTCACTACTTCTAATTTTATAATAGTTTATGGATTTTTCCTCCAGGAATTTGTTCAAACCTTATTTTTTTTAACCCTGTTACTCTGTTTTCACCATATTTTCCATCAATGAATTCCACAGCCTGTGCATTGAGTGTAAAAAGTGGGTGGGTGAAGTATGTGCATGTTAAGAACTTTTCTCTGCTCTATTTGATTCTGGGTTGGAACATTCGGTTAAATATTAGACATTGACAAGGTTTGGGTTCAGTGACTTTTTGTTCCCTGCTGGAGTTGGTAACAGTAAAGTCAACATGATAGATGAAAAGGAAGGGGTAGAGGACAGAGAAAAGTCATAACAACTTTGCATCCCATCCAGCTCCATATTGTGTTCTGGGATATTTGCTATTAAGGCATTGCTCCATGCACTTTGTTACTTTAGAAAGGCCAGTGTCACAATCTGTTCATTGACACACTGGAGTTTTTAGATCTAGAGAGAAAAATATCACCTTTAGATGGTACCAAAAACTGTTCAAAAGCAAGACATTCAGGGCCAGATTCTATAAATGGTGCCTAACTTAATTGCTTTACTTGGTTTTAATCGGCATGGTAATTGATTCATTAAAAGAAAAAAAGCATGCACCAGTAGATGCCTACGAAGGTAGACACATCTAAGGAGGCGTCTAATGGCAGCTAAGGTAAAAGTAGGGGTGGTTAGGGATGGAGATGACCTTAGATACTGTTAGGTGTGATTCTCAAAAGAACTTAGGCATCTACAATGTAGGCCAGTAAAATCCTGGCCTATACTGCAGACACCTAAGTTATGTGGTAGGTGTCATTAGCCACGATTCTTTAAATGGTGCCTAATTGTGACTGACACATAGTAGGTGCCATTTTTGTAGGCAGCTGCCGATGTAGGTGCCATTTATAGGATCTGTTCCTCAGTGCCTTATTCCTAAAGAACGTTGACTCACTCTGTAGTTATTGGAAAAAAAAAGAATATCTATTTATTGCACAGAGGCACAACATTTACATCTAAACTGCAAGCTACTTTTGTTAATATTTTAAAATAAAAGATGTGAAAAGGATCCTGAAAGTGACAGCCAGAAAGGAAGAGGCCTAATGGTTACAGCAGCAACCTGGCCATCCAGGTAGCCAAGGTTTCAATTTTGCTGATGCTTTTTGTTACCTTACCTTTTACCTTAGCTGCCATTAGACACCTCCTTAGATGTGTCTACCTTCGTAGGCATCTACTGGTGCATGCTTTTTTTCTTTTAATGAGTCACGCTGATTAAAACCAAGTAAAGCAATTAAGTTAGGCACATTATTTCAAATATAAGCTTAGGATCTATTGTATATTTACTAGGGGCTTCTTTTACTAAGCTGCGATAGGGCATTAATGCGCGGAATAGCGCGCGCTACAATGCTGCATGCGCTAGACGCTAACACCAGCATTGAGCTGGCGTTAGTTCTAGCCACATAGCGTGGGGCTAGCGCGCACTAATCTGCGTGCGCTAAAAACGCTAGCGCACCTTAGTAAAAGGAGCCCTAGGTTGTGTTATTAATTGGTGATAATGCATATTATTTGCCTATTAGGCAACTTGATGCAAAAAATGCTGCCCAATACATATTTTAAAAAAACCTAGTGAACTATGTCACAGCTTATTATGCTAACCAAACAATGCAGTAGTAGTAGTAGTACTGCAGGACTATCACTAGGGGAGCACATAGTGTCATTTTTGAAAACTGAGCTAAGATAGGAGCAATCAAAAATTGAACATACATCTATACATGTTTGTACATCAGGATTTACATTTGTATTGCAAAAGTGCATATATTAGCCAGCCTTTTACAAGAGGGATTAAGAGAGGTATCCTCCATAATCCTCCACCATTTATTGGCCCCTTCAATTTGACATTAAAGGACTACACTTCTCCCTCCGTATATGCGGTTTCTGCACTCGTGATTTCAATTATTCGCGGTTTTTCCATGAGTGCAGAAACGGGAACTAAACTGAAAAACCAGGAAGCAAAGTCCTCGCTCCCATCCCCACGAACTGCACCTCCCAGGGCTGCCTGGTGAGAGGATGTGCCTTCCCATGCAGAGCGCCGTAACGTGCATGCCGCAACTCTCTGCCTGAGTGACTGGATTTGCAGCGTCTTTGGAGGCAGGAGCGCGAGGCCACGGCTGTTCCGTCGGGATTCCCGGGAGTGGGATAGGAAATCCGTGGTGGGCCACCTCCCCTCTCCCCTCCGCACTCCTGTCCGGTTCCAGAGGCCACATAGGGTCCAGCCAAGGCCAGTTTGTCCCCATTGTGGGGAAGCTGCTGACATGTTGAATATGTGGAAAGTGCGGGAGCTGGTGGATAAAGTGTGAGAATGGCTTCATCCAGCCAGGGAAGAGGTACCCCCTGGCTCTCCCTGCCCACCATCCCCTCTCTCTCTCAGCTGCTAAGGAGAACCCATCATGGCGGTGCCGGGCTCAATTTGAAGAAGGCTGGGAAGGCTGAAACATCATATGTAAAGTTATTCGCGGTTTTTATGTATTTGCGGTTCAGTCCAGCCCCAATCACCATGAATACAGAGGGAGAAGTGTATTGCAACTTCTGTGTCACATTAGTGGCATTTACAAATATATTATTGCAAATTGCTGACATGCATATGTATGTGCCATTACTTGTAAATTGGTACTTTACAACTTACATGTGTTACGAGTACTACCCATTTATCTCCTGTTGATATTTTCCAAGTTTAGAGTTGTAAAATAGGTGCTTTGCCACTTGTATCACCATATAAACATGCATTCCTACTTGAATTTCAGAACAAGCTCTATGTTGGTCAAAACTGTTCTGAAATATTCCCAAAATTGTGTACATCCTGACTTGATCCAGGCTGAGCCCTGACCTTACCGCATTATGTTCTTATTTGGTTCTCAACTCATTAACTATTAGACTACCCCTCCATTTACAAATGCATTCCTGAAGTTTTATACACCTATGCAAATATGAGGGGCTGCTGAAAAGTTCTCAGCCCAACCAACAAAGTTGGGGCAGTCTCCACTGAGGGCTATACACTTAGACCAGTGATTTTTTTTTTCCACCTTCTTTTTTCATTTTGTTGGAAAAATATGGAATGAAAAAAAGTGGAATATCGCTGGATTAAATATATAGCCCTCAATAGAGACTGCCCCAACTTTGTCACACAAAAAGATCTCTGTGTCAAATGCCTTGGAAATCTAGATTTTCAAGAGGCATTTCAGAAAGTACCTCATGAAAGACTTATGAGGAAATTAGAAAGTCATGGGAATGGCGGTAATGTTTTTATAATGGATTCAGAACTGGTTTAAAGAAAATAGAGTAGAGTTAAATGGAGAAGGGTAAATAATGGGATTGACAAAGGCATACACAGCACGAACAGCACAGAGTGCACAAAACTGGAATACCCAGTGAAGAACTCAAGCAAAGATCTGTTGACTTTTCCTCCTTTACTGAGGTCTAATAAAAATAAAAAATAGGGAAGAACCTTGTTGACACCCCCCCATTTCAAATATAAGATTTGTTTGAATACTTTATCATTGAAGAGAGGTGTATTTTTGGTGATTTTGATAGTTCTCTTTTTGCCTGCATATAATTTTAGTTAAATAATGGGATTCCCCAGGGGTCTTTGCTGGGACTGCTGCTTTTTTAACATGTATCAATGATCTAGAAATAGAATAACTAGTGAGATCATTAAATCTGCTGATGACATAAAGTTGTTAAATCACAAGAGGATTGTGAAAATTTGCAAGAGGACCTTGTGAGACTAGGAGATGACATCAAAATAGCAGATGGCGTTTAATGTGAGCAAGTGCAAAGTGATGCGTGTGGGAAAGAGGAACCCGAACTATAACAACGTGATGCAGGGTTCCACGTTAGGAATCACTGCCCAGGAAAAAGATCTTGGAGTCATCGTTGATGATACGTTGAAACATAAGAACATAAGAATTGCCACTGCTGGGTCAGACCAGTGGTCCGTCATGCCCAGCAGTCCGTTCACGCGGCGGCCCTCTGGTCAAAGACCAGCGCCCTAACTGAGACTAGCCCTACCAGCGTACATCCTTTTTCAGCAGGAACTTGTCTAACTTTGTCTTGAATCCCTGGAGGGTGTGTTCCCCTATGACAGACTCTGGAAGAGCGTTCCAGTTTTCCACCACTCTCTGGGTGAAGAAGAACTTCCTTACGTTTGAACGGCATCTATCCCCTTTCAACTTTAGAGAGTGCCCTCTTGTTCTCCCCATCTTGGTTAGGGTGAACAACCTGTCCTTATCTACTAAGTTTACCCTCAGTTCAGTGTGTGGCAGGAGCTTAGAAACCTTCTCCTTTACAAAGCCTCACTAGCATTTTTAGCGCCAGATGATGGCCAGCACTAAAAACGCTAATGCAACTTTATAAAGGAGGGGGGAAAGTAAATAAAAGGCATTATCAGAGAAGGAATGGAAAATAAAGATGGGAATGTTATAATGCCTTTGTATTGCTCCATGGTGTAGCTGCACCTCAAATACTGTGTGTAATTCTGGTCACTGCTTCTCAAAAAAGATATAACGGAATTAGAAAAGGTATAGAGAAGAGAGACAAAAACGATAAATGGGATGTGACAATTCCCCTGTGATGAAAGGCTAAAGCAGCTAGGGCTCTTCAGCATGGAGAAGAGGTGGCTCAGGAGAGATATGATAGAGGTATAAAAAATACTGAGTGGAGTGGAATGGGGGAATTGTGAATTGCTAATCAACTCTTTCCAAAAATACTAGGACTAGGGGGCATGCAATGAAGCTACTAAGTAGTAGATTTAAAACAAACCAGCGAAAATTTCTTCACTCATTGTGTAATTAAACTCTGGAATTCATTGCCGGAGAATATGGTGAAAATAGCAAGTTTAAAAAAGGTTTGGATAATTTCCTAAAAGAAAAGTCCATAAGCCATTATTAAAATGGACTGGGGAAAACCCACTACTTATTCCTAGGCTAAACAGCATAAAATCTGTTTGTTTGGTTTTTTTTTTTTTTTTTTCATTTTTATTTATTTTTTAACTCACAATAAGTATAACACAAATACAATCATTTTATACCTTAACATTACTTAATATATCATCAAATTATAGCTTTCATCAAATATCCCCCTCCCTTATATCCAACAATTAATCATAAGCAGAAGAAATCATAAAATATTCCCACCCACCCCCATCCCACCCTAGACGTGCATGATCAAAAGGGAATTAATATTTATTCTTTGGAATCTTGCCAGGTACTTGTGACTGGGTTGGCCATTGTTGGAAATGAGATACTGGGCTTGAAGGACCTTCGGTCTGTCCCAGTATGGCAACTCATATGTTCTTATGTTATAGGATCGCCTCCATAGTATCTACAGCATATAGAGCAGGGGTGGCAAAGTCCCTCCTCAAGGGCCGCAATCCAATCGGGTTTTCAGGATTTCCCCAATGAAGATGCATGAGATCTATTAGCAGACAATGAAAGCAGTGCATGCAAATAGATCTCATGCATATTCATTGATTGTTATAGAAGACTATACTGTAATCCTTAGGTAAAAATACCTGCATTTAGCATGCTGTTGCATGTTCATTTGGCATTTGTAGTAATATTATCCCTGAGGTGCAGCCAGTCAAGCTTCATTAGGAAAGCTAATTTACTAAATGCACTTCTCAAATATTTGTAAGAGTTAGCTTAGTTTATTAATGGTTTAATGGAGGATTTTGAAACACTACTGACGATCTTTTAATGGCTTTTAAGCCACTGCATCAGGGCTGTGACACCAATGCTCCAGCCTATGATTCGCAGAGTAAACCTCTTTCCAGTGAAAGCAAGCAGGAGTTTTACTCTGCGAATCGATAATCTGGAGCGTTGATGTCAGGGCCCTGAAGCAGTGGCTTAAAAGCCACAAAACAATCGTCAGCCTGGCTTTTTTTTAACTAGCCTGTATTTTCTAGTTAGTTCTGACTATTTTCATGCTCCCACCTGCCAGTAATAAGTTATATACAAAAGTTTTTGCCAGTGATGCTTGGGTGGAAGGGAGTTGGAACACCTCTCCGTGTCTGAGTCTTATCTTTCACCTTAAAATACTTTTTCTAGCATTGGTGTGTACTGACCTAATGGAGTGATTTGTTTTCTAGTATATTGTAAATATATTGTATGCATGAGCAGTTGTATGCCTCCAGAAAATTGTTCATAAGAGATACTATATTTATACATATTGATAAATATTGCAGTCACTTTGTATACAACCCGTCCATGCTCTGAGTTAGCAATACGAGGAGCCAATGGAACAAAAGAAATTGGAAAATCACTAAGGGCTCCTTTTACAAAGGCGTGCTAGCATTTTTAGTGTACGCACCGGATTAGCGCGCGCTACCTGAAAAACTACCACCTGCTCAAGAGAAGGCGGTAGTGGCTAGCGTGTGGGGCATTTTAGCGCACGCTATTCCGTGTGTTAAGGCCCTAATGCACCTTTCTAAAAGGAGCCCTAAGTGTATAGCCCTCGATGGAGACTGCCCCAACTTCGTTGGCTGGGCTGAGAACTTTTCAGCAGGCCCCTCGTATAGTCCCACCATAGGGTGCTCAGGAACAAATCATCTGAAGGGTGGTAGGCAAGCATAGGGAAAATACCAGAGCTGCTGTGGGAGTGTATGAGCCTCTTGGTGACCCTCCTAACCACCCAAAGTCTAAGAACCACCTTCTCCTACCTTCAGTAATTTAGTGCAGCCACACTAGCTCTCTACCCAAAAAGCCTTGGGCAGTGGTTCCTAGATGCTGCCGCCGACTGACTTGGAAACCTTCCTTCTGATGCATTTCTTTTCCTTAATATTATATGGGAGGCCCTCTCAATATTTTTTCCAAAGGACCCCCAATGTTCTAGTTATGCCACTGGGTGAATCTCTTCATAAAGGCAGTTAATACATCTCAATAAATAAATTTAAATTAAATTAAGATATTACCCCAATAATATGAGACTCAGGTTTAAAACTCCTTGAGTTTGGTGATAGGGAGGGTTTACTATGCAGTCCTCAGCAATCTCTACTCCAGTGTATGTATTATCTTCCTTTCTGCATATCTCATTGAACTGTAAGAATCTGGCCAAGCAGTGAGTTGTTTTCTGCTAAATGCTGTGAAGCTTGCTAGGATTGCAGGGTCAGGTAGAAATCATTACCAGTTGGAATAATTATAGGATACTATTTGAAACTGTCAGAAAAGGTCAGTGGCCACAGTTGTCCCTTTGGCCACCGAACTTGCATAGCTGGCAATGAACTATGTGCCATTACATGTCAAGAGCTGACATCAAAAACCACAACATTTCATCCATGGTCTGAAAATATAGAAGAACCGTTATCACAATGTTATTAGGGCTAAAAATATAGTGCGGAATGACAGATAATTTACTGCACAAAGCTAGGATTGTTTGAATTAATTGTTTTATATGTAAAATGGTGTCCTCTATTATTTCCATTTCTCCTTTGCCTTCCTCCTTTCTTGTACTCAACTTCAGGAGTTTCTCTTAGTTCCATCCCATTTTGTAATCTGTGTAGCATATTGTATTACTTTATTAAACTTGAATGGTTTCCTGGAAAAAATATTTCCACAGTACTGCTCTATATCAAATTTATATTAGTGTCTGAATTTGTAAATTGAATAACTATAAAATTAAACAATACCCTTTATAAATCTAATCTCAATCACAGAATTCACAAATTACCATTTTTAAAACTCAGATTACTGAAATGGGCTACTCAGTAGCATAGTAAGTAGGGCAGAGGGCGGACTACCCCAGGTGCTGTCTTTGCGAGGGGCACTGGTGCCGGTGCCTTTCCTCCTCTCTGCCCCCCCTCCACCCCCATGTACCTCTTTAAATGTTCACCGGTATGAACAGCATCTTCCACTGACCTCAACTCCCATCTGATGTCACCTCCTGGTCACGTGACCAGGAAGTGATGTCAGAAAGAAGCTGAGGCTGGCACAAGCAGCAAGTGGAAGTTGTTGCTTGTGGGGGCAGAGGGTGCCAAGCAGCGGGGAAGAATGGGGGCACATGGCGCAGAAAATCTGGGTGCTACCACCCCTGGCGCCAACCTCCGCTATGCCACTGGAGCTTGTAATGACCAAGTTCAGTAGTGTATATTTATCTGTTTTATATATACATTTTGCTTTTTATTTATGCACAGTTATTTGATTTTATCCTTTTTATTTAATATTGATTTTTTATTTATAAACAACTATGTATTTGATTTTAAAACTGATGACGATTGTTGATTTGTCAATTGATTTTAATTACTGCATTACAGCAGTTAGTTAATTAGGCATGTGCCTTTGATCCTGTAATGCAGTGTATTGCAAATTGTGTGCCGTGGCAGATTCCAGGTGTACCCGAGATGCCGGTCAGGAGGCGAGGCGCTGGCACCGGATGACTGCTTACAAAATCAGCGGCATACGCATTTCACTACAGATGTGGATGCCTAAGAACGTATCAGCACATCAAACTTCCAGTGTTATTTTTTCCGTATTGTTTTTACTGCTTTTTCTCTCTCCGATCCTCAGAGGTTTAAACTACCCACTGGTTCATGTAAAACATATCACTGAACCCGATCTTCATAGGATCAGTTATTCATAATGTTAACTTTATATTTAATTTTATAGCATTTTATATTGCTTTTTTAAAATTTACTTTTGTGATATTTCCTTAGGGAGCGTCTCCACCAACATGTCCATGTTTCAATACTTTCGTCAGGGTTGAGGCTCCCGATTTAAATTATCTTGCTCTAAAGAAACTGCTCCTCTCAATATAGAATCACGCTCGAGAGGAGCGGTTTCTTTAGAGCAAGATAATTTAAATCGGGAACCTCAACCCTGACGAAAGTATTGAAACATGGACATGTTGGTGGAGGCGCTCCCTAAGGAAATATCACAAAAGTAAATTTTAAAAAAGCAATATAAAATGCTATAAAATTAAATATAAAGTCAACATTATGAATAACTGATCATATGAAGATCGGGTTCAGTGATATGTTTCACATGAACCAGTGGGTAGTTTAACCCTCTGAGGATCGGAGAGAGAAAAAGCAGTAAAAACAATACGGAAAAAATAACACTGGAAGTTTGATGTGGTGCATTTAGTTTAAATTGGATTCCAGTTCATGTATAGCCACTAATATTATTGTTATTAATAAGAACGTATTAGAGCATCTGAAATAGAAGATTGTGTATCTTTATGTTCATTTCGTCAATCGGTATTCAGACTCCTGAGGCAGGCCCATAGGGGTTGAAACACGACCAAGTTAATTCAATTTACTGAATAAAAGAAATTGAACATTAATTCATCACCTTCGTTGTGTATTTTCTGTCTACACCAGGGGTGTCAAAGTCCCTCCTTGAGGGCCGCAATCCAGTCGGGTTTTCAGGATTTTCCCAATGAATATGCATGAGATCTATTTACATGCACTGCTTTCATTGTATGATAATAGATCTCATGTATCTTCATTGAGGAAATCCTGAAAACCCGACTGGGTTGCGGCCCTCGAGGAGGGTCTTTGACACCCCTGCTCTATACCCAGAATCTCGCCACAGCACACTAGTGCTTTATGTCTATAACAGGGGTGTCAAACTCAATCACATTAAGGGGCCGAAATCCAAAACACAGGCTAAGTCACGGGCCAGACCCGCCCAGTCTCCACCCCAGACCCCGCCCCCATAATAATAATAATTATAACACCATTTTTTCCATTCATTTTTCATATATACACACACACACACATAATCTTATTAATCACATAATGGTAATGGTTAACCACAAAATTAAACTACAGAAAACACACTGTATGCTTCTCAACATTCATTCCTACCAGAACACAGATAACCCCTTTGCAAATATGGGACCAAAAACTAAAAGTACTAATATATTTTTTAAAAAACACCATAAGATTCAAGTTTCTGTATGCAGTACAACCCCCAGAGAAAAAGAAACAAATGTATTTCTTCCTGAGCAGTACAAAAGATAGACAGTAGATTAAAATGCTCAAAACTGGCACAATTCAAACACTAATTTGAAAATAAAACCATTCCCCCCTACCTTTGTTGTCTCCCTCCCTCCATGCTGTGCCTCCCTCCAGCAGGTGTCTAACCTTCTGGCCAGCTCCAGCCTGGCCGTTTAATGCGGCCCGCGGTCCGATGCACCCCGGTGTCATCTTGTGGCCGGCTCCCTCCTCCTCACAACTGTAGTGTGCACGGAGTTGCATGCAGCGGCTCCTTGGGCATCCTGCACCTGAACTGGAAGCCTTTTCTCTGACGTCACAGCGTCAGAGGGAATGCTTCTGAATGAGGTGTGGGACGCACGAGGAGCCATTGCATGCGACTCCGTGTACATTAAGGCTGTGAGGAGGAGGGAGTTGGCCACAAGGTAAAACTGGGGGCATTGGACAGCGGGCCACATAAAATGACCAGGCGGGCTGTATTTGGCCCCCAGGCCTTGAGTTTGACACCTGTGGTCGATAACAAAACACTTGCATTTATATGCCACTTGCACACATAAATGTACAGAAGTCCAGCACTTTCATGGGTAGGTGTACACATACATGCGTAAGTGGCTGCAAAGCAACTCCAGTAAATGCTATTTTGTAAGGGTGCATGTAATTGGCAAGGGCTTTGCATGAGAGGGGCATGGGTAATGCTGCCATTTATGCCACCTACAGAATACTGTAGATTACATGGCCCTTGCTGCAAGAAGGCGCCTGCAGTGACACCAGGGCCCTGATTCTATAAATGGTGTCTGCTGGTAGGCACCTAGATCAGCATATCTACCAAGTTAGGCGCCTAATTTTTTAAAAATTGATTTAAATTAGTTGAAGATGCAGAATTACAAGAAGCCATCAAGAGAAGACTTAAGGAAATGTAAAAGAGGGAGCACTTCTATGCTTGGCATCAGACAGTCGATTGCTTTCTAATTCAGTGGACAAAATTTGCTTTAGAAATGTTGCTTTATACGTGTAATGTTTGCCAAAAAGTGAGCAAGGTTAGGGGTGGAGTTTGGGTGTGGATTGCCTTAGGTGCCGGTAGGCGTCAATGTTAGGTGCCAGTAAACTAGGCCAAGAAAATCCTGGTCTAATATATCGGCGCTTGATATTATGACACGTATCGAATCGAGTTGGGCACCACTAGGTGTGATTCTACAAACGGTGCCTAAATTTGATTGACGTGCTATAGGCACCATTTTTCCAAGCGCCTACCGATTTAGGCGCCGTTTATAAATTCAGGACCCAGGTCCATAGCTGGTGTAATTATGGATGCATAAATATAAGGGGCACCAATGTCAGGTTACGCAGTATGGTGCAGTATGGGGAGAGTGTGGCTCAGTGGTTAAAGCTACAGCCTCAGCACCCTGGGGTTGTGGGTTCAAACCCACGCTGCTCCTTGTGACCCTGGGCAAGTCACTTAATCCCCCCATTGCCCCAGGTTCATTAGATAGATTGTGAGCCCACCAGGACAGACAGGGAAAAATGCTTGAGTAGCTGGATGATCTCATGTAAACTGTTCTGAGCTCTCTTGGGAGAACGGTGTAAAAAATTGAATAAATAATAATAATTAATAATAAAAAATATTCTGCAATGGAATCTGGATGCATACATGCCATCATACTCATAGAATAAGATCTCACTGCACCCACTTAATAGAATTGCCCCCTTACTGCATTATAGATTAAAAGCCTATAAATAGACTGCAATCTATTAGAATTGCTTGCTACAAATTGTACCTTGAATAAAGCAAGATCCTTAGCAAATACCAGTCATCTGTATGGACAGTGATATTTTAAACATTTAAATATTTTATTACATGTGATCTACCTGTTTTATACAGTTCTAAATGTAATGCAATTCTCCTACAGAGAAGGCTCCTTTGAAAACATTTAGAGACCCTTTTATTAAAGCTTACTGTATGCTAATGGGCATTAGTAATTGCTAAATGCTTCGTGACCCACAGACCGGCATACGTTGGCCCACCCTAAATTTTTGTAAAAGGGCCACTCAGTGACAAAAATAATGCATGAAGACAAACCCAGACAAAAATATAGAACAAATAAATAAGTCTTTTGTTTCTTCTGTGTGCAATCAAACTGGCTCAAGCATTCAGAGTGCACTATGAGCATGTACAGTGGCCTAACAAACAAATTTGATGGAAGACAAATCAGTGCACTCTGTTGGCAGGAGGGTAAACTGCACCCAGGTTAATTTGAGGTGTTAACCCACTAGAGATCAGACAACAGGATGTGAATTGATGAACCATTATAAAACATTTACATAAATTTGGTAGACTTTGAATCTACCTCAACAGGCTACAAATGTTTGTTTATGAGGAAGGTTTTCTTTCAGTGTAAAAGAGGAAGTTCTCTGAGTCAGCAATTAAGACAAAGATGTTAGGTAGCTAAACTATAGAAATCTATATCTCTCAGTGCAAAGTTGTAACATACTGTATGTTCACCTGGTATTAACCAAAGCACCATTAAATCATTTTGATTAGAAATATTCTAATACTTCCATTATACAGAATGTCTGTATTAAAGAACCTTTTGGAAAAAGAGGTTCAGTGTCTTTACACAAAATAGAACTGTTATACAGAAGTGGAATCATCCAGTTGTATTTTGCTTTTCAGGATCACAAAATCTTGCACAAATGTTGGCATATATGACAAGGGTATCCAGAGAAATTTGGCATCCTTCCCTGCACTGTAACGAGTCCGAGGATACAGGCTTGTTAAAGCGTGCTCCATGCATTGCACAACCAGAGAAAGGTCTTCATTAATAAATCGTTCGGTAATTTCATGTTTTTTTGCTGTATCTGGAAAAGGCAAAGCATTCATTGTTTACAGATAGACACAAAGAAATAAAAAGTAGGATGCCCTCCCGCCTTCGATCACTACTAGCCATTAGCAAGCCTTGGAAGCATCATTATTATTTACATATCCTCCGCTTGCTATTATATTGAATAACAGGCCTTTTGCTAATGCTTTTTCTCCCTTTGTAGAAGCCAGTTTCCCTCCTGAACTAACAACTTCCTTCTTCATCCTACAGTACAGTTATGGCTACAGCATGCGTGCAAATACTGCTCCTGAATAGTCCAGATCCAGTTCCAGTACATGCCTTACTGTTAGCCTTCAGGAAGAGGAGATGCTGGAAAGCATCAAAGGCCTGTGGCTATTTTTCTAGAAATAGGGTAAAATCAGTTTAAAATGATTTTCACCTTTGCAAAAGCCAAGGTGCTTAAAGGTAAAACCCGATTTAAACTGATAACGAAGGACTCTACACACATACTAACTTTAAAGCTCATATATGCAACCCAAGTATCTCAGGTTCACAAAGTTGTTTTGCAGGGTCAATATAGAGGTGCTTCCAGTTATATGGGGTTGTGTCTATAAAATCAGATCAAAAAGTAATTCTTCAACTGGAAATAAGTAAAATAAAAAATGAGAATGGAACATACCTTTCTGTAATTCTTTAGTTATGGTCAAGCTGTTCTTACCTCTTTGTATATAATCTTTTCCATATTGTCTTTTAACATCTGCTGGAAGGGTATTCCAAATGTCCATCTTTTCTTTCAACACCTTATTCACATCAGATAATGGTGTTCTGAACAATCCTGGCTCAATGCAAGAAACCTTCACTCCAAATGCTTTCATGTCTCGTCTGCAAGCATAATATCCTACTATGAAATCTGATTTTTCAAAATCCTGTTATTTAACTGAACAAAATGTATCCTGGTTCTAATAATGGCCAATTCAGGTCTCAAGCAGATTCTAGAAATGGGAACAACGAGTGATGTGATTAAACCCTCTCCTCCCTCTCTTTTACTAAAGGGGTGGTGGTGGTAAATTTGCAGATGACATAAAACTATTCAATTTTGTTTAAAAGCATGCAGACTGAAAATTTACAAGAAGACCTTTAAGAAATTAGAACACGGGGCATCCAAATGGCAGATGGAATTTAATGTGGACACTCTGCCTGATCCTATATAATAAAACCCTAAGCGCGCATGCGCACTTAGGGTTTCGTGTTCCCTGCCGCCGTGGTGTGTGATCCATGGCTGTGTTCCAACCCGGCAGCAGGGAACATTCTGGCCACTCCCCTCCTCCCGCCATCACTCACCATGGAAGCCAGGCAAGCTCTCTCCCTGCCCTCGTCCTCGTCAGGGAACACACCTCCCGCCCTTACTCGCCGCTGCCGCTGATGCTGATCCTCCTCTAAAGAGCAGCCTGCGATGGTGGCCGACTTTAGAGAACCTCTCAGGCCACTCTCCAACCTCGGTAGCACGTTCCCTCTGATGTACGGGATCATGTCAGAGGGAATGTGCTACCGAGTTGGAGAGCGGCCTGCGAGGTTCGCTAAAGCCGGCCACCACGATCGCAGGCTGCTTTAAAGAGGAGCAGGCCAGAAGACGCTGGGATGGAGGGAAGGTAAGAAGCGGAATCAGGGGGAGAGGGAAAGGGGGCTGCTTTGGGGGGGGGGAGATGTGCTGGGGACAGACAGTTTTGCTTTGGGGGGAAGACAGAAGGGGCCATGGAGAGACAATGAGAGGGAAAGAGGGCTGCTTTGGAGGGGAGGTGTGCTGGGGACAGACAGTTTTGCTCGGGGGGGAAGACAGAAGGGGCCATAGAGAGACAAGGAGAGGGAAAGGGGGCTGCTTTGGGGGAGAGGTGTGCTGGGGACAGACAGTTTTGCTCTGGGGGGAAGACAGAAGGGGCCATGGAGAGACAGGGAGAAGGAAAGGGGGCTGCTTTGGGGGAGGGGTGTGCTTGGGGCAAACAGCTTTGCTCTGGGGGGGAAGACAGAAGGGGCCATGGAGAGATAGGGAAAGGGAAAGGGGGGCTGCTTTGGGGGGGACAGACAGCTTTGCTCTAGGGGGAAGACAGAAGAGGGCAATTGAGAGACACTTAGGGAAAGGGAAAGGGGGCTGCTTGGGGGAGAGTGTGTGCTGGGGGCAGACAGCTTTGCTCGGGGGGGGGGAGGAGACAGAAGGACACAGACAGCGGCTAAGGAGAGAGAGATAAAGAAACACAGACAGACACATCTATTCTAGCACCCGTTAATGTAAAGGGCTTAAAGACTAGTTACAGAGAATTGTTTGTAATGTGGACACTCTGCCTGATTACAGAGAATTGTTTGGAAGCAGACAGAGAAGCAAGAATGCTGTTCACAACAGGCTCCTGTAACTCAAATTAAACACCACACTTTTTGTTTATTTACAATTTAAACTTTTATAGGCTTTTGTTCAGTCTGTGTTGAGGCACCAGTCCTCAGTTTTATTGCAAATCTTTTCCATTTATTTTGTCTGGAGAAAGGAAAAATGTATCTTCTCTTCATATTACAAACAATTCTGCTTATGTCTTGTGATCTGAGCTGGATCTGTATTTACATCGAACCCTCCTCCTGGACTACAAAAGAAAACGCCCACAGTAGCCTACCTCAACTGGACCATTGAAGGATATCAGAACCAGAAACTACAAAGTGCATAACCGATCTATGCCACTGGAAATACTACTCAGTGAAATCAAATGAAGCCGCAAACATGTTCTTAAGTATGAGTTGTTCTTAAGTTGGGTGTCTTTAACTTGGGAACTGCCTGTATAACATTCTTAGTCTTGTTTACCATCCCTTTTCTAATAATTCGCAGCATCTTGTTTGCTGTCTTCGCCGCCACTGCACATTAGGCAGAAGGTTTCAGCATATTGTCCATGATGACACCCAGATCTTTTTCTTGAGAGCTGACCCCCCATGGTGGACCCAAGCATTCGGTAACTATGATTTGGATTATTCTTCCCAATGTGCATCACTTTGCATTTGTCCACATTAAATGTAATCTGCCATTTGGACACCCAGTCTTCCAGTTTCCTAAGGTCTTCCTGCAGTTTTTCACAGTCCGATTGCGTTTTAACACCTTTGAACAGTTTAGTGTCATCTGTAAATTTAATCACCTGACACATAGTTCCATTTTCCAGATCATTTATAAATAAGTTAAATAGCACCGGTCCCAGTATGGAGCCCTGTGATACACCACTATTTACTTAAAGTAAGGTCCCTGATTTGCTGTTGACCTGCCAATTTCCATCCCCCCCCTTTTTTAACTTATGTGAAAAACTTCGGCACAGATCCTTATGTGAAATACTTATGTGAAATACTTCTTCACCGAAAGGGTGGTCGATCATTGGAACGAGCTACCTCAGCAAGTGATTGAGGCCAACAACGTGTCAGATTTTAAGAGAAAATGGGATATCCACGTGGGATCTCTAGGGGAGTAAAAGTCAGGGAGTGGGTCATTGGTATGGGCAAACTTGATGGGCCGCGGCCCTTTTCTGCCGTCAATTTCTATGTTTCTATGTTTCTATCCTGCATCTAAATTTACACATGTAACTTGTAACTGATTTTAATTAGCAACAATAATTGCTTGTTAAAACACTATAATTATCTGTTCTAATTAGCTTGTTATCCAATTAAATACACACACAATTTGGGAACATGACCAAAATTGTGCATGCAATTTTTAGTGCTTTCTATAAAATTAGGGGCTTATAGTCTTGTATAATTGATTGCCATCCAGGCAAAAACTTACCTTAAACTGTCATTAAATCCTTCTACTCCAAATTTTGCCACAAAATATCCACCTCCACTAGTTGCCACTCTTCCCCCAATGCTGCTTACGTTCACTACTCTTCCCCTGGCTTTCTTTAACAAGGGAAGCAAAGCCAATGAAACATTGATTAGGCCCATTAAATTAACTTCAATGGGTGCTCTGAAATGGTCAATGGTCAGCCAGTCAGTAGGAGCCAATTTCCCCATGATCCCGGCATTATTAATCAGACCCCAGAGACCTGCAGAGAAATTGAAAAAAAATTAGACTTGCTTTTCTGAAGTATGCTGTGAAAACTGCAAGACTGTTTATATCTATTCTGCAGGTTGTTTTACATTCTTTAATCTTTAATTTGTATTTCGTATTTCTTATCTTTTCATTCCTTTTTAATCTGTTTGTAATTCTGAATTGAACATTTAGTTACTCAGCTATAGGTCATCTTTGCTCAAGATTTTTTCCGAGGAATCTGGAGTATCGTTCTGCTTGAAAGCATATTTTTAGATATAAAAGTCTTATGGATGCATGAGAGACTAAAAATTATACAGTATACACTATATGTGTGGAGTTTTTTCACAGACCAGTGATGATACAGACTGCTTAGGCTACTGTTAGTCCCGGTGGTCTGTGTATGAGGCCTGTTTTTCTCCACTTTTTTGGGTTTATGATGTCAATGTGTGTTGTTTTTGGCTGAATGAGTGAGACACCCTGCAAAACTTATTAACTGTGCAATTAAAACTCTTTTTTCTTGGTATTACTACTAATAATCATTTCTATAGTGCTATTAGATATGTGCAGCTCTGTACACATTGCGGGATCCTTTTGCAGTAGTGATTCTTGTGTGGCAAATGTGTTATAGGCAAACAGAAGAGCACCTCGCCTTGGAATATATGCAGACAAACAGAAAGGCAAGGGAGGCGTCTTTTCAACCAATGATCGAGTCTTTACTGAAAACAAGTGGTTCCAAAGAGGATCCCAGTTGCTGTGTATAGCAAATGCCTTCCACAGGGGACACTTGGCTAGTAGTCACTGAGTCCAAGACACTCTTTGGTGAACGGACGAAGCGTTCAGAGCAGTCAAAATTGAAAGCCCATTCAGTTCCTATGGACTGCATCACATTTGCTGTATCAGAACTCGCTACTGCGACTTTGTAAAAAGGGTCCTATATATAAGTACGTCTTCTGTCTCTAGTGGGCTCACAGTCCAAGGGCCCCTTTTAAAAAGCTGTGGTAGCGCTTCTGTGACAAATGCACCATATTCTATTGGTGCTTCCTCAGCTTTATAAAAGGGACCCTAAGGGGTTTTCTTGGTGCCTAGGGCAATGGAGAGTTAAGTGAATTGGCCAGAGCCACAAAAAGCGGCAGTGGAAAAAAATAACATATCTTTAAGAGTACAATTAATCGCAATTAAAATTTTAAATACATTATGCATAACATTATGCATAACTTACTTCTCAAGAGAGGCTATTTATATCCCCTTAGTTTAGCAGTTCAGAACTTGGGTTAGCATGGCCATAGTATTCTTGGTATCTAGGCCATTAATATGAATGGCCTAGACTTAAAAGACTTTAAAAGACTTTCTCTTCAAATTGCATAGAAAGCCTTTCAGTCTAGTTCCATTGTAAAGAAAGGGGAATGTTCTGTATGAGGATGCTTCTATATAGAGATTTTTGCAAAATACAGAGAAGGGAAAAAAAATCTTGTGTGTTAACAAAATCAAAACTATGCCTAAACTAATCAATATGTAATAAATATACTAAACATGTGTAATGCAATCCTGCCCTGTCTTCCAGAGAGGTTTGTCATGAAATATTTGCATACTAAGGCCCAGATTCTGTAAACTGTGCCTAACTTTAGGCGTGCAATTTAAGTGGATAATGAGCGATTTAAGGGTATTAGAGATGTCTACACGATGCCTATGTAGTGCCTAAGTACCGCTGATTGCCAGTTGCTCCACAAGGATGCCTAAAGCACACCTAAAGTAAGGCGCAGTTTACAGAATAGGGGCTTCACTGCTCAACCCAGGATTATATACCTCCTGCATTTTGAGCTTTCACTTCCACAAAGTATGAAAATGAAAGTAACTAATGTCTAAAAATAACCTTATTTTCTTAAATTCTGAGGTCTTGCTGTAGAGAAGTTTCAGATGGTCTGGGAAATAGAGGAAAAATGATCTGATATACTTTTTCCGCATCAATCACTCAGTCTTCTTTCTTTGTAGCTTATCGACCAGTCTGAGCCCTGGCAAAATAGTCCATCACTGTTTGACTACTTGAGATCCTGTTAGGTACTAGGGACCTGGGTTGGCTACTGTTGGAAACAGGATACTGGGCTTGATGGACCTTCAGTCTGTCCCAGTATGACAATTCTTATGTATTTACTAGTCTTTAAGCCCGTTACATTAACAGGTGCTAGAATAGATGTGTGTGTCTGTCTTTCTTTCTTTCTCTCTCTTGGCCGCTGTCTGTCTGTCTATGTTTATTTGTTTTTCTCTCCTTGGACACTGGCTGTCTCTCCTTGGACGCTGCCTGAATGTCTTCCTTTCTGTCTGTCTCAATGGCCCCCTGTGTGTCATTCTTTGTGTCTGTGTCCTTGTGTCATTCCCCCGCCCCCCCCCCAGAGCTAAGCTGTCTGCTTCCAGCATACCCCTTCCCCTCTCCCTGACCCCCTTGTGTCTTCCCCCTCCCCCCGAGCAAAGCTGTCTACCCCCCAGCACACCTCTCCAACAAAAGCATCCCCCTGTACCTGCAGCACTGACACGACACCCTTCAGCCAATAGTGAGTGCTGAGCGCGACAGGGAGCGGGGCCTGCAGCTTCTTTGGCGTCGGTGAGGAAGGAGAGGTTGGCCCAACTCTCCACTATCTGCACTCAGCACAACCCTCCCACCAGAACAGCCCCCTTTCCTGCCTGCTCCATGGCCCTTCTTTTTCCTCTTCCCCTCCCGTTCTTCCCCTCCCTCCAGTCACCGCTGCCATTCCTATTTAAAACGGCCTGCTGAGGTTCGCGGCCGGCTGTAGCGAACCTCGCAGGCCGCTGTTCACCTCAGTAGCATGTTCCCTCTGATGCGATCGCGTCAGAGGGAACATGCTACCACGTGGAGAGCGGCCTGCGAGGTTCGCTACAGCCGGCCGCGAACCTCAGCAGGCCGTTTTAAATAGGAATGGCAGCGGTGACTGGAGGGAGGGGAAGAACAGGAGCGGTAGCGGTTGTTGCGGGAGGGGGGTGAGTCGGCGACGTGCAGGCCGCTGTGAACAGGAGCGGCAGCGGCGGCAGGACCATGAGCCCTCCTCCCGCCATCCGCTGCCAGAGCCGCTCCTGTCGCCAGATGCAGCTAACTGGCGCATACGCCTCAAGCCGCGGCCAAGGCTGGGGACTCGCGCATGCGCACTCCTGCGGCCACAGACCTACACCGCACAGAACACGCAAATAGGAGTGCGCATGCGCGGCTAGCTCTTTATTATATAGGATGTTTGTTAGCATCCAATTATTGATGTTTTTTTAACAGCTTCGTAGTCAATTAAGTTGTACACATATCTCAGAAGTGCCATATGTAGAGTTTGGGTGCCATTCTGGGGACTTTAGTTATTTTCTTGTTTTTGCAATATATTGAATAAAGCTTACTATGGCTATTAGATGCTGGACATGGGGAAAGGGAATTTGGGCCAGTATCTGTAATTAATTTACTTTGGGACATCTTTAGCCTGGATTTTGAGCGGACCAGCAGAAAGCAGAACATTGCTGGATCCTGTGTTGAAGCTAAGTGCTCCTTTCCGTTTTGGCTATAAATAGCAATGCTGTGTTTTTTGTGATTTACAGCACATTTTGATTGTCAATGGTCTTCTGGGACTGTCCCATAAGGGTGTGAACTGAAGACTTGAAGAATATAATACCAAGTCAACAGCACCGATTTTGGAGGTTTTTTTTAGACCCATGAAGCCCTTTAATTGAGGTCTTTTTTTTCTCCAAAAATTGTTTTTCATTAATGTTGGGTGCTCCTCTGATAGTATTGCTCTAGTCAGGATTAACTTTAGACACCCTGGGGATTCTAGTGACTACTTAGACTGGGGTTACATATCTAGCATATGACTTTTTGATATCTACTGTGTATGAGTGAAACACCATATGCTCCTCAATTTTCAAAATAGTAATTAATTTGCCCCCAAATAACAAAAAGATCCCATTGTTCAAAGCATAAGGTTGTAAAAATGGGGAGGAAAAGGATCTCAGAAACCTGCTTAGTGACAGGGAATAAACCTCAGCCAAGTCTGACAAGGTTTCACGTTTCATTCATTGATCCTGAAAAACCTCACCCTTCCTTTTTTATTCTATTTCTTTTATATTTATTATGATTTTTTCTTCCTTTTAATATTAATTTTTTTTTAAATAAATTCTTCTCCACTGAGTCTTCTCTTAAAACTATATTCATTTGAATTACTGTTCAATGTATCTTCAAAATTTACTTATCTCAAATCTTGCAGGCAGCCATAGCCCGAAGGTACACGTTTCACAAGAATTGCTGGCTTTCTCAAGGGTTCACGTGGAACCTTGTCAGACTTGGCTGCGGTTTATTCCCTGTCACCAAGCAGGTTTCTGAGATCCTTTTTCTCCCCTTTTTTTTACACCTTTAAATAGTGGGATCTTTTTGTTATTTTGGAGTTGTTCCAGTGGGTCTCACTTACCATCTTTATTATCAATGAATTAATTTACCCCCCCCCCCTTTACAAAGCCACGCTAGCGTTTTTAGCACCGGCTGCGGTGGTAAGAACTCCGATGCTCATAGAATTCCTATGAGCATTGGAGTTTTTACTTCTGTGGCCAGTGCTAAAAACGCTAGCGTGGCTTTGTAAAGGAGGGAGTTATTTATCTCAAAAAATGTGATATTTCTGGATTATTGCAGGTAATAACTTTTGGCACAATGCAAATCTAATGCTATAGTACCTACCTTTCTCTCCCACTTCACCTTTAATGCTGTCAGCCACCTTTTTAACATTTTCGGCATTTGTCACATTCAGCAGCACTGTTTTAAGGCGCTCAGAAGTTGCTTCTTTCAGTGACGCAGCTCCTGCTTCCGTCAGACACCCAGCTAGAACCTTAAATCCTTTTTTATCAAAAGTCTTTGCAGCTAAATTTCCGAAGCCTGTGTCACATCCAGTAATAAAAATATATTTGTCTGTGGTATTTCCAATTCGTAATCCGTCTCTTAATTTCCATGCTAGATAACAAAGTGATATGCAGAGCAACACATACAACAACATTTTCGCTGACAGTATTGGGTTACTGCTTTCTGAAATAAACAGAGAAAATAAAACATATTAAAAGCTAGATATCAAATTGGTTGGAGGGTCTTAACATCTTTTGCCTTAGGGCTCCTTTTATCAAGGCGCCCTATGGGGGTTAACACGTTGGACATTTCATCACGCGCTAACCCCCGCGGCAAGCCTAAAAACTAACGCCTCGTCAATGGAGGCATTAGTGACTAGCGCGGAAGGTGGTTGAATGCACGGTAAATTGAATGCGCGGTAAATTGAATGATAAAAGGAGCCCTTAGTTTTGTCTGGGGATTTTCCAACAGTGAAATTAGTCAGCACAGTGTGTTTTCATCAGCAAATAATTCACTATAAATTACAAATTATTTACAGTTCAATGAGAAACAAACACAAGCTAAAAGCATAAAATATACAAAGTAAAATAATCCTAAAACCCTTTATATTAAGGGCTCCTTTTACGAAGGCGCATTAGGGCCTTAACGCAAGGAATAGCACACGCTACAAAGGCCGCACACTAGCCGCTACCACCTCCTCTTGAGCAGGCAGTAGTTTTTCGGCTAGCGCATGCTATAGCACGCGCTAATCTGGTGCGTAAGCTAAAAACGCTAGCGCACCTAAATTAGGTATACCTATTCCATTAGCAAGTTTAAATAACTAAATAACTCACCAATATTGATACAGATAACAGCCCAGCAGTTAGATGGGTGCCTTCTATTCTTTTGCACTGAGAGGCTGATTCTATAAATGGTGCCTAAATCGGCCTGTGCCTAGAAAAATTGCATCGGTTGCATGTCAATCACGCTTAGGGCTCCTTTTACTAAGCTGCAATAGCGTTTTTTTAGCACAAGCAGGATTTTAGCACGCACTAAACCCGCGCTACGTGGCTAGAACTAACGCTAGCTCAATGCTGGCATTAAGGTCTAGCGTGCGCTAAAACCGCTATCGTAGCTTAGTAAAAGGAGCCCTTGGACTCCATTTACTGAATCGCAGCTAGCAGTGCCTATGTAAAAACTTAGGTGCCTGAAATGTAGGTGACAGTTTTAAAGGCCTACATTACAGGCCCCTAAGTTTTTGGAGAGTCACGCTTACATTACATTACATTACATTGCATTGCATGCTTATATTCCGCCTGTACCTTGCAGTTCTAAGCGGATTACATCAGAAAGATAGCTGGACATTTCCAGGAAGAGAAATACAATTAAAGAAGTTGGTCCTAGTATAACAAAAAAGATAGCTGGACTTTTCCAGTAAAGGAATACAATTGAAGGCGTAAGGTCTAAAGCAATTTTGATGAGATGATTCTAAGAGGGGGTGAGAGGGGAAACGGGAGGGATTAGGACGTTTGGGTGCCTAACTCACGCTCCGCCCATAGAAACTCCCACATAAGCATTAGATGCCACTAAGTGCCATGCGATAGGGGCCTATCTTTTATAGAATTGGATAGGCGCCTATCACTCAATTACATTTTTTAAAAAACAGTTGTTGAAGCTATTAAGAGTATTTTTGCCAATTAACTCCCCCTTTTACCAAAGTGCGGAAGAGATTTTTAGCGCCGGCCAGCACGTTGAATGCTCTGTGCTGCTCCGATGCACATCTTTATAGAACAGCACATAGGAATTAGCACCAATAATTGACTGTTGGCATCCAATTACTAGTGCAACAGGTGTACGAGTGTGGTAGGTGCAAGATTTACCGAGAAGCCGGCTGCCAGTGATCTCTGCTTTCAAAGTTGTCTTATATCTTTGAGTGAGTCTGGATGTAGGAGACATGACAGGAGGAGGGATTGATAGGGCTTTTTGTTGTGGTATGTGGGCTCTATACCTTTTGGGTGACACCCAGGAAAGAGGTTAAATGGGTTACCTCATAAACGTCACTGTTTGTTGCTTCAGCTGCACAGTGTGGGAAGGCAATATCCTCAATGTGTGTGTGTGTGTGAGAAAGGCTGTGAGGAACTGTGTGATGCAGAATGAGAGGGCAGACTGGTTGAGGCCTGCACGCACAGTTGGTACAGGCTGGAAATTGGCCATGTTGATAAAGACATGCTGAGGTGATCTTGAGGTATGTGGGTACCAGTTGACCCCAGTGAGTGGTGAGGCAGAGGAAGGGCTCTAGTTCTTGGCTATGACAGTGTATGGCTGCCTTAACAAAGTGAAACCAGGAGAGACACTGTTCATCAGTGAGGTTAGGGAACTATGTCCTAGGCCTATATATTCGGTGTTAGGGATGTGTTCTGTTGGTTCTCCTCTCTGCCTTAAGCAGTAGGGCATAGTCCACATAATTTGGTGATTCATGGCTACAGACTTCTGCCACCACAAGCTGGTTTGTTCCCACCACCACACACCTGGTGAATTATACCACCAGCACCATGTGACTCAATACACCAGCACACAGACACTCACAGATACATATAGCAACACATAAACCCAAAACAATCACTTGCACTCATGACTAATCAAAGTCAACGACAGCAGGTTGCTTTATAACCAATCAGGCAGCAGTGCAGGCATAGACAGAGACTGGGGCAGCCCTGGGTCAGGGATGGGTTTTCAGGACAGCACATGTGGGTTGGGGAGAGGGTACAGGGCATAAATGTGAACAGAGGAAGTTTGGAAGGGGTAATACCTGGGTGGAGTTACTTTCATGGACTCTCTACACAGCTCTCCTTCAGTGAGCAACAAAAGCATTCATATTGATAAGTGATACTGGCATCTAATCATGTTTTATAGCTGGTAAAGAGCAACATTTGTGTTTGGTTGTCTGCATGTTGATACGCTAACCAGAATCACTGCTTCGTATCACTGGTGCAGCATGCCCCTGAGATATCCTGGACACAGCTACTCCCTAGACAGGCCTAATTCCACACGATCCTCACATTTATGTATACTTAGTGGTTAGTTCAGAATAGTTATGTAGATGTGAATTTAATTTTATGTGCTAATGCTATTTGCTGTTAATTCTTTCCCATCCTGTAAATGTTTTTATGGGATTTTGTCTTTCCATCTTGTAGGATGAACTTAAAAGAAAGTTTTAATAATGATATCGTTAGTTAATGTTTTATTGTGTTTGTCTTGTCAAACCATATTTAGCATTTTTAATATGTATGCATGTCATTTTGTAAACCACATAGTTTTTATGCGGTATATAAATTTTTAAATTAAATACATAAAACGCTGAGACATCCATGTGTGAAACATGAATAAGGCTTCTAAAATCAAGATGTCATCATATTTTCCTTTTCTCTAGTCACAGTACTTTGTTTATTCTTTATGAGCTATAACTTTGCGGTTTTCTATTAAGATAGTTTTTATTAGGTTATATTTTTTATTTGAATGTTCGAGAATATAACCAAGCTATGACCACTTGTACAGAAATCAAGAAGAAATATTCACTTTAGGAAATAAAAATCGTGAGTAGTAGGAAAGAAAAAGCACTACAAAGCATCAAGTCCACAGCATCATAGGAGACCAAAACTCAAAAGGAAAATTATATAATTCAGTAATTAAACATACTGCAGCACTAAATCACTCCAGGAAAATATCTTACTTGTGAACTTACAGAGCTACATATCCCTCCAGTGACCTGAAAACCTTCCTACTGCTAATGAAAGAGGAAAGCTGAGACAGCTCAAAAATACATGTTTGATTGTCATTTACAAGGATATTTTAGGGGAAAAAAAACCCCCGTGGCTCCTAATTGAAGCACTCCAGGTTTAAGAATAATTTTTCTCTTCTCTCAGTATCTTTGGTTACACCTGGATAAATCCTAACCAAACTTGCCAGGAAAGGGATATCATTTATATATATTTTAAGTTGAAAAGGGATAGATTTTGTATAAATGTAAGGAAGTTCTTCTTCACCCAGAGAGTGGTAGAAAACTGGAACGCTCTTCTGGAGTCTGTTATAGGGGAAAACACCCTCCAGGGATTCAAGACAAAGTTGGACAAGTTCCTGCTAAACTGGAACGTGCAGGTGAGGCTGCACTCATTTAGAGCACTGGTCTTTGACCTTGGGGGTCGCCGTGTGAGCGGATTGCTGGGCACGATGGACTATAGGTCTGACCCAGCAGTGGCAATTCTTATGTTCTTATGTTCTATCTGAGGGAAGTGCCAAAACTACAACCAATGTTGCCAAAGTAATTGACTGAATCTCAGAAATCTCTAAGATTATAGATACATATATTTAGGATATCCATCTGTGAGTTAGAGTCTTCCCGATTCTTAGTTAATTCCTTCTTCATTGGAGTAATATGTGCGAGGGGGAGAGTGTGGTGCAGTGGTTAAAGCTCCAGCCTCAGCACCCTGAGGTTGTGGGTTCAAACCCACACTGCTCCTCATGACCCTGGGCAAGTCACTCAATCCCCCAATTGCCCCAGGTACGTTAGATAGATTGTGGGCCCGCCGGGACAGAGAGGGAAAACTGCTTGAGTACCTAAATAAACGCATGTAAACCGTTCTGAGCTTTCCTGGGAGAACGGTATAGAAAATTGAATAAATAAGAATAAGAAAATAATTAAAGGTGGTTGAGATTCTTCAGGAATTTGAAGAATCTCTCAAATATTGCTCAAACATATCACATGGTGGTGTAAATGGACACATGCAGCTCACAATTACCCTCAGAGGAGATTACACACCAGTAGAGTGTGTATATGTGAACGCACGATCAGCCTTGAGTGATCTGATAGCTAGATACCAGGTTGGAATAGCATGCATAACAGCAACATGGATTCCTGACAATAACGCCCCAGTCCTAATTAATCTATGCCGCCAGTATGCAAAGTAATTCATTGCCCCAGAAAGATAAAGAGAGGCGGAGGCCTACTCATATTATATAAATAATTTCTTTCAAAGCTGTAGATAAAGCCGTGACTTCCCGGCATGACCTTACAACATCAGTTTTAGACAAGATTGCTCCAACCAGAAGTATTAAACTAAAATATATTTTTTTTTAACTCCAAGGTTTTCAGGATTGCTGATAGCCTTAAGAACCAAAACAAGAAGTCTAGAAAGGCTGTGGAGGAAACATCAACACAGGGAGTCTATACTCCTTGGAGAAGAGAAATAAAACAATACAAGTTAGCCACAACAGAAGCATAAAAAAAGCATATTTAGGATAACTTGATAGCCAGTTCAGGGAACACATCCAAAAGCCTTTTAAAGGTTTCTACATCCTTGATCTCTACCAAAGATGTAACATCCAATACCATCTTACTGGAACCTGATGAAACCAATCTAGCAAACTACTTTCAAGAAAAGATCAGGATAATCAGAGAGACATTTACCCACATCTTGGTTGATAGTGTTGAAATGATAGTGTTGTCTGTCAAGCCCCTTCCATTCCTTTGTTTAAAAGCAGACTGAAAACCCACCTTTTTTAAAAAGCTTTCAATCCTTAACCCTATTCCTCTGCCCTCCAACCCAGCCTGCTGATTAACCGTTCCCCTTAACTGTATCCATGACATCCTGTTTGTCTGTCTTGCCTGTTTAGATTGTAAGCTCTTTCGAGCAGGGACTGTTTTCTTATTCTTTGTGACTCTGTGCAGCGCTGCGTACGTGTGGTAATGCTATAGAAATAATTAATAGTAGTAGTAGTAGTAGTAGTAAACAGATTCTGTAAATGTCAGTAAAGAAGAAGGAACACTGGCCAACAGAAATTGGAATAAATTCTCCCCTGTTACTCCTTGAAATATCTCAGATTTACTAAGGAAACTCTAAAAAAAAAATTCTGCTGTTTGGACATCTGCCCATCCAATATGCTAGAGCACACGTCTCTGGGATTTCTCTATTGGCTAACAAACTTTGTTAACATATGCTTGGGCAGTGGCACGTTTCCTAGAACTATATCTGCCATCGCCCTGAACCCCATACCTAAGGCAATGGGATTAGACTTGTTCAAAGTTGAAAACTTTAGGCCTGTTGTAGGGATACTATGGCCTGCAAAACTATTAGAATTCTGTGTCAATATACACTTGACAGACTTCTTAAACCAGGTTGATGGATTCCACAGTTCACAGCTTGGTTTCAGGGAGTCGCACAGCACAGGATCATTACTTCTTGAATTGACATCAAAGGTAAAATCATATTTATGCAAGGGTAGACAATCCGTGTTGCTACAGCTTGACATTTCTGCTGCATTTGACAAGGTAGACCACTCACTAATCCTCCTAAAATTGAATGAATTAGGCATGGACTTGTCCTGAAATGGTTTGCCAAATTTCTAGGAAACAGGACTTACGAAGTAAGTATGGGAAATAAGAGGTCCCTTAAATGGGCTGCTTCTTGTGGAGTGCCACCAGGATCTCTGCTGTCTCCTTCTTTGTTCAACATGTACTTAAGAGACCTAGCAAAAAGATTCTCCTCCCCTTATATCCACACATTTTCTTACACAGATGACATCTTTCTACTTTCTACTTTTGAAGACACCCTGCAACACCTAGCATGGACTACAGAGGACCTGAGCACATGGATACAAAAAAACTTCTTCAAACTAAATAAACAGAAGACCAAAGTGTTTTGGTTTGGGATCTATAACTCTCTTCCACCCACAGATCTGGTACTGTCCAATGGAGAGATGCTCAAAATTGTAAAAAACTTAGAAAATCCTGGGAATCACTCTCAAATCCCAATTAACCTTCGAAGATAAGATCAACTCCCTGGTCACAAATTATTCTTCAGACTAAGCGAACTAAGAACATTATGCTCCCTCTTAAGCCAAGCTAAGTTTAGAACTGTAGCACAGGCTGTCTTGCTACCATACCTAGACTACTGTAATCCCCTGTACTATGGCATTACTGAGAAAGAATTCAAGACTGCAGCTACTCTACCACGGCCAGACTCATTTTTAGAGTAGGCAAATTTGAGAGGGCTAGTCCAGTCTTGGGAGAATTGCACTGGTTGCCAGTGAAACAAAAGAGTCTCTTCAAGATCGCCTGCATGGTCTATAAAGCGATTTATGGTAAAAACTGCCGGACTAGTATCAGACATACCACAAGAAAGATGCAACATCTTAAACTATCCCTCCCCTTATCAGGTTCAACGGAAGAAACTATTTGAGACCACCTTTGAATCCTTGGGTCCCAAAATCCAAAATGGACTGCCCTGTATCTATGTCAGGTCCCCTCCTATTACAGCTTCAGGAGAATGTTAAAGACATATCTCTTCTCCCTGTAATGAATAATCTCTATCCAATACACTCTCTAGAACAGTGTATCGCAAACCGTGTGCTATCTGAGATTTCAGGTGTGCCGCAAGATGCCGGGGAGGAGGAGAGGCACTGGCGCCAGCTGATTGCCTACAGGACATGCCTCTCGTGGTGAGAGGCACATCCTGTAGGCAATCAGCCACTGCCAGATCCTCTCCTTCTTTCCGCACATCTTCCCTTCCAGCAGCCACCCACTGGTGGCTCAGAGCCCGTCTAGAGGGCTTTTGCGCATGCATGGACGTCGATGTGATGATGTTACACATGCACATGATGTCATCGCATCAACATCTGCGCACTTCAGGATGCCTCGAGTCGTGGCCACTACGTTCAGTGTGCCGCAGCTCGACAAAGTTTGCGAGACACTGCCCTAGAATCTAATTGCTAATTATAATAACCAGTCTCAATCTTCTCCTTATAGTTGACAGATCTCTATCCAATATGCTCTCTAGAACCTAATTCTAATGTGATAACTAATTCCAATCTTATTGTAAGCCGCAATGATTCCATGCTAAAAATTGTGGGATATAAGAAACTATATGGTATGGTATGATAAGTACTACATATAATCAAAAATAATATTGCTCGCCAGAGATTGTCTGCGTTCCCAAGATAACTATTTAATACAAAAAGGTGGAGAAAAAGCCTCAAATTGCTTATATACTCAGCAATAAAAAATGATTAAAAGCTGCATAATTTCTTTTCATTGGCAAAAAACTCCACCAAAGCCAAAATGTAATTATCAGTTGGGTACTACACCCATCACTGTGCACAGGGAAAACCAAAAAGTTTACTTAGCTTGAGAGCATGGTTCGGTTAGACGCCATCCCAGCCGTTGAAAACATGAGACACACATCTTGAAATTTGAAAACTAGGCTGATTGAGCATAGGTCTAACATAACCCATAAAAAGGAAATTGATATTTTAACCTGCCACTGCACAAAAGAACTGCATAACTTTAATGAATTTGTGTGTTTTGTTTTGGAACATATCCCTGTAACATCGTGGAGGGGTGATGTGAAGCACACATTGTACCAGCATGACTAGTGCTGGATTTTTTTCCTGGATACATTGTGGCCTAATGGGCTGAATCAGCGGGTGGAATGGGTAGCGTTTTATGGTAGATTGACAGCTGATGTGACGTCATGACCTGGAAGTGCTCCCTTAAATGGTTCCTGGGCTTCTTTTTAAGCAGTACGCCATTCTTGTGCTGGTGTGCACGGGAGGGCAGCAGAAATGTTCAATCCCTAAAGAAGCTTTACTGAAGCGAAACAAGGCACTTGTTTGATGGATGAGGCATGAGTTCTGGACTTCTATCTAAGAGCCGTCATATTTCTATAGTCTGGGCAAGTGTTTTCAACGTCTGGGACGGCATCTAACTGAATCATGCTCTCAAGCTAAGTAAACTTTTTGGTTTTCCCTGTGCACAGTGATGTGTATAGTACCCAATTGATAATTACATTTTGACGGTGGTGGAGTTTTTTGCCAATGAAAAGAAATTATGCAGCTTTGAATAATTTTTGATTGCTGAGTATATATGCAATTTGAGGCTTTTTCTCCACCTTTTTGTATTAAATGATTATCTTGGGAACGCAGTCCATCTCTGACGAGTAATATTATTTTTGATTATAGGTAGTATTTATATTGTTACTCTTTAAATTTTTCTTATGGTTTGATAAGGCCCTGTTCTGCTTTAAAACAGTTTCTTAAACACACACACACATTTAAAATCTTTACATATTTCTGAGATTATGCTATTGCACCACCTTCCACCCTGAACATTCAACCTAAGCACTAAGAAAAAGACAGTAAACGAACCTATGATATACTCTCTTACCTGATTCAGAACAGCTAGTGTGTCTTCATGAATTTGATCCGTTTAACAAACTGCTTCTGTGATAGTGTTTCCCTTTTCCTGCTCAGACCAATTGAGGAAGTACCTTGCACAGAAGAACAACCTTTATCTCAGTCAGTTAGAGAAGCATTTTAATAAGAGCAGGGTTATGTCATGAGCCTTGCTCAGCAGAGTGCTACTCTATCACGGTTTCTATGCGTAACCTGTATGATTCATGCAAATTATTATTATTATCTAGGTGTCACTGTGTGTTTGAGAGGGTGAGGTCCAATTCAACAGGTACACTTGCTTCACACCTGTCATGTAAACCGAAAAGGAAAACGCCACTAATAAATAATGAGAGGTTAACCACAAATGAACCATTTAGGGCTCTGACTTCAAAGGGTCTGCTCACACAATGTGGATGGCAAACCAGTTTTCCCCCCAAATAAGAATCCTTGGAGTTTGATTAAAAGCAGGGATGGACCTCTATTGTGTATATTTTTTTTAAATCCAATTTCCATTTAATTGAACATGATGAAGTGCAGATTTGTAGATGTTATAAATAACTAAAAA
The DNA here is from genome assembly GCF_902459505.1 of Geotrypetes seraphini. Classification (NCBI taxonomy): domain Eukaryota; kingdom Metazoa; phylum Chordata; class Amphibia; order Gymnophiona; family Dermophiidae; genus Geotrypetes; species Geotrypetes seraphini. Next base: position 205,033,273 of record NC_047088.1, read on the forward strand.
CCAATCAGAAATTGTGCACCAATGACGACGTGACTAGTATTGTGGTTCTGAGACTGCCAAGCTAAGCATGCACTACCCCAGTCTCCTCTACAGTCTCAGAAAATTCATAGCGAGAAAAAGCAAGCGTGGCAGTTTTTTCTTGGCAGGTTAATGACTTAGTTAAAAGAAAGAAATTAGGAGCAAGCCAGCTTTACTGACCTTCTTTATAATTTTTTTTTTTTTTTTCTTTTGTAGAAAATGTACTTCCTGAAAAACAGCGATGCAACTGGCATTCCTTCTGAAACACCAAAATATGATTAAAAAATAATTCCCACAGAAATATGGAGAGCACCCTGAGTTTGCAGGTTGAATCCCAGCGCCACCCCCTGTGACCCTGGGCAAGTCACTTAACCCTCGATTGCCCCAGGTACTCTAGATTGCGAGTCTGCTGAGACAGATAGGGAAAATACTTAAGAGTACATGATTAGATTGTGAACTGCTCAGATGGTTGTGCCCATGGGCAGTATATCAAATAAGAAATGAACTTAGAAACTTACCCCTGCTCCTTGTACAAAGTCACACTAGCGGCTGCCTCTGTGGCAGGGGTAGGGAACTCCGGTCCTCGAGAGCCGTATTCCAGTCGGGTTTTCATGATTTCCCCAATGAATATGCATGTGCGTGTGAATATGTGCATGCACTGCTTTCAATGCATATTCATTGGGGAAATCCTGAAAACCCGACTGGAATACGGCTCTCGAGGACCGGAGTTCCCTACCCCTGCCATAGAGATTTAAAGGGCTTTGGGGCTTTTGCTGTGCAGCAGCCACTAGCATGGCTTTATAAAAAACAGGGGGGGGGGGGGGGTAGAGAGAGAAATCTCTCAGTTTATTTGTATTTGATTCATGCTTTTTCAGCTGTAGCTCAAAATGAGCTATGTTCAGGTATTTACCTGTCCCCAGATGGCTCATAATCTAAGATTAAGTGACTTGCCCAATGTCATAAAGAGCCATGGTGAGCTTTAAACTGGCCTTCCTTGATTCTCAGCCCAATGCTCTATGAAATCACTAGGAATAGAGCTTTCTTCTGCATCTCGCCCTTCTCATGGAATTCCCTTCTTAGTTACGTATATTCGATTGGAGCCAGTCTATCTAAAATTTAGATCTCTTCCCTCTAGAGTCTGCTGGTTTTCATTGATTGCATGTTTTCTCTTTTCTTTTGCTTTCTTACTATTTAACAGAGGTGAGGAGTGGCCCAGTGGCAGAACCACTGCTTCCACCCTGAGAAGCCACGGGATCAAATCCCAGCACTACTCCACATGACCTTGCACCAGTCAACCAATTCTTCATCACCAAGTACGTACTTGCATATATGCAAACCACCTATTATGAAACGAATGGGGCAATGCCTTTCACAGTCAGGTCTTTATTTATCCAGCCCACGTTTGACATAATTGACATAAGTGGAGCTTTAAACTTGCTGAACAATAAAGGGAAGTCGGATTAAAGATTTTTTCCAAAGCTACATATTGGATGTGTAATTAATTTTGTTTAGTAGTGCTTGCATCAGTTGCTTTCACGTGGGCTAGTCCACATGAGTGGTGTAGAAGTTAGAGCTAAATCATCAGCACCCTGTGGCTGTGGGTTCAAACCCTGCTCTGATCCATGTGACCCTGGGCAAGTCACTTAATCCTCCACTGCCCCAGGTACATTAGATAGAATGTGAGCTGGCTGGAGCAGATAGGGAAAATGCTTGAGTACCTGATTGTAAACCGCTTAATACATCTTGTCCAAGCAGTATATCAAATCCTAATCCCTTTTGTGTTGAATGTGTAACCACAAAAAGGCAGAACACACTTCCCCTTATTTCCTTGTCTACTGTGGTCTTGTTATTTTTGAATAATTTATATATTTTGGTATTTATATATTGCCTATCAAGGTTATCTAATTGGTTTATAATCAGGTACTCAAGCATTTGTCCCTATCTTTCCCAGTGGGCTCAAAGTCTTTCTAAGGTACTTGGGACAATGGAGGATTGAGTGACTTGCCCAGAGTCACAAGGAGCAGCGTGGATTTGAACCCACAACCCTCAGGGTGTTGAGGCTGTAGCACTAACCACTTTGCCACTCTGATGTTGCCCAAGGAAGAGTGGTATATTAAATAAACTTAAACCATAAACCTTTAGGCTATTCCTTCATGTCCTTATGTTATGTTAATTTTCAGTTTCTTGCAATCCAACATCTGAATGCAAAAGTCTATATCGTATTTCTCTGTTATGATTCTACTGTGCTCTTTTAATGTGTTTATTTCTGACATTGTATCATGTTACTCAATTCCACCACAAAAATAGGAGACAACTCTCAAAAGGATTTCAAACAATGTCAATAAATACTCACTAAAAACATCCCTATATAAATCTGGATAGTTGTCTTAAGTTAGCATTTGTATACCTTTTGTTTACTTATTTCATAAAATTAATAAAACATTTGAGCTAAAAAAAAAACCCCCAAAGTGTTCAGTAAATAATAATGAATAATAGTGCTGTCACATTAACACCAATTAGCACCGGCAACAGTGAATCAAATAAGGTGTTGTTAGATACATCATAGCACTCCCTTCCTGCCTCCTATAATGTATAAAGCAAATCGCTTAAAAATCAAAAAGAAAGCACTTATCTTGTTATGACCTTGTCTGTATAGTTCAGTAGGAGTGCAGAGGCTTGGCTTCCCTGACACTGACGTGGTATTCAGCGTCTACAGAAGACTCATCGTGGCTAGGGTTACCATATGGTTCCAGAAAAAAGGAGGACGGATTAAGTCTTCTGAGTTTTACTTTTATTGCTTTCAATGAAATAAAACTCAGATGTCTCAGTCTGTTTTCCTTACTTCCATTACTTTCAACAGAAGTAAAACCTGGATGTCTCAATCCACTCTCCTTTTTCTGGAGACATATGGTAACCTTAGCCAAGATCAGTCCTCTGTAGATGCTGAATACCATGTCGGTGTCATACTGAGGGAATAGGGAAGGAAGCCAAGCCTCTGAACACTTTGTGTGTGTATGGGGTGGGGGCATTCTGAACACAATCCACAAATACAAATTATCCCACTTTGGAGTGTCAAATATAGGAAAGGAAGGTAAAGCATCTCTGAAACCCGCTTGATTTAACACAAATGTGTGGTATCAAGACTAGATGGATTAGAGTCTCAATCATTGACCCTTGTCTCCACCTCCTCTCCAGTGTTCTACTTAAATCTTACTGTAATCAATAAATTATATGCTCCAATTTTTCAAAGAATTTATAACAGTAAGTATTTTCACTTATCTTTAAGTTTCAAGTTTATTAGGATTTTATATACCACCTATCAAGGTTATCTAAGCGGTTTTTTTTGTTTGTTTGTTTTTACAATCAGGTATTCAAGCATTTTCCCTCTCTGTCCCGGTGGGCTCACAATCTATCTAACGTACCTGGGGCTATGGAGGATTAAGTGACTTGCCCAGGGTCACAAGGAGCAGTGCGGTGTTTGAACCCACAACCCCAGGGTGCTGAGGCTGTAGATCCAACCACTGCGCCACACACTCCTCTGTGCAGAGTCACTAGCCTGCCCCAACGGGACCCATTTTGCCATTTTGGAGCGTTCTTCCTCATTTGGGGGCTGCAGTTAAAAATCCTAGCCCCCAAATGAGGACTAATGCTCCAAAATAGTGTCATCAGAACCCTTGACAAAGCCATTTTATGGCGAAATGGGTCCCATCGGGGCAGGCTAGTACCTCTACACATTAAAGATATGTGAAAATACTTACTGTTATAAATTCTTTGAAAAATTGGAGCATATAATTTATTGATTACAGTAAGATTTAAATAAAACACTGGAGAGGAGGTGGAGACAAGAGTCAATGATTGAGACTCTAACCTATCTAGTCTTGATACCATACATTTGTGTTAAATCAAGTGGGTTTCTGAGACCCTTTACCCTCCTTTCCTATATTTGACATTCCATGGTGGGATAATTTGTATTTGTGGATTGTTTCCAGTTGATCCTACTTTACCATCTTCCTTATTTGACTAGGCATTCTGAACACTTCAGGATGGGAGGCAGGGAAGAGGAGAGGTTCAACCAGTGGGGGTAAATTAGTGAAGGAGAGTGCTGGTTAATATCTAAACTAATCTAATCTAAAATAATCATCTATTTGTGTGTCGCGCAGGTTCAAGGTCACATACAGAGAGAAGAAGGATAGGAGATGTCCCACTGCCTCCAAAACAGGAAGCTTGAAGGGAGTAGGACCATCAAGCCTTCGCTGTGTGCAGATTCTCAAGGCTCCTTGCTGGCAGTGGTAAGTCTTCTGTAGACATGCTGACAACCATATTGATACTGATCTCCGCCACCCCCCCAGATTGTGCTGTCCTAGTCAGTTGCTTAGTCTGTCCAATGGTCAGGCTGGCCCTATATCCTAATCACTTGATATAGGAAACTGCCTGCACTCTCCTTCCTGTGTATACAGCTAAATATGCAGACAGAGGTTATATTACTACTATTAATTATAATTGTAATCCGCTATAATAATTCCCTTAGCGCACATGTGCACTTCAAAGTTGGCGGGTCTGCGATCCATGGCCATGCAGTGCCTGCCTCAGCTGATTTCCTGATCTCTGACGCCGGCTGACTTCTAACTATGCTGTGCTTGCTGGCTTCCCGACCCTGTTCCTCCGAAACCGGAGACGAGGGGAGGGAGGAGAAACAAAGCAGACAAACAAAGTGTTAGAGCCCCCGGAGCATGGCCGAAGTTGCTTCCTGAATAGGGCAGCATTGAAGGAAGATAGGGCAGGGAGGGAGGCTTCAACTTGCTGCTCCTGCTTGCCTCGGGTCTTCCTCACTGCCTGGTCCTGCCTTCACGGAAACAGAAAGTAGGTGGGACCCGACAGCGACGAAGGACCGAAACAAGAAGGAGCAGCGAGTTGTGAATGCTGCGCTGCCGACAGCTGTGGGAGACCCGGGGGGGGGGGGAATGAGAAACACTGCCGATGGCTGTGTGAGACCGCGGGGGGAATGCTGCAGCAGCACCCTTTTGGAGAGACAGAGGGAATGAGGGAGAAGGAAGACCAGAGAGAAATGCTGCTGTTTCACAGGGGGAGGTAAAAGGAAGGGAGAAGGGCTACTGCTAGACAGGGGGAGCAGGGAAGGTGTGCTGCTGGACAGTGGGGAGCTACAAGGAAGGGAGAAGGGCTAATGCTGGGCAGGAAGAGCAGGGAAGGGTTCCTACTGGACAGGGGGGATAGACAGAAAGAAAGAAATACAGACAGACAGACAGTGGGGAGGAAAGACAGACAGACAAGGGGCCAGGGAGAGAGACAGACATAAAGAAAGAAAGGGGCTAGGGAGAAAGAAAGAAAGACATACAGAAAGAAAGAAAGAAAGAAAAAATGCCCAAGTCTACACATCTATAATGTAACGGGCTAAAAAAACTAGTGATAATAATAAATCAATATGAATAAAGAGTGGCTATAAAAGGATTCTGTTGTAGAAGTTTGTAAGATGCTAAAATGAACATGCAGCGATAGTTTATATGTTAATATTTTCAGTTTGTAATATCAAATTTCATACATAGAAATTAGGTGCAAGATGATTTTACAGATGATAGTAAATTTCAGATGAGTCACCCATTTAAAATAAGAACCATGTTACACCATAATATAATGATCACACCCTGTCTAATTTTATTTCCTTATTACACAATGAAATGTGTACTTTAAGCTTGTCTTATAGGCATGTAACTTTCATTCATGCAATAGCATCTCTCAGGGAGGCTCCATCTGTTGTTCATTTATCCACGCAATCAGAAAGATAGACAGACAGACACACCCCACCCCCACCCCCACCCCCACACACATTAAAAGACACACAGAAATATACAGAGAAACAAAGGCACACATACACATACAGAAAAACACAGAGATACACGTGAACACAGAGACATAATCACATAGTCACATAGATGATACACACACACACACAAAGTCATACAGATACCTACAAACATAGAGGCACACACACACACGCATACAGAAAAAGACACATATACTGTATACACACAGGGAGGGACTGACCACTGGAACAATAAGGCAGTGCCTGAGGGCCTCTACCCTCCATTTAATTTAACCATATCTGAGACAATAGGGCAGTGCCTGGGGTCCACTATCCTTCATTTAGTTTAACCACATTGTAGAGAAAACAGAACTGTTTCTGATTTTTTTCAGGAAAAGTTCAGTTTTCTTTACAATGTGGGGGGTTGCACACTATGCGAACACTATGCATTAAAGTGTGTGTGGCTTTTGGCGGCGCGCTTCTTTCTTGTGCTGAATTGTCAGCGCTGGATTGTCGGCGCGCTGGTGTCTGACGTGTGATTATCCCATCACCATTGATAGGTGCTTAGGGGCCATGACCCTTATTATATGGTGATCCAGACCACTGTCTGACCACCCCTTCATACACATACATACATTAAAAGACACACACAGATACACATGAACACAGAGGCGTGCACACACACACATACACATACAAAATATATTCATTTATTTAAAACACTTTTATCCTGCATGAATCCAAATGGTACACAATAAAGCATACAGAGTATTCAATACATATTCACAAAGCATGTCACTGGTATCCACATTCCAAACTGACCAAAACACACACACATACAATCTCATATAGTACTTGTTACTAGTGCTGCCCGATTCACGATTTGAATCGGTTCACCAATTCACTTCGGGTGAATCAATTTAAATCGATTTAAATTTTTTAAAAAAACATCTTCCAGATTTGGACCCTCTCCCCTCACCCCCTAAAGCAGGAGCGGCAGCGCTGCTCTTGCCAGCTGGCCGCTGCCGCACCTGTTTTAGAGGACGAGGTGGGGGTCAGTCGGGAAGTGCTGCAGTCCAGCTTCCCTCCTGGCCTCCCTGAAGGACTGCTCCCCCCCAAAAGACTGCGCACCCCCCTCCCCATGGGAAGGCCTCCGTGTTGCAGGCTGGAGCCTGCAGCCGAAGATCGCGGTTACAGCGTCTTTGTGCTCTGAGCTGTTTCCTCCACTGTGATCCTGCCTCTGATGTCAGAGGAGGGTGGGTCCGCAGCAGAGGAAACAGCTCAGAGCACAAAATGCTGTAACTGCGATCTTTGGCTGCAGGCTCCAGCAATAAGTTAAACGATTCGGGGAGGCCAGGAGCAACACGGAGGCCTTCCCGGGGGGGGGGGGGTGTTGCGCAGTGTTTTGGGGGGCAGTCTTTTGGGGGCAGTCCTTCAGGGAGTGGGACAGGCCTTGGGGGGGGGTGCAGGCCTTAAAGGGGAGAACAGGCCTTTAAGGGGGGAGACAGGCCAGGGATGGTGGCATAGGCCTTCAGGGGGGACAGGCAGGCCTTCGGGGGGGGGCAGTCCTTCAGGGGGTAGGACAGGCCTTGGGGGGGTGCAGGCCTTTAAGGGGTGAACAGGCCTTTAAGGGGGGGAAGACCTTTAAGGGGGGACAGGCCTTCAAAGAGGGGACAGGCCAGGGATGGTGGCATAGGCCTTCAGGAGGAACAGGCAGGCCTTCAAAGGGGAGGGGGCAGGCCTTCAGGGATGGGGGTACAGGCCTTCAAGGGGGAGGTGAAGGCCTTCAGGGGGGACAGACCTTCAGGGGAGGAGGGCCCTGGTGTAGAAGTACACGGAGGGAGGGAAGGGGGGTTCAAAGAGACGTGCATATGCCAGACTTTGGGGGGGAAGAAATAATGGGTCTAAAAATAGAGGAGAGGGAGAGAGATGATGGACAATTGGATTTAGGGAGGGAAGGAACAGAAAGGGAGAGAAGTTGGACACAAGGGATGGTGTGGAGGGGGGATTGAGATACTGGATAGAAGGGTAGTTGGGAAAAGAAAAGGAGAGATGGTGGACCCTGGGGTGGTGGGGAAGGAGGGAGAGATGCTGGATGAAAGGGTAGTTAAGAAAAGGTGGATCTGTGGATGGAGACAAAAAAAAAAGAAAGATGCCAGACCTCCGGAGGAGGGAAGGGAAACGGAAGGGAAGGACAGAGATGGAATATGGATGGTTAGCAGGGAGAAAGAAGAAAGAAGGAGACCCTGGCAAGCAAGTTATCAGAAGACAACCAGAGCCTGGGACCAACAAGATTTGAATAATGACCAGACTACAAAAGGTAGAAAAACTAATTTTATTTTCCATTTTGTGATTACAATATGTCACATTTGAAACGTGTATCCTGCCAGAGTTGGTGTTTGACCGCAAATGTGGAGGATTTAAGAGAGAGAGGAAAAGTGTTTTTTGTTTGTTTATTTTGTTTACACCACAGCGCCAGTGTGGTTAGGAGAAGGCAAAGGGAGTGAAGAGGCTATAAAATAAACCCACCAGGATGTTTGAAAAAAAAAAAAAATACCCAATTGGGCAGGAAAATCAAATCGAATCGAATCGAGAAACCAATTCAGTAGGCTGAATCGAATCGAATCAAATCAAAATTTTTTTTCCCTACTTGTTACCCTAATGAAACACTTGTTACCCTAATGAAACACATTTTAACATATCTTTTCACACCCAGTCCCATGAACAAACATGCATGATTTTGCTACTGGATTAAGGATAGATAACACACTGTTGTGTCACTATAAATGTGTACTGTTCAGCTTGTTTATAACTTCAGTTACTGACAAATATACTTTTGATCACACTTTCTTTTGCATCTAATATACTGTAGAGTGTAGGCCTATGATACAGGTAGTGCTAGAACCCTTGCTTGGAGAGTGAACCAGACCCAGAGTGACTTATCATTTTGTGTTGTAAAGCATTTAGGGTTAATAGGGGTGTGCTGCTGACACTGATTGTGCAGCAACAAGGAGAAAGAAAGATATGCAGTAGCTATGCAGTGCAGCAGGTATCATACTGGACCAGGAGTGAGGGAGATGAAGGATGTGAGAAGATAGAGAGAAGAGACTGAGGGGAGAGGGTAAAGGAAATCCATTTACATAAGAAACTGAGCAGGTGAAAAAAGAGATCCAAAGAGGAACGATATGAAGCAGGGAATAGTAAAAGGGGGAACAAAAGCCAAACCTTGATCCCAAAGCAAAGTACAAGAAAGTTGAAATCTCAGCTCTATATGACTGTTATCACAGCTAATAGCCCAATAGTGAAAATATAATAGATTGTTAACCCTTGATCCCAAAGCAAGGTACAAGAAAGTAGAAATCTCAGCTCTAAACGACTGTTATCACAGCTAATAGCCCAACTGACTAAACAGCTGAACATGGAAGAAGAAGGAATAATAGGAGTTTGAGATGTCAGAGAGAGAAATTTAAACTTATTTCAGTGCCGGATTTATATGGTATTGATTTAGGAATTTGACATGAAATTAGAAAACAAACATTAAAATAAATAAAGTAAATGAGGAGACCATGGGTCTAGCTACACGTGAGCTAGATTAGTTGTTTAGTTCTGAATGGAACGCTGCATTACAGATACTGTTTGCAAACCCAAATGGATGCAGTGAGAAGAGTGCTGTTTTAAATAAGGAGATGTATTACAGTTATTTTTTTTAAACAATCTGGTATATCCTCCTTTGTGCAATTACTGATCTGGACTGTATGTTTTGGATTATGTTTTAAAAGATGTGTGAATATATTATCACAACAGTTGATGTCTTTAGCTATATTCATACTGTTATGTTGATAGTCATAAATATATATCTTCATCCATTTATTTTCTTTCATCTGTTTATGTAAAGTTGGCTTTATTTTGTTCATGTATAGTTTATTGTAAGCTATGCACTGGGTTTAGTATATGTTTCAGTGTGTTGTATGTTCTAAGTGCTTCTGGGTTATTGTCTGATGTCCTTATATCTAGCTAATTATAATTTCAATTTTATGTAGTTTTTTGGAGTTCTGTTTTAATGATATATGGAGATAACATCATAACAGTTGATGTCTTTAGCTAAACTCATACTGTTAAAATCAGTCATTAATATATAGTATATCTTCATTCATTCTTTTATATATTTCTTTAGTATGATTGCATTTTATTTATGTATTGTATGTTTTGGGGCTTTGTTTTAAAGGATATATGAAGAAATTATTAGAACAATTGATATCTTTAGCTATATTCATTCTGTTATATTATAAGTCATCAATATATTTCTTGTTTATTCATTTGTTACTCTGGACATAATATATGCTTTATGAACTGTATGCTGTATGTTCTTTTACTTTGTTTTTTGAATATGGAAAAAAAAAAGATTTATAAAGATTAATGTCCTTAGCTTTATTTAATCTATTGAATTTAGGCAGCTTCACTACATTATATATTTGTTGTGCTCTTTAGTTAAGTTCATCTGTGGATTCTAATCTACATCATTAGATAAAGTAGTTTGATGTATTTTGCTATACTCAAACTTTGGAATCTATGTAATGCCATTATATATAGGTTTTTGAAGTAATTAGATCCTATGGCTATGTTTAGTTTGTGGAATTTAAATAATTTCATTGTATAGTAATTGAAGCAGTTTGATGCTTTTATGTTATATTTAAACTGTGGAATTTTTATATCATCACTATAAATAAGATTGAGGTTTTTCCTATATTAGTTTGGAGGAATTGACTTCACTATTAAATATTTCTTTTAGTTGATATTAAATATTTTGTGCAGAGGTGGGGGATGGGGGATCACAGGTCTGCCTGTATACACCCAAGTTCACCATGAGTTGTTTTAGGAAGTAGGATAAGGGTGGGTTTGGGGAGGTGGGTGGGAGGTGTGGGATCCTAGATGTGTATGAAGAAGTTATTTTTCAAATCTGGTGGAGAACAAGAATTGGAATATGTCTTCCTTAGTTTATTTTTGAATTAAATTGGAATGGCTATAAAACTTTTTTCATTAAATGTTAATGGTCTCAATCATCCTATAAAAAGAAAGAAGATACTTACTTTTTTGAAAGAACAACATTTATATATTTTTTTTTACAAGAGACACTTTTGTCATTAGGAAAATCAGCTAAATTGGAAGGAGGCTGAATTAAGCATTGTTTCTTTGTACCAACTATAGGGAAGAAGGCTGGTGTGACAATTTTGGTTAATCTCAGCTACTTTTGATAATATTCATGCTGATCCATTGGGTAGATGGCTTTATCTCACTATGACTTCAGGTGATGATTCCCTGACACTTTTTAATTTTTATGTGCCAAATTCTAATCAGATTTTTTGAAAAAATTACAACAAATAATTCTTTCTCATGTCTTGCCTAATTTAATTGTATCTGAAGACTTCAATGCAGTAGTGGATCCGTTTATAGATAAATTGCCAGGTAGAAATATGAAATCCTTGGGAGTAGATTACTTAATGAATACTTATGGATTAAGAGATATATGGAGGATTCTAAATCCTAACACTCGTGAGTTTACATTCTGTTCCCAAGTGCATGAATCTTTTTCACGAATAGACTATTTTTTAGTTTCAAATCATATTATTCATCAGGTTTTGGAAGCAAATATAGATCCTATTATTATTACGGATTATGCAGGTATTTGGGTTAATTTTAGATTTGACATAGATTGCCCTCATGCTCCTTTGTGGAGATTTAATAATGCATTGTTTTCTGGCTCAAGTTTTGCTGAAGAAATGCAAACAAGAATATCTGAATTTTTTCATCTCAATTCCTCAGATCAGTTATCTTTAGAAACCATATGGGATGCTTTTAAAGCAGCTATACGGGGTCAGATCATTGCTTACTCAACTCATCTGCAAAAGCTATTGATGCTGGAATTTTCTAAATTAGAAGATGTGATCTCGACTCTTGAAGCAAAATTTTCTTTCAGATTGTGGTTGAGTGAGTGGTGTATGTGTGGCCTTGCGGTATCCCAAAGACCCCTGGTTGTTCCATTTAGGGCACATTTAGAGGTGGTTGTTGACCGTTTAAATTTCCCATTTTGGTGGGAGACACTTTGTTTGTATTATAGATATGAAAGGATGTTGACTGAAAAAAAAGGTGAGTCCCAGAAATTTAAACAGATTTGGAATTCACTAGATTAATTTATTAAACACATGTAAAAGTAAATATTTCTTGATGGTTATCCACCAGTTTTGTATTAATTTTATTACTCTTCATGCACATCTAGGAAGAGATGGAGGAGGGTTGAAGTTTCATGATTTCAACAAAGTATGCAAGTGCTGTTTATTGAACTTCTATTATGATAATTGTTGCACTTTGTATGAGTTCCTTTTATAAAATCAATAAAAGTTATAAAACAAAAAAAGAAGAATAGGGCATAGGGCAGAAGTACGTGTAAATCCTAATTATTGCCAATTAAATGCTAATCAACTTCAGAAAAGACAAGTGATGGTGTTTTTTTTTTCACATGGAATATAAACAGTGATTTGTACTTAACAAAAAAAATTATGAATAATGTTATTAAGTTAGTTTTTGTATCACTCTTGGAAACGGTGTTTATGCAATTTTTGACTCTTTCCAATAACATTAAGTGAAAAGCAATTATTTTGAATTCCAACACATAAAAAGATGGTGTCATGATCTGATGGATTTTATATTGGGCTCCTATTTTAGAGAGGAAATAATGATATGAATAAGTAGACTTGTGGTATGCCCACTTGCTTTTCAGGTTGCCTATATTTGACACTACTGGATGAGCCCACTGAACATCCTCTTCATTACAACATTTTTAGGTCCTGGGATATGATCACCACCTTCTCCTTGATACGCTGTCCTTGCTGGGATTCCAGGGTTCTGTTCTCTTCTGGTTTTCTTCCTATCTCTCCCATCACACATTCAGTGTATGCAATGGGGGAATCCTCCTCCACTGCCAACCCACTGTTAATCAATGTAGCTCAGGAGTCTGTCTTGGGACCTATAATTTGCTCCATATATAACCATTACTTTGGTGCATTGATCTCCCTCCCATGGTTTTCAGTATCACCTCTATCTAGGGTTGCCAGATTTTCCAATCGGAAAATTCAGACCCCTAGACCCAGCTCAGGCCCGTCTATCCCTGCCCTGTAATGCCCTAATCTCGCCCGCAGTCCCGCCCCCGCTGCCTGCTCTTGTCGGGTAGGAAGGAAGTCTGCACATGTGTGGACGCCACACGATGATGTCACACGCATGCGTGCATGCATGTGATGATATCATGTGGTATCTGTGCATGCGCGGACTTCCTCCCTGCCCGATGTGATTTGAGGAGGCTTTTCAAAACCCGGACAATGTGACTGGTTTTGAAAAGCCGTCCGAACCCATGGACATGTCCTCAAAAGGAGGACATATCCGGGGAAATCCAGACATCTGATAACCCTACCTTCTATCTACCTATCTGCACCAGATATCTCTACAGGAATCCAGACCTGAGCCTCAGCCTGCCTGTCTGACATCGCTGCTTGGCTGTCTCACTGCCATCTAAAACTGAATATGACTAAAATTGAGTTCCTTATCTTTCCATCTAAACCCCCTCCTCTGTTCTTTATTTCTGTGGATAACACTCCTCCTCCCTGACTCATCAGCTTGCAATCTCGGGGTCATCTTTCTCCTTCACTGCTCAGATCCAACAAACTGCTAACGCCTGCCACTTCTTCCTCAATAATATTACCAAAATCTGACCTCTTCTGTCCGAGCACATTACCAAAGCTGTTATCCACACTCTCATCCCTTCTCGCTAAGATTACTGCAGCTTGCTTCTCTCAGGTCTTCCGCTCAACCATCTCTCTTCCCTTCAGTCTGTGCAAAATTCTACTGCATGACTCATATTACATGAGAGCCGCCATACTCACAATGCCCCTCTCCTCAAGTCACTTCACACTCCTCTTACTGACCTACAATTGCACTCACTCCGCAGTCTCTCAATATCTCTCCTTGCTTATCTCCCCCTGTGCTCCCCCCTGTGAACTCTGTTCATCAGGCAAATCCCTCCTAACTATACCCTTCTCCTCCACTGCCAACTCCAGACTCCATCCCTTCATTCTTGCTGTACCGTATGCATGGAACAGACTGCCTGAGTCATTACATCAGGCTCCATCTCTAACAAGGTTGCTTTCAACTCCTAATTCCCACTCACCATAAAATTACCTATGTCCTTCCTACCATTTTTTCTGCAAGGAGCTCTCCTATCCCCGTGTGTGCTTTCTGTCTATCCAAACTAGATTGTAAGCTCTTCAGGGCAGGAACCATCTATTATATGTCAAATGTACAATGCTGTGTACACCTTTCAGCACTATAGAAATGTTAAATAGTAGTAGTAATAATAATGAGGAAAGACCTTATAGTTTGGGTGACGGGACTAAAGCGTGCAGGACAATCGTGCACAGACAAATGAGCATAGACAAATGCGTGAGGGATGTCAACATGCCGGGTTAAAAGTTAAATTTAAAGTGCTCTGAGGAGGGGTGTGTTGGGGTGTTTGGGGGGAACCCCTCATTTTACTTTGAAGTGTTGGCACTGCCATTGGGGCTGGGAGGGAACACACACACACACACACACTTACAGAGGAAACTGTAATTTTTCCCTAAAACAGGGAAAAATTAGTTTCCTCTGTAATGGGGGCTAACCCCCCAAACACCCCAATGGCAGCGCCAAGAATTCTAAGTAAACTGGGGAGGTTCCCCCCAAATTCCCCCTTGGAACACTTTAAATTTAACTTTTAACCCGGCGCACTGACATCCTGCGCGCGTTTGTCTCTGCTCATTTCTCCGCGCGTGATTGTCCCGTGCGCTTTCATCTATGAACCTATAGTTTGTTGATATATAGTGTGGATATATGATACTGCTCTACCAGGATTCACTTTGCATTTGTCCACATTAAATTTCACCTTCTATTGGTTTTTCATATTATTTATATATTTTACTTCCCTGTTATTTGGGGGGTTTCTTATTGAGACACCTAAATTATATAACCTGCAATCCAAAAGGGGGCATGGCCACGGGAAGGGCATAGACAAGTCTTGGAATTTAGGCATGATGTTATAGAATAATGGCATTTATATGCTGAACTGCCGTTAGTTGCTCACCAGCATTTACTTCAGGTTTCAGCAAGCGTAAGTGCTTTGCCTAACGTTAGGGGCTTTGATCCAAGCAAAGCTAGTACTTTGCAAAAGGTGTTCTGTGTGGATCTTCCCGGTACTTAACTTTGAGCGTCATTTACTGAATTCCCTCTTTTGTGTACTAATGGTGTCCCAAGTGATATTGGAATACCTGCTTTTTACTTTTAATTCCTGCCCATACTTTTCCTGTGAACTTTCATGACGTGAATATTAAGAATGCAAAATTCCTGCTAATTCCTTGGGTTAATCCTAAACTGACACAGCGTCAGCTAACAATGAAGAATAAAGATGGATCACCCTAAAGGACTTCTGTTTCACATGACTTGCAGGTTTAGAAAATATTTACTTTGTCAAAGGCAATGGCCCTGGTTTCATTTACCAATGTATTTGCTCTCTGTGAACCTCCTTTCAGAAAAGCTGATCTACTGCACTTAAAGGAGACGTTCCATGAGCTCTCTCAATATAACTATGTGGTCATGTCAAAACCAGGTTTTTTAGAAATCTGTAAAATATCACACACCCCAGAGTGCTTATATTCAGTAGTTCTTAGTGACAAAAGTTTATAGATTCTAGTCAAAGACCCCCCACACCCGAGAACCCCCTTCTGGACCATACTGCTTTTAGAATTGCCATGTCAAAGTTATTTACAGAATAAAATACTGCCAGAAATGAACACCATCTTGAGGAAAGTAAAATTGAAAATGAAACAAGATTTGTATCTCTTAATCGAGAAATAACTTCTCTAAAAGTTGTTAATGAAGGGTTAATTAAGGACAAACTGTTAATCCACAGGAAAATAGAGCAATTAGAGAATCACAATAGACGTTTAAACTTGAGATTCTTAAATTTCCCAAAAGTTTTGGAGATTTCCTCTGTTGAAATGTTCAGGAATTATCTACAGCAAATATTGGGCTTCGCTCCCGAAGCTATTCCTCCTTTAAATAAAATATATTACCTGCCTCGTCCTAAAAAGCAGATGCGGAGTGAAACACCAGGAACAACTCAAGGAATTATGGATCAACCACTTGATTGGGGAAATTTATCTGAGATTCTAGAAACAACTACTATGAAAACTGAGGAAAGAGCTACCCTCTTGCTTCATTTGTATTTCATCAGGATCTCAATGCTGTATTGAGGTTATATTTTCATAAAGCTCAGGCTCCTTTCATGGGACAATGTATTTGGGTTTATCCCAATGTTAATAAAGAGACACAAGAAAGGAGGAAACTATTTTTCCTTATGAGTCAAGAAGCAAAAGATTTAGGGGCTACTTTCAATTAGTGTACCCATGTAAATGCCTCATCAAATATTTAAGGACAAAATATACCTTCTTTGTTCCTGAACACCTAAAGAGCTTTCTAGACATGAAAAAAATCATCACAGAATAGTGGATAATATTGTATATGAGAGGAATTGTTTCACGTTAAAGCTATTTCTTGATTATTTTTACTTCTTTTTGATGTTATAAGTCCTTAAAAAAACCCTCCCCCCCTTTTCTTGATTTTTATATTGGGGTCTAAGAAGAACTTTATTATTGTCTTATGCTAAAAGTACCTGCTTGTTTGCAAATTTTTCTGTTCGAATTTCCTGCACAAGTGTATTGCTTGTTATGAATTTCAAATAAATTATTAATAATAATAATAATAATAAAGAAATGAACAGCATCTTATAATAGAAAAGGGGACAGAATAGTGAAATCACAGAATTACAGATTCAAACAGAAAGCAGAAGATGAAACCAGAAGCAAAATCTGGTGGTGAGTCTAAATTCCACAAGTCGAAATATGTAAAAAGGGCACAGGCAAAAGATAAGCCCTTAAGGATCGCTTTAAACATTGTATTAGTTAGTTGCCATTGGCTCATGTTCGAGACCTACCGCAACTTGAAATGAATTATATAGATCTAAAGAGAAATCGGTTTTGCATTAGTCTGGTAAGGTCCTCCATCATCATCCTCATGGTTGTTTTCAATGTGTCCAGCCATCTGGTTGCAGGTCGCCCTCTTTGCCTGGTTCCTTTGATCATCCCATATGTGATGCCCTTCTCCAATGATCTTTTTCATCTGATGGTGTGACCAAAATAAGACAGTCGTAACTTCAGGCTTTAAGTGACATAGCTGGTTTGATCTCTTCTAGAAGCGCTTTGTTAGCTCTTCTGGCAATCCATGGCACACATAAAATCCTTCTCCAGCACCAAAGCTCAAATAAGTCAATCTTCTTTTTGTCTTATTTCCATAGTCTCCAGCTTTCACATCCGTAATTGACCACTGAGAAAATGAGTGTGGAGAAGTCTGATCTTCATTTGGAGTGCTATTTCTTTGCCTTTGAATACTTTGTCAAGAGCCTTTATTACAGATGGTCTGCGCATGCACGCGGATCGCACAACATTGATCCGTGCAGGCAGATGGAGGCATTCCTCTGATCACCCCCATCTGCATATTTTTCTTTCCTGAATTTGTCAGACCTGCCCAGATTGGGCCCGAATCAGGCCCGATCGGGCAGGTTAGTGAATCTGGGCCTATGTTACTATGTAATTAAAACCAATTATTAGGTGTTAAGTGCCAAATATCAGCACCGATTTAGATATTAATCAATTAATTTAGGCACCTACACTAACTAAGTGCGCCGATGCAGACCGTTATCATTATATGGATTTTATAGAATCAGGGCCTCTGTGTTTCCACATTAGCCAGGACCAGGTACATGCGTTAATCTGAATGTTGACATGTGACCTGCAATAAAACATTGTGAGAATGCCCCTTCTTGATGCAGTGTTGCTTTGGGGCTTATTGCACATTAAAATCCTGCACTATAGCTTGTTAAGTCCAAGATGTAACACACTTTAGAAGAAAGGCCCCTTAGTGTTCCTTTATTATGCAATAAAACCTTTACTCGGTCAAATGTTTAACTCACAGAAATGTGTGCACAAAGTTTAATGCAGCTTTAATGCAAAGTTTCATCAGCCTCCCTATCTTCCTTCCATCTACATGGTTCACTGAAAGCAAACAGAGTCAGTGTTCAAGGAATGTCAATTCTTTGGCAATACATTATCATTCCATTTTATTTTTTTCATAGGTGTAGGGCGGGTCAAGAATAAAGAATATGGGAAATAAATTTTTGTGATTAACTGAGGCAGTTTCTTGCATTACAATGGTCATCCATTTCCCTTGTAAATGTTTGCTTATGCTCAGCAATAGAAACATAGAAACATAGAATATGACGGCAGAAAAGGGCCACTGGTCCAACAAGTCTGCCCAGTCTAAGGACCCTCCCCCCTAAGCACTTCCACGAAGTGAACCCACATGCATATCCCATTTTTTCTTAAAATCAAACACGTTGCTTGCCTCAATTACCTGAAGTGGAAGATCATTCCAACGATCAACCACCCTTTCAGTGAAGAAATACTTCCTAGTGTTGCCATGAAATCTCCCACCCCTGAGTTTCAATGGATGCCCTCTTGTTGCCGTAGGTCCTGTAAGGAAAAAGATATCTTCTTCTACCTCAAACAGCCAGTTACATATTTGAACGTCTCTATCATATCTCCCCTCTATCTGCGTTCCTCGAGAGAGAGAGTATATGTTTTTTTCTTTCAGCCATCATAATTATGTTTCTTTTTAGATCTGGAGAAGCAAAATGTCAGGTCAGTGTCCAGTGTTTTGGGGATAATAGTGGCAGGTGACGGCTGCTACATTTGATTGGAAGTGCTGTTATTTATAGGAACATAGTTACATAGTAACATAGTAATTGACGGCAAATAAAAATCCTGAACGGTCCATCCAGTCTGCCCTGTAACTACATGCATTACAATTTCATGATTAAATTGTCTTTTTCTTTGTTTTTTGTTCTGGGCCATAGACCTTAGAAGTCTATCCGGTACTGTCCTTGGGTTACAACTACTGGAGTTGCTATTGAAGCTCACTTCAGCCTATCCAAACCATTTCCTTTGCAGGATTCAGACCATGAAAGTTTGCCCATTCATATTCTCATTAGAGATCCTCTGTGTTCATCCCACACTTTTTTTAATTCAGCATCTTTTCCCTCTAAACCACTTCCCTCGGGAGGGCATTCCAGGCATCCACCACCCTCTCTGTGAAAAAGAATTTCCTGACGTTACTCCTATGTTTACCATCCCTCAACCTCAATTTATGCCTTCTAGTTTTACCAATTTCCTTTCTCTGGAAAAGATTTGGTCCTATATTAATACCTTTCAAAAATTTTAATGTCTGTATTATATCACTCCTGTTCCTTTTCTCCTCCAGAGTATACAGCTTGAGGTCCTCTAGTCTCTTCTCATACTTATTTTGATGTAGACCCCCCCCCTACCATTTTTGTTGCTTTCCTCTGTACCGCCTCAAGTCTTCCTATATCCTTGGCCAGATATGGTCTCTACAGCTGAATACAATACTCCAAGTGTGACCTCACCAACAACCTGTACAGGGGCATCAGCATCTCCTTTCTTCTGCTTGATACAGCCTAGTATCCTTCTGGCTACAGCTACCACCTTGACACACTGCTTCATCACCTTCAGATCCTTAGACACTATCATCCCAAGGTCCCTTTTCCTCCTTTGTTTTAATTTTTTTTTTTCTTATTTTTAAATGCCAGTGAGCGCCTGCTCCTCTCCTTTTCTCGGCTCACACACACACACATACACACACACACACATATATATTGTTCCATTTCCACAGCAAAGCTAAGCATAGTTTCTAATTAGTTGTTCATATACTAAAAAGTCTAATTGAAACCTCTGAGTTTGGCACATAATCTCATGCGCCTAAAGTATTAGTATGCACTAAGGCCCCGATACTATAAACGATGCCTAAAATATAAGCACCAAGAAACGTGGCTCATAGTGTATGTCATTTATAGAATCAAGCCTAGTGGTGCCTATATTGGAATTAGGCACCAGTAGGCATCAAAACCTTAGGCACTCTCTATTTATGCCAGGGTTTTTGTGGCCTAAATACCGGCACCTAACTCCAGTTTAGATGCCTACATGCAAAACATGCCCAAGATCCACCCATGATCCGCCCTTAACCATGCCCACTTTTTGGTAGGCACCTTGAACTAAGCATCTAATTGAAAGTTAGGCACCTCGAAAGCAATTAATTTTAATTTAAGCCAATTAATCTTGCTGTTAGCGCTGATTAAGCTTTTTAAATAATTAAGCTAGGCACCGGTTAGGCATGTTGATCTAGGCAGCTAACTTTAAGTATCTTTTATAAAATCTGGGCCCATTATATACCTATGGGCTTCTTAGCATTTAGCATGTGCTAATTCCATTAGATCATGCTAAGCTTTTGTTAAAGGACTCCTTAGTGATGGAAATTGTTGCACTGATAAAAAAACAAAACTGAATTGCCTAGTCAAATTGACCCACTCAGTTTTAAGCACATAAATCCTCTCTATGAAGAGAATATGTTCAGGGAAGTTTATATTTTGGTAGCGGTATTCACTTGGATGTTAATAAGAGGAACATTGTAAAAAATATTTTATTTCTAACATATATGCCAAGGTTCTCTTTCCAAAATCAGGAGTGTAGTATCAATCTTTTTGTTGTTCAACCTTTTGTTTTTGTGGTCTCTGGAGAGTTAATAACTTTTGATGTCTAACAAAGCTATTTAACTTTCCTTTTTTAATTATTTCAATTTAATGAATTTTCAAGAACATTAAAGAGAATTTATCTTTCTATATCTTTAGAACACACAAACACAAACTTCAGGAATGTAATTACCGTATTCACTATTTCTTTTATAGCATGTTCATTTGTGAATATTTTGTAAGGTCCTATTTTTTGAGAACCTATTGTCTTCCAACCCATGTTCTTTTTGGTAGATATTAAGGGGCTCTTTTATCACACTGCAGTAAAAATGGCCTTAGCTTATCCTTATCCGGGTCTTTCAACATGCTAAGGCCATTTTACCATATGGATAAAATGGCCAATTTTTCCACTTTCTGTATTAGTGACCAGCTGTTAAGGACAATTTTATATACCATAATAAAATTCAGTCATGACAAATGTGGCAAGAGCCAAGTAATTTTTAAACTTTCCAATGACTAGATTGTTATTTCACTAGAATTGCTTTAGAAATATTTCAGGGGACAGCTGACAGTCAACCAAAAGTTGATGGTTCGGGAAACGGTATACCCAGAGGATAACAATATACCCAGAGGATACCGTGCAGGAAGATTGCGGGGAAGACTCACCGGATAGGCAAGGCAGAAATCCTGACGGATCAAAAGGGGCACAAGAGGGAAAGAAATGCAAGAAAGTAACAGGCCGCAAATTAAAATGTATGTACATGAATGCAAGAAGTCTAAAGAATAAGATGGAGAAATTGGAAGTTATGGTACAAAAAGATAACCATGACATCATCAGCATCACAGAAACATAGTGGAATGAGGAAAACGTCTGGGACACTGTACTACCGGGATACAAGCTATACCGCAGAGACAGGGTGGGTCAAAAAGGTGGGGTTATTGCCCTATACATAAAAGAGGGAATTGAGTCTACTGGAGAGAACATACCAGAAACGAAAAATAAGGTAGTCTCTGTGGGCCAAAATTCCAAAAACAAATGGAACGGAAATGAAGATTGGTATCTACTACTGACCCCCAGGTCAGTCCGAAGAAACTGATGTAGAAATGACGGACGAGATTAAATGCAACTGCAAGGGAGGCAACGCAGTTATCATGGATAACTTCAATTATCCAGGAATAGACTGGAACCTAGGCACCTCCGGCTGCGGTAGGGAGACCAAGTTCCTGGATGCTGTAGGCGATTGCTTCCTGGAACAACTTGTCAAGGAAAATACGAGAGGAAATGCAATTCTGGACTTAATTCTAAATGGACTATGAGGACCGGTGCAAGGTGTAGAAATAGAAGGGACACTGGGAAGCAGTGATCACAATATGATTTGCTTCAACCTGGACATAGGGGCAAAGCATCGATCCAGAATGACGGCCATGGCACTGAACTTCCGAAAAGGGAATTACGAAGGGATGAGACTCATGGTGGGGAAGACGATTAAGAAGAGGATAAGCACTGTAAAAATGCTAGAGAAAGCATGGTCCCTCTTGAAGGATATAGTCACTGAGGCGCAAAATCTATATATACTGTGTATCAACAAGGGATTCAAGAGGGAAAAGAACAAGGAACCGGCGTGGCTCACTGTTGCGGTGAAAGAAGTGATTAGAGACAAGAAGATTTTGTTTAAGGAACGGAAAAGGTCCAAAATGGACAAAAACTGGAAAAAGTACAAACAACATCACAGCAGGTGCCATAAGGCGGTAAGAAGGCCAAAACAGACTACGAGGCAAAAATAGCCCAGGAGGCAAAAAACTTCAAGCCGTTCTTTTGATATATTAAGGGGAAATGACCCACAAAGGAAGCGGTGGGGCCGTTGGATGACCATGGAATAAAGGGAGAGCTAAAGGAGGACAAATTGAATACATTTTTTGCATCTGTATTTACCAAAGAGGATATACACAACATACCGGAAGCTGACAGGCTATATGCAGGAAACGAAGATGGGAAGCTGATAGGGTTAACGGTCAGTCTAGAAGAGGTATGCAGGCAGATTGATAGGCTTAAAAATGATAAATCCCTGGGGCAGGACTGCATCCATCTGAGGGTAATCAAGGAACTGAAAGGGGTTATAGCTGAACTGCTTCAACTGATAACCAATCTGTCAATCAAATCAGGAAGGATTCCAGAAGTCTGAAAAGTGGTGAATGTTACATCGATCTTCAAGAAAGGTTCAAGGGGAGATCCTGGAAACTACAGACCAGTGAGTCTGACCTCAGTACCGTGAAAGATGGTAGAGGTGCTGATAAAGGATCGCATCATTGATCACCTTGACAGACATGATCTGATGAGGACCAGCCAGCACGGCTTCAGCAAAGGAAGATCTTGCATGATGAACTTGCTGCACTTCTTTGAGGGAGTTAACAGGCAGATAGACAAGGGTGACCCAGTCGACATTGTATATCTGGATTTTCGGAAGGCGTTTGACAAGGTTCCACATGAACGA
Organism: Geotrypetes seraphini; assembly: GCF_902459505.1. Taxonomy (NCBI): domain Eukaryota; kingdom Metazoa; phylum Chordata; class Amphibia; order Gymnophiona; family Dermophiidae; genus Geotrypetes; species Geotrypetes seraphini. The sequence continues at coordinate 205,056,335 of NC_047088.1, forward strand.
CTACTTTGAAAAATTGCGAGCCATGGAATCGAGGGTGAAATACTCACGTGGATTAAAAACTGGTTGGTGGATAGGAAACAGAGATTTGGGGTAAATGGACAATACTCGGACTGGAAAAGAGTCACTAGTGGAGAGCTGCAGGGTTCGGTGCTTGGACCCGTGCTCTTCAACATATTTATAAATGACCTGGAAATTGGTACGCCGAGCGAAGTGATTAAATATGCAGACAATACGAAGTTATTCAGAGTAATGAAGACACAAGATTGCAACGTGACAAAAACACGCTCGAGAAATGGGCTGCGACATGGCAAATGAGGTTTAATGTGGATAAGTGTAAGGTGATGCATGTTGGTAACAAAAATCTTATACACAAATACAAGATGTCCGGTGCAGTACTCGGAGAGACCCCCCAGGAAAGAGACTTGGCAGTACTGGTTGACAAGTCGATGAAGCTGTCCGCGCAATGTGTGGCAGCAATGAAAAGGGGGAACAGAATGCTAGGAATGATTAAGAAGGGGATCGCGGACAGATCAGAGAAGGTTATCATACCGCTGTACAGGGCCATGGTACGCCCCCACCTGGAATACTGCGTCCAGCACTGGTCGCTGTACATGAAGAAGGACATAGTACTACTCAAAAGGGTCTAGAGAAGAGCGACTAAAATGGTTAAGGGGCTGGAGGAGTTGCCGTACAGTGAGAGATTAGTGAAACTGGGCCTCTTCTCCCTTCAAAAGAGGAGACTGAGAGGGGACATGATTGAAACTTTCAAGATGATGAAGGGAATAGACTTAGTAGATAAAGACAGATTGTTCACCCTTTCCAAGGTAAGGAGAACAAGAGGGCACTCTCTAAAGTTGAAAGGGGATAGATTCCGTACAAACGTAAGGAAGTTCTTCTTCACCCAGAGAATGGTGGAAAATTGGAACGCTCTTCCGGAGGCTGTCATAGGGAAAAACACCCTCCAGAGATTCAAGACAAAGTTAGACAAGTTACTACTAAACCAGAACGTACGTAGGTAAGGCTAAACTTAGTTAGGGCCACTGGACTTTGACCTAAGGGCCGCCACAGGAGCAGACTGCTGGGCACAATGGACCACTGGTCTGATCCAGCAGCGTCAATTCTTATGTTCTTATGACTTCTCTGGATTTATTAAATTTCCAAAAATGTTTGGGTTGCAAGTGAGATAAAGAACAAGATTGTGTGCCTGCTGGGACAGATTAGGAAAAAATACTTAAGAGTATGTATTGTAAACTGCTTTGGGTGAATCTCTTCATGAAAAGGCAGTTTAAAAAAACCCAATAAATAATAAATACCGTACATAAAATGGATCATATTATACTGGTAGATTGCTTTGCATTATTGGCCTCTTTGGAATCTTCTGAGAATGTCATAACTTCCTGAGCTACTCTTCGGGGGGAGGGGGGGAGGTTCTTTCAGATATGGATAAATATTTGGTAGCAAGAACTTTTGGGGTCCAAAGATACACAATTTTCCAAATTTGATGAAAAGGGAAAGGGACTTTTTATACCACCTTTTTCTAGTTTTACTGATACTACTTATCATTTTTATAGCGCTGCCTACAACACATTCAAAGTGGTTTACATATATCCGTATTCGTTGTGATAGAGGATTAACAGACCTGCGAATACAGAAAATTCACAAATAACTTTTTCATATGTTATTCGCTGTTTTCTATTAAAAACCAACATGAATATGGTGAAACCACGAATAACATGGTGAGAGATCTGGCCTGTTCCTGAAAGAGAGGTAAAACACAGTGAACAAAGTGCTGGGAATCAGCGATTTTCTCTGTAAACGCTTGGAATCAGTGATTTCTATATGCAAGCTGATGTACTTTGGGGGGAGGAGCCAGCAAACTAAAAACTGTGAATAATCAAAACCGCGATTGCTGAAACCGCGAATATGAAGGGAGAAGTGTATCTAATGTACTTGGGGCACTAAGTGACTTTCCCAGGGTCACAAGGAGCAGTGCAGACTTTGAACCCACAACCTTAGGGTGCTGAGGCTGTAGCTCTAATCACTAAAGCACTCAGATGTGTAGGAAAGCATTTCTGCAGGTAATCATGTGCACTTATGTTAAGAGCAACTTTTTTTCATAATTTTCTTTGAAAGTGCTTCATTACAAATGGAAATTTTTCTACTGGATAAAAATGTGGTAAATAATTTGGCTTTTCTTTTTTTCTCTAAAATCTTAATTTGAGGTGGGGGGTGTCTAACAGAGATTATGATAAGGGCATTCAACAACTACTGTATATGTGTAATAGTGGAGCAAAGGAGTAGGCTAATAGAATAGCAGGCTAGGAGCAGAACATCCAGCTTCAAATTCCACAGCAGTTTCTTGTGGCCTTGGGCAAGTCACTTAACCCTCTGTACCTCAAATGACAATCCACTTTTGTATCATCAATCACTATGTGGTCAGCAGAGGTCAGTTTGACTCAAAGACACATCTGGGTATGAAGTATTTCCCTAATTACTTCACTGAATTCAAATTGTTCCCTCCTGTTTTATATGAACTAATTAAAGGTGTTTGGTTTAATCTTTTCCGTACACTGAAGCATTTCATCTCTGCTGCTTTGAGCTTTAGAATGTATCAAAGGATTTCACTGATGTCATTCCTTCAGCTCTCAGGTTTCAAAAAGTATAGGAAAGGTGAGTGAGAAATATTGGCTTTGGGCCCAGAGGTGGAGGGAAAGGAGAGATATCAGATCATGGGATAGAGGGAGAGGAGAGAAAAAGAGGGAGAAATTTGGATCTGGACCCAGAGGTGGAACGGACAGAAAGAGAGAGATGTCAGATCATGGGTGGAGGGAGAGGAGAGAGAGATAGAGAAATGCCAGATCTAGACCCAGAGATAGAGAGAAAGGAGAGAGAGAAAAAAATGTTGGATCATGGGGTGGAAGGGAGGGAAGGCGGGAGAGAAGAGTACAGATGCCAGATGTGGGGAGAGATAAGAACATAAGAATAGCCTTACTGGGTCAGACCAATAGTCATCAAGCCCAGTAGCCCGTTCTCACGGTGGCCAATCCTGGGCTAGTACCTGGCCAAAACCCAAGGTGTAGCAATATTCCATGCTACCAATACAGGGCATGCAGTGGATTCCCCATGTCTTTCTTAATAACAGACAATGGACTTTTCCTCCAGGAACTTGTCCAAACCTTTCTTAAAAACAGCTAGGCATGAATTGCTTGTTTATTCTTTCCACAAATACAAAGCCTATTGGGCACACAACAAAGCTACTAAGTAATAAATTTAAAACAAACTGGAGAAAATATTTTCAATGGTGCCTTTTTATAATCTTCATGTCTGGTGAAAGGGGTGTAGATACTGTGAGAGTGTGGTTACTGTAGGGATGGAGCCATAGGTAGTGACCTTGTCCCTAAGATAGCCCTGTGTGAGTACTGATGCCTTGTTTTCCTACAAAAAAAAAGCACAGATTACTGAACATGGCCTCAATGCTATACCTTCTATAGGTAACTCTTATTTCTTATTTTATGTGGCTTGTCTGTCTCTCTTGTCTAGACTGAGACAGCATCTTATGGGGTCCTTGTACAAAACTGCAGTAGACTATGGCCTTAACATGCCCTTATGTGGGTCTTTCCTCCCTGCTGGAGAATGGCCAATTTTCCATTTTCTGAATTAGCAACCACACATGAATGTTGCATTGGTGCACAAAATTTCCAGAAATTAGTACATGAGCCCTTACCTAATCAGCATGCGGTGATATAGATATGCTAACTGATTAGAGCAGAAATGCCCACTCTCTGCCTTCAGACATGCTCCCTCCCTGAAAATTTTTTTTAATATTTATAGTGCATGGTTTGCGCAAGCACATTCGGAATTTGCCTTGCGATGACTCAGCGTGTCCCACGGTAAACCCTTTTAGGATGCAGTAAGCATACGCTAGTGCTTATTGCAGCTTAGTACTGACTGCAGCTTAGCACTGACTGCATTCACCCTGTTGCATTATACAAATAATAACAATAATGCATCGACATGATTTTTCAAGCGTGATGATTATATTCAGGATAGGAGATTGACTTTACTGCGTCCAAACTCTATTGGATGTCATTGAACTGCTGGTTTGAGGACCGCATGGACATTTACCTGAGTGCAAATAGTCAATGTACCTTTAACAGCTTGTCCCTTAGATAATGTACTGCGTGTGTGAGCAGTGAACTTCTCCATGGATGCACACAATACTAACTGGAATGTACTGATGTAGATTCTTGCTGCTTACGGTCTCTAGATTTCCTAAGAATTACTTCTCTAGGTAAGTAACAGAGGATATATTTTAGCAGTTAAGGCCTGCATTTCAATTGCTTCCCAGTCATAAAAATGGAAACTTTATTGGTAATGTGCATTTACTTGTGAAATATATATATTTGAAGAATGGAATGTATTATTGAATTCAAAACTGAGCCACATATCTCACTGATGCAGTTATTGGCACAGGTTTCAAGGTTTCAGGTTTATTTTATTTTTTTAATTCATTATTAATTTTGAAATAAATACAAAGTGCAATATAATATATAAACAAATGATACAATAGAACAGCACTTTATCTCACAAAGATGATATAAGTATATTTCCCCCCTTCCCCCCTCCCGCCCTCCCGGGATGTGTGTGAACTTCCTTTTAGAAATTAAAGGCTTATACTAGTGATCATTTTTACAAATGTCGCCAATGGCCCCCAAGTCTCATTAAATTTTTTATAGTGTCCCATCTGTTCCGAATTCGTTCACTCAAATCTATAAACTTGGCACAGGATTTCCCACCAGAAATTACAATTCAGCCTATCACATTTTTTCCAATTTTTTGTAATTAACTGCATCACAATCCCTGTCATAATGAGAAGTAATCTGTTCTGACTTGCAATGATTGGACTCTTAGTTTGTAATAAGGTCCCGAATAAAACATTGTAATATGACAATGGGATAGAGGTTTCCAGCATCCTATTAATTTTCCCCCAAACTAGACTTTCAAAAGTTGAGTATCATGGGACAATAGAACAACAGGTGATCCAGTGTCCCTACTTCAAGATGACAGTGTCAGCATCTATTAGACTTTGAAAGATGTAGTGGGTTCCAATGCCCACACATTTCTTTGACTTTCAGCAATAAAGAACATAAGAACATAAGCAATGCCTCCACTGGGTCAGACCCGAGGTCCATCGTGCCCAGCAGTCCGCTCGCGCGGCGGCCCAACAGGTCCAGGACCTGTGCAGTAATCCTCTATCTATACCCCTCTATCCCTTTTTCCAGCAGGAAATTGTCCAATCCTTTCTTGAACCCCAGTACCGTACTCTGCCCTATTACGCCCTCTGGAAGCGCATTCCAGGTGTTCACCACACGTCGGGTAAAGAAAAACTTCCTAGCATTCGCTTTGAATCTGTCCCCTTTCAACTTTTCCGAATGCCCTCTTGTTCTTTTATGTTTTGAAAGTTTGAAGAATCTGTCCCTCTCTACTCTCTCTATGCCCTTCATGATCTTGTAAGTCTCTATTATGTCTCCTCTGAGTCTCCACTTTTCCAGGGAGAACAGCCCCAGTTTCTCCAACCTTTCAGTGTATGAAAGGTTTTCCATGCCCTTAATCATTCGTGTCGCTCTCCTCTGGACCCTCTCAAGTACTCTCAAGTACTCAAATCCTTCTTAAGGTACGGTGACCAATACTGGACACAGTACTCCAAGAGCGGGCGCACCATTGCCCGATACAATGGCAGGATGACTTCCTTCATTCTTGTAATACCCTTCTTGATAGTACCCAACATTCTGTTTGCTTTCTTTGAGGCTGCCGCACATTGCGCCGTTGGTTTCATTGTTGTATCCACCAATACTCCCAAGTCCTTTTCGAGGTTACTTTACCCCAGAGCCAACCCCCCCCCCCCCCCATTTTGTAGCTGAGCATCAGGTTCTTTTTCCCTATATGCATGACCTTGCATTTCTCTATATTGAAGTTCATCTGCCATTTATTCGTCCACTCCTCCAATGTTGTCAGGTCTCTTTGCAGTTCTTCACATTCCCCTATAGTTTTAACCCTGCTACAGAGTTAAGTGTCATCTGCAAACTTTATAATTTAGTGGCCCTTCACTGCAACCCTCTGCTTTCTGCCTGCCAACCAGTGTTTAACCCATCTATGTACGTCCCCTCCCCCCCATAGTTCCACAGTTTCTTAAGTAGCCACTCATGAGGTACCTTGTCAAAAGTTTTTTGGAAGTCGAGATATATGATGTCAATGGGGTCCCCTTTGTCCATCTGGCTGTTCGTTTGGCATGATCTTCCTTTGCAGAAGCCATGTTGGCTCGCTTTCATTAGCCCATTTATTTCTATATGCTCACAGATACTGTCTTTTATCATTGCTTCTACCATCTTGCCTGGCACTGAAGTCAAACTCACTGGTCTGTAGTTTCCTGGATCTCCTCTAGATCCCTTTTTGAAGATAGGTGTGACATTTGCTATTTTCCAATCCTCTGGGATCACCCCTGTTGCCAAGGACAGGTTGCAAACTCTTTGGAGTATTTTTTCTATTTCGGTTTTCAGTTTCTTTAATACCCTTGGGAGGATCCCGTCCGGGCCGGGGACTTGTCGGTTTTCAATCTGTCTATCTGTCGGAGTACATCTTTGAAGCTTACTTCTAATGTCAAAAGCCTTTCCTCTGGGTCTCCATTAAAGATTTCTTCGGATTCCGGTATATTGGATGTGTCCTCACTTGTGAAGACTGACGAGAAGAACATGTTTAATCTGTCAACTACCTCCTTTTCCCCCCTTATCGCTCCTTTTATGTCATTGTGTCTTCCAAAGTTCTTTGAATCATGATACCCAAATATTTTATTCCCTCTTCCTTCCAAAGGAATGGGAATGAATCAAATAATCCTTTTACACAATGCACATTTAATGGAAGAACCTCTGATTTGTTCCAATTTATTTTGTAACCAGAAAATTTGCCAAATCGATCAATCAATTCCAGTAAATGCGGGATGGTAGATTCAGGATTCTTCAAATGAAGCAAAATATCATCTACATAGGCCAAAACCTTATAATCTCGACCTGCATATGGATACCCTGTATCTCATTTGCCTGCTGAATGGCCAACAACAAGGGTTCCAACACAATATCAAAAAGCAAAGGAGATAAAGAGCATCCTTGTTTAACTCTCTCTGCAGACAAAAACGTTCTGAGAATGTATTATTAATATATAATCTGGCAGAAGGGGAACTATACAAGGTTTGAATCATTTGAATAAATCCGGATTTTATACCAAACCAATCCATTGCATGATACAAGAAAGTCTATTCTACACGATCATTCTCTGCATCTAAAGAAACAAAGAAGGCCGGATCATCCATTGATTTTTATAAATTTAGCATATGAAATGTCAATCTGGTATTATTTGAAGGTTTCAGGTTTATTAAAAGCTTGATATACTGCCTACGAGTGAGGCTTTCTAGGCGGTATACAATATTAAAATAAAATGAAAAGGGGTGGGAAGGGGGGTTGGGGTTTTTTGGGTGGCTATAAATGACGCATGCCTTTGTACTGAAGTGCTTTGTTAAAGGATCTCCCACCTATGTTCGCTATCTTATGTAACCTGTTGTTTTCCTATAGTTCTGCCAGTTTTTTTAGTCAATAAAAATTGTTTACACTCTAAAATAAAATGAAAAAGGGAAAAGTAAAGTACTCCATTTTAAACCTCCCCCCCTTTCACCTTTTAGTAAACCACCCTAGAGTTTTCCACTGAAGCCCGGAAAAGAGACAGCAAGGAAAGGAGAAACCTAAAACAAGTTAAATAACAGTTAAAACCAAACCAATAGCAAAACGATGGTGAAAAGTTCTCAGCCCAGCCAAGAAGAGAATGATGTGAAACCATGAAACTTACAAGTTATACCACTTTTTTCTTGAAACTTTTCATTTCATTTCATATCATTGAAATGAAATGTGTCAAGAAAAGTGTAGAATAACTTGTAAGTTTCATAGCTACTCGTCATTCTCTTCTTGGCTGGGCTGAGAACTTTTCAGAAGTCTTTTGTTCTTTCATTTGTATGACACTGTTTTTGATTAAAAATCAATAAAGAAATTTAAAAAAAAGAAGCCCCTCACAAGAAGAAAAGCTCCTTTTACAAAGCTGAGGTAGCAATTCCCAATGTGGGCAAATGCAAGAAAACCCATTCAATTTTTATTGGCTTCGCAGCAATTTGCCGTACTGGGACTCGCTACTGCAGCTTTGTGGAAGGGACCCAAAATTAATGCCCAGAGCCAACATTTTCACCACTCAGTCTATTCCAGGTTGATTAATTAAGGGAGAAGGATTATTTGAATAAGAAAGGTTTTCTGATTATCTTAGAAATTTTCCAAGGATTGTTCCAATCTAAAATGGATGGGTAAAGCATGCCATAGAATTGACCGAGAACATTAAATATGCTTGAGTAGACAAAGTCACAGCAGAGATGTCGAAATGGCAGAACAACTAACAAATTCACCTGAGAAGATCGAAGGGTTCTGGAAAGACAATATGGAATGAGTACTCAGAAAAGATATAGTGGTGATTGAAACCCATTTGTAGCAAACATTGCTTACAGTTGGCGAAGGTCTTGGTAAAATGAATGTGGTATCAAGCTTGCTATAGAAATCAAACTGCAATAAAAATTTCTCCTAAAAATCTAGATGCTTGCCGTTCACTTACAGTAAGAAGAGTTAATGTATAACTTAAAGTCTTTGGACTGAGTACTTTAAACATTTGCAAATCTGAGGCTGTGGGAGATAATATTCTAAAAGGTCACCTAGGTAAAAAAAAACTTCAAATAGATGTCTATTTTATGCCCACTTTATAAACACATCATACACTTTAACCTCCAAGTTAAAGTGCTTATACCAGCACTGTTAATTTGTATCAGTATATGCGATCTTCCGAGCCTCAGCACCACCACTCCACCGCTCAATTAAACTTTCATAGCGGCAAGCATTACGTGCTAGATCGTCATAGACTCACTTTAAATTTTTATTAAACCTTGTATAATAAATCTTTTGTGCTATAATACTTATTATACTTTAGATTTTATGAATAACAATTTTAAATCACTTACTGTATCTTGTTTTTTTCTCTCTTATTTGGCTCAGCCCGGACAACTTTAGACATGTTTCCCAGGCTGAGCCAAATGAGAGAGAAAAAAACCAAGATAAGTGATTTATTTAATACGCTTGTATGTCACATCTGTGCTGCTGCTCCACCCAGACTATCCTTGCAAGGATGCCTACCATTTTGTACTGTGCATACTTATATAAGTGTAATCAGCCACACGGTTTTGTAAGAGCTTTTCCCTAAGTGTAAAACATATTTACATGCAAAAATTTATAAAATTACTTGCACAGGGTGTTTGTCAGTTGCCAATTTTTCAAGATGACAATAATTTGCAAATACAAAGGATTATTTTCTAGAGGCTTTCTATGTGTAAAACTAGGTTCTACGTCTAGCAAGGATGTTTTTACAAAATTCAGTCATATACTATACATAAGAACATCAGAAAATAAGAGTTGCCATATTGAGTCAAACAAAAGGTTCATCTAGTCCATTATTCTGTCTCCAACAGTGTCTAATCCAGGTCGCAAGTACCTGGCAGAATCACAAAAAAACAAAAAGACTTCACACTACTTTGACAGCAAACTTCATAGTTGAAACCTAAGGGCAGACTTCTATGGTTTACATCCCAGAAATGCCAAGGGCAGACATAAAAACATAAGAATTGACGCTGCTGGGTCAGACCAGTGGTCCATCGTGCCCAACAGTCTGCTCACGTGGTGGCCCTCTGGTCAAAGACCAGCACCCTAACTGAGACTAGCCCTTCCTGCATACATTCAGGTTCAGGAGGAACTTGTATAACTTTGTCTTGAATCCCTGGAGGGTGTTTTCCCCTATGACAGACTCCAGAAGAGCGTTCCAGTTTTCTACCATTGTACGGAATCTATCCCCTTTCAATTTTAGAGAGTGCCCTCTCGTTCTCCCTACCTTGGAGAGGGTGAACAACCTGTCCTTATGTCTATTCCCTTTAGTACCTTGAATGTTTCAATCATGTCCCCTCTCAATCTCCTCTGTTCAAGGGAGAAAAGGCCCAGTTTCTCTAATCTTTCACTGTACGGCAACTCCTCCCGCCACTTAACCATTTTAGTCGCTCTTCTCTGGACCCTTTCGAGTAGTACTGGAAAAGTCTTCATCTGCTGTCATTTACTATGTTACCTCCAGGGACAAGCAGTGACTTTCCCTAGGTCTGTCTTAATAACAGTTTATGGACTATTCCTACAGGAATTTGTCTAAATTTATTCTAAGATCATCTTGCTAACTGCTTTAACCACCTCCTCTGGCAATGAGTTCCAGAGCTTAGCTATGGGGCCCTTTTACCAAGCTTTGGTAAGCACTAATGCGTGATTATCACAGCTTAAAATGGCATACCGAGGGGGATGCTGAGGTGTCTTGAGATACTTTTGACTTGCACATGCTACTGGCAGTCTAAAAAATAATTTTTTTGCCAAGAGGGCATGTCAGGGATGGAGAGTGTGCATTTCTGCACTAAGCAGTAATGCATAGTTAATGGAGGATTAGCTCTTGAGCCTTTTACTGCCTATAACATAGATGATGGTAATGACTCGTGCTAATTATTGATAATGGTTGCATGCTATTGGCAACATTAGTACATGTCATTAAATTGGAAAATTGGCCATTTTCTGGCCAAGGCAAAAAGTGTTCTTAGTAAGTAGAAAAGACCCCTGTTAAGGGCACACTAAGGCCACTTTTTGCCATAGCTTAGTAAAAGAACCCCTAAATGTTGGGTAAAAAAAAATTATCCTATTTGTTTTAAATGTGATACTATATAATTTCATGGAGTGTGCCTTAGACTTTGTACTTTTTGAAAAAGCAAATCATCAGTGTGTATTAACCTATTCCTCTCCACTCAGTAGTTTATAGATCTCTGTCATGCGGAGCTCCATTTTATACAGAACAGAGTGATCAGAATTAAGTTATCCAGGTCAGGATGTGCTCGGTTCAGTGGTATTTCAGAAGCTGAGCCTTTTCTAAAATACTTACAGGACCGCAAATGTATTTGGCCACCCTTGCAGTGGGAGAGCCATTTCACAATTATGCATATCTAAAAACTGAACAGCATAGACCTGGCAGTTTCCGGTGGAAGTATAGAAACGGCAATATCACAAGTTCCACATGTAAGTGGTGCCATAGTAACTGCTCCATTTTAGAGACCTACACTTGTAAGTGAAACGTCTCTGAGGAAAGGTTTTGAGTGAGACAGACTTTGTATTACTGAGGGGAGAATGATGGGCTGGCTCACATTTAGGAAGAAAACGGTTCCATTACATTCTAATCCCTCAACAAATGGTGTAGTGTATGTGTGTGGGGGGGGGGAAGGAGGGGGCTGGACCACCCTGGGTGCCTTCTTGGTGGGGGTTCCAGCACTTCTCCTCTTCTCCACTCCTTCCTGCTGCAATTCCCCACCACTGTATCTCTAGTTCTTACCAGTGCAAGCACTAGCTCCAACCTGCTGCTTGCACCGGCCTTGGCTCTCCCGTCTGACATTACTTAAGGGTCCTGCGCCTAGGAAGTGATGTCAGAGGGAAAGCCAACGCTGGCATGGGGATCAAGTTAGGGATGCTGCTCGCGAAGGGGAAGCTAAACAGGTATGGGAAAAGGGAAAGGGAGTACATGCTGCATGAGGGGCGGGGTAGGAGCAGGGGGGCATAGAAGAGGGTGAGGTGGGTGCTATCACCCCGGGCGCCTCTCACCCTTGCTACGCCACTGTCACAGCCCTATGCAAATTATTGAACTGACTGTGAAAAAATAAATCACTAAACCTTGTACATTTGTACATATACAGTAAAAGGATTATAATTGCTAAAGGGAAAAGTCCAGAGTATATGTAAAGAAAGGCATTTAGGCCCTGGTTTTATAAAAGCCATCTAAAGTTAGGTGCCTAATTCAGCGCACCCAACCAATTTAGCTGCCTAACTTAATTTTTTTTTTAATTGGCCTAATCTCTGCTGATAATTCAAAACGCCATTAAAAACCAATTGAAAACATTTAAAAAATGAATTAGCCAGTAGGCGCCTACCACTTCAAAGTAGGTGTCTACACTGAGGCACCTACCAGCAAGTAGGGAAGCTTAGGAGTGGATTCAGGGGCAGATGTGGGGTGGAGTTTGGACATGGTTTCACTTAGATGCTGGTAGGCATCTACCTTTTGGGGCACTCATTTAGGCTAAATGACAGTGCGCCTAAGATTTTAGTACCTACTGGTGCCTAAGAGCGCTTAGGAGCCACTAGGTAGGAGATGATTGATAACTGTCCTCAACAGCACCGTTTATAGAATCAGAGCCATATTGTGCAGGGAGGACAGAAGCATTTTTTTGGCAATTAAACAAATGTCTCCCTCTGATAGATAAAGAGGGCAAATGAGGTGAACCTAGACGATCTGTATTGCTGTTGGGAATAGTCTGATGGACTGAGGGAAAAGTTATAGGAAAGGAGTGGGGTTAGATTGGATTATTACCGAAGCACATTTTGCTTATAAAGAAAAGAAAGAAAATAGGAGCCCTGTTTAACTGAAAGGCTGCAATTAAGGGCTGAAGTCTCCAGATGGCCGGCATTTAAAAGAAGTTAAAATTGAAGGAAATTCTCTCTCTTTCTTGCTTTGCCTAAGAAGGAAGGAATTTTTCTGTGCTAAAAAAGGTGCAGTTACAGGTCATGGCCAAAAGAGGGCTCAGATCCTGAAGAAGTCAGAGGGATTTCTCAGTGTTGAAAGGGCTGCATTTATAGTCAGCTGCATTCACAGGGCTCAGTTTGAAGGAGTTGCCAGCTAGAAGAATTTTTCAGTGCCGGCTTTCATAGACAGACCCTCCCAGAGCCTTAAGATCAACCTCACAGCATTCCCTTAATATCCCATTCTTGAAGATAATTGCCACTCGTCATACCCTTATTTTTTTAGTTACTGCCCCTTTGATCAGGAACTCTCTCTCAGTCTATATCTAAGAGCCAAACGAAACTTGCAGAAATTCAAAAGCAGTCTAAAGTGTTTGCTCTTTAAAGATGCCTATAACTGACAATCATACACGTATCTACTCCAGCAATTTTTAACTTTTTCTCAATTCTACTCCAGCAATTTTTAACTTTTTCCCACCTCCTATTGTATTTTCCTTCTGTGTATTCTTTCTATAAAAATTGTGGTTCTCCCCACCTTTTCCTATTGTTCATGTATGTCCAATAATTAGTTTATGTATGTCTAATAAGTTGAAATGTTTGTCTTCCAGCTATTTTTAAATATTTTGTACGCTTTGTACTCTTGGATAAGCGTTTAATCAAAAATTTAAATAAAGATAGAGTATGATTTCAGTCCTCTACATCTATGGTTTGCTTATTTGTTTGTTTGTTTTTTGGGTGGGGGGAGGAGGGTTCAAAGGAATCTCGCTATATCAGGGGTTCTCAACCCTGTCCTCAGGACACACCTAACTGGTCAGGTCAGGCTACCCACAATGAATTACTCCAGTTCATGCAAAAAGTTATGTCATGCATTTTTATTGTGGGTAGCCTGAAAACCTGGGTGGCTAGGTATGTCCTGAAGACAGGGTTGAGAACCCTTGATATAGAGAGATTCCTCTGCACCAAAAAGCTTGTCATTGTAAATCACAGAGAGCTGAAATCCTAACAGATCTAAACTCACAATGGTACTGATTTAAATTTTCCTGGGGAGAAGAGAAGGGAAGCTCACTCCCCAACACCTTTCTGTTCCAGGTAAAGACACCAGACATCACACATACTTAAGGGGCCAATGGTTCATAGCCAAAGGGGCACTTGCTAGGTCAGACCTGAACCCAGGAAAGCTCACAAAGGGGGGTACTACATAAGTGCCACCAATAATGGTACTGAAAATTTAACTTGCTGAAACAAACACATTTGAAAAATATATTGGTGCGTTTGAACAGGTGTAAAACCTGACTTGGAATGTTTCTCCCAAACATGTATAGGATTAGATTCTATAAATGAGGCCTAACAAATTTGCATTGAAAAAAATAGTGTTTAGTACTCAAACCCCCCCTTTTAACAAGCTAAGGTAGAGGTTTCTACCTTGGCTCAGAGTACTAAATGCTCTGAGGCTGCTCCAACGCTCATAGGTTTTCTGTGAGTGTCGGAGCAGCGTCAGATCATTTAATGCTTCGGGCAGTGATAGAAACATCTACCACGGCTTAGTAAAAAAAGGGGGGGGGATTTTGGGGTGCTGTTTATAGAATAGTGCTTGGCATTAGGAATTGTGCCAACTTTAGGCACTGCTATTTACAACTGAAACATGGTGTAAATCTTCACACCTAAATTATATGTGGATCCCCCTTATTCTATAACTGTATGCAGAAAAGTGAAGAAATACCCCTGATCCACCCATGACTGCCATGATGGTGCTCCCTTTGTGGAAGCATGTGTAAATTTTACTTGTGGATCTCGTGCCTAAATATACACATACATTTTAATTAATTCCAATTAGGGAGTGGAAGAGTAGCCTAGTGGTTAGTACAGCAAACTTTAATTCTAGTTAACTGGGTTCAATTCCCACTACAGCTCTTTGTTAACCCTCCATTGTCCCAGGTACAAAACTTAGATTGTGAGTCCGCTAGGGACAGAGAAGTACCTGCATATAGGCTCAGATTCTCTATAGGGTACATATATCGGTGGATGCCTGAAAAGCGTCCGCTGATCATATATCAATCATGAGACAGCGCCCTTTAGAGAATTGCGCCTCTGCGAAAGATAGGCACCGGAAATGTAGACCAGAGTTTTCTGGGCCTATATTTCCAGTGCCTATCTATGCCGTGAATTGTGCCTATATAGGCGCTTTAGGTCATCTAATGCCACTTCTGGCATTAGCTACTACTACTACTACTTATCACTTATATAGCACTGAAAGGCATACAAAGCGCTTACAATCTAACTTCTAATCTTATTGTAGAAGAACTCTGCCATTATTGTAGAAGAACTCTGCCATAGCTACACCCTTAGTGGCTTGTTAAGATCCCAATTATTGGTGCTAATTGACTTATTCAATTAAATTACACAATTTTTGAATAAGAAACAAAAGACTGGTCTTCGTGACATTTGGAGCATTGAGATAAAGCATCAGATTACTGCGTCTCAATGACCACGAATACATTGCAACACCACACCACAAAAACAGTGACACATGTCCCCTAATACTGTGCAAAATATAAAGACAGTAGATGTAAATTTGAAAAAACTGATACATAACAATCACCACTTTGCAAATTAACAAATAAAAATAAAACAAATAATGAGAAATAAGAAAATACAATTTTATTGGACTAATCCATTTTTCAATTAGCTTTCAGAGGCCAAATCTTTCATCAGAACAGTACAGTATACTGCTGTTATGGTATCCTGTCCTGACCTGAGGAAAGGGGTTTAGTCCAAAAAATTGCCTTATTTCCATTTCCTATTTATAAACTTTTATCAATACAGTTACAATACTACTTGATTCTAAGTAAAGCAACAAAAATATCTTTCTACCTTTTGTTGTATCTGCTTTAATCATCTTCTCTTTGCTCTCTTCTTTCTATACAGCGTTTGTCCTCTCTCCCTTCCATGCAACATCTGCCCTCTCTTTGCCCCTTCCACCCAGCTTCTGCCCTCTCTCTCTACCCCTTCCATCTACTGCCCACACTCTCTCTGCCCCTTCCATCTACTGTCCACTCTCTCTCTCTTCCATATGGCATTTTCCCTCTTTCTATGTCCCTTCAATAAACTGTATATCTGGGGTCCCTTCTCTCCTTTGCACATGATTCATTTCAGCTTCACCCCATTTTTCTATCTCCACCCCCCTCCCCTATGCTTTGGCATCTCTCTCTTTCTCTTCTCCTTTCCTTCCTTCCTTCCCACTCCACACCATGGTGTGGTATCTCTATCTCCTTCCCTTCTCTCATGCCATGGCATCTCTTCCTCCCCCTCCAAGGTCTAGTATCTCCTTTCCTTTTTTCCTTTCCCTCCCTCCCATGGAATTGGCATCTCTGGTTCCTCTCCCTTGTCTTCCTTCTCCCTTCTTCCCCCTCTCTCCCCAATTGGGTGCTGCTGCAGAAGCATTTCTCTCCCCCCCTTCCCTGTTCAGCAGAAGCATTTCTCCTCCCTTCCCTGTACAACAGCAGCATTTCCCTCCCCTTGCCTGTGCAGCAATAGCATTTCTCTCCCCCTTGCCTGTGCAGCATTTCTCCCCCCTTCCCTGTGCAGCAGCAGCATGACTCCCCATGTCTTTGCAGCATTTCTACCCTCCCCCCTTCCCTGTGCAGTATTTCTACCCTCCCCCCTTCCCTGTGCAGCAGCAGCAGCATGTCTCCCCCCCCTTGCCTTTGCAGCATTTCTCCCCCTTGCCTTTGCAGAATTTCTCCCCCCCCTTACCTGTGCCATATTTCTACCCTCCCCCTTCTCTGTGCAGCATTTCTACCCTCCACCCTTCCCTGTGCAGCATTTCTACCCTCTCTCCTTCCCTGTGCAGCATTTCTACCCTCCCCCTTTGCCTGTGCAGTATTTCTACCCTCCCCCCCTTCCCTGCCCAGCATTTCTACCCTCCCCCCCTTCCTTGCCCAGCATGTCTGGCCGGCTCCCCTGCTGAAAGCCGCGGGCGTCTACACCTTACCAATCCACAGATTGCGCGAGGAGCAGACACACGTGGCTTTCAGCAGGGGAGCTGGCCAGAAGCTGAGCAATGCTGGTGATCACCCGCAGACATCCCTGTTTACTGCCGCTGCTGCTGGTTAAGGAAAGGCAGCAGCAGCAGAATAGGGAGGGTGGCCGGCTGTGCACCCCCGCCCCTCCTTGGTACGCCACTGTGTAAATGTATGCATTTGGGGGGGAAATACTATGAGGTGCTTATCTTCTTAGGCACAATTCTACAAAAGATAGGCACCTAACACCAAAGTAGGCATGTTTAGGGGATGGAGAAAGACTTAGGCGCTGTTAGGCATGATTCTTAGGCGCCTATAATGTAGGCCTTTAAAACCATCACCTACGTTACAGGTGCTTAACTTTTAAGTTAGGCGCTGCTAAGTGTGATTCTGTAATGGGTGCCTAAATGTACATGACATGCAACAGGTGCCAATTACAGAATCTGGCCCTTTCCTTCCACTGCTGGTTGCACGCATAGAGGGGAATTTTTGATAGGCCATCAAAGTCAGATTTTGAGAAAGATGTCCAGAAATTCAGTAGTAAGACTGTCTATTCACAAAACTGCCACATGTCTTTTTTTTTAAAATAAGTTTTAACCCTTAGTGCATCTATCTTTTTTTGACATTCCCAAGTATAAAGATGACCACATGGTGGGCGGAGTGCTTGATTCCGAGGTCTGTGAGTCGGTGTAATAGGAGTTGGTAATCGATTGTGTCAAAGGCTGCGCTTAAGTTGAGTAGCAATAGTAGGGCGTCGCTCCCTTTATCAAGTATTGACCAGCTGTCATCGATGATATCCAGGAGGACGGACTTCGTACTATGTCCTGCTCGGAAGCCAGATTGGAAGGGGGATAGGGCCAGGGTTTCCTGATCTTCTGTGAATGGTAGTAGATGGTGTAGAACTATCCTTTCTAGGAGTTTGGAGGCAAAAGGAAGGTTGAAGACTGGTCGGTAGTTGCCAGGGATGATGGGATCTAGGGTGGGCTATATATCTTTTAAAAAAAATATTAGCAGAAATCCTCAGTTTTCATGTTTAGATTGACCATCTCCTGCTGAATATTGGCGGATAGCCAGCTAAGTGCTATTTGGCCAGTCTAGAATCGCTCATGGCTGGCCAAATAGCATTGAATATCAGTCGGTCCAAGTCCATTTCTTAATACTTTTTAGCAAAAAGGACCCCTAACTGATCCGTATTATCTACTGAGGTAACAGCTAACTTGCAATAAGTTACCCTATATTAATTGCAAGGTACATTCCATGCCCATTTCCTTGTTCATTCTCTTTCCCCTTCCCATAGTTTGCAGTTAATGAAGGAATTCGCTTGTGTTTTGTATAAAGTAACCACCGTTAGTGATTATTAGTTCTTATATTGTTAATATGTTATAAATTTTGGGGATTAAAATTTCTTTGAAGATTTTTTTTGATAATCCAGTCTCGATCTAGCTGCCTTTTCTTTAATGCCTTTTCACTAATGTTTGGTGTCCAGCACAGAGGGACAGAGCACACCAAACAAAATACAGCAAAAAAAGAGCACAAAAGACCTCAATGAACAAGGACTTGTCTTTATTGACCGAATATGAGCCGTGTTTCAGCGCACAACGCCTGCATCAGGGGGCCGGCCGATGCACAAAATGCGATTACCAAACTTTGGGGATCAGAATCTGTCCCAAAGTCCGAGCACAGGAAAGTGAAAGTGCTCAAATTTGGTGCCATTTGTAGAACTGAGTCCTCTTGTAGAAAAAGTGGCAGGTTTATGAAGAGAAAGAACAGTACAGTACTTTGAAGGCATGCCATCAGCTGATGGCGGCAGGGGAATCACAATCAGCTGGCCGGTTTCATGATGTGCTGCTAGCTCAGCTGACAGTGAATTCCCCTGTCAGGATCAGCTGAACCGGCAGAGAGAACCAAAATTCCTCTCTGCATCCCTCCCTTACACCCACTGATCCCCTCTAGTACACCTGCAAAGAGAGCCACCAAGCCCTATACCCATCCCCTCGACATTCCTCTGAACCCCCAACATCCTTGAAACCCCCTTCTCCCAATGTCCATGGACCCCCCTCGACATACTCCCCCCGACATCACTTCCATATCCCCTGACATCTCCGGACTCCCCCCCCCCCACACACACACATGACATCACCCCACATTCCCCATCATAAGAACATAAGAACTGCCATCTCCGGATCAGACCCATGGTCCATCGAGTCCGGCGATCCGCACACGCGGAGGCCCAGTCAGGTATACACCTGATGTAGTTTTAGTCACCCATATCCCTCTATGCCTCTCGTAAGGAGATGTGCATCTAATTTGCCTTTGAATCCTAACACAGTGGATTCCTTAATAACCTCCTTTGGGAGAGCATTCCAGGCGTCTACCACTCGCTGTGTAAAGCAGAACTTCCTGACATTTGTCCTGGACTTGTCCCCCCTTAGCTTCAAACCATGTCCTCTTGTCCGTGTCGCGTTGGACAATGTAAATAATTTATTTTCCTGCTCTATTTTATCGATGCCTTTCAGCATTTTGAACGTCTCGATCATGTCCCCTCGCAGCCTCCTCTTCTCAAGGGAGAACAGTCCCAGTTTCTTGAGTCGTTCCTCATATTCCAAGTTCTCCATACCTCTTATTAGCTTCGTTGCTCGTCTCTGCACCCTCTCCAGCAGTTTTATATCCTTCTTTAGGTTGGGAGACCAATGTTGGACACAGTATTCCAAGTGTGGTCTGACCATTGCTCTATAAAGCGGCATTATGACTTTCTCCGATCTACTCGTGATTCCTTTCTTTATCATGCCTAACATTCTGTTTGCTTTCTTTGCCGCTGCCGCGCATGGTGCCGACGGCTTCAGGGTCCTATCTATCAGTACACCCAGGTCCTTTTCTTGTTCGCTCTTACCCAGAGTTGCGCCTGACATTCTATACTCGTGTTCCTTATTCTTACTACCTAAATGCATTACTTTGCATTTCTCCACGTTGAACTTCATCTGCCATTGCTCTGCCCATTTCTCTAACTGATACAAGTCGCTCTGGAGTTCCTCGCTATCCTCCTGCGATCTGATTGCCCGACATAGCTTTGTGTCGTCTGCAAACTTAATGATCTCACTGGATACTCCTTCTTCCAGGTCATTGATGTAAATATTAAATAGGATCGGCCCAAGAACCGAGCCCTGGGGCACACCACTAGTCACTTTCTCCCAGTCTGAGAACTTCCCATTTATGCCCACTCTCTGCTTTCTGTTTTCCAGCCATTTGCCTATCCACCTGTGTATATCTCCCTCTATTCCATGGCTTTGTAGTTTCCTGAGAAGTCTTTCATGTGGAACTTTGTCGAACGCTTTCTGGAAGTCCAAATATATTATGTCCACCGGCATTCCACTATCAATTTGCTTGTTCACGGTCTCAAAAAATTGAAGTAAATTCGTTAAACATGATTTCCCTTTCCTGAACCCATGTTGACTGGGTTTCATCAAGTCGTGTGTATCTAGGTGCCGGACTATGCTATCCTTGATCAGTGCTTCAACCATCTTTCCAGGGACAGACGTAAGGCTCACAGGTCTGTAGTTGCCCGGTTCCCCTCTCGATCCTTTTTTGAAAATTGGCGTGATGTTCGCTATCTTCCAGTCATCTGGTATCTGTCCAGTTCTGATTGTCAGATTGGCAAGTTTTTGCAATAGCTCTCCGATTTCAACCTTCAATTCCTTTAAAACTCTCGGGTGAATTCCATCCGGTCCAGGGGATTTGTCACTTTTAAGTTTGTCGATCTGGTAGTATATCCGGTCCAACTCCACTTCAACTGTGGTGAGGCTGTCTTCTATTACTCCACTAAACACTTTCACTGCTTCTGGTATTTTTGCGGTATCCTCCTCCGTAAAGACGGACGCAAAGAAGGAATTTAGTTTGTCTGCAATTTGTTTATCTTCTTTAATGTACCCTTTTCTTCCCTGGTCGTCCAGGGGTCCCACCGCCTCTTTTGTGGGTTTTTTCCCTTTCACGTATCTAAAGAAGGGTTTGAAGTTTTTGGCCTCTTGCGCTATTTATTCCTCATAGTCCTTTTTGGCATCCCTCACCGCCTTGTGACATTTCTTCTGATCATCTTTATGTTTTTTCTATGCTTCGGTTGTTTTCATGTGTTTCCATTTTTTGAAAGAGTCCTTCTTTTCTTTTATGGCTTCCCTCACCTGTCTGGTAAGCCATGCCGGTTCTCCCTTACCTTTTGTTCTCCCCTCTTTGGAGATCCTCGGAATGTGGAGATTTTGTGCTTCTGTGATAGTATTTTTCAGTAGGGACCATGCCTGGTCTACCATTTCAAGTTTGTCCACCTTTTTCTTGAGTCGTTTTTTCACCATAGCTCTCATGTGATCGTATTTGCCCTTTTTAAAGTTTAAGGTTTTGGTTAAGGTTTTGGCATGTTTTCTATTCCCGATGTCAAGCTTAAAGCTGATCACATTGTGATCGCTCGTCCCCAGCGGTACCGTAACTTCTACTTCTTTTGTCGGACCCGTGAGGCCATTTAGTACCAAGTCCAGGGTGGCGTTGCCTCTTGTCGGCTCTTTTACCATTTGTTCCAGGAAGCAATCCCCTAGCGCCTCCAGGAACTTGGCCTCCTTGCCGCAGTTGGAGGTTCCTAGTTTCCAGTCTATCCTCGGGAAATTGAAGTCTCCCAATATTATTACATTGCCCGTCTTGCATTCTTGTTTGATTTCCTCTATCATTTCTGAGTCAGTTTCCTCCGCCTGTCCTGGGGGACGATAGTAAAGGCCAATTTTTGTGTCTGCGCTGTTTTGGCCAAGAATCTTGATCCAGAGGGACTCTAGCTTCTCTTTCATTTCCGTCGTAGCCACTTCAACAGATTCTACTCCTTCCTGAACATATAGGGCAATACCTCCACCTTTCTGCCCTACTCGATCTCTTCTATATAGTTTGTATCCCTGTAGCACTGTGTCCCATTTGTTTTCTTCATTCCACCATGTTTCTGTTATGCAAATGATTTCCAACTTATCATGTCTTGCTATTGTCTCTAGTTCCCCCATTTTGTTTCCTAGACTTCTAGCATTCGTATACATACATTTGAGTTCTCTTCGTGTTACCTTTTTGGACTTCCTACTCTTTACTGTCTCTACTGTTTCTTTCACGGTTTCCTTAACCGCTCCAGTGTTGTCTCCCTTGTTTGCTGTACGGTCATCCCCTCCTGTGTCTGAGTTGTCCCTTCCTACCTTGTCTTCCTTATTTGCTGTGAGGTCGTCCCCTCCTGTGTATGAGTAGTAGCCCATGGTTTCTTCATCGGGGCATCCTGTCGTCCGTGCCATCGACTGGTGGTCGACTGTCGGCTTTCCCCTATTTGTTAGTTTAAAGCCTTCTCGATGGCCTTCTTCATGTTGCCTGCCAATACTCTTGCTCCTTCCTTGTTGAGGTGTAGTCCATCCTTTCTGTAGTACTTGCTTTTTCCCCAGAACGCCGTCCAGTTGCGCACGAAGTCAAAGCCTTCTTCTTCGCACCATCGTCTCATCCAGGCGTTAATAGCTTGCAATTCCTCTTGTCTCTTTCCATCCGCTCTTGGTACTGGGAGGATCTCGGAGAAGGCCACCTTCACCTCCCTGATCTTCAGCTGTCTTCCAAGTGAGCGGAGCTGGCCCTTCATCTCTTCCCTGTCATACTTCCGTCCGCTCACATCATTTGTTCCCACGTGGATGAGCACAGCAGTATCCTCTCCTCCTGCGCTGTCTATGATCCTGGAGATCCTGTTGGCCACATCCTTCACTCTTGCTCCAGGCAGACAGGTGACGATTCTGTCCTCTCTTCCTCCTGCGGTGTGGCTGTCCACGTGACGTATAATGGAGTCACCTACGATGATCCCCATCTTCTTTATTCGGGGGTTTCTCGGGGGTCGTAAGTCCACATCTATGGTATAAGGCCAATCTTCTTCCTCCAGTGCTACTCTTGAAATAGTTTTCGGCTCTTCAGATCATCCTTGAAACCCCCCCTGCCCACATCTCCTGAGGGCTGGAAAAAGTTATGAGCTATAGGAATCATTATCTAAAGTTAAATCACTTTCTTCAGCAGGTGGGATTAAAAGATATCTGCATGAAAAACCTTAAGGTTCCCAAAAACACCTTACCCCTCCCCCACTTTCTGGCTTATAGAGGGTATTATGTTTTTCCTTAAGAAGGATATGGCGTTACTCGAAAGGGTTCAGAGGAGAGCGACACGTCTGATAAAAGGGATGGAAAACCTTTCATACGCTGAGAGATTGGAGAAACTGGGTCTCTTTTCCCTGGCGAAGAGGAGACTTAGAGGGGATATGATAGAAACTTACAAGATCATGAAGGGTATAGAGAGAGTAGAGAAGGACCGATTCTTCAAACTTTCAAAGAATAAAAGAACAAGAGGGCATTCGGAAAAGTTGAAAGGGGACAGATTCAAAACAAATGCCAGGAAGTTCTTCTTTACCCAATGTGTGGCGCTTCCAGAGGACGTAATAGGGCAGAGAATGGCACTGGGGTTTAAGAAAGGATTGGACAACTTCCTGCTGGAAAAGGGGATAGAGGAGTATAGATAGAGGATTACTGCACAGGTCATGGACCTGTTGGGCCGCCGCATGAGCGGACTGCTGGGCACGATGGACCTCGGGTCTGACCCAGCGGAGGCATTGCTTATGTTCTTATGTTATGTTCTTAAAAAGTAAGGAAGTGAGAGCTCAGACTTCATAGCTGCAAACTTTATTTGATACCCTGGATTTGACTGGGTTCTTGGAAAACTGTAGAGATGAAAGGCCTACTGTAATAGTTAATCTAACTCTGTACTCCAATAAACACTTTGCAAGACTTTCAACATTACAAAATGTTGCTCTTTAACTTGAAAATAAGGACATTACCAGATGTGACAAGCAGCGCTCAGAAACTATTGCTATTTGCTATTAACGTTTTGCAGGGACAAGACTTATTTGGCCTGAATTACCACTAGGTTAATAGGGAACAAATAGCACTTAGCTGGCTATCTGCCAATAGTCAGGTGCTATCTGCCAAAGGTGTGTTAGGGCCTTAACGCTCGGAATAGCGTGCGCTAAAATTCCGCGTGCGCTAGCCACTATCGCCTCCTCTTGAGCAGGCGGCAGTTTTTCAGGTAGCACATGCTATAGCGCGTGCTAATCCGATGCGTGCGCTAAAAACACTAGTGCGCCTTTGTAAAAGTAGCCCTAAGTGTGAAAATTGCAGGATTTCTGCTAGTATTTTTTTAAAAGATATGTAGGCACCTACAGTATGTATCTTTATAAAATAGGTGCCTTCCTGCCCTATTAACCCAGTGGAAATTCAAGCCAAATAAGTCTCATCCCTGCAAAACTTTAAGAGCAAATGTTTTGTCTCAGTTTCTGTTAACTGTAAAGCATTGGTTAGTGCGCAGCAATACTCATGTGCTAACTGATTAGCATAGCTGTGCCCACTCTCTGTCCCCCAACATGGCCCCCCCATGCTAAGAAATAAATTTTATTTTTTTTAACACATGGGTAGCATGTGCACATGTAAAGGGTACCATGGGACGTCTGAGCGTGCCCAACAGTAGTGCTTTTGTGCGTGTGGTAATGTAACCCTCTCCTTCTCAGACTGAGGTAAAAGGTATCCCTCTTGAAATAAGATTTGTTTTGTAGTCGTGCACACCGAGGGTTAAATTGATACCTTTCCCCAGGAGAAGGGGTGAATTACATAAACAAAATAATAATAATTCATTCACCCCCCTCTCAAAGGAACACGACGAAAGAAACTATACGACAGCCTTTTAGCAACACAGGCAGCAAAGATCGATACTACCATCACCAATCTACTGACCAAATCAATAGACATTAAAGTATTCCGAAAAGAAATCAAAACTCATCTCTTCAAAAAACACTTCCCATCATCATAACCTCACAAAAGTATTAGAAAATGCTCTCATGACCACCTCCATCACCACCACCAGCAACACCCTGAATCCGGACAGTATTATCTCTATTCGTCTAAACAACCTATCACTATCTACTACCTGCTATCAATTTCTCCTGAAAAAGTCCAGACTAACAATTGTAACTGGACACATTCTTGATTACATGTACTGCAATGCTACTGGAAATGTCCAGTCTTCTAACTTGTAATCCGCTTAGAACCGCAAGGCACAAGCGGAATAGAAATCACTAATGTAATGTAATGTAATGTAATATGGTATAACCTTGAAATAAAAATAGTTATTAAACATAATAAAATAAATATAAAGAAGCACTAAGGATTCAGAATTTAAATTAGAAATAATATTTAATAAACAAATGCTGTAAATCAAATCTAAACAAAGAGATTCTACTTCCCCTCTGTAAAGTTCTTCTTTTTCCTCAGATTTGGGTATTTGAGGCTTTATGTTCTTGCTATGTAGGGGTACCACGTAGGCGCACTGTTGCTAGCAGACTCTTTCTGGCTGGAACCAACCTACTACTCTGACTTAAACAAACCAATAAGGGAAAACCCTATCCTAATCTAATAACTCCAAATTGCCTAAATATACTTTCTAAGCTAGGAAAAAAATAGATAATTGATGTTCCCTATACTTTTTCCCTCCCCAGAATTTCCTATTTCCAAAATCACTCAAATTTCTTATATCTCAAAACACAAATAAAACCCAAAGTCTCAATAAATTTTACAGAAGATATTAAACTTCCAAAACAGTTTATCAAATTTTCTTCATCAATATTCCCTCATGACATTACACAGAAATCTCCCAGACTATTTCTAACACCCAATAGTCTCACAGATAAAACAATTCTTCACATCCGCCAGAAAGAAATATTTCAACCTTGGAAATTACCAGAATCTATGAATCAAACCAACTTCAACCACAACTTACAATTCTTATTCAAAATTCAATAAAATCAAATATAATTACCTTCACAAGAGCCACACAAGCCAAAACACCTCCTCACAGAACCAAGTCACCCTCCCAAATGTCAAATCTCACAGTTAGAATGTTCAGACAGCTGATGCTGATCTCTGCATGAGGACAGCAGACCTGTGCAAGAGATCAGCAACAGAAAACCTCAAAACTGCACCAATACAAACAATACACAAACCATACTTCTCAAAAATAAAAAACACAGATATTTCCTTCCAGATCCTCTCTGCTTCATTAAACCCTTTAAAAACTTCTTTAAACCCTGGTTTTTTTCTCAAGTAGCTATTAAATTTTTAACCCTGGTTACAGTAAGCACACGTAAGCGCTTCCTGCAGCTTAGTAAAATACAATACAACAATCTAATAAAAATAATAAGTGAGAACCAAAAAGATTACTATCTTGTTGCTGGCTTAATTTGCACAGTAGGTAGCCTGAGGGGGAGGGGCCTATTTTTCAAGTTCTGACAGTGGTTGGTCCTCCTCAGCTTAGAGTAAGTACTGCCACATCAGCATCAACATGATGCACTGGGCTCCGCCCCTTTCAATATGTGAAAGCATTTTCAGATACATCTTTCAAAACACAACAGTATGGAATTTTGCTTTTTATCTCAGTGATGGAAAATACCAAAAATTCATTTTAATCTTGATGTTATTATTATTATTTTTTTTTAAATTAATTAATTAAATTTCTATACCGTTCTCCCAAGGGAGCTCAGAACGGTTTACTTTAATTTATTCAGGTACTCAAGCATTTTTCCCTGTCTGTCCTGGTGGGCTTACAATCTATCTAATGTTCTAAAGACTCCTTGTAAAAAGATTTCATAATCCTCTACAAGTAGATTTATTTTTCACAAAATACCATTTGAAATTGTTCTAAAAAGAAATGAATGATAGCATGCATCTTTCTTTTCTGTCTGAAGAGACTTCTCACTCTGCTTCTCTTAATAATCCTTAGGAAAACATGAGTCCATGGGGCATTACTCTCCACCATTATTGCCTCTATAATTATGTACATATTTTTTTTTTTTACAGGATCTACAGTCATAATGAAGGAAAATATCATGTCTGATCCAGTTATTCTACGCAGTGTGAAGATGTCCGGCGAGGACAATAAAGCATATCTTTCAGATGAGTCATGTAAGATTCCACCTTCAGGTTCATTCCTGCTACCGAAGTATGAAAAGTGTATCTAGGGCAAAAATTTTAGAACCAGGAGACTAGTTCAAGGCAGCCAAATGCATCTATTTAAGCCTATCTTGTAAAGAAACTGGGCGCCTACTTTTTAAAAATTCTAATATAAGTGACATAAAGTGTACCTTAATTTAAGATGAGATCACTTACATTGGAGCTGGTGTACATGAGCATCCTCCAATATTCAGTGGTACTTAGCCAGCTAGGAATGGCCACAGGCATTGAATATCTAGGTCAAAATTCACCGTTTCAGACTTAGCTGGCTACCCGCCACTATTCAGCAGGAGATAGCCATTGCTCACTGAATATCTGGTTTATCAGATTGGCCAGTGACTGGCTATGTGTAAGACATAGCCAGTCACCGCCAATATCCAGTAGCTGGCCAGCTAAGTCTAGTGGCTAGAAAGACTCGCCCAAAAATTAGGTCTATTATCTGTGTTTCTTCCATTCCTTCTTATATTTTATTATATTGTAAACCACTTAGATTTTAACCCCGGTTTTATATTTGTGGTATATCAAATAAATTGAACTTGAACTTCATTGTTTTGTCATAGAAGACCAGCAGCTGAATATCGGCTTGGCCAGCTAAGTCTGAGGTGGTGAACTTTGACCCAGATATTCAATGCTGGAAGTTGCATATCAGGCACCATGTCTACATTTTGCAAATAAGGGCATAAATGATAGTATTTTATAATCATCCTATGAACTCATTCACACAAACCACACTCTATACAAACTCTGCCCGTGCACACCCACTGTAAAAGTATACACCATGCTAACAAAATATGTACTTTTATGATGGTTAGTATTTTATAAGAGGCCACATATATGCATAAATGTTTGAATATCAACCTGTGGGGTTTTTTTAAAGTGATTTAATTGGCCAAAGACTTGTAGGGAACTATCCAGTGAAATTCAATGGCATTTAACTGGCCAGTGCTGGTGAATATCACCACAGATTGCTAAACTGAGAGCTGGATATTTTTGTGGGTGATACGTGCAGTGGTGTAGTGAGGAAGGCTGGCGCCTGAAGCAGTGGCATTCAGAATTGCTATGCCATGCAGCCCCCCATTCTTCCCCACCGCTTGAGCGTCCCCCCACCCCCATGTACCTCTTGAAATGTTCACCGGCGTGAGCAGCATCTTCCACCTGCTGCTTGTGCAGGCCTCAGCTCCCTTCTTACGTCATGACCTGGTCTCACGACCAGGAAGTGAGGTCAGAAGGGAGTCGAGGCCGGCACGAGCAGAAAGCAGAAGATGCTGCTTGCACCAGTGAATGTTTCAAAGAGGCACTCGGCGGGTGGAAGCATAGAGGAGGAGAAGTGCCGGCACCTCCCCCTCCACACACATATCTGGAAGCCCCCCCCCCCCCCACACACACACAGCTGGCACCTGGGGCGGTCCACCCCCCTGCCCCTCTAACTATGCCACTGGATACGTGGATAGAGTGGACAGTTAACTGCTGATTTGTGGCTCTTATCGCCTAAGTTAAGTGGCCAAACTGGGCCACATAAAAGTCAGTGCTATCTTTTTTGTAGTGTTTCTTAGAACATAAGAATTGCCGCTGCTGGATCAGACCAGTGGTCCATCGAGGCCAGCAGTCCGCTCCCACGGCAGCCCATAGGTCAAAAACCAGTGCCTTAACTGAGACCAGCCCTACCTGCGTATGTTCCGGTTCAGCAGGAACTTGACTAACTTTGTCTTGAATCCCTGGAGGGTGTTTTACCTTATAACAGCCTACGGAAGAGCTTTCCAGTTTTTCACCATTCTCTGGGTGATGAAGAACTTCCTTACGTTTGTACGGAATCTATCCCCTTTCAACTTTAGAGAGTGCCCTCTCGTTCTCCCTACCCTGGAGAGGATGAACAATCTGTCTTTATCTACTAAGTATATTCTCTTCATTATCTTGAATGTTTCAATCATGTCCCCTCTCAGTCTCCTCTTTTCAAGGGAGAAGAGGCTCAGTTTCTCTAATCTCTCACTCCTCCAGCCCCTTAACCATTTTAGTCGCTCTTCTCTGGACCCATTCGAGTAGTACCATGTCCTTCTTTAAGTACGGCGACCAGTACTGGACGCAGTATTCTAGGTGGGGGTGTACCATGGCCTGGTACAGCGGCATGATAACCTTCTTCGATCTGTTCGTGATCCCCTTCTTAATCATTCCTAGGTTTCCAGTGCCAGCATATACAAGTACTGAGCCTGACATTGCCAGTTTCATAAAAAATACTGATACAGAATTTGAAATACGGATAGCAGCACTGAAAGTATGGCCATTTTGGAAATAGTTTTATAAGAAAGGGAAAGTGGATGGGATTTGATATACCTCCTTGCTGTGGTTATAATCAAAGTGGTTTACATATTATATACAGGTGCTTATTTTGTACCTGGGGCAATGAAGGGTAAGATGATTTATATTAACTACTAGGTTACTTCTTCATTCTGCCTAATTTTACATGTCATGAATATCTAATAAAAGGAAAGGGGATGCCATTGGCTAAAACAGTGCTCACCATGCTGGCTAAATATCCACCCCCACATTTTACATGCATTCTTGACATGTAAAATTAGATATAATCAGTGGTATAGTGAGGGTGAGAGGTACCCGGGTTGGTGGTGCCCATCCCCCACCCTCTTCTCTGCCTGTCCACCCTCAACCACTCCTTCTCTGCACCCTCCTGCCACGCGCTCATGTGTGCCCCTTCCCCCGTACATCTTTAACGTTCTTGTCGCGAGCAGCAACCCCACCTGCTGCCCATGCCAGCATCGGCTTGTCCTTTGATGTCACTTCCTAGGTGCGGTTCCAGGAAGTAATGTCAGAGAAAGAGCTGGCGCCGGCGTGAGCAGGAGGTGGGGGTTTCTACTCACACCAGGAATGTTAAAGTGGCCCAAGGGAAGGGGCGCCTGTGTGGTAGTGAAGGGATGGAGAGGAGGATGGGTGCCGGTGCCCCCACCAAGATGGCACCTGGGCCCCCCCGGCCCCCCTTGCTACTCTAGTAGGGTAGAATGGAGATGTAACCTAGTGGTTTATGCAGCAACCTGAGAACCTGGGGACCCAGGTACAGTACCCACTACAGCTCCTTGTGACTCTGGGCAAGTCACCTAACCCTCCATTGCACACATGCAGAAAACAGAAAAACAAAACAAAACCCTTTTCAAATACAGACTCACAAACTAAAAGTACTAATGTAAAAAACTGAGACACAAAGATGTTAGGCTCTGCGCACAGTATAACACAAGAGAAATAGAAATAAATGCATGTCTTCTTGAATAGTCCAAAATATAAAGACAACAGATATAAATATACAAAATTGACATATTTCAATCATTAAATTGAAAAAAAAAAATTTTTTTCCTGACTTTGTTATCTCGTGATTTTAATTTTCTGATCGTCTAGTTCCCTCTGTCTGTGCTCTTAACTCTGTTTCCAAAGCCTCCTTGTGCATTTTCTGTTTCTTTCCTCTCCTTCACTTTTTGCATTACATCCATCTTTGGCTGCTCCAGGGGTCCCCCATGGGCTGGGATGTCTTTCACTTTTCCCCACCTGGTTCCAAAGTCCCCCTCACCTGTAAAAATGCAAGGAGGTCACCAGTACTGCAATGATTCTCTAGTGCTGTCTGCGGCCTCCGCAGCACTGCTCTTCTGCTGTGGTCTGCCCAAACAGAAACAGGAAGTTGCATCAGAGGGAGAAAGACCATAGCAAAGAACACTATCAATGAGGTTGCAGGCAGCACTAGAGAATTGTTGCTGCTCTAGAAATGTCCTTGCATTTTTATAGATGAAGGGGACTTCAAAACTGGGTGGGAACAAGGAAAGTACATTTCAGCCTACGGGACCTCTTGTAGCTGACTGGAGGCCAAGTGTTCCGATAGGGATGGAAGTCGAGAAACATTAGTTGGTGTCATAGTCCCAAGTAGGAAGATATTTGTCAGCTCTCCTTCAGGTCTTTTGGACTCAAAACAGCCCCAACTTAAAAATTAGTGAAGACCACTGTAATAGGAAACAAGACTTGGCAGCCATCTCAAAAATCTTCAGACCAGCAGTGGTGGCGGCTATAGCGGTGGTCGAAACAGGAAAGAGGTGGGCTCTTTCCTGCCCCTGAATAGGCTACTAGACTACCAGGGATGATAAGGTAGGGTACCGGGGGGGGGGGAGGGGTTGGGTCGGTGTCAGGGTTGCACCGTGGGGAGGGGAGGGAAGGATGAAAGGATGGATGGATGGCAGAGAAGAGGGAAGGAAGGATGGATGGCAGGCAAAGTAGGGGGGGGCAGATGGATGGCAGAGTAGATAGGGATGGATGGATGGCAGAGTAGGAAAGGAGATAGGGAGGAATGGATATATGGCAG
Organism: Geotrypetes seraphini; assembly: GCF_902459505.1. Taxonomy (NCBI): domain Eukaryota; kingdom Metazoa; phylum Chordata; class Amphibia; order Gymnophiona; family Dermophiidae; genus Geotrypetes; species Geotrypetes seraphini. Next base: position 205,087,500 of record NC_047088.1, read on the forward strand.
AGCAAGGTTGGAGGAAGGACAGAGCAGAGGAAGGAGGGAGGGATGCCAGCCAGCCTACCAGCCACAGCATGGAGGGGGAAGGAGGGCAGGCAGAGTAGAAAGGGAGAGAAGGAGGGAGGGATGCCTGCCTACCTGCCTGCCAGAAGATGGAGGGGGAAAGGAGAGAGATGCCAGGAGGGGAGGAAGGGAAAAGGAGACAGAGATGCCGGGGGGAAAGGGAAGGAGACAGAGATGCATCATGCCTGGGGAGGGAGAAGGAAGGAAAGAAAGAAAGAAAAGAAGAGAGAGATGCCAGAGTAAGGGGAAGGGAGTGGAGACAGAGAAAGGAGAGAAAAAATTATGAGGGTTGAAGCTGAAATGAATCATGTGTAAAGGAGAGAAGGGGCACAGGCTGGATGGAAGGAAGAGAGGGTAGACAGTTTATGGAAGGGGTATAGAAAGGGGGAAGATGTCAAATGGAAAGGAAAGAGAGGGCAGGCAGTGGATGGAAAGGAGAGAGAAAGAGCAGACAGTAGATGGAAGGAAGAGAGGGTGGACAGTGGATGGAAGGGGAAAAGAGTGAGAGGGTGGATGCTGGATGGAAAGAAGAGAGTGAAGAGGAAAGCAGAAACCAGTGATTAGAAAAGGTAGAAAAAGATTTTTTGGTGCTTTAGAATAAAGTAGTATTGTAACCATATTGATAAACATTTATAAATAGAAAATGGAAATAAAGCAATTCTTTTATTGGGATAATTTTAATACTTTTTTTTTTTTTTTTTACTAACTTTCAGGAGACCAAGACCCCCTTCCTCAGGTCAGGATAGGATACCGTAACAGCAGTATACTGTACTGATCTGAGGAAGGAGATTTTGGCCTCTGAAAGCATTCCGGAACTTGGAGGCGAGGAGGATGGCAGTTTGAGTGCAGAGCTCCTCTCCCTGGACAATCTGCCCGCTTTTAAATATCAGCAACAGTGGGAAATCAACTGCTTTTACACCTCAGCAGCAGCGGAACTATCCGCAACTACCAAGAGCACACAGACCCGATCCAACCAAGAGTGTGAGCTCCACCTCCCCCTGCAGTCCACTAGGAAGATCAACTGTTTTTTACACCTAAGCAGCAACAGGACCAGCCACCACTACCGAGAGCCCTTTGCCCTGATCCAGCCAAACAAGTAAGCTCTTCCCCCAGCATTCCGTTGGAAAAATCAATATGCTTGCTTTTAAATACTATCAGAAGTAGGAGATCAACTGCTTTTACACCTAAGCAGCACCAAGACCAGCCGCCACTATCGAGAGCTTTTATCCCAATCCAGCCAGACGTGTATGCTCTTCACCATACAATTTGTTGGAGAGATCAATCTGCCTGCTTTTAAATATCAGCAGCATTGGGAAAACAACTGCTTTTACACCTAAGCAGCAGCGGGTCCATCCGCAACCACCAAGAACCCACAGACCCGAACCTGCCAGGAATGTGAGATCCGCCCCCCCTACAATTCGATAAGAAGATCAACTGTTTTTACACCTAAGCAGCAATAGGACCAGCCACCACTACCGGGAACCCTTTGCCACGATCCAGCCAGACATATAAGATCTTCCCCCAGCATTCCATTGGATAGATCAATCTACCTGCTTTTAAATATCAGCAGCAGTGGGAGAACAACTGCTTTTACACCTAAGCAGCATTGGGACCAACCGCAACTACCAAGAGCCCATAGACCAGATCATGACATGAGTGTGAGCTCCACACCTCCTGCAGTCCGCTAGGAAGATCAACTGCTTTAACACCTAAGTAGCAGCAAGACCAGCTGCCTATAATAGGAGCCCTTGCCCCGATCCAACCAGGCATGTGAGCTCCTCCCCCTATATCCCGTTTAAGAGATCAATCTACCTGCTTTAAATATCAGCAGCAGTAGAAAAACAACTGCTTTTACATACAAGCAGCAGCGAGACCTACCGCAACCACCAAGAGCCCACAGACCCGATCCTGCCAGGAGTGTGAACTCCTCCCCCTGAAGTCCATTGGAGAGATCAATCTGCCTGCTTTTAAATATCAGCAGCAGTGGAGATCAACTGCTTTTACACCTAAGCAGCAACGAGACCAGCCACAACCACCGAGAGCACACAGACCCGATCCTACCAAGAGTGTGAACTCTTCCCCCCATGCAATCCGCTAAGAAGATCGACTGTCGGCTCCGGGCGGCTTTCCCGCAGAGGAGAGAATCCTGCATTCACCGTGGGCCTCATCTGGGGCAGCCTCCTTGGAGCGGCTGGGGCACGGGCAGTGTGTCTGGGAGGGAATGCATGGATGGGAGAACATCGCAGGGGAGGAGACATAGGCATCCTGGGACTGTCTGCCAAGTCTCTTCCCTGAAGAAGCCCTTTCTGGAAATGTCAATCGCTCCTCCTAAACTTACTTGCTCCACTTCATCACTGACGCTGAAACCGTGGATTGAAGACAAAGTTTTATTTTATTTTTCTTTCCAGCTTATGATTTATCTTTAATCTTATCTATTGTTTTGCCTTTTGTCTTTGTTTTGTTCTATTTCTATCATTTAAATTTCTCCAGAATTTTTTATTTTATTTTTATTTTTCCTCTAACTCTACTTTTCACTTCTCTATTACCCTCCAGGTACTTTAGTTAGATTGTGAGCCTTCGGGACAGTAAGGGAATTTTTCAAGTACCTTTCTTATTTCTAATCTTAATGTATATTTTCTGTAAACCGCTTAGAACCTAACGGATGTAGCGGTATATAAGAAATAAATTACATTACATTACATTACATTACATTACATATTGAAAAATGTATTAATTCAATAAAATGCATTATATTATCATATTTTCCATTTTTTTGTTTTATTTCTATTTGTTATTTGTTAATTTTTTTCACATTTACATCTGTTATTTTATTTTTTCACAGTATTAGGGGACATGTGTCAATGTAGTGTTGCCTTGTAGTATGCATTTGACTTCTTGGCAGTTCAGTTTAACTTTTGTCTACATATTGCTACTTTTAGTTTGTAGATACTTATTTCATGCTTGGTGAGAGTCTGTGTGAAAGTGGCCAGTTATTCGGACAGCATTGAATGTCTATGTAGAATCAATCTGTACTAATCCACTTTGTTTAGTAGCTTGGAAACAAGAGTATTTCTAAAACGTAATGCTAAACTGAACAGTTAGAGTGGACATTGATATTCTTTTGTCTGTTTGGCCTGTTTGGTTTCTCACTGAAAATAATAATAATAATAACAACTTTATTTTTGTATACCGCCATACCCCGAAGAGTTCTAGGCGGTTCACATTGGTTAGACAGAGATTACAAGTGTTTACATATCAAATTGATCATAGAGTAGCAAACAAGATGGAGATAGTAGTTACATGTCAAATTGATCGTAGGGTTGCGAACAGCAAGGAGAGAAGAAGGGGGAGGTAGGGAGACGGGGGAGGGGAGTAGGTCAAAAGGGGGGGGGAGAAGGAAAAGGCAATAAGCCATGTCCTAAAGGTTAATGTTAAGGATTGCCTGTATAGGTTTCAAGGTTCCTGGAAATGACTGAGAGAAAAGCACACTTTTACAAAGCCGCAGTAGCAGTGCTGATGCTGTAAACATACTGACAACCTTCACATCGTATGGGCTTTGGTGTGGCTTCTGCGGTTTTGTAAAAGAGGCCATAAGTGTGATATTCTGAAGGCTGTACTTGATTGAATTTTTCTTTTCTTTATTCGATGCCTTCGTTTTGTTACTTGGAAATGGACGTTGTCTGTTTATGCTGTTTGGTTCACTTCACACTGAGAAAAGCACACATTATTTTTGTGTGATATTCTGAGGATTGTTCTTGATATGTTTACAATTGTGTCTGCTCACAAAAAAAAATCACTTCTTGCTTTATTTCGTGAACTGAATAAGAACTAAAATTTTGGAGCGAGCTGGACTAAAATATCACTAGCATTGCGTTGATGTTTGATTTTTCTGTGTGCAATACAGAACCCAGCATGCCTCATAAGTTGTACTTTTATTGATGTTGTTTCCATCAAAATAAAAGTTAGAAAATCTCACCCCACCCCACCCCACACACATACACTGTAGGCTTAAAATGTTTATTTGCAATGCCCGCTTAGGCCCATAAAATTGCATAAAATCATCATTCTGCTTTGAACGGAGAGGTGTGGGGAAGAGAATTAAGTCTGTGCTCTGCCAGGAGCAGAGCTCCAATCACTCTTCTTGTATTCTCAGAGATTAGTGTCCACACAGTCTCTTTCTATCCCATCCTGTCCTAGGATGCAAAGACCCTTTGCAGTGGCTTAGCGGGGTGAGCGGCGCCCAGGGCGGTGGCGCTCCTCTTCCCTCCCCCGCCACATGTGCACCCCTTCCCTGTACCTTTTTATCTTCAGCACGAGCAGCCATGAAATAGCTGCTTGCATTGGCTTCGGCGTTCTCTCTGACGTCACTTCCTAGGCGCGAATCCCGGAAGTGATGTCAGAGAGATCGCCGAAGCCAACACGAGCAGCTACTTTGTGGCTGTTCGTGCTGAAGTTAAAAAGATACGGGGGAAGGGAAGGGGTGCGCGCAGAAGGGGGAGGAGTGGGAAGGAGAGGGGGGCAGAAGAAGACCGCGCCTGGTGGCGGACCACTTCCCCCGCATCCCCCTATATTACACCACCGTCCCTTTGATTTCTCTCCTGGTTCGCAGCTCTGGGTCTCACTTTTATCCTTCAAGCTGAATTATTAAACCACAGTATTGTACTCTGGCTCTGCCACTCGGATCTTTTACACCCCCCCCACCCCCACTGATGACACTTACGAGTCTCCTTCAGTACTTATAGGGTTACCAAACGTCCAGATTTACCTGGATGTATCTTCTTTTTAGAGGATTTTCTGGGTGTCTAGATGGTTTCCTGGACTGGAGGAAGTTTGTCTGGGTTTTGGACTCACACTCTCCAGTCCAACCTCCACCCTGGAGTCGGGTCTGGCTCTTGTGAGTCTCCCTTCTCCCTAGTACTTTCTCCAGTGTTACAATTTAAAAACTTTGGGCAGCCAATAGTCTGTAGCTTTAGCAACGAGATCCTACTGACATCGCCTTCATTTCCTGTACCCGTGTAGGCAGGATGCTACAGAGTGAAGACTTCTGGGGCATGCTGACGGCAGAAGGATCACACTGCTAATGCTGCTGGCTGCTTGAAGTTTTTAAATTACAGCGCTGGAGATGGTACTAGGGACAGGGGAGACTCACGAGAGCTAGACTACTCCATGGTGGCCCAGGTGAGGGGACTGGCGAGAGAGGCTGTGTTAGGGGAATGGGGCGGTTTAGGGGAAAACTAGAGGGAGGCAGGGGCGGGGTGGGGGAGGGCACTGTGGGTGGGACAGGAGTGGGGCAGAGGCAGGGTCAAGCATCCCCTTTTTTTACTTTGAAAATATGGTAACCCTAGTACTTGGGCTCTGGTGGGAGATCAGTGAAAATTGGGCTTCACATAGGCTGGCTTAACCAGATACGTTATGCAATTAATTTTGTAATGAATATTGGACAGCATAATTTCAACCTTATTACAAATATTTTATTGATAACAAGATGATTTGCATGTCATCAGTTTATTGAGAAAACCTCAACTTATATTTGCTTTTTTTTTCTAGCAGATAATATCTTCAAAAAACCAGGGTAAGTGTGTTTAAGGTTAGAACTAAACAGTTGTTTTTATGGCTTGAAATTTTTAAATGGCCCTTTTACTAAGCTGCGTTAGATGCTCTCACACCCCTAACACAGATTAAAATGGTATATCACAGATGCACTCAGCATCCTACGATAAGTGTCAAATGCACACTGAAAACCTTTGTTTTTTGAGGGGGCATAATCTGGGTCAGCTACATTACTATGTGTTAATGGTTAGCACAGAAATAGTGCCTGAGCCCTTATCACCTACAAAATGGGTATCAGGAAGTGCACATGCACTAATTTTGGGAGTTAACAGCCAAATATTGGTTTTAATTGGTATTAATTGGAGCTAACTTAGTCCCTATTCTAGAGGCTGGGCACACAAAGGGGGGAATTCATCAATGGATGCTAAGCATGTTAGCGTACCAACAATTAGTGCGCTCTAAACACTAAAGGGCAATTTTTTAGCGTTTAGTGTGTGCCAACATGGTATTACCCATTGATGAATTTCCCCCTAATTCTCTCACACTTAACTTCTAGAGGTTATAGATACGGGAGAACCAGGGTGGGTCAGGCATGTGCCTAGGTGTTCTGCGCACAGGTTACAGAATACTTGGAGTTACACAAATATGCACCTAACTGCCAAGAGATAAGTGTGAACTCTTACACCGGCCTTTGACATGGTTTAAGTGTTCACACCTAAAGTTAGGCTGAAACTGAGAACTCATAGTGGTATTCTATAATGACATTTCTGTGCAGAAATCCATTATAGAATTCACACTTAGCATGCCTCATCCCATTGCCTATGTTTTGGCACTCTTTATTGTTGACACACATGCTACTGAATAGCGCCTAGCACTGATGCACATAATTTTGCTTAGTAACACAAATCATGTGTGTGTTATTCTATAACTTACATGAACTATTGGGACTCAATTCAATAAACAGTGCTGAAGATCGGCACCGACTAAACAACATTCTAAGTGTTAAGGTCCATATTCTGTACACAACGTTGACAAGTGACATCATTTAAAAATGTAAAGAGACTGGAGGATGGTTGTTCTTGCTGAATTAGCTTTCTATAACCTTTCTTAGCTCGCTTGACTGTATGATTATAGAGTTTTGTGTATTCTGTACAGAGGGTCTAATTTGTTAGTCATTCTTTTTCTAGTACCCTTTGACATAAGGCATTTGTTTTTTTAAAAGATACGAGACGCTACCCAAAAGTTCGGGAAATTCAATTGTAAAAAAAAATTGCTTACCAAAACTCCTAGTTTCCACCATCTCCTTCGAAGTAGTCCCCTTGAGAATGTATACAGCGATCCCAGCTTTTTTCCCATGAGTCCATGCATCTATCAAAGTCATCTTGGGTGAGTGCCTTGAGGACCTCCTGCGATTCTGCCTGGATCTCTTTAATCGTGTTAAAATGGTACCCTTTCAGTCGTAATTTCATTTGGGGGAATAGGAAAAATTCACAGGGAGCAAGGCTAGGCGAATAGGATACGATCTGCAAGGATAGTCTCACAAACTTTTGCTATGGTTTCCGGTGTTGTGCTTGTTGACGGTGTTGTGGACAGATGTTCGTCCGTCCTTGAAGTGTTTGTACCAAAGAAAGGTTTTGCTTTGGCACATGGCATTATCTCCAAAGCATACAATGGGTTTCTGCAGCAGTTTTTTAAAGTTTGAAACAAAATTTGATGCAGATTATTTGCTCAGTAAAATCCATCATATTGAAATCCATCGAGTCACTAAAACACAACCTTACAAAATTGCACAGAACAAAACAACACGACCACTCAGCTGCACGCCCGTTGGCGCACTGATCCACAAAGCATACTGCTAGACACCTCTAGTTCGTGCGCACTGTTCACATTCCCCATACTTTTAGATAGCACCTCGTATACTGTATTTTAGCATGGTATCAAGGATGATCTCTGTTGGACATAATAGCATAAACTTTGATTAGGGACAACCCAGTCCATGAACTCTTTGGGACTAGAATTCCAAGATAGAGTCTGGAAAACCAGAGATAGACAATAAATTATGTGTATAGAAATCATAGCTTCAACAGATGCAACTTTCTGGACTTATGAGTAAGAATTTTTGGTGGTTTTAGGGAGCAGAATTGAGTTAAAATGGACCAGGATGGGGTTAAACAAGGAAAGGGAGAAACTGCAGTTTAAGAGAATCTAGGGCAGTGAGGAAAGTTTTTGTTGAGAATACCAACTTGACAGCATGTCCACTGATGTGTAATGGTTTAGTTCAGTGGTCCTTAAACCTGTCCTGGGGGACCACCAGCTAGTCAGGTTTTCAAGATATCCTTAATGAATATGCAGGAGCGAGATTTGCCTATAAAGTAGGAAGTAGGCATGCAAATTTTTCTCATGATATAACATGATATAACCCTCCAAGATGTGGGAAGAGCCATGCGCTGCAGGAGGTACCAAAGAGCACCTAGAGCAAATACAATAGAGCTGTGTCTCTCAAACTTTTTTTTAGCTCTGACACACTAAACGGAGCAAATGTTTTTCGCGGCACATTATAATTTAAATTATAAACTTGCAAAACCAACATAAAATTAATTTTGAGAGTTATTCATTTAAAGTTGTTTATGCTCTATATGGGTAATTGTAGCAACAGTTTTACAAAAGTGTAGCAGTTTTAGCATCAGATGCGGCAGTAACAGCTCCTATGCTCATAAGAATTATATGAACGTCAGAGCTGTTACCGCCATGGCTGGCGCTAAAAAACGCACTATGCTTTTGTAAAAGAGGGGGTGGGGGCAAAATACAATAGACTAAGGGCTCCTTTTACTAAGCTGCATTAGCGTTTTTAGCACATGCAGCATTTTAGCGTGCTAAACCCGCGCTACGCGGCTAGAACTAATGCGAGCTCAGTGCTGGCATTAGCATCTAGTATGCACGGAAATTTAGCGTGTGCTATTCCGCGCGTTAATGCTCTCACGTGGCTTAATAAAAGGAGCCCTAAATAGAATTATTAATCAATGTATTTGTTTTTTAGTACAAATTAACTCAAAATGTGGCTCGATAGTTGACAAGCAAACATGCATTTCATTAACCACTATCATAAGAACATAAGAATATAAGAACATAAGACTAGCCTTATTGGGTCAGACCAATGGTCTATCAAGCCCAGTAGCCCGTTCTCACGGTGGCTAATCCAGGTCATTCGTACCTGACCAAAACCCAAGAAGTATCAACATTCCATGCTACTCCTTGGGGTTTTTTAAATCATCTGCAGTTCTTTTTTTTTTTTTTAATTTAATTTCTGCCAGAGCTGAAAATCCACGTTCGCAAAGATAAGAAGATCCAAACGGTAACAAAGCCTTGATTGCTTTATTGCTCAAGTTAGGATAACTACTGCATAAAAAATACAACTAAAATTACTTGCCGTTAGTTTTCAAGGACTAATCACGTCAAAGAATGATGCCTGTCTGGGTGGTTGCATCCTTACACACACAGACGCTTATAACATGACAGACTCATGGGTATATGATGCACATGTCATCTATTCTAGTATACACTTATGAAGGGAACTGTTAAAAACTAAAGTAAAATTCTGGAATTTCTCGGGGCACACCCGGAATCTCTTTGGGGCACAACATGTGCCGTGGCACACAGTTTGAGAGAAACTGCAATAGAGACAGGTCAAAGAAACACACAGCAGATGAAATATACAATAAAATAAGTGTACATGGTCAGCATCTTTGAGACAAACTTGGTTATTTTTATTGCATAGGATTTTTTGGACCCCAGTTCATTTACAAAAGTTAGATAATTCCAGGTCTAATAGATATAGGGACTTTGGATCGTCTGTTATATTATCATCCTTTGATACTTAATTTCTGGAAATCAATTTGGAGACAAATTAATCTTATTCTTGATTCAGCAATTCCCCTAACATATGAAGCCATAATCTGTGGTACGCTTTTACGTGTCAAGCCTTCTTTGGATAAATATAAAAGTCAACTTTTTATGATAATGACGGGAATAGCTATCCAATTGATTACACATAATTGGAAGAGGTATGACAGACTAAATTACACGTTTTGGTGGACAAATGTTTGTATCACGTATAAATATGAAAAAAAATGAATGCAGAGTGTTTGGGGTTTAGCAGTACATTTAATGGAGTGTGGAGTCCATTGACTATATTTGTAACAACATAATAATTGTAATATTTTTTTTTGGTTTTTGTTTTTTTAGGTTGGTGGAATTCCTTACACATCCAGGGGAGGGAGAGGGAGGGACAGATATTTTGTTTATTAAAATACTTAATTATATTATTATAATTACATAATTTGTCTTATTGTAGTAATTTGGTAAGAGGGGGGAGAAAATGATTGTTCTATGTATAAATTGTTTCCAAGTTTCCAAGTTTATTAAATATTTGATTAATCGCTTATTAGCATTCTAAGCGATGTACAAAGTATAATTGTATGTTTAATAATGCGTTTTATGAAATATTTATGTTCAGATAATTGTATTGCATTGTCAAAGTTTAAAAATCAATAAAGATTTATTTAAAAAAAAGTTCATAGTTTAGCCTATAAAGGGCTCCTTTTACTACGCTGCGGTAGCGTTTTTAGCACGCGATGCAGATTAGAGCGCGCTAACACCCGCGCTATGCGGAAAAACTAACGCCAGCTCAATGGAGGTGTTAGCATCTAGCACGCGCAGCATTGTAGCGTGCGCTAAGCACATGCTACAACCGCTAGCGCAGCTTAGTATAAGGAGCCCTAAATTTGAATGGGTTAGAAATGCTAACAAAAATTTATAAAGTTATGAAAATGGATTTGTGAAATAATCCAGAGTAAAGCATGAAAACAGAAGGGTGGGTGTACTCAAATGAACCACACCTTTTGGGGCTGCACACATCCCTACTAAAGATGAACAGACAGGCTGCCTTGCCATTATGAAATATCTGAAAAGCAGATGAAAAATCTTAAATGTCGTTTTTGCTTCTAGTCGAAGCCAATCAGCATGATGTGATTCCTTCTCTTATTCATGGCACATCCCAATATTCTGCAATAATTGTAACCTCCTAATGCCAGATTTTGAGAGACCCTGATATGTGGCATTTCAGTAATCCCATTCAGTTGTCATAAGCAAGTGAATTAAAAAGGGGGAAAATTTCATAATGAAATATTCATACATTATTTCATTTTTGTTTGCTAGACATTGTTATGCAAATGGGGAAACCTCTGAAAAAGAAATTAAAAAAGAAGAAAAGTAAGTCACATTTCATTCTGGAGGACATCAAAAACATATATCAAGTACCTGTCTGATAAATCTACTGTTTTGATTTTTATTCCCTTAAAGGTCACAAGGCAAGAAGAAAAATGAAACTGTTCAAGTTGGGTTCTTTCAATTGGTAATGAAATTAATTAAATTTACATACTTTGTTTTCTGACACTGATAAGCTATGAATTAATGCCATCTTTTCAAGCTTAGTAAACTTTTATTTTTCATCATTTTGCCAATATGGAGTGCTTCTGGTCCTTCATCATAGTGCACCAATGATTGCAATGTTTCCAACCTTATAGGTGTATTGCATCATTATTAAGCCATGTATGGTGTAAGAAATCATGAAAATAAAGGAAAACAGATTTTGTTATATTGCTGTGGGATGATGAGCTTTGATCTGAAGGCTGGGGGACAATCATGAAATTCAGACTTCAATCATACTATGTGTGTGTGTGGGGGGGGGTGGGAGTTGGATTCACCGGACTGGATTTTAACACAGAAGGGTGTATTGATGTGATCCCCAACAAAGCCAAGTCTGCTCAACTCTTAATCGATTACAATTAAAGAATCCAATGCCGATAAGAACATAATATAAAGCAAGGTGGAGATTGATTGATCCAAGATGGCTGCTGTAAGCTGGATGCGCTGAGTTGCTCGCGTCAGGACAGCGATTTTATGGAAGCAATTTCCTAGCGGTTATACACTTACCGTGATGCCTAAGAGAAGGGGCCGCAGCATTGCTTCTGCCTCGCGGCACCCCAGAGCTCTCGGTCTCGGTAATATTCAAGAACTCCTGAGGCAAATGCAGGAGGTCTCTACGTCATCAGATGGCAGCCCACTGAGGACACAGGGAGGCAAACCCGTGGTGGAACCTCTTGGGCACGACACTACTCTCAGCCCCAATGTTAGGGCTCCGCCCCCGCAACCTCAGGTTACCAGCTCCCCCAGGGGTGGGGAAGCCCCGGAACCCGAGACGTTCTCTTCTCCAGAGGCAAGTGTGGACCTACAGGAGAGCTTGGAGGTTGGGGCTTGTTCTTAAAGGGCCCCAATGGAGATATCTGGGGCAGATTCATCTTTGCAGGAGGGTGGAGCTCAGAAGACATGCTCCAAAGAAAATCTACAGAATGGTGAGCACTCTACATTGATGTAAGTTCCAATCCTATTAACTAAGCCCACTGAAGTTACTTTAGATTCTTTATGGGACTTAATGGCTGACTTTGTAAAGATTATTACTCCCACCTTTCAACAAATTGAGGGGAAAATTAAGGAACACAACAAAGAATTGCTTGATTTGAGAAAGGAAATGATTGCTTCAAATTCGTCTATACAGAAAATTGAAAAAGAAATTATCACATCTAAACAACTCCAAGAGACCTTAATTAAAGATAACATTAATTTAAGGAGGAAAATTGAAATGCTTGAGATCAATTCATGTAGTAATAATTTAAGGTTAATCAACTTTCCTAGGCTCGAAATGGTAACACCTAGAGATATGCTTAAGAGATACTTGGTGGAAATTTTAGAGATATCTGAAGAAATGTTATCACCATTCTCACGGGTCTATTATCTTCCTGATAAAGGACGTAATCAACAACAAAAAGAAAAACCCTCAGACCAAGAACCCTTAAATATTTCAGAAATATTAGAGACATCTGATAAGGATTTATCATTGTCAGCCACTTTGATTATAATTCTAGCCTTACCAATTGATAAAACATAGTTGTTAAAACTTTATTTTATAAAGAGACATAAAATTTTCCTTGGTTATAAAATACAAATGTTCCCAGATCTTTCACGGGAGACGCAGAAGTGCCGCCGTGAATTTCTTCTTTTGAAACCCAGGGTTATATCTTTGGGGACGACTTTTTATTTGAGACACCTGTGCAAATGTATTGTGTTCTTTGAATCATCTCAATTGACAACCTTTGTGGCAATGTCTCGTCTGGATGTAGGAAATCTTTGAGCCCTATAATTTGTTTAAGTAGGAGACCCCGTTTCAGTGCTATAGCTTCCAGCATCTTGTTAAATATTTTTATTTTCTTCTATGTTTCGCTATTTTTTTGTAGTCTTGGATCTAAAGATGAGGACTTAAGCATAAATAGTTTAATTTTGTTATCTTTGAATTATGAATTTTGATCATAATTTCAAATGTATTTAATGTTCTCACTATTATTGCATTCTGTACAAGTTACCGGTAATTCTTGGATTTCAATTGAAAATCAATAAAGATTTAATTAATAAACAAGGTGGAACCCAAACAAGAGTTAAGCTTAGCAGTACCAAATCCTCATATGCCCCATGGCACATGGAACATTGACAGTTCTCAGCCAGCTATCCAACGCAAATCTGGCATGAATTAGGAGTAAAACAGCCTTAGGAGTCTATCTCTAATGATTTTAAGTAAAATCAAGGTGTTTTTGAGGTAGATAGAGACTTTTAAAATCAGATTGAGAAATCCAAGATGGCCACGGTGGCCTGGAAGAGCTATAAAAGTTCAAAAAATTTTAGAGGTAGGGGTTCCAAATCCTATAAGCCCCCCAAATGCAATTAAAGACTTCCCCATTGTCTACCATAGACTACAATAGATAGTACTCACAGTTTTTCTGCTAGTGCTGTGCCTATTTCAGCTAAAATAGCAGCTAGAAGATGGAGAGGACTACTGCCTCAGACAAGCATGTAAAAATGGTTCCAGGTACTTGTTTATACAGGCTGCCATTCAGACTGAGTGAAATCCTGAGACCCCAGATTCTCACAGCTCCACATGTATTGTTGTTTTGGGGGAAATGCAGCAGGCACCCAATAAAGTCTTCAGGACCAACACAGAGCCACACAGCCTGTGCCAAGTTCTGGTTAGGACCAGGGGTAAGCCTTGCTACCAGGGGAACGGTCCCTGAATCACTGAAAGTGTTAGTGCAGGCTGGCTAGGTAGATGTCCTGAAAAAGAGTTACCTCTGCCCATGAGAGTCTGTGTCTTCTCCCAGGCAGAGCGGCCCCAGGAAATCTGGGGAACTCTGAAGCACCGAGGAGCCTCATAATGAAGATAAAAACTTGAAAATAATAAACCGAAAGCAGAGCAGATCAGAAAGACACCTTCAACTCGCGTGTAGAAGAAACTGAAGATCAACAGCACAGTGCAGGGTTAGAGGAGGCAGAGCCAAAAAATGTAGATAACGCCTTCTACACAAATTCGCGAGTAGAGGTGAATAACCCACTGGTTCAAGATTCGTATGTCTTTTGCATTAGAAGCAAGGTTATTGCTATACTTATTAGTGGAAGGTGAAGGAGGTAGAGACCTTCACTGTAAAAGGTACTGGGTGTGTTTCAGAGAGATATGAGGATAGGAGTGGTGATTGAGATTGTACATAAAGAGTGTGGTAAGAGAAAACTGATATTGAGTTATACATATATGAAAATACAGCAAATGCACAAATCTTAACTAAATATATAGGATGGGCCATTTTTATCTATACCTTCTGACATTCACTATGTTAATTTTTTTTTCTTTCAGTTTAGGTTTGCTTCATGTAGTGAAATTGTAATGATGGTTTTTGGCAGTTTAAGTGCAATTCTTCTTGGTGTTGCCCAACCATGCATGTTGCTTATATTTGGGATGATGGCAGATACATTTATTCAGTATGATATTGAACTGCAAGAACTTAAAAACCCAGAAAAGATATGCATTAATAATACCATCATGTGGATCAACAGTTCTCATAATCAAAATGAGTTGAATGACTCTATAGATTGTGGGTAAGTTGTTTGTGTTTCAAGTGAAGTTGATTCTCCTGGATGATTATAACTTGTATTTAGACAGCAGCATTCTTTTATATTATTTTAATTATTACCTCCAACATGTCTCAAATTATAAGGAACCAAGATAAGTATGTTAATATCAAGAAAAGATTAAAGCTTATTTTATGTCCATTATAGTGATGCATGGAACTAGCCCACTACCTTGCTTCACGGGCAACTACGGTCCTTGAGGGCTGGAATCCAGTCGGGTTTTCAGGATTTCCCCAATGAATATGCATGAGATCTATTTGCATGCACTGCTTTCAATGCATATTCATTGGGGAAATCCTGAAAACCTGACTGGATTCCGGCCCTCGAGGACCGGAGTTGCCCAACCCTGGCCTATACATTTGTTCTACCCAAAGAAATAGTACAGTTTAGGCGGTGAAAAACTTTTATGGGTAAAAGAGAAACGAGACTTTGATGTGATTGTATGTGATAGTCTTAAGGTGGACAAACAGTTAGAAATGGCTAGAAGGATACTTGGGTGGTCAAACAGGTAGCAAAAGCCAGAAGGATACTTGGGTGCATAGGGAACTTCCCTGGTTCTCAGCCTGATGCTGTAACTGTTAGGCTATTCTTCACTCCCACTGAGACTTCTGGTTTAAAAAGACAGAGAAGATCAACAAACAGTTTAACAAGGATGAGATCCAGAGTTAATTTTCCCATTATGATAATGTTTCTTATTTTTCAGTGCTGCTGTCATTTGTGGCTCTGGTGTTTTCCTGGCCGAAATAATTCAAATGTTTTGCTGCAAATAGAATCTTTTTTACATATTTAAAACTGAATGAACACCTCCACAAACAATCTAAGCCTAATAGATATGGAAAAGAGAGACAACTAATTTACACTGATATTTTTTTTATTAGACATTTCTGAATCTAAAAAAAAACTACTTCTTTTTTTAATCTCTTCTATGCCCAGAAAGTACAGCAAGGACTCACATTATAGGCTGCTAAGCAGCATTACTACCGCTGAGGTGTTAGGAAATACCACTTTAATTACCACTTTAGTGGGTTGGTTACTAACCGGTGGTAAGGGAATAATGCACAATATTGGGCCAATTCTATAGCTAGGTGTCTCAATATAGATGTCACTGTGGGGCATGCCTAGTGCCGATTCAATAACGGCACTTAGATGCACCTAAGCCTTTATAGAATACTGGCATAAAGGCTTATTGGGATGGCAAAATTTCAGCACACCCATTTATGGCAGGTGTATATTGGTGTGCCTCTCAATAGATCGCTAAGCAGTAGGATGATATACACAAAGCATGGATTCTGCACATGTAACCGCTCTTGTAGAATGCTAGCGTAAGTCTGCTTTTGCATGCATAAGCACTTACACCAGTCAAATGGTTGATATAAATGCTCACACCTAACTGTAAGCAATTAAGCAAATATACAATTGGTCGACTTAATCAGCACTGATAATTGACAATTAAAAAAAATTAATTTTCCGGTGTAGGTAGGCATCTACACCGAGGTGCCTACTGGCACCCACACAGAAAGGCATTTTTAGAGGCAGATTTAGGGCAGAGTTTGGGCATAGAATGATGTAGGTGCACTCTGGCCTAATGGCAGTGCACCCTAGGATTCAACGCCTATTAGTGCTTTAGAACACTTAGGTGCCGCTAGGCACAATTCTATAAACGGCACCTAGAGGTTGATTGACAACCACGTCGAATGGCACCTAGGACTTAGACATCTTTTATAGAATCAGGGCCACTATTAGCAATGCTGTACCCTTTGAGGCTTTTTTACTGAAACTTAGTGCACACTAAGGGATATTAGTACATGCTAAATGTCCATGTCCTATTTTAAACCTATGACACTTAGCGCAAACTAAGTTAACCCATGCTAGGCATTCATAAAAGGGCCCCAATATTATTGAAAATGATTTGCCTTGAAATTACTTTAAGCAACACATGGTAACGACCCAAAGTTCATATTCACTTACTTATCACTTTTATAGCATTTTGCAATATATTTTCTTATTAGATTACTGGACATTGAGGCTGAGATGACTAAATTTGCCAGTTACTATGCAGCAGTTGGTTGTTCTGTGCTGCTGCTGGGCTATATTCAGGTCAGTATTTTCATTATATTAATATATTGTATAATAAAACTCCAAAATGTAACATTACTTCTCTTTTCTCATTATCTATTCTTATTCACATTGCAGTATAATACAAAGATTTGAAAATGTGCACATTGGTTTTATAAATTTAGTCACATTTTTATTGTGCAAGATAACAATTACTGGAACAAAAATGAATTAGGTCAATATACAGATATTAAAAAAAATCAGACATGTTACCAAATAATTCATATACAGCCAATGTTTTTAACCACTGGCAAAGTAGTTTTGAATGATTTTTATATAATTTACCATATCATTTGTTTATTAGATTAAAACACAGACCCCCCCCACCCCACCCCCATTTTCACCGCTCACAAGATGTGTGAAAATATGTCTTCATAATCAAAAATGATCACCACTATGCAGGTTACAAAAAATATGCATTTGGGGGGAAATTCTATAAGAAATGCCTAAAGCTAGGCACCTAACTTACCCCTCCTTTTACAAAACCGTAGCGCAGTTTATAGCGCCAGCCACAGCAGTAACAGCTCCAACACTCATATGAATTTTATGAGCATCAGAGCTAATACCGCTGCAGCTGGGGGGTTAATTAATAAATTGACTTCAATTATGAGCTTTAACAAACTCATAATTGAAAAAAAAAAAATTAATTGGGTGCCTATCTTCGTAGGCACAATTCTACAAAAGATAGGTGCCTATTGCAAGGTGCCTAATGGTGCCAAACTCCAAAGCAAATATGTTTAGGTTCAGATAATCCAAATTAATAGACCCGTATAGACAAGAAAGATCAAAGAGTAGTATATAGCAAAAATTCTTCCTTTTTTAAAGAGTGCACTCGGAATTACCACACTTTAATAACATATGAAAACTCAATTGTTGTAATATGTGAACCAGGTCCTCAATTTACACAGCTTAATTGACAGGATGAACCTGTTTCCCAAAGTTGTCAGCTGTGTTAACCCAAACAGGTTAATATGCGTGCAACATCCCTGGACCTGGTGTGCTTAGTGTAATAATTTAAATAATAGTGAAACTCACACTCAAAAATTATATCATGTGTGAAATAAAGTACTTCCCAATGTACTCTGTCTGTAATGAGTAATTGCTAGTGCTCACAATCAAGCTAGAAGTCCAACTTTCCAAAAATTATCCCTTTGATCACAGGTGACAATTCATTTAAACTGGATAAACACCCAGCAATAAATGCAAAAATAAAAATACTTATCTCCAAATGTGTGAAATAAATGTCCTTCAATCATCCATCATTCATGCTGGAAAAATCAATAGCTCTATGGAAATCTGTTTCGGAAATACCAGCCTCCTTCCTTGGGAGCAGAAAACCCTGAAATAATCAGGCTAAGCAGGCAAGAGGAGCAAAGAAATCAAGGGAGTCGAGCTGAGTCTCAAGTTGAAATTGGCGCCTTTGACACGTGATTCTATGATAGCTGGATTTTGACCTAAGAATCTGGAAGCATATTCAATATGCATGTGACTGTCCAATTTTTAATTACAGTTTTTTATTAACTTTTTTTTTTTTAAATTGTATCATTCTATTGTAAACTGCTTTGACCTGCTCGCCAGAAAAGATAGTTTAGTAAGCCTTATTAAACACTAAACATTATATGGGGAATATTATATTATAAGTTAACAATGTAGGGCAGTTTTCATAAGAAACTGTTGAAAACTCAATTGTTCGTGAATGCTTTTATGTGATATACGATGGGAGGACATTTATCTCGATATGGCTATCTTGTAATATTAACATTATGCGATATGTATAGAAAGGGAGGATTCTGAATATGTTATAGTAACTTTATGACATCACGTTATTGAGTACTGTAAGCATTTACTGCTATTGTCATAATCTGAGCTATTTGTTGTCTGTTTATATACTATGTCTGTTTTTATGTAAACCACTTAGACATAAGCGGTCTATAAATTTTACAAAATATACGTAAATAAATAAATAACTTAGAATAGCCCTTGAGGGCTCTGTAACACATAGGATGACTTTGTTACGAGGCTATGGTGTTGAGGCCATGCTGTTGAGGCTATGGGTGCCATGCGGGAAATGTATCTTCTGCATTCAGTAGAGCTGTGATCTATGTGACCTATAAAAGACTTTACATAATCTAAATCTGAACAAAAACAGCTTACCCGCCCCCACTTTTACAAAACCATGAAAGCGTTTTCTAGTGCCGGCTGGCGTGCTGAATGCTCTGCGCTGCTTCCTGAAGGTGCTGCTAAACCTCCAATGTATTAGAATGACCTCACACCAACAACCCAGCTGCTGTATAATAATGTAGATTTATTAGTAATAAACAAAATGTATTACAGCTTATACAAATAATAAAATCACAGCAAGTTAAGCCAACGGATGACATACAGAGTTGCCAGCATCTGTTATGTGGGATTTGTCCTGAAGCTTAGGACAGCAGGTATGCTACTTTTATACTCTAGTTTAGTAGCCTACAAATGACATACTTAGGGCTCCTTTTACTAAGCTGCGGTAGCATTTTTAGCACGCGCTGCAGATTAGCGTGCGCTAACCCCCACGCTACGTGGAAAAACTAACGCCAGCTCTTTGGAGGTGATAGCGTCTAGCGCACACAGCATTGTAGCGAGCGCTAAGCACAGCTTAGTAAAAGGAGCCTTTAGTTTCTATTGGATTGTCACATTTGCCATCTTTGTTGATTGGATGGTATACATTCTGGTAATTGAGTCATAATGACACATGGTGTTACTTGGTGTCAAATATGACTTCTCTATTTCCAATGACAGTGTATTCTTAATACTAAGGTCAATAATTCCTGAGAGTGGGCTCCCTCTCTTCTAAGCTTGATTGTAGATTTGTCAGCTGTTTTCACCTGCAGTTAATATGACTTTTGGTAAGTCGTCCTGACCTGAAGTTATGTGGTTTGGTTTTCTTCTTGTGACCCAAGCATTTCTTGGCAAGTCCCAGAATATCCAACACTTGGCACAGTCAGCAGATGTTTTCCAGTTTCTAGGGCAAAGATGAAATGCTCTCAAAAACATGTTATTTGTTCTGACAGGGAAAGATATGATTTTTGCACTGTTCATAAGGCCTGGGTAAGTTTAATTCAGTAGCACAATGTCTCTCTTAAATGTCCCTTCTGGGGGGTCCAATGAGGGTTTTCACCTTCATTCTCATGAAGGTCTTCCTCATTACGACGCTCGTGAGCGTCAGGAGCAGCATAGAGCATTCAGTGTGCCAGCCTGCGCTAAAAACAGTTGGATTTAATTCCCGATGTTCATTTAGTTTAACTATTGAAAATGTTAAGGATTTTATTTATGTGAGCCGACCCCACAGTGTTGGTGATTTATGTGGAGATAGTAGCGAGCATAGGCTTATCCATAACGGAAATCAATACACCAAGATGATACATTACAAGATATGTAACACGTATAAGCTAAGTGAGCAATAACAGTGTAATTGATGTAATCAATACCTTGGTGGAATGGGACCGACAAGTGCGATAATGGTCCCTTTACTAGCCTGTGCTCGTTTTTAATTGAGCACATAAGCTGGTGGTCTGAGCACCTCTCTTCATAATTTTAATCACATTGGTATTGACTGAAAGTGATATTTATGAATACCCTGTGACGTACTGTGAATATAGAGTTACCATAAGGCTCCAGAAAAAGGAGGATGGATTGAGACATCTGGGTTTTACTTCCATTGAAAGCAATAGAAGTAAAATCCAGATGTCTCAATCTGTCCTCTTTACTTCCATTGCTTTCAATGGAATTAAAACACGGCTGTCTAAATCCATTCTCCTTTTTCTGGAGCCATATGATGACCCTAGCTGAATATCACTTCAGACCACTAAACTCAATGCTATTTTATGGGTGGTCTGGGGACAGAGTCAGCACTCTGTCTATGTTCTGTACTTAACTGCCTAGGTTTAGCAGTTAAATTGGTCAGTCCTATCTTTATACAGTGTCACTTAGGTGGTTAAATGCTGAATATTGTACTTAATTGCTTAAGAGATAGCCAGCCACACAAACCAGTATATTCAGTGTCAGTGCCTGGATATGATCCGGCACTGAACATTTGTGAAATAACACCACCACTGGCTAAAAAAATGCTCACCACCACTGACTAAATATCGACCCCCTCAGCCTATAACCATGTGCATCCCGATCAATGTAGGTACTATTTCAGAATCCATTTAACTCTTTTCACAGATCTGTTTTTGGATAACTGCTGCCGCTCGTCAAATTCAGAAAATCAGAAAAACTTACTTTAGGAAGGTTATGAGAATGGAAATTGGCTGGTTTGACTGTAATTCAGTGGGTGAGCTGAATTCACGAATGTCAGAGTAAGTGATGTAATCTCTATGGAGACCTATCACCTAACTCTTTCCTTTTCCCTCCTCAACCCAAACAGAGGCAAACTTTTCATAAAACAAACTGGTAAAATTTTATTACATGAGCAATATCAATAAACTCACAAATTATCCCACTCTTGTATGAATGTATAGTGCGGGTTTTAGCACCAGCAACGGCGGTAACTGCTCCAATGCCCATAGGAATTCTATAAGCGTCGGAACACTTACCACTGCTGCCGGCGCTAAAACCTGTGCTATACATTCGTAAAAAGAGGGGTATGTTAGAAACATAAAACTTTAATTGGAAGTATGTGGAAAAAAATTTAGAGTGAAAAAGGGAGAGAGAATTATAATAGCCCAAAGTGCCGTTCAAAGATAAAATAGCCAAAACTTTAGCAAAGATTTTGAAGTCTGAATTAAGAAGAGAAATGGGTCTGTAGTTTTCAACTTTAGTGACATCTCTATGACATCGGTACGACCGCCACTAATGCTTCGGTAAATCGACCTTGATCATTAGGGTTATGCCACAAATAATTAAAAAGAGATGTTAAAATTGGTGCAAGGGTTCTATTGAACACTTTTAAAAATTCAGCAGGGAAACCATCAGATTCTGGTGCCTTTTGAGAAGCAAGAGACTTAATAGCTGATATAATTTCAGCTGTTGAAATAAGGGAGCCCAATGATTCTTCTTGTGGTTTTTCTTAGAAATGGGTGAGGTAGGTTCCTTAAAAACTGTTCGCGAACCTCTTGAGATTCATTTAGTGAAGATGAAAATAATTTGTAAAGAACGTCACTTTAAAATCTTGGCTTATGCTGATGACTTACTTATTTTTCTCACTGAACCTACTACTTCTATTCCAGCATTATTTCAGACGGTCTCTGAATTTTCTGTATTTTCTGGCTATCCCATTAATTGGAGCAAGTCAGAGGCAATGCCATTAAATGATAACACGTTTCAATCTGATTTAGACCCTATTGACTTGAAATGGTCTCCTGATCAATTAAAATATCTAGGCATTTTATTTCATAAGCATAGAGATACTCTCATGTCCCTAAATTTGAAATCTTTGCAATCCAAGGTTTCTACTTTGATTTCTAGATGGTCTCCATATCATTTATCTTGGTGGGGAAGAATAGAAGCAATAAAAATGACTATTACTCCTATTATCAATTATGTTTTTCATATGCTCCCTAAGCTTGCTAATCGCTCCTTTTATAAGGATCTGGAAACTCTCCTCTCAAAGTTTATTTGGCGTAACAAACTTCCTCGGATTGCTCTTTCTACATTAAAATTACCAAAAAAGGAAGGGGGTTTGGGGTTTCCATACTTTTATAAATATCATCTTGCTATATTTCTGAGATATGGTAATTTATGGTCAGCTGACATTCCTCAGACCTCAGTTCAAGTTTCAAGTTTATTTAAAAATTTTTATCCCGCTCAATCAGACTTCTGAGCAGTGTACAATACAAATTATAATTTATGTCACACAAAATGGGGAGGACAATTAAAATAGACTGTAATAAATTAGATGGGATGAACAGAAACAAATAGGGAAGGGGGGAACTACAATGTTTTTCAAGAGAAAGAGAACAATTAAGGGAAAAAAATTCAGGATGGTGAAAAAAGAATGCTTTCTGCAGTCGGCATGTTTTTTTTTTTGTCTGTACAAGAGCATTTAGGTGTCATATGCATCTTGGAACAGAATCTTTTTTAACTTCTCCAGTCCTGCTGAAATGAATCCCCTTCCAAGATAACATTAAACATTTGATATCATATGATACTATTATATTTACTAATTATGCCATTCAAGCATTTGAAAAAGTTTCTACTGTACTCTCTCATAGTAAATTTTTTCTCTCCGCACTTCTTTGGCATAATCCTACTATTAAGATTGGTGGTAAGCCAATTTGTTAGTCTCTATGGATGAGTAAGGATATTTGGTATAATAATCAAATTATGGGCAACAAATCTTTAGCTACTTTCCAACAATTGCAAATGAAATTTGACCTTCCTTCTGCGGAATTCTATAGATGTTTTCAAATGCAGCACTGCTTAAAGAAATTAAAATGGCCTTTAAATCTTAATGCCCCTTTAATATCCAAATTTATGGAATTCTGCCAATTAGGAATTACTCATGGTCATACGACCTTACTCTATTATAAATTTTTTATAGCATTGTCTTTAACTTCTACTAAGTGTACTAAATGAATTTGGACCTTTGAATCTTCCTGGTCGGGATCTGATGGCCAATGGTTTGATTTTTTTCAAATATACACAGTGTCCTATGCTATCTAGCAGTTTAATGTAGTCATTATATATATTTTTTTCAATAAAGCATATTGGACTCCTAGCAGACTGCATAGGGCTCATCTAACGAATTCTAATGTATGTTGGCATTGTAATGGTAACTTGGGTGACCTTAAACATATGATTTATGATTGCCCAATTGTTCAACCATTTTGGAGAACCATATTTACCATACTTACCATACTTCCTATTTCCTCTCAACTATCTTTTGATGTTATTCTCTTTCGATCTCTTGCTTTGCCCGATACTCTAGATAAATCCACACAATCCCTCGATAGAATAACACATTAATTCAATTCTTAGAACCTTTCCTATCATACATACTCTGATTCCTATATAAACATTTTCCACACTATCCAATAAATTTCTTACTTCATTATTAGGTAACTTCCAATCTGTAAACCATATATACTGATAATCTCCACTATATTCTGTTATCACTTGATTCCCTTGATATGTAATTCTCATAATTGAATCCTCTACCACACCATGTAATGTACACGAATCACTGTTATGTAATTTATCTAGATAATCTTTATTACGCAATTCTTTTGGTAATGTCCAAATCTCCTATAATTTGTATTCCGCCTTGAACAATATATAATGTATAATGTATTCGAAATTAATTTTCCTATGAACTGTTTTCCTACCTTCTTCTACTCTATGTTTATAACCTAACTAATTTATTTTTCTCAAGTACTTTAGCAAGAATGTGAGCCTTTGGGACAGTCAGGGAACTCTAAGTACTTTCTCTTCATCTTAATTAATCTTACTTAATGCATTTCTTCTGTTTCTACTGTAAACCGCTTAGAACCTCACGGTACAGCGGTATATAAGAAATAAAATTATTATTATTATTATTATTATAAATGGCATTCCAAGCTATTTAACGCTCTAATAGCTGTTACCTTACAAGTGATTCTATCACACTGGAAATCTGCCCAACTATTAAATACCTATTTTTTTGTGGTCTACGGTCCTGATGATTCATAATTATGAATGTAAAGCTAATTCCCTCACTAATAAGAGGTTTAAAACTAATAAAATATGGTCGCAATAAAAAAATGTCTCTTCTCAGGCCTGAATTTTAGATACATTGGGTACAATATTTAACTCTAATGTTTTTCCTATTGTTAGTTTAGATTAATTTATAGTGTTGTATCTTAATATCCTGGTCTCCATAGGAATTGTTTTTATATGGTTTCAAATTTATATCAGAGTAGATTACACGGATGCTTGTTAGTCCTTTATGCATCTGTGAGTATGTATTATTTGTACTGTAAAATTTCCTTTTGATATATTTATTTAATTAATGATGCATTTCATATGTTAACATTCCAATAAAAAAATTTTAAAAATGAAAATCAAAGATGAAATAGCCACTGATGAGAAAAATAATTTTAAAAAAGCATATATAATACTGTAGCTGGGAAAACAGAAAAGCTGAATTTTGCCCATTAAGATGGTATAAGGCTGAAAAGGAGGTGGGGAGACTTAAGCATTAGAAAATATATATTCATGGAAAAAGAGTTGAATGCATGGATGGAATGACCTGCAGGGGAGGTGGAAGAAAAAGAGGTGTGTGCCCAGTTAAAGGAATTAGAGCATGTTAAATGCTAAGATGTTCATTTATAACTACAGTATGACCATCTCAGCATTTAGCACATGCTAAGCTGTAGTAAAAGAACCCTGGGAGAAATTGTCATGACTAATGTGAAGTACTGTATGTTAATGCAGCAGCAGATAATATGGAAGTAGTTTACTACTAGGAATTGTATTTGTTTAATTTGCACAATTAATGATACTACTCCTGAAACAAAAACAAAAATAAAACTAGAAACCCTAATAAAATGAAAAGGCCTCAGTGTTAAACACAGGATTTAAAGTGTGATATTTGCTATACATTAAGAATTTTTCAAGGTGTTAAACTCTAAGGCCCAGATTTTATAAATGGTGCTGGAGGTTAGGCATCTGGATTGGCACAACTAGTCATTCGAGGCGCCTAACTCCCCCTCTCCCCCCCCCCCCCCCCGTTTATAAAACCACGCTAGTGTTTTTTTAGCACAGACCGGTGTGCTGAATGCTCTGCGCTGCTCCCGATACTCATAGAGTTCCTATGAGCGTAGGGAACAGCACAGAACATTCAGCGCACTGGCCTATGCTAAAAACCACTATTGTGGTTTTATAAAAGGGGGGTTAATTGTTTAAAAAGCTTAATCAGCGCTTAAAACAAGCAATTAGCAATTCATAATTTGCAAAAAATAAAATTAATTGGATAGTAGGCCCTTACCTCAGTAGGCACTTATCACTTTCACGTAGCCGCCTAGTCTGAGGTGCCTACCAGAAAGAAGGTGTGGTTAGAGGCAAATCTTGGGTATGTTTGGTGTAGTCGGGGTTTAAAATTAATTTAGGTGCCGGTAGGTGCCTAACTTAGGTGCCAGTATTTAGGCCAAGGAAACCCTGGCATAAATAGGGAGCGCCTAAGATAAGGATACCTACCATCACCTAAGTTTATTTTAGGTGCCACTAGACGCTATTCTATACATGGCGCCTAACTTAAGATTGGCATGTGGTAAGCTCCATGTTCCTCAGCACCTACTGGTTTAAGTACAATTTATAGATTCAGGAATTCAACCCTGAGGTTGTGGGTTCAAACCCTTGTGACCCTGGGCAAGTCACTTAATCCCCCCATTGTCCCAGATATATTAGATAGATTATGAGTTTGCCAGGACAGACAGGGAAAAATGCTAAAGTACCTGAATAAATTCATGTAAACCATTCTGAGCTCCCCTGGGAGAACGGTATGGAAAAATCGGATAAATAAATCATTAAATTAATTAGTTAAGAGCCTGATTCTATATATAGCGTCCAAAAAATTAGCATAAGATATGCGTACCTTCTAGAATCACATTTAGCACCAGTGTATGCCATAACTTTTAGGCGCTCCCATTTAGGCCAAGGGAAATACCTGTGCCTAAGTTGTGTGCAGATCAGGCATATCCTATAGTAGTGTGCATAAATTTTAGGAATGATCACAATCCTCCCATGGTCCTCCCTGGCCATGCCCCCTTTTCAGATTCACACAATAGACATTCCCCACTTTATAGAAGGCACCTATCAATTCATGTGCATAACTTCCAATTAATACCAATTAGCATCAATTAATAGATATTAATTTGCAACTGTCAGTATCAGTTAGACTTGTTAAACAATTAAGATATGCAA
Organism: Geotrypetes seraphini; assembly: GCF_902459505.1. Lineage (NCBI taxonomy): Eukaryota > Metazoa > Chordata > Amphibia > Gymnophiona > Dermophiidae > Geotrypetes > Geotrypetes seraphini. Next base: position 205,114,170 of record NC_047088.1, read on the forward strand.
GCAAATCAGCTGTGCACACTGATTTGTGCACACAACCTAAGGTGCCATATAAAGAATTTGGAGATAAGGGGGCAGTTCTATAAGTGGATGCCTCCTCATGCTGCATGGTGATGTCCTATTCAATTATAGCATCTGGATGGCCAGATTCCATTATAGAACACTAGCATATTCCAGTAACAGTGCATCTAACATTTTACCAGCCATAGAAGGGTGAGCATATATTACTATGGCCCCTTTTAACTAAAGGGTATTAAGCACTATTGCATCCTCTGCTTGGGAAAAACAGACTACTGAAAACCATTAAAGCATTTTATGATATTTTGATTGTGAGCGTGCACCAAGCACGTTAACTATTTTTAAAAATATTTTTTGAGATGTGTGTCATGGGTGGAAAGTGGATGTCCCAGCATTATTCAGCTAGTGCATTTGCATTAGTGCATGCTAACTGGATAATAGGGTTAACACAGATGCACTAAGGCCCTAAATAAATGATGCCTAACCTTAGACATCTAGATTGGCACAACTAGCTGATCTAGGCGCATAACTTAATTTCCTTAATTGACTTACATGGTGCTGATAATTGAAAGCAGCATTAAAAAATGATTAAAAATTATTTTAAAAACCGGTGCCTTCAACTTCAAGATAGGTGTCATCACTGAAGTGCCTGCAAATAAGTAGGCATGGTTAGGGGCAGATCTGGGGCAGATTTTGGGTATGATTTGACTTATATGTACTCATTTAGACCAAGAATACCCTGGCCTAAATGGCAGTCTGCCTAAGGTCTTGACGTCTACCACCACCTCAGAACGCTAAGGCATGATTCTAAAAATGGTGCATAGCGATGATTGGCAATCACCTACAATGGCGCCTAGGAGTTAGGCTCCATTTATAGAATCAGACCTTGAGTGCTTCCTAAATACTGTAGAAGGCAACATCCTTGGCATAAAAAACTTTTGTCACTCGGTATCGCAGGGAAAATTAGAAAAATACAATTTGAATGTTTGTACCACTACGGTTTAAATTAACTAGGCCAACAACTATTTTGTGGACTAGCGCCACTTCCTCAGGGCCAAATAACCTTCAAACACAAACACAGATGTAGTCGTTCCTCTGCTAGCTCAGCCAAGGATGTTGCATTCAGTAAAGTCAGACTACAGTTGACTTACTGCTAACTGAAGCTTTTTCTTTCGTCGTCTCTAAGCGTTGTGGCGTCCTCGCTACATTTAGTGGAGAGTTAGTATTGCATTGGATGCCTTTGTACAATAGCATTTAGGGGCACTACTGGCACTTTCACAGATAAGTGTGCATGTAAAAAATGCAAGTACTCTACACATTTAGGCAAGCATTGGGGGCTGGATTCAGTAAATGGCATGCAAAAAATCAGTGCCAAAGCAAATCTGCAAGGAACACTATTCTAAACACAGCACCCCAAGCTGGGTACCATTTATAGAATAGCACTTAGGCCTTGATTCTATAAAAGACACCTACAGTTAGGTGCCTAGATCGGTGTGCCCAGCTGATCTAGGGCCTAACTTAATTTTTTTTAATTGGCTTAATCGGTGCTTATAATTGAGAGGGCCATTAAAAACCAATTTAAAATGATTAAAAAATTAATTTGCCAGTAGGCGCCTAACTTGGTAGGCACCTACCACTTCAAGATAGGTGTTTATGCCGAGACACCTACCAACACCTAAACTGCAAGTAGGCATGGTTAGGGTCGGATCTGGGGAAGGCATGGTTAGGGGCGGAGTTTGGACATGGATCATGTTAGGCGCCAGTAGGCATCTACCTTAAGCAGACTCATTTAGGCCAAAACCATCACCTAAATGACAGTGTGCCTAAGAATTTAACACCTACTGTCACTTAAGGGTGGGTATGTAAATGTGGGTACTTAATTTATGGGCCCTTTTAATGCAGCTCAGTGAATAGAGTTCTTGCCTACAATCAAATTCTCTGTTTCTATGTTTGATATCTAAGAGAATTCAATATTTCCTGATGTCAAAACTCTTCTTGCTTTTATAGTGACATAAATAAAATTTATGATGCCATTGCTGATCAAGTAGGAATCTTTACTCAGCGCTTCACTACCTTTATAGCTGGTTTCCTGTTGGGATTTGTCAGTGGCTGGAAACTGACCCTGGTTATTATAGCTGTCAGTCCTCTTATTGGGGTTGGAGCAGCATTCATGGCTTTGGTAAGGCATTTCTTCTTTTTTTGTTCTTTTCCTTATCTAGCCCTAATGTAATAATATACAGAGAGGGCGATTTTCAAAGCCATTTACAGAGACTAAAATGAACTTACTCGGGTGAACTGATTGGCTGAAAATGTCCATGCTGTTTTAGAATGGGCATTTAAATGAGCTGCTTCTTAGAGCATGCTTTGTGCAGGATAGGAAAATCATGCACAGAAGCTGCAAGGAGGTACACTCAACAACAATATCAGGAAATCTTTACGCATGGAAAGGGTAGCAGATGCCTTCCTGGAAGAGATGATAGAGACAAAAACTGTGGTAGGATTCAAAAGAGAGTAGGATGGGATCTTCAGCTTAGAATATCAGTAAAATAACAATTCTGCATGTGCACCCCAGAGAAGATATTGAAGTTTACAGGACAGAGACCAAATGTGGCATTTTAGTATTCATCTGGCATCATCTACTGATTTAATATGTACATTGTGTTTTGAAATGTAGACGTGTTGTATGTTTTTCATTTTCTATTAAAATTGTACCTGCACAGAAAGCAGAGTCAAGGTCTATGGGCACATTTATACATGGTGATTTTCAAAGAGAGAGCACATAACTAACAGGAATGTATGAAAATTGCCTCCAATAAATCAGAGAACTGAAGTAGGATGTGCAGTCTCATCATTTTAAAATGTCTAAAAGGAAACAAATATCAACTAGCAAGTGCCACGTGGCAGTGGACGTGATGATATTAGGATACAGAGTTGTAAATTTGTGCAAACTGAATGTACAGCATGTCATAGATTGTTATAAACCGCACCTATAGCCTGTTAAAACATGCACAGACTGCATCTATAGCCTGTTACCGCATGTAAAACCACATGTATAGCCAATATATATAGCCAGTCACCGCATGTACAACCTGTTACCACATTTATAGCCTGTACCGCATGTATATCCTGTACTACCCATTACTGCTACTACATGTATAGCCTGTACTGCCCGTCACTGTTTACCGCATGTATAGCCTGCTACCGTATATAGCCTACTTCCGCATATACAGACTAGCAACCGCATATACACACTAGTTACCACCGTTCCCCAGCTAAGCACCACCTCTGTTCCTATCTTACTAATTAACAATTGCTAAGCTCCACCTCAGTCTGTATCTCACTATTAGCAATTGTTAAGTTCCACCCCCGTTTGTATCTCACTAGAAACAATTAGGTGCGTATTCTCCTTCAGTTCTTAGTCCTTCTCCTGTTTCACTCAGTCCTTACCTATACTCAATTCTCCTCCCTCCTGCCTGGCAAGCTCTGCCCCAACCCCTCTCATTAGTTCTCCTCGATCCCACCATGAAGCCACCTTCCTGGCTCCTCCTTCTTCTTCTCTGCTCTTTCACCAACACTTCCCACTGCCAAAAACCTCTCCCCCCCAACCTTTCCGACTCCACAAACTCCAACAACATCTGCCCTGGTCTCAGAATCCCCTCACTAGTACGCACTAGAACCCACCCTTTCAAAAAACACCGAGGAGTCAATCTCACCTCTTTAAAGCCTGTTCCTCCAGCCAACCTACCCAACCTTACCTCCGACTCTCTCACCCCAGTCCCAACATTCTACTGTAACGCCAGATCAGTTCCCAATAAGACCCAAATACTAAAAGACCTACTCGGAGACTTCGATCCAGGTTTATTGTGCATCACAGAATCATGGATCGAAAAAGATGATTTATTCACACAAAATGAACTCTGTCCCCCTGGCTACTATGGCCTCTTCTCTCCTAGAATCAACTGGAAAGGAGGAGACCTGGCTCTGCTTTACAAATCATTCTTCAAAGTCCAGCTCCTTGAAAAGGGCAGCCATACCTCTTTAGAATTCATGTTAGTTTCAGTCAACGATGAACTTCATCCCTACTCATTAGGTATCCTGTTACTTTATTGCCCACCAACCCCCCTGGAACAAATCCTCTGAACTCGTTCTCGAGACCATAACAAGGGCCTTCCTAAAATTCCAGAGACTATTGATCATTGGAGATATTAATCTCCACCTAGACGATAACACCAGCAAGGATGCAACCGAATTCAAAGACTTCCTCACCTCCCTAGGCTTCACCGCTCCTTCGCCCACCACTACCCACGATAAGGGGCATACACTAGACATCATCAGCTTCCTTGACCTGACCGAGCACAAAACTTCTGCAGAAGAGGCCCATTGGGAACATGTCCCCTGGTCTGATCCCCTTCTAGGCTCTTTCTGCCTTCCCATTTTCATGTCTCATCTTGGCACTCCACCCCGACTCACAAACTCTATCACCTACCGCAAAAAAAGCACGAGTGAACTGTTCTGGACCCAATTTCTCAACCAACTCCCCCCTTTTCCTAAACATGCCAACCCAGATTCCAACTGGCATAATTGGGTAACCCTTTCCGGGACTACCTACCGTGCTCTTGCCCCTTTGTCTACTAAACCTATCTCCCACTCCCGCAAGGCTCCCTGGTATCTTCCATACCACAGGGAATTAAAGCAGAAATGTCGAGCCCTGGAACGTAAATAGAAAAAATCGAAATCCCCTTCAGACAGACAATCCTGGAGAGACAACATCAAGTTCTATAACACAGTACTAAAAAAAGCAAGAAAGAATTTCTATGGAGATAAAATCACCAGATCAAAAAAGCAAAATAGTACACTGTTCAACATCTGGCTCAACCTAACCTCAAAAAACGACTCCACCTTTCCCCTTTCCCCCCCCATCTGCAAACAACCTAGCTACATTTTTCAAAGAAAAGATTACTACCTTATGGAGTTCTTTCCCCCCAGCAGTCTCTTACAATTCTCTGCCTCCCAACGACTCCAACCCTATCCCTGCTGATAGATCCTGGACTGCCTTTGAACTCGTATCCGAATCCCAGATCTCTAAACTCTGTTTTAAATTGAAAGCCTGCAATTTCATCCTGGATCCTTTCCCTTCCTACCTTTACGAAAACATTCCCGCGCAGGCCATTTCCTCCCTTACCAGGCTTATAAATTTTGCTTTACTATGGGGCCTGTTCTCCACAGAAATGGAACACATTGCCTTGTCCCCTCTTCTGAAAAAAGCCAATCTCGACCCTTCCTTACTATCTAACTACCGCCCCATAGCAAATATCCCTCTCCTAACTAAACTGCTAGAGGCCATAGTCGCCACCCAGCTCTCTTCTTACCTAGAGAGATTCTCCATCCTCCATCCCTACCAATATGGCTTCAAACCTAGCTTCAGCACCAAATCCCTCCTAGTTTCCTTAATTTATAAGGTGCAACAACTACATTCTCGTAACAAATTTGCTGTCCTATTACAATTTGATCTCTCTGCAGCTTTCGATGTTGTCCACCACGACATACTACTTTATCAACTTTCCGAGATAGGAATTGAATCTACCGTCCTAAAGTGGTTCTCAAACTTCCTACGCTCTCGCTCCTACACTGTCAACACAAATGGCACCATGTCCGTTCCTTGGACACCATCTTGTGGTGTCCCTCAGGGATCACCCCTATCCCCTATTCTCTTTAACATCTATATGTCCTCCCTGAAACTCCTCCAATTATCCCCCCCTTGAAACAATCTACACATACGCTGATGACATCCTTGTCCTCCTTGAGATAGACCAGAACCTCACTAACCTCCATGAGAACATTACAGCTTGCATAATGAGACTCCATTCCTGGTCCTTCTCGGTACAGATGAAATTGAATGAATCAAAAACAAAATTACTCTGGCTCGCCCCAAAATTAGAACACCTGCCCACCCTCTTCGCACTGCAGCTTGAGTTCTCAAGAAAGGTCCTTGGCATCACTATCGATTCTTCTCTCTCCCTCAATGACCACCTCAACTCCTTGGCTCTTTCAGCCTTCACATGCTGAGGAAAGTAAGATCCTATTTTCACCAACAACATTTCGCCATCCTTGTCCATCATCTACCTCCAAACTAGACTACTGCAATGCCATCTACTTAAGCCTATCAAAAAAAAAGTCTTCAAAGACTCCAGCTAATCCAGAATACTGCAGCCAAGTTGATCTTTGCAAAACGCAAATCTGACCATGTCTCCCCACTCCTAGCCAAACTTCACTGGCTCCCATTGATTTCCAGAATCCATTTTAAATGCTCCTGCCTGGCTTTTAAGATCATTCACGGCATCCTTCCTCCCTTAATCCCACTATCTTATAACTCCTCAAGTCCTGACTCTACCAGACCCGCCCAAAGGTATAAACTATCCTTCCCCTCTCTACACAGTATTTGCTATGCAGGCAAACTGGGGAAATCCCTTCTCTTCAGAATCACAGGTCTTTGGAACGACCTTAACATAGAAACATAGAAACATAGAAGATGACGGCAGATAAGGGCCATAGCCCATCAGGTCTGCCCATCCCCAAGTCTACTATTCTAGGGATCCCACTCCTGGTGACAGGTTCCCTTGGCTCAACCCTCTAAGGGATCCCACATGGGCATCCCATTTGCTCTTAAATTCTTGCACACTGTTTGCCTCGATCACCTGCACTGGGAGCTCGTTCCAAGGATCAACCACTCTCTTGGTGAAGAAATATTTCCTGGTGTCGCCATGAAATTTCCCGCCCCTAAGTTTGAGCGGATGCCCTCTTGTGGCTGAGGGTCCTTTGAGAAAGAGAATCTCTTCTTCCATCTCGATACAGCCGGTAATATACTTAAACGTCTCGATAATGTTTCCTCTCTCCCTACGTTACTCGAGTGAGTACAGCCGCAAATTTTTCAGCCTTTCCTCGTACGATAGATCCTTGAGGCCCGAGACCATCCTGGTGGCCATCCGTTGCACTGACTCTACTCTCAGCACATCTTTTCAGTAGTGTGGCCTCCAGAATTGCACACAATATTCCAAATGAGGTCTCATCATGGTTCTGTATAATGGCATTATGACTTCAGGCTTCCGGCTGACAAAACTCCTGCGGATGCAACCTAACAACTGTCTTGCCTTAGATGAAGCCTTCTCCAAATGATCAGCAGTTTTCATGTCTGCGCTGATGATAACTCCCGTCTCGTTCTGTTGAAGTTCTAGCTAAGGTCTCACCATTCAAGGTGTAAGTTCTGCATGGATTTCTGCTGCCGATGTGCATGATCTTGCATTTCTTAGCGTTGAAGCCCAGCTGCCAGGTTGAGGACCAAAGCTCCAACAAATGTAGGTCCTGTGTCATACTATCAGGTGAATTGCCGTCTCTCACTATATTGCATAGTTTGGCGTCGTCAGCGAATAACGTTATCTTACCTTGAAGCCCCTGAGTTAGGTCCCCTATGAATATGTTGAAAAGGAGCACATGATTCCATCTTGCTCAACAGCCTGCGATGCGGGACACTATCAAAAGCTTTGCTGAAGTCTAGGTATACGACATCCACGGATTCTCCCAAGTCTAGCTATTTTGTTACCCAGTCAAAGAAGCTGATGAGATTGGATTGGCAGGACCTACTCTTGGTGAATCCGTGTTGACTGGGATCCCGTAGATTCTCCTCATCCAAGATTGCGTCTAATTTACGTTTGATTAGTGTTTCCATGAGTTTGCATACTATTGATGTGAGACTCACCAGTCTGTAGTTTGCAGCTTCTGCCCTGCAACCCTTTTTGTGCAGTGGAACTACGTTAGCTGTTTTCCAGTCTATGGGGACTCTCCCCGAACTTAAGGAGAGATTGAAGAGTCCTGATAGCAGTTCTGCCAGGACATTACGCAGCTCACTGAGCACCCTGGGGTGTAGATTGTCCGGTCCTCGCTGCGGAACCTGGACTCCCTCCAATTATTCCGCAAGCAACTGAAAACCTGGCTTTTTACTAAAATGTAATTCTATCCCCCCTTACTCTTCTCTTCTATATATAAGTTCATGTAAAACTTTTTTTTCCTTCTCTTCCTATATTTTAAGTTCTTGTAAACCGTGCCGAGCTCCACATCCATGGAGATGATGCGGTATATAAACTTAAGGTTTAGTTTAGTTTAGTTAAATTAGTATTTTTTTGTGTTACATATTGAAAATGATGGTATTTATCATGTGTGTTTTTGTGGGATCTATCTAGTTTAATTGTTTAGTATGTGTGTGTATATATGTTTGTGAGTAAAACAGGACTCCCTTTTATAGTTTCAAACTCAAAATACTTAGCAATTGTTTATACATTTAATATGATCTTGAAAATTAATTACTACATTGAGTTTTTGCTTAGTTAAGTCATAATTTGTGTTCAAAGTGTCCTCCTTCAACCTTGTCATATTCATGAATAATAATAATAATCATAATCATAATAATTTACTTTCTTGTATACCGCCCAACCAGTAGTTCTGGGCGGTTCAGAACAGGAGAATACTGAGACATTTCAGCACATGGTACAGTTTCATAGAACACACTATCTACGTACAATCTAAAATTATATAATAAAAGTAATACAATTATCAAAAACATTCAAGTACAATATTAAAAATTATTAAAAAATTAAAACATACTATGACAATAAGAATAGAAACAAAAGACTTCATTTAAATATATCAAAATTAATATTCTTATTTGTCAAATAAATAGGTCTTTAATGATTTCCTAAATGTGAAGTAAGAATTTAGATTGAACAATCATCGGACTTAGCCAGGAATTCATCTTCCCAGCTTGATACTCCAAAGTCCTGTCTAAAAAGGTCTTAAAACGACAGGCCTTTGGAGTGGGGAAGATGAAATTTCAACACCACTGAACTGTTGGCTCAATGAATTCTAGGGTTTCATTAATTTAGAGCTTAAATTGTTTGCAAGCTCATACACTGGAGCTCCATCCTCTTGAAAAAATGTCTCAGGATTCTGCTGCAGTAGGATGTTTTGGGGTTATTTGGAAAAATGTTGGGAGGTTCCTTTTTTTGGGACACACACATGCTTACTCACACACACACACATATATATATATATATATATATATATATATATATATATATATATATATATATATATATATATATATATATAGGTATAGGGAGGGGAAGTCAAGCATGAGAAAAAAAATAGCTAGCACACAGATTCCCAATACATGATACAGTACTCCCCAAAAATTCACAGGGGTTCCATTCCAGGAACACCTGTGAATTTTGAAAAACCGTGAATGCGGTTTAGATCGTAGGCGGGAGAGGGCTGCAGGGGTGGCGGTGGGTGCTAAAAAACAATATGTAGGCTGTCAGGCGGTTTGGCTGTGCAGAAGGCTGATGGGGGGGTGAGAGGAGGAGGAATCAGCTGTGCAGAAGGCTGATTGGCTGATCGGGGGGAGAGGAGTAGGAATTGGCTGTGCAGAAGGCTGATTGGCTGACCAGGGGGGTGGGGGGGGGGGGGAGAGAGGAGAGGAGGAGAAATTGGCTGTGCAGAAGGCTGATTGGAATCAACGGCTGTGCAGAAGGCTGATTCGCGGCCTCAGTCATTCCCTGTATTTTCTGACCGGAAGAGGCAGTCGAAAAATACCATGAATGACTGAGTCCTGAAATTTGTGAACCGCAAATTCGTGAGAGTCTACTGTACATAACACATCAAAAAGAGGTACACAGCATTTGAAAATCAAGATTTATTAGCACTAACTCAGCAAGAATGTTTAGGTATTGATGGACTCTCAGTAAAACATTTTGCGCAAAATTAGGAATTCCATTGCTCCAACTAAGATATTTGGGAACATGAATTAACCCCCTCCTCTACAAAGCCGCGCTAGAGATTTTAGCGCCGACCGCAGCATGAAGAACCCAGATGCTCATAACAATTCTATGAGCGTCAATGATTGAACTAAAAAAAAACAAAAAAAAAAAACGCTAGCACGGCTTTGTAAAGGAGGGCCTAGATGACTACCAGTTTTTAGATTTTTTTTTAAAGATTTTGCCTGTTCTCTTTGTTAAACTTTCTTCTAACCTACAGTAGAGTTATTTTGTTTGTGATCTCCCTGGACAGTGTATTTTACAGTACTGCTTTGTTCTTTACAGGCAGTAGCAAAACTTACAGGCAAAGAGCTGGAAGGATATGCTAAAGCCGGGGCTGTGGCAGACGAGGTACTCTCATCCATGAGAACGGTAGCAGCTTTTGGTGGGGAAAGGAAAGAGGTGGAAAGGTTTGTCCAGCCTCACTTTTATTCACTGCGTAGGCTGCTCTCCTTAGCACAGCACATGGCATATTCACATTAACCACGTCGCAGTGCATCATGAATAAAATAATCTACAATTCTAACCATAAAATCAAACAGTACGGTAACTGTAAATTAAGGGGACCTTACACTAAGCTATGCTATAAAGGAGCCTGGCGCTATTATGACTACGTCGGTTCCCCACATGTTAAGGCCACTTCTAGCGTGAAATGGCAGCATTTACCATTTTCTAAATAACGGCCATGCATTAATTTCTTAATTAGCACAAGGTAATTACGAGGGACCGTTAAAAAGTTCTCAGCCCAACCAAGAAGAGAATGATGTGGCGCCATGAAAATTGCAAGCTATATAAATTCAAATAGATATAAAAAGGATGGAGTCGGTCCAGAGGAAGGCTACTTAAATGGTGCGTGGTCTTCATCATAAGGCGTATGATCTCAATCGGTATACTTTGGAGGAAAGGCGGGAGAGGGGAGATGTGATAGAGATGTTTAAATACCTATGTGGCGTAAATGCGCATGAGTCGAGTCTCTTTCATTTGAAAATAAGCTCTGGAATGAGAGGGCATAGGATAGAGTTAAGAGGTGATCGGCTCAGGAGTAATCTAAGGAAATACTTTTTTACAGAAAGGGTGGTAGATGTGTAGAGGTGGTGGAGACAGAGACTGTGTCTGAATTCAAGAAGGTGTGAGATAGGCATGTAGGATCTCTTAGAAAGAGGAACAGAAGAGATAATAGTTACTGGGGATGGGCAGACTGGGGCCATTTGGCCTTTATCTGTCATCATGTTTCTATTCCACACTTTTATCGACACTTTTCATTTCAATGGTATGAAATGAAGCGAAAAGTGTCAAGAAAAGTGTGGAATAATTTGTAAGTTTCATGCCTCCACATCATTCTTTCTTGGTTGGGCTGAGTGGCCCCTCGTACCATGTGAGTCTTTACTGCTACTTATTTACAAGGCAGTAAGGGCTCTTGCACTAACCAAATGCTAATTAGCCTCCAAATATGCTCCCTGCGCTAAAAACAAAACCTATTTTTGGACTACCCCAACCATTCTCAGAAGATACCTCTTTTAAATATGCATTTCACATCCAGTGGCATAGTAAGGGGGGACAGGGTGTGTGGTCTGTCCCGGGCGCAGTCTTGGTAGGGGCGCCCACACCCATCCTCCTCTCTGCCCCTCCCGTTCCTTTCTGACACCCCTGCCTCATACATGCGCCCCTTCCCCTCCCTCGTAGTACATTTGAACCTCATTAATTTTCCCCATGTTGCTTCTCTCTGACATCACTTCTGAGGCCCACACCTAGGAAGTGACATCAGAGGGATAGCCAACATGACTCAGACAGCAAGATGATGAGGTTGCTTGCGCCTGGAAAGTTAAAAAGGTACAGTGGGAAGGGAAGGGGGGGTGCATGCGGCAGGGAGGCCGGGAAGGAGCGGGGGCAGAGAAGGGGTGGGGGAGGGGCACTACTGCCCCGGGCGCCACTCACCCTCACTACACCACTGCTCACTGCTTCTACACATGTAAATAGAGGCATTGGAAACTCAGTTCAGGTACAAGATCCTTTATCCAAACTCCTTGGAACCCCCGCGAATCTTGAAAAACCGCGAATACGGTTTTTAGCGGGGGAGACAGGAAAGGGCAGCCGAAGAGGCAGGAGAGAGTAGCTGTAGCGCTGGCGGTATGCTCCAACCACCTCTTTCTGCACTAAAATCGGGCCTCACCAATCAGGAGCTGCTTTGACATTCAGCTTCTGATTGGTGAGGCCCGACTTTAGTGCAGGAATAGGCGGTTGGAGCATACCGCGAATGATTTCCTTCACTCGCCGGCACTCCGGCTGCTCTCTCCTGCTTCTCCAGCTTCCCTCTCCTACCCGGTCATTCGTGGTTGGAAAATACCATGAATGACTAGGTCCGCGAATCACCGACCGTGAATGACTGGGGGAACGCTGTATTTTGATTTTTTGAATTTTTTTGGGATTTTGAAATGGTAATGTTAAAGTGAGGAAAAGACAGGCCTTAAGACCATAAAATTGCCACCCAGCTTTTCAGTCAGCCGTTGTACAGATACACCATGATCAAGGGTGGGAGATTCCATGGAGACATTAGGAAGTATTTCTTCATTGAAAGGGTGGTTGATCATTGGAATGATCTTCCACTTCAGGTAACTGAGGCCAGCAGCATGCTTGTTTTTAAGAAAAAAAAGGGATAAATATGTGGGTTCACTTCAAGGAAGTGCTTAGAGGGGAGGGTTCTTCGAGTGGGTAAGCTTGTTGGGCCGATGGCCCTTTTCTGCCGTCATATTCTATGTTTCTAAGCTCCTTCAATAACCTCAATTTTTTGTGCTATTGACAGAAATTAACGCTTCCTTTTCTGCTTATCACTGCCATCCTGAGTGGAATCTGCAGCTCTCTTTGCTGTTTTCTAGCTCTCCAACTTGAATTGACCAGAGAACAGGGGAAACACATGCACCTGCGCTGGTTTCAGCATGTGTCACATCGGGGGAATTGATTGCTTCCGGTTCACGTTAAATTTTGATTTGGGGAGTTTTTCAGTTTTCATAATTTCACACATAGTACATTCACACATGTAAGCATTTACACACATGTAAGCACATAGTACACACATGTAAGCATTCACACATGTAAGTACATAGTACATAATTTCACACATAGTACATTCACATATGTAAGCCTTCTAAAAGGCCTCCACGAAGAACAATTGTAGTTCTGCTATTTGAAATGTCAGTATGAGGGGCCGCTGAAAAGTTCTCAGCCCAACCAGCAAAGTTGGGGCAGTCTCCATCGAAGGCTATACACTTAGTCCAGTGATTTTCCACTTTTTTCGTTCTGTCAGAAAAATACAGAATGAAAAAAGTGGAAAATTACTGGACTAAGTGTATAGCCCTTGATGGAGATTGCCCCAGCTTTGTTGGTTGGACTGAGAACTTTTCAGCGGCCCCTCGTATTACCTTTTGTTCCTGAAAGTAACTTGCCTTGAACCTACTATGTTACTCAAAAAATGTGAGCTAAAAAATGTAAAACAACAACAACAAAAAACCCCCCGTAGTCCTATAAATGAGTTCTCTCATTTTACCTCTCTGTAGCATTCTCATTGAGCTGTTCCACTATGATTCTCTTCACAGATATGAGAGAAATTTACTCTTTGCCCAGCGCTGGGGGATCAGGAAAGGTATAATAATGGGAACCTTCACTGGATATATGTGGCTGATCATCTTCCTCTGTTATGCATTGGCTTTTTGGTATGGATCCAAACTAGTGCTCGACGAAGAAGAATATTCACCAGGGAATCTTATGCAGGTACCGTGACTTTTTGTTACTCTGATAGCAGACACATTCTACAGTCATCTTTTCCACTGCACTGGATTTATATCTGGTGTGAAGCTTTGATATTCTTCTATTTCACGTCACTGCAAGTTCAGATGATTTACCCCAGGTATTATGTATGGTAGAGGGGAAGGCATGTGGCGAAAGGAAAAACAGATGTAAAATGACAGCTAACTTTATTCAGAAATTTCACTGGTAAGAGGCAACAAGACTTTGCTGATGCTTCACTGTTAACTGGTTCTGAATCAATCTCCACATTCCATTGGCTGTTAATCCCCAAATGTCAGCTAGCTACTTCCAGGAAAGCAGGAAATATAAAGTTCTTAAGCCATGATTCACCATTTTCTTGGCATCCAAGGGTTGAGTTACAACGATTTTAATTGAATATTATTTACTAGTCTTTAAGCCCGTTATATTAACGGGTGCTAGAATAGATGTGTGTGTGTATGTCTTTCTTTCTTTCTTTCTGTCTTTCTTTCTTTCTCTTTCCTTGGCCGCTTTCTGTCTTTCTTTCTTTCTGTCTCTCTCTCTCTCCTTGACTGCTGTCTGTCTTTCTTTCTTTCTGTCTTTCTCTTTCCTCGGCTATCCACCACCACACTTTGCCTGCTCCCCCTGTCCAGCAGTAGCCCTTCTCCCTTCCTTTTACCTCCCCCGTGTCCAGCAGCACCCCTTCCCTGCTCCCCCTGTCCAGCAGCCTCCCTTCTCCCTTCATTTTACCTCCCCCTGTTCAGCAGCACCTCTTCCCTGCTCCCCCTGTCCAACAGCAGCACCCCTTCCCTGCTCCTCCTGTCCAGCAGCAGGTCTTCTCCCTTCATTTTTTTCTCTCCCCTGTCCAGCAGCACCTCTTCCCTGCTCCCTAATACCTGCTCCCAAACCGCCGTTCCTACCCTCCCTCCATCCTAGCTTCCTGGTCTCTTCTGACCCACCGGCACGAACTGCTACCACCACTGCTGCTCTTCATTCGCATCTGCCCTCCTCTTCAAAAGCAGCCTGCTTAGGATCGCTGGCCGACTGTAGCGAACCTCGCAGGCCGCTCTCCACCTCAGTAGCACGTTCCCTCTGACACGATCCCATACGTCAGAGGAGGGGCGGGATTGCGTCAGAGGGAACATGCTATCGAGGTGGAGAGTGGCCTGCGAGGTTCGCTACAGACGGCCAGCGATCCTCAGCAGGCTGCTTTGAAGAGGAGGGCAGATGCGAATGAAGAGCAGCAACGGCAGCTGTGGTTTGTGCCGGCAGTCCATATTTACTACCCTGCGAGCCAGATTTTGACATGTCAAGCCTTACAGTGAGTGAGGGCGGGAGGAGGGGGTCGCCGGCGTGTTCTCCGCCTCCTTGCGTCTGTGGTCGCCATTTCAAACTCTGCATGCGCAATAGGAGCCAGAAAACTGCCACAGGCTCGTTCTACTGGCACAGAGCTATAGATCATGGACGCAGGGATCATGAAGTTTGAAGTGCACATGCACGCTTAGAGTTTTATTATGGTAGATAGTGGTGCTATCTTCCTACCAATGCCAAAAATATTTAAAATGTTTCCACGAAAGAGCAAATACTTACTCAAAACCTGTTAAAAAGGGAACTTGAATAAGTGCAAGCTGATTACAAATATCTTGCCCACTAACCTTGAGTCATTCAACGAGCTAGCTTTAAAGCCCGGCTGTTCAGTGTCGTTGCAATGATTTATCAAACGTCTCTTTTTCTGAAGCAGCGGTTTGATGGCCTTCAGATATCTGCACTGCCATTGGAGTATTTGTGAATGTGAGCATGCTATTACAGCTTTAAAATCTCCTTAATACATTCCCAGAAGAAAACACATTCATCCACATGTGAGCCAATATTCAAAGTAACCCCCCCCCCCCCCTTTTATTAAACCGCGATAGCAGTTATTAGCACAGGGAGCCATGCTGAATGCTCCGCGCTGCTCCCGACGCTTATAGGAACTCTATGAGCGTTGGGAGCCGCATGGAGCATTCAGCATGGCTCCCTGCACTAATAACCACTATCGAGGTTTAGTAAAAGGGGAGGTAAATTAAGCATTTTCTGGGGGCTGACAAAAGTGCAATTTTCTTACCAGTATTTTTCCAAAACATATACGGACACAGAAGCGAGCCAGGAATATCAAGAGAAAAATTATATTATTGTAGTCATCAATGGTGGAAATCCCCATTTGAATGTCATCAGTCTACATTGCAAAACAGATTAACTGGGCTCCATATTTTGAGATAATTGTGGACAGCTGTGATTTGTGCTGATACTCTTTTTCATTAGTAAGCATGAGTCAGTCGGTTGTGTTATGCTCTCTGAATGTTTAACTGTTTATTTCTGTTACTGCAGCTCTACTGTGTCATGCCTTGTTACCATTTGTGTACTTTATTTCCTATAAAACTCAATAAAGTCTTTGAACTGAAAAAACAAAACAAAACAAAGTGGTGCTCAAAAATAGGACTAATTTAAATATGTTAGTGCTGATTCCCGCCTGCTGAAACCTGGTGCAGATGTTGGTACCCAAGTTAGGTGAACTATAGCTTTTCAGTGATTTTGGTTACTCTGGCATGTTAGTTGGACCAAGTGATCCCTGATGCAGGCGTTCCTCAGACGCCAAAACACAGTGCTGTGTCGGATCCACAGCTTCTGCTTGTGTCCTTTTATGAAATAAACAAGTTGGTTTTACATCAATGTTCTTCAGTGGAGTGCTCATTGTCCGTTCCCACTTCCTTTTGTACTGTTTTATACCCGTGGGTTCTCTGTCCTGTTGGACTTTTTGGTGTTTACTTAGTATTCTGTAACTATGCATCAGTAGCGTACCTAGCATATGTGACATCCAGGGCGCATCATTTTTTGACACCCTCCCCCCACATCTGTACAAAAAACATGATTTTTAGTAACAAGCTACACGTCACATATGAGTACCTAGGAAATGGCAGCATCTTACATACTGCAGTGAGCAGTACAACATCAATACACCCATTGTAAAACTAAACAAGCCAGACTAGTACAGATCAATCCTACACCGTCAATCCTAACAGAAAACCATGTCTTTTGAACACACAGAAAACACCTTTGCCTAGTATGGAATATGTAATCACAAACTAACCCCTCCCTCTTTTACAAAACTGTAGTGTAGATTTTAGCCACGGTGGTAACAGCTCCGAAGTTCATAGAATTCTGAGCATCAGAGCTGCTACCACCACGGCTGGCGCTAAAAAACGCTCCACAGTTTTGTAAAAGGGAGATAAAATAGAAATACATAGACAAAGGTTAAATTGAACCAGCAAGAAGCTGGATTCTGCATACAATGCAATACCACAGAAACAGTGACACATGTCTCCAGTGGTGTACCTAGCCTATGTGACACCCGGGGCCCATCATTTTTTGACACTAGATGTCTTTCAGCAGCTCCCCTCCCTCCCTCCTCTTTACCTTTGTGGCCAAGTCAAAGTGATCTACCAACAATAAAATTTTAAAAACACAAAGCACACTGTACGCAGAGAAAATGTTAATTATCATTTATATTCCGTGGGTTTTCAAAGAAGTCAAGGCAGATGACGTTATGCAATGTCACCTCAGTAACAACTATACAAAAATAGACAAATATACCCCCTCCCTTTTTACTAAACCGCGATAGCGTTTTTTAGCGCAGGGAGCTGCGCTGAATGCCCCACGCTGCTCTCGACGCTCATGGGCTCCCTGCACTAAAAACTGCTATTGCAGTTTAGTAAAAGGGGCCCATAGTGCAAAATATAGACAGCATATATAAATTCTCAAAACGGACACATTTTGATCACTAAATTGAAAATAAAATCATTTTTCTTGTTTGGTAATTTCATCAGTTTCTGGTTGCACTTTATTCTTCTGACTGTGCATCCAATATTTCTTCCCTTCTTTCAGCCTCCTGTATGCTTCCTCTCCTCCAGACCTCATTCTCTCCCCCAACTTTTTCTTTGTTTCATTCTGTCCCCTTCTTTCTTTCTCTCTCCATGCCCCCTTTCTTTCTGTATGTCTGTTTTTCTCTCTCTGTGCCCCATTTCTTTCTTTCACCCTGTCCCCTTCTTTCTCTCTCCATGCCCCCTTTCTTTCTGTATGTCTGTCTTTCTCTCTCTCTCCGTGCCCCATTTCTTTCTTTCTTTCTCTCTCCATGCCTCCTTTCTTTCTCTATGTCTGTCTTTCTCTCTCTCTCCCCATGCCCCATTTTTTTTTCTTTCACCCTGCCCCCTTTCTTTCTTTCTGGCTCCTTGTCTCTCCCCCCTTTCTTTTTTTCTCCCTGCCCTCCCCCATGCCACCGCCATTGGGAAACATACTGCTGCCACCACCGCCAGGGAAAGGCTGCCACTGGCCATCAGAAACAGGCCGGCGCCAAATTCGCCCTGCTTCTTTTCCCACGAGCCAACCAACTCAGGCTGCCCGACGTCAATTCTAACATCAGAGAGGACGTTCCGGGCTAGCCAGGCAGCAATTAGCTGGCCCAGAACGTCCTCTCCAACGTCAGAATTGACGTCAGACGGCTAGAGTTGGTCGGCTCGCGGGGAACAGAAGCAGGGAGGGAGAACTCGGCGCCGGCTTCTTTCTGATGACAGCAATGGCAGCCTTTCCCCGGTAGCAGCCTATTCCCCGGTGAGTGGCCAGCTGGGCACCCCCTTGGGCTGTGCACCCAGGGCGGACCGCCCCCCCCCCCTTTGGTACGCCATTGCAAAGAGTGTATCAGCAAATAAAACACAATTGGTGAGAGTAAGAGACTGCAACAGCATCATAGACTCTACCGCAGGAAGGCAACAATTTGTGAATTGAAAAGCATGTAGAAAGTAATTTTTTTTCTTTTCTTTTCTTATTGTGCTCCTTCCTGCATAGGTGATTTTATTTATTTTTTTTCTTCTTTAGACACCCACATGGTCAATTATTCCTCTGCAGTCATCTAGCGTTGAAACGTTAAATAGCTGCTCTGCGAGAGCTGGAACCCAGATATGGATAAGATTAAAGGCAGTGCTTAGAAAAACCAAAAAAAATAAAGTACTTCTAGCCCAGTACTTGGCCTTCTGCGCTGGGGAAAGGCTGCCACTGGCCATCGGAAACAGGCCGGCGCCGAATTTGCCCTGCTTCTTTTCCCGCGGGCCAACCAACTCTGCCTGCCCGACGTCAATTCTAACGTCGGAGAGGACGTTCCGGGCCAGCCAGGCAGCGATTGGCTGGCCCAGAATGTCCTCTCCGATGTCAGAATTGACATCGGACGGCTAGAGTTGATCGGCTCGCAGGGAAGAGAAGCAGGGAGGGAGAACTCGGTGCCGGCTTCTTTCTGATGACGGCAATGGCAGCCTATTCCCTGGTGAGTGGCCAGCTGTGCACCCCCTTGGGCTGTGTACCCGGGGCGGACTTCCTCCCCTCTCCCCCGCCCCCCTTTGGTACGCCACTGCAATAAATAAATAGCAAATTTATTTCTACCTTTTGTCTTCTGTGGTTTCTGCTTTCCTCATTTTCTTGTAACTCTCTTCCTTCCATCCACTGTCTGCCGTCTCTCTTCCCCTATATGGCATCTTCTCTCCTTCTATGCCCCTTCCAGAAACTGTATGCCTCCCCCTTCCATCTCTCCTTTCACCCCCATTGGTCTGGCATCTCTCTCCTCTCCTTCCCTCTCCCACACCTCTCCTCTGCAATCCCTTTCCCTTTTTTCCCTCATTTTCCTTTTCAATTTATTTTCTGCATCTGTCTAGATTACGTTCTTACTACCCTCTCATCAATGTCCTTTTTTACTGTCTACCTAAAGCTTGCCACCTCTTCCCTCACCCTTCCAGTGTTTCCCTAACTCAATCCTTTTCTCCACATCATGTGCCCTCCTTTTATTTATCCCCTCCTTCCATCATGCACTTCCATCAAGCGTCTGCTCCCCTCTTTCCCTCCTCCCATTTCCTTCCTGCATTTGCTCCCTTATCTCTCCCATCTGCACTTCCATCCAGCATAGGCTTCCCACTACCATCCATTGTGTGCCCTTTCTCTCTCCATCCACCCTTCTTCAATTAGCATCTGCCCCCTTTCTTTCCCTCCAATATCCTTCCCCCTTTTGTCTCTGCCTTTTTCTGTACATCAATTCCATCAGCACCACCCTTCCATACCACCCTGCCCCCTTTATTTCCCTCCACAACTCTTCCATTCCAGCAGTCCTGCTCCTTTCTCTCCCTTCATGCAGCAAGGTCCCACGATGACTGTAGCTGCCGGCTGCCAGTCCACCCCACTCCGACGTACTTGCTCTGGAGCGCACTCTGCAGCCACATGCTGGAAGGTCCTGTGATGACTCGTCTACTGACTCTGCTCTGGAAGAAGTAAGTTACATCGGAAGGGGTGGACCCGGCAGACGCAGGGAGCTGTGGCAAAGTCCCGCAATGACTGCATCTACTGGGTCCACCCCCTCCGACGTAACTTACTTCTTCCAGAGCAGAGCTGGCAGACGAGTCATCGCGGGACCTTCCTGCACTTCAGCATGGCTGCCGACTCTGCTGCAGAGAAAGTAAGTCAGAGGTAACGTGACCATTTATTTTTTTCATCAAAAGGGGACATCTATTAATTGACTGTGTATCCTTTCTTTCATTTCTTTCTGCACTCAGGCCCAACAATTGTCCCTTTCTATTCCCTCCCTCCTTCCTTCCTATGTCCTTAGTGCCACCAGTGCCTCCTTCCTGTGTCCTTAGTGCCCCCAGTGCCTCCTTCTCATGTCCTTAGTGCCCCCAGTGCCTCCGTCCTGGGTCCATGGTATCCCCAGTGCCTCCTTCTGGTGCCACCAGTGCCTCCTTCCTGTGTCCTTAGTGCCCCCAGTGCCTCCTTCTTATGTCTCCCCACTGCCTTCCAGATTTTGTCCACCCCCAAAGCCAGCCTGCCTGCCTGCCTGACGTCGGAGAGGACGTTCCGGGCCAGCCAATCACTGCCTGGCTGGCCCAGAACGTCCTCTCCGAAATCAGAATTGACGTCGGAAAGAAGATGTATTGTCTGCGGCGATTAGCAACAGCAACGGGGAGGTAAGATTGCAGCAGCTCGGACCGGGGGAAAGGAAGGAGAGAGGCGCTTTTTTTTTTTTTTACGCGTCAGGGAGAGAAGGATGTAAACAGGCAAGCTGGCTGGCTTTAGCACGGCAGGGAGGGAGGGAGCTAGGTTGGCAGGCAGGCTGGCTTTGGGGGTGGACTTTAGTCAGCTGGAAGCAGAGGTAAGCAGCAAGAATTTTAAAATCTGCAAGTTCTGAGTTACATACAAATCTAATTTAAGAACAGCTTTAAAAATGTAACTCGTTCTTAACCCGGGGACTGCCTGTACTGCCTTTTCTGATGAACAGGTTAAGGCAGTTTACAATAAAAGTAAATAATATTAAAAAGAAAAGAGCCAAAATTCCATTAAAGATAATACAGTCACAAGTAAACAAAAAATACATACAGACTCCTAGGTCCCTGGTTCATGAAGATAGTCCCCAAGCCTTTAGTAATGTCTTAAATTTCTTTAGAGATAATTCTTTATGTAAAGGAATGAGAAGGGCATTCCACCGCAAAAGCACAATAGTAAAGAAAGCTGAATGATGCGTAGATTCCAGATGAGCTTCAGAAGGGGATGGGAGAATCAAGCATTGTTCATAAGCTGACCTGGGACATAGGAAGATATCAATGTGGACAGGTAAGAAGGAAGACCTTCATATAAAGCACAATGGGTCATGGTCAGGATCTTAAACTGAAAGCAATAAGGAATAGGTAACCAATGTAACCTTTTGACAATAGGGAAATACAGTCAAATTTACTTGTTCTACAGAGAAACCTGGCTGTCATGTTCTGCAGTAGCTACAATCGCTTAATTTGATGTTGACGGATCCCAGCAACAACATAATTACAACAATCCAAACATGAAACTAGAAGTGTGATCAAAAATAAATGTACGGTTTAAATTCAAAGAACTGTAGGACTAAGTGGGTGTCATAAAAAAAATAGGAAAAAAGAAATGGTGGAACTGCAGATAGCTGTAGCTCCCAACTCCTCACCAACTTCCAGATCAATTGAAACTAGAGCTGAAATTTATTGCCAGTGAGCCTTTATTTCATCCACTAATGGATTTCCCCCAGTTTTATCATTGTAATGGCCATCCTGGGCTGGAGGCCATGTACTAGGGTTTCTGCAGAAGAAAACATTAATCATGGACCCTGACAGTGACCTCTAGGGGGCGCCTTTTACTAAGCTGTGATATCAGTTTTAGTGCGCACAGAATATTAGCGCACGCAAACTCCCGTGCTACGCGGAAAAACTAACGCCAGCTCAATACTGGCATTAGCATCTAGCTCACAGGGCAATTCTGTGCACGCTAAGCATGCGCTAAAACCGCTATCGCAGCTTAGTAAAAGGAGCCCTAGGTATTATCCTTAAACAATGATCACAACTTCTTCCTTCCCTCCTCCCTCCTTCTCCCCATGGTTGTGGGACTTTCCATTTTGCAGTGCATACCACTTCCCAATGGAATGGTATATCCGGTTTTATTTTCACAATCCCCAAACTGACCTACATCAATAAAATAAATATAATAAAATGCAGTATATATAGGTGGGATTCAGAAGTTCAGCATTCTCTGGGTAATATGCTATGGGAGGAGGGTTAACATGTGAACCACATTTTCTCTGTAGGGAGAATGATTGGATCGCAAAATTAGACAAACAGTAGGAAGCCTCTGTACTCTTGAATACAGATATTTCCTATACCTAATTACACAGGTCCAGGGATTTTATACCAACAATACAGAAGTAAAAAAGACATATCATGGTTGGTTTTTCAAGCATATACGAAATTGACATTATTCTATAAAAGGTTTCTTTTTATTAATTCTTCTTCTTTGGTTCATAAATTTATGACAGAGGAGAGTTGGGAAGTAATATATTACTGGTAATATATTACTTTTACAAGTACTGTAATACATTATTTTTCACAGTAACCTATCTAGACTACTAACTACGTATTCCTGTTTCTTAATGAAACTAATAACTGTTTAATATTAAGTCTGGAAAGTAACTTACTCAGCAGTGATTACTCCTACTTTTACAAGTAATATGTGAGTTACTAGTGATATGTTGCTAGTAATATATTAATGCTACTATTACTTTTCTTACCCTTTCCTTCAATTTATTTTGTTTCATTTGACAATTGGCATTCTTTCCTCTCAGATGTAGATTTACATTGTCTATTGTTCATTGCTTTGTTATCTCCTCAGGAAAGATAGTATATAAAATTACAGTATAATCAACAATAAATAATAAGTTGTATCTCAGTAATATATTACTTGCACAACCCTGCCAGAGGACTGCAGAAAGTGATACATGTTCATGGGATGAACACTATAATAGTGTTTGCTCAAGTTCCAATAAATTAATATCAGTCCATTCTTTTCACTTTTGTAGGTATTTTTCGGAATATTAATTGGTGCAATTAATCTTGGACAAACTTCTTCATGTCTGGAAGCTTTTGCTTCGGGTCGTGGAGCAGCAGCAAACATATTTAGCACAATCGATAAAGTAAGCACTAACAGAGTTTGGATATATTTGCCCTTAAAACTACTACCATTTGCTCTAAGAAAAAAGAAAATATTCTAAAACGTCTGCTGTATTGTACTGTAATCTGCCAAAATAGATCTGATAGGCTTAATCAGAATGCATGAACATGCTTTTATGACTAAAACAAAATTTTATTTCAAAATATTCATCAGATGGTTAAACTCTATGGCCCCGATTCACTAATGCACCATAACGCAAATTATTAGCATGGGTTGATGCATGCAGATGAGTGAATTGGACTCATTTAAAATAATGAATCAAGGCCCATATGTAATGTTTGAGTCTGTAATGGGTAAAGTAGGGTGGTTGCAATGTTAATCCATTTTAAAGGTAATAAACAGAAATAAAGCAAAAGAAAGGAAATGAAAATAAGGTGGTGTCTTTTATATTGGACTAACAATATATTTGTTGATAAATTTTTGAAGGTAGAATCTACTTTTTCAGGTCAGGTACGAGTGAACATCAAAATATGTAGTGAAACGTGAAAAGTATTCCAATGACGGTATCCTAGGGGAACCCCAGCTAGTCAGGTTTTCAGGATATCTGCAATGAATATTCGTGAGATCAATTTGCATATACTGCCTCCTTGGTATACAGATCTATCTCATGCATATTCGCTGTAGATACTCTGAAAACCTGATTGGCTGGGGTTTCCCCAAGATAGGTATTGGAAATCAATGATCTAGGGCACACACATCATCACGCTGACGTCCTGAGCGCGGGGAAGGAGACATAAGGTTCATGTGGGAGTGGGGCTGGGGCAAAATGGGCAGGGCCAGGTATCCTCTGTTTTCTTAAAGAGGTAATCTGGTAACCCTACTTATACCTGACCTGAAAAGAAGGTTCTGCCGTTGAAAGCTTGTCAAAAAAATGTGATAGTCCAATAAATAAGGTGTCACCCTTTTATTTTGTATGCTTGATTTCGACTTTATTTCTATTGATTACCTTTAATGGGTATAGGAATTCATTCTCTGGGTTACTAACTAGAGAATGACACAGTGACAAAATTCATCACTGTTCCCGTCCCCGCGGATAACCGCAGGAAACCATCTTCATGTCATTCTTTAAGGAGAGAGGGAAGAATCAGAGTATAATTGGGCACAACCACTGACCCGCAAGCTTTGCGTTGAAGAATGCTGGTATAGAAGGACTGAGGTTGAAACAGACACTACAGAATGGCAGTCTCTGCTATACAGAGCAGATATTGTGATGTCATAATGCCTCATTCCACCAGTGCCTAAGAACCAATCACATCAGTGATGTCACAATGGCTTCATTATCCTTGGCTCACATAAGAATCAGAGTATGAATGGCCACAACCACTGACCTGCAAGCTTTGCTTTGAAGAATGCTGGTGTAGAAGGACTGAGGTTGAAATAGATACTAGAAAATGACATGGGATTATTTCCCGCGGTTATCTGCGGGGATGGGAATGGTGATGAATTTTGTCACCATGTCATTCTCTATTACTAACTGCTTGCCTTCTGGCACTTACAAAATTTACCTCACAATAGGGATCTTTTATTTCGTCCACCAGAGATTATCAAGGCAGCCACCAGAGGGGTTTGGGGAATTCGGGGGTCAATGGGGGAGGGTGTTAGGGAACCACAGGGAGTGTGTTTGGGGGATCACAGGAAAGGAATCAGGGGACCACAGGGGTTTCAGGCTATGGGGGTACTTTATTCCAGCAGCCTGGGAGTACTGGACCAATGCTGCTTGCGAGGTGGCTCACAGACAGCATTATTCCTATAGGATGGGATTCAGCAACCTGTGGTACTGGAAAACCTCAAGTTGCTGAATCCCATGGGGCATCAAGGTGCGGTAAAGGGTGAACCTTTACTGCACCCTGATAGTCTGCCCCCCCCCCCCAAAGTCTTGCAATTGTATGTTAATAAATGACCCCAGCTATCTGTTGAATAACCACAGTTTCATAAAATATTGAGGGGTCCTTCTACTGAGGTGCGCTAAGAGATTCGGTTCACGCCAAAGAATTAGTGTGCATTATATGCCATGCAGTCCATATGTATACAAAGGACTATGTGGCATTTAGCATGTGTTAATCACTGGAGCACACTAAATCCGTTAGCCCTGAATTTGTGGTCTTGTCCAGGACCCGGTCCCAGACATCTTGAATCCATATCACACACAAAAAAGAAAATCTACCATCAAATGGACTCTGTTCTTGACAGCTTCAATAGAAAGGCAAAAGATTGCACCTGGACATGGTCTCTGTAGATCAGCATTCACATATATTGACTGGCAGAGCAAGGATGCTTGTACCTAATCTCTGAAAACACCGTGTGCTGTGGTTTACAGTGCTGTAATCCAGTGCCTTTCATTAGCACAAAGCTAATCAGACAAAAATACATTAAATTGCTTATAAACGGACCCTAGTAGAAAATGTGCCCAGGGCTCAGCATTTTATAGCCTAAAAGTGACAACTCTATGGATCAATGCCATAGGTTTATTTTTATTACAGCACATAAGAAATATCAATAAAAATGTAGGGTCTCTTTTATGAAGCTATTTTGCATGGGCTGCTAAGGTAACTGCCCCAAAGCCCATAGCTGCTTAACACATCTTAGTAAAAGGGCCCCATCATATTTAAATCATACCACCTAAATTAAAAAAAAGTAGATTTTTGTAAAAGGGGCACATATATATCATGCACTCTAAATATTGTAATCTGTGCTGCAGGAACCAATAATTGACTGCCTATCAGAGGACGGTTATAAGTTGGATAAAGTGAAGGGTGAAATAGAATTTCATAATGTAACCTTCCATTACCCATCCAGGCCAGAAGTAAAGGTGAGTAGCACGTGAACTGCCTGAAGTACTTAGAACACCCCATCCATCCACTTTTAGCTGTTGGAATGGGTTGTTTGGTTTTGCAAGACCTTATAATCTATAATGCATACTGGTCAGAATTTGAGGACTCCATGAGCCTAGGGAACACTATTCCCTCTAAGCTGGGGATGCTGGCTGGGAGTGGGACTGGGGTGTGGAACAGGGCGTAGCAAGACAGAATTGGGCTGGCCTGGGGGCGTGGCCATGGATCCAGATTTTCCTTTGGGGAAATCTGGTAACCATAATCCTACATAGGTAAATAACAGTGTTCTATGACTGCCATGTTCATGTGTATGCAATCTGCATATGAAAATGCTTCTATTTACATGTGTAGATGCCAACCAAAGCTTCTAATATGACCTCATTGGCCATTCATGGCTTCAGATGCCTGGAGATTTGCATTCTGAATTCATAACATTCATGCCTGTACTATACTTACCATGAAGACATGGTACACCTTGCTGTGGGATTTAATGTAATTAACGTTAGTGATACAGCTCTCCTTTTTTAGATTTTAGATAAGCTTAGCATGGTTATCAAATCAGGGGAGACAACAGCATTTGTTGGACCAAGTGGTGCTGGGAAAAGCAGTGCTGTGCAACTCATTCAGAGGTTCTATGACCCAGATGAAGGCATGGTAAGTAGAGTACACCACCCTGAAGAGCTTATGAACAGACTCAGCACAGTAAATGGCATTATCTTTACACAGAACAATGGCACTCTCTCTTTGAATGTTTCTGAATAGATTATATTAATTTATATTATTGCTATTATTACTATTATTGTTATTTTAACATCTCTTGTTGCCTCTGATTCACAGTAGGGAGAGTGGGAGAGTGAAGGGGGAAACCTGGCAGCTAGAATAGAGCCACAGAGAGGAAGAGGCAATAAACCAAATGCAAAGCGAATACAGAGAACAAAAGGAGCAGTAGAGCAGCTGAACGGGCTCAAAAGAGAATTCAGTTTGGCATCCTGCTTTATGCTGAGACAGCGGCTTTTCAGTATCATTATGGGTTCTTTTTTAGTTCTTTATGAGGTGGTGCCTTCTAAAAGGTGGTTATGTATGATTCAGTGGCATAGTAAAAGGGGGGGGGCAGTTTGCCCAGGCACCGTCTTGGTAGGGGCACCGGCATCCATCTTCCTCTCTGACCCCCCCTCCCCCCACTCCTTGCCAACCCCCTTGCCATGTGCATGTGCCCCTTCCCGTCCCTCGTATCTTTTTAATATTCCCAGAACGAGCAGTATCATGAACTTGCTGCCCGCGTCAGTGTTGGCTTTCTCTGACGTCCCTTCTGGATCCCCCGTCTAGGAAGTGGTGTCAGCAGGAAAGCCGACACGATGCAGGCAGCAAGTTCACAATGCTGCTTGTGCTGGGAAAATTAAAGAGGTAAGGGGAAGGGGGCATGTGCATGGCAGAGGGGTTCGGGAAGGGGCGGTGGATGGTGAAGAGGGTAGGGGAGGAGTGCCCCCCCAGGCGCCACTCACCCTCGCTACGCCACTGGCATGATTATCCAACTCTTAATAAAAATTTACATCTATTCTGCCCCGATGTAGTCACTATGATGCCGAAACTGTTGACAGTTCAGACTGTTAGACTGTTCAGGGCTGTGGAGTTGATACATAAAACTTTCGACTCTCAACTCCGACTCCTTTATTTATATATCTTTAGAGGTGTTGTACTAAATGTAAGGTGTGGCTTC
The DNA here is from genome assembly GCF_902459505.1 of Geotrypetes seraphini. Classification (NCBI taxonomy): domain Eukaryota; kingdom Metazoa; phylum Chordata; class Amphibia; order Gymnophiona; family Dermophiidae; genus Geotrypetes; species Geotrypetes seraphini. The sequence continues at coordinate 205,141,940 of NC_047088.1, forward strand.
TTGGGATTTTGGTTTAATTTATGCTTATCATTTTGGGTCAACTATTATGGATTTGGCATTTGTGTTCTGTGACTGAGGTATTCTCTTAGCATGATTTTTCTATGCAGCATTTTGTAGCAATTTGGCTTGTTCAGTTGTCGCGATAGTGGAGGGGAGACAGGGGTTTTGTTGATCCTTGTTCTGTATTTGTGATTTATAAAGTGTACAGAATATTGTTTCTTTTTTATACTTTAATAAAAATGATTTCAATGTAACATCATAACTGTTCAAGGCTTGTGCGGATGGAATCGGACAGAGTTTGCGGGGACAGGGACAGAGTTCACGGAGATGGGGACAAACTTTGTCCCTGTGCCTTTCTCCAGGTACCACTTTTACTAATATAAACATCATAAAATATATTACATTTCCAGTGCAATAGGTGAGTCATTCTAGACATGCAGGTTCTCTCCCAATGGCCGAGAGCCATCTGCAGAAAAAATTCAGTCTGGATTTTTTTTTTATTTGACTCTTCTCTATTTCACAGGGAGCTCTGCTGCCACCTATACCAAGTGCCCCTATTGAATGCTTGTATACATTTGGGTGCCCCATGTACACCTGCCACAGACCTTGTGCAAATGGGAGTATCTAAATGTAGCAGGGATGCAGTCAACTTACAGTATTCTTAAACTGTGTATCTAAATGTCTTATTTGGCTATGGACATCCCTGCTCCACCCCTATACACATGAGCCCTTTGAATGCCTATTTGTAGAATTGTATTTATTTAATTTTCTATACTGTTCTCCCAAGGGAGCTCGGAACAGTTTACTTGAATTTATTCTGGTACCCAAGCATTTTCCCCTCTCTGTCCTGTCGGGCTCCCAATCTTTTTCATGTGCCTGGGGCAATGGGGAGATTAAAGGGCAAATTCTATAAGAAGCGCCCAAAAGTTAGGCGCCTATATAGGCACTGTTCCAGCGCGATTCAAGTAAAATTGGATGCTGTTTAGTGAATCACGCTGAGCGGCACCTATTTGGGCACCTATTTTGGAGGCGCCCATTAAATAGGCCATCTCTAGGTACACTTAAAAGTTAGGCACCTAGCTGAGCGCTTAAGAGCAGTGATTCTGTAAGAAGGCACCTAACACATAGCCACGCCCATGCCTAATATGCATAGCGCCTATTTTTTTGAAGGCCGCCTAAATTTTTAGAGGCGCCTTGTTACAGAATCGCGTTTTTCTTGATAGGCGCCTATGTTTCAATCAGTGCTGATTAAAAAGCTTAATTGAGCTTGTTATTCAATTTAGATAGGCGCCTCCGAAATAGGTGCCTAACTAGGCGCTGGTTACAGAATTTGGGCCTTATAAGTGACTTGCCCAGGGTCACAAAGAACAGTGTGGGTTTGAACTCACAACCTCAGAGTGCTGAGGCTGTAGCACTAACCACTGTACCACATGCTTCCCACATAGGTGCCCAAATGATATTTTCATAGGTGAGTGTACAGTTACCTGCCTAAATGTTAGTATTCTATGCCTTTAAGCACACAGTTGGTGTGACTTATTATAGAAATGAGCACGATTAATAATAATAATAATAATAACAGCTTATATACCGCAATACCGTGAAGTTCTATGCGGTTTACAAAAGATTAAGCAAAGGTACAAATTGACTGACTTCAAGAGGGGAAGAAGAAAGAGAAGTAATTAGATAGGAAATTCATTGTTGAGGAGAAAAGTGATCAAAAGGACAGTAGGTCGCTATTGAGAGGAAAGAGATAAGTGGATCAGTTGTCAAGATGTTTTAGGAACAGGTGTGTTTTTAGGAACAGGTGTGTTTTTAGACGTTTCCTAAATACCTCATAAGACCTTTGTTCCTCCACTTGTCTTCAAATCCTAAACTACATTTGTTTTATTTCTTTGCAGAACAAACCTTATAGATCAGAATTCTCTTAATTCAAGCAATAATTGTTTAGCAACAGAATGAGCATTATCCACCCGATAGTCAGTGCTATGTAACAGGTCCTGGCAGGTTAAATAGTGCTAAGCTGGCTAATCGTGAATATACAGTGGAGATAGCCGCTGAATATTCCCGGTTGAGTGACATAGCTGGATAGTGCCAATATTAGTTGACTGCCGGCTAAGTTTAGTGGCCAGATAGATACATAAATAGCAGGTTTATCCTTGGCTACTGTGACTTAACCAGTCAGCCAATGAATATCGGCTTAACTGGCTATGTTGAAAGAGGCTAAAAACAGACCATATATTCAATGCCAGTTGCCAGATACAGCCCATCATTGAACTTCCGGGTTCACCGTCAATTGTCTGAATATCAGCGCCTGTGTGCCTGGTGTACTAAAAGGTTGGCTTCTATGTTGTTTGAAACATTTGACTTTCTGCATTTGCATACAAATACATACGTGTATTATTGCTTCCATGACTTCAAATATAAATGTTACTATGGTACTCTTTAGGTTACTCTGGATGGCCATGACATTCGTTCCCTTAACATTCAGTGGCTGCGTTCATTGATTGGCATTGTTGAACAAGAGCCAGTCTTATTTGCTACCACAATTGCAGAGAATATTTGTTATGGTCGAGAAAATGTATCTAATGACGACATCATCAATGCAGCGAAAAAAGCCAACGCTTACAACTTTATCATGGACCTTCCACAGGTACCAATTTTCTGCATCAATGGGAATATAGCATGCAAGCTATAGAATGGGTAACCAATAATTTCAATAACAGGACACAGATAGGAATTCCACCTTTCAGATATCAAGCCATAGAATGTGATGCTCATTTGATAGACTCAAAATTGAGTGCAATAATTTTTCAGTTTCAGTCCTTTATCTTTTCTTGACACAAAATTGAAACAATTTTTTTCTTTGGGACATCAAAGAGCATTTTGAGTTGGAATACATTGTATTTAATTGAATGGCTCGTCTCAAATGCCTTTGAAACGTAGGGCTCCTTTTACTAAGGTGCGCTAGCGTTTTTAGCGCACGCACAAGATTAGCGCACGCTAGCTGAAAAATTACCGCCTGCTTAAAAGGAGGCGGTAGCGGCTAGCGCGTGGGGCAATTTAGCTCATGCTATTCCACATGTTAAGGCCCTAACGCACCTTTGTAAAAGGAGCCCTTAAATGCAAATACAGACGAAACTCGTAGGAGTGGACTTTGCTGTTTTCTCTGTTTCATATAACAAACAACACTTCCTAGCATGGGTGGCTGATGACTCACCTGTTTAGGGAGGCTAAAGTAGAGCAGGGCTAGAGTGGAGTGAGGTGGGTCAAGTTAAAATCCTTGGAGTGGGGTGCAACACATATGTCAGCAATAAAAGGACAAGTGGGGGCACTTTTGAACATAGAAGGGAAGGACCCTTTCACTTTGTGGCTGTGATGCACTGGCTGCCTGCCCCCTAATATCTCTGTTGACCAATAGTCATATGCACGCCAGGGAATTATGTACAAAAATAAATAAATAAAAAATAATGCAACATATTAAATAGAACAGTAACAATATGCTGGAAATACAAATAATTAGCTGCAAAATCTAAATCCTTTTACCAGGTTCACTATGTAGTGGGTATCGTCTGCACAACACTCCTACGATAAGTTCTTTAGAAATCAATGCTTATTGCACACAATTCAGATCACAATATAACGAGAAAGTTTTGACAAAATTAAATTTTTCACAAGCATTCTAAATCATAAAAAAAGGGAGGTGATGTATCAATGAAAGAAACTGGAACCCAGATATACAGACTTGTTTATCCTTATTGGAGCATCTGTGGGGTTTGCTGAGACTTGTCCCTCCTTTGTTGAGTATTGCTTTTCGACGTTTTTTGTGAGATCATATGTATACAAGAGTTATTAGCTGAACCCAATGTTCACATGGTCAGCTGGAAGTTGCTGGACTGAGAGGGCTAGGGCTGGCTGGGAACTAATTTTTAATGTTTTTAAATGATGGCTAAATACAGTCCAATATCACAGCTCTAGATACTTTAAATACTCAATAAAGAGATAAATAAATAAAAATATATAAATAAATAAGTGAATGATAACTAATGTTCTTGTTGCCGTGTAAAGTGCTCAGACCCTACAACCAATTTTGTTTAGTGTAATCACTCAACTAAGGTTGCCGGAGGGACCATCATTGCAGTCTTTATAGTCCCTTCCTCCCTTAGTTACCATTAATCAATCACTAGTAACAGCATAGAATGGAAACTTATCTAAAAATGTTGATGAGAGGCCCCTTGTTGGATGACTCGGTAACCGTAAATTAAACCAATGAAAGTGCTGGTGCTTTAAAAGTGCTCATGCATAAAATCAACCAGGTATCGTAGTGAGAAATGATGGTTTCCATAAACTGATTTAAACTGGATATTCAGTGCCAGGCCATATCCAGCTACAGGCATGGAATGTCCAGGTCTTGAGTGGCTGCTGGAAGTTGTTCAGGTACCACTCACATTAACAGTCGGCACTCAGGTAGCTATCTGAACAAGTTAGGACTGACTCAGAAACAGAGAAAATGAAGGCAAATAAAGACCATATGGCCTATCCAGTCTGTCCTTCCATGCCATCTATAACCCTTTCTTCTTCCTTAGAGATCCTACATACTTTCCAAGCTTTTCTTGAATTCAGATATAGTCCTCATCTCAACCGCCTCCACCAGTAGAGCACTCCACACATTCACCACCTTTCTGCGACAATACTTAATGCTGGTGGTGCCCAGATTATTTCCGAACCACCCAACACTAGCTGGATAGAGCTGCATCAGCTTATCTGAATGTTTAGTGGCACTATCTGACAACTAATAGAATAGTAAATTATTAACTATTATTCATTAATACAAATAATCGCTCACAATAATGTGTTAATATTTTACCCTAAAAGTTTTTAATTGTAATTCTAATTTAATTCAAATTTAGTCAACTTTGTTACTGCTGAAGAGGAAAAGACCTGAGAGGGCCAGAGTACATCTGTGACAGACTGCTCTCAGTAAAACAAGTTTACTTTCATTGATCAAACACTGCAGGTTTTTTTGTACTATTCACATTAAAAATTATTTTGTAATAATCTTCAAACCTGGATTTCTAGATGAGTCATGAGCCCATGTGATTGGGTTAAATTGTTGCTGAACCAAAAACAGACATTGCTTTAATTCAGATTTCTGAACTCAGTGACTTCACTTGTCAGTTTAACCCCTCTGCCAGATTTGTTATTTAATGGTTTTAACACTTAGCTTTACACCTTCTCGAGCTCAGCACTTCCCTAAGTAACTCAGCTCCTTCACTTGACAGGGCCTGTTTTACCTCATGTTTCATCAGGAGCAGAGTGCTTTAAATAAAGCACTGCCTATCCTGTCAATACAAGTGGTTACCATTCAGTAACACACTTCAGTGAATGCTGGCCCAGTTAATTCCTACTGAATACAAATCCCTAAGGCCCTGAATCTATAAATGGCGCCTACTGATGTGGATGCCTAACTTAATTTTTTTAATTGGCGCTAATTGAAAACGCCATTATAAAACATTTTTAAAAATTAGTTTGCTGATAGGTGCCTACCTCAGAATTAGGCATGGTTATGGGCAGAGTTTAGGCTGCTGGTATTTTAGGCCAAGAAAATTCTGGCTTAATATACCAGCACCTACATTTTTGAAACCTACTGGTGCCTAACTTGATTCTACAAATGGCGCCTAAGTTGAATGAAGTGGTAGGTGCCATATTCCTAGGTGCCATTTATAGAATCAGGCCCTAAGTGGTAAAGTGTCTGCATATATTTCCAGAATACTGAAAAAACTGTTCTATTTCATACGTTGAATTATTTTTATTTTTTTTGGTACATAATTCTCTGGAGTATATTCAACATGCAAATCATCATCAGCAAAGATACTAGGGGTTGGCAGCTGGTGCAGTAATACTAGAGCTACAAGTGAAATAATCTCTCACAACAGTGTTTAAAGATTGCCCCCACTGTCCTTTTACTACTGATATAGAGGGTTGCACCAAGTCCAGCTTTTAGCTTGCTCCATTCATAGGGTTACCATATTTTTCTCTGGGAAACCCCAGACACATGACCCCCCACCCTACCCTGTTTTGCCTCCATCCCCACCCTGGTCCAGGTTCCATATCCAGCCCCGCCCATCTCCAGCCCTGCCCCCCCACAAAGCCTCCTCTCTTCTTCCGGATGAGCTCCAGCCACGTCTGGAGGGCCTGGAGCATGTGCAGATGTGTGAGACATCATCCATGCATGTTCAGAAGCCCTCTAGATGTAGCCGGAGCTCGTCGGGGCTTTCCAGAACCCGGACAAAGGACGGGTTTTGGAAAGTTCATCCGAGAGCCCAGACAGTCCTCTAAAAAGAAGACATGTCCAGGTTTCCCTACCATTTCAGCCCTAGCCTTACCCCAAACCTCATTTTAGGTGCCTCAGAAAGCTGAGTCATCAGCCACTTATGCCAGTAAACCTCACAAAGAATTTCTACTTATGTTCTTATGTACTGACATAGTAGGGATTGCATGTTGGCTTGGACACATTTGTCTTCTCAGTTCTGTGTCTATCCCCCTTCTTTTACAGATAGCTGTACCTTACTACTGTAAAATCTGGACTCTTAGCCCCGCCCCCAGGCCCGCCCTGTTCTGCCCAAGTCATGTCCTGTTACACCCAAGCCCCCAGCCCCACTCCCTCAACCTGTTCTCGTGCTCAGAGCCGCATCAGGAGGGCATCTGCAATGCGCAGGTGTGACACAATGACATCACACGCATGCACACCTGTGCATGACATCTCATTGCATCCACACAAGCGCAAATGCCCTCCCGTCGCGGTCCCAAGCTGGAAGCTTTTCAAAACCTGGACATGACATCATGCATGTGTGTGATGTCATCTTGTCAACGTCCGCGCATTTCCATGTGCCCTTCAGCCGCGGCCGCAAGATTAGCTTGCCCATTCCTTAAAAAGTTTGTGACACACTGTTTTACACACATGAAATTTCAGAATGCATACAATCTAAAATGATTTGTCAAGGAACCAAGACCTTTTAGTGTGCATGCTCCAACTGCTGGGTTCCTGCTATGAAACGTCATGTTTCATTTCTGTTCAAAAAAGGAGAATACCGCAGAAGAAATCTTTCACATGTGTAAGTCCAGGAAGGACATGCATTACTAAATGGTGTCAGTTGGTGAACATGAATTGTTCCTCTGTTTATTCTTCCAGAAATTTGACACCCTTGTTGGAGAAGGGGGAGGACAGATGAGTGGAGGCCAGAAACAAAGAATAGCTATTGCCCGGGCACTTATCAGGCAGCCCAGAATCCTGCTCTTGGATATGGCTACTTCAGCACTCGACAACGAGAGTGAAGCTTTAGTGCAAGAAGCACTTGACAAGGTCAAATAAAGTTCTTTTTTTAATAGATTTGAGTAGGACTTGGCAAGTTCTCAAACAAATCTTAGAATGTTGCTTAGCCATACCAAATAAATATTCCAAATTTCCCTTGTTCTACCAATGTCATTTCATATCCGTAACGCCCTAATATGTTGGGTTGTCCTAATATGTTTTTAATAATGTGTACGTTTTCAAAAGTGCGTGCACTATTTGCAGAACGGGCCTTATTTGCAAAGTAGGTACATTCTTTCAAAAAGAGATTCTTCTCTAAGGCCCTGATTCTATAAAATATGCCTACAGCTGGGTGCCTAGCCGATCTTGGCACCCAACTTACCCCACCCCCGCCTTTTATCAAGCTGCGCTAGAGGTTTTTAGCTAGGTTTTTTAGGGCTGACGAGATAGGAGCTCTGGCCCTTGTAGGCATCCCCATTGAGGCACCTAGTGGCACCTATATAGCAAGTAGGTGTGGTTAAGGGTGGATATGGGGTAGAGTTTGGGCATGGATTGACTTAGGCAACAGTAGATGCCTATATTAGGCGCACTCACTTATGCCAAGAAAACCTTGACCCAAATGGCAGTGCATCTAAGGATTCAATGCCTATCAGCATCTAGGACTTCTTAGGTGCTACTAGATGTCATTCTATAAATAGAAGTGCCCAGCAGTTGACAACTGCGTTATATGACACCTAGGAATTAAATGCCATTTATAGAATCAAGGCCTAATTGTGTGTGCATATTCAAACCAATGAACATGTGTGAATGGTGTGTGCATGAATACACTATTAGGAAAGAGCACAGCATTCTCTTTCCGAAAGAGTGCACGCCGTGGCATAGTGAGGGTGAGAGGCGCCCGGGACAGTGGCATCCCCTCCCTTGCCCTATTCTCCACCCCACCTCCATCCGCTCCTTCCTCACCCCCGCCTGCCATGGGCGCCTCTTCCCTTCCCCCGTACCTCCTTAACGTTCCCGGCGCCAGCAGCAACCCCAGTGTGCTGCTTGCGCCAGCTTCGGATCTTCCTCTGGCTTCACTTCCGAGGCATGATTCCAGGGAGTAACATCAGAGGAAGATCCAACATAGTAACATAGTAACAGGTTGGGGTTGCTGCTCATGCTGGGAATGTTAAGGAGGCATGGGGGAAGGGAAGGAGCACCAGGTAGTGGGGGTGGGGGAGGTGGGAAGGAGTAGAAAAGAGAAGGGGTACTGGCGCCCCCACCAAGATGGCGCCCGGGGCGGACCACTCCCTCCCGCCCCCCCTTACTACACCACTGAGTGCACGCTCTTTGTAAACGGAGCACACACTAACCCCCTCTTTTACAAAGGTGCGCTATGCTTTTTAGCGCGCACTAAATATCACGCACTAAAAGCTAACACGTGCATATTATCCTATGGATGCATTAGCGGTTAGTGCATGCGTTGATTCAGCGCACACTAAATCCACGCTAAAACGCTTAGCGCATCTTTGTAAAAGAGGGCCTAAGTGTGCACTCTCTTCCCAACAGAGCGCACACTGAGTCTGAAAGAGTGCATACACTTAGAAATACTACACATATCATTAAACGATAGGGGGGAACCTGAATAAAAATTCCTAGAAATTAAATGATATGAAAATTTGTAGACTGCAAATCCCTAGAAGTTTTTAAAAAAAGATTTTTGCTTGTAAACCCTGTTTTTAGACATGTCATAGGCCTCATAAAATTACCCCATGGTTGCTCCATTACTGTGTGCAGTGAGAAAAGGGCACACACTCTCATGTGACCTGTGTGTTCAGGTGCATATTTTGGGTAGAGCAGCGATGGAGTCATTGAGAACATAAATAGGATACAAAACACAATTGTCATCTTGAGGCTGGAACCCTAGATCATTTATTATTTTATTGTCCTCTTATTAATAATTTTTGGAAATTGATCTGGGGTCAAATAAATTGTATGTTAGAGAATCATGTGGCCCTGTCATATGACACAGCTTTGTTTGGGATGTCTATGAGGGCCAAAAGTCAAATCTCCTCGAATAATAATAAGCTGTTAATGATTTTAACAGGAGTTGCCATCCAACAAATAACATACAACTGGAAAGACTATAGAGGGTTGAATTACTGTTTCTGGTGGAGTTCGGTGTGTCATGTGTATGAAATGGAAAAAACATTGGCAATTAAGAGAGGATATTATAAGAAATTTAAAGATGTGTGGGGACCATTAATTGATTACTATAATAAATAATTGTATTTATCCCCATTTAGTATGTATAGGGTGGGAGGGAGGGTGGGTGGGTTTTATGACATTGTGATGGGTAATTACAAAAATATTTGGAAAGGGAGGGATGGGAGGTAATTTATGGTATAAGATGATTGCAGAGTTTCAAGTGAAGAATGTATAGTATGACTTGATTTATTGTACACTTGTTTATATAATGTAAAATGGAATAAAGATATTAAAAAAAAAAAAAAGGATACAAAACACACACCTATATATATTCTTCAGCCAAGGTTTTATAAGCAAGCAAGAACTTATTTCAGTTTCCTTTCTCTGATGAGAATTATTAACCTCTGATATCTTCTTCAGCCTTATGAGAAATGGAAGCGTAACAGCAATACAAATGATGTTTGGATATGTAACATTCTTTTTTGTTATCTTTCCAAAGGCTAATCTCTCTGGAGAGTTATCTTTCAGGGAGCTGAAGCTTTGAAACTCAGTGCTACTGATCCAGCATGTCCAAACTCAGATTAGACAATTTTCCTCACGTCTGTTTTTTTTTTTTCCTCAGAGGAACTCCCATTATACAACTAGCACAGTTCATTTCCTTCCAATTCAATCATTTTGCTGTCAGAAAAAAACACTCTGTCTCTATTTTTCTCAGGTACGGCATGGACGCACATCAATCTCGATAGCTCATCGTCTCTCCACGATCAAAAACGCAGATGTCATCATAGGATTTGAGCATGGAAGAGCCGTAGAGAGAGGCAATCACAAAGAACTCATGGAAAGAAAAGGAGTTTATTTCACACTAGTGACTTTGCAAAGTCAAGGGGACAGGGCACTCCATGAAACTGCAAAACAAAGCAAGTGCTTTTCTGATACTTTCTAATCACCAAACAGATTTTGATACAAAAAGAAAATTGTGTGATCTTTATACCCCTTTTTATAGGATTTTTTGGGTTTTTTTGGGGGGTGGGTGAAGATGAAAGCTGTAGGCTGAAAAGATCCTAGTTACAAGATTGATAATAATTGGCAGAGTTGAGACTGAGGGGCCCTTTGTACTTACCGTGACAGCTTTTTCAGAACGGAAGAGAAATGACTGGTAAGATCCTACTAGCAGTGTCTGCCTCTCAAAAGCCCTTTTGCTAAACTGTGGTTAATAAGGTACAATCTGCACATTAGTTGCAGAACATACCCCCTCTTTTACAAAGCTTTGCTAGCAGCTGCCACTGTGGCAACTGCCCCGAAGCCTATAGGGATTTAAAGGGCTTGGGGGCCTTTGCCGCACAGCAGTCGCATTTGCGGCTTTGTAAAAGAGGGAGTAAGTTTTGCAACTAATGTGCAGTGATTGTACCTTTTTGACCACAGTTTAGCAAATGGGCTTCTGAGAGGCAGATACTGCTAGCAGGATCTTACCAGTCTCTTCTCTCTTCCATACTGAAAAAGCTGTCACGGTAGTATTTCTAAATGATACTGTCTTGGTTAGTTTCAGCGATGCATATGTCTACTACAGGTGCAAGCGCAAGCTTATTCAGTGTGCTGGTGATATAAGCAGATTTTAATTCAGTGCACCATAGGTAGATATTTGTTTTGCAAATTTATAAAAACATGAACTGAAATAGCATGATATTTTTAAAGAATTCTTTTTTTTATTTTAATTTCCATTGAAAATACTCGGGCATGGTATTAAACATAAGAATATAAGATTAGCCTTACTGGATCATACCAATGGTCCATCTAGCCCAGTATCCTATCTTCACGGTGGCCAATCCAAGTCACAAGTACCTGGCAAAAACCCAAATAGTAGCAGCAGTCCATGCCACCAATCCAGGGCAAGCAGTGGCTTCCCCCATGTCTCTTTCAACAGCAGACTATGGACTTTTCCTCCAGGAACTTGTCCAAACCCTTTTTAAAACCAGCTACATTAACCACTTTTACCACATTCTCTGTCAACGCATTCTAGAGCTTAACTATTCTCTTCCTATTGGAGGCATAGGATGAAGTTAAGAGATGATAGGTTCTGGAGTAATCTAAGGAAATACTTTTTAACAGAAAGGGTGGTAGATGCGAGGAACAGTCTCCTGGAAGAGACAGAGACTGTGTCTGAATTTAAGACGGATAGGCACATGAGATCTTCAGAGAGAGAAAGAGATAATGGTTACTGCGGATGGGCAGACTAGATGGGCCATTTGGCCTTTATCTGCCGTCATGTTTCTATTTCTATGGTTTTAAAAGTATTACTCTGTAACTTCATTGAGTGTCCCCTGGGTATATGTTTGTTTTGCTAATTTATAAAAGCATGAACCGAAATAGCAGGATTTATTTTTAAAGAATTATTTTTTTAAAAACTTCCAATGAAAATACTGTGGCATGGTATTCTTAAAACTACACATATATAAAACAAAAAGGCTTACTGTAGCTTACAAGCACAAATTGACTTCTTTTTCAGGTCCTTTTACAAAGTTGCACTGCCGAGCAGCGTACACTAAATGCCAAGTCCTTCCATTCTATTCCTGTGGGCGGCTTGGCATTAAGCATGTGCTGCTCAGCAGCACATCTTTGTAAAGCCCCCACCTTTATCCTTGACTTCCTTAGCTTGCAGTGCCATAAACGTAAATTAACATACGCATTGCATTTTCCAATGAAAAGTAACATTGAGTGTAGTCACTGCTTTCTTCTTCTTTACAGTAAAGGAAGATAAAGCAGTGGAAGAACCTCGTCTTGAGAAAGTCCAATCATTCCGCAGAGGCAGTTACCGTGAAAGTTTAAGGTAAGTTTAATGAGAGATTAAACTCTTTCAGTTGATTTATGCTCAACAGTGATTTCATATTTATGCTAGAAAATGCATAGCATATTTTATTACTTGTCTGAAGGCAGCTTGTTTTTACAGTCTTCCAGTGAGGTATTATCTTTATCTTCGTTTCACAGAGCCTCTCTCCGTCAACGTTCAAGGTCTCAGCTCTCTAATATTCTACCGGATCCATCATTAGTGATTGCAGGAGATCAGCCAGAGATTTTTCCTAATGCTGTTCCATATAGAGAGGACACAAAAGCCACTATAAAGGTTATATTTACTTGATTTATGAATCCTGTATATTTATTATACTTTGCAAGATACATCTATAGAAAAAGTAGAATTATTATATCTATAAATCTGATTGCTTTGATTGTGGCACATTAAATTCACCAGACTAACAGGCCTTTTACTAAAGTATTGTACAATTTTGCTCTTACCACAAGGAGGGGCCTTAGGGATCTGGCCAATCTGCATCCCTCCTGCCGTGGTCATTATGGGGAGTAGGGGTGGGTGTCCGGCAGGAGGGACTGGGCATCCCTCCTACCAGGGGTTGTGTTAATGGGGTGGTGGCAGGAGGAATTGGACACTCCTGCTGCGGACATTCAGGGGTAGGGGGCTGGCTTCGGGGGTCCCAGAAGGAGGGACTGGGCATCTCTCCTGCCCAGTCTTCGCATGGGGGGGCCAGGCCGCAGCCACTAAACTGATCACGGCAGGGAGATCCCTTGCCACCATTAGTTCAGGAGCAATGCGATTCTCTAACCAGCGCCTGAAATATGGGCGCCGGCTAGAGTGGTGGTTAGGCGGCTTAGGGCGATTCTGTAAAGGGCACCCAAGTGTGATTCTCAAAAGCTACTTAAGCGGCTTCTGAAAATGGGCGCCCTATACTAAATCCGGGCCGTACTGTCTCCTATTTAACAGGTGATAAGTGCATCCAAGTTAACTGCACCGGTAACAGTATGCGACCATATGCTAACTGCGATGCTTATAATTACATTTAATATACCACTTTTCATTGGCAAAAACAGGAAATCAGTTTACAATCCTTAGTTAATAGATATGACAAAGAAAAGATCTTACGGTCGAGTTCTTTTCTTTGTCACAGCAGAAGTAGGATATTGCTAAAGAAAAGTTACCTTTTCTCAATGGTGTACACCTCAGAGTACAGACATTTCCTGCCCTATAACAGCCTATGAAGTTAAGGGCTAATTCTATATGTGAGTACCTCCTATTTGAGGCACCCTGATGCTGTTTGGTGAGAGTCTAATCAATAACATTTCATGTTTCACTTTAATTTGATATACCACAAAATCATGTCTATAGTTTACAGTGGATAATATCAAGAGGGGACAGAAGGAAGAGATGAGAAGGAAGCCTAAGCTACAATATGTGAGAGATAGTCATAGTCATAGCAGATGACGGCAGATAAAGACCCAAATGGTCCATCTATGGTAGATAGAAATTGAAATAAAAGCTATTAATTAATAAGAAACATACAGAGGGGAAGGAACGGAAGAAAACAACTGACATAACAAGACAATGGACAGGTAGGGGAGAGTGATTAGCAACAGTCAGCCACAAATGTGAAAGATTCATGAGATTACTAAACTGACGAAAATGCTTCAGAAAAAAAATAACACCCTGAATCTAGGTGCACTAAATTAGGTGGTGGTAGGCGTCCTACTGCCACCTAACCTAATTGTTTTAATTGGTGATGAACGGCCCAGTAATTGACCACGTCATTTAAAACCAATTCCGATTTTAAAAATTGGAGGTGACTAAAGGCACCTCCAAAATTGATGCCGTTCTCCTATCTACAGAGGCGCTTTACGGTGCCTAATGCTACTGCAGGAGTGGCTAACATCGGAAGTGGAGTTAAGCATCATAAAGCGCTTTCGTAGCCTCAATTCCGTGAAAGGTAGGCACTGGAAATATAAGTCTTTAAAAAAACCCTGGCCCACGTTTCCAGCGCCTACCTTTTACGAAGTTGCGATTCTAGAAACGATGCTGTTGCGTGATGGACATGTGATCAGCGACCATTTTTTAGGCGGGCACCAACAATAGCGCTGTTTATAGAATCCGGCCCTAAATCTTTAAAGCAGCCTTAAATTTCTCAAAGGAAATATCAAGGCGCATGGATCCCATCATAGAACACAAGCACAACCCAGTATCGGCCCACATAACATCTAGGTACCCATAGTAACACCAGTTATAGGCTTGATGTAACTGCAGACACCTAAATGTGGCATGGGTGAATATAACTTACAGTATTCTGTAAGCAATGCTCATAAGTAGCAACACTGCCCTTGCCCCTTTCATGCTTGACCCATGTGAATGCCCCCTTACATTAAACCAAAGAAAAATACTGCAGAGATGATGTACTTGATGCCAAGTGTTTATTTCTATTAGTGAACATTGTTTTTTCAGTGTGGTCCGCCATTCACTGATACACATTTTCCTGAGGCCACTCAGCTTTACCACGAGTTTCGGATCTTTGGCATGTTATTGTAGCTCATTTTGGAACCATCCTGGACCCCTGAGAAAGATGTGTTAATCGAAACACGGACCGTGTCGGGTCCTTGTTCCCGTATCACCGAGGACCACATTGAAAAAAAATAACGTTCATTAATAGAAATAAAGACTTGGCGTCTCTGCAGTATTTTTCTTTGGTTTTGTTGCTTGACGTCCACTGCAGTTCAGTGAGATTTCTTTCTTTGTGCCCCCATATATTTACAGACCAGGCCACTTACACGTGCCCTTGCTGAAAAGCACTTAGATATTTTGCTGTCACTTACAGTATGTCCATAAGTGTACATCTTACCAGTGAAAGCAATAGTATTCAGTACATAAATGTCGGCATTGTGTTATAGGATTGCGCTTTAGGGCATGAATTAGAAAATGTTTTCAAGTCAGAATGGTAGTAGTAACTGTGACTAAGAGCTGCTACCTTGCTCTAATTCATGTGCTATCTGCTTACAGAGAAAACCAAAAAAACTCTGTGGAGTGACGATGTTCCCAAATGGACTTTATTTGAAAGTATCAAAGTTCCAAAGGTACACTAAAATCATCCACATAAAATAATTCCATCCACATAAAAGTAAATTATCCACATAAGAGTCTTAAAGGATCTAGTCCGCTAGGGATACAGGACCCAACACGGTCCGCATTTCAACAAAAAGTCTTCTTCAAGGGTCCTATAAATAATGAGAGGTACATTAAGAATGCATGTAAGTTATGAATAGTAGTGGTGATAAAATGTTAAACTGTGAATGATATCTGACATGCAAAGAGTATGAAAGATATGTGATAAAGGACACAGTGATGTAAATGGCACTAATAAAAATGAGTTGGTGATAAATGTCATAAAAATGTGAAAACAGAAAATATTTGGATCTATGCAAAATGCAGAGTGAAGTGAAAAACTTAATTGTATTATAAAAATGGTGGACGTGCGAAGACCATGCTAAACAAATGATCAGTGAATACTTGTGTTTAAACAAGCTAGAAAGACACAAAGGGAACTATATAGGACAAAAAAAGAATAAGGAATACATACTCTGGGGGTCCTATAAAGGTGAGTATGTGGGAAACTAAAATAATATTGAATTTAAAATTTCAGAAGTTAAAACCATATATAAAACTCTATACTACTGCCAAGTTTAAGATTAAACATATTAGCAAAGCCATATAGAATGTTTTTAAAAAAGCTATGTAGAATATTTTAAAGCCCTAAAACAGATACAGATGATAGATGATAGAAAAAAGGGGGCCATGCAGTAAAAAGAGGGGGTGAGATCTTCCAATAAAGAGGCTAAATTGAAAACCTAATTGAAAAACTAACAGGTCAAAAGCTATACAAGTTAGCATACCCAGTAAGCTGTGATTAAAAGAAAAACGGTGAGAAGGAGCCACAGAAAAGTGATAGTGGGGGATGGGCTCCGAAAAGGAACCATGCTGCACATTACTAAATAACACTAAAAAAAGATAAGGGATATAAAAATACATAGCTGAATACTGCTAATTAAGAGAAAAAGAGAAAGCCAGAGGAAAAACCAAAAGAAAGTCATCCAGTGAACAATATGGAAGACATCCAGTGAAAGTTAAGAGGAAAAATGAAAGCTGAGAAAAACGAAATCTAGAAGAAATCATCAAAGACCCATGACATCCTTGAAAAGTGCAGTGTAAAAGAGCTGTGCAGGTTTAAACAGAACAGAAGCAGAAACCAAAATAAGAACCAAAGTAAAAAACGAGTGAGAAGCACTTATCAATTGTGTGGTGAACCGGAAGTGAGACACTGCTTGCATTGGAAAGGGAGTGCATTGAAGGAGGAGCAATTAAATATGCAATCTGATTGGTGGATTGTGCCACAAAACAAAAAGAAAGAGGGGGGAAAAAGGAAGCTAACAGAACTGAAGTAAGTGAATGCTAGTTAAAGTGAATTGTTTCAAACACATATTAAAAGTTAGGTGGATCGATAGAAAAAAGAAGGATTACTAGAAAAAGGATAAACATTAAAAAAAAGAACATCAAAGAAGACTATGAATTGCATTACAGAAAGTAAAACAGACCCTAATTAATGGAACATTCCATGTAACAGGAGAGGAGAAGAAATGGGAATTGCTGAAATGAATGAAATTAGTCAAGTGCAATGTAAAAAAAGCATGAACACATATTAAGAATATGTTTTTAAACATATCAGTGAAGGACTTTGATAAATGAACTTTATATGAAAAGATGAAAGATTTCAAATATAAAAAAGATTAAGATTTTCCATACATTATATCTGCCTACATCAGGAACAGAATAAATGACATGATTATAATAAATTACAAATAAAGATATGAATATGCATATAGAAACATAAATATGCAAATATGGATGTGCATATATATATATATAACTATGTGAATGTGAGTATAAATATGCGTATTAAAAGTATAAATATCATAAATATACATAATGATTCTATGTGGAATATAAAGAATTTCTGCCTTAACACTCTAAAAGCAGTCATATATAAAGAAAGATGTTCAAGGAATGTGTCCTATACTATAAAAGCAAATGATTGGTTTTTGGCATGGCTTAGTTCACATTGAACATATATAAGAATGCTTAACATACAAAGAAAGTTAAAAAAAATTGTGTATGAAAAACTTATAAACACGTTAAAATAGAAATATCATAATAATAATCAATGATTCATAAAAAAGTAATTAAAACATACATAAAAATCATTACTGAATTCTCAATAGACATTAAAATGCAAAACCCATGGAGACATATAGATTGCATGACATATCAAGCCACTTAATGAAATTCAATTCCACATGAACATGATGAATTAAATTATCATACATAAAGAATCATTGTACAGTAGGCATTAAAAGGTTATGTAGTTATAAAATGTGATGAACAAGAAATCTAAAGAGCCACAATGGCATGAGGGTCATAATAAATATCAGATAAAGTATACACATAAAAATGTATTATATATTTAATATATTTAATATATTTAATATAAAACCAGTTTAGAATAAATATATTAATATTCAAAGAAAAGAGATATAATCTTTATCCTGATTAAGGCCTGCAGGAATTATGGTGTCCATTTTGGAAATCGCCCTCTGCTCTGATTGTAAAAGTAACTGATTAATATCACCTCCCCTCTGTCGTGGTTTAAATGTTTTGAAAACAAAAAAATAAAGATCGTCAATGGTATGATCCATTTCTATCCAATGAGTGACTAATGGGGCGGAAACTACTTGTCTTAAGATACAGCTGCGATGTTCTATAATTCTAATCTTTATTTTCCTCTTGATGGTGCCCGGGGTGGTCTACCCCTCTTATTACACCATTGTGGGGAGACTTAGGCTACCCAGCTGCATGCATGACCTCCACAAAATTAAAAACCAGCACACAGAAAGAAGTAGGCATCATAACCCCACCCAGCACAGCAGCCAGGAACTAGTCAGAACCTCCTCTCTTTGCAGTGACTGGTGGCTCCAAGTCTCACTCCAGGTACTTTTCTGGACTATTGGCATCAGGCTGTCTCCAGAGCACCAGCATATCTCCTTGCCTCTCCCTGACAGTCCTTATAACTTGCATTGATCACCACAGTAATGGCACTACTGTGATTAAAACAGGCTGCCTCAGACCTTGGCTCTCCCTATGACATGTACCCCCAAACAGAAACAGGAAATTACCTCATATATCAGAGGAAGCACAGTTTAATTTTATTGCCAATTTATGCTTTTGTATTTGATACATATCTAATATCAAAATTTAATAACAGGTATTACCTACAACTATTTTGCTGACCCTTCTTTTGGCATGTTGTCAAACAATTATGGACTCAAGCCCCACCCTAGTCCTGTTTCAGCCCCTCCCATTTTAGCTTCCCTAAACAGCTGAGCCATTGACTACTTATGACTGTGCACCTACCAGGGTCCAATAAGCAAACACGCTTTTCTGCATAGCTGCAAGATATCAAGTCTCATTTTACAATGCATCCGTGTTGAATTATTTTTTTGGTTTTCTCATGAACCTAGCATGTTGTGTGTGCAGTGTTTATGAATGGTCCTATTTCACTGCTCTTTATTTTTTTTAATTTATTTTATGTTAACTAGGAACCTGTTATGGAAGATGAAGAAGTAGAACCTGCTCCAGTGGCCAGGATTTTGAAATACAATGCTAAGGAATGGCCTTATATGTTATTTGGTTCCTTCGCTGCTGCTGTTAATGGGACCGTCACCCCATTGTATGCCTTATTATTCAGTCAGATTCTTGGGGTAATATATAATTAACATTTCTATCTATTTTTCTACAACTGTAATTATACTTATGGCAGCAGTTTTCAAAGGGATTTTTGCTGGTTAAATACAGGATTTCCCATTAAGAAAAAATCCCTTTGAAATCTGCCTTTCACCCAAGGTGTGGAAAGGGGGAACAGCAGGGACAGAGATAAGATGGTCCATTCGCCTGTTTTTTTCCTAATTTATGAGTTCTTTAAGTTCCATTAGGTGTTAACATGAGCTTAAAACATGTATCCTGTGGTAACTTTGAAATGTGCATGCATTAACAGTGTGCTGAAAATTTTTCTTTTTTTTTAATGAGGGGCATATCAATGGCAGAGAGTGAGCATTCCTGCACTAACCAGTAAGTGCATCTATATTACTACACACTAGCTAGTTAGCATATGGATACCATGTGAGCTCCTAGGGCTTGATTCTATAATTGGCATCTAAAAAGATACTTAGGCACCTGTAATATAGGCCAGGGTTTTATGAATCTTTGCGAGTGTCTGCTCGGGGTCATCGGTTGCTGATCCGGAAGGCTGCTGTTATAGGAAAAAAGATCATACTTAGTTTGGATGCAAGCGACTGCACCTGCTTACTGGGCTTGGAGGAATCGCTTTCATAATTTGATCCTCTTGGAGCAGTGCCATGCCCACTTATCCTTCAAGTGGAAAAAAGTTTTTCTGCAGACCAGAGGTCTGGTCTTAAATTAATTCTAGCTGCTGATACTGTATGTCCTTGGACGTGTCCCCAGGTTGGATGGTATGCTGTTTGGCTGAGGGTAGATGGTGGATGTGGATGGAATGGTAAGAGTGGTATGTCTGTGGGGTGGGGGGTGGTTCGATTCTGTGGGGGAGGGGGGGTTGGTGCGAGGTTGTCCGGTTTGGTGCTGGCTGGGCAGCATAAGAACACAGCCTGCTCAGCAGTCTCTCTGCTAGTTTGGGGGGTATGGGTAGGGGTTAGGGGGAGCTTCTGGGAGGGGAGGGTGTGTTTGCATGTGGGAGTAGGTGGGGGTTGGACGGGGGTTTATATGCAAATTAGTCTTGTTCTACTTTTGGTGATCTCGCCTTATTGTACTCCTGTTTGGTGTTGTGTATTTGCTGATTGTGCATCAATAAAATATGATTTACATTAAAGGCCTATATAATAGGTAGCTAAGGGATCCTTTTACTAAGGTGCGCTAAGCGTTTTAGCACACGCTAAATATTATCGCATGCTAACCACGTGCTAAACACTAATGTGTGCATGTTAGTCTATGGATATTTAGTATACACTAGGGGCTCCTTTTACGAAGGTGCGCTAGCATTTTTAGCGCATGCACTGGATTAGCGCACGCTAGCCGAAAAACTACCGCCTGCTCAAGAGGAGGTGGTAGTGGCTAGCATGCGTGGCATTTTAGCGCACATTATTCCATGCGTTAAGGCTCTAACGTGCCTTCGTAAAAGGAGCCCTAAATGCGCTAAAACGCGTAGCGCACCTTAGTAAAACAGGGGGTAAGTCTTACTCCACTCTTAAACACACCTAATTTGGTGTTAGACGCCACTAGGCACCATCTTTTGTAGAATCACGCCTAAGGATGGGCGCCTATCTCCCAATTAATTTGTATTTGTTTTTTCAATAGGAGCTTGCTAAAGCTCATAATTGAAGAAAATTTACTAATTACCACCACCCCTCCTTTTACAAAAGCACAGAAGAGGTTTTTAGTGACGGCTGGCGCACTGAATGCTCTGCGCTGCTTCAACAGTCATAGAGTTCCTATGAGCATCGGAGCAGCGCAGAGCATTCACCTTCCCTTATACAAAATCATAGCATGGTTTTTAGCGCTGGCCACGGTGGTAACAGCTTTGATGCTCATAGGAATTCTATGAGCGTTGGAGCTGTTACTATCACAACCAGCACTAAAAATGGTAGCGCGGTTTTGTAAAACCCCGGCTGGCACTAAAAACCGCTTGCATGGTTTTGTAAAAAGGGGGGGGGGGGGCTTTTAAAAATGGCTGTGTGCTAATGGAAGCGAAACATGTTTGCCCCGGTTTTCAAGACCACAAGCTAAGTGTTTGCTATTCGTACTTTAAGCACTGTAAAGTTAAAAAAAACTAAGTTTGAATTGAACCAGTAAGGAGATGGCACATAAAGCTTAGGACAATGAGTTTTATGAGTCCTGAGTGGGGTCTCTGAGGTTCCAAATTAGTGTTAAATACTTGAGATTGCTATTATCTTTGTAAGGTCTCTGTGCTAATGGCAACATTAGTGCACGGACATTAATACAAAAAATAAAAAATAGGCCATTTTATGGCCATGGTAAAAATGGCCTTAGCAAGCAGGAAAGTCCCACAGAAGGCCATTATTTTTTTTTGTACCTGAACCTAAGACTGTACAAGTAGATTGATAGGGCAATTATTATACTTCCAAAGTCAAAAATAAAGATTTTTTTCAGATTTTAATGTTACCAGGCCCTAGGTAAATTGAAATATTTTCCCTTACAAGAGGTATGACAAAAAATACCTGATGAACCAGCTTCCAGTATCTTTGCAGAAAGTTAGCCTTATGGAAACTTCTCTTACAGAATTTGCAGCCAAATTAGGAATTTGCTTTTTAGTGAGTTAAAAAAAACCAACATTTTTATAGCGTAGACAATAAAATGGCATTACAAGGAGGTGCTGAAAAGTTCTCAGCCCAGCCAAGTAAAGAATGACGTGGATATGGTTCAATCAATGATCTGAAACTATGTCAAAACACAGAATTTCATTTCTGAAAATTGGCACATACCAAAATAAGATAACACTCTTTCGGCTATAATTTAGGAAGTTGGTTGGCTGGGTTGAGTACTTTTCAGCACCCCCTCGTATTTGGCGCAAACTGCAGAGTCAAAACTGGTGATGCACTGTGTATATTCTTAGGTGCCAAATACACGCTATAGCTTTCAGAATCCATCTTGCTCAAACAATAAAATTTTATTTTCTGAACTAAATATTGTACATTGGTCGTGCCCTTCATCTGCAAACTGCCAAACAATGTTCCTACTCCCCCTTCATGCCAAGCCACTGGAATCAACTGCCCCCACAGATCAGATCCCTTGAAGGACTCCTGAACAATAGGAAAGCAATAAAAACACACCTCTTCTCCTAACTTCCTTGCCTACGAGATTAAAAAAGAAATGTATATTGGTAACAGATCCTCAGTAGGTCTTGCGTTTGGATAAAAACTTGTATTGAAAATTCTTGCACTGTAACTATGGCAAACTGTAACCTGTATATTATGTATATTGATATTAGATCCCTAGTGTGTGTAGAGTTAGGATAAAAAAACTTGTACTGTAGCTATGGCAAATTGTAATCCATTAACTATACATTAAGGGGCTCACAATCGAAAGAGAAAACGTCCAAAAACCGACCTAAGTCGGCACTTGGACGAACATTGTCAAAATACGTCCAAGTGCCGATGATAAAAATGGGTTTTGGACGTATTTCTAAACGACCTAGGCCTTCATAGAGTCTCTGAACAACCATAGCTAAACTGGACGTTTCAGGAGGAATGTTGAGGGTGAGAGTTGGGCTTAGACTTAGTCGTACTACATGTATAACCAAAAGTTATACAGCACAGGATCGACGGAACTTGGACATTGTGACTTAGACCATTTAAAACATGGTCAAAGTCGGGGGTCGGCAACCCGCGGCTCCAGAGCCGCATGCGGCTCTTTTTCACCTTTGCCGCGGCTCCGGTAGTGTGTCACGCGGGCCGGAGTCTTTCAGTGGCTGTGGCGCGCTCCTGAAGAATGGGAGGCGCGGAGGATGACATGTGATAGAGGTCTGCACGGGAACGGGGATCGCGGGGATCCCGCGGATTCCCCCCCCGGCCCACGGGACTCCCACGGGGATGAAAACAGCCTACCTAAATTCTGGCGATGCAGGCATGCAGCTTACAAGTCCGGCGTCGCGGCGGGAAATAGCCATGCTGAGCAGTGAGCTCAGCACGTACACAGATGAAAGCCTTGCTTGCTGATTGTTCCGGCGGCCCCGCCTCGCCATGCCGCCGGACCAATCAGCATCTAAACATTAAGATAAGAAACAATATATGCAGTGTTAGATTTGTTTTATAATGGTTTTGCGGCTCCAAGTTTTTTTTTCTTTTCGAAAACGGGTCCAAGTGGCTCTTTATGTCTTAAAGGTTGTAGACCCCTGGTCTAAGTCACAAAAACCCATCTTAAGTCACCCGATAAGCACTGCAAACACATAATACAGACCCCCACACACTACCCCAGTGATCACTGACCCTCCCCCACCCCCATAAAAATATTAATCACAACCTGAAAATTGTGCCTCAAGAATATCATCACCTGGCAGCCTGGCATAGGAAAGCCTAGTCATGCTGCACAGAGGTGTCTTAAGTCGTCTTGGGGGTGGGTTAGGGACCCATGGAAAGGAGGACCCATGCCCATAAGCCCCTGTAATCACTGCATTGATATTGAAACATGTGCACTCCTCTATACACCCCAAAACCCTTTTGTACTGGCATATAAGTGGCTCCTGCAGCCATAAGGGCTGTTGGGGTGGTAGATAAATGGGTCTAGGGGATTCTGGAGGTGGTTTAGGAGGGCTCACCATCACCTATAAGGGAGCTGTAGTGAGATGAAGACATGGCACCCCTTTTGTGAAGTTCACAGCAGTGCCCTGTAAGGTACCATGTCTGGGTGTTCAGTCCATCACTTTACAGACCCCTCCCACGTCCAACAGGGCTTGTTCTAGGCATTTTGACTTGGACAAAAAGTTGGACGAAAATGTGGTATAAAGATGAACCATTTAATGACTTGGACGATCAGATAGACAGGACGTATACTTAGACGATTTTAGAGGCGAAAGAAAATTTGGATGTATTTTTCTAAAATATGTCCTAAACTGTTTTTTACTTTGGACGACTTGCGACTTAGACAAAAACTGACTTAGATGTTCCTTTCGATTATGCCCCTCTATGTATGTTAACCTGTAACTCGTTCTGAGCTCGTTGGGGAGAACGGGTTAGAAAACTAAATAAATAAATATTTAATCTAGCATTTACACATAGCCCTCTAAATGAATTTTACCTGGCCTAACTCAGACATCTAGCAATGCCTAAGTCAACCACACCTATTTTTCAGGTGGGCATTGTTAGGCATTGGTGGTCGCCTGGACTTAGGTGTTGCTAGGCGCTGCTCTGAGATCCGTACAGAACTTGTAACTGTTTAAACTTTAAAAAACTATTTTTTAAATTAAGTTCAATGGCGTTATCAATTACCACGACATTTAAGCTAATTAAGGGGGGTCCCTTTATTAAGGTGCGATAACCGATTTAGCGCACGCTAAAGATTAGTGCATGCTAAATGCTAAGACATCCATTATATTCCTATGGGCATCTTAGCATTTAGCATGCTAAATCTGTTAGCACACCTTAATAAAGGGACCCCTAAAATAATTTGAGTTGTGCATAGATTTTATCCCCCTTTTACAAAACCGTAGCACAGTTTTTAGCACTGGCTGCGGCGGTAATAGCTCTGACGTTGATAAAATTCCTATGAGCGTCAGAGCTGTTACTGATGTAGCTGGTGCTAAAAGCCATGCTATGGTTTTGTAAAGTGGGGGGGAAATAAGAGTGCCTAACATAGAAGCCATTTATAGAATCTGGCCCAAAATGTTTATTCCGATATGACGTGAAGACGCATGCATAAGTATGTTTGCTGACAGGAAAATGTATGCTGCAGTGGTGAAAGCTCCAACACTCATAGTATTCCTATGAGCATTGGAATTTTTACCGCCACAGCCGGCGATAAAAGAAATGCTAATGCGGCTTCATAAAAGGGGAGAGAATTACTTCACCAATTCGAGGAATAAAATGCATAAGTTGCTAAAAAAAAAAAACCCAACAAACCTCTGAATTTCTGAAATATACAGTATATTTAAAAAAAATGTATGACCATCAGAAGGAATAGCATCAGACTTAATAAACTGACTATTGAAGTCTCTTCACCCAAATTGGCAGCAGTCCACAAGATTGTCCAATTTTTCTAAATTCTACCGTGACTACATTTTGGAATCTCAAATGAGTAGAAAACATGACACCCCTCCCCTTTTACAAAGCCATGTGGCAAAAGCCCCCAAACCCTTTAAATCCCTATGGGCTTCGGGCAGTCACCACAGAGACTGCGCTATTGGGCTTTGTAAAAGAGGGGGGCGAGTGCAATTTTCTTAATGGAGGAGTAGTCTAGTGCCTCTGCCTTGAGAATCAGGGGAACTAGGTTTGATTCCCACTGTAACTCTTTGTGATTCTAGTAAGTCACTTAACCCTCCATTACTCCAGATACAAATTAAATACCTGTATATAATATGTAAAATGCTTTGATTGTAACCACAGTACAGTGGTGCCTCGCATAAAGAACGCCTCACACAGCGAACGCTACACACAACGAACTTTATGTCATGATTCATACAACGAACTTCGTTTCACACAACGAAGTCGCCCGAGCTTCCACGATCGCTGCCGATGTATTGCATCCTTCCGCACAGGCACTGCAGGCAGTCGTTAGTCACTGCGCTTAACGCATTTCACATAACGAACTTTTCGCATAACAAACTTGCTCCTGGAACGAATTAAGTTCGTTGTGTGAGGCACCACTGTTATATCAAATCCCATCCATCTCCTAAAGCTGAATTATCCAGAAAATATTCATTTTATAACATCCACAAGAAAACAATCTACTCCAACATTAATCAAGTTCCAATCACTGCATTAGGGAGGTCTCCTAGAACATCAACATAAATAATTAAGCAACCAGCACATACCACTCTATGGTCACATTTAGGAGGACTACTTATGCTTGCCAATACCTATGGGGAATTTAGGAGGCACCTGAAAACATATCTGTTCTTAAAGTATATAGGAAACTGATTTGCACAATCTCTCCCACAATAACTGATCTCTAGAGCTGTTAATCAATAGATATTAACTATGTTAATTCTACTCAATCTGTAGCATTTATAATCATTGTAAACCGTATAGAACTTCACAGTCCTGCGGTATATAAACTGTTATTGTTATTATTATTATTATTATTAACGAACTGCAGTAAAAAATGTCTTTAGCACGTGCTTACATGGGTAATTCCTGCATGCTAAGAACATTTTTCCACGTGGTCAAATATCTGCTTTATTTCTATTAATGGCCACAGGCTAATTTTCCCATTAGCATGTGAGCCCCTTACTGCCACCTATTTTGTAGGTTGTTAAGGCTCATGCATTAATTGCGTGCTAAACAGTTAGAATGCGGCAATGTAGCTATGCAGAACATGCCTACTCTCCACCCCTGACCTGCCCCCAACGGTAAAAAATATTAAGAAACACATAAATGATGGATTGCACCCTTGCTTTATCCAAACTCCACCACTGAACCCTCCTAAACACAGGGGCTGTGCAAAAGTATGGATCTTCTTGTCACATGCCTTTTTTAATGCCCATAAACCAGGGTAATTTCACAAGGGCCCACTAATGCACTCAAAAATCTTTGATAAAATTATCCTCAATTAGGGAAAGTGCTCAAAGAAATCAGCTTAAATGTCAGTACCATTGCTGTCCTTGGAGATTTAACTGAGAAATAAGGACTTACCGAATCATTGATTGACTTGCTTTATACGGCTGGATTCTTTGTTTCTCTACATATGTGATTATTTAGTAGGTCAGGGGTATACCAAGTTACCTTGTATATCAGCGGTTCCCAACCCTGTCCTGGAGGACCACCAGGCCAGTCAGGTTTTCAGGATAGCCCTAATAAATATGCATGGAGCAGATTTGCATGACTGGCACCTCCATTATATGCAGATCTATCTCATGCATATTCATTAGGGCTATCCTGAAAACCTGACTGGCCTGGTGGTCCTCCAGGACAGGGTTGGGAACCACTATTTTATATCATTTTGAACTAGTAGAAAACAGACATTCTTCACAAAACATAACCTTTTTTTTTTTTTTTTTGCCCTCAATATAAGGTTGTGTATACAAAAGATTTCTTAAAAGAACCCTAGTCTTTCAGGCAGGACTTTGGAACAAATGTTTTAGGGCTCCTTATACGAAGGCGCGTTAGGGCCTTAACGCGTGGAATAGCACATGCTAAAATGCCACGCGCGCTAGCCGCTACCGCCTCCTCTTGAGCAGGCGGTAGTTTTTTGGCTAGCGTGCACTAAAAATGCTTGCGCACCTTCGTAAAAGGCCTTCGTAAAAGACCCTTAGTGGTCTGATCCTAAATTCTTCTTCTTACCAGGCCTTTAGAAGATCGTCAAAAACTTTTCTGTTTGATAAATATGTATAATCTAGATAAGTTAATAATTTCTTAATGTTATATTTTATATATATAATGTACTGTACAGTGTTTTGTGATGTAAATGCGCTGAACCGTGAGGTATTGCGGAATATAAATAAATTTATTATTATGATTATGATTATTACCCACTCCTGGTCCCTGGGTTCCACAAATGAGTCAGGTTTTCAGGCTACCCCCTAATGAAAATGCAAGAGAGCGCTTTGCATATGATGGAGGCGGGTAAGCATTCAAATCTATTTCATGCATATTCATTAAGGATATCCTGGAAACCTGACCCAATTATGACTCTCAAAGACCAATGCTACTACTTATCATTTCAATAGCACTACTAGATATACACAGCACTGTACAAATTATACGCAGTTACTTCTTCTGTCCCTTCCCCAGCCGGCTAAATAGTGCTGTGACTGGATAGGGGGTGCTCCAGAATGGGCTTGAGAAACACTACTCTCTACCTCTTTGAGCAGTGGCGTAATAAGGGGCAGACTGCACTGGGCACTGTCTTCTGGGGGCACTGGCATTAGTGCCTCTCCTCCTCTCTGTGCCGCCTCCGCTTACCTCTTTAAACGTTTACCAACGCAAGCAGCATCTTCCACCTGGTGCTCACATCAACCTAGGCTCCCTTCTGACATCACTTCCTCGTCGCAAGACCACAATAAGTCAGAAGAAAGCCGAGGCTGGCACGAGCAGATGGAAGATGCAGCTTACTTTGGCAAACATTTCAAGAGGTACACGGGGGGCGGGCACTCAAGTGGCAGGGAAGAGCAAGGGGTTAGGCCAGGCACCACTGCCCCAGGCTCTAACCTCCCTAGCTAGGCCACTGTCTTTGAGTATATGATTATGCAAAATTTCCACACCTAAACCAACGTAAGTTCCATTCATATCTTTTACTGAGCTTGTCAACACTTCCTACCACTGCCCTCTATACCCTTCTCAAGACAGTGAAGACATTTCCCACTTCTGCAGGTAAGTTACTCCAGACTTTGCCATCAACCTCTTTGGCTCTTCATGTATTTAATTCTGCTGAACTTTGTGATTACACAATCGTGATTATTTGCTACACAACAGCCAGTCTGGGCTGGGAAAGATTTACAGCTTGTGGAAATAGCAATCAGCAGAAGCCGTTAATATATTTTACTCATGATTCCTAATATTAAAGCAATGCCTTTTAACATGAATGTTTTCAGCCAACATCTACTAAAGTACCACTGTCATTTGGTGTATTTCAACATATTTTTTTCTAGACATTTTCTTTACCTGATGAAATAGAGAAAAGGAAACAGATTGATGATATCTGTGTGCTTTTTGTCATTGTTGGAGCCATATCATTTTGCACACAGTTCTTACAGGTAATTCTTTCTTACCACATATTATTCCTTCTGTAATAAATAAAAAGGCTGTGTGGTTGCCATGTAAGTTCATGTGGATATGTAGAAATACATGGCAAATGAGTTTTAGGTGGTACTTTTCATTGCACTGGTTAGATACATTTATGGCCAGCTTTCTACCACAATACTCTCTTAATCCAGTCAAAGGATTCCCCCCACTCTCCTGAAGGCCATGCCCCGGGCCTACTTTAACAAATCCCTGGCCCCTAACGGGTTCAGGTATGAGCAATCCCTAGTCACTCCTGCCCGTACAAGTGCCTGCTTCAAAATAGCACAGGCAGCCTCTAGTGTTAGTATGAGATTGTATCAGTTGAAGTCAGCATCTGACTTAAACCAGTCGAGTCTGCTGAATATCTGTTTAAAATTACCCAGATAAACCTAAACCCGTTGCTGGCCTGCAGGCCTACGTTTAATGAATACGAATAGGCAATGATATGGTACCACTTCATAATACAGTAAATTCAGCGGCACTTCTTAAACAGATAGTGCCACTAAATGTAGGTATTGTATTGAGTCAGCCTGGTGCTTAAATTTAAATGATGGCCACCCTAGCTAAAAATCAGACCATAATTAAGTATTTGTTTTGGGGGTTTTTTCACTTACTGTTGTCCCAATAAATAATTATTGGTCAACAACATTCAGAATTAAATTCTGAAATGGCCTGGAGACTCACAAATAGATTAGGATAGTCTAAAATACCATAGACATTTTCCCACTCATTCTATACACTTGTCCACCCAACTTGGTGCTTAGTGCACAAAGTAGCATGCCCAAGTTATAGAATAAGGTCAGATATTGGTTATAATTGTGTTAATTAGCACTAATTAGTACTAATTACCTGTTATGTGTGTAATTGCTTATAGTCAGTATTCTACAAAATGTGCACACACAGGGCTAGTCTTAGGCAGGGATGAGTGGAGTGGCCACACAGGGCCTCACATTCTCAGGGATCCTGTACCCTGCCATGTTTTCCCCTTCTTTCCACCCCCGTCTAAGGTCTCCCTCATCTTTCCACTCCACTTTTAAAAATGCATGTTGCTATGCAGGGTGTTCCCAGCACAGCAACAACTCTGATATACTGCCTGCAGCCTTCCTAGTGCTGTCCTTCTGCTTCAGTCTGCCTCCCTCTGTTGCAACTTCTTATTTCCCACCTGGGCAGACCATGACAGTGAGATAGCGCTGAGGAGGCCACAGGCAGTGTATCAAAATCACTACCATGTCAGGGATCCCCTGCAGTTTAAAAATGGAGTGGAAAGGTGAGGAAGACTTAGGGTGGAGAGAAAGGGAAGACATACTGGTTCATGGGGCCCTCTGGAGCTACTGTTTTTAAAGTAGACTGAGGGAGAGGGTACAAATAGAGGGGGGAAATCCTGGATCAGGTTTGGGGAAATGTGAAGAGGAAGAAATGATGGGCCTGGAAAGGTAGAAAGAGATGGTAGATAATGTAATGAAGGGAAGGAAGAGAGAGGGAGAGGAGAAGAATGGGGGTGCTGTGGAGGGAGGAGAAGAGAGATACTGGATGGGAGGGCAGTTGGTAAGAAAAAGAGATGGTGGACCAAGGGGATCTGGGGAAGGCAGGAGAGATATGAGATGAGAGGGCAGTTGGGAAAAAAAGAGAGCAATAGTAAGGAGGGATATGGGATGGAAGGGAAGTTGGGAACAGAAAGGGAGAGATGGTGGACCTGAGGGTGGTGGGAAGGGAGGCAGAGAAGCTCAATGGGAGGGCAGCCTGGAAGAAAAAGAGAGAAGCAGGACCTGGGGAGGGAAGGAAAGGAAGGATGAAAGAGAGGTGGAACAAGGGGGTAGAAGGAAGGGGACAGGGAGATGCCAGGCAATAAGAGTGGGGTTGGCTACAAGAGTGGAGAAAGGAAGAGGGAATTCTGGATATGGTGGAACCAGTGGGAGAGTTCAAAAGAGGGGTGGGGGTGGCAAGAGGATGAGAGAGAATACTGAGCACAGAGAGAGAGAAATGTGGTAATGGGGAGTAGATGGAAGGAAATAGGAGGCTAGGAAAGGAGTGAGATGGGAAATGGGAGAGCTGGGGGACTGAGAGGAGATTGATAGGTGAAAATTTAAAAGAAGGCAAAGGGTGAAAAATAGGTGAAATTTGGACAATGGCAGAAAAAAGGGAGGACAGAGAGGAAAGAGAAAAATCAATATTTTAGAGACAGGCATAATGAGGGAATGGAACAAGAGAAAAAAGAGGAGAAAAGAAAAATGAACAGTGGACACTGGAAAGAGAATTAGTAGCAGACAGACAAGAAAGTGTAAAAAAAGTAAAACTGGAACCAAGATGATGGAAAAACAAAAGCCCAAATTTTATAAAGTCTGCCTAAAATTAGGCACCGATTCTATAAAACTTATACGCCCATTATAGAATCATGCTTAGCATTGCCTAAGCTTGCTGAGGCAATGTGCTCAGCATCCTAACATTTAGACGTCCCCAATTTATGCCAGGGGTTTCTATGTCTAAAGTTTGAGGACCACTATCAGAGACTAACAGCACCTGATTCACAAAGAGGTGCCTAACTTGAAAACACGCCTATGATCCATCCCTAACCATGCCCACTTTTAATGTAGGCGCTTTGGGCTAGGCCCCTTTTTATAGAATCGGGCTTTTCGAATTAGGTGCCTAACTTTCAATTAAGTCCAACTAAAGCCAATTGTGTGGTGTTGAGTGCCAATATCAGCAGTGATTAAGCCTATTGCTCAATTAAAATTAGGTGTCTGTATTGGTGCCTAACTTTAGACAGACTTTATAGAATCAGGGCCAATATGTTCATACAACAAAGGTAGAAAAAAAGTGTTTTATTTTTAATTTATTAACTGGAAGATATTAGCTTTAGAATATGACCACAAAAAAGGGAGGAATGGAGGGAAGTGTAATCCAAAAATCCCAAAATATCACTCCAAGACAAAAGCACCACAGAAGCCAAGAAAGCTAGCTTATTATTTAAGCGAAAGAAAAGCCTGAGACTTATTACTTAAGTGAAAGAAAAGCCTCAGGCTTATTACTTAAGCGAAAGATTATTACTTAAGTGAAAGAAAAGCCTCAGGCTTATTACTTAAGCGAAAGAAAAGCCTCAGACAAACGGAGAGGTGGGTACACCTCTCTGTTTGTCTGAGGATTTTCTTTCACTTAAATAATAAGCTAACTTTCTTGGCTTCTGTGGTGCTTTCGTCTTGGAGTGATATTTTTAGCCTTAGATTATTTGCATTACAGATGTTTTTAAATTGTATTCAGTGGCCTAGCCAGATGACTGATTTAGGGGGGGGCAGGGGAGAAGGTG
Source organism: Geotrypetes seraphini (assembly GCF_902459505.1). NCBI lineage: Eukaryota > Metazoa > Chordata > Amphibia > Gymnophiona > Dermophiidae > Geotrypetes > Geotrypetes seraphini. The sequence goes on from NC_047088.1 coordinate 205,174,096, forward strand.
TCTTGATACTGGGCTTCCTATTTCCTATGATAGCCTCGCGTTATTTGAGCAGTTTTTCTGTACAAGTTTTACTTGGCTTACTTGTATTTAATTGAAATTTCATAAATTCAAAAAAAATAATATATATTTTTTTTTAAATCTTGCCAGTAAGGGATGGGGCTAGGCATGGATGGGATAGATGAGGCAGGACCAAGCACAGGGTCCTGCAGTTACTAAGACTAGCCCTGTGCGCATAAGTTCCACAGCATGCAGCTCCAAGGGGTATGGACCTATGAGGGTCAAGGGTGCGCCAGTACATATGTGCCCAATTGGGTATAGTTAGGCACAAACATTTACACCAGCCATTTAAGTAGCATAAGTGCTCATGGTTAAGTTAGGTATGTAACTGCAGACTTATGCAAATATTCTATAATGCCAATTGCATGCAGAATTACCAATACAGAATTCACATTCAGTGCGTATCTGGCTCCCATCTTTAAGTGAGCCATAGAGCATGATCTCCTTTTTTGATGAGCTTTATTTCCTTTGTGCATATATTATTTGTGTTTTCCTATATCAGGGATATGCTTTTGCTACATCTGGAGAACTGCTCACAAAACGGTTACGCAAGATTGGGTTCCGAGCTATGCTGGGGCAGGAAATTGGTTGGTTTGATGACCACAGAAACAGCCCTGGCGCTTTAACTACAAGACTGGCAACAGATGCGTCACAGGTTCAAGGGGTGAGAAATAATTTGAGGAGTGTTTTTATTTTTTTTCACTAACAATTAACATGGGTTTGTGTTCCCAGAAAGCTCTGAGAACTTTTCTGGAGTTGCTTCATTGAAGCATTTAGGAAAGGAAATATTGCATTTAGCAACAGTGAAAGGAGGGGTGCACGGGATGGGTTTCATCATAGTCAATAATGTGTTGTTACATATTGTGTGGACATTAAAAAGAACAATTTCCTCTGTTGCATTGGGTCATTCATTAGGAAACTACGGTAGTTCTTTCGCTCTAGAGCAGAGGTTCTCAACCCAGTCCTTGAGACATGCCTAGCCAGTGGCGTAGTAAGAGGGGGTAGGGGGCAGACTGTCCCAGGTGCCGCGTTGGTGGGGGCGCAGGCACCTCTCCACCTCCCCATGCCATGCTTGCGCCCTCCCTTCCCCACCTCCCCCGTACCTCTTTAAATCTTTGCCAGCGCAAGCATCTTCGCTGGCCTGCTGCTCATGCTGGCCTGGCTTCCTCTGAAATCACTTCCGGGTCACAGGGCTAGGAAGTGACATCAGAGGGAAAGCGAACGGTACTGCGAGCAGCAGGCCAGAGGAGCTGCTCGCAACTGGCAAAGATGTACAGGGGTGGGAAGGGAGGGCATGAGTGTGGCGTAGGGGAGATGGCACAGAAAGATTGGGGGGGGAGAAAGAGGAGGGCGCCACCTTCCCAGGTGCCTCCTGCCTTCACTATGCCCTGCACATAATAATAATAATTTATTCTTATATACCACCAAACCATCAGTTCATGGTGGTTCACAACAAGGCGAGGCTGAACAGTGAATTACATACATAAGCATCAAGTGTTTCTCAGAAAATACAAATTCCAATTAAATCACATATTTATCAAACAGGTAAGTTTTAAGAATTTTTCAAAATCGATAATAAGACTGAGCTTGGGGAATGAGAGCATTTCAACATGAATTCATTGCACTAGCTTGGAAAGCAAAAGTTTTTCCCAAGAATCTCTTACTGCGACATGCTTTTACTGATGGGGACATAAACCAGCAGGTCCTTCGTGTATTCTTGTTTGAATAATAAAATCCAAATAAAACTTTAAAACCAATACAACTAAATTTAAACAAAACCTTAGCCTCAAATGGCAACCAATGGAGCTTTAGGTAATAAGGGCTTGCGTGATCATATTTTTTTAAGGCCAAAAATCAGATGGAAAACAGTAGTCAGGTTTTAAGAATGCCCATAATTATTATGCATGAGTTAGATTTGCACACAATTGTAGCAGAGCATGCAAATCTCTGTCATGCATACTCTTGGTAGGTCTCCTTAAAATATGACTGACCAGGTGTGCCCTGAGGACTGGGTTGAGAAGTCCTGCTTTAGAGCTTTTGCTAGGATGCTGTAGGATGCCTGAACTCGGTGAACAACTCCCAACAACAACAACTTATTATTTCTAAAGAACTTCCAGGTGCAAGCAGTGCTGTCTGGCAGGGAGTTCGAAGAAATGCAGTCTCAGATACAGCCAGTATTGTGCTAACTACTACTAGTATTTATCATTTCTATAGCACTGAAGGGCATATACAGCACTGTACATTTAACATTCAATACATGGTCCCTGCTCAGAAGAGCTTATAATTGAATTTGGACAGGTAGACAGGGCATCTCAGGGTTGGAGAGTTTCTAGCAGAAGGAATGATATGATGGGTATAAAACCTTTCAATAGCTGAATCTCAGAGACCTGGTGAAAGGAGGACTATCAGTGGGACAGATAGTATAGAATACTGCAATAAAAATTATATTTAACGCAAAAAAATGTGACCACGTCACTCCCCTCTTGTACAAAGCACGCTGGTTACCGGTAGAACACAGAATCAGCTATAAAATTATTTTACTAGCATTCAAAGCCCGACAGAATAACCAACCTGAATTCATTGACAGATTTCTTTTTTTTTTTTTTTTAATAACTTTATTCATTTTAAAGTAAAAAATAAGTGGAACATAGTATACAGACATTTTACACTTTAACAGCACTTAAATTCTATCAAATTATATTTTATGGCAAATACATATATCCTCCCCCCCCCCCCCTTTCTAAATATCCAACAATTGCATTCAAATTAAAAGTATCTCCCCATCCCCCTCCCCACCCACCCACCCTGGACGTGTATGATCAAAGGGCAAAATCAACAATCACTCCTTACAGATTTCTTATTCCATATAACCCCACCAAGATTCTGCGATACTTGACTCAGAACCTTCTGTCAATTCCATCGTTGAAGCACATCAACACAATGAGATCAAACATCTTTACAATGACCGCTCCCACTTTATGGAATTCTTTCCCTACCTGTTTATGCATAGAATCATTGCTAAATCAAAACTAAACTAAAAACATTTTAATTTTTTGATGCCTTTGAAACCTAACTGCCCTTATAAGGGCGAGCCTATGCTGTTTTTGTCCACAGCAACCCTTTCTAATGTACTTCCCTTATCTGTCACCTTTTTCTCAGAACATTGTAGTTCTCACCTTTTTTCCTTCCATTCCTCTTTGTCTGAGTTTCAAATGTCTTTGAATATACTAGTTATCCCTAAAAGATATCTTGTAATTTTAAGTCTGTATTTAGCCAATGTATGTTTTTATGATTATTGTACACCGCTTAGAAGCCTGATTAGGTGGTATAAGAAATTTTAAATAAACTTGAAACACTGTATTATCTGGTTACAAATTATATTGCAAGGATAGAGTACATCAGATTGGAGGGGGGTGGTGCTTATGTTAAAGAGGGAATTGAATCAAATAAAATAAACATTCTGCATGACATAGATAGCAGTGTGGAATCCTTATGGATAGAAATTCCATGTGTGAAGGGAAGGAATATAAAGGTACAAAATGAGCAGACAGATGAAGAAATGTTTTCAGGGATTAGGAAAGCTAGAGAATTGGACAACAGTATAATAATAGATGATTCCAATTATCACAGAAAAAGGAGAGAGTATATTAAATCATAAAATATCAAGCTCTCATACTCTATAGGCATTCACTATAAAGAGTCCCCATGAATTGAGTGTAAGGCAAACAGTGGCATAAACTTACTCCAAATGGCAACAATACACAGCAAGAGCCCAACCCCCCCAAAAAAAACAACAGAGAAAAAAAAGAAAGTGGAGAAAAAACCTCAGTTTGGCTTCATAGGTTCAAAAAACTCCACTTTCTGAAGTTTCTCAGCAACAATCTCACAGGCTTGTATCCACAATGTTCCTCTAGTCCAAGGATCTCAAAGTCCCTCCTTGAGGGCCGCAATCCAGTCGGGTTTTCAGGATTTCCCCAATGAATATGCATTGAAAGCAGAGCATGCACATAGATCTCATGCATATTCATTGGGGAAATCCTGAAAACCCGACTGGATTGCGGCTCTCAAGGAGGGACTTTGAGACCCCTGCTAGTCTATATAAACATATAAGAGGGCAACACTCAAAATGCAGAGAAAAATTCCATGTATCCCCAAAAAATAGGCACAGTTCAAACAAAACATGATTGAAGGCAAAGAGGATGCAGCTGCTAATCATACGATCCTACTCGTACTGTAATCCCCAAATCTCCTGGATTCCTCACACAAGATATCATTCACCACAAGCAGGCAAATCCACAACAGGACCCGACAGGGAACTTCCTTGTTTCGCTGAAGCTGCTCTCCATAATCCTGTTCAACTATTACAAAGACTAGGGGACACAATGAAGTTACAGGGAAATAATAGGAGGAAATATTTTTTCACACAAAGAATAATTAAGCTCTGGAATGCATTGCCAGAGGTTGTGATAAGAGCGGATAGCATAGCTAGTTTTAAGAAAGGTTTGGACAAATTTCTGGAGGAAAAGTCCATAGTCTGTTATTAAGAAAGACAAAGGGGAAGCCACTGCTAGATCGGTAGCATGGAACGTTACTACTCTTTTGGTTTTGGCCAGGTACTAATGATCTGGATTGGCCACCATGAGAACAGGCTACTTACTGGGCTTGATGGACCATTAGTCTGATCCAGTAAGGCTATTCTTGTGTTCTTATGAATCACTCCTCGTATAATAAAGAAGAATGAAAACTGCGATTGGTGATCAGGTTTTCTGCAGTCCAAAAATAGGAAAACTAATTAAGACCCACTGAGTGAAATGGTCCCAAAAGTGGGGTATGTGACTCATATTTATACCACAAGATAGAAGGATATTCTGCATAATCCTGCCAAATTTCAGGCTCAGATATGGACTCATTTTGTCTTTAAAAAATAAGAAGTGTTTATCAATTTTTTTAAAAAGTAATTAACCCCAGAAATCACATCTTCCATTTTAGGTACTGCAGTTTTTAGGCTATAGAACATGAAAAACATCAACGTTGTGAAAAAAAATTGCATAGTCCCATTCTACTGACCCTATAATACACAAAACTTTCTGAAATGAAAATTGCCTAAATTTACCCTACCAAACTTTTTAGCCTATATTATTTGTAACACACTGTTGGTACCTTTTCACTCAGCGGGTCATAATGTATGACATCTCCATGTAACTTTCATAAACATTTTGTTAATCTTTTCTTTTTTCCCCCCAAAGGCTACTGGATCTCAGATAGGAATGATTGTCAACTCCCTAACTAATATTGGTGTAGCCCTTACCATTGCTTTCTACTTTAGCTGGAAGCTAAGTCTGGTCATCCTCTGCTTTTTGCCCTTCATAGCCTTATCTGGGGCTCTACAGGCTAAAATGCTAACTGGATTTGCCAACCAAGACAAGCTTGCTTTGGAAGATGCTGGAAGGGTAATCGTTTTTCTAAATACCAATCTGTGTATGTATCCTTGGTGACAAAAATGTTTATGCTTCTTGTTTTCATACGTTCAGGTAATGACACTGTGATTCTCCTTGAGGATATGACGGTTAGTTTTAATAGTTGTGTGGATCGTTTCAATGTGAAGTATGATCTTATAACGATGTAGGCTGTAGATGTTAACACTTGTAGATAAAACCACAGATTGTTTTGAAAATTTTATATGCACTGCACACTGGAGTTGTTGTCGCAGCCCACTCTTGTCCATTGAGATCGGTCTAGCTAATATCACTCACAAATGTCACTCACAAATGAATCGATCCCCTATTCACCTTCCTTTCCTCCAAGCGGATTCCATTTTCCAACACCGTCTGTCAGTTTCCAGTCCAGGTCACTATTTTGTATCCTAAATTCAGCCTACTCAACTTAGTAACAGGGTTTTCACACATTTTTGCTCACAGTGTTTTAAACTGAGTTTTAACAGTAAGCTGTATATTGTACATTGTGAGATATAAGAGAGGTTTTTTTTTTTTCGAGGATCAATGATTGAAATCTAGAACTGATAAGTCTCGGACCTCTTTGGTTCTACACATGTTATGAGCAGGTTTCTGAGATCCTTTTTCCTCTCTTTTAACACGGTTGCTAACTGAATATAATAAGACACTCAGCTGTTTATATGTACCTTATCCAGTCACATAACTGTTCACTTTCAGAGTTTAAGTTGCTTGTAAACATTTTCTTCTGTGAGTGATATAATATGCACTCCATTGACAGTTGAAGAAACTCTTTCTGGGCCACTGGCTATAGTGTGTGCCTGAGAGTAAGCTTGTGTGTTTTTACTCACATTCTGGGAAGTATTTTCCTTTTAAGACTAGGTCCTACTCAGCCACATGTAGTTCAGCAACCACACTTCTCCCTCCGTATTCGCGGTTTCTGTATCTGCGGATTTTCGATTTTTTGGGCTGCTGACTCCGCTTCCCAAAAGTTACATCATCACTAAAGTTATTTTTCCTTTTACTGTACCGATAAAAAAGTTTATCCCTTACCATTCACTCTGAAAGTCACTGCTTCCATGCTTTTGCTGCTTCTGTGCTTCCCAGTGTGCACTGAGAAAAACGCTGCTTCCCAGCATCCATAGTGAGAAAGGCTTCTTCCCAGCATGCATGCCTAATCCAAGCCCAGAAATCGCTGCTTGCTGCTCCAAGCCCAGAAATCACTGCTTGCCTAATCCAAGCCCAGAAAACCGTGAATAACAGTTGAAAAGTTATTCGCGGTTTCAATAATAAAACTAAATTAAACTAAACCTTAAGTTTGTATACCGCATCATCTCCATTAAGATAGAGCTCGGCACGGTTTACAGGTAATTCAATAAATGAGGGAAGGACATGCTAGCTTTACATTTTAAATAGATAGCTTTACATTTTGGAGAAAAGCCAGGTTTTCAGATGCTTTCGGAATAATTGGAATGAGCCTAGGTTCCGCAGCGGGGCAGGGAGGATATTCCAAAGCTCAGTGAATTTGAAGGAAAGGGATTTCCCTAATTTACCTGCATACATGACGCCTTTTAACAAGGGGAAAGATAGTTTGAGTTTGTGGGCCGATCTGGTAGTGTCAGGTCTCGAAGAATTCCAGGATAGTGGAATTAGGGGAGGAAGAATGCCATGTAGGATCTTGAATATTAGGCAGGTACATTTAAAGTGAATCCTAGAAATCACCGGAAGCCAATGAAGTTTTGACAGAAGCGGGGAAACATGATCGAATTTGCTTTTTTGCGAAGATCAACCTAGCCGCAGTGTTCTGGATCTAACGAAGGATTTTCTAAAAACCTCAAATAACATTTAAAAAGTTATTCGCGGTTTTTCCATATTCGCGCCTATGGTCCACCCGCATCCACCGCGAATACGGAGGTAGAATTGTGCAGCTGTTTTCTCTCTGGACCAGTGTTGGCTCAGAGCAAACAGTGGCTACAGTCAGGGGGGGGGGGGGGGCAGCGGGAATCCAACCAAGCACAGCAGGCCAGGTAACATGATAAAAGGTGTCCGCATGGGAGGCTGTATAGCAGCGTGAACACTAGGTGGTGACCCTGAAGCGTCAGCAAGCAGAAAGCATAGAGCTGGCTGGAATGGCAATGGCCACTTCAGTTGTTCTGGGGACGGGAAGGGAAAGGAAGAAAAGAAGCACCGATAGCCAGTGACTTAGCGAGGTGCCCGGGGCAGTGGCGCCCTTCCCCTGCCCCACCCCTGTCTACTCCTTCCCCGCTTCCGCCTGCCGTGCATGCACAGCCTTCCCTCTCCCTGTGCCTCTTTAACATCTGAAGCACAAGCGGCAACCCCAGCCTGCTGTTTGCGCCAGCTTCGGCTCGTCCTCTGATGTCACTTCCAAGGCGCAGGTCCAGGAGGTGATGTCAGAAGAAGAGCCGACGCTGGTGCGAGCAGCAGGCTGGGGGTTGCCGCTCGCACTGCGAACGTTAAAAATGTATAGGGGAAGGGAAGCAGCGCATGCATGCAATAGTGGGGAGGGGTTAGAGAGGCGGTCCGCCCCCACCCCCCTTACAATGCCACTGCTGATAGCTATAACTGCAGAAGGAGGAGGGGAAGTAAAGCGCCACTTCTGTGGCTGCATTAATATCAGACTGAGGTGCCTCATGCTCTGCTGATGCCCTCATTAACCACGATGAATGTCAAAGACACTTACTGGCCACCATCACTATTTTTTTGTATATATCAATTCAACTCCTAGCAGGATAAAGCTACTTTAATGGGCAGAAATCCAGCCAGGGCCTCCTCTTACTTATTACATATAGAGAGATGTGTTCTGTTTTGTTTTGGTTTTCCCTACAGATCTCTAATGAAGCTTTAACTAACATCAGAACAATCGCTGGCCTGGCAAAGGAAAAGAAGTTTGTGGAAATGTATGAAAAGCAATTAGTAACACCTTACAAAGCTGCGATCAAAAAAGCAAATGTCTATGGAATCTGCTTTGGCTTTGCTCAGTGTGTAATATTTATAGCAAATTCAGTATCGTACCGATATGGAGGATTTTTAGTCCACAAGGAAGGACTTCACTTCAGTTATGTGTTCAGGTAATGAGAGAGCCATTTATACACTTAGCAGGTTTTACAACGATTTATAAGTAATGTCTGTGCATTGCTCTTCGAACCACACAAATTAAAATGACCCCAAACTTTATTGTGCCACTGGCTGAAGTTTGATGGAAGCAGTGACCTATATGTTCATAGTCAGGGAAGTGTGTGGTGCAGTGGTTAGAGCTACAGCCTCAGCACCTTGACGTTAGGGGTTCAAATCCCATGCTGCTCTTAGTGATCCTGAACAAGTTACTTAATCCCCTATTGCCCCAGGTACATTAGACAGAGTGTGAGCCCACCAGGACAAATAGGAATAAAAAGATGCTTGAGAACATGAATGTAAACCAGTTAGGGAGTGTGTGGTGCAATTGTTAGAACCACAGCCTCAGCACCCTGAGGGTTCAAATCCAAACACACACAACCTCTTGGTGTAAGCCAAAGATAGGTAATTAAAATGGAAGAAAAAGGTCTCAGTAACCCCACAAACCCTCCACTAAAGATAGTATACATTTGTGTTTATAGGGGTTCCTCTTCCAATGTCTATCATTGACCTAAAAAAAACTCCAGTTAATTCACTATTTTTCAATTATAATATTTTAATATGTATTTTTTGTTTTCTTAATTCAATCTTCTTATTTAGCTCTTATTTAGCTTAATAACTTATTCATCATTTAAATATGTAAAACTCTTAAGCTTGAGAATTACTCAACAAGCTCAGTGGGACTTATCTTAGTCTATGCCTGCTAGCGCCTGGTAACTGCTGTATCGATCCCTATCCCCGACGGGACCCGTTTCACCTCCGTCTTAGGCTTTTTCAAGGGTCAAAAATAAGGGGATATCTATAACTAAAAGAAACAGCAAAATAAAGAATATGCTGAAATGTTAAAAACCACCGCTTAGACAAATCCATTCCCTGGTCAGACCACCACTTTATATCATTTAACCTTTCTTTTTCAAAATTCATGTCCGCTCAACCACCATCTAATTTCAAGACCATATCATACAGAGAATACAATAAATTGGAAGACATAGATATAACTGCACATCTTGACCCAGAAATTCTAACGTCACACACTAACTCAATTACTAATCTAGTCTCTGCTTGGAATCTTTCACTTACCTCACTCTTAGATACAATAGTCCCACTAACCTCAAAAACTATCTCTCTTAAAAAAGCCATCAATCCCTGGTATAATTCAGAGCTTCATCAAATCAAACGACAATTACGTTCTCTTGAAAGAAAATGGCGCCAAAACAAATCAACCGACAATTTACTAAAATACAGAGATAAAGCAACTCACTATAAAACAAAAATTAATATAACAAAGAAAATTTACTATTCCAAAAAAATTGAGAAAGCGAAAAACACTTCCATTCTTTATAACATTCTAAAATCAATGGACCCTTTACATAAATCAAAAACCTCAACGCAGAAATCAACCTTAAAAGCTCAAGAACTATCGGACGCCTTCATTCTTAAAATTAATAATATCCGGAAATCCTTTTCCCAAAATCCTTCTGTTTGCATCAATGACTCTGATCAATCTGACCTTATTCCTACAGCAAAATGTTCAAAGTTCAAAACTCCCTCCTTACAAGACATTGAATCATTATTTTCTCAGGTTAATCTAAAAGGCTCCCGATCTGAATTAATTCCTCCATTCTATTTAAAAAAAAACCTTTCTCACTTTGGTCCTTTTATATTGTCTCTTATTCATTGTAGCTTGACTACCTCCACAGTTCCATCAGAATGGAAATCTGCTTACATTACCCCTATTGTAAAAAATTATAAAACCAGCATTAACGAATTAACTAATTTTCGTCCGATAGCAAACATACCATTCCTCGCAAAATTGACCGAAAAAATCATATTCAACCAACTTTCTGATTTTTTCGAAAAAACAAACGCATTACACCCGAACCAAACAGGTTTCAGAAAATTCCATAATACTGAGTATTCCCTAACAGGCTTAACCTCTAACATTCATTACTACCTCGATCAACACAAATCTGTAATACTTTTTTCCTTAGACATTTCCGCCGCCTTTGACACCATCGACCATGATCTCCTTCTAAGAAGACTAAAAGAAAAAGGAATTACCGAGCAAGTCTTAGACTGGTTTAAATCTTATTTTACTAACAGAACCTCCATCGTTAGATTTAACAATGAGGAATCCACCCCTTACACGGCAACCTTTGGAATACCACAAGGATCCATTTTGTCTCCTCTATTGTTTAACATCTTTCTCGCTCCTTTACTAGAACTTTGTCAGGCCATAGGCTTCATCCCTTATTCTTACGCAGACGATATCCAACTCTTACACCCTTTAGATCCTGAAAACACTACAGATATTTCCTCAATAAATCAAAAGCTAGAGCTCGTCCAAAACTGGTTAAACACAAACAAATTGGCATTAAACATTAATAAGACTCAATCCATTTTATTTAACTGGAAAAACGATATTTCTCTTTCTAAATCTTTTGTTCTCAACAACATCCCCATTAACATGGTATCCTCAACAAAAATTCTTGGCATTTACATAGATGAAAAACTATCCTATCATGAACACATATCCTATTTGGTTAAAAACTGTTTTTATAAATTACGGCAGATAAGATCTATTGCTAAATTTCTTACTCCTTCTTCTTTAAAGATCCTAATTCATTCATTTATAATAGCGAAAATAGATTATTGTAATGCTCTATTCCTAAACATCACACATAAAGAAATAAGAAGAATACAAATAATTCAAAACACAGCAATAAAATTAATTTATAATGCAAAAAAATTCGATCACGTATCTCCATTACTAATAGATGCACACTGGTTACCAGTAAATCACAGGATCTGTTTCAAATTAATGCTTCTAATTTTCAAAACGTTAACATCCAACGAACCTCAATTTATCTCCAAAACTTTAATTCCATATAAACCTCATCGATCTCTTCGCTCTTCCGACCAATGCTTATTAACAGTTCCATCATTAAAATTCATAGGCACCAGAAGAGCTGATACTTTTACCGTCGCCGGCCCACAAAGGTGGAATAAACTTCCTCAATTTATTAGATCAGAAAAAAATATCTCAACATTTAAAAAACTATTAAAAACATATCTATTCAATGATGCCTTCGACCTTTAGTAGTTTTTTTTTTTTTTTTTATTATTTATTTTTTTATTTTTTTTTTTAAATTATTTATGATCTGGTTTTATTGTTAAAGAAGTTAACGAAGTTTGCTTGAGCCATTTTGTTCTATCTTTTTACCCTACCTTTTGTACTTTCCCTTTTTTCTTACATAACCCGAAATTGTAACTTTTTAATTTTCCCTTGCCCCTCAAGTACGTTTTAAATGTTTTTAGTTTATGTTACGTAATTAATTATTATGTTAAGTTTCTTATCTCTTTTTATTATTACATGTACATCGCTTAGTAATTGTTATAGGCGATCCATCAAAAGATTGAATAAACTTGAAACTTGAAACTTACTTATCTGAGGAAAATCCACTGCTTGACGCTAGCATTACTCTAACTACTTACTAGTTGTGGGTTCAAATCCCACACTGCTTCTTGCGACCTTGGGCAAGTCACTTAATCCCCCATTGCCCAGATATATTAGATATAGTGTGAGCCTGCCAAGACAGATAGGGGAAAATGTTTGAGTGCCTGAATGTACACCACTTAGGTTATAAGTAACATGACCATTTATTTTTTTCATCAAAACGGGACATCTATTAATATTCAGTCCCACCCCCAATTCCGCCCTAGCCCCGCCCCCCCAAACCCACCCTAGCCCCGGCCCCAATTTCTTCCATTAATTTTTCATGTACCCACAATATCTTATTGTTTCATAATGGTAACCATAAAATTTTTAAAAAAACCACAAAGCACCCTATACGCAGAGAAAATGATAAATATTTATATTTGGGGGGTTTTCAACGATGTCACCTCAGTAACTATAGAAAATAAGACAAATATAGTGCAAAATATAGACAGCAGATATAAATTCTCAAAACTGACACATTTTTATCACTAAATTGAAAATAAAATCATTTTTCCTACCTTTGCTGTCTGGTGATTTCATGAATCTCTGGTTGCATTTCCCTCTGACTGTGCATCCTATCTTTCATTTCTTTCTGCACTCAGGCCCAACAATTGTCCCTTTCTATTCCCTCCCTCCTTCCTTCCTATGTCCTTAGTGCCCCCAGTACCTTCCTATGTCCTTAGTGCCCCCAGTGCCTCCTTCCTATGTCCTTAGTGCCCCCAGTGCCTCCTTCCTATGTCCTTAGTGCCTCCAGATCCAGTGTCAGTTCTCCTTTGTACCATTGTTCCAGGTCTCCCTTTCTCTCTCTCCCTCCTCTGTTATGATCTTGCCTCTCTCTGCTCTTCCTCAGGGGCTCTCCCCCTCTGTCTGCACCTCCCAAAGTCCTGCTTCTGTCTCCTGTCTTTCCCCTTTGGTTCAGGCCTTTATCTCTCTAGTCTTTCTTCTACTTACAACCCCCCCTTCTCTGCTGTTTTTTCTCTCCTTCATCCCTCCTTCCTATGTCCCTTCACTGCTTCCAGCCTTTGTCCCACCCCCTCCCAAAAAGCCTGCCGGCCTACCTCCCCCAGAGCCAGCCTTCCTGCCTCCCCCAGAGCCAGCCAGCCTGCCTCCCCCAAAGCCAGCCTGCCTGTCTCCCCCAAAGTCAGCCAGTCTGCCTGCCTACCTCCCCCAGAGCCTGCCTGCCTGCCTACCTCCCCCAAAGCCTGCCTACCTACCTCCCTCCCCCAGAGCTAGCCAGCCTGCCTGCCTACCTCCCCCCCAAGCCTGCCTACCTCCCTCCCTCCCCCAGAGCCAGCCTGCCAGCCTGCCTGCCTACCTCCCCAAAACCTGCCTACTTACCTCCCTCCCCCAAAGCCAGCCAGCCAGCCTGCCAGCCTGCCTGCCTACCTCCCCAAAACCTACCTACCTCCCTCCCTCCCCCAAAGCCAGCCAGCCAGCCTGCCTGCCTACCTCCTCCCCCCCCCCCCTACTGCAGAAAACAAAAGCCTCCCTCCAGGCCCGATTTAGGTCCACCGCCGCTGCTCCTCTGCTGCAAACTACTCGAACCCGGAAGCCTTTCCGACGTCAATTCTGACGTCGGAGAGGACATTCCGGGCCAGCCAGGCAGCGATTGGCTGGCCCGGAACGTCCTCTCCGATCTCAGAATTGACGTCGGGAAGAAGGCTTCCGGGTTCGAGTAGTGGCAGCAGAGGAGCAGCGGCGGTGGACCTAAATCGGGCCTGGAGGGAGGCTTTTTTTTTTTCTTTTGCTGCGGCAGGAGAGGGACAGGAAGCGATCGCCTGTCCCGTTGTCCCCGCGCACAGTTTCCGGACGCTGTCTCTGAAAACGGGTCATTTTGGGTGTCCCGAAGCTGTGTGTGGGGACAACGGGACAGGGGATCCGAAAACGGGACTGTCCCGTTCAAAACGGGACGTATGGTCACCTTAGTTATATAAAGTGGTATATAAATACTAAAAATGGAGTGAGAGCATTAAGGAAATCTACTGTGCTAGCATTTAACTTTCAAAAGGGCAAATATAAAATATGGAAAATGAGTTTTAAAGGTTAAGAGAGCAATTCTAGAGCTGGAGGCCTAGTCGCAGCACGCTGAGTTCTAATTCTATAATGGCTTCTGGAGAGAAATTTAAGCTCACACCTTTAAAATTCAGCCTCCAGACCATCATCTCCTGGCAGCCTGGCATAGGAAAGCCTAGTCGACCTGCACAGAGGCGTCTTAAGCCGTCTTGGGGGTGGGTTAGGGACTCATGGAGAGGATGACCCATGCCCATAAGCCCCTGTAATCACTGCATTGATACTTAAACATATGCACTCCTCTATACATCCGCAAAACCCTTTTTTACTGGCATATAAGTAGCTCCTGCAGCCATAAGGGCTATTAGGGTGGTAGATAAGTAGGTCTAGGGGATTCTGGAGGTGGTTGGGGAGGACTCACCATGACCTATAAGGGAGCTGTAGTGAGGAGAAGACATAGCATCCTTTTTGTGAAGTTCACAGCAGTGCCCATACTGAGGTTCCCTTATAGTTTATAATTTTCTTTATTACATTGGTGTTGATTCTTAGCTGGTATATTAGGCCATGCCTACTTTCCATGTAGGCACTGGTAGGTGCCTCTAAATATGAGCATATAACACCAATTTTGTTTGGCTGGCGTAGGTTGACTTCCGGTTGCTCAGTATGTTGAATTCAAAACTCTATGTTTGATATTCAAAGTATTGACTGACAAAAGTCCCGTAGTCTTGAATTCACTGCTTTGTTTTTATCGACCGAGAAGAGCCTTGCGTTCTGAGAATCAGATGAATCTTGAAGTTCCGTCACTGAATTTGGTGAGATCAGTAAGAATCCGTTAGTCCATGGTGTCAGTACAGAGAGCAATGTTGTGGAACTTGTTACCAATTGAAATTAAGCAGTCTTCTAATGTGATGCAATTTAACCCTTTAATCGGCAGATGGTGAAGTGGCTGCTTTATGTAACTTGATGTTGAACGAGAGCAACAATGCCAAGTAGCAGGCATTTGGAGATGCAGATCTCCCATAAGAGCCATAGAAAACACACATTGCTTCTGAGCAACAATGTCAAATAAAGGGTATAAAAAAAGCATGAAAACTCTGTTGTTTGAGAGGGAATATAAGTAGATCTTTTATTCAGTTATGTGCCATTTGTTTGTTATTATTTTATTATGTATGTTTTTATGTAACCTGAGCAGAACCGAGGACATGTCCAGGAGTCCAGATGACTTTACAAAACCCGGCACTTTGTCCGGGTTTTGAAAAGCTTCCTGAAATAATTGCATCGGGAAGGGGCATCCACGCATGCGTGGACGCAATCCAGTGACATCACATGCACACATAGGTGCCCGTGATGTCATGTCCACACATGCGCGGATGCAGGCTGGGGGGATGAAATACGGCGAGAAAGAGGCGGAACTGGGTGGTCCTGGGGCCATGGCCATGGGTCTGGATTTTCCCGAAGTAAAATCTGGTAACCCTAAGAGGTCCTTTTACTAAAGCGCACTAGCTGTTTTAGTGCGAGCTAAATATTAGCGCACGCTAAACGCTAACGCATCCATTCTAGCCTATGGATGCATTAGCATTTAGCGCATGCTAAAATGGCTAGTGCGCCTTAGTAAAAGGACTCCTAAGTTAGGCATCTAGATCGGTAGGCGCTCCGATATAGGCACCTACCAGTAGGTATCTTATGTAGAATCAGGGCCTAACTGGCTAACATGGAGGCAGTGCAGAATATATCCACTAATATTTGACACTTTCTTAAATCTATCCTTTTGTGCTTATCACATGATTTAGCCAACAGTCACATGTCCTCTTTAAACACGTATCAATATAGATTTATATCTACTTATGAGTTGTTTTGTATATTCATATTTTTAACCAGGAAATGTCCATGTAAATGAAAATACCTGATTTTAATTTAGACATAACTTTTATAGATTCATTAGGGGCTACATCTATGTTGTAGCTTCAAGTTTTACCTATGGGGTTGAACAGGCAACACTTTGATGAATTATTCCATTGATTCTAGAGTAATCTCCTCAATTGTGACAAGCGGGACCGCTTTGGGAAGAGCTTCCTCCTACACCCCAGACTACGCTAAAGCTAAAATATCTGCAGCACGCTTTTTTAAATTAGTGGATCGTGTCCCAAAAATCAAGGTTTACAGTGATGAAGGACAAAAATGGGTAAGAGCCACTTAAATATCCAGATCGGCTGTAATAGGTTTGAGACACCGGGTACAATCTAGATTCCAAAGAGAATAATGGGGGTAATTTTATAATGTCATTCTCATGTATATGTGGCCACATAAGTGGCTTGTTATACAATGCTAACTGGTATTAAAGCACGCATGTTGACATGATGGTGCGCACTTTGCCGGTAGGCGTGTGTGGGAGCAGAACTTGGACTGAGTTTACAAGTGCATGCACAGATTATAAATTATGTTGATCTGCATGAAAAGCACTTTTCCAAAATTTACTCCTTCCATTTTCTGTCTGTTTTGAGCTACGAGATTAATTTCATTCATCAAGGCAAGATTCATGTAATATAGTTTATTCCTGTGCCAAAACTATGAGTTATAAAAGAGAATTGAATAAATGGTGCTAAATATTTTGCACCGAAAACCTTGAGTACTATGTGCCATTCTTTAAAGGGATCATGCCCTCTTTAGAATGCTTTTTGATGTGGATCCCGTGCCTGATTTTTGGGTGTGGTAAAGCAAAAAACAGTATAAATGATGATACCCAATTTATGTGTACGTTGGGTGAATTCTGTAATCCTGTGGGCAGCTCTTTCGGAGTGCCTATGACACTCCCCTGGCCACACCCCCTATTCAGATACACACAATTGAAGTTATAAAACACGATTGAAGTTATAAAACCATGCATAGCGAGATGTGTGCACAAATGTTTAAGACTGCCCATTGGTTGCTAGCATTCACTTATTGATGTTTCTGAGCTGATTAGTTAATTTATTTGTGCATACATCTGATATGAGCACAAAGTTGGGCACAATATAAACTAGAATCTGAGAGAAGGATTATTTTATCCACAGAAATGTCCTTAAGATGATCCTCTTGCATGGTAAGTTTTTAAAGCTTGTTCTGCATGTAAAATATTTTACCTGTGGAAACAGGCTCTTATAAAAATGAGCACAGGTCTACAAATATAAATATGTAAACCACAAGAAGGTGTCTACTTTTACATGATCTGTGTGTACTATGGCCATGGGTACAAAGGATTTTGCAGGTGTTTTCTTAGCAAGAAAGATTTAAATGGAAAATAACACAGAGAGATATAGAAATACAATCTGTGCATGCCATTTTCCTCTATGACCTAAATATACCTCTGGAAATGCCTCCTTCTGCCATATATATGAGGGGGGAAATGGAGAGTCAATTACCTGGATGAACTGAGTAAATGATATTAAAATTTGATCTCATGAGCTTCCTCGGAATTTAACCTTGTTTCCAGACATGAAAGAAAAGTCTGCTGATCATTATTCCTCCGTTATAAATAGGCTTTTCACTATACAGTTCATATAACTTTGTTGTACTGTTGGTATCCAGTTATTGAATTCTTTATTGTGCCTTAATGGCTGCCATGTATCTGGTGGATCTCTGATGAACAGAGAACCAAGTTTGGGGTACTTTTATTAAACTGCAGTAAAACCTGGCCCTAGCACACTCTTAGGCTATGTACTAAGGCCATTTTTATTTTGACTCTAAAACCCTCAATTTTATTATTTCTATTAATGGCCATGTAGTAATCTTCCCATTATTGCATGACCAATCTTGTAAAATGACAGTGGGAGCACTTATCAACATCTATTCTGTAGGTAGTAAAGCCCAGATTCTTTACAGTGCCTAAAATTAGGCATCTAGATTGGCTCACTTAACTGATCTAGGTGCCTAACTTAATTTTTCAATTAGTTTAGTCATGCCATTAATAAGCGATAATGAGCTCATAATTGGCAAAAATTAAAATTAATTGGGTGGTAGGCGCCTAATTCAATAAGCACCTACTGCTTTTAGATAGGCACTTACCAGAAGGTAGGCATGGTTATAGGTGCATCGTGTGCAGATCTTGGGTGTGTTTTGCAGCTAGGTACATAAATTGGACTTAGGCGCCAGTAGGCATCTAACTTAGATGCCAGTATTTAGGCCAAGAAAACCCTGGCATAAATAGGGGGCGCCTATGTCTAATTTAAGTGCCGCTAGGTGTGATTCCATAAACGGTGCTTAACTGAAGATTGACAGCTGCTCAGCATTGCGTTCCTCAGCGCCTCTTTCAGCATGTAGTAATCTCTGTGCCCCTGACGCATTGCCTCAAAAAATATTTCGCATGCACTTAGCATGTGCACGTGGTGAAACTAATGCAGAATGTTTTAATGTGTCTTGTGTTAGGCCATTTTTTTGCTACATTAGATGCACATTAGCGCCTAACACAGCTTAGTAAAAAAGCTCCTTAATTCAGCGCTGATGTCTGGAGCACATGTGTTGTAGTATATGGTTCAAGGTAACTGGTGTGACTCTGAGTATTTGAGTGGCTCATGATTCTTGACTGAATAGCAGTTGCTGATAATTTTTTTTTAACTTATTCCTCTGAAGTATCTTTGTTGAATGCATCAAACCTTCAACTTCAAGTTCAAGTTTCAAGTTTATTCAGATTTGATTAATCGCTTTATCGTAATTCAAAGCGATGTACATAATAAAATTACAAGTTAATAAAGTAATACATTAAAGAATATTGACAAAACTAATGACACATTTAACAATACTGGAAATACTTAGGAAAGAGAGGGGCAAGAAGTTACATTATAATATAAAGATGGGGAAAACATTTAGGGAAAGTACATGAGGCAGGGAAAAGAACAAAGTCTTGGAATTATTTTATATCAGTAGTGAAGAATGAATAATGAAAGTAGTCATGACACCTGGTTTATAAAGAACCAAAATCTAGGGCATTCTCGCTATTCACTGGGGTTAGGTTCCTAGAAAACCCCGTGAATACCAAAAATGGAACCATTGACCTTGCTTATTGTACATTTTTGCTGCCTAACACCATAAAGTCATCATTTTTTGTACCCTTCTTGTAAAGAACAGCTTATTGTTTTGTAAAAACAATCTGTATAAAACAATACTCATGCACCGTTCTACAAATATCTTCATCGTCATGGGAGCACACTCTGCAGGACCGTGAAAATGCCTGTGAATGGCAAAAAAAAATGTGTTACACTTTATTTTGCACAGATAAGCAAATTCATGAATTCAGAACACACGGATAACGAGAATGTGCCATACATGCTGTTTCACCTGTCCTTCCATTGTTTTCTTGAATTATGGAAATAAAAAGGTCTCAATTTTGTTAACAGAATGATTTCAAGGGGAGTTTGGACTTTAATGACTGTAAGTTTACTTACCCTTCTCGACCTAACATCCAAGTTCTGAATGGGCTCTCGGTGTCAGTAAAACCTGGACAGACCCTTGCTTTCGTTGGAAGTAGTGGATGCGGCAAAAGCACTAGTGTGCAACTTCTTGAGCGTTTCTACGATCCAGATGAAGGCAGTGTGGTAAGCCAGTTCTAAATTAAACACCTCATATAATAGGGATGTGCATTTGCTTCAGGTCTGGAAAATGTTTTGCATGTAATGAATGTACACTAAACTGCTTTCATGCACATAAAATCTCTAAGGCTATGAAGCTCATTTAAAAAAAAAAAAAAAAAAAGGTCCAAAAACTAGCATACAGGACGTTTTTCTTGCCTAACCCTTCCAATTCACTATTTTCGAAGCCTATTATTCTAGATAGATTTCTATGCTTTTGATCAGTAGTTCATCTAAATCTCAAGGGAACATGTTACAGATGTGGTATGGGTAGGACTAGAGCAGATTTATGATTTGGACATTTTCCTGCTATAATCAAACATTTAAGAAAAATATCCAGGGCAAAATTTGGGCATCAGGGGCTAAACTTGGTCTGACCAGATGACCACTGGAGAGATGTACACATGACCCTCCCTAAATTCTCCCCAGTGGTCATTGACCCCATCCCATCCTACCCCATCCTAAAGATGTGAAAGAAACAGTACATACCTGCCTGTATGATGGCTTCAGATGTTTTGGCCTGTCCTAGTAGAACAGCAAGCAGGTTCCTAGAGTCTCTAGTAGGCAGTGTAGTCAATCACAAAGATGGTGATTCAGGCCCATATCCCACTCTAACTACTACACTTATGGTGGAATATGTGAGCTTTCCAAAATCCACCCTAATTCCACTGTACCTACACATAGGTGTCACCTGCAGGCATAAGGGCTATTGGTGTGGTGTAGAGAATGGCACAGTAACCTTTTTTCTGCAGCTAACCCATGGAAACCACAAGAAAACTGCAGGAATTGGCAAATACTTGATATACTTACTGCCGGTGTGGGAACAAAACCTTTTGTGGAGTGGTAAAAGGCTTTGATCCTGCAGAGAACTCCCCCTCCCCTAAACACAGCTCCCCAGCTCGCGGCTCCATCCCTCCTCCCTTGTGGGTCCAGCTGGTCCAGTTGGCTTTCCTCCCTCCATCCCTGCTGCTGGCATATACCTTGAAGAAAAGCGAGCCGATCAACAATGTTTGCGATCGCAGACTTCCCTCCTTATGAGCACCGTCATTCAGTTCACTCTTCAAGGTATATGCCAGAAACAGGGAGGGAGGGAAGCCAGCTGGACCCGCCAGATCTGCAAGGGAGAGAAAGCTGGACCTGCCAGACCCATGAAGGAGAGAGCTGGAGCCATCGGCAAAGCAAAGGCTGGGGCAGGAGGAAAGGGCACAGGATGGGAATTGGGGCTGGAGCTGGAGCTGGAACTGAAGGGAAGGGATAGAACTATAGGACCTGCAAGAAGGGGAACTGGAGGGAAGGAGAGTTGCTATACCTGTGGAGAAGGGGTGGGGGCTGTTGGAGGGAAGGTAGAGAGGTGCTGGACATCTTGGGGGAGGGGCTGAAGGGAAGAGAAGGGAAAAAGAGATGCCATACTAAGCAGATGAAGGAAGAGGGAGAGACACAGGGATGTATCAGAAACAGAGGGGAAAATAACGGGCATGGAGAAGAGAATAGGGACAGGGACACAAAGGGAGATGCTGCATTGGAATAGTACATGGACAGAGAGGGGAAATGCCAGAGAAGGGAGGGGTATATGGACAGAGGGAAAATGCTAGATGTGGGAGAGAATAGGAATACATCCTGCATTACTCATCTCCCTTGTAGAGTAGTGATGATAAATAAAGGAGATGGAGACAGGAGACACAGAAGGGAAAGATAGGTACACAAAGATGGAAGATGGATGTTGAGCACAGAGAAAAAGAAATGTCAGATGAGCAAGAGACCCTTGTGAGTGAGTTAACTGAAGGCAGAGGGAGATAGAAACCAGAGCCTGTGACCAATATGACTTGAAAAATAAAATGACCAGATAACAAAATGTAGAAAAAACAGTTTTATTTTCTATTTTGTGATTAGAAAATATGAGAACTGAAATGTTTATCCTGATGGTGCTGGAGTTAGACATGAGTAGGGCCCAGGGCAGAAATTTGGGAGGGGACCCCAAAGTCCACTATTAGCCCATGCCTTCTTTAGCTTCCAGTAGGCTTAGGACTTTCTCTAGCTGGAGAGTGGGGGGGGGGGGGGGGGCGGTAGTTGCCCTAATTGCACTCCACCTAACACCATCCCTGGCATATGTGATCTTATATTTTGGCCAGAGAACAGAGAAAGGGAGTCCAAAAATCCAATTGACGACAACAGCACCCATGTTGGTCACACATCTTGTTCAGAATTTACACAGTAAAGTACAAGTTTTAATTCCAGTTCTGAAAGCAGTTTCACCTTTCTTTGGGTGTTGATCTTTATATTTTGCACAGTATAGGAGGAAATAGACCTTTCTATTTCTTTGGTGTTGTAATACAGGGAAGATGTGGCTTCTTGAGATTGTGGTTTATGTTTATCATTTTTGTTAGCTATTATTTATTTGACATTTGTGTTCGGTGTGTGTGACTGAGATATTCTGTTAGGATAAATTTTCTACATAGCATTTAGTTTTTCTGATAGTGGAGGGGCTATTGGGAGAGGAGATGGGTTTTGTTGATCCTTTTTGTGTATTTGTAATTTATAAAATACCAATTATAGAGAATATTGTTTCTTTTTATACTTTTAATAAAATGGTTTCAATATAAAATCATAACTTTTCAAGGCTTATGCGGATGGGATCAGACAGAGTTCGCTGGGACGGCATGGGGACAGGGACAGAGTTTGTGGGGATGGGTGGAGATGGAGACAGTGTGGTGTACAGTTGGGTCCAGTAGATTTTGGGTGGCATTTGGAGGACTCAACATACAATATTAGGGGGTTATAATGAGATATGTACTCTGGGATTTTTTTATGTGACGTTCACTACAGTATAGTGCCCCGTATGGTGCCCCACTGCTCTGCTGAGATGTTTGTGTGGCCAGTCTACTAAAAATGCGATTCTTGGCGATTTAAACACACAGGCAATTGTTGTTACCTTCATTTTTTGCGGTATACTTTAGACCTTATTTACCAAGGACCCCTGACGAAGGCGTGTTGTCCGAAACACGGACCGTGTCGGGTCCCTTGGTTTGTAAAGCGGTTTTATATCACTGCATTTTAACTTTGGTACAATAAATTTTGCCTGCATCTTGTACATGGCCTGCAGTTTTGGTTTGTTTTTCCTGGTTTGGTGTTTTCACTGCAGATTTGGTTGGATCTCTTTTTGTTGCTCAAAAAAGATAGGTGCACTGAGCACAAACATATCCATTTTTGAGAAAACAAGATAGTTGTTTTGCAGTTTTGAACATGGGCATGTTTGGTACTGGATTTTTGTGTGTGTTCCACAAAACACATAAATTTGGATTTAGATGTCATATCGAAAATGGCCTTCTATGTGCATCAAGTTATTTTTAACATGTTAAAAAAATTTGAAAGGTATTAATTTATGACACAAATATACAGCAGTCAACTGAAAGCAACAACAACAACAAAAAGAACACCTTACACACACCTAATATATAACTAGCATAAAAGACTGCTTTCATTAGAGAAAACTGAGCTGAAAAGAGCACAGTTTTCTTTTTCACATCACCTTAAGAGCCATTGCAAGTCTCATTTACAAGCAGAATTTCAATTCCCTGTCACAAAATGTTTTACTTCTGCACTGAGATTTAAAATTATCTATAATCTGTACTTGTTTTATGTTCTTTCTTATGTTCTTATATTGACAGCTAGTGGATGGGCACAATTCCAAAGATGTAAATGTATCATTCCTTAGATCTAAAATTGGAATAGTATCCCAGGAGCCTGTACTATTTGACTGTAATATTGCTGAGAATATTAAATATGGTGACAACATGAGAGAAATCAGCAAGGACCAAATAATTGCAGCAGCAAAAAAAGCTCAGCTGCATGAATTTGTCATGTCCCTTCCAGACGTAAGTGTGATTTATACGTTTTCTTTTTGCAGAGATTTTGCAAATGATTTGGTGTTAATATGTGTAAATTTAAGAGAGTGTTTCCTTTAGGTTTTACTGCCTTTCGTGTGATTTCTTGGCACAGTTGGTTATGGCTTCTGTTTGGTTTGTGCTTATAATTTGACTTTATGTTTGCCAGATCACCTCTCCACATTTCCATCGCTTTACTCTGTGAATCCCTATTAATGCATCAGTATATGGTGACTATTAGCTTGTTTAAAATGGAAGCATGCTTAAAACCCAAATCAATAGATATTTTTTGTTTGTTTGTTTTAATTTGTATATCAAACAATACATCAAGAAAATATGTTATGAAAATTTCCCTATATTTACTCAAATACAATTGAAAAGGAAATCCAGATAGGATATATAACCATCAAATAAGATATGTATACTGCAAGGATACATTAGACCAAAGCCAGAGAGAGACCCAAGTACAGTAAACCCATAGGAAGATGAAAAAAAACACACACATAAAAGTAAAAAGCAAATTAAGAACAATATTGCTCAATACAAATACCTAGCTTTTATTCAACCATTAGACGGCTCACCTAGAGGTCCAAGACAAAGCATAACTAGGACTCAGACAGGGACAGAAGTGATGGAGATGGGACAGAGGTATTGAGGTCCCACAGGGACGGGGACAAATTTGGCCCCATATCATTCTTTACTTGGAAGCTTCATAAAGTATATAACTATTATTTTGAAATCTACTACTACTATTATTTATCACTTCTATAGCACTGAAAAGCATATGCAGCACTGTACATTTTGACATTTAATAGATGGTCCCTGCTCGGAAGAGCTTATAGTCTAACTTGGACAGACATACATGGCATATAGGGTTGGGGATGCAGTCTAACTTACATATTTACAAGAATATCTTAGTCCAGAATGACAGAATCTCACCCCCAAAAAAACCGAACACACCTTGTGTGCATTTGCTTAGAGCAGGGGTGCCCACACTTTTTGGGCTTGCGAGCTACTTTTAAAATGACCAAGTCAAAATGATCTACCAACAATAAAAATTTTTTTAAAAACCCACAAAGCACACTGAAAGGCAGAGAAAACGTTAATTATCATTCATATTCCGGGTTTTTTTCAAAGAGGTCAAGGCAGATGACTCTATGCAATGTCATCTCAATAACAACCATACAAAAATAGACAAATATAGCCCCTCCCTTTTTACTAAACCACATAGCAGTTTTTAGCGCAGGGAGTTGCGCTGAATGCCCCACGCTGCTCTCGACGCTCATAGGCTCCCTGCGCTAAAAACCGCTATTGTGGTTTAGTAAAAGGGAGCCATAGTGCAAAATATAGACAGCAGATATAAATTCTCAAAACAGACACATTTTGATCACTAAATTGAAAAGAAAATCATTTTTCCTACTTTTGTTTGGTGATTTCATGAGTCTCTGGTTGCACTTTCTTCTTCTGACTTCTTCTCACTTCACTCTGGCTGCACTTCTTCTGACATCTTCTGATTTCAGCCCACTCCTTCTTTCAGCCTCCTATATGCTTTCTCTCTTCCATACCTCATTCTCTCCCCCAACTTTTTCTTTCTTTCTCCCTGCCTCCTGTTCTTTCTTTCTCTCTCTCTCTCCTGCCCACTTTCTTTCTGTCTCCCTGCTTGCCAACTTTGTTTCTTTCTCCCTGCCCTCCCCCAAGCCACTAGGTTTGCCGTTGCCACCGGGGAACAGGCCTCCAAGCCACCGCCCCCCAAGCTTTGCATGCAGAAGTCTTGCACTGACCAGCATTCTGCTCCCCTTCAATTCTGATGTCGGAGAGGAAGTTCCGGGCCAGCCAGGCAGCGATTGGCTGGCCCAGAAATTCCTCTCCGATTTAAGAATTGATGTCGGGGAGAGGAATGCTGGTCAGCGTGAGGCTTCTGCAGGCCCAAATCTCCAGGGCCGAGGAAAAGAAAAGAAAAAAAGCCAGTCTTCCATGAGAGCCTCTTTTTAGCACAACACTCAACTTCCCATTTTCAGGATCAAGACGTCAGAGCAGCAGCAGCAGCAGCTCCGGCATTTTTGGGCAGAGCACCTCCTGCTCCCGACCGCCTTTCTTCAGTCTGGCTTGTCAATTCCGCCAGGGGCAGCCGGCGCTCAGCTCTCAAGGGTCGTGACTTCCCTAGACCTCCCTCCCGCCTTCTCCCGAAGGAAGTGACATCATCCCCCAGTCGGAAGACGGGTTCTGGCAGTCGGGCAGGAAGGGCGCAGCAAGAATGAGTGTGCGTGGGGAACCTTGGGGAGATTCCGGTGGGGAACCTTGGGGAGAGGAAGGCTGATCGGCCGGCCGATTGGAACGGCAACACGAGATCGACTGGCGTTGCCTTCCCGATCGACCGGTCGATCGCGATCGACGTGTTGGGCACCCCTGGCTTAGAGATTTGTGCTACTTGAAAATGTCAATTGTGTTGGGCATCCAGCCCCAGGGTTTCTATACTATGAATCCTCTGCTGTCATGGTTTTCATCTGTTGTTTTCTCTGGCTGTTGTATTTTTCTACACTTTTCCCACTCCTAGTTGTATGTTCCCTTTGCAATTGCTAATAAAGACATTTAAAAAAAAGAAAAAAATGACAGAATATCTTGAAGTATACCCAAGAAATGTTTCCTTCTCTCTTGGGCTTTTTCTACATACATCAGGAAAAATTTAAACCTTCCCACCCATGAATATACCATGTGGATTAAAGAAATAAAGTTGCGTCACAAAGTTATTGCCCTGCAGAAATACAAAGAACACCAGTTATGTTGCCTCCCCTCCCCCCCCTCCCCCGGTGTCTTCCTTTCCAGGCTCCTGTAGAATCCATGTCAAATCTAGATTGTTAAGCAAGATATCCCTTGCTTGTTGCTCCTGCTGCTGACTTGTTCTCTTCCTGACCTCCAGTAGATAATATGTCTCTTCTCAAAGCACATAAACACATAAAACACCATAGTAACCTATGGTACTTTGTGTGTAAAAAGTGCTTTCAGAATTATCCTCAGTATACAGTATAGTATATTATTTAGAGGGAGCACAGGCAATTCAGAATAGTTCAGAACTTCCCATAAGAAACTTTGGAAAAATTCCCTTGGGATAGATGAGACAAATTCAATAAACACAAATTCCAAATGTCTAGAAAATTTCTCCAAATTCTCCATCTCCAGTTCCAAGAACTGTATCATCATTTTGTTCTGGTTGTACATTTGGCTGGTATTACCCATGAAGTCTTCCACTTATTGGGCCTGTAGTGAAATTGACAACTCTTAAGTCCAATTTTATTACTGATAATTTGACAGGTGGCTAAACTTCCTGGGGTTTGGAAATGTTAGATCTCTCTGGCTACAAAGCTCATCCAGTCTATTTCCAGCCTACTAGTTCTTCTTGACTAGATCCACAGTCTGCTGGTCTGCCCATCTTATTTCCATTTGTTTCTCCATAATCAACTGCCTCACACAGCATCTCCTTTATTCATGATGTGAGTGTTGCAGTTCTCATGGGCAACTCTGAAAATGACCTCCTGTTGCCACCATTTCAGTGAACATCATGCAGTAGCATCACAGACATAAGTCCACAGGGCCCAGCAAGTCTTTCATTGACTCTCAGGACTCCTACGTGTTACTTCACTCTCCAAGTTGGAGTCATTCCCCAACTCCAATACCACAGAATCACTTGAAAGAGGTAACAGTTGGAAAAGCCATTGATCAAAAGCTGTCAGGTAGCTTTTGGATCATTGAGGTATAAGGAAAACTTCCAAGAATTATTACAGCAGCCCATACCACACAATTGAGAAGAAAAGCTTTTTTTAGCTTTGAAACCAAGGGTGTTGGCTTTGGGAGCCACATTTTATCTAAAGTTTCCATGTAAATGCTTAGTTAAATTTAAAGAATGTGAATATGTGTATTGGGACTCTACTCATTTGGAACAAATTTACAACTTCATGAAACTAGTAAGGCTGATATCTGACTTAATATTGGAGTTTAGTATGTAAGCACCATAATTTGTTTGATCTTTTTGATCTAGATTATATAATAGATGTATCTGTTTAATTAAGATATATTCTCCCATTAATGTGGGCTTGAGGAAAATGATTTGGTTATTTTACGTTTAAATTTTAATTTCTATGTAAAAATCCTTTCTTTCTTATTGTTGTAAAATGATAATGATGAAAACTTTGAATAAAAAAAAAAAAAAAAAGAATTATTACAGCAAAGAATGATTCTAATCCAGCAGAGCTTAACTTATCAACACACCATCTTTGGTGTAATCCAAGGCATGTTCAATATTTTAGAGTAATTATCCTTTGCAAATAAAATATTCCAGGATCACACTGTATGCCAATTTTTGTGGATCAGAAATATCTATAATTCAAAAAACGTTCTAGTGTTCATTGCAAGAGATAGTGAGATCTGGAAATGGTCACTAAAATGGGTAGCCTTGTTGGAAGGAGTATGGAGGGAGGGGGACAGATTTGAGTTAAATGATTAAAACTTCTTATAAACTGGGTTTTCAATTGTTTGGTTCTCACAATCCTTCTAGAAGATTAAAAAAAAAAAGGCTGAATCAAATGGCCTAGGATAAAAGGATTGGGTTTACTCTCTCCATGACAAAAATGGCACAAAGACATTTCAAAACCGTCTTCTTTGAATTTCTCATTGGGTCCCTATGAGGTGTTCCTACAGCAGCTCTCACTATTTACTCTCAGATTGTTTCACTGATGACATCACTGTTTCTTCAAACCTAGTATAGAGGCTTAGGGTCACAGATTCAGGACCATGTTTTTCTTCCGCAGCTGGACTTTATCAATAAGAGAGTGTGTCATGTTGATGATTGCTGCAGTTTGTGGATAATTTACCAAAGGACCTTTCTACATGTAAAGCCGGTTTTGTTTCATAAACGCAGGAGTCAAACCATGCTCACGAACTGCTGCAGGCACATAAAAAAAATTCTATAAGATGCATCTTAAGAGAGGCACTAGTTGTGTGCCAAAGTTTATAGAACTGTGGCACTTATGTTCAGGATTAGTGCCATCAGTTGGCTGATATGTGCATACGTCCTTGATGCTATTCTGTAAAATTGGTACGCAACTTGTAAAACATATAACCAAAAGTGGGCCATACCTGTGAATGGGCTTGTACCAAGCATTAGTTCCATATGCTGCATAGTGCAACTTATTCACATTTCAAGTTTATTACAATCTTGAAATACCACCTATCAAATTGTCTGAGCGGTGTACAATAACCAGAAAAAGTGTAGAAAACAATTATTAAATGAGAGAAAAAAGGAGGGAATTTGTAATTTAAAAAAGGGCACTGATGGATGTGGAGATACAGTGGGATAGAGGGGAAGAGCTACAATATTAGATAGGAAAGGAGGGTGGGGGTTACAAACAAAGGGAAGGAATGGCAAGGGGGATGATACACAGGCATTTATTTGATCAGGCCAGGAGACAGCTGGATTAAGGGCAGAATTTTATCATCTGTGTGTAGATGGTGATACACCTCCCCCTCCCCATTCGCAGTATCGGCAATCGCAATTTCACATATTTGAGATTTTGGGGGGAGGGGGAAAAAAAGAAAAAAAACCCCATAGTTTAGCCTTCCCCCCGGCATCTCGGGCTCACCTGGTGGTATAGCAGACTTTCGGGGCAGGAGCAATCTTCCTACGCTCCTGCCCTGTGCAGATCGCCAATAGGAAATGGCTGCCGTGAGCTCCCATTGTAGTCTCGAGAGACTACGGGAACTCATGGCTTTCAGAGCACCAACACAGCATTGCGCTTGTATTTTGCACTGAGTTAGCACCAGTAATTGGCATTTCAACAAGAATTATTGGCCCTAATTAGAATTAATTACAAAAATGGGGACACAGGAATGGGCGGGTCTTTGGCAGGTCTGGCAGTGTTCCTTTAATTTAGGTTCATAGTTATAGAATAAGGGCATCTGTGCCTGACTTTTGGCGCAGGCATTTGTAGCATGTTTTTGATGGTGCAAACCGCCATGCCTAAACTTAAGTGCAGTTCCTGTACTTAAGCACTATTCTATAAACTGTGCCTAACTTTAAGCACAGCCTATAGAAATGGCACTTTTATCAGTGCTGATTTTTTAGGTACCATATATAGAATTTACACCTAAGTGTGCTCCATCGTAGAACCTTAATTTAGGCACCATTTTATAGCATCTTATTATAGCATTACCCCCTTAGCAATCAGAAACTTAGTCCAGTCACTGTAGCAGCCACATGCAAATACATTGTAAAGAAAAAAGTAGCTTAGCATGTCTGTGGCACAGTGATTAAAGCTACAATCTCAGTACCCTGAGATTAGGGGTTCAAACCCATGCTGCTCCTTGTGACCCTGAGCAAGTCACTTAATCCCCCCATTGCCCCAGGTACATTAGACAGATTGTGAGCCCATCGGGGCAGACAGGGAAAAATGTTTGAGTACCTCAATAAATTTATGTAAAACATTCTGAGCTCCCTTGAGAGAATGGTAAAGAAAATTGAATAAATAAATTACTCATATGGGCCTTGAAACCACCTTGCTTCCTGTCTAATAAGGGAATTCGAATGTAATCAAAACCTGCTTACCCACCACTAAATGAAATCATTTCACATCTTTAGAAATATGAAACCAATGTTGGAGCACATGGATCCCAGCTCTCTCGTGGTCAGAAACAGCGAATTGCAATAGCTCGGGCCATTATACGAGATCCTAAAATTTTATTACTGGACGAAGCAACATCTGCATTAGATACAGAAAGTGAAAAGGTAAGTGTCCATCCAAAGTAATTTGCAAAATGTCAGAAAAAAGATTCCATGATTGTCCTTTTAGAGGGGAATTCAGTAAATAATACACAAAGATCCGGGTTAAGCTGGTATTCTATAAAGGATACTCTTAACAGAACATCTTGTATAGGAAATTAGCTTAGGCCCCCTTTCATCAAGCTGCGGTACAGCGTTTTAGCGTTGGTTGGCAAGGTAAATGCTCCGTCGCTCATTCAGTTCCTTTAAGCATCAGAGCTTGCAAGATTTATGATTGTTCTCTGTCTATGTCAGAGCACAGATAAAAATTCTGGAGGCTTTAAAAAGAAATAAAGTCCTTTTTGCAGTCTCAAACCTTTTTTTTTTTCCTTCAGTGCACTCTTCCAGCTTTCTTGGTATCTTCTTAGTTCATCTGTTTTTAATTCTTCCTTCCTTCTTTCTCTTCTCCCTAAACCTGACTTAATCCAAATTAAAGGGGAGGTAGGAGAGACTCTCTACCCTGAGTGTATGAAATTTACTGATATAATAATAATAATAACAGTTTATATACAGCAATACCGTTAAGTTCTATGCGGTAGATTAGTGGAGTACAAGTTGAGTTGACGTACAAGTTGATATGCCTGCCTAAATCAGAAAACCTGGACTGAAGTTTCTGATTCGTTCATAAAACAACATTAACACAATTTCCTGACTAAAGGCCAGATTATAATTGTCAGAGACAGGATGCTGGGGAGGAAGTTTTTAGATATGTAAATCCAACTACGCAGGAAATTCTCTCATGATATGCATTTTATGCTTTATTGACAGACAGTCCAAGCTGCTCTAGACGAGGCCCGACAAGGACGAACTTGCATTGTCATCGCGCACCGCCTCTCTACAATCCAGAACTCTGATATCATAGCGGTCATGTCCCAAGGAGTCATTATAGAAAAAGGAACCCATGATGAACTTATGGCGCTCAAAGGCGCTTACTACAAACTGGTCACTACTGGAGCACCAATCAGTTAATTTATTATCAAAATCAGACTTGGCTTTATTTTCAGATACAGCATTGGCCCAATAAACCTCCAGGAGGCCAAAGATAGCAATGCTTTTCAGCGCTCACCTGGATAGCATAGTAGTTAGACCAGTAGGCTCAGACCCAGAAAAACGAAGGCGCAAATCCCACTGGTAGCATTGGGAAAATTATGTTCTTCTCCACTGTCTCAGGTATAAGTTTAGAGTGTAAGCCCCCCCCTCCCCGGGGATAGGTATATAGTAGAATGTTACACACCTTGAACTACAGTTACAGTTGCATTTATTTGATATTCCACAATTAATTAACAGAAAAAGTTAAAACAAAGCGGTTTACAGTAAAAAATAAAAAATAACCCTGTTATTTTAAAATAACTACCATTGAAAGACATGAGGTAAATATGTGACCTGCTGTAGAAAGTGCTAGAAGTTTTAAAAGGCCAGAACTGTTCATACAGTTTGTGTAGTAATAACTGAAGCTGTCTATGTGAAATTCACAATGTTTTGTAGCTCAATTATAATCTTGTTTAAACTGAGATAACTACTACTGTTTAAAGCAAGGATCTCAAAGACCCTCCTTGAGGGCCACAATCGAGTCGGGTTTTCAGGATTTCCCCAATGAATATGCATGAGATCTATGTGCATGCACTGCTTTCAATGCATATTCATTGGGGAAATCCTGAAAACCCGACTGGATTGTGGCCCTCAAGGAGGGACTTTGAGATCCCTGGTTTAAAGGTAGCATTTACTTTGATCATCAAGTGGTAAGGCCTTATTTTTGTTTGTTTGTTTTTTAAGGACAATGTTCTCTTAAATTAAAATGTTCTCACTTTTATTTATCATGTCTAACATTGATTGGTCAACTAAATAATCTCGCCCACTGAGTATGTATATAGTCTTTATACTAAGTACAGTATATTCTGGTCATCATGTATTGGAATTAATATAATACGCAAAAAATATGTATGGTGTATATTCTATGAGCACTCTTTCCTTTACATATATGACTAAAATTTAACCCAGTTAGAATTCCAGCTCCCTCATTTAATTTTAACTTAAGATAGAAACTTGTAGTCTGCCTTAGAACATACAAAGTGGAGCACAGACAACATATAATACAAATGGCACAATAGCATCAAGTAAATAAAATACTGTTATACATCCTACTATCCCAGGTCCTTCTTATTGTCAGAGGTAAACTGTTTTAGGCCCAGTGCTAATAAATTCATGATGGGGTCCTTTTACTAAAGCGGGCTAGCCATTTTAGCACGTGCTAAATATTACATAATATAACTTTATTTTGTATACCGCCACAATCAAAAGAATTCTAGGCAGTTTACACAAAAGAGAAAAACTGGACAATCAGCGAAGTACAAAATATTAAAATGAGAATACAGCATATTGACTAAAAAGACCATAAGAATTTAAATTAATGCAATAAAACAGTAAAATTATTAGGAATAAAAAACATTGAATTAAGAGATAAATTTATCGAATAATACTGTCTTAATTTCTCTTCTGAAGGCGCTGTAAGATAACATGGCTCTGCTAATATAGTTAACTTGCTTGAAATGCAAGCATCTTATCTAAAAAAGACCTAATTTTACAACCTAAAATCTTTGGGTATGCAAATAAGTTACAATTCCTGGTTAACCTCACGGGGTTATATAGCACAAAATGAGATAACAGGTAGGTAGGGGCCGATCCCCAAACCAACTTAAAACAGAGACATGCGAATTTGAACATTACTCGTGTTTTCACGGGCAACCAGCGTAATAAACGATAATAAGGGCTGATATGATTTCTTTTCTTCAGCCCAAATATCAGGCGAACAGCCGTATTCTGCACTATTCTCAATTTTCTCATGACTCTTTGGTGCGCCCAAGTAAACAATATTACAATAGACCAATGTGGATAGTACCAATGCCTGCACTAACAATCTAAAAGATAAAGGGTCAAAATATTTTTTGATGGTCTTTAATTTCCATACCGCAAAAAAATACTTTTTCACCACCAAATTCATATGTTCTACCAAAGTAAGATGGGAGTCTAAATATTAGCATGCGCTAAACGCTAAAGCGTCCATTATAGTTTATGGACACATTAGCATTTAGCACGTGCTAATATTTAGCGCACACTAAAATGGCTAGCACGCCTTAGTAAAAGGAACCCCATCTCTGGTGCATTTCCTAACCTAAGGGCTAGATATTCAGCTGGCAGCGGTGAGCATTTTTTTTTTTTGCTGCTGATGGCATTATTCTCGGATATTCAATGCCAGGCTATGTCCAGGCACCAGGTTTATGCAGTTGACTATCTCTTATGTAGTTAAGTGTGACATTTAGCATTTAACCACCTAAGCAACACTGCATAAAGATGGAACTGTGTTTTATGCGGTCCATATGACCACATAAAATGCTGAATATCTGTATTTACTCACAACCGCATAAACACCAATGTTGCTCCAAGGTCGCCCACAAAATAGCTGGTTTTCAGTTTAACAGTCTGTGGTAATTCACTAACTGGTTAGTTAGTGCATATAGCCCTACACAATCAATTTAACTGCCCAGGAGCCATGGCTATCGCTTTGAATATCGACCCCTAAAAATCTTAGTCCCTGGCAAAGAAGTTATGAGCCTGACTAGATTGCAGAAACCATATTAAGTTACACTTCCAGATTTTATCCATGGCATGCTTGGATGCATTCTAGAGAATGACACGGTGACAGAATTCATCACATTCTCTGACCCCCACGGATAACCGCGGAAAATCATCCCATTCTATTCTTTAGTGTCTATCTCAACCTCAGTCTTCTACACCAGCATTCTTCAATGCAAGGCTTGAGGATCAGTAGTTGTGCCCATTCATACTCTGATTCTTATGTGAGCCAAGACTAGAATAATGAACCCATTGTAACATCACTGATGAGGTTGGCTCTTAGGCATTGGTGGAATGAGGCATTATGACATCACAATATCTGCTCTGGTTACCAGAGACTGTCATTCTTTAGAATCTATCTCAACCTCAGTCCTTCTACACCAGCATTCTTCAATACAAGGCTTGAGAGTCAGTGGTTGTGCCCATAGTGATCAATGGAGATCACTCTGAGAATAGGGATGCTACCAGTGGTATGCCTCAAGATTCTGTTCTTGCGTCTGTTCTTTTTAATGTTTTTATAAACAATATTGCTGAAGGGCTGTTGGGTAAGATTTGCCTCTTTGCGAATGATACCAAAATCTGCAATTGAGTAGACACCCAGAATGGTGTGAACAACATGAAGAAAGACCTGGCGAAGCTTGAAGAATGGTCTGAAATTTGGCAGCTAAAATTTAATGCTAAGAAATGCAAGGTCATGCATTTGGACTGCAAAAACCCAAGGGAACGGTACAATTTAGGGGGTAAAGAATTATGTGCTCAACAGAAGAGCGGGACTTGGGTTTGATTGTATGTGATGATCTTAAGGTAGCCAAATAGGTTGAAAAAGTGACGGTGAAAGCTAGAAGGATGCTAGGGTGCATAGGGAGAAGTATAGTCAATAGGAAAAAGGAGGTATTGATGCCCCTGTATAAAATTGTGAGATCTCATTTAAAATATTGTTTACAATTCTGAAGGACGCACCTTCAAAAAGATATAAAAAGGATGGAGTCGGTCCAGAGGAAGGCTACTAAAATGGTGCATGGTCTTCGTCATAAGACGTATGGGGACAGACTTTGGAGGAAAGGCGGGAGAGGGGAGATATGATAGAGACATTTAAATACCTATGTGATGCAAATGCACGAGTCGAGTCTCTTTCATTTGAAAGGAAGCTCTGGAATGAGAAGGCATAGGATGAAGTTAAGAGGTGATATGTTCAGGAGTAATCTAAGGACATACTTTTACTTACAGAAAGAGTGGTAGTTGCATGGATCAGTCTCCCGGAAGAGGTGGTGGAGATAGAGTCTGTGTCTGAATTCAAGAAAGCCTGAGAGAGGCATGTGGGATCTCTTAGAGAGAGGAAGAGATAATGGTTACTGTGGATGGGCAGACTGGATAGGCCATTTGGCCTTTATCTGCCATCATGTTTCTATATTTCTCCTTAAAAAATGACATGGGGATGGTTTCCTGTTGTTATCTGCGGGGACAGGAACGGTGATGAATTCTTTCACTGTGTCATGCTCTAGTGCATTCCCATGAAATATCCAGCAAGCAACATAACAATTGGAATCTCACCTTCTTTGTGATTGGCAGCCAGTGTAAAGCAACCAGGAATATCTTATCCACAAAATTTTTGCCATCTTTGAAGTCTAGTCAGTAATTTCTAAGAGTAGGCAGCTGAACAATTTTCATTTTGTTTACTTTCCCTTGTCATTTGGGCAATGTTGTTAAGCATGCACACTGGTTGCAGCCTTGCACTATTATCAGCAAATGGAAATAACACAAAGGGGACGATATTTAGACCACAAGACGTAGCCCAGCTGCCTCCAACGGTTGGTGGGCAAGCCCAGAAATTCAATGCTGGGACCCTATCCTGCCACTGGCGTTGAATTTCTGGTCTCAGTTCAGCACAGTAGACTTAGCCAGTCAGCCAATGAATATCAGTGCTGGCTGCCTATGGTGACCAGCTATCTCCTGCAAATATGAGCAGTTGGCCAGCTTAGCACTATTTAGATGGCCAGGAGTCATTCCCGGCCAGCTAAATAGTGCTGAATATTGGGCTGAAAATGTGTGTGTGTGGGGGGAGGGGGGTTCCTGCTCATTTTCATTTGTTAACAGCATGAATAACATGGACCATCCCTAGATATTTTATGAAGGAGCCAACAGAGGATTACAATAATCCAAATGGCTCAAGGATGTGTCTTTTATTACCTCTCTAACGGCCTCTTTTACAAAGCCGCGCAGAAACAACCCCTAAGCCCTTTAATTCTCTATGGGCATCGGGGCTGTTAGCGCAGAGCAGCCACTAGCGCGGCTTTGTAAAAGAGGCCGTAAGGTCACAAAAATGAGCACATCTAGCGTACCAAAAATATTGCCTCTAGAACATGGGTTTTCAACCCAGTCCTGGGGACACATAAAGCCAGTCAGGTTTTCAGAATACCCGCAATGAATATTCATGGAATACATTTGCACAGAGTGAAGGCAGCGCTTACAAATTTATCTCATGCATATTTACTGTGGATATCTTGATTTGGTGTGTTCCAAGGACTGGAGTGATAACCGCTGCTCTAGAAGATCGATTTTTGTCACTTGTTTACCTTGAAGATCAATTTTGCTTTGCAGCTCTCAAGGACTAGAGTTGTGCAACTCTGTTAAAAATAGAGTATAGCCAGCTTACAGTGATAAAGAATGTTCACCATTGCCTAAAAACATTATTTTAGGTCAAAAGTGAGAAAGTGGGAAATTCCTGTTGATTTTGAGTATGAAATGTTTAATTCGTCAAAGTGATCTCTAGGGGGCTCCAGACACATTCATAAAGAAATGCATAGGACTTCTGAGTCAGGATGAGCTATTTCATTATGCAAATATTTTCAGCAGATGACAAAAGAACATTTTTTTGCAACTAAGAAACATGTAGATTTTTGACTGAAAAAATAATCCTATTTGAATTCTAATCAAGGCAGAAATTATTGATCTGCAACAGTCTGAACTTTTGTTCCACTGCAGTTTAGGAAAGTTACAAATTAGAAAACTCTTTGAAAATTTAACAAAAATTAAACATTAATTTTGGACAATACTTAAAATAATATAAGAATATTGAAAGAAGCATTTTTAAAATATTGTATGCCATTTACAAGTTATAAACTGCAAATATAAAATTAACTATTCAAATTATTTTTCATACCAAATACTTTTACTAAGGCGTGCTAAAACGGTTAGTGTGCCTTAGTAAAAGGACCCTAAAATTGCAATCCATGGAACTCTAAGATTCCTAAGGGGTTTCTTTACTAAAGTTCATTAAACATTTAACTCATAGTACTCGTAAGTATGCACTAACAGGCTACTGTGCAAATGAGGAAAGGACCAAGCAAAGCTTGAAGAATTCTCTGGAAATGCAGGATCATGCAATTAGGCTGCAAATACCAGAGGGAATGGTACAGTTTAGGGGTGAAGAAATTTGTGCACAAAAGAAAAACAAGACTTACCCCCTGTTTTACTAAGGTGCTAAATATATTCACGCTCTGACCGCTAATGCGTCCAGAAATTAACATTCATGTATTAGCGTTTAGTGCGTGGTTAGCATGCGCTAAAACGCATAGCACACTTTAGTAAAAGGAGCCTTTAGTTGTGATCTTTATGTGATGATTTTAAGGTGGAACTATGAAACCAACTCCAAGGAGTTCTAATTAGTACCACTGAGATATAACTGTTGTGAGCTATGTATATCAATAACAATTATCTAATATAATAAAACGGTAAGCCGCGCATGCGCACTTCCTAAGCGTGCGTCCGTTTTCCGTGAGCTGTAGCTAGGAAGTGCGCATGCGCGACTCACCCCCCTGCCCTCTCCGTCGCCTCCCGCCTCCAGCGGCGTGACAGTTTTCAAAGAGGCGGGATTGTTTCAACGCGGAACCACCAGCCGTTAAAGCTCCTGGCGCTGACTTCCGACGGTGGAGGAGAGGCAAGGTAGAAGAAGATTTCCGCTGCCCGGCACTCGAGTCCTTTGCCGCCGCCCCCCCCTTCCCTTACCGTGGCCCCGACTGGCGATTTAAGCAGCGTGTCCAGCAGTCTTCACACGCTGCTTCGGGCCCATCTACTGCCCTGATTTGCTCCGGACGTACCAGAGTAAATCAGGCCAGTAGAAGGACCCGAAGCAGCGTGTGAAGACTGCTGGACACGCTGCTTGAATCGCCATGTGTAGTCGGACCCGCGGGAAGGGAAGGGGGGGAGGGCGGCAAAGGACTCGGGCCCACATTTGTAGTCGCGACTGTGGGAAGGGAAAGGGGTAGAGGAAACGCTAATGCTGCTGCACAGGGAACTGGTGTGGGGGGAGGGAAATGGAAGGGGGAGGGAATGCTGCTTTGGACAGACAGACAGAGGGAGAAAGGGAGACAGAAAGACACGGGCAGGTGCACAGGGAACAGACACAGGTGCAGGGAGATATACAGAAAGACAAACAGACAAAGGGGGCCAGGGACAGAGACAGACAGAAAGAAAGAAAGACAATGGGAGTCACATCAGGAGGGGTGCGGGATGCCTCAGAGGGAACTTTTCCAATGGGTGCAACTGGGCGGCTGTCGGGAACCTCTGATCAGGGGCAGAGCAAGGTAACTGTATCATAGGGATAAGGAGGAGGGGGGAGAAAAAGGAAGGGACGCCTACTGCTGGACAGGGGGAGAAGGAAAGAGGTGCTGATGGACAGGGGGTGGGTGAAGTAAAAGGAACGGAGGCCTAATGTTGGACAGGGGGAGAAGGAAGGTGCTGCTGGACAGGGGGGAGGTAAAACAAAGGGAGAAGGGCTGCTGCTGCATAAGGAGAGCTGTGAAGGGGTGGTAGTGGACACAGGGGAGGTAAAAGGAAGGGAGAATGGACAGGGGGAGCAGGCAAGGGGTGGTGATGGACAGCCAAGGAAAAAGAAAGACAGAAAGAAAGAAAGCGGCTAAGGAGAGAGAGAGAGAAAAAGAAATAAAGAGAGACACACACACATATATTCTAGCACCCGTTAATGTAACGGGCTATAAGACTAGTTTATAAATAAAAGGCTACAAAACTCAAGTCGGGGGATACATAACACAAATTGCTTTAGGAGCTATTCTTACACTTTAGGTCTATAAACGCAGCTGCCGCCTACATAAGAGACCAGCCAATCGCCAAGGAATACACAGATAAGTTTTGTTTATTTTCAATATTAGTTTAGTTTATTCTGTTATTGTTTTGCACTTGGTGTTAATCCATACTATGGCGGTTGGGATGGTGAAATGCTATGATGGCCCCAGCGGCAACTCCGGTTTGGTTTTACATTAACCATTACGGTTGCGGGTCTGAGCACTTTGCAAAAAAATGTTTTATTTATAAAGAATGATTTTTAAGGTGGCCAAACAGGTGGAAAAGGTGACAGCAAACACTAGAAGGATGCTTAGATATATCAGAAGAGGAATGGCCGGTAGGAAAAAGGAGGTAATGATGCCCCTGTGTAAGATTCTGGTGAGACCTCATTTAGAATATTGTGTACAATTCTGGAGACCTCACCTTCAAACAGATATAAATAGGATGCAGTTGGTCCAGAGGATGGCTACTAAAATGGTTGGTGGTCTTTGTCATAAAGTATATGGGCACAGACTTAAAAGATTTCAACATTTATACTTTGGAGGAAACCTCAGGAGCTGAAAGAAAAACTTGTGGCCTCAATGCAGGCTTCCCTGGAAATTAGAGACCTAGGTCTAGAATTAAAATTAGA
Organism: Geotrypetes seraphini; assembly: GCF_902459505.1. Classification (NCBI taxonomy): domain Eukaryota; kingdom Metazoa; phylum Chordata; class Amphibia; order Gymnophiona; family Dermophiidae; genus Geotrypetes; species Geotrypetes seraphini. The sequence goes on from NC_047088.1 coordinate 205,213,876, forward strand.
GGAGAAAAAACAGAGCTCAAGAGGTAGAAAAGGGGAAGGAAAACTCTCCGGTGGATGGTCAAGTATATGAAAATTCTCCATGTACAACTAAATTTCAGGGAAAAGATACTCTCGTTGAGAAACCCCAACAAGATTCACTCTGTTTCGGAGAGAAACAACAGTAGAACAAAGAAAATCTTGTCAAAGAAGAGGAGTACTTTGACAACACAGAAAATGGGTAGTAGCCATTGGAGGGAGAGAATACAGATGTGAGCAATGAAGGAAACAACCTTGTGAACATGGAACGTCAAAGACAATCTGCAGAAAGTAAAAGAAAAGATATCAAGTTATGCTAAAGAAAGTACAGGTAAGAAAAACTTACCTGTCAGAAAAAATAGAATGGAAGAATGGACAGGAACAATTCCTTAAAGTGAAGGAAACTGAGAAAAAGTTGGAGGTTGCTCTGCTGCCAGAAAACTCAGTAAAAATAACAACGTGGAAGTTTTCTCCATTAAATAGAAGACCTCTAAAACAAAGAAGTTGGATACAAGTTAAAACAACTGATACTAATCTTTTGACTGAGCATGATTCATAGGCTTGGGGTTTTCCAAAAGAAGGAACCCCAAAGAACATAAGAATTGCCACTGCTGGGTCAGACCAGTGGTCCATCGAGCCCAGCAGTCCACTCACGTGGTGGCCCTTAGGTCAAAGACAAGTGCCCTGATTGAGACTAGCCTTACCTGCGTACGTTCTGGTTCAGCAGGAACTTGTCTAACTTTGTCTTGAATCTCTGGAGGGTGTTTTCCCCTATGACAGATTCTGGAAAAGCGTTCCAGTTTTCTACCACTCTCTGGGTGAAGAAGAACTTCCTTATGTTCGTACGGAATCTAGCCCCTTTCAATTTTAGAGAGTACCTTCTCGTTCTCCCTACCTTGGAGAGGGTAAAAAACCTGTCCTTATCTACTAAGTCTATTTCCTTCAGTACCTTGAATGTTTCGATCATGTCCCCTCTCAATCTCCTGTTCAAGGGAGAAGAGGCCCAGTTTCTCTAATCTTTCGCTGTATGGCAACTCCTCCAGCCCCTTAACCATCTTGGTCGCTCTTCTCTGGACCCTTTCGAGTAGTACCGTGTCCTTCATGTACGGCGATCAGACAAAAGAAAATGGTTAAAAAGAATGAGATTAAGAATGGATCAGGCATATTCCTATACTTACAGAGAAAAGTTTTGAAAAGAAAGAACTTAAAGAGTTTGATTATAAGTAAAGAAGAAGAACATTTTGCGATGATTTATTTAAAAATGTATATACCACTTGCATAACTAAGCAGTTTACAGTCAACATACAAAACCTTTAAAAGACAGTACATCTTATATCTATCAAAAGCTAATGCTACCCACATTGTGGACTAAAACCTGCTTATTTATATAATATCATCATTACAAAACATTGAATCCTCTGATCTTCAAATATATCACAACTCCAATAAAACTAACTGTCTTAAAAAGGCATTGCACATAAACGCATGAACAAATAATTGTATTTTCAAAAAATTTTTAAAGATCGATCTAGACTTGCACAATCACAACTGCCCCGGCAATTTATTTCACAGATTCACACCTGCAACAGAGAATATGGAATTTCTAACTCTTACATGCATTATTGCTCCTCTCCTTATCAGTAGATAATCTCATGGCATTTTCAGATCTCAATATCTTTCTAGGGTGATATACTGTATCTCCAAAATCTCATGATAATATCCACGTGCTTTATCAAATAGAACTTGCTGAATTATCGAAAGTACTTTATATTGGACCCTTTGTTGTATAGAAAACCAATGGAGCTGTTTCAAAATAGGCATGATAGGGGTCATTCATGAAACGCTAACAGAATAAAGATGATGAACTGAGATTAAATTGAATCTTCCACACATACGAAATTAATATGTAGGAAGGAGGATAAAGGGTCTCAGAAACGCACTTAATTCGACACATACAAGTGTGATATTGAAACTAGAAGGGTTAGCATCTTAATCATTGACCCTTATCAACACCTCCTCCTTGATGTGTTGACAAAATCTTACTGTTGCTAATTCACTCAATAAACAAAATTTTAATAAAGCAATATCACAGTAGGTTTTTAACTTATCTTTAATGCAGAATTACTAGCCAGCCCGACGGGACCTGTTTCGCCACAAAAGGGCTTTATCAAGGGTTCAAAAGGAGCTCTGCATACAATCACAAAAATATATTTCAATCTATTAAAGCACACATTATAAACACCCAAAGACTGACCAATTCTAAACTGACCAGTTCTAAATTAATTCTACAGGAGCGCGACTTGAACACGGCTCGTTAATTGTGTGCTGGGAGCCTCAAGCCTGAAGAAATGAATTGAAACATGGCATGTCAGTGGAGGTGCTCCCTTGACTTATTTACAAGATAAGTCATTCTTACTAAATATCTAAATTATTTAAATTATTATCACAATGGGTGTTTTAGCATAAAAATATAGAAAAAAGGATCCGGTGAAGAAAGTGGCTGGTGCGATTCTTATACTGGAAGCACGTAAAAGAATGAACAGCCTACTGAGGATTCTACACATACAAAATATTTCTGCATGAATTGATATTTTCATATAGAGTTATAAAATTGATATATAATATATTATTGACAATTAATCTAAATTTCAATCACAGAGATAAAGTGTTTTTGAACCACAAGGTTTTTATGTATCATGACATAGTAAGGGACACACATAAAGCGACAAGAGTTTCTTTTGAGTTTATCAGCTGGGAGCGCCTTTCTCCGTAAGTCCTTTATTTGCCATTGTTGCTCAGAAGCAGTGTGTGTTTTCTATGGCTCTTATAGGAGATCTGCAATCTCCAAATGCCTGTTACTTGGCACTGTTGCTCTCGTTCAACATCCAGTTATGTAAAGCAGCCGTTTCACCATCTGCCAATTAAAGGGTTAAGTCTCTTGCAAACATATCATTAAATTCCAGTTCACAAAATATGTTTTTTTTTAACCTGCTCATTTAAGTAATTTTTTGGTAACCCTACACCTTCCTGAGTTATTCAAATATATTTTATTGAGCTCAACAAAAGCATGTATGGATGCTCTTAAAAGTTAATGTTGGGTTCTAGGAGGAGTTGCAGCTTTATTTCTTAGTTTAGAGGGTAGATTTTTCCTTTCTCTTGTTCCAATTTCTCTCATTTGTTACTGAAACATGCTACCATGAGCTGAATATTCAGCCCTGTATGTCCTATTCAGTCTATCTATCTAACTCTAGCATGGTGGGGACTTCCAAGGGCGACATGGTGAGAGCGACTTGCCATGTGTGCAGGGAGTTGGAGGTGCTGGGGTGGTCTTGGGGCCCTCTAATGTTAAGTTCCTGTTCTGGGACCAGGGACTGGCAGAACTGACGGCTGTATGCATGCGGACTGCGGCCCAAAGCCACACCCTGCACCCCCAGCTGCCTGGAGGAAGAGGGTGCTCTGACCAAAAGGTGCTCCGCCCTGGGTAACCAGCAAGCTGGGTATGCCACTGCTAACTATGATCCCTTCCATGAGTGTAAATTGAAATGTTTTGAAAATAAACAATAAAATTCAAATAATTTACATTTAGCATACACTACTCATCTAATTCCAAAGTTTCAAAGTTTATTAAAATTTTATATTCCGCCTTAACAGAATTCAAAGCGGTTTTACATAAAATTTAAAACTAAACATAGAAGCAACATACAATTTAAAATATTACATGAAAACAACCAAAAAAAACCCCAAGATTACGAGACTAACAGGCAGACCTTGACAAACTGACACAGGAGGAGAAGGGAGAACTACAAAAGTTTATATAGGAAAGAACAGAGAAAGGGAAAAACAAGAGGAAGGGGAAATACAGGTTTTAGCAAGAAAGTCAGCTTTGTTTGATTGCCTCTAGTGTAGAAAAATAGCCAAATGGTTAAAACAGCAGGCTGAGAATCAGGGAAGCCAGCTTAAATCCCAGTGTGGCTCCTTGTAATCTTGGGCAAGTCACTTAACCCTCCATGGTCTCAGATACAAATGTAGGGCTAATGCAGAAAGCTTACACGAGCCAAAGTGTGAGGTTACTGCAGGGTATACATTAGGATGGTCCATGCTAGTATGAAAAAAAAAAAAAAAATCAAACTTGTAAAATCTTGTCTCTACAAGGGTTATTTTTGTCCTCTCAATATGTCTTACTTATGTGTCAATTCCGCTTGATTAGACAATATTTAGAGGTCACCCCAGCATGCACTCTTTGCTTGTGTGTTGTGTATGTAGGTAGCTGTGCATAATTAGTCTAGTTTGCGATCTGCACCCAAAAACTGGCTCCTTGGGAAGTCAGTCTGTCAGCTGTTGACTGCTAGACTGCCATGTGGACTGGTCTATTTTCATCACTATGACAAAGGAAAACCTTTACCGGAAAGCTATATGTTGGTGTGTGAGTCAGTGATGGCAGTATGGGATTGAGCCAGGATACCAACACAATGCATAGACTCTTGCATTAGGAAGTTGAAGAAACTACACAAATAAAACGGTTGCAGCCAAGGTGCTCACAGCCATTTCCAGCCATCTATGGTTTCTGTCTGAGCACCTAGCAGCACTTGCCTTTTTTGATGACAGAACTGCACCAGAAACAAAGCTACAAATGGGGCAAAACTTACAGCATCCACCATTGCCAGATATTCCACGATATCTCATGCATACAGATGAAACGGAACCTGTGGTCTTTGAAAGTCTTGTAACACCGAGAACACAGTCATTTCTTGATCTCTTGATTGAAGGAGGATCAACATAAGCGAAAATATTCCTGAAGAAACAAGTGGACTGACGACCCAGTTTTCAAGGAACTTTGGAATCGAGCATCCAGACAGTTGTTAATGATGCAGCGGAATGAGGGATATGCCTCACTGAAAAATACAACGATACTTTGACAAAAGTTTCAAGTTTTATGACCATTTGATGAATCGCTTATACAAACTTTCTAAGCGATGAACAACTTAAAAAGCCACAAGTTTTTGGACAAACAACTATTAGGGTAAAAAGAAAACTTACATAATTAAATATAACAACTAACAATTTTTATCTGGCAGTCAGATTAAAGACAGACATGATAAAAGAAGGTTAGGGGGGAAAAGTTACAATTCATTCTGTATTGAAAAAATATAAAAGGGAAAAAACGAGAGGGAGGGAAAAGAATTGACTTCTGAAACAAGGTATGGTGTGTCAGAAATAAAATATTAAATATTAAAAGCATCTTGAAACAAAAAAGTTTTTTGAAAGAGGTAAGATCTTTTTCATTTCTGATATAATGTGGCAATGAATTCCACAGTTTAGGAGCCATAACAGAAAACATGTCACTTCTTCTTGTGCCCACGATTTTCAGAGAGGGGACAGTTAATAAGTTTAAAGAAGACGACCGAAGGGAGCGAGGGGCATTGTGAGCAATAATCATTCTTGTCATAAATTGAGGTTCGTTGAAGGTTAGAACTTTAAATACTAGAAATAATACCTTAAAGTTAATACGGTGGCTAATAGGAAGCCAGTGTGATTTAATCATTAATGATGTAACATGATCGTATTTTTTCGCTTTATGGATTAGTTTTATTGCCGTATTTTGGATTATCTGAAGCCGTCTTTTTTCTTTTTGTGTTATATTGATTAGAAGGGAGTTGCAATAATCGATTTTGGCTATGATCATAGAATGAATTAGTATATTAATGGATTTAGGGTCTAGAAATGTAGAGATTGAGCGTATCAGACGTAGTTTATGAAAACAAGATTTAACTATTTGACTGATGTGATTGTGAAATGTTAGATCAACATCAACCATTACTCCTAAAATTTTTTACATAGGTACTGACTCTAAGGGAATGTTATCGAGGATGAATGAAGACCTTGGCATTAAGTCTTTTTTCCAGGTGAAGAACATAGTTTTAGATTTTTGAATATTTAATGCTAATTTATTTAGAACTTAGCCAATTTTTTATCAAGTCTAATTTTTTTTGATTGCCATTATTTCTTCATCATTTTCCGGGTCAAAAGGGTGAAGAAGTTGAATATCATCTGCATATGAGAATGATGTAAAACCTAGTGATTGAGAAAAGGTGAGTAATGGAGAGAGAAAAATGTTAAATAAGAGAGGTGACAGGATAGAACCTTGGGGTATCCCATAGGAAAATGAATAAGGTTTAGAATAGTCATCATTAAATCTGACACTAGAGGAACGGTTGGAAAGAAAAGAAATTAACCAATTTAGAACTTGACCACCTATACCTAGAGATTCTAGCCGATTAAGTAAAAGATTGTGGTCAATGGTATCAAAAGCCGCAGATAGATCCAGTGAAAAAAGGGCAACGGATTTATGATGGTCTAAGTAATAATGGATATTAGTTACAAGACCAGTCATCGAGTATTCTGTGTTGTGGTGTTTTTGAAAACCGGTTTGATTAGGTTGGAGGGCGTTTGAGGATTTGATAAAGTCTGAAAGTTGTTCAAAGACCATTTTTTCAGTTAATTTCACTAGAAAAGGTAAATTGGAAATTGGGCGGTAGTTAGATGCATCGTCCTGACTGATTTTATGGGTTTTCAGTATTGGAGTAACAATAGCAGTTTTCCAAAAGGTGGGAATGGTTGCAGTGAGTAAACTGTTTTGAATGAGTGAGTGGATGAAAGGACCGAAGCAAGAAAAAATTTTTTTTTAATAAAACGGGGGAATGATTTCTAATCGAGAACCTTTTAGATTGATTTTTTGAAGATTGCCTTCTATATCCTTTAAAGATGCTATTTTAAAATTAATACATTTAGCTGTAGGTATGAAATTGGTTATGTTGTTATCTGTGGGATTGCTTATCTTGTTAACAGCAAAAGTTTGTCGGATAGTGGCAATTTTTTTGCAGAAGTAATCAGCTAGACCCTGTGCTTTTAGAGTGGATATTTGATTAGTATTACTGTTTTTAGTCTCTGGGGTAAAGGATTTTAGGATAGCGAATAGAGCAGAGGAATTTTTTGCTTTTTGAATTTTATTGGCATAATAGGTTTTTTTTGCCTGAGTGATTTTATTTTTGTAGAGGGAAGCAATTTGTTCTTTGGCTAGTGGCCAGCTACTGAAAGAAGTTTCCATCTGCAGCAAAGAGTGGCTCTTATGTCATAGACTGTTGGTTATTTGTCGAGTACACAATAATTACAATATACTGTTAAACTTAGCGGTAGTTTAATAAAAATGAGTGAGATGAGTGACCCCTAAACTTTGTTTTAAGTAAAATTTTGTGTGTTTTTCATTTTTATATAAAATAATAAAACTAGACTTGTGGACAAATAAAATGTGTTAATCATTTGTTTTGGATCACCCTAGTGTACATGCACGTTATTGGCAGCATTATTGCAGAAAGTGGTTAAGCATGGAAGTTAACCCATGTGGACACCTGGATATACAGTGCATTAAAATGAATGGTAATGAAGTCATTCAGTGGCGTAGTGAGGGTGAGAGGCGTCCCTGGTGGTTCCACCCTTTCCTGCCCTCTTCTCCCCCTACCCCTATCCTCTTTCCCCACCCCCTCCTGCCACATAAGCACGCCCCTTCCCCCATACCTCTTCAACGTTCTTGGTGCGAGCAGCAGCCCTAAACTGCTGCTCATGCCAGCATCAGCTCTTCCTCTGATGTCACTTCCTAGGTATGGGTCCAGGAAGTGAAGTCAGAGGGACAGCCAACCCTGGCGCAAGCAGTAGGTTGGGGTTGCTACTCACGCTGGGAACATTAAAGAGGTACTTGGGAAGGGAAGGGGTACTCACACATGGTGATAGGGGGTGAGGAAGGAGCGGGAGTGGAGAGGAGGATGGGTGCTGGCTCCCCCACCAAGATAGCGCCCGCGACAGACTGGCCTCCCCCGATCCCTCTTACTATGCCACTGAAGTCCTTAGATATTCCTCCACAATGCACAGAAGGAAACTGCGGCTTTGAACATGCAATTTTTAGCTAGGTCCAGGGCAGAGAAGAAGGATTGGTCAGAAGGATTTAGTGCCAGTTTTTGAGGTCTAAATAAATTTCACCTTTTTTCAGTGACCAAAACACTTTAAAAGACAAATGGGAGGTAACACCTCAAGCAAAAACGAAAGTGCCAATACATATACGTGCCTGTTCTTCTGTGCATAAATATTGGCCTTGCAAACAGTCTCATATTATGCGAAGAAAATGTGAGGCTAATACAGTATTTATAATACGTGCTAAACAACAGGTACAGATGTGTGCTGGCACTTTCAATTTGAGTCAGATATGTGCACAGCAAGCCACCTTCAGCACAGAGCCTTTGGGTGCATATATCCAGTAGGCTTCCCCTGATTAGCATGCATGTTCTGTGTGCTTGAAATTAGCATCTCATTAGCTTATCAAATCACAGTTTTAATTTTGCAGTAGAAGCTGTGCACACAACCATCTGTGCATGCCTGTCCTGTATAACTTTCTGCATTGACCCCTTAGACTATAAGCCCCCTTGGCGCAAGAAAATATCCACTGTATCTGAAAGCAACTCACCTTGTGCTACTAATGATAAAGGCATGAGCCAAATCCCAAATCCCTTTACCCATCTGATAAAACTATGCTATCTTGCAAATTATTGAACTGAAGATACTTTGCTATCCTTCCCTGTTTTTACTGGTATTTTAAATTATGGCTATGCAAGGGCACATATTATTTAGGTGCAGATAAATACACCGTTTATGCATTCCTCTGGAGCAGTGTTACTAATCAGCAAATGCAGATTATAGCAAGAGCAACTAAACTGCAGCAGTCAACCTCAACCGCAGTCCAATTTTGGCATTCAGTTCAGGTCACGTTATGACTCAGAATACACAAGAAAGCTTAGTAATAATGGAGAACTTTCTCTAAGCAGATGGAACATGACACAAAAGCCACTCATCGCAAGGCTCTGCTTCTCAAGAGTTTCAACTTTTCAAAACCTTTCACTGAATACATCCTTTATTTATTCTGGAATAAAGAGAATACAGTAGATGCACATGATACTGAATATTCGCAACTGCTTATCACAGCCAATTACAATTCAGATCGCTAAGGACTAGAAACAGAAAAAGGAGTTCTTTGATCAAGTTTCTCAGTTTTCTTTGGGGTTTACTGGATGTCCAATGTAAGGTGATACTGACTTTGTGGTGCCATACTGGGACAAACCGCAGGTCCATGAAACCCAGTATCCTGTTTCCAACAGTGGCCAACCCAGGTCACAAGTACCTGGCAAGATCCCAAAGAGTAAAGCATATTTTATGCTGCTTATACTAAAAATAAGCAGTGGATTTCCCCACATCCCTCTTAATAATGGCTTATGAACTTCTCTTTTAAGAAGTTATCAAACCTTTTTTAAACCCTGCTAAGTTAATTGTTTTCACAACGAATTCCAAAGTTTAATTACAAGTTGAGTGAAGAAATATTTGCTCTTGTTTGTTTTAAATCTACTACTGAGTAGCTTCATTACATGCTCGCTAGTCCTAGTATTTTTGGAAAGAGTAAACAAGAGAATCGCATCTACCCGCTCCATTCCACTCAGTATGCTGGCGTTAAAGTCTAGCGTGCACGGCAATTTAGCGTGCACTATTCCGCACATTAAGGCCCTAACGTACCTTAGTAAAAGGAGCCCTTAGTCCAATGATTTTCCACTTTTTTTGTTCTGTCAGAAAAATGCAAAATGAAAAAAAAGTGGAAAATCGCTGGACTAAGTGTATAGCCTTCGATGGAGGCTGCTCCAAATTTGTTGGTTGGGCTGAGAACTTTCAGTGGCCCCTCTTAGTAAAATGACCAAACACTGTATAAGCATAAATAAAATAAATGAGATAAACTTGGAAATGGCAAATTGAAACCTAGTAATAGGCAGCTGGGCTTCAACGCTAAAAAATGTAAGGTCATGCAACTTGGCAGAAAAAATCCGTGCAGAACTTACACCTTGAATGGTGAGACCTTAGCTAGGACTACAACAGAACGAGATTTAGGAGTGATTATTAGTGAAGACATGAAAACTGCCAATCAAGTGGAGAAGGCTTCATCCAAGGCAAGGCAAATGGGTTGTATCCGCAGAAGTTTCGTCAGCCGGAAGCCAGAGGTCATAATGCCATTGTACAGAACCATGGTGAGACCTCATCTGGAATACCGTGTGCAATTCTGGAGGCCACATTACCGTAAAGATGTGCTGAGAATCGAGTCGGTTCAACGGATGGCCACCAGGATGGTCTCAGGGCTCAAGCATCTCTCGTACACGGAGAGGCTGAATAAATTGCGGCTATACTCTCTCTCGAAGAACGTAGGGAGAGGGGAGACATGATTGAGACATTTAAATATATCATTGGTCGTATCGAGGTAGAAGATGATATCTTCTTTCTTAAAGGACCCTTGGCCACAAGAGGGCATCTGCTAAAACTCAGAGGTGGGAAATTTCATGGCGACACCAGGAAGTATTTCTTCACCGAAAGAGTGATTGATCATTGGAATGAGCTTCCGGTGCAGGTGATCAAGGCCAGCAGCGTTCCAGATTTTAAGAGTAAATGGGTTGCCCATGTAGGATCTCTAAGAGGGTAGAATATGGGGATAGGTCATTAGGAACGGGATCTCTAGGAGGGTAGAATTAGGGGGGTGGGTCAGTGGAGTGGGCAGACTTGATGGGCTATGGCCCTTTTCTGCCATCATTTTCTATGTTTCTATGTTTCTACAATATCAGAAATATACACATTAAAAAGTACTATAGAACAACCATTTAACAGAAATATGATAACTGTCAATACAGGCAATCCCTGAGTTACAGACCCCTGACTTAAGTACAACTCATACTTAAGAATGTAGTTGCGGCTTCATTTAATTTCACTGAGCATATTTCCAGTGGCATAGACTCCTACACTTCCCCTGCAGCAGATTCAGGAATGATGCATGGCCACATTAAGAACAGTGTGTGGTTGTGCATGCTGTACCTTAGAGAGAACACTGGTAGGGACCATTGGCCCTTTTGTCCAGCTGAGAGCAGAGGTAAGCAGCAAGAATCTTAAGCTCTACAAGTTCTGAGTTACATACAAATCTGACTTAAGAAAGCTTTAAAAACGTAACTCATTCTTAACCTGGGGACTGCCTGAATAATACATCATAATAGACAGCATGGAAGAACATTCAAATAACCTAGATATGACAAAATGTCAGCATAATACCCATGAAACACCAAATAAGCAGACATTGGAACGTTTAAAAAAACCAGATATGATGCTAATGCTGTTCTTACAATACTGGGGGGGGGGGGGAGGGAGGGGGAGAAGGCACAGGGATAGAGATAACACCTTGTCAACAAATCTCAATGATTATATTACAACCATTGCCAAAGCAAGAGAATTAAAATCCACATAAAACAAAACAATAAACACAGAGAAAGTCAAAAATCGAAACAAATGTAAGGTTTGAGTCATAAGCTGTAGTCAATTTCTTTTTGACAGAGTTTAAGAACCTGCAAGTGATTACAGGCTAATTCTCTGACCTATAACCCAGTGAGGATCTGAAATTATTTGACTTGACCAAACTGAAAAGATTAAAGCTCCTTGAAAAAAATACTAATGAATTTAGAGTCAAAAACTGAGACCAATCCCTTCTGGATCTTGTGAATGAGATCAATAGATTGTATGATGTATAATATAGGGAAGAAAGAATAGGTAAAACTGACATCCAAGTGTGTGTGGGAAACTATCAAACAACTGGCTGCCCCTAAATGGGAAGATTAATCTCTTCTCCTCTCTCTCTCTCAATATGTCCATAGAGAGAAATTGCATGCCACTGTCTGTAGCTCATTTCCATTGAATTTAACTCCCTGTGTTTGCTTGGGCTCACTTTTTTTTAGAGCTCTGCTACCTGCTGTAGAGCATAACAGAACATAACGTAAAATCTATTTCTTAACCGCATTATGAGTTCTATGTGGTTTACAAAAGATTAACTAAAAGAACTACAAATAATGAATAGGGAACCTGAAAATTAAAATTAAAACCCTCTATTGTAAAGACAATGGCATGCTAACTACATTAATACACTCTTGGAGGCCTAGGCAGGACTTAGCTGGTTAAATTTATATTATTTAGTGGGAAAACTTCAAGTGTTGCCCTGTCTATGCCTCGCAGGTAACCCTATAAAGAGATCTTCAAACTGTTGCCTTTAACTGAGGTCAGCTTGAGCTCTACCAGGAGGGAAGATTACTAAGAAGGGGGAGTAAGAGCACACAAAAGAGGATATGCCATTGAATGAGAAAGGAAAATACAGGATTATAAAGGGAAATATCCACTCATACATTTCCTCCTCACACTGATCCCTTCTCTCACAAACACCTCACCCCATCTCCCAAAGCCCTTCAGGTCCCATCACACATAACATTCCCGTCTATCCTCTCACTGCCCTTCTGCCACCTTCATTTTTCACAATCTCTATCCTCCACATCCCCTCAGTCATTTTCTTCTCCCTAAAGTTGCCACCTTCCACAGTCTCCATCTCGCTTCCCATGACTCCCTCATTGACTCTTGCCATCCTTCCTCTTCCCCACACACTTTGGAGTAAATTTTCTATTACTGCGTTTAACTTAGGCGTGCTTTGGACGTCCGATGTAAGTGAATAATTACGGAGTTAAGGGCCTTAATTAATGTTAATTGGGAAATAAACGACACATAGACGTCCCTAAGAGGTAGTTGATGGACTGACGTCTACAGAAAGCATAGTCCCGTCTCCAGCTCTGGACGTGGGCGTTCCGTGGGCATTCCGTGGGCGTGCCAAATGGGGACACTAGATAGGCGCTACCTGAGCGAACGCCTGCGTCTAAATATCGTGTATTATGTAGATGTAAGAAACCCTGGTCTAACTTGGATTTCAATGCCGTTTCAACTTTCGTAATTGCGGCTCTTTGTTAGACGTGAGGCAGACGTTCGCTGTGTTTTTCATCAATAACTCCAATAGTGAGTTTGAATAGGTAATTTTCATCTTTTCTCTGTCCTAATAAATATAATGTCAATAGAACACATTATATTGCATGGATAACAAACCACATTTCTGCCCGAACAATAATATAATTTACACATGGCTTTTACAACCCCCTTTTTTTTCTCAACAAACAGCATTGCAATCGGCTCTCTTTTGAAAGCAAAGAAAAATCAGCACACATTATCAGCACTTAAAAAAAAGAATAAACAGATACACACCTTAACATTCAAGCTTCCCTCATTGCAAAATGGAGGTCTTCAGTTGCACAAAACTGACCTCATTGTGACCTCATCAATCTGCACCTTCAAAGTAGTATGCCACAATTAAAAGATGTGCTGGGTGTAGAACTCACAACCTCTGGATGTTAGGAGCATAGGCTGGCTCCTAACACATAGAGCTACAGCTGCTTCTACTTAGGTCCATCTCACCACCCTTTCATATCATACTTGACTGAGCTGTCTATGCTCATTAGCTATCATATCAGGATGAACTCAAATAAGTTTAAGCAAAGGAATGCCTAAAGATTTGGAAGGTTTTCAAGTAGAAAACAAATATCAAATATGTATTAAAGAATTGCAGCACAAATGATGCTGATCGGTAAGGGCAAAAAAACACCACTTTTCCGGGTATGACGCCTAAACGGAACAGATTACTTACAGTCATATATCCATTAGTACAGTGCTTAGAATAAAGATTAGCGTGTGAGAAAAATGGAGCTCCACCTCACATGCATTCAAGCACACTTGGGAATATGGGTTTGGGGCTCAGTGAAAGCAGTGCTTTTAACCATTGAGCTACCACTCTTTTGTCTCAGCCTACTATGACATTATAGCTAAACTCCTTTTCCCTTAGCACTTCACTAAGATATGATATGACAAGGGAGCCAGAGATGTTGGAGCAAAAGTTGCTGTAGCTCAGTGAGGAAAGGTACTCTCTACCAATCTTCCGGGCTTTGAGGGTTCAAATCCCAGCCTGTATTTTACTTGTGGCATATCTACCTTCCAGGTGCACTTTGATGATGCTTTCCACTTCTTATAGGAGTTGAATATAACATTACTGTACAACTTTGCTGTGTAGCAGAAAAATAAACTTTTCCCCCTTCCATGCTAAGAATTTGAGTTCAACTCATCTTATATTTCTCCTTTTAAACATGGCATACTTTGCTAGTTTTTATCATGGTAAAGTATACATTTCTGAAATGGTGAAGAAACAATAATATACAACTGCAGTGTTTTGTCTCTTAGCAGAATTAACGGCCTATAAGAAGCGGTATAAGCAAATCCAAACTGCTATAAGCACAAGAAAGCATTTCTAGCTCTACACGGTAATGCTCCTGTTCTGAGCTCTGACCTCTGAAACTCCCTGGTTTGACTCCCACCTTTGCTCATTTTAATAAGGTCCTAGTTTTTTCCTATTAGCTCTTATAACAGGGTCTACATGGTGGACTTTGCCATTTGTAAGGTGCACATTTCCCTTTCCAGGCAAACCTATTTTCAACTTACCATGGCTCGGACATCCTAAGCATTGATGAGAGGAAACCTTTCCTCTGACAGCAAGATGACATTTGTGGATCGCCTGGTTAATGTGCTCTCATCACATCTGAGAGGGTTTACTCATAGAGCTAAAGTTAATTCTTTGTAGAATCAAATTACAGGCAAGTTAAAATCAGGTGAGGAATGGTTCTGTGTATTAACTCATTGATAAAAATAGGTCGGGTGTGTTGGGGGAGGGGGAAACACTGCCATTCAGTGGACATCCAATCAGTGTACATGGTTCAGATGGAAAACTCCTAATGAGTGCCTAATAGCTGCCATTTTTAATAAGGAGTCTAAAGGTATGTTAGCAGCTCTGTTACTTCTAGGTGTGTGTTCTGCCACAACTTCAGTATTTAATTTTGGAGACATAGGTCTTTGTTAACAGTTTCTCTCTATTCTTCATTTCAGGTTAACTCTGCTCATCACCTATGTGTTTGCCAGAGAGAGACCAGAAGAGCAGCTCAGCACACCAGCTTGCACCTAGCCAAACAGTTGTAGGTGAGAATGATATATGGTAACCTTTATTTGCTTACTCTACTATTCTTCACTTGAGTCACTCTTCTGATGAGTGAAATAAATGTTCACAAAGCTAACATGTTTCACACTTCTATTGTTCTCTTCACACAGGTATCCTTGATGACTTTCAGGAACAATAGTAAATTGATAATGTTGGCCTCATAGAACACCATGGCACGCATTCCTGCTGTTATATGCACACAAACTTTTTGTTTTCAGTTAGTCTATTCCCTCACATGAGTTCTAAACAGTAGCAGTGGAGGATTACAGGTGATATTAACCCACACCATCAGCGAGTTAAAGCTATTGCTTTAACAACTATACCACGGTGACATCTAAGCAGCTCAACATAAATGAGGTTAACACATTGCTTCAGGGAAGGGAGGACAGATATGGACCTTGGGGGTTTAACCCCCCTGTTTGTGAACCTTGTGTAAACCAGCTTCTCCTCTTTTCTGTTTTCAGGTGTCTTAGACAGGCAACTGCAGTATTGTCAGATGGAGTTTTGTATTACTGAGAGCAGTGCAGCTGTGAGCATCTTTGTGGTTTCCACACCTGCTTAACCAAAATAGTGCAGCTCAAGAACCAGGAGGATAGATTGAGGTATGTGGCCTTTACTTCCATCACCTTCCGTGAAAGGAAGAAAAACCCACATGTCTCATTTGGATTCTCCTGGTGTGGAGCCAACTCTTACTAGCAGTAACCCTATTCCTCAACAACAAATCTACCACAGTGACTTATATTCTCTTCCTTATGTAGCCATTTACTTTGGAACAGGGACTGGCTTACTTTGCACATCATAGCTGAGATGTCGTCATCTACCTACAGTTGCATATACCCTTGCATTCACTTGCTTCTTTCCTAGATTCTGCAATGATTTGACATCAGAGTGGCTAGCAGGTAATAGAATGAATGACAGACCCCAATAAAGATTGTCAAACTTTCTATATGTCACCTTGTTGTTATATTGAAAAGGGCCCATTCAGCAGTCCCTCCTGAACCCCTATCTACCTTGGACTCTGTCCACTAAACTGCTGATGCTACAAGGTTAAAACCACACAGGAAAGTTTAAACTATAAAAAAAATTTTTATTCAAATATAAAACTTTTTTTAAAATTTAAACTTTTGAACAAAATAACTATTTACATAACACATAACGCAGGGAAAGAGGGTGGGTGCCCCCCAAGAGCAGCTTGAGCTACCTCAGGCGAGGGGGCGGAAGAGGTGCAGTTATTGAGAGGGTGTATGGCTGCTGGCACCATGCCCTTTTTCGGCTACCAGCCGCAAGAGGGCATGTTACATCCTCTCAACACACCCTCTCAATACCTGCACCTCTTCCAAGAGGGCAGAGTAGGGCTCTATCTCCCTGACCACCCCCTCCTGAGGCTGGTCGGGCTGCTCCTGGGGGGGAACAGCAAGGAAAGGGGGTGGGATGGGAACAGGAAGAGCAGGAGAGTGAGGGGAAGGGCTATGGGTGGGGAAAGGGGAAGGTCCAACAGGGGATGGTGGTGGTGGTCCTGGAGGTAGTGGTGGGGCAGGAGGTGGGGGTCCAGGGGGCAGTGGTGGGGCAGGCGGTGTGGGTGGTCCTGAGGGCTGCCAGGCCTCCTCCTCCTCCTCCTCTTCCATCTCCTCTTCCTCCTCCTCCTCCGCCGAGGACCAGGGTGGGGCTCCCTCCATTAGTTGCGGGGCCTCCTGAGGGGGTGCCTGCGCTGCTGCTTGACAAGAGAGAAATAGGATACAGTCAGATATGTCCACAACACTTTTGAACATGACATTCTTTACTACGTTATTTTCTTCAAATGCTAATAACAGGATGCAAAGCACCTACTCCACTGTAAACATCAAAATGTAGCGTAAGTAAGTGAGGCAAGTAGAACACCATAACGCCATTGTGACATGATATCACAATAGCAGCTTTACTGCAGATTTTATGATTAAGAATGGTTTACAGCTACTCAAGCATTTTCAACTATTTATTCTGGTAGGCTGATCACAAAGAAATACACGCTGGACTCATTACTCACCGGCTTCAGCGCGCAATTCCTCCCTCACCCCCTCAAGGGAGGCCCGCTCCTGGCGCCTCAGCAGCCGCCCCCTTTTCCTGAGATCCTCAACCTGGATAATAGAGAGAGAGAGAGAAAGAACAGAGAGGGAGGGATATGATGAGTGCCATCTAGCACTGTGGCATAACATGTTTACTTAAGTATTGACCTCTATAAGCACATAAAAATGGAGTACGCTACCCTCCAAGAGCCCCTATCCGCTTTGCTGCCTGCCTCCACCCCTTTCTGCCACATGTTTTACATGAATGTATTCACGTACTCCAGCATTTTCCCCTTTTTGTGCTGGAGGCATCGCTATCTCTCTACTGTACCTGGGACAGTGGGGGGGGGGGGGGTGACATGGCCAGCATCACTAGGAGGAGTGTGGGATTGAACTCACAACCCCAGGGTGCTGAGGCTGTTGCCTATCAGCACTGCCCCACATTACAGCATGTCCTGGTGAGCTTACAATCATGCAGCAGGGGCAATAAAATAGTTTGGTCAGAAGGAGCAGCGTGGCTTGAAACCCCTGACGTCAGGGTACTGATGCTGTCACTTTAAACGTCATGCCACTATCTCCCTAGACCAGCAGATTGATACAGGAAAGTTGAAGGTATTTGAAATGACATAGCAGCACTTTAATATATTTGTTTTCCTTTGGCAAAGTTGATTTCAAGATGTTTCTATTACAAATGCGATGTTCATGACCCAAAAATTAGTTTTGTGCATGTTGTGAATGGAATAGATGCCTTCTAGGAGCTGAATTTGTCATTTAAAATCCTACTACTGCTTCTTTGGGATGTGCTTTAATTTCAGTATTCAATGTAAAAGATTTATTATGCACAATTGTAGATTTTAAAAGGAATCAAGATTTACCCACAATAACATGACCAATTTGATTGAGACAGGTTTCCATCATCATTACATGATTATTTGTGAGGGCCTGACTTGGAATACTTACTTCCCTGGGACATGAGGCTCTTCTGTTATACCGCCGGGTCAGGCGGGTCCAGGAGTTCCTGAACTGCAGGTATGACCTGCGATGGCCTGCCACTCTAAAACAGTGGTGCTCATGGACCAAAAAGAGCCTGGCCAGCAGCCTGGAGTCCTCAGTACTGAAGTTTGGCTGTCTCCTGGCAGCCATTTTAGGAGAAATAACTGTGTATGAAGAACGGGTGATTCTATGATGTCACAACGCAAAAAAACACGATGACGTTTTTGTGCCACTTGGGCGTGCTTGCAGCGGCCGCTCCGCGCTACATCAACACTGTTGATTACATCCTAAAGCACGCCGATATCGCTGTTATACAAAAAAGTATAGCAGAACGCTTAGAAGCTTACCATGTAAACCTAATGAAACTTCACCTCCCCCAAACACAATGACAAGTTATAAATTAAATAAATGAAGATTGGGAAGTGAGGTTCACATATTTTAGCTTAGCTATGCATGTTAGGGTGGGTGAAAAAAAAATGAATATTATGTCTTTGGTAACCTTAGTCAGGACTTGAACCCCTGCCCTTTGGAAGATACATGCAGTGCTTTTAAGCACTTGAGCTATGTTGGGGATTTGGGAATGGGAGTCTCCAGAAATGACTTTAGGTACAAGCTTAGAAGCTTACCATGTAAACCTAATGAAACTTCACCTCCCCCAAACATAATGACAAGTTATAAATTAAATAAATGAAGATTGGGAAGTGAGGTTCACATATTTTAGCTTAGCTATGCATGTTTGGGTGGGTGGAAAATAAAAAGAATATTATGTCTTTGGTAACCTTAATCAGGACTTGAACCCCTGACCTTTGGAAGATACATGCAGTGCTTTTAAGCACTTGAGCTACGTTGGGGACTTGGGAATGGGAGTCTCCAGAAATGGCTTTAGGTACAAGCTTTGACAAGGGGTAATCATTGCAAGTATCTACAGGTGTATTTGATCTGAGAACACCCAATGAACGTCCAAAACGATTTCAAAATTCTAACGGCTTCTATGACGTCAGATGCTACTTTATGGTTAGGGTTAGGGCTACAGTTAAGTAGCTCGGTAGCTCAGTGAGTAAACGCGCTGTACCAATCATCCATAGGTTGTGAGTTCAACTCCCGGCTTGTCTTTTACTTGATTATAACTTTTACTTGATTATGCTGCAGGAGTGTGTTGTTGGGGTGTTGCAGGGGTGTCTAGGATGACAGAGAATAGTCACTTGCATTTTCAACAATGCATTTGAATTTCTTAAGATGAAACCTTAGTGAGCCGGGGGAGGAAGGTCACCGCAGCCTCGCGCCTCAGATGAAAAGGTTAATTTTTGAGGGACTGTGTAAGCTGATCTGGGACAGTCTTCAGCGACTCAGAGCCCTCCTCCCGGCTGGGCAGAAGGAGGAGGCTTTGGCGGTGGTGGTTTTGGTGGTGAGTGAGGGCGGGAGGGGGGAGTCGCCTGGCTGCTGCATCTGCACTCCTGCTGGCCACAGACCTACTGATCACAGAGCAGAGATCACAGAAGCACGCAGGTATGTGCGCATGCGTGGCTAGGGTTTTATTATATAGGATATACACCTATCGCATCTCATTTTCATCACAAACACATTAGCGAGACTATACACAATACATTACAAAGTTGAGCTTGGGTTTGATAAAATAAACAGCATAATTTTGACTCTGTATTACATTTATTGAACCATTCTTAAGAATATGGGTGTTGCATCCGTGACAACAGTGCTTTACACCATTGAGCTACCAGTCTTTTGCCTCAACTAACTGTGATATGATAGCTAAGTAGAGTATACTTTAGCACATCACTAAGGTATGCTATGACAGGGGAACCATAGACACAGGTGTAGGTCAGTGAGTAAAAGCACTATATCAATCATCTGTAGGTTGTGAGTTCAACTCCCGGCTTGTCTTTTACTTGTGGCATATCTACCTTCCAGGTGCATCTTGATGATGTCACAATGAGATCAGCATTGTGCTGCTTGCTACTTCCTCTTCCTGTGAACTAGAAGCCACATTCAGGTCTAATCTGTGTTTTGATTCTGTTTCTAAGTTGGGCCAGTGTAAGTTATGGGATTTACCTTTGTTCTGAAGAATGAGCTGATTGTTGCAATGTTTTAAGACCAGGAGAGTGTTCTTTCGAGCAAGATATCACTTCTAAACTATCCTCTCTGAAATAATGTCTCTGGGAAATCGAGAGAAAGCTTATTGGATGACTTAGGGTGCCTTTCCTGCCAGTCTTTGTGGAACTTAAACGAAGTTTATATGGTGTTCAAAGTCCTATCCTTTCCACTTCTAATAGGAGGTGAGTATGACATTTCTGTACAGCTTTCTGTGTAGCATACATCTACCGGTTCCCACCTTCCATACTGATAATGTAAGTTCAACACCCACTCAGTACGTTTCATCTTCTAGTTCTCCTTTGAAACATAACATATTTTTTTTCCTTGTATTAATGGTAAACTGTACAATTCTGATATCCTAGAGGAAAAAGATACAACACAGCAGTGTTCTCTGTCTGCCATTCCCTACCTCACAGATATTGCTAGATCAACTAATATATAGTTTACAAAATGGTATACTGTGTTTTAGTTATCTTTTTCATCATCCTATACTTACAATGCTGAATGAGTGATAATAAAGAGTATAAATAAAGTATAATCTAAAAAAAAAAAAAAACCGTACCCACGTCTATCACGGGTCCATTGGAGACGTTAATGACGTTTCAGAAACCTGCGTCTATTTTGCGCGAAGAGGTTGTAGGGACGTCTACCGCACGCCTAAGTACCGTTTGATTGACACTTGCGTTTGCCGGACGTCTAAAGCATGCCTATGTTAGACGTACTCAGTGGCGTACCTAAGGGGGGGCGGGGGGGGGGGGCGGGCCGCCCCGGGTACCAGCTCATTAGGGGTGCTCGAGCCTTGGAGTCATGGCCCGGGAACTTCCCTGCTATGGCCCGACTCCAAGGCTTCCGCGAGTCCCCGAAGTGATCCTGCCTGAGCCCTCTCTTTAACTTCCATTCCCCCACGGCCACACACCCCGTCGCCGTCGGAGCTTGGTCAGCAACTTCCGGTTTCCGGCTGGGTGGAAGCAAGAAAGGGAGCCCGAGCCGCAATTAAGGCAGGAACTGAGGGTGAGTATCGCTGGGCTGCTTGGCGGTGGTTTTATTATTTTTTTTTTCTGCCCGAATCAATTTTTTAAAAACCCCAAAATCGGCCTCCCGAATCATCAACTGCCCCTCCCTCCCTAAAGCAGGATCAGCAACTTCCTCTTGCTAGCCGGCTCCTGCTTTAGAGTGCGAGGGGGGAGGGTCAGTTGGGAATTGCTGCAATGTCCTGCTTCCCCTCTGGCCTCCTGACCCGTACCTAATTGCATTAGACAGTACTAGATGGGGGGTGTAGGCCTTAAGGGGTGGGGTAAAGACCTTCGGGGGGTGTAGGCTTTCAGGGGGGGACAGATCTTTGGGTGGGGGGGTGCAGGCCTTCAGGGGAGATGCAGGCCTTCAGGGGGGTGCAGGCCTTCAGGAGGTACAGACCTTCAGGGGGGTGCAGGCCTTCAGGGGGGGTGCAGGCCTTCAGGGGGGTGCAGGCCTTCAGGAGGTACAGACCTTCGGGGGGGGTGCAGGCCTTCAGGGGGGTGCAGGCCTTCAGGGGGGGTGCAGGCCTTCAGGGGGGTGCAGGCCTTCAGGAGGTACAGACCTTCGGGGGGGTGCAGGCCTTCAGGGGGGGTGCAGGCCTTCAGGGGGGTGCAGGCCTTCAGGAGGTACAGACCTTCGGGGGGGGTGCAGGCCTCCAGGGGGGTGCAGGCCTTCAGGGGGGGGTGCAGGCCTTCAGGAGGTACAGACCTTCGGGGGGGGTGCAGGCCTCCAGGGGGGTGCAGGCCTTCAGGGGGGTGCAGGCCTTCAGGGGGGTGCAGGCCTTCAGGGGGGGTGCAGGCCTTCAGGAGGTACAGACCTTCGGGGGGGGGTGCAGGCTTCCAGGGGGGTACAGGCCTTCAGGGGGGTACAGGCCTTCAGGGGGATGCAGGCCTTCAGGGGGGTGCAGGCCTTCGGGGGGGTGCAGGCCTTCGGGGGGGGTGCAGGCCTTCGGGTGGGTGCAGGCATTCATGGTGGGTGCAGGCCTTCGGGATGGGTTTAGGCCTTCAGGGGGGACAGACCTTCGGGTGGGAGGTAAAGTCCTTCGGGGGGGTGCAGGCCTTCAGGGGTGGGGTGTAGCCCTTCGGAGGGGGGACAGACCTTCGGGGGAGGGGGGTCCTGGTGTAAAAGTACACAGAGGGAGAGAGGGAAGGGGGGGTTCAAAGATACGTGCATATGCCGGTTCATAGACAATTGCGCGCAAGACAATCGCACGCGGACAAAATCGCGCAGACAACTGGGCGCGAGACAACTGAGCGCAAGACAAATGAGCGGAAGACAATTTAGCGTTAAGACAAGTGAGCGCAAAGACAACCGAGCGTGAGACATTTGAGCACAAGACAATTGAGCGGAACTTATTTACCGAAATGTGCACGAGCGGGACAACTGAGCGCAAGACAACTGAGCGCAAGACAACTGATCGCCAGCAACTGAGCGCAAGACAACTGAGCGCAAGACAACTGAGCGCCAGCAACTGAGCGCAAGACAACTCAGCGCAAGTCAACTCTGCGCAAGACAACTGAGCGCAAGACAACTGAGCGCCAGCAACTCAGTGCCAGCAACTCAGGTGCCACTGCGCTGAGCTCAGTTGTCTGTGCGCAGCCTTTGTCCTGGCGTGGTCTTGACCTGACACTGTTAAAGCAGAGATCGCGATTGTCTTGCGCGCAATTGTCTATGAACCCTGAGCGCCAGCAACTGAGCGCAAAACAACTGAGCGCCAGTAACTGAGCGCAAGACAACTGAGTCTTGCCAGCAACTGAGCACAAGACAACTCAGCGCAAGACAACTCAGCGCCAGCAACTCAGGTGCCACTGCGCTGAGCTCAGTTGTCTGCACGCGGCCTTTGTCCTGGCGTGGTCTTGACCTGACACTGTTAAAGCAGAGATGATAGGAATGGGAGAGGGACAAGGACAGCAACATAACTCATAGGGACAGGATGGTGAAATTTAGTTCCTGTGTCATTCTCATATTTGAACAAGAGTTTAATAAATCAAAGTAACAGGGTGGCCAGGTTACCCAGTTCCAGGCTGCAGATTTTGGGATAGTTCTCAGTTTTTGACCCAGGTGTTTTGTCCCGTTACCAGACACATTCATTAGGGAATGTGAGATCTGTAATAGTGGAAGGTAAATGGGCATAGTGGGTGTTTGCATTGGGGTCATAATGAAATGCCCATAGTCTGATGCCTGCAGTGTCTATTCATCTGATCCATCTGTCAAATGCTAAATTTCATTATTTCTAAGTAATCATTTATTTGTGTTTGTTTTGCATGATATGTTTGTTTTATGAATTCTCAAAATTTTGTAAAGCTGAATTCGCTTAATGATCTTTACATGACAGAATATATGTTTTAAGTGTTTATGAAGGTCATTATCTCTTTTTCTTTGTTTGTTTAAATTGTTATTCATTTTCAAACTTACAATAAGTGTCTTCACGCTCTGTCGTCTTCACGCTCAGTTGTCTTCAGGTCCAACAGATTCCAAAGATTAAAGACAAGCTTCACTGAAACCCCCCCCCCCCCCCCCCCCCCCGAATAAAAACCAAACAAAACTGTCCACAATTTGTTTGCAGTCTTCTAGTTATTAAGTTTATGAAGTGTCTTAATATGTTAAAAGAGAATAATAACCAATTTGTTAAATGGCAACCTTAGTCATTATAAGTCATTAAAAGTTCATAATGTCATTGGAGTTTGTGAGTGTAAAATAAATTCTGGAATCAATCAATAGTTGTATTATAATGCTTTTATTTCTGGGTAACTGTATTATTGAAGAAAGCATAATACAGTGAGCATAGGTCTCCCAGGGCAAAGTTAAATGCAAAGTAAGTATTATTGAACACAAGTAAACAGAAAGAGAAGTATTTTGTATGCTTGAGAGTCAGTGTTTGAACTGGAGGATGTAAAAGGCTATGAACTTTAAAAGATCATATATAGAGATACATACATAAATCTAGTCCATATAGAGTATGTTTTGTTCAATGCTAAAGTATTGTTCCCCATCAAGCACAGGAACATTTGAAAAATGGACATAGTGTGGAGAAAACTGACTCTGGTTCTCATTCAGTCAGTGTGTGTGTGTGTCTGTGTGCAGTGTGAGCCACAATAGTGGTCGCTGAAACAGGGGTGGTTGGTGGTGAGGTACTTAGATTAACTGAGTACTTTGCAAAAATGTCATAGATTCACAGAGAAGATGGCTTCCTATTATGGATTTTGTGTGCAGAAACACAAATTCTCCAAGCGTGAAGTACTCTGATTAACTGAGTACATGTCGCTCAATGCTAAACTGCTATTCCCCATCAAGAGGAAAGTTAGAAATATAGGTGAAATGGACTGGGCCTGGGGCAAACTGGCGCACCTGTTCAATGCACTCAGGAAGTACGTATTAAATACATGCTATTACTTCAGGAGACCAGTGCCCCTGTTTTATTAATGGTAAGTACTTCTGGATTTAAAGCAAACTAAATGTGCATCTCCTCACAAGAGGCATACAGGGAGATGGGTGACTAAAATTATGCCAGGTGTACACCTTATACATCTATGACATTGTGTGTGCACAATGTGAAAGATGTTAACATATCACGTCTATGCATTTCATTTCATTTATACTTAAAGGATTAAGAATGATAAGTGTTCTACTCTATTAAGAACATCTCTAAACAAGATAAGCTGTCAATCTTGTAGCATTACAAATTCTACCTAGTTGACACAGCCATGTAAATTAAAAGTTATGTTTGATAAGGTTTTGCATTTATCCTGTACGCAGTTGTCCTTTATTTTCAATAAACTGTATATTAAAATGTCTTTTTAAAAGTATCATAGATATGATGTCACATTTTTCTGATCATCAAAGGAGAGCTGGCAAGCCAAGTGCAGACATGGGAGCTGAGACGGTAGGAGGCAGGCGAGTCATGAAGCTGGAGAATTCAATTGTGAAGTTGTAGTCACAGCTGCTGCGACACAGGAGGCTGGAGGGCAAAGAAAACACTGCAGTCAGGGAGGAGAGAGAGAGGGAGGGTGAGGGAGAGAGAGCCACTCACAGGAGGACTGAAGATCCCACGAGACGGTAGGAGGCAGGCGAGTCATGAAGCTGGAGAATTCAATTGTGAAGTTGTAGTCACAGCTGCTGCGACACAGGAGGCTGGAGGGCAAAGAAAACACTGCAGTCAGGGAGGAGAGAGAGAGGGAGGGAGGGAGGGTGAGGGAGGCTGAGGGAGAGAGAGCCACTCACAGGAGGACTGAAGATCCCACGAGACGGTAGGAGGCAGGCGAGTCATGAAGCTGGAGAATTCAATTGTGAAGTTGTAGTCACAGCTGCTGCGACACAGGAGGCTGGAGGGCAAAGAAAACACTGCAGTCAGGGAGGAGAGAGCGAGGGAGGGTGAGGGAGGCTGAGGGAGAGAGAGCCACTCACAGGAGGACTGAAGATCCCACGAGACGGTAAGAGGCAGGCGAGTCATGAAGCTGGAGACTGTAGGTGGAGTGGGGTGGGTAAGTTGGGAACGGATGTGAAGGGGTGGGAGTGTGGATGGGGGTGGATGAAAAGGGGGGAAGAAGGGGAGGGAGTTTTTTTGTCATTTTTTTGTTTTTTTTCTGGGAGGGCTGAGGGCAGGAGGGGGAGGGAGTGAGGCAGGGGGGGAAGAAGGGGAGGGAGGAGTGGTGACAAGAGGGTGCAGCTCCCTCGGTAACAGCGGGAGCCATTCACAGGGTGGGCGGGGTGGGAAAGGCACCACGAAGTGCTTCAAGCAACACCTGTAGTGCCCCTGTCACGTCACGGATGTGTCGGATGGACTCCTCAGCACAGTTGTTAATGTTCTCCACCCATGCTAAGATGGTAACCACCGCCGTGTAAATGTCCTCCGC
Organism: Geotrypetes seraphini; assembly: GCF_902459505.1. Classification (NCBI taxonomy): domain Eukaryota; kingdom Metazoa; phylum Chordata; class Amphibia; order Gymnophiona; family Dermophiidae; genus Geotrypetes; species Geotrypetes seraphini. The sequence continues at coordinate 205,239,927 of NC_047088.1, forward strand.
TGTTACAGAACTGGGCGGAGGATCTGTGTTTGTATGATACCTGCAAAAGAAAATGGTATCCATTGCCTTTATAAAACTATAAACCATGAGCATACTCTTATTTTTTTTTTTTAATCTTTATTCATTTTCAATGACACATCATGTGTACAAGAATCAAAACATTAAAATGAAATACATCACATGTCAATCTGTCTATATTATCACATAATAGATATAAGTACCTCCCTTCCCACCCCACTTCCCCACTCTTACTTTTCCCAATATGAATAATAGTATAATTTAGAACCCCTCCCAACTATAAGACGGTGTATCTTTAAATAGAAAATAGTGTGTATTCATTACAGTAAGATGTTAATGGCTCCCAAATTTTATTAAAATTATTACAACTTCCCTTTTTTATTGTTACTGTTCTTTCCATTTTGATAATGTGACATAATGAATTGCACCCGAAACTATATACTTGAGTGTATATGATCTTTCTAATTATTACTTATATGTTGAATGGTGACTCCAGTGCTGATAATTTCCTTTTTTTTTCTCATGGACTTACCCAATAATATTGTATCATTAGATAATGCGACACTCAAATTAAACATATTCAGATACTAGTGTTGCTGGCATAAGAGTTTTTACTTCATGCCAACATGTTTCTTTACATCTTTATTACTTTTCAATTCTATAACTCCATCCAATTACGCTTCCAATTAATATCCATCATCACATTATACATAATCTTAATACCATAACTCAACCTTCTCGCTCTTTTAACATGCGGGAAAACTAAGCGCAAGACGGATGCAAAACCCGCAGGTCCTTAAAAACCTGCGTTCCGCGCCACTTTTCAGGTCCCTGCCACTTTTAGTCTCTGGCTCTGACAGGGCTGTATGAGAATTTAACTCTGATGGATCCTAGCATGGGGAGGGGAAAGCATTAGGATCCGTCAGAGTTAAATTCTCATACAGCTCTGTCAGAGCCAGAGACTAAAAGTGGCAGGGACCTGAAAAGTGGCGCGGAACGTGGATTTTTAAGGACCTGCGGGTTTAGATCCGGGAGGTCCGTAAGGTCCGTGTTTTACGGTTACGGGACCAAATCGCGCGAGACAATGGCGCGCCGACAACCGAGCGCAAAGTTGACGGCGCGCCGATGAGCATTCCATTATATCTAAACATACCCACATAAAAATATAAGCATCCCCAATCTAAACAATTCATAGTGAATTTGGCTGATTTTTAAACTTCTATCCTCGCTTTTGTTCCGATTGTGAAGCACGCGGTCGGCGCGCGCGTGAGCACCGCAAATGTAAATATGTAAATATCAACATACCCTATATAAACTTTATAATCAATTGCGCTGAGTTTTATGATCATCCCCTCCCTTTTCTTGCGCACCGCAAATGTAAATATGTAAATATCAACATACCCTATATAAACTTTATAATCAATCGCGCTGAGCTTTATGATCATCCCCTCCCTTTTCTTGAGCGTGAACCGGACCGATTGTGAAGCACGCGGTCGGCGCGCGCGTGAGCACCGCAAATGTAAATATGTAAATATCAACATACCCTATATAAACTTTATAATCAATCGCGCTGAGTTTTATGATCATCCCCTCCCTTTTCTTGTGCGTGAACCGGAAATATAAATATCAACATACCCAATATAAATGGTTCCTAGTCAGTTCATCCACAGTTTTATAATCATACCCTGCCTTTTGTTGCGCGTGAAGTGCAAATATAAACATACCTGTAAATGAAGAAACGTGGAAGTATGTTCACTCTCACCAGAGGCGAGAAAAATCCGCGCAAGACAAATATTCGTTATAGATCAAGTACTAGCAAAACCAGATCTTTACCTATAACGGACACGGTCAGGCAGCGAAAGGAAGGCGGGCTGTTCGGAGGACATATATAATGTGGAAATGTAACCATAGTAACGAAAATGCATTCACGTGACTTGTATTTAAATGCTGTTCGGAGAATACATATCATGAGATAACATAACCATGGTAACAAAAATGCATTCACATGACTTATATTGAAAACGCAAAGAGTCAAGGGAATCATACTGACCACGCGTTGACGTGATGACGTGTTCACGTGCTGTACGTGCGCATGTCCTTTGATTGGCAAGCGGCCTCTAGTGGCGCGCTGAATTGTCTTGCGCTGAGTTGTCGCTGCGCTCAATTGTCTAGCGCGCAAATGTCTTGCGCTGAATTGTCTTGGCGCTTAGTTGTCTTGCGCTGAATTGTCTTAGCGCTGATTTGTCTGCGCGATTTTGTCTGCACGCGATTGTCTTGCGCGTTTTTGACCTGTCACCAGTATAAACGGAATAAGAAGAAATTAATAACTAAGATACGTGGAACACGGTTAAACTGATATTCAGGCATCTAATATCAAAGCCCTCATTTCTTTTTCTTCTCCAGGGGGGACATAGAAAGAAGAGCCGCTAGCTGGTGCGGCTCAAAGAAAACATATTTCTGAGAATTATATTGTACTATACATTTGCAAGGATGATGGAGATAAAAAGTTCCCCCAAGAGCCAAAACACCAGGTTTTAATAATAAGAACTCTCTTCGACGCTTCTGTGTATCTTTTGCCAGATCTGGGAACATTTGTATCTTAAAATCAAGAAACTTTTTCTCTTTATTTTTGAAGAATAATCTCAGAAGCCAGTTTTTATCCAATGTAATAGCCCAGGTCACAATCAGTGTTGCAGGTGTTGCAATTTCTTTATCTGACAATTCAAGTAAAGCAGAAACATCAATTGGACCTTGGTTCCTTTCCTGGTGATCTTGATTTTTACTCGGTAAATAATAGACCTGAGTGAAAGGAGGCAATGAATCTTCCGGAACTTCTAGGATCTCCAACAAATAGCGTTTTAACATTTCTCTTGGGGTAACTGTTAATATTCGGGGAATATTAATCAATCTAAGATTATTACTCCTAGAGAAATTTCCAAATGTCTCCATCTTCCTTCTTAAATTAACATTGTCCTTAATTAATGTCTCTTGGAGTAATTTGGAAGACTTAATTGATCTTTAATGTTCTGAATATCTAGTTTTGTTTCATCCAGGTCTTGTTTTATCTGAAAAACTTCTTTCTCCTGAGATTTTATTTTTCCCTCAATCTGAAAATAGTATTGACTGTTCTGACCAAATTGGCAGTCAGATCCCACAAAGCTTCTAAAGTCACTTCTTGGGGCTTTACAATATTAAAAGTTTGCAAATCTGAAATTGAAAAGTCAGGCTCACCAACTAAGGGTTTTTCTCCTCTCTGTTCCTCCTGGGTCGGAACTAGTCCCAATGTTGTACCATCCTCGTGTACATTCAGGCTCTGGAGATCCTGAGTCGATGTTAGTAGTCTCGCTGTCCCCGGGAACCTGGGGAGGAGAGCGCATGCCGACTTCTGACTGCCTCTCTACCCCCGGAGAACTAGCGGCACGAGGATTGGGAGGAGGAGCTCTCACTTCGGCGCCCGAAACGACGCCTTCATTCCGTTTCCCGGAAGTGCCTCAGGCAATGGCATCGCCGGCGTTCCTAAGGTGCCCTGCATCCGCCTCAGCAAGTCTTCAATGTTGCCGGAGTAGACCGCTCCAGTGCGCCGCGAGGTTCCAGGGACACCCTTTCCTCTCCTCTTCGGTATAACTGTCACACACTAAGACGAAAAACCGCCAGGAGAAAAGTTTTGAAGGATAAGGCTTGCGGGCAGCTGCTCAGCAAACCGTGACCACGGCCTTCTTGGATCCCCCAGTCTCTTAAGTCTTATTATTGCAAGTGCACAATTAAGGCATTTGAAACCTGGAAAAAAGGATCCTCTCAGGCACAAGGATCGTATTGGTTGCACACTTCAAGTAAAACCTGGAATGTACATTAGGTTAAGGTTTCTGTTGAATCCGGGGATGATTCAATAGAAAGTGGAGGGCCCCGCACTGTCCCAAGATGAATCACTCCCGAAGTCTCATCAATCTGGGAACACTGCCGATAGTGCTAAAGGCCCCTCCCATAGGAGGGGCTTTATATAACCTAGACTAATCAGAGTGTCAGGCCCCTCCCTGGATGCAACAGGAAGGGGCCTAAGGCTCTGATTGGCCCAGATGCCCCATAGGAGGGGCCTTAGGCATCCAGACCAATCAGAGACAGGCCCCTTTCTGGTGCATCTGGGGAGGGGCCTGAGGCTCTGATTGGCCCAAGTTGTTTAAGGCCCCTCCCATAGGAGGGGCCTTTTACAACCTGGGCCAATCAGAGCCTCAAGTCCTTCCCTGGTGCATCTTGGTATGTCCGGGGAGGGGAAGGCCCATTTTAGACTATGCAGGCAGCTGGGAGGAGGGATGCCATGTCCCTCCGGGTCATCTATTTGAGGTAAGGGGGAGGGGGCGGTGGAGATGGGGGAGGAGGGTCACTTGCCAGTGGGGGACAGTAGGTACCTCTCCCACTGCATGGGGGTTCGGGTCAAGATGAGGATTTTAGGGCAGTTACTCAAAAAATAGTTTTGTCTCCCTTCCCACCTCACTCTCTTCCTCTCCCTATCATCTCCCCTACCTCCACTTGTAGGTCAAGCATTTGTTCCACCCTTACAACCCTCCTTTCTGGTCTGGGTCACTTTTTCTTCTCTCCCCCACACCCACTTATGGGTCCAGCATCTATCCATCTCCCATCCCCTGCTCTTCACCCTGATGGACCCTCCCCCCCACACACACACTTCTTGTCCACCTCCCCCCCCCCCAGATCTTCCCTCCCTTCCTTCACGCAGCTCTGGTCTCCTGGACCCCTTCACATACCCAAAGCTGCAGCAGTAGCAGTCCTGACCCATTAAATCCCCCCTCCCTCCTTCATTTACCGGAAGCAGCAGCATCAGCCAGTCAGCAGAGGCAGTGCTGTAAACAGACTGCTTGTGGCCAGCCCCGGCAGGGCCTTTTCTCTGCTGCATTGGAATTGACGCCGCAGAGGAAAGTCTCTCCGGGGCTATCTTCGAGCAACCTGTTTATTGCGCTGCCTCTGCTGACTGGCTGCCATTGATGCTTCAGGTAAGTGAGGAGGGAGGGAGGAGAAGTTGTCAGTCAGGACCACTGCCACTGCTGCTTTGGGTAAGTGAGGTTGGGAGAGGGGGTTGTCAGGACCAGCTGCTGCTGCTGCTTCAGAGGCTGGGAGGGAGGGGGGTTTGTGGCTGCTGCGGATGCTTTGGGGGCCAGAGGGAGGCAGGGAGGAAGGGTTGTCAGGACCGGCTGCTGCTGCTGCTTCGGGGACTGGAGGGAGGTGGGTTTGTGGTTGCTGCTGATGCTTTATGGACTGGAGGGAGGGGGGCTGGGTCATGAGCGCATGACTTTAGGGGTTGTCGGGTCAGGAGCACATAAACAATTTTGGAAGTTGTCAATTAGGCGTGCAGGAGACAATTTTTTGCTGGCAATTTTTTTTGTCTATTGGTTGAGAATGCCAGTTAGTTGAGGACTGGTTAACTAGGATTCTCCTGTATGAGGAAATTAAATTGTTTACATCCATTTGCATATGTGGTTTAGTGTTAAGTACCTGAATTTATAGAATATTTAAATTGTCACACATGATCCAAGACTGTCTACTTAGAAATTCATTGTCAGATACATTCTAAGCCATTTTGTTGATAACAGAATAACTAGCACAGCTCAGCCCTATGCCAATCATCCACCCATGTTAACTTTGAAATCTTTCTCCCTTCTCAAATAAAAGGCTACACCTATCTCAGAAACTGAAGTAAGTCAGATTCATAACAAAGAGCAATATCAAATCTTTTAAAAAAGAATAACTGCAAGGATGGAATTTATAAAGGTAGTAGAAGCTCTATCACAGCCTGCAATATCATGGCTCTAAGATTACCAGGAGACAACATACAACATTGATTGAGCGAATTCATTTTAACCAAAGAGCACCAGGAAACTCACCTTGTCTTACAACTACAAACTGTTCACCAGGGCCTTACCAGTTACAGCAAAGGGGTGCTGAGTGAGGATCTGCTGAGGGGAAGAAAAAATCCATTTTGGAATATCTTACCTGTTGGCATTCAAACTTGAGAAAAGGTATATTTGGGCTTCAGTAGGTTATTTCATTGTCCTTCTCTTTTACTTTTTTACTTTTACTTTCTCAGCCAAATTAGTTTAGGCAATAGTGTAGTCTGTAGAGCAGGGGTGCCCACACTTTTTTGGCTTGCGAGCTACTTTTAAAATGACCAAGTCAAAATGATCTACTAACAATAAAATAATTTAAAATAAAAACACACAAAGCACACTGTACGCAGAGAAAATTTATATTTGGTTTTTTTCCCAAAGAGGTCAAGGCAGATGACTTTAAAATATGCAATGTTACCTCAGTAACAACTATACAAAAATAGACAAATATACCACCTCCCCTGTTACTATATCACAATAGCAGTTTTTAGCGCAGGGAGCTATGCTGAATGCCCCGTGCTGCTCCCGACGCTCATAAGCTCCCTGCGCTAAAAAACACTTACGGTTTAATAAAAGAGGGCCATAGTGCAAAATATAGACAGCAGATGATCTCGGGGCTCAAGGGTCTCTCGTACGAAGAGAGACTGAACAAATTGCAGCTCTACACTCTTGAGGAACGTAGGGAGAGGGGAGACATGATCGAAACATTTAAGTACCTCACGGGACGTGTCGAAGTGGAAGATGATATTTTCTTTCTCAAGGGACCCTCGGCCACAAGAGGGCACCCGCTCAAACTCAGGGGCGGAAAATTTCATGGCGACATCAGAAAGTATTTCTTCACAGAGAGAGTGGTTGATCATTGGAACAAGCTTCCAGTGCAGGTGATCGAGGCAGACAGCGTGCCAGACTTTAAGAATAAATGGGATACCCATGTGGGATCCCTACGAGGGTCAAGATAAGGAAATTGGGTCATTAGGGCATAGACAGGGGGTGAGTAAGCAGAGTGGGCAGACTTGATGGGCTGTAGCCCTTTTCTGCCGTCATCTTCTATGTTTCTATGTTTCAGATAAAAATTCTCAAAACTGACGCATTTTGATCACTAAATTGAAAATAAACTCATTTTTCGTACCTGTATTGTCTGGTGATTTCATGAGTCTCTGGTTGCACTTCCTTCTGACTGTGCATCCAGTATTTCTTCCCTTCTTTCTGCCTCCTCCAGACCTCATTCCATTCCCCAACCAACATCTCTCTCTGTCCCTCCGAGCCCAACTTTTTCTTCCTCTCTCCCTGCCTGCCCCCACCACTCAACACACTCCATTCCCTCTCCAACCTTTTCTTCCTCACTCCATGCCCCCTCCTCCCCTTTCTTTCTTTTTTTCTTTCTCTCTGCCCCCTTCTTTCTGTCTTTCTTTCTTTCTGTCTTTCTCCCTTGTCTCTCTCCGAAGAAGGCAGCACTGTTAGTTGGGCATTGGAGGAACAGCAGCCTATTTAGTTCCAGGAAGCATGAAGCTCTGTGTTTTTCTGTCTCTCTCCCTGCCCCCCCCCCCAAGCCACCACCGCCTGCCTCTTCCACCAGCCACCGCTGTCGATGACAAAATTTCTCCCTGCTTCCCAGAAGCTGCAAAAGCCAGGTGCGTGCAGCCACTGCACAAGTACCCGGCCCAAAAGCCTCCTCCCCCAACATCAGTTCTAATGTCGGAGAGGAAGTTCTGGGCCAGCCAGGCAGTGATTTACTGGCCCAGATTTTCCTTGGGGGAGGAGGCTTGTAGGCCCGGCGCTTGTGCAGTGGCTGCATGCACCTGGCTTTTGCAGCATTGGGGAAGCAAGGAGAATGCAAAGGCAGCGCGAGTCTATTATGGAGCCCGGGATGGGTACTGTGATCGACTCGCGTTGCCCTTGTGATCTACTGGTTGATCGCGATTGACCTTTTGGGCACCCCTACTTTACAGCCTCTTTTAGGGTTTTATATAAAAAGTGTTTTAGTCTAGATTAGTATTTTAGGTTACATTTCAGAGCATAAGATTAGGGCACAGATAGAAATTGAGGACAGTCTCTGTTTAGTGTTTAACATTAGTTTAAGTACAGGTAGAAAAAAGTAGCCCTACAGAGGCACATTTTTTGCAAAGGTATTTTCAGTTAGGCAGTTAGTAACTGTTCTTTTGTTTACTACTACTAATAAAATGGTCAGTGGTCATCATAAGGTACTGTATATGGGGACAGACTTAAAGATCTCAATATGTATACTTCAGAGCAGTGGCGTACCTAGCATATGTGCACTGCAAAAACTCAGATACAGTGGTGCCTCACACAACGAACTTAATTCGTTCCAGGAGCAAGTTTGTTATGCGAAAAGTTCGTTATGTGAAACGCGTTTTCCCATAACAATACATGTTAAAAAAAATAATTCGTTCTGCAGCATAAAATATGCTAAGATGACATAAAAAAAGATAAATTTGTCAAAATGGTGAAAATGGTGGTCTTGCTGAGGCCAAACTCTTTGACGAGGTCACACTGTTTTACCCCACATTCACTCCTTCTAATTATTTCCCGTTTCATTTCAACAGAAATCACCTTCCTGCTTTTTTTAGAAGCCATGATATATAAAAAATATTGAGTTTATCTTAAAAGGACGACTGTATACAGTGAGAGAGGGCAGTTAAGCGCAGTGACTAACGACTGCCTGCAGTGCCTGCGCGGAAGGATGCAATACATCGGCAGCTCGGGCGACTTCGTTGTGTGAAACGAAGTTCGTTGTGTGAAACGAAGTTCGTTGTGTGAAACGAAGTTCGTTGTGTGAAGTTTGTTGTGTGAAACGAAGTTCGTTGTGTGAATCAAGACATGAAGTTCGTTGTGTGCAGCGTTCGTTGTGCAAGGCGTTCGTTATGCGAGGCACCACTGTATATTGAAAACCGATGTATGTAGAACAACACTTTCAATTGGAGACTAATGTGGTCATAAGACGTTATGATAATAAAGTTTTGCAGAAGCTATGTGAAGCAGGTGACAGCTCTAAATTCACTCAAAAAGAAGGAAAAAGCCTCAGAAAAGGCCCTCCCACCGCCACAAAGGTGGATGTAAAGGTGGTTAGATGGTAACCTCACAGGCAAAACCTTCGTTTAGAAATGAGCATTTGAGCAGAAAAACTATGCTTCACATATGCAAAAACTAGATAGAGGAAAAACCACTTATCTTAAGCTGATCGGCACACCGACGGAGGCCAGCGTTTCACCGACAGGCTACATCAGGGTGTGACCCGACCGATCAGTCTACAAAACAAAGAAGAAAACAAAAGGAACTTTAGCAGTTTCACATTGAGTTTCAACTTCTTATTATTACAATACTGACATGTACCTTAAGAGAGCGAAAACAAACGCTTCAAAAGAGTCCAGAAGATGGCTTCCATGGGGCGGCTCCAGAGTTCTGAAATTTAAATACTCCCGGTGGAAAACGTCACAACCGGAAGTGTGTCAAAAAATGACGTAAAGGTTGAGATGGAGAATCTGACAGAATCAGCCGGCAAAACTGATTACCGGCTGATTCTGTCAGATTCTCCATCTCAGCCTTTACGTCATTTTTTGACACACTTCCGGTTGTGACGTTTTCCACCGGGAGTATTTAAATTTCAGAACTTTCTTTCCCTCCAATATCCTTCTCCCTTATGTCTCTCCCCTTTCTCATCAATTCCATCAGAACCACCCTTCCATACCACCCTGCCCCCCTTTCTTTCCCTCCACCACTCTTCCATTCCAGCAGTCCTGCTCCTTTCTCTCCCTTCATGCAGCAAGGTCCCGCGATGACTGTAGCTGCCAGCTGCCAGTCCGCCCCACTCTGACGTACTTGCTCTGGAGTAGGCTCGGCAGCCGCATGCTGGAAGGTCCCGCAATGACTCGTCTGCTGGCTCTGCTCTGGAAGAAGTAAGTTATGTCGGAGGGGGTGGACCCGGCAGACGCAGGGAGTTGCGTCAAAGTCCCGCAATGACTGCGTCTTCCGGGTCCACCCCCTCCGACGTAACTTACTTCTTCCGGAGTAGAGCCAGCAGATGAGTCATCGCGGGACCTTCCTGCACCTCAGCGCGGCTGCCGACTCTGCTGAAGAGAAAGTAAGTCAGAGGTAACGTGACCATTTATTTTTTTCATCAAAAGGGGACATCTATTAATTGACTGTGTATCCTTTCTTTCATTTCTTTCTTTCTGCACTCAGGCCCAACAATTGTCCCTTTCTATTCCCTCCCTCCCTCCTTCCTTCCCATGTCCTTAGTGCCCCCAGTGCCTCCGTCCTGTGTCCTTAGTGCCCCCAGTGCCTCTGTCCTGTGTCCTTACTGCCCCCAGTGCCCCGTCCTGTGTCCTTAGTGCCCCCAGTGCCTCCTTCCCGTGTCCTTGGTGCCCCTAGTGCCTCCTTCCCGTGTCCATAGTGCCCCCAGTGCCTCCTTCCAGTGTCCTTAGTGTCCCCAGTGCCTCCTTCTTATGTCCCCCCACTGCCTTCCAGATTTTGCCCACCCTCAAAGCCAGCCAGCCTGCCTTCCTGCCTACCTATCTCCCTCCCTCTCTGCCGCGCTAAAGTCAGCCAGCTTGCCTGCCTACATCCTTCCCTCCCTTCCGCAGAAAAAAAAAGCCTCTCTCCTTCCTTTCCCCCGGTCCGCGCCACTGCAGTCTTACCTCTCTGCTGCTGCTGCTAATCACTGACAAGAAGTCTTCTTTTCGACGTCAATTCTGACGTCGGAGAGGACGTTCCGGGCCAGCCAGGCAATGGTTGGCTGGCCCAGAACGTCCTCTCCAACGTCAGAATTGACGTCAGAAAGAAGGCTTCTTGTTGGCGATTAGCAGCAGCAGCAGGGAGGTAAGACTAATGTGACCATTTATTTTTTTCATCAAAACGGGGCATCTTCCTCCTGTCTTTCACCTTTCATCCAGGCCTTTCTCTCTGTAGTCTTTCTAATCTGCTTACAACACCCCAACCCCTTTCTCTGCCTCTTTCTCTCCTTCTTTCCTTCCTCCCTCCCAGCAGATTTTAGCATATCTCCTCCTTTTTTTCCCCTCAGATCCAGTATCAGTCTCCTTCCTCTTTTCCTCCTCCTTGGTCTGGTATCTGTCTCCTCCCCTTCCCCTGCTCTGGCATCTCTCTCTCCGTTCCCTTCCTCCCGTTCTTCCCTGGTCTTCCTTCTCAATTTATTTTCTTTCTCTGTCTATATTCTTTTTTATTATTCAGTCCTCAATTTCCCTCTTTCACTGTGTCTACCTACAGCTTGCCACTTCTTTCCCTCACCCCTTTCAGTATCTAACTCTATCCTCGTCCCTCAATCCAGCATGTGCCCTTTTTTCTTTCTCCTCCCCACTTCCTTCCAGCGTCTGCTCCCCCTCTCCCTCACACTTCCATTCAGTGGCTGTCCCTCCTCTTCCCCACACTCCCATTCAGTGTCTGTCCCTCTCTCTACCCCTTCCATCTACTGTTCACCTTCTGTCTCGCTCCTTCCAGTCACTGCCCTCTCTGCCATTTCCATCCAATATCTGCCTTCTCTCTCTCTCTCTCTCTCTCTCTCATATGACATCTTCCTTCTTTCTATGCTCCTTTCATAACTATCTATCCTGTGCCCCTTCTCTCCTTTGTACATGATTGATTTCAACTCTGCCACCTCTCCATTTTTTTCTCTCTATCACCACCCCATCCCCTATGCTCTGGCATCTCTCTCTTCTCCTTTCTTTCCTTCGCACCCCACAGTCTGGTATCTTCCCTTCCCTGATTCTCTGGCATCTCTCGCCTTTCCTTTTCTTCCATCTTTCCCTCCCTCTCCATGCTCTGACATCTCCCCCTTCCTTTTCCCTTAGTCTGTCATACCTTCCTCCTTCCCTCCAAGCCCTGGCATTTCCTTTCATTCCTTCCCTCATTTTCCTTCTCCCTCCAGCTGGGTACAGCAACACTCCCCTGCAGCTCTGGACTTCCCCATACCTGCTCCCCAAAATTGCCATGCTTCTGTTCCTCTTCTTCCTCCCTCACCCCGCGGGACCCTGCGGCACCATCAACTCTTACTCCCTCTAACGCCGGCCCTGCGGCTCCGGACTTCCCCACACCTGATCCCCCCTCCCCGGATCGCTATTATTTTAAATGTTTTGGCAACCGCGGTGCTGTATCCATCAGAGGAGACTTCTAACCTCAGCCCGTCCCAGAATTCTTACTGCAGCAGCCGCCTGTCTGGGCGGGAACAGGAAGTCACTGTTGCAGTAAGAGTTCCGGGGCAGGCCGAGGTTAGAAGTCTCCTCTGATGGATACAGCGCCGCGGCTGCCATAATATTTAAAATAATAGCGATCCGGGGAGGGGGGGAAACAGGTGTGGGGAAGTCCGGAGCTGCAGGGCCGGCGTTAGACGCAGTGAGAACAGGAGAGCTAAGCGTCCGACGTCGCCTTCAAAACCGGGTTGGCTGTGCACCCCTCCAAGGCGTACACCCGGGGCGGATAGCCTCCACCACCCCCCCTTGGTACGCCACTGCTTCAGAGGAAAAGTGGGAGAGGGGAGATATGATAGAGACATTTATTAAAAACCTATGTGGCATAAATGTGCATGAGGCGAATCTCATTTGAAAGGAAGCTTCAGAATGAGAGGGCATAGGAAGAAGTTAAGAGGTAATAGGTTCAGGAGTAGAGAATGACACGGGGGCAAATTTTTTACCCGTCCCCACGGGAACTCATTTTTCCGTCCCTATGTGTACTTTTCCTGTCCCTGCCCCATTCCTGCAAGCTCTGTCCTCAGCTGCACAAGCCTCAAACACTTTAAAATCATAAGTGTTCGAGGCTTGTGCGGTTAAAGTAGAGCTTACAGGAATGGGGCAAGGACTGAGACAGTGACAAAATTCATGAGGACGGGACGGGGAAAAAATTGTCTCCATGTCATCCTCTACTCTGGAACAATCTAATCTAATATTTTTTTTACAGATGTATGGAATGGTCTCCTGGTAGAGGTGATGGAGACAAAGGTTGTGTCTGATTTCAAGAAAACATGGGACAGGCACATGAGATCTCTTAGGGAGAAACAGAGATCATGGATGCTGTGGGTGGGCAGGCTGGATGGGTTATTTGGCCATTATCTGCCATCATGTTTCTATGTTTCTAACAAAACATAAGTAGTGAATATACTAAGGGAAAATTCAGAATTCTGTTCTTTTTGCCTCACTGTTTAAAGCATAAGGGGAAAGTTATCAAGCTATATTAGGACAATAACCCGCAGTTTTTGCCTCTTAAAATGACTTAAAGGGTACTAACACAGGCTGTCTTAGATGCAAAACATGTAAATTCATGTAAAGCAGCCAATATATATATAAATGCTATACTGTGGTTTGCAGTGTGCACCAGATGCAGTAAAGTTACTCCAACTAAAACCCAGGATTATTTTACCACTTGGAAACATCAGGCCTCAAAGCTGTGGACTGATGTTAAGGGCCAGTCAGAACTGTCAACCTTTTCCCTTTGAGCACCCCCATCCCCAATCCTCATCTGATCAATCATCCGCATCCCCCAATGAAGTCCACGACTCTCCCAAACAAGCCATACGTCCACAGATAACTCCTGTGGTTAATCAAGGTATGGTAAAATCTTTATTTTTGCTGCTCCTTCCTAATTTCCCCGCCCCCTAAAGTCACAGTTTATTATGTACATAAGTTCCATGTGAGGTGACAAACAGCTCAATAATTTTCATTTCCTGTGTCGTTTATGAGAATTTTTGCTTTGTTTAATTTATTTTTTATTTCAGGCAATGTCATAGCATGGATTCTTTGGAAAGAGAGTGTATTCTTAATGAAATGTGCACTATTTATGACACCAGAAAAATATCTAAATTTCAGGGGATTTTCCTATTGTTTCAGGGTGAAAACAATAAAAAAATGATAATTGTAATTTCAAATGTATGTCCCTGTTAGATAGTGAGCTGTTCTTAAAGCATATTACATCACAGCATTCATTTGATATTGTGGTAATTAGCACAATTACTTGACTTTTGGTGCCATCTAGTGATTGTTAACGAACTTTGCTCAGAACTATGACCTGCTGAAGTTGATGAATACAGTCAGCAGTTGAGATATTTACTACCTAAGCAGTATTACCAAAACAGTTGCTTGATATTTCTGCTCTTTTCTTGGATATTTCTCCTGAAGGCCTTCCCACTAGTTCCCCCTACTGGTTCCCTAGAATGATTCAGATAACTATATTGAAAATAACACAATGTTTTTGAAAACTCTTTTCTTTCCAACTGAGATAGATAAATTATTGAACGTCCCTCATATTTCCAAATTAATAAATTGTCTTTGCTTATTGTAAATGAGTCTCTACTAGATCCTCTAATTCAGTAGCATAATTAAATCAAATAACTATTCTGAAGTTTATGGGGACAGGTGGGGACAGAAGAGATTACTTGTGGGGACAAGTTTGATTTCTGTCCCCGCGCAACTCTAGTTCAAACATTATATCCACCAGAACTTCCCTAAGTTCCTTTAATCCTCTTGGATGTATCCCATCTAGCCCCACTGCTTTATCTACTTTCAGTTTAGCTATCTTATTGATTGATTACTATTTGTTGGGTTTTTTTAGGAATTTATTCAAGGCAGTATATAACAAAAATAAGTCAAACATTCTATGTCGTGGACCAATTTTGAAAATTATCCACACTTGACCTCCTCCAAATTGGCTGGATCTTTATTGGTTCAAGACTTACAGGCACCTGAATGGAGGTCACCTTCAGAGTGCCACGCTCTGCATAACACAAAACAGCCACTTTGTCCAGGCACTGCAGCCCAACAAAACCTGTCAAGGGACTGAAATATTTTGTTTCAGTACAACCACTGGTACTGCATCCAGCCATTAACTGCAGTCATGCTTCTGCTGCCACCGCTACTTTAAACCCAGAACTCTTTCCCTCTATCTCCCCTCTTTTGGGGCAAAACTTCTACAAAGTAGGTAGCAGATTATTCTGTGAACTGTATAATTCTGACTCTATTTTTGAGAAATACTTCTTTGACAATGAAAATACTAATTACTAGGAGCCTTTTTGATATAGTCTCCACAGCCACCCTGCACACTCCACCCCTAAGATCACATTACATATATAGACCCAACCAAATCCTACCAAAGCTCTGTATCCCCAACCTAGCCACCTCAGTCACTGAAAATTACACTACCTTCATCATGCCAATGCCACAATCTATGTTCTCATATTTCATGCTAATTACTCTCATTGCCAACATGTATTCCCCCATCCTAGTCATCACAGGCCAGGGTAGATATGGTGACCTCTATCACCTTCCATACAGGAAATCCTTACCACACAGACCCGATACCTTAGGCCTATCCACACCACCACCCCTCACCCTCACCCACATCAAATAACCTCAAGCTGGTACTTCCAAATGCAAGGTCTGTAAACAACAAAGAAACTATACTAAATGACCTCCTCACAGACAATAACTGGGACATCTTCCTAATTACCGAAACCTGGCTCAAAGCCAGTAATGGAGCTACCTTGGGTATGCTTTGCCCACCAGCATACCAAGCAATAGCTTGCTCAAGCAGCAACACTAGAGGTGGAGGTATAGCCACCATTAATAAGTATAACCTCAACCCATGATTGATAGACACCATCACACTAGATGTACTAGAGCGCCTCACCTTCTCGGTGGGTCATAACAGAGACCTAACCTTTGCCTTGATATACAGAGCACCACACTCTCCAATGACCATCTTAGATGAGCTGCTATACGTCCTTAGCAAACTGGTCATCACATACAAGTCTTCATACTCAGAGACTTTAACTTCATAAGCTACGCAAACTTCATCACTTCACTATCAGACCTAGGCTTCAAGCAAATGGTCCCCTCGCTGACTCACTCTGTAGGCCACATTCTAGATCTAATCTTTATTCAAAAAGACACCACACAAACCCCAACCTGTACTACCAAACCATTACCCTAGTCTGATCACCATCTCATCGCATTCAACCACACCTACACAATGAATCAACCTTCAACCAGGAAGCAACCCCAACATAAGATAATATACAACAACGATGCTATTAACTTAAGAGGATCTCTCCACAGGCCTTTCAAACTCAGTGGGACCATCAAAACCCAATTCTAAATCTGTTGACGAGGCTGCCGTGGACTGGCACACTGAAGGAAAAACCCTATACAAAGGGTTAGACTCAGTCAAAGAGATCAATACTATCCCTGAAAATACTCCTCCGCCTGGTTTACCAATGACTTAGGAACTAAGAAAAGAGAACTAAGGAGAGTGGAAAGGAAATGGTACAAATCCAAGCTTAACAGTGACAGGTCCAAATGGAAGGAACTGCATGAAGAATATAAAAAAGCCACCCTACAAGCTAAAAAGAAGTGCTACTCTGAACAGCTACCAAAGACCCACAATAGATCAAAAAAACCTTTTCAAACTAACAAAAAGATACAACATTGCAAGGAGATAACCAAAGGAGATAACCAATGCCTTAACACCAAACTCAACAGCGAAACACTCTTCACTAACAATGTGCTATTCAATGATCTTCCGGTGAAGAAAGTATGACATCTCCAGCGTATTCAAAATGCAGCGATCAGGCTTCTCAAAAACCTTCGTGCCCGCAATCCTGTCTCCCAAGCTCTAGCGTCTGCTCTTTGTCTGCCCGTAGCCAAACGTTGTGTCTTCAAGTACCTGATGCTAGCATTCAAATCCTTGCACAACATGGCACCGGGCTACATGATGGCTAAGCTTCCTACATATGTGTCAAACTGGTCCCTCCACTCCCAGGATGAAATACGCCTCAAAACACCGCTGGTCGTGACCTTTAACTACAAACTGCCAAACAATGTTGCTACCCCCACTTCATACTGAGCCACTGGAATAGACTGCTCCCACAGATCCCTTAAAGGACTCCTCAACTTTAGGAAAGCAATAAAAAATATACCTCTTCACCTAACCCCCTGCCCTTGACCGATGGATTACAAAGAAATGTACCAGAACCCAGTATGTGTCATGTAAGGAAAACTTGTATTGTAAAACTTGCATTATAACTATGGCAAATCCAACCTGTAAACTGTCAATGTGTGACAGAATAAAAATAGTACTGGAAAACTTGCACTGTAAGGATAACTATGGTAAATTGTATCTGGTAAACTATATATTCTGGGGCTCATAATCAAAACTTAAACACGTCTAAAAACTCACCCAAGTCGACACTTGGATGACTTAAAAGACAGGTCATACAAATGCTGATAATCAAACCTATTTTTTATATATTGAATCCAATATAAACCGTTTAGGTACCAATTTGATAAACGGTATATCAAAGAATTAAGAAACTTGGACCTTTCAGGCCTCTGAATGCCACTGTGCGCCCAGAGCTATATCCGGCGTATCTGGAAGAGTGGTTAGGATAGGATATGGGCTGACCTAGACTTAGTCATCCTGCAGAGTTAATTGAAGGTTTTACAAGACTTTCTGGATGGAACTTATACGTTGTGACTTAGATGATGTAAAAACAGATATAAGTGCCCAAAAGGTATCCATAGTGACCAGATAACAACTGCAGAGACAAAGTAAAGACTCTCTCATACTCCTCCAGTGTTCACTGACCACCTCACACCCTCGCAAACATCGGAATAAAAACGTACATACCTATCTCTAGAACATCAGCACCTAGTATAGAAAAGTCTAGTAGAGCTGCATATAGGTCTCTTAAATAGCCTGGGGGGTGGACTAGTGAATCATAGAGAGGAGGACCCAGACCATAAGCCATTCTAACCACGACATTTATGGTGGAACATCTACTACTACTATTACTTATTTGTGTAGCACTACCAGACGCACACAGTGCTGCACAGAGTCATAAAGAATAAGAAAACATTCGCTGCTCGAAAGAGCGTATAATCTAAACAGGATGTCATGGATACAGTTAAGGGGAAATGATTAATCAGCAGGCTGGGTTGTAGGGCAAACCCTACTGTAATTGTAGGCATAAGGGCTATTGGGGTTGTAGGCAGGTGGGTATAGTGAGTTTTCAGGGTGTTCTAGGGGGCTCAGCATAACCTATAAGGGAATTCTGGTGAGATGTTTATGTGACACCCTTTTTGTGAAGTTCACAGCAGTGCCCTGTAAGGTGCCCCACTGCTCTGTTGCCATGTCTGAGTGGCCAGTACATCATAATGTTGGCCCCTCCCACATCCAAATGTTCTTGTTCTAGGCGATTAGGACTTGGACAAAATTTTTGTCGAGAATGTGGTATAAAGATAGATGTACTGGTGGTCTGGACAAACAATAGCCTTTATTCTTTCTGTCCCCTCCCCTCAACCAATATACTACCTGGTATAGGGTTGTTGTGGAGTTTCCAGCTACAAGGATCTTTTTTGAGAGGAATGATTTCTTTTCTTATCATCTTGATGTAAATTCTGTTGACTCTAAGCCAGGTTTTTTTCTGGCTTCTTCATCTTTGCCTGATTTCCTCCATTTCCTTTTGAGTTTTCTTTTCTCTCTTTTTAGCTTCATGATTTCATCTGAGGGGGTGAAGCCATCTTTTCTTTTGTTTGATTTTTGTAATTTTAATGGGGCTACCTCCTATAGACTATGGTCCAGTGCTTCGTCCCATATTCTCACCCATTCTGTAAGGTCTCTGATCTTGGGTTTTACTTCTCTGAGTTGTGTCTTCAGTTTGTTTTTGAATTTGACGCTGTCTATGAAGAATCAAACTTTCACCTGCTTCCTGAAGTACAGATAAACCATGGTTCAGAAGAGCAGAACAGAGACTAAACTTGTGTCCGTGTTCATTTATAGAGGTATTGGTGAAACACTAGTACTTTTGAGGTATTAAGGTCCAGAAAATGCACAGAAAGCATAACTAAGAAAAGATGGAACCTTAGATATATATAAAACATATCTAAATCCCTAGATTTCCCTAAAATAAGAGAACCCCAATATTACCAAACTTAGAATTTGTCCCTATACCCAGAAGTGCTGGCATAGTAACCTAGAATTAAATGCAATAAGATGTTGAATATTGCAAAATGGAAACCCTAAGAAACCCAAATATATGCATAACATGTAAAGTTAACTCATGTAAAGGTGATACAAGCTCTGAGTGCACACAAGATATCATTTTTCTTTTTCTGTGCATGGTGCAAAAACCCATTTCTCGAACTAGAATTAAATCATTAAAAGAACTGGTGATGTCAGCAAATAAAGCAAATGAGAAACACTGCCACATGTGTGAAAGGCCTATAACCTGCTTCAGGTGTCACAGTACATAGAATACAGTAATATAAATTAAAATTTAAAATACAAGATAAACAAAGTTTTTTTCATAGAACAATACATGAGACAATGATAAAGAAAATACAACTGCTAACAAGATGTCATAATGGGCCTATTAGATTATGCAATAAAGCATAATTAAAATTCAGAAGCATCATTCAAATAGATTGACTTAAAGTAAAAAAAATATATGTAGTCCATTGTTTGTGCAAAATATTATGAGTCCAGAATGTCTATGCAGATATTATAGCAACAGGTAAACTCAGAATTTGAAAGTTCATGTTGCTGTCTGTTACTGAAGATACCAGAATCAGTTCATGTCTATTGGAGGAAGAAATTCAATCTTGTCTGCACTGTAGCTACTGAAACTGCTGCTAAATGGGGTGTGTATGGTTGCCTTCTTTGTCCTTTGTCCTAGGGAGTGGAAGCATGCAGTCTGTAGAGAGAGCCTGTGTAATACGAACTACTACGTTGCTGAAAAATAAACACATGATAAGCTGGTGAACAAAACAAGCTTAAATTCCCATTTAAAATCAGGCTTGAATTCTCCATGCCCACCAAAACTAAAACAGCTCTCCTGTGGTGGAATGCTTTTTTTTTTTTTTTTAGAGGGAGGCATATGGCACTGCAAAGGAAGCACATGCTCATTAACAAAGGAACAAAGGGGTGGTGTCTCCCCTCTGCACAGGATTGCAGCTGAAAATTATAGCTCCTGATCTGTATTGTTGAAAAACAAAACACAGGATAAATAAAACTTTTACAGAATCTTGTAATACCAAATATGGCCACAGGAAAATTTAAAAGAAAGACCCACTAATCTAGAAGACATAATTAAACTTTCTACTAGCACAAAAGAATTATTCTCAATCCATATTTTGTATCAGTTACCCCAAAGAGCTTACTTGTAAAAATTAAGCTAAAACTCAATTCTGTGTCTCCATTTACATAAAT
This sequence comes from Geotrypetes seraphini, assembly GCF_902459505.1. Lineage (NCBI taxonomy): Eukaryota > Metazoa > Chordata > Amphibia > Gymnophiona > Dermophiidae > Geotrypetes > Geotrypetes seraphini. Next base: position 205,260,062 of record NC_047088.1, read on the forward strand.
AACTGTCATAATTTTCTAGTAACCTTACCAATATCAGTAAACTCTTTGTTTACCATTATTTTAATTTGCAGAAAAATGTGGGTACTTAACCTCTATCTATGGAGCCTTAACTACCAAGTTTATTTTTTTCAAGTGTATTTATAATTTAATGAATCACCTAATCATACATTCAGAGCAATACACAATTCTAAACGGACAGACAAAGGAAGGTGTTTTAAATCTGTACTTTCACAATTTTTTCTCTTTCTAATAAGCATGTTATCTCTGTTGGAATATATCTTTTTCTACACAGAATATTCTTTCACTGTTAGCTCTCATTCCCAAGGGCACACACAGGACTTCCAGCCGATTTTAAACTTCCATCTTCCCTATGAACCTTCTCCTTCTCTTCTCCCCAATTCCCACTAAATTATCCCTTAGAATCAGGTCATAATTCATAGCACATCCTTCCTTAACACTTCTCACAAACTTTCTTTTCACTTACCTGTACATACTTATAAGCGTGCTGCCTAAAGAGCAGACACGGTTTCCCCTAAGCCTGCTTTGAAACAGCCAAACATCTTTCATTCACTTACTGCAGAAATCCACCTCACATAATATCAAACTCTGGTGCCTTGCTCACTTAATAAATCTGCTAAAATCTGCTAAATCTACTAAAACTGTTTGCTCTATTCACCCATTCTGCCAGCATGCAAAAATACATGCTAACTTCAGCGTACAGAATTAAAAGTTTATTCATAGTGCTTGTCCCCTCTTAACTTTTAACAATAGAATCGAGATGTAACTTTTTTTTTCCTTGTCCTGCTACATCGGAAATAAATTTAAGCCACATGCATAAAGTTCTCATGCCTTCCTCTCAGTAAAACCTTTTAATATGCAGAATCAGATAGACCTAAGCTCAGAGACTTGCAAAGAAATCCTTTGTTTTAAACCAGCATGGTTCCCTCAGCCATGCAAAACTCTGTTTAATTGTCCTACACACTGCTGCCAGTAAAAAATTTAACCAGAGAGACTATGCTGTGTACTCAGTCCCCCTCTGGGTCCTTGCATTCTTTGCAAACTATTACATTTTAAAATTCCGCAACTGGCTAGGATACACAAACCTGTCCTAACCTAGCATTCTTCTTAAAAACATAATTTAACTACCATACCTGTGCTGAAAAGTGGCAGGACACTGGACATAGGAACTCAAGTTGTTCTCCATTCTCCTCCACCTCTTCCTCCTCGAGGAAAAAGGGGGGGCTCCAAAAAGCCTGCCTTCCAGCCAGAGTGGTAGTCACTCTGGAAGGCACTGTGGAAGAAGGAGGGGTGAAATTCCTCCCTGCTGCCCAGAGTCACACCCACCATGGAGACAAAAGATTGCCTCGTGTACTGGGAAAAGCAAGGCTTTTTTCCACAAAGAGTTGCAAGTTAGTTCAGAGAGACAGCTTGGAAAACACAGCAAGGTAAAAAGTTTTAAAATATGCCCCGGCTGCGGGGGTTCTTTGTTTCCCTTCCAGTGCTCCAGAGCCCCAGTTTTATTTTCTGCCTTTTCTTTCCACATTAATGTACATATTTTACATATTATAACCTTAAAACCCCTCTAATTACATATTTACACACCCCAACCCCTCTAGAGACATATTTACACATCAATACCCTAGTATAATTAATTTTTTTCTCATTTTCCTTTTTTTCCCCTATCATTTGAGGGATCAACTTATACAACATGCATGCCAAAAACACAGATGCATACTTACAAGTTCTGCAAGTCTGCCTTCCAATGAGATAACTTGCCCATCACATGGATGGAGGGCCGCTCCTTTCATTTCGACATCCGAAAATCCTCCTTTCTACAAGGAATTACGCGGAGAATACCTAAAGTGACAACTCCTGGCTGGCTCGCCACTAAGCAGCATACTGCGCTAACCCCACCCTTAAGTGTTCAGGAATAATGATATTTGCACAAATATTACCATTCAAATATTGTTTATTAGAATTATCAGAAAATCTTGGGTCAAAAGGTATTTGTGCAAATGGAGCCACATACAATCAAGCGTGAAATATGCACCTCTCTTGAAACAATACGAGCTCATAGAGCCTATACTGGTGCATTCCTTTATGCCTTCACAATAACCAGTATGACATCACTGACTAATCAGTCAACAGAGGCTGTCCTGAGGTTTTTTTGAACAAAGAAATTCCTTTTAACATAGTTACCAGCTCAAAGAAAAGTTTTACAAATTAAATACAGCAATTTCTGAATGTATAACACATTAGAGGAAAAGTTTGAATCCAAACCCAGCTCTCTGTCAGGAACTTGTGCTTTGAAGAACACTGACAGCATCAAATTTCACTGACACACACAAGAAAAGAAAAAGAAACCCAATTCCTTTGCTGGAGGTCAAACTAGCTGACCTTTGTTTACCCTGGGCCTCTAGAGGGTTTCCATGGTAACCATTCCTTCAGTCTTGTCCTAACAAGCTCCAGATGTTGCTCTTAGGCCCTCAAAGTTTTTTGAATCTTATAAATGTAAAAAGTTTGAAATTAAGTACAAATCATTCCATCACACATATTCTCACACGCCACACGTTATATTTGAATAATTATTGCTAAGGTACATATTATAAACTGTATGTGAAAACCTATATCTTCCCTAAGCCAAACTGAGAGGTCTGGCATTAATTAGAGCCATGAAGTCAAGGTGGGAAACTGCAGTATGTTTTAGACACAAAAAGACACAAAGAAAGAAAGAAAAATGGAGTCAGATTAATATCTCTATAAGTGTGTTATGTATATCTGTACCTGATTTTCCCTATGATCTTGCTTTATCCAGTAGAGAACATAAAGAGAATATTATTATACTTTTTCTTCCTATTACTCCCTAGTGTTTTTCTGTTATTCTCTAGTGTTATTTTTCTGGCCTGTGCCGCATTCCACATTCAATTTGTTTATATCTGTGTGCCAAACTTTTTATAGGCTTCTAATCGGGCGTGGCCTTAAATATCACATATGCCCAGAATCACATGAAAAGGAGGTATGCCCAGAATCACATGAAAAGCAGGTATCTCATGTATAGAACAAATCTACAACGTATTCAAATTTTTTCTTGCACACTATCCATTCCAATACAGCATACCAAAACGCCCCCTGGCTGCCACTGCCACTCTACAGCACTCAACCACATAGATCTGCACCTCAACTTTTTGTCTCCTTCGATCCAAACAAGTTGGGACATCCGATTTTCAAGCACACCATCTCCAACTGGTTAGCTGCTTGCATCTCTTTCTGCTATGCTCTGGCTGGACTGCATCTACAGAATCGAGTCATAGCCCACAAAGTCAGAGCTATGGCAGCATCAGTGGCTTTCCTCAGATCTACTCCTAATGAGGAAATCTGCAAAGCTTCCACTTGGTCCTCGGTTCATACATTCACTTCTCATTTGTCTGGATACTTTTTCCAGATGGGATAGCAATTTTGGCCAGGCAGTTTTACAAAATTTATTCTCCTAAGTTGCCAACACTCCCATCATCCCTTTTTGGTTAGCTTGGAGGTCACCCACATGTGAGAATATGCTGCCTGCTTGTCCTTGGATAAAGCACAGTTACTTACTGTAACAGGTGTTATCCAGGGACAGCAGGCAGATATTCTCACAACCCACCCACCTCCCATGGTTGGCTTCTCTGCTAGCTATCTGAACTGAGGAGAGACATGCCCTGCACTGGGCAGGAAGACACTCGCGCATGTGCAGTGTGGTAGTTGTGAACTTTCTAAAGTTCTACAAGCAAGTCTGCTTGTGAAGCTGTCTGCATCCAGGCTCCATGGATGATGTCACCCACATGTGAGAATATCTACCTGCTGTCCTTGGATAACACCTGTTACGGTAAGTAACTGCTTTATTGTTTGTTCCAAAATAGCAGATATATTATCAAGATCAAACTGCACTCCTCTTCTATTCTCCTTTTTATCTTCCTCTTAATGTTTTTTTCCCCTTAGGTAGATAATATATTTTATTTATTGGCAGAATAGCATTAGCAGAAATTTTTAAATGTTCAATTAAATATCACTTGAAAAGGTCAATGGGTAATGTTCCTGACATTTGAGGAAAATTCAACAAATGGAGATTCAAACATCGTTTATAGTTTTCCATTTGCTCTAGTTATTTTTATGTATTAAAGTATTATCTTTTATCAGGACAACCTTAAATTGTTGGAGATATTGAATATTCAAGTTTCAAGTTTATTAGGTTTTTTTATATACCGCCTATCAAGGTTATCTAAGCAGTTTTACAATCAGGTACTCAAGTATTTTCCCTCTCTGTCCCGGTGGGCTCACAATCTATCTAACATACCTGAGGCTATGGAGGACTGAGTGACTTGCCCAGGGTCGCAAGGAGCAGCACGGGGCTTGAACCCACAACCCCAGGGTGCTGAGGCTGTAGCTCCAACTACTGCACCACACTCTCCTCCTTCCTGTGTCTGCCTAACTCAATCAGAGAGATCCTCTTTCACCAATTCAACAGCTTTTGTCAAATTATCTAATTTTGTATCAATTGTTATTACCTCTTCAGTAGACTTCATAACTGTAGAATCAAGACGTTGAAGGATTAGCCAGATATTTTTCAAAGATATCTCCGATGGAACAGGATTATCTTCCGGTTCCATGTTCTGTTTCTTCAGCTCCTCAGACGCTAACATAGTGCCCTCGCTGGGAGATCCCATCTCACCCCTTCTGGATTCTTGTGCCTCTCCTTCCAATGCCCCATTAGTCGCTGAACATGGAGGGCTAATGGGATCCGGATATGATAGCGCTGTTTCATACCCCAATAGAGGAGAAGGTTCTCCTCTACCTCTCCTCTTTGCAGGGTCAACTGCTCTAGATATTGCCTAAGGGACAACCGCGAAGAAGCGGTCAGCGGTCTGCTGCTTGGGGGTTGAGACAGCCGGTGAAGGTAAGGACCTGACCACCCCCTTTCTCTTTGTATGCAGCATATCGGACAAGGAAAAAGACAATTTTTTCCAGTGCTCTTCGGAGCTGCCTTACACCATTGCCATCTTGGCCACTCCTCTGACATTAGTCTCTTTATTCAGAATTTATTCATTTGGTATATGTCAGCTGAGGAAGATGTGCATCTGATATCTTGTATTTCAGTTTCTGTTTCTCTAGTATTGCTGTACATGCAGAGTCTGATTTCTTGAGGTTTCTATTTCAATTTTTTGCCTTCCTTTCTCTATTAGAAATCTGTGGCTCTTTATCTTTGTTTTTGTGTGACCAAGGTGTGGTATTTTGTTAGCATGTATGTTAGTTTCAGTATGAAGAACTTGTTGCAGATCCATTTGTTCTATTTTTTAACTAAGTCTCTGCTATGTTCAAAATAAGCTTCACCCTAAGAAATAAGTTACAGTTATGCCCCAACTCCCTCACCTTTTACCCCTCTCTGTGATTCATCTCCAGCAAACACAAGAGTAATTCTATGAACTGCTACTTCTAACTTTCATCCAAACCTCCTGCCCCCGAGTTCCACCCTTCTCCTATATGAGTCAATTAATCAGAAATTTGAATTATATGGGTAAATGGGAGGTGAGAGAAAGAAATATAGGGGTAGAGGGGCTGTGGACCAGTGGAAAATGAGAGAGAGATACAGAGAGAAAAAGAGGTAGATTGACTGCAGGTTTCTAAAGAGGCATAGGTGTCATCTATGAACACTTTTTATTAATCCATATTAGTTCCCAATTGCCTAAAATACTTATATCTACTAAAGTATGCACTGTTTAATTTTCTTGCCATGTTATTTGGTGTTGCATACCTCATATTATATTTACATATTAAATATATATTACTTGTAATTAATGTTTCAGGTTCTGATGACATCACCATCCTCATTCCTTTCGACCAACCAATGCTCTTAATGTCAGACACACTACACAGAACTCTAGCTACAGTTACGACTTGGATGGAAGACCACAAACTGAAACTCAACCCAGACAAAACTAAATTCATCCTCCTAGAAAATAACAAAATCCCAACCATATTCAACTTAGAAATCAACTCTATCAACTACCCTTTGCAAACCACCCTAAAACTTCTAGGTATGACTATTGACAGAGGCTGCACCATGCAACCACAAATTAACAAAACAATACAGAAATCTTTCGCAGTTATGAGAAACCTTAGACAAGTCTGAAAATTCTTCGAAAAAACACAATTTCAGCTCTTAGTACAATCTCTAATCCTAAGTATCCTAGACTATTGCAACATCCTCTACCTCCCCTGCCCTGCAATAATGATTAAACAACTACAGACAATTCAGAATACAGCTCTGAGACTCGTCTATTCATTGAAAAAACATGATCACATTACTGAGGCATTCATCAATTCTCATTGGCTTCCAATCCAGGAAAGAATACAATTTAAATTCTACTGTATACTATTTAAAACTATAAATGGAGACAGCCCAATCTACCTAAACGATCGCCTCATCCAAACCACCTCTACCAGGCATAGAAAAACACACACCCCATTCACTTACCCCCCAATCAAAGAAGTAAAACGGAAAAAACTATACAATGGACTACTGGCCACTCAGGCAGCAAAGATAGACAACCAAGTCTCCAACCTATTGACAACAACCCCAGACTACAAGATATTCAGAAAGGAAATAAAAACTATACTCTTCAAGAAATCCCTTAATAAAGCTTAATACCATGATAAAGCTTAACCCCCCTCTTACCATCCCCTCCCTAACCGCAGATCCTACTTTTCCCTCTCTTGGAAACCTTCTTTGATCTAACGTTGTAACCCTTTTTCCATAACTCTTTTTGTAATCCGCTTTGAACCGAAAGGTAATGGCAGAATAGAAATCTGTAATGTAATGTAATGTTCTGCCCCAGTTCAGCCTCCATCCGACTCTCCAAACAGCAGAGCCACTGACTGTTCTTTTGCATGACCCTTTCCTACAGAGAGTTTCAACCAAAAGTGTAGCAAGAAATCTAGTTCCAAAAAGAGGGACTTTATTGTTCTTCAGAAACAATGTAAAATCTCCTTACACAGTAACAGAATCAAGAGCAAATAAACAAATAATCCTATTTTGGCAAGTAGGAAGAAGAAAGCTTCTTAATTTAGTGTTCTGCCTCCACTTTGTGGGCATTTGCTCAGTTTCTTATATAAGAACAAGTTTAAGGGCTCCTTTTACTAAGATGCGCTAGCGTTTTTAGCGCACACACAAGATTAGCGCTCACTATAGTGCACGCTAGCTGAAAAATTACCACCTACTTAAAAGGAGGCAGTAGCGGCTAGCGCGCAGGGCAATTTAGCGTACGCTATTCTGTGTGTTAAGGTCCTAACCCACCTTTGTAAAAGGAGCCCTAAGTGTTTATGTTAAGATGTAATGTGTGCTCTATAGACCTAAACCCCCAGAGGGCTTTCCTTCTCCCAGAGAGCTGGGCTACATCCAAAGAACTTAAGACCACCTTTCTTCTTTAGTCTGAGAGAGAACAGTTGCCATGTTTGTGGACCGTATGGCTGTATGAGAACCTGAGACTAGCATTGCTCTCCTACCAGGTTTTCAACTTTATTTCTAACAATCTAACACAGCTTTGTTTTATATCTAATCTAAGACTGGAGAACATTGTTATTTCCACAAGATGTGGATACACTCTCAGCTCCCTTTTTGAATAGGAGGGGCTGGTAGAGTAAGTGACAAAGTTGAACTGCCTTGAAGTCATCAATTGTAAGTGTTCTTTACTTCTTGTTATTAAAGAAAGCTGTTCAAGAAATACAGAGTCTGGTTAGTAACACTAAGATTACAGAAGTAAGGGTTAACTGAATAGGAGCTTCATACAATTTCAATATAACTCAGAGTGTTTGGCCATTCAGAGGAGTCCTGTTTTTCAGTACAAAACCTGTTCATGGAAGCTGTAAACTGTTCAGTAAGCTATAGTCAGCATACTGAGAAAAGGGCAAAAGTATATTCATTGTATTCAGTCTGAGAAGCTATTTATGTCAGACTGACAAAGAATTGGAGAAAAATCAGTCAGTCACATCCACTTTCTGTGATCTCTGCCCAGTTACATTGATTATTTTGTGCATTACTATTGCTGTCAGCATGTAATTACATGGTATTTTAGTGCCCTGTGAGGCAGAAGGCAGGAAATAGATCCGCCAACAATTGTTTGGATTGTGTGGAATATAAATATGTAAAAATAAATAATAGACTGCTAGCACCACTTGGTTATATTAGTCTTCTTGGACTACTATTATTTATCATTTCTAGAGCATTGAAAGGCTTATACATTGTACATTCAACAACAGATGGTCCGTTCCCTGAAGAGCTTACAATCTAATTAGGATAGATAAACAACAAATGTGACAGATAGGGGTTTGGGAGTTTTTTGCAGAGAGAATGATAGGATAGATTTTTAAAAAGGGTTCAAGAGGTGATCTGGAAAATTATAAACCAGTGAGTCTGATGTTGGTGCCGGGCAAAATACTAGAGACTACTATAAAGTGGTAGAGACTATTATAAAGAACAAAATGACAGAACATGTGGAGGGGCATAATCGAAAGGACTGTCTAAGTCCGTTTTCGTCCAAGTCGCAAGTCGTCCAAAGTAAAAAAACAGCTTAGGACACATTTTCAAAAAATACGTCCAAATTATTTTCTGTTTCGAAAATTGTCTAACTATACGTCCTGTCGATCTGATCATCCAAGCTGCTAAATTGTCCATCTTTATACCACATTTTCATCCAACTTTTCATCCAAGGCAAAAATGCCTAGAAACAGACCTCTTGATTGACTGGACAACCAGACATGGCACCTAAATAGTGGGGTACCTTACAGGGCACTGCTGTGAACTTCACAAAAAGGATGCCATGTCTTCATCTCACTTATAGATAATGGTGAGCCCCCCAAACCACCTCCAAAATCCCCTGGACCCACCTATCTATCATCCCAATAGCTCTTATGGCTGCAGATGCCACTTATAGGGCAGTAAAAAATGGTTTGGGGTTTTTTTGGGGGGAGTGCACATGTTTAACCAGGAATGCAGTAATTACAGTGGCTTATGGGCAAGGGTCCTCCTCTCCATGGGTCCCTAACCCACCTCCAAGACAACTTAAACCATCTCTGTGCAGGTCGACTAGGCTTTTCTATGCCAGGCTGCCAGGTAATGATGGTCTGGAGGCTGAATTTTAAAGGTGTGATTATGATTTTTATGGTGTTGGGGGGGGGGGGGGGGTCGGTGATCACTGGGGTAATGTGTGTGGGTCTGTAATTTGTGTCTGTAGTGCTTATTTGGTGACTTTATGTGGGTTTTTGTGACTTAGACCATGTTTTAAATGGTCTAAGTCACAACGTCCAAGTTCTGTCTATGCTGTGATGTATAACTTTGGGCTATACATGCTGTACGACCAAGTCTAAGCCTGCCCACGTCCCACCCAAATCCCACCCTCGACACTCCTCCCGAAACGCCCTGTTTAGCTTTGGTCATTCAGCGGCACTGTGAAGGCCTAGGTTATTTTTAAATACATCCAAAACCCGGTTTTATTATTGGCACTCGGACGTTTTTGACTTATGATCATCCAAGTGTCAACTTAGGCCAGTTTTTGGACATTTTTCTCTTTCGATTATGAGCCCCATAGTATACATAAGCTTGGATTAATGAGAGAAGCTAACATGGATTTAGTCAAAGGAAATCTTGCCTCACCAATCTACTGTATTTTTTTTGAAGGGGTGAATGAACATCTAACTAAAGATGAGCCGGTTGATATTATGCATTTGGATTTTCAAAAGGCATTTGACAAAGAACCTCATGAAAGACTTCTGAGGAAAAGTCATTGTTACTGTTTTGATATTTGTACACTTCATGAAAGTTTGAAAATGAATAAAGATTTTATTTTTTTTAAAAAAGAAAGTCATGGGATAGGAGGTAATTATCAGGAAAGGAATGAATAACAAAGATGAAAATGTTATAATGCCCTTGTAACACTCTATGATAGGGGTAGGGAACTCGGGTTTTCAGGATTTCCCCAATGAATATGCATGAGATCTATTTGCATGCACTGCTTTCAATGCATATTCACTGGGGAAATACTGAAAACCCGACTGGAATACGGCTCTCGAGGACCGGAGTTCCCTACCCCTGCTCTATGGTATGGCTGCACCTCAAATATTGTGTGCAATTCTGGTTTCTGTATCTCAAAAAAATATAGCGGAATTAGAAAAGGTATAGAGAAGGGCAACAAAAATGATAAAAAGAATTGAACAACTTCCCTATGAGGAAAGGCTAAAGTGGCTAGGGCTCTTCAGCTTGGGAAAGAGAAGGCTCAGGTGTGATATGAAAGAGGTCTATAAAATACTGAGTGGAGTGGAAAGGGTAGATGTGACTTGCTTGTTTACTCTTTCTAAAAATACTAGGACTAGGGGGCATGCGATGAAGTTACTATGTAGTTGATTTAAAACAAACTGGAGAAAATATTTTTTCACATAACGTGTACTTAAACTCTGGAATTCATTTCTGGAGAATGTGGTGAAATCAGTTAGCTTACTGGGGTTGGATAAATTCCTAAAAGGGAAGTCCATAGGAAACTATTGAGATGGCTTGAGGAAGTCATAAGAACATAAGAATAGCCTTACTGGGTAAGACCAATGGTCCATCAAGTCCAGTAGCCCGTTCTCACGGTGGTCAATCCAGGTCACTAGTACCTGTCCAAAACCCAAAGAGTAGCAACATTGCATGCTACCAATCCAGGGCAAGCAGAGACTTCCCCCATGTCTTAATAACAGACTATGGACTTTTCCTCCAGGAATTTGTCTGAACCTTTCTTAAAACCAGGTAAGATATCCATTTTTACCACAACCTCTGACAACGCGTTCCAGAGCTTAACTATTCTCTGAGTGAAAAAATATTTCCTCCTATTGGTTTTAAAAGTATTTCCCTGCAGTTTCATTGAGTGTCCCCTAGTCTTTGTAATGTTTGATGGAGTGAAAAATCGATCCACTTGTACCCGTTCTACTCCACTCAGGATTTTGTAGACTTCAATCAAATCTCCCCTGAGCCTTCTCATTTCCAAGCTGAGGAGTCCTAACCTTTTTAGTCTTTCCTCATATGAGGGGTTTCATCCCCTTTATCATCTTAGTCACTTTTCTTGAACCTTTTCTAGTGCTGCTATATCTTTCTTGAGATAAGGAGTCCAGAATTGAATGCAATACTCCAGGTGAGGTTGCACCATGGAGCAATATAGAGGCATTATAATATATTTAGTCTTGTTAACCATCCCTTTTTTAATAATACCTAGCATCTTGTCTGCTTTTATGGCCACCGCTACACATTGAGCAGAAAGTTTCATCGTATTAGAACATAGAACATAGAAACATAACAGCAGATAAAGGCCAAATGTCCCATCTAGTCTGCCCATCCACAGTAACCATGATCTCTTTCTCTCTCTGAGAGATCCCACGTGCCTATCCCAGGTCTTCTTGAATTCAGACACAGTGTCTGTTTCCACCACCTCTTCCAGGAGACTGTTCTACGCATCTACCGTAAAAAAGTATTTACTCAGATTACTCCGGAGCCTATCAGCTCTTAACTTCATCCTATGCCTTCTCATTGCAGAGTTTCCTTTCAAATGAAAGAGACTCAAATCATGCCCATGTAGGTATTTAAACGACTCTATCATATCTCCCCTCTCCCGCCTTTCCTCCAAAGTGTACAGATTTAGATCTTTAAGTCTGTTCCCATACGCCTTATTACGAAGACCACACACCATTTTAGTACCCTTCCTCTGGACCGACTCCATCCATTTTATATCTTTGTGAAGGTGCAGCCTCCAGAATTGTACACAATATTCCAAATGAGGTCTCACCAGAGTCTTATACTGGTACAGAGGCATCAATATCTCCTTTTTCCTGCTGGCCATACCTCTCCCTATGCAACCTAGCATCCTTCTATCTTTCGCTGTCACCTTTTCAACCTGTTTGGCCACCTTAAGATCATCACATACAATCACACCCAAGTCCCGCTCTTCCGTCGTGCACATAAGTTCTTCATCCCCTAAACTGTACCATTCCCTCTGGTTTTTGCAGCCCAAATGCATGACCTTGCATTTCTTAGCATTAAATTTTAGGTACCAAATTTCAGACCATTCTTCAAGCTTCGCCAGGTCTTTCTTCATGTTATTCACACCATCTGGCGTGTTTACTCTATTGCAGATTTTGGTATCATCCACAAAGAGGCAAATCTTAACCGACAACCCTTCATCAATATAATTTATAAAAATGTTAAAAAGAACAGGCCCAAGAACAGAACCTCGAGGCACACCACTAGTAACATCCCTTTCCTCAGAGCAATCTCCATTGATCACTACCCTCTGTCGCCTTCCACTCAACCAGTTCCTGATCCAGCCCGTCACTTTGGGACCCATCCCAAGGACACTCAGTTTATTAGACATCTATGTGGAACACTGTCAAAGGCTTTGCTAAAATCTAAATACACTACATCTAGCACACATTCTTTATCCAATTTTCAGGTCACCCAGTCAACAAAATTGATCAGATTTCTCTGACAAGACCTACCTCTATTGAATCTATGTTTCTTCCAGTCCTGTAATCCACAGGATTCCAGATCCCTTTCTTGGGCACTATTCCCCAAGGTGGACCCTAGTATCTGGTAGCTGTGATTTGGGTTATTTTTCCCAATAGGCATCACTTTGCATTTGTCCACATTAAATTTCATCTGCCACTTGGACACCCAATTTTCCAATTTTCTAAGGTCTGCCTGCAGTGTTTCACAATCCACATGCGTTTTAACAACTTTGAACAGTTTAGTGTCATCTACAAATTTAATCACCTCACTCATCGTTCCAATTTCCAGATCATTTATAAATAAGTTAAATAGCACCGGTCCCAGTACAGATCCCTGCGGCACTCTACTGTTTACTTTCCTCTATTGAGAAAAATGACCATTTAACCCTACCCTCTGTTTTCTCTCCGATAACCAATTCCTAATCCACAACTGAACTTTGCCTCCTGCTTATTCTTAGGATAAGTAGCACAAAATCAGTTTTATTACTTGGGATCTAGCTAGGTACTTTGAACCTGGGTTGGCTACTCTTAGAAACAGGATACTGGGCTTGATGGACCTTTGATCTGTCCCAGTACGAGAATTCTTATGTTATGACATGGGTTTCTTACAGTGAGGGGGAGTTAGGAAGTGAAAGCAACCTCAAAAAGTGGGCTTTTGGCTTAGAGTTGAATACTGTTAGAGACGGAGCTCAACGTATTGACTCAGGCAGTTTGTTCCAGGCATACGGTGCAGCAAGGTAGAAGAAACAGAGTCTGGAGTTGGCAGTGGAGAAGAAAGGTATGGATAAGAGGGACTTACCCAATGTACAGAGTTCAGGGGGGGAGGGAGAACATAGAGGAAGATAGAAAAGATATTGATGGTCTGCGGAATGAATGCACTTGTAAGTCAGCAAGGAGTTTGAATTGTATTTGGAAATGGTTGGAGAGCTAACAAAGTGACTTGAGGAGCTAGGGGTCATGCAGGAATGGCAGCTCTGGCAGAATATAAATCGTTCAGTTGAATGGATTGAAGGAAAGCGAGATAGTGGAGTGGAAGATCTGAGAGAAACAAGTTGCAGTAATCTAAGTGAGAGGTGATGAGAGCGTGCTCGTAAAAGTCGGATTTTGGTATTATGGAGGAAGACGTGACAGGCTTTAGCAGTTTGTTGGCCCATTCTATAAATGATATCTGAAGTTAAGGGCCTAGATCAGTGCGCCTAGCTAATCTAGGCACCTAATTTAGGACCAGTGGCGTAGTGAGGGTGAGAGGCACCCGGGACATTGGTGCCCCTCCCATGCCACCCCCTTCCCTCATACCTCTAGTTTAAGTTGTTGCTCGCATAGGTCAACATGATCCTTACGACCCTCTCGGCTTTCCCTCTGATGTCACTTCCTATGCGCAGCACCTGGAAGTGATGTCAGTTGGAGAGCCAATGGGGTCACAAAGAACTTCAACTAGAGGTACGGGGGAAGGGAAGAAGCGCATGCGTGCGCTTGGAAGGTAGGAATGGGAAGAGGTGGGGGCGGAAAGGAAAAGGAATGTTAGCACCCAGGGCTGACTGCCCCCCATCCCCCCCCCTTACTACACCACTGCTTAAACTCCTTTTTATAAAGCTGTGCAAGGTTTTTTTTTTTAAATTGCAGTCTGCTGTGGTAAAAGCTTGAACTTTCATAAGAATTCCATGAGCGTTGGAGTTTTTTCCACAGTGGTATGTGATTTTAAAACCTTATGTAGCCTGATAAAAGGGGACCTTAATTATTTAAAAAGCTTAATCAGTGCCGATAATGAACAACAATAAGCTCATAATTGTTAAAAATTAAAATTAGGTGGTAGGCGCCTACCAGAAAGTGGGCATTGTTAGGGGTGCATCATGGATGTGTTTTGTGTGCTGTAATCATTATGGACGTAGTGTATGCCCTGAAGCACCAGGGCCGCACTCTGTATGGCTTCAGAGGCTAAAGAACCCACCAGTGACCATTACACCTGTCAGTTTTCAACAGCTGGGGTAAAACTTTGGAATGTCTTATGTGTGTGCGCCGGTAGAGCAATTTTTTTAAATTATTAAAGACAGCTGTTTGTAAGTGCATTTATGTGAGAGAATAAGGGCTTGAGCAGTAGGGCAGATATTAGGCTGTATATTGTGATGGGGCCAGGGGTAAGCCTAGTGCTGGCAACCCGGCTCCCATCCCAGACGCAAGTATTAGCGCTCTTTGGAGGACCACTCTGGAATAAGCACAACAGAGAAAAAGAAAAAAAAAACAAAAACAAAAAAACTTTCCACCAATAATTTCCAGTTCCAAGTTTTATTATCCAGTTCAGTTTGCACTGGTTCTAATACAGCCCCACCAGCTGATGATGCTTGGAAAAGATTTATCACAAACAAAAGTTCTCTTTTACCACAAGTCCTTGCTTCAATCAGAAAAGAAAACAAAGACCAAAACAAGTCCCTTTTAAACCAGGGTTTCCTTCTCACAATTCAGCTGCCATGCTTTGCCCAGTTCTGGGCAGCATTCTGGTTTCAAGAACTTGTATACAAGAGCCCCCTTGGAGCAGCCGGCCCAGGCTTTAGCTCCACGTCTTTTTGAGGCTTGGCACAATTATTGTATTGCACACTGTTTCTTCAAGAAGTTCTCCCTGAATTATAAATACCCCCACTACCCTTCTGATTTCTGGGCAGGGGGCTGGGAACCATCTATTTTTCCAAAAACGTGGATTTTAGTATGTGGCTTCCCTACTGTGCCTTCCATATGTTATCTTTCTCTTTTCTATAACAAATTGTAGTTCTACCCCTTTTTTTCCTTATGTACCAGTTAGTATATATATATATTTTTTTTGTTTGTTTGTTTGTTTTAATGTTTTTATTGAGATTAACTTTTTTAGGTTGTATGATACTTTATGTATTTATATTTTTACTGGTGTATTTCTCTTAGAAACACTTATTAAGCGATTGGATCAAATACTAATAAAAACTTGAAACCTTCATAATGTGTATATATTTAAAATTATGCATTCTTTCAGGACTGTTCTGGCAGAAGTGCTAAGGGGAAGATTTACTGCTTCAAAGAATGAAATCGAAGGCCAAATGACTGAGATTTTTCAAATTTATTTATTTATTTAATTTGTTTTCTATCCTGTTCTCCCCAAAGAGCTCAGAACTCAGAATGTGGTGAAGGTGTTTAGAGTACAAATGTAGAAATACTGAAGCATAGTATTGCTTTAAAAATTAAAAAAGCAGCATAAAAGGAACTTGCATACTGCCTTTGGCATTTCAAAGCTGACAGCACTGGAGGATTAAGTGACCTGCCCAGGGTCACCAAGGATCAGCACTAGGATTTGTTCTCACAACCTCTGGGTGCAGAGGTAGCAGCTCTACCACTGAGCCACATATACAATACTTGCTTTTCTTTGGAGCTTCTGAAAGAATAGAGTAGAGGAAATATGGGTGAATTCTCTGGGCTGAAAACTGCTTTCCAACTCAAGGGGCTAGTTATTAAGGTGTGCTACAGCATAATGCCTTTTAATGTGCATTAATTGGTAATAAGATTCTTTATATTACCTTAACACATATTGGGGCACATTTTATAATTGGCGTCCCGATTTTAGGCAGCGGTAGGTGTCCTACTGCTGTTTAACCAGCCAATCAGTATGCATATTTTTAGAAAAAATACTACCCAAGGCAGGTGGTCTATACTGCAGGCGTTTTTACAGGTCTAGGGAGATAAGTAGGAACACCTAAGCTCACCCAAGTTTAAGCATCCCTAGAGCTTTGACCTCTGAAGTGTAGGCCATTAAAATGCTGGCCTACATTTCAAATAGATGCGGCCGCTGAGCTTATCGTGGCCACAGCAGGGAACCCCAAATCCCACTGCAAGTCAGCCGGCAGGAGGGATGCCCATTCCCTCCAGCTTCCACCCCTCTAATCCCCCCGACAATGTCTGCAGCAGGAGATGCTCACTTCCTCCTGCCACCAGGACCCCCCTATACCCATGAACCCCCAATCTAAGAGCCTCCCAAGACCTGAACCCTCTATCCTGGGACCCCAAATTCCCCATACCTTTTGCAGTATGGCAGGCTGTAGGGATACCTACTGGCTTCTTCACAATGGCAGGCCTTCCCCTTCCCGGTGCATCCTGGGATGCACTAGGGAATGGCCAGTCACAGACAAGGGTTAAATCAGTTGACCCGTTTAGTAATTTCAAGTTTACACCCAGCAGCGTCTATTGCGAGCTGTCAAAAATCAAGGTCAACAAGGCAATGGGGCCTGACAACCTACACCCTAGGGTGCTCAGGGAGTTGGGTGATGTCCTAGCGGAACCGCTATCCGCGCTCTTCAATCTCTCCCTTAGTACAGGTAACGTCCCGATGGACTGGAAGACAGCTAACGTCATTCCACTCCACAAGAAAGGCTCCAAGATGGAGATGGCAAATTAAGACCAGTGAGTCTCACATCAGTAGTGAGCAAACTAATGGAAGCCCTAATCAAACACCAATTGGATAGAATCATGGACGAGGAGAATCTACGGGATACCCGCCAACATGGATTTACTAAGGGGAGATCCTGCCAATCCAACCTGATCAGCTTCTTTGACTGGGTGACGAGGAAGCTGGATGCTGGTGAGTCCCTGGACATCGTCTACCTGGATTTCAGCAAAGCATTTGATAGCGTACCACACCGCAGGTTGCTAAGCAAGATGAGTTCTTTAGGTTTGGGCGACACATTGACAAATTGGGTTGGGAACTGGCTTGGAGGTAGGCTTCAGAGGGTAGTGGTGAATGGCACCCCCTCCGAAATGTCAGAGGTGATAAGTGGAGTGCCACAGGGCTCTGTCCTGGGCCCGATCTTGTTCAACATCTACATAAGAGACTTGACAGAAGGGCTCCGAGGAAGAATAACATTATTCGCCGATGATGCCAAGCTAAGCAATGTAGTAAACAAGAGTACAACAGACAATAATTCAATGGCAGATGATATGATGCATGACCTACTTCTACTGGAGCACTGGTCTAGGTCCTGGCAACTCAGTTTCAATGCCAAAAAATGCAAAGTCATGCACCTGGGAAGCTGAAATCCATGCAGGATTTACACCCTAAATGGCGAGATCTTGACAAAAACTGAAGCAGAAAGAGACTTAGGGGTGTTTGTCAGGGAAGACATGAAGTCTGCAAATCAAGTTGAGCAAGCTTCATCCAAAGCAAGGCAAATCATGGGTTGCATACGCAGGAGTTTCGTCAGCCGTAAATCTGAAGTCATTATGCCACTGTATAGATCCATGGTGAGACCGCACCTGGAGTACTGTGTGCAATTTTGGAAGCCACATTACCGCAAGGATGTGCTGAGACTGGAATCGGTCCAGAGAATGGCCACCAGGATGATCTCGGGACTCAAGGAGCTCCCATACGAGGAGCGGTTAGGGAAGTTGCAGCTCTACTCACTCAAGGAACGTAGAGAGAGGGGAGATATGATCGAGACGTTCAAGTACCTCACAGGTCGCATCGAGGTGGAAGAGGATATCTTCTTTTTCAAGGGTCCCGCGGCAACAAGGGGGCATCGGTGGAAAATCAGGGGCGGGAAACTGCACGGTGACACTAGAAAGTTCTTCTTCACCGAAAGGGTGGTTGATCGCTGGAATAGTCTTCCACTTCAGGTTATTGAGGCCAGCAGCATGCCAGATTTTAAGGCCAGATGGGACAGACATGTGGGATCTATCCGCAAAGATAGATAGGGAGGGTCATTGGAGTGGGCAGACTTGATGGGCCGTGGCCCTTATCTGCCGTCTATTTCTATGTTCTAAGACTCCTATTGGCCAGATACCAAAGGTCATGGGCATGGCCTTTTGTATCTGGCCAGTTCAACTGGGGGGATCGTAGATTGGGGGGCATCCTTCCTGCTGGAGGACTTTGAGATGGGGGATTAGGGGCTGGTGGCAGGAGAAATTGGACATCCCTCCTGCTGCAGACAGTGGCAGCTGGGGGTTTAGGGGTGGTAGCAGGAGGAATTCGGCATCCCTCCTGCCATGGACACTGTCGGGGAGGGGTAAATGCTGCAGCTCAGTTGATTGCAGCAGGGAGATTTCCTTGCTGCGATCAGCTCAGCGGCAACGCAATTCTCTAACTGGCGCCTGTGACATGAGCACCAGTTAGAGAATCGGGGTAATTAGGCAGGGTTAGGCATCTGTCCCTTAGGGCAGACACAATTCTGTATAGGATACCAGTGTGCGATTCTCAGCCGCTTCTTAGGCAGCTGCAGAAATCGGCATCCTATACAGAATTTCCCCTATTATGTTACTGAAGAACATATAGTACTAGGATGCACAGCATGCAAAATATCTCATAATGCAGTCTTGAGGTGAACACTGCAAACTGGTTTATTTGTGGGCAAACACCACCAACTAAAAGCTAGTATTTTTCTTGGTGGAGTATTGGATCACAAAGTCACAGCCCAGTGCTTCTGGATTACATCTTAAACGGGCCAGTCACTAATGAGTAATCTCCCCCTTAATCTGAAGCCCCTCCCCTTTGAAAAGAGTCCCCCCTATATCACTTCCCCCTCCCCTTTATAATCCCACCCCAGAAGAGCCACCTCCTCCAAAGGCATTAAGCTTGTTTACAGACAAGTGGAAAGCAACCATACTAGAAGCAACAAACCGCTATGTAAAATCAGTAAGTAAACGGCGAAGGAACAATAAGCCACAGTGGTTTACTGCGGAGATCTCAGACCTGATCAAGGAGAAAAAAAAAGCATTCATCTCTTACAAACAATCAGGGAAGCAGGACTCTAGAGCAGACTACCTGACCAAATCAAAAGCCGTCAAAACAGCAGTCAGGGAGGCTAAATTCCACATGGAGGAGTCTCTAGCAAAGAACATCCAGAAGGGAGATAAATCCTTCTTCAGGTATATCAGTGATAGAAGAAAAAACTCAGGTGGGATTGTACGTTTTAGGAATCCAGACGGAGACTATGTGGAAAAGGATTCGGAAAAAGCCCAACTATTAAATGAATACTTCTGCTCAGTCTTCACCCGAGAAGCGCTGGGGCTCGGCCCTCAGCTACAGACAAAGGTTGGCCCAGTTGACCCGTTTAGTAACTTTGAGTTTACGCTCAGCAGTGTCTACGGTGAGCTGTCAAAGCTCAAGGTTAACAAAGCAATGGGGCCAGACAACCTGCACCCCAGGGTGCTTAGGGAGCTGAGTGATGTCTTGGCGGAGCCACTGTCCGCGCTCTTCAACCTCTCCCTTAGTACAGGCAGCGTCCCGTTGGACTGGAGGACGGCTAACGTCATTCCACTCCAAAAGAAAGGCTCAAAGATGGAGACAGCAAACTACAGACCAGTGAGTCTAACATCGATAGTGAGCAAACTAATGGAAATTCTAATCAAACACTAATTGGATAAGATCCTGGATGAGGAGAATCTACGGGATCCCCGACAACATGGATTTACTAAGGGGAGATCATGCCAATCTAACCTGATCAGCTTCTTTGACTGGGTGACGGGGAAGCTGGATATTGGGGAGTCCCTGGACATCGTGTACCTGGACTTTAGCAAAGCATTCGATAGCGTACCACACCGCAGGTTGCTGAGCAAGATGAGTTCTATAGGATTAGGTGACACATTGACGAAATGGGTTGGGAGCTGACTTGGAGGTAGGCTCCAAAGGGTGGTGGTGAACGGCACCCCCTCTGAAATGACGGAGGTGATTAGTGGAGTACCACAGGGCTCAGTCTTGGGCCCAATCCTATTCAACATCTTTATAAGAGACTTGGCAGAAGGGCTTCGAGGTAAAATAACATTATTCGCCGATGACGCCAAACTGAGTAATGTAGTGGGCAAATGCACAACAGACGAAGATTCAATGCCCGACAACATGATGCACGACCTACTCCTACTGGAGCGATGGTCTAGGACATGGCAACTCAACTTCAATGCCAAAAAATGCAAAGTTATGCACCTGGGCAGCCAAAATCCATGCAAGTCTTATACCCTTAATGGCGAGATCCTAGCAAAAACGGTAGCAGAACGAGACTTGGGGGTAATCGTCAGTGAGGACATGAAGTCTGCCAATCAAGTGGAGCAGGCTTCGTCCAAGGCAAGACAAATCATGGGCTGCATACGAAGGGGTTTCGTCAGTCGTAAGGCGGAAGTCATTATGCCATTGTATAGATCCATAGTGAGGGCCCACCTGGAATACTGTGTGCAATTCTGGAGGCTGCATTATCGCAAGGATGTGTTGAGACTGGAGTCGGTGCAAAGAATGGCCACCCGGATGGTCTCGGGACTCAAGGATCTTCCATACGAAAAACGGCTTGACAAATTACAGCTATACTCGCTCGAGGAGCGCAGAGAGAGGGGAGACATGATCGAGACGTTCAAGTATCTTACGGGCCGCATCGAGGTGGAGGAAGATATCTTCTTTTTCAAGGGTCCCACGACAACAAGAGGGCATTCGTCGAAAATCAGGGGCGGGAAACTACGAGGTGACACCAGGAAATTCTTTTTCACTGAAAGAGTGGTTGATCGCTGGAATAGTCTTCCACTACAGGTGATTGAGGCCAGCAGCGTGCCTGATTTTAAGGCCAAATGGGATCGGCACATGGGATCTATTCACAGGGCAAAGGTAGGGGAGGGACATTAGGGTGGGCAGACTAGATGGGCCGTGGGCCCTTATCTGCCGTCTATTTCTATGTTTCTATGCTGTGATTTCATAAGCATACTCATAAATTGGCCACTTGTCATATAATGATAATCCAGCCACTATAAATGTCCATAGAATCAGTATTCGACTGAATGGTCTGGATTCAATAATATTAATGGTAATTGTATGATATTGAAAAGGACGCCTCAGCCCCACCACTCCACCGCAAAAAAGTCTCTCAAATCACGGGAAGCATAGTGTGGTGCTTCATCATTGGCTGTCACTTCACACTTGTTATTAACTCAATACTTTTTATTTGTTTTTCTATAGTTTTACTACTTATGTCATAAATATATTATAGTTATAATGCATTTGTTGCTGATAAACCAACTTAACATGGTACTTATCTCAGCCAAACCTGGGGAGTCAGACCCGACATGTTTCGCACAAGAATTGTGCTTTCTCAAGGGTCTCCCTAGAAAAATATGTAAAAAAACGGAGTCATAAACGTACAATTGCGTATAGTCTCCATCCTATCACAGATTATAACATTAAAACCTAAATTGATCAAAGAGTGCCTCACCGAGGTCGCCGCCGTCATCCAACTCCAAAACTTCAAAGAGCATAAGATGGCGCCGGCGTCCTCGGAACTAAATTTAAATACTTCCCTCTCACTTCAAAGTTCACGCCCCCCTACAGCTTATTGGCCGAACTATTAAGGAGTTCATGACACAGAACTCCATTCGATCATGTTATTTAACCCTCTGGGTTCCACTGTGTCTACCTTGAAAATATACCTCTGCTCCTCTTCATTTAACTGTCTCACATCCCCCTCACCCCCAATCCCACTGCTCTTATAAATAATCCGCCACATCACTCTATAGAAAGCCGGTGACAAAGAACACTATATTACACTATAGTAGCTTCCACCCATATAAATTAAAATACAACTTGCCTATTGGGCAATTCTTGCGGATTCACAGGATTTGCTCTTCGATCATTCAGTATAAACTTGAAGCTAGAAAATTAGGGGACAGGCTACGGGTGAAGGGTTACCCTGACAGTTCAATTAGACAGGCATACATAAGAGCGAGGTACGCACAGAGGGATCTTCTTTTGTTACAACCGAGAGATACTCCCCAGGGAGAGTATAACCAACTTACCTGTGTTTTGCCTTTTTCCAGGGCAACCTCAACCCTGGTAGGCATTTTAAAGAAATATTGGTATATACTCCAGGGCCATAAATCTTTGGAAAATTTCCCCTTAGTCGCCTATTCTCGGGGGAGATCATTGGGTCAACGCTGTAGTTTTCAAAGATATGGGAAGAGACAGTTAATGATGGGGGGTTGCCACGGCAGTTGTGGTAGGTGCCAGTGGTGCCCTCTCACCATTCAGGGTGACAGTTGGCAGGTCCCGGGGAGAGATCTGATCTTGAGATCTAGAACGGATACAGATTGTAATTCTCAGGGGGTGGTCTATGCAATCATTTGCCCCTGCGATCTGGTGTACATCGGCCGCACTAATCGTAAGATCAAGTTAAGTCTTAATGAGCACAAGTCCCGTATCATAAACAGAATAGCCCAGGCTCCTTTAGTTGAGCACTGGGCAAAACAAAACCATTCCGTAGAGGACTTGAAATGGCGGATTATTTATAAGAGCAGTGGGATTGGGGGTGAGGGGGATGTGAGACAGTTAAATGAAGAGGAGCAGAGGTATATTTTCAAGGTAGACACAGTGGAACCCAGAGGGTTAAATAACATGATCGAATGGAGTTCTGTGTCATGAACTCCTTAATAGTTCGGCCAATAAGCTGTAGGGGGGCGTGAACTTTGAAGTGAGAGGGAAGTATTTAAATTTAGTTCAGAGGACACCGGCGCCATCTTATGCTCTTTGAAGTTTTGGAGTCGGATGACGGCGGCGACCTCGGTGAGGCACTCTTTGATCAATTTAGGTTTTAATGTTATAATCTGTGATAGGATGGAGACTATACGCAATTGTACGTTTATGACTCCGTTTTTTTACATATTTTTCTAGGGAGACCCTTGAGAAAGCACAATTCTTGTGCGAAACATGTCGGGTCTGACTCCCCAGGTTTGGCTGAGATAAGTACCATGTTAAGTTGGTTTATCAGCAACAAATGCATTATAACTATAATATATTTATGACATAAGTAGTAAAACTATAGAAAAACAAATAAAAAGTATTGAGTTAATAACAAGTGTGAAGTGACAGCCAATGATGAAGCACCACACTATGCTTCCCGCGATTTGAGAGACTTTTTTGCGGTGGAGTGGTGGGGCTAAGGCGTCCTTTTCAATATCATACAATTACCATTAATATTATTGAATCCAGACCATTCAGTCGAATACTGATTCTATGGTGATTTCATGAGCATACATCTTTTTATTTCTATAATAAAAAATAAGCATTGTTTTATGTTTGCTTATACAATATCTCAATTAAAAACGCAAAGTAGCTTACCTTTTTAATTACAAGTTATTTTAAATAGATTCAAAACATTAATAAAATTTATCAGAGCAAAAATTCCATTGGCACTAAGTAAATCTATTCTAATCCTTGTTAGTGTCGAGCTGCCAACTTCCTGTTAAAATACAGAGGCAGTATTCAAGCCATAACACCAACCCCTATCAATACAAATACAAAAGAATCTTTATGAAATGCCTTAAATTAAATAAAACCTGCTTAGATTATTTCACAATTACAATCATGGAGTCTGCAAATTACAATAACACTATTATGAATTGATTGTGTTGAATGGGCTCATTAAGAAAGTATGACTACTACATGGAGCAGATATAAAGAGCAAAGTATCCCACTTAAAAAAGAGAAATTATTATTATTGGGTAAGGCATGACATTACTATAGACCAGTGATTCCCAAACTTGTTCTGGGGGACATCCAGCTATTGAGTTTTCAAGATATCACCAATGAATATGGGAGAAGTTTAAATTTAACAGATTCCCTTGGTTTGTCAAAAAGTGGTAACATTAACCGCAATCAATAATAATTGATATAATAAACATAGCCTGAATCTTGTACGTTTGTCTGCAGTTTTTCTTTGTTTTTCCTTTGTGCTGTTTTCTCCTCACTGCAGATTGTGTTGGATTTCTTTTTTGTTTTAAATTTAACAGAGGCCATGTTTTTAATAGAGTGGCTGTTTGGTGATCTTCACAGGATAGAATTCTATAGTATTTATGCCAAATCCAGATGTGTCCTTGAGCTGAACTGATTCCTAGTGACTAAACAATACGAGCCTCCCTCCTTGTGGTTATCTTAGCAGCATACAGGAGTGGGTTGTCATTGCCTTCTCCTGAGACACAGAGGGTTAAGTGACTTGCTCAAGGGCACAATGGGATTCCAACCTGGGCTTTCTGGTTCCCAGCCTGTTGCTTTTACCATTATGCTGCTCCTATATGCCAAATATTCAGTTTTAAACATGTGCAATACTTACATCACTGTCTACAGTTTGCAATAAATGGACATTGAATTCTGTTATTAATTACACTAGTCTTTAAGCCTGTTACATTAACAGGTGCTAGAATAGATGTGTCTGTCTGTCTTTCTTTCTTTTTCTCTCTCTCTCTTTCCTCGGCAGTCCACCACCATCCCTTGCTTGTTCCACCTGTTCAGCAGTAGCCCTTCTCCGTTCCTTTTACCTCCCCCTGTCCAGCAGCACCCCTTCCCTGCTCCCCCTGTCCAGCAGTAGCCCTTCTCCCTTCATTTTACCTCCTCCCCTGTCCAGCAGCACCTCTTCCCTTCTCCCCCTGTCCAGCAGTAGGCCTTCTCCCTTTCTTTTACCACTCCCACCTGTCCAGC
This sequence comes from Geotrypetes seraphini, assembly GCF_902459505.1. Taxonomy (NCBI): domain Eukaryota; kingdom Metazoa; phylum Chordata; class Amphibia; order Gymnophiona; family Dermophiidae; genus Geotrypetes; species Geotrypetes seraphini. The sequence goes on from NC_047088.1 coordinate 205,285,068, forward strand.
AGCACCTCTTCCCTGCTCCCCCTGTCCAGTAGTAGGCCTTCTCCCTTCCTTTTACCCCCCCCTGTCCAGCAACACCTCTTACCTGATCCTCCTGTCCAGCAGTAGGCTTTCTCCTTTCCCTGCTCCCCCTGTCCAGCATTCGCTAGCCCGGGCAGCCTCGGGGCTTTTGCTAGGCCGGCCCACCTCGCATTATTGAAGTGGGACAGACTAGCAAATGCCCCACAGCTGCTGTATTTGCTGGTCAGGGGGTGAGAAGAGGCAGCCCGGCAGCGCAGGAGTCAAACCGCTGCTGAAATCGCTTTCGCAAACTGCCCCAAGTGTCGCAAGCCGCCTCACGCCCCAGAAATCGAATTTGACACGGACGGACACAGCACAGTGGCAGGGATCACAAAACCCTAAGTGCGCATGCGCGCTTAGGGTTTTATTATAGAGGATTAACTGAGCATACAGCAGGGTCTCCCTGACCATATTTATCAAACAACTGTGTTTTTATGAATCTTGAAAATAGTGGGATTTGTTTATACCTTCTCAGTGATATGCTTTATAAAAATACACGAAAGGTGCTTGGGATTTAAAATCTATATTTATTTAGTTCAAATAAATAGTGGCACGCGTGTATAGAATAGAATAAAACGGTTAGCACATCTTAGTAAAAGGACCCCTTATTTATTTAAAAAGTTTATATACCGCATATATCCTATGTGGTTCACATAGAAAACTTACATAAAAATTTGACTATACAAACATAGCAATCATAAAGGCAAGTCCCAAATAACATCAGAGTACACAAACCAAGTCCTTGACATATTATAAGCCAACTTCTCAACTTCAGTCAAACCCCATCACATAAATGCATTGACAAACAAGTATATTTTTAACAAAGTCAACTCTGCTGAAGCGGCTACCCTTTGGACCAGGTCACCATGTGCACTTAAACAGAGTGTGCACTTAATAGGAGTGGTGGTGGGGGGGGGAAGGGTATGGGGAGTTAAGCCAGGTCAGTTTAAATATGGCACATGGGCTGCTGGAGCCTAAAGTACAGGAAAGCTATGCCCTACACCAGGGGTACCCACACTTTTTTGGCTTGCGAGCTACTTTTAAAATGACCAAGTCAAAATGATCTACCAACAATAAAATTTTAAAAAAAACACACAAAGCACACTGTACGCAGAGAAAATTTTAATTATCATTTGGTATTTGGGTTTTTTTTTCAGAGGTTAAGGCAGATGACTTTAACATATGCAATGTCACCTCAGTAACAATTATACAAAAATAGACAAATATACTCCCTCCCCTTTTACTAAACCGTGATAGTGGTTTTTAGCGCAGGGAGCTGAATGCCCCTCATAGCTCCAGACGCTGATAGGCTCCCTGTGCTATAAACCACAATCACAGTTTAGTAAAAGGGGGCCATAGTGCAAAATATAGACAGCAGATATAAATTCTCAAAACGGACACATTTTGATCACTAAAGGCTCATTTTACAAAGATGCGCTAGGGTTTTTAGCGCACGCACAAAATTACCACAAGCTATAGCGCACAATAGCCGAAAATCTACCGCCTGCTGAAAAGGAAGCAGTAGCGGCTAGTGCACTTGGGAATTTAACGTGCGCTATTGCGCGTGTTAAGGCCCTAGCACACCTTCATAAAATGAGCCCTAAATTGAAAATAAAATCATTTTTCCTACCTTTTTGTCTGGTGATATCATGAGTCTCTGGTTGCATTTCCTTCTTCTGTAAATCCAATATTTATTTATTTCTGCCCCCTCCCATTTTCTTTCTTTCTCTCTCCCCCTGCCCCCCTCTTTATTTCTCTCTTTCTCTCTCCCCCTGCTTGCCTGTCTTTCTTTCTCTCTCCCCTGCCCCCAAGCCATCGTGCCGATTTTTCCATTTCCCCAATTTTTTTCTCTCTCCCTGCCCCCCTCCCAAGCCACCACACCAATTTCTCCCTGTTTCCCTGAGCCAGGCCTGACGCGTACAAGCGCCGGGCCCACAAGCCTTTCCCCCATCCCCCACCCCGACATCAATTCTGATGTCAGAGAGGAAGTTCCAGGTCAGGAAATTCCCTAAGATCCTTCAACACTCCTGGATGTACACCATCTAGCCCCATCACTTTGCCTTCTTTTATTTTAGCTAGCTCCTCACCAACACAACCCTCTGAAAATCGATCAAGGTCTACTACTCCTCCATTCCTATTCATGTTTGTCTTCTGTGGTCCCGCACCCGGCGCTTCAGCCATGAACACAGAAAGCAATGTTACTTACCGTAACAGTTGTTATCCAGGGACAGCAGACAGCTATTCTCACTAGTGGGTGACATCATCCAACGGAGCCCCGATGCAGACATCTCACAAGCATATTTGCTTGCAGAAACTTCAGAAGTTTCGAGTTGCCCACACCGCGCATGAGCGATGATGCATCGGGCGTGTCTCCTCAGTTCAGATAGTTAGCAGAGAAGCCAACCTAGGTGGGTGAGATGTGAGAATAGCTGCCTGCTGTCCCTGGATAACAACTGTTACGGTAAGTAGCATTGTTTTATCCCAGAACAAGCAGGCAGGTATTCTCACTAGTGGGTGACCTCCAAGCTAACCCCAAAGGGATGGTGGGAGAGTTGGCAACTTAGGAGAACAAATTTTGTAACACTGTTTGGCCAAATTGTCCATCCCGTCTGGAGAAGGTATCCAGACAATAGTGTGAGGTGAAGGTATGAACCGAGGACCAAGTGGCAGCCTTACAAATCTCCTCAATTGGTGTCGATCTGAAGAAAGCTACAGAGGCTGCCATTGCTCTGACCTTATGGGCTGTGACTTTACTGTGAAAGGGTAATCCAGCCTGGGCATAGCAGAAAGAGATATAAGCCGCCATCCAGTTGGAGATGGTGCGCTTAGAGATAGGGCGTCCCAACTTGTTCGGATCGAAGGAGATGAAAAGTTGAGGAGCAGTTCTGTGAGGCTTGGTGTGTTCCAGGTAGAAAGCCAAAGCACGCTTACAGTCCAGAGTGTGAAGAGCTGATTCTCCAGGATGAGAATGCGGCTTCAGAAAAAACACAGGAAGAACAATGGATTGATTCAGATGAAATTCCGAGACCAGCTTGGGTAGGAATTTGGGATGAGTGCGAAGGACCACCTTGTCATGATGAAACACTGTAAAGGGTGGGTCCGCAACCAATGCTTGAAGTTCACTCACTCGATGGGCAGAAGTGAGGCCAATGAGAAGCACCACTTTCCAAGTGAGGAATTTCAGAGAAGCTTTGTTAAGAGGTTCAAATGGAGGCTTCATAAGTTGAGAAAGAACATTGAGGTCCCAAACCACTGGAGGCGGTTTGAGGGGAGGATTGACATGGAACAGTCCTTTCATGAATCTGGAAACCACAGGATGTGCAGAAAGAGGTTTCCCCTGAAGAGGCTGGTGGAAAGCAGCAATTGCACTAAGATGGACTCTGATCGATGTAGACTTGAAGCCAGATTGAGACAGGTGCAAAAGATAGTCCAAAACAGAGGACAAGGAGGCATGTTGAGGCTCCTTGTGCTGAGAAAAACACCAAGTAGAGAATCTAGTCCATTTCTGGGAATAGCACATTCTAGTAGCAGGCTTCCTTGAAGCTTCCAGAACATCCCGCACAGCTGGTGAAAACTGAAGGGGAGTTACGCCGAGAGGAACCAAGCTGTCAGGTGCAGCGACTGCAGGTTGGGATGAAGCAGAGATCCCTGATGCTGCGTAAGCAGAGATGGAAACACTGGCAGGAGCAAGGGCTCCCTGTTGCTGAGTTGCAGAAGAAGGGAGTACCAAGGTTGCCTGGGCCACCGAGGAGCAATCAGAATCATGGTGGCCCAGTCGGACTTGAGCTTGACCAGTCTTCTGAATGAGAGGAAATGGAAGAAACGCATACAGAAGAAAAGCATCTGCCTCGAGACGATGAGAAGTATAGATCCTGGGGCAGAACTGAGGCAGTTTGAAGTTGTGGGGAGCTGCAAAGAGGTCTATCTGAGGCGTTCCCCACAGGGAGAAGATTTGATGAAGGGGCGCGGAATGGAGAGTCCATTCGTGAGGCTGGAGGAGACGACTCAAGTTGTCCGCCAAGGCATTGTCTGCCCCCTGAATGTAGACAGCTTTGAGGAAGGTGTTGTGGCGAATCGCCCAATCCCAAACTTTCAGAGCTTCCTGACAGAGGGAGGCCGATCTTCTTCGGAACAAGGAAGTACCGGGAGTAAAAACCCTTGTTCTGTTGGTCCACAGGGACTGGCTCGATGGCACGAAGCCGGAGCAAAGCCTGAGCTTCCTGAAGAAGAAGGGCAGTCAGGGTTAAGTTGGAAGGATACTCTCTTGGAGGATGTTCCGGAGGAACTTGATGGAACTGAAGAGAGTATCCCTCTCTTACGATGGAAAGGACCCAGAGGTCGGTGGTAATAGTCGCCCATCGATGGTAAAAATGATGGAGACGACCTCCGATGGGAAAAAGTGGGGAGGGCAGAACGATGGAAGTTATGCTCCCTACGAGACAGTCAAAAAGGCTGGGGAGTCTTGGGGACAGCAGAAGGTTGAGGCTTTTGTTGGAGCTTCTGCTGGTGCTGCCTCTTCACAGGCGGGCGAATGGTGGGAGCCTGCTTCGGCGGATAGCGCCTCTGATAAATCATGGGCGGACGAGACGGACGAGAGATAGCAGGCTTGGGCTTCTGGCGGAGAATAGACTGAAAAGTTTTTTCATGTTTGGACAGCTTCTCCGTCGCCGCCTCGATGGACTCGTCGAAAAGGTCCGCTCCCGCACAGGGAACATTCGCCAGCCGGTCCTGGAGATTCAGGTCCATATCAATGGTGCGAAGCCATGCCAAGTGCCTCATGGCCACCGAACAAGCCGCCGCTCTGGCCAAGAGCTCAAAGGCGTCGTACGACGACTGCATCATCTGCAGACGGAGTTGGGACAATGATGCCAGCACCTCCGAGTACTCGAAGCGAGCCTGAGAGTCCAGATACGGCAAAAACTTTTGAAGAATGGATAGAAAAAACTCAAAGTATGTTGCAAAATGAAAGCTGTAATACAGGACTCGAGAAGCCATCATCGAGTTCTGGTAGATACGCCTGCCAAACCTGTCCATGGTTTTGCCCTCCCGGCCAGGTGGAGTGGAAGCATAGACCTGAGAGGGATGAGACTGCTTCAGAGAGGATTCAACCAAGAGGGACTGGTGCGAGAGCTGTGCCCCATCGAAGCCCTTATGGTGCACTGTGCGGTATCGAGCATCCAACCGCCGGGATGGAGTATGGGGTCTCGAAGCATCTCATGAAAGTCTGGTCCAGAAGCTTATGTAGAGGCAGACGTAGAGACTCGGCAGGAGGTTGAGGAAGATGCATTGTCTCCAGATACTTCTTCGAGAACTTGGAACCCGAATCCAGGGTGATATCTAGATCCACTGCCATCTGCCTCAGGAAGGATGAGAATGACAGCTTGTTCGCCAGAGCCGGGCCTCGAGGCGGGCTCGAAGAAGATGAGGTGGCCTGGTCCGCCGATGCTGAGGACCGGCATGGAGAGAACGAACCCCCGCAGTCCTCGAATTCCGGCATAGGAGGAGGGGGCGAGTATTCCGGAGAAAACTCCCAGATAGGTTGCTTCCGACGAGGCGAGGCGTGTCTCGATGAATGCCTCGATGAATGCCTCGATCGACGACCGGAGCTGTGTCGAGAAGCAGGCCTCGAGCGACGAGGCGAGCGACGCCCAGACGAGGCAGCCACCGAGTAGATGGGACTGAAGGCCGTGGATCAAAGCATCAGAGGCTAAGACGAGGCCCCCCGAGGCGCTCCCCAAGGTTCGCGGTCCGGCATAGCGGAGGAAGGATCCGGACCAGGCAAGCCATGGATCGAGGGTATCGGTTCCAAAGGTGGCATGGGCAAAGACTCTGCTCCTTGCGAGACATGCCCCGAAGCCAGACCAGACACTCGCCAAGACTCTGCTCCCAGCAGTGAGAGAGTGTGCCGAGGAGGCACCGGAGGCGGCTCGACCTCGCGGGAGGCATCCGCGTGCCCAGGCTGGATCTGGGAGAGAAGCGTCGGCCCAATTTTGGTAAAGAGCTCGACAAATCGCTTCTCCATCAGGACGTGGAACGACGCCGGCAAAGAGGGATCCGCATCAGCAATGGGACCTCCCGCACGGACTTCGGCCACTCGGCCGCCAGGGGGCTTGGATTTAGAGGCCTTGGGCACCTTAAGCACAACTGGGGGATAGGAGGCTGCGCTACCTGACCTGAAGAGACATCGGAAGGCACCACAGCATGCGTCGAGGTCGAAGCCGGCACGAAAGAGGCAGGCTTGAGCAGACTCGAGGCCGAAGATGTAGAATCGGAAGTCGAAGGCGTGGCGCTCTGCAAAGAGGGCAGCACCGGGGACGCCTCTATGCCAAACAGTGACTCCCACAAAATACAGCGACGCTTAAACGCACGTGCTGTGAGCGTGGAGCAAGGCCGGCACGATTTCCGAAGGTGTTGAGGCCCGAGACACTGAAGACAGCATCGATGCGGGTCCGTCAACGAAATCGCGTGCTGGCACTCGACACACTTTTTTAAAGCGGTAACAGGCCGGGACATAGGCCAAAAAAGCTCCGCCGCTGCCACGCGACCTGCCTGGTCAAACGATCGAACAAAATTTTTTTTTTAAAAAAAACAAAACGTAACGTGAGCCAACAGGAATGAGCACAAAAAACCCAAACCCACGGGCACAGAAGGCACAAAAAGGAACTTCGCGCAGAGAGTTTCAAAGGCAAACTTCTCAGCTCTGCGGAAGAGAAAGAACTGAGGAGACACGCCCGGTGCATCAGGCGGGAAGGCACTCGCACATGCGCGGTGTGGGCAACTCAAAACTTCTGAAGTTTCTGCAAGCAAGTATGCTTGTGAGATGTCCGCATCGGGGCTCTGTTGGATGACGTCACCCACTAGTGAGAATACCTGCCTGCTTGTCCTGGGATAACAGAAATATTTGTTAAGCCCCTTAGTAGTATATTATATTGCATCAGTTTTAATACATTGCCTTTAAGTCAGAGCCAGAATTCAGCCTTTCAGTAGCAGTGCAGTAGTGTCTCTATTGTTACTACTCTCTGGTAAGTGTTCATTTATTAGAGTATAGATTTGTATCTATTTTCCAGTTTTGAAATTGCTTTACACAAATTCTTAAGTGGAGGCATGGCCTAGTGATTAGAGCAGCTGCCTCAGCACCCTAAAGTTGTGAGTTTGATTCCTACTGCAGATCCTTCTGACTCTGGGCAAGTCACTTAGCACTTCACTGCCCCATGTAAACTACACAGAAAAATCAGTATATCAAGTTCCATCCCTTTTAGCTTTAATTGTTACAAACTGCACAACACAAAGCTCATTTTCAAGACTCCACAACCCTCAACATACAACAATGATCTTACTACACCACTGGCTGTGACAATGGATGCCTTTCACTCCAGTAATATCTATACAGAAAATCATATACCCAGTGTCATGAAATCTTCAGCACTGAATTCAAAGTCTTAGGGCAGTGTTCTTCAATGCAAGGTCTGCGAGCCAATGGCAGCCCTTGGGAACATTTAGTGTGGCCTGTGCAGACCTTCTAATTTTTTTTGTCGATGGATACAGGCTGCAGTGTGTGCATCGAAGAATATTGCAATGTATCTCCCCCTTCTCTCGCTCTGATCGCTTGTTCTGAGAAGGTTCCTTAGGTTGGCCAAAAAGAGCAAGCCTGAATTGCTGCTGGGAAGATGATGTTAGATGAGCAGAAGATAGCAGGCAGGGGCATAGCTACAGGAGTGCCTTGAGGGCCAGAGCCCCATTCTTGGCTCAGGTTCTCCCACTAGCCGTCTGGAGTGGCTCTTCCTTCCCTCCTCGCCATGGTGGTTTGGCATCTTGTTCCCTCTCTTCTCCCTAACCCCTCTCCCCTCCTGCTGCAGTTCTCCAGGCTTCCGAGGTCAGCTAATTTTTAAGACCCTCACATTCAGCGAACCACAATTTATCTTAAAATCACTTATCCCATACACACCTCAAAGATCTCTGCGCTCATCTAATCAAAACTTATTAACTGTGCCATCATTAAAAGTCATCGGAACACGAAGAGCTGAAATGTTTACTGTCGCAGGGCCACAATGGTGGAACTCCCTTCCCCATTACATCAGAATTGAAAGTGATATCATAACATTTAAAAAGCTTTTAAAATCTTATTTATTTAAGGACGCCTTTGATTTATAATATAACTAAAGGACGCCCTTAAACAATTTTAATGCGTAAATTTTTTACGCATAAATTTTTACGCATAAATTTTTAATGCATAAATTTTTTACGCATGAATTTTTACGCATAAATTTTTAATGCATAAATTTTTTACGCATAAATTTTTATTCATAAATTTTACCCTACCTTTCGTTCTTTCCTGGTTTTTTGTTTTTTTCTTCTCCCACATTGTAACTTTACCCTCCTTCCCTATCTTTCATGTGAGTCTTAATTGATTTTGTAATTTTGTTAAAGTTTCTATATTATATTATTATGTACATCGCCTAGAATTTCGAAATAGGCGATCCATCAAATGTGAAATAAAACTTGAAACTTGAAACTCTCAAGGCAGCCTCACCTCTTGCCAGCCCTAGAAGTTTTCTCTATGCACAATTCCTGTTCCCGGTAAGCAGGACACTGCAGAGAGCTTCTGAACTGGCAAAAGGTGAGGCAAACCTATAAGCTGATGCTGGAACGTTAAAAAACTGCAATGGTGGGGGGGCGCTGTTGAGCCCGACAAAGATGGTCGTCTGAACAGCAGGCTCCAGCAACCTTCACCATCTTTTTACTCTCTGGCTGCACTGCACTGGTGTTAGACCCCTCCATCCAGTTCCATCCACACTATAAACGATGGCTACAGCTACTAAGGGCAAAAGGCACAAGCCCGACCCTCCCTCTCCCGCAAAGGACTCTAAATTGGTGACACAGGATGGCCCTGAGGCTCCCTCCATGTCTGATTTGTGGAATGCAATCAAAACAGTCCAGGATCTGATGACTGAGACCAAGGATGCCATCTCTGAGCTTAAAGATGACTTATCTTCAATCCAAACTGAACTGAACACCTTCAAAGTGAAAATAGCTGATCTGGAAATAAAATCAGCAACCACAGATGCCAATGTTAAGGCATTACAGGGCCACGTGAAACGCACGCTGGCCCTGGAAAAAGAAATGGAGGACGCCAGTAATCGTTCCCGCCGGAATAACCTGCGTCTTTTGGGGGTCCCGGAGGGGCAGGAAGGCAATAATATGGTGGCGTTCTTGGAGTCCTTCATCCCCAAAATACTAGATCTGCACTTTAAGCATGATTTTGAAATTGAACGTGCTCACCGCTCTCCATCCTCCAGGTTCCCGCGTGATCGCCGGCCACGACCCATAGTGCTTCGGATCCTCCGCTACCCGCAGGTCCTAGAAATTCAGCAAAAAGCCCGATCACTAGCGCCTGTGACCCACGAGGGAAATAAGATCCTTTTCCTCCCAGATCTGCACAAGAACACTGTTAAAGCACGACAACAACTGCTTGCATTCAGACCATAACTAAAAAAGATGGGAGCCCGCTACGGTCTTTTCTACCCGGCAAGAATGAGGGTAACTTACCTAAATCAAACAAAAGACTTCACTGACCCGGAGCTTCTGGCTACTTACATCGAAGAGACTTCACCAACCCCGATTGACTCTGTGTGAGCCTGTTTCCCTCTGTGCCTGATGCTCATCTGCCATGCTGCCTCTGAAACTGACTCTTTCTACATGTTATTCTAACTCTACAATTGTTATTTCCATGATTATTTCTCTCTCTTTTACTATATATCGCTTGAATGACTCCTTCTCTAATTTATTTTTCATTTTTACTACCATTTTACCTTTCCACTGCATCGCAGGACCTCTAGGCATGTTCGTTACTCTCTTCTTTTTACAGACATGTGACTCTGCACTGCAAGACCATGCACCTCAGCCATTTTGGGTTTTTTTTTTTTTTAATATTATATTATGTTACTGGACTATTATGCTCACTCTACCTGCTAAAACCCTTTGAACCTCTTACTCTTTTTCTTCTCGTTGGTGCGGATGTTAATTGGTAAGCATAATGAAAGTACAGTGGCTTTAAATTTACACTTTTAAATGTCCAGAAACTTAGATGATGAATGTTTACTACATAGGTTTGGTCTTCTGCAATTTTTTCACACATGACTCAATTACTGTGCCACGGATTTTAATCTTTTATTTATTTTATGAATTTCCTTACTTGTATTATCCTATGACATCATAGGCTTTGCTATCTGATGTCATTTATACTAGATCAGAGTGCTAATGTCCTTAGTGGGACACACTGACTGCCTGAGTAGTTCATCTTTCTGTATTATTATGCCTCTCTTTCCATTTATTTATCCTCCTGAACTCTATAATCATTATATATTGTTTTTAGTTTATTTCATTAATGTTACTTCCACAGCAGGCATTCATGGCTGACTGACATTGAATGTGCCTCTTTATTCTGATGATTCACTTGTTTTAGTGGTTGCTGTGGATTGCCATTGTTGGCATAGTTCATTCATTATAAACACAGCACTTAAACTTTTTGACCTGTTGTTTACTTTAGTTAATTGTGCATACAGCTAGAGCTACCTTTTGCAATACACTGATCAAATGGTTGCTGAGTTTGTTTTGTTCACTCGGCTATCTGTCCCCTCCTCGGCCACCCAAAGTTTTTTGCTTGCTGTTTTATTACAGTGGGCTCTTTCTCCTTTCAGGTACATCTCTTACTCCTCTACTATAATCCTTTTGTTGATTTTTCATTTTTGTTATAAGATGCATACAGCTTCTGCTTTTTTTGCCATAATTTTATTTACAGCTTATAAGTCCCACACCAAATTTTGTCTGGCTTATTTAGGTATCTCAACCATGCTAAATATCATATATCCATGCTTTCAATGTCATTATCAATAACATCTTTAAATATCAAAGGTCTAAATAATGTGATTAAAAAGCGGAAATTATTGTCTTATATTGATGATCTTAAATCAGATATTATTCTGCTTCAGGAAACTCATCTCAATGAATCTAGCTCAAGTAAATTTCTTAAACAAGGCTTTTGTGCGCCATTGTTTTCCCCTGCTCTGAATGGAAAAAATGGTGTAATTACCCTAATTAAACATCATCCATCCATCTCTATTTTATCTAGCTCTCATGATACTTATGGTAGATGGGTTAGTGCCAAACTTTCTATATCCAATCGCACATTACGCATTTTAAATATATATGCACCAAATTTAGATTCTCCTGAATTTTTTCATAATTTGGCCAATCATATCTTACAGGATCCTGACACCCCTATTATTATTGGAGGTGATTTTAATCTTATTTTAGATCCTTCCAAGGACAGGAAATCACATGCCTCCTACAAGAAACCAAAATCATGGTATGCATTGCATGATATTATATCCCAGCTTCACTTAACAGATCCCTGGAGATTGCAGCATACCGCCCTTGATCAATTTACGTTCTTTTCAGCACCACACTCGACATACTCCAGGATTGATTACTTTCTTGCCTCTTCTTCTATCTTACCTCACATCACCACCTCTGATATTCACTCTACCACAATTTCTGATCATGCAGCTATTTCCCTGACTTGCTCTTACTTTTCTCTTACACCTCGCAGTAGGCAATGGCGGTTCAACTCTTCACTCCTTGCTGAAAACCAATTCTCTGAAAGTATTACTGCGGCCATCCAAGAATTTTTTCATTTTAACATCCCCACTCAGTCCAATTGGATCAACACCTGGGATGCCTTCAAAGCTTTCATACGTGGGACAATAATTCAATTTACTGCTAGACTCCACTCCTCTAGAAAACAAACCCTACGAGACCTTGAATCTCGCATACGTGAAGCGGAAGCTACCCATATTTCAGACATTACTGATATTACAGCCCTGACTACTCTTCGTAACCTTAGAATCCAATACAACTCTTTATTGAGTTCATCTGCTGCCAATTCAGTCTTCGTCCAAGCGGCTTCGTACTACGCAGAAAATAACAAACCTGGACATCTGCTTGCGAATTATTTGAAAAAATCCCAGGATAAAACTACCATATCATCCATTAAAGACCCCGCAGGAATACTTACTACATATCCTTCAATCATCTCATCCGCCTTCCATAATTTCTATCAAGATCTTTATTCTTCAGAAATCACCTCCTCTGAAGCTAATCTCAATTCCTTCTTATCTTTCCCGCACCCCACTCTTTCTCCTACAGATTCTCTCTCACTTTCTTCTCCCTTCACTTCCCAGGAAATCACGGATGCCATTAACTCCATGGCTCCGAACAAATCTCCAGGCCCGGATGGCCTTACAATAGAATTTTACAAAGCCTTTCTACCAATTTTACTTCCACATTTGCTTCCTTTCTTTCACTTCTTGTGCAATCAAGGTCATTCCACAGGCTCCTTTACAGAAGCTAATCTCATTGTCTTTCCTAAACCGGGTAAGGACCCTCAAGAGGTCAAAAATTACCGTCCCATCTCATTAATCAATGTAGACGCAAAAATTTTCGCTAAGATCCTTGCTTCTCGGCTTCAAACCGTACTTCCTCTGCTCATTTCCTCAGACCAATCTGGTTTTCTAAATAATCGTTACTCTTCTAATAATACCCGACTCTTGTCTCACATTATCCACCACTCATCTTCTCACGCAGATAGACTGGTAATCATGGCTCTTGATGCCGAAAAAGCCTTTGATCGTCTAGAATGGCCCTTCCTATTTCATATTCTACGTTGGTATGGTTTTCCTGATCCCTTCTTATCTATGATTAAAGTTCTCTACTCTCATCCCACGACACGAATTATGATAAATGGACTTCTTTCCCAACCCTTCTCTCCATCCCGTGGCACGAGACAGGGTTGCCCCCTATCTCCCTTACTCTTCAATCTTGCTCTTGAACCACTTTTATCTGCTATACGGAATGATTCTCGAATTGCTGGCTTTCATTACAATGATTTTTCAGTTAAACTCTCGGCATATGCCGACGATGTTCTTCTTTATGTTCATCCAGAATCTATTATCTTTATCCTTGAACAAATTAATCGCTATTCGGCGATTTCTGGATACAAATTAAACATCAATAAATCTGAACTTTTACCTTTAAACTGTATAGATATTCAATCTGATTCTTCCCAATATGGTTTCATATGGTCCCCTTCTAAGATCAAATATCTTGGATTGTATTTTGGGCCCTCTCTCGACTCCACCTCACGACTTAACTCTGACTATATCTTCTCTATTATTCGCTCCTGCACTTCCAGATGGTCCCCCCTTAATCTCTCCTGGTGGGGTAGACTATCTACAATACGTATGATGATCACTCCGAAAATCAATTACATCCTTAGTATGCTTCCCTTTCTCTTCCCTCACTCAATTTATTCTCGTATTGAACACTTACTCACTTCCTTTTTATGGCAAGGCAAACAGCCTCGGATTGCACTCCGTAAACTGAAATGTTCTAAGGAGCAGGGAGGAGTCAATTTTCCTAGCTTTCGCGAATATCACCATGCATTTTTGATGTCTCAGGGCTCCTTATGGCTGAATGTTGAGTCTATGCATGTAAATCCTACGTGGTTACCTTTGGAACTCTCTTTAGTTGATTCTTATATATTGCATCATGCTCCTGCCATTCCTCTTCCTCAATTGGCAAAACAAAACCCGATTATATTAAGTACTTGGCAGGCGATCAATTATATTGACTCCCTTTCAAATATGAAATTGGCTGATTCAGTATCTGCACCTATCTGGCATAACCCCAAACTCAAGATAGGCAACGCGGTGATGGTTTGGAAAACTTGGCAACAGCGAGGAATTTGGCATATTTCCCATCTTTTGACTAATGACAAATGGATTACTTTTTCAGATATCATGGCCAAATATAACATCCCTCCCTCTCAATATTTCAATTGGATTCAACTCCACCATTGCCTTTCTGCGAGGTATCCTTCTCCAACTTCTCTTCATACCACTTCAGACCTACACTCTATGGCTCTTTCCTTCTCTGCATCCCATGGACAATCATCTAATTGGTATAAATATATACATTCAAAATGTTTCCCTGCAATTTCGGCTTCCCTGACTAAGTGGGATTTGGTGTTGCAATCTCCGTTAACTGATCGTATGTGGACGGAACTGTGGATTAGGATCTTTAAATCGCTCCACTCAGCCTCCCATAGACAAACTGCGATTTTTCTGTATCATCGAGCCTTCTGGACTCCGTCCAAAACAGCTAAAATTAAGAGATCCACGGATAGCTCCTGTTGGACCTGTAAATCCTCCAAAGGCTCCCTACGACATATGTTATTTGATTGTCCCCATTTACAGATTTTTTGGTCCTCTATCTGGAATGTGATTACCAAACTTTTTATTATTAATGACCCCTTCACATTGGATGTCTTACTTCTGGGATCCTCGGCACTGTCCTCACCTTTATCTTTGTATCATGATCGTCTTTTGACCCTTTTGTTATTCATAGCTCTTCAATTAATTTTACAAAATTGGAAAGACTTCTCTAACCTCAGCCTCACTCATTGGTGGAATTCAGTATGCCTACATGCTAAATACGAGAAACATATGGCAGAACGCTCTAAGTCACTATCCACTTATGGTAATATATGGTCTATACTAATAGACCATTCTACTCAAGACCTTTGAAATAATGCTTATGAGATCATTTATTGATATAACATCACTCATCAATTTGTTTTAATCTTTCACACTTTTCATTGGTGTTCCTTATCTGATATATCTCAGGAATCAATATGACCCTCTCTCCATTTATAATGCCAGATTCTATTAAGCTTTTGTATTCTCTATGGCTTTACATACTAGACTACATTATGATACTATACATAATTCATGGTCCTGCCATCCTATTTATGTATTTATCTTGCAATGTACTATGACCAGAAGACTGTGTTAGTTTTCTCATTATTATTTGTTGCTTCTATCCTTGAGTATCGATAATATTTCTTATTGTGATATGATGTACTGAAGGGAGCTGTCACTTGGTTTTTCTTGTTAGGCTTCCTCGGAAGCCTTTGTTGTATATTTTCTATTTTATAACTATGAAATCAATAAAAATATTTTGAACAGAAAAAAAAAAAAACTGCAATGGTAGTGTGTTTATGAGTGTACATTGGGGGTAGGAATGAAAGACTCTGAACGAAGGAAGAGAGAAAATAAGAGCAATACATGATTGTCTGGGTCAGGAAAAAGGAGGAATGTATTATCCTCCTAGTGGGTCACCTCCAAATTGGGGAGAGAGGAAAGAGATGGTGAATTTGGATGAAGGTAATGGACGGGAAGAGAAGAGGGAGAAGATGGTGCACATGGATGAAGGGGAAAGAGAAGAGAATGTGGAAAGAAGAGAGGGAGAATATGGTGCACATGGATGGAGGGAAAAGAAGAGAGGGAGGATATGGTACACATGGATGGAGTGAAGGAAGATGGTATATATGGATGTAGGGGAAGGAAAAGGTAGAGATGAGAATGGTGCATATGGTTAGAGGGGAAAGGTAGAGGAGGAAATAGTACACCTGGATGCTGAAGGGAAGAGATGGAATTTAGAGAAATCTAAGAAGGCAGAAAATGGTAGAAAGTGAATGTTAAAATCAGTGCTAAAAATAGATATAGGGCAGAAAGTGAAGAATGAGAAAAAAAGAAACAGCAAATAAAAAAGAAGCCCTGGAAACAAAGTTAAGAAAACAGACAAAGGAAATTGTAACCGGATACTTGGAACAAGAGGATCAGAAAAATAAAACCACCAGACAACAAAAGGTAGGAAAGGAGAAATTAGGTTCTTACCTGCTAATTTTTTTTCTGTTAGACCTGTATAGTTCCTTTACGGATTGGTATTATACCTCACTGCTACCAGCAGGTGGAGACTGAGATCAAACTTGTATATCAGTATAGCTTCCCTTCTACTAATCCAGTCTGCCAAATAGCCAAGCAGAACCTAGGAAAATTCTTAACTGAAAAACAGTATAATACACTCCGAACAGGAGTGTAACAACAACAAACATCTGCAAACAACTGTTGGAACATGTGTAGAACTGTATCCTGGAAAATAAAACATCCCCACAGGTCACCAGCTAAGCTAGCTGAGCCATCGCCGCTGTTCTTAATTCTCCCCGGCCCTAGAAAAATACTAGAACCCGCAGAAAAATTCAAAATCTGCACGTGAGCAAAAACCCGCAATCCCAGCACAAAGACAGACAGGGCGGGGAACTATACCAGTTTACATGCTAACAGAAAGAAAATTAGCAGGTAAGAACCTAATTTCTCCTTCTGTATCGCCTGGTAGACCGGTATAGTTCCTTTATGGATGGGATGTACCAAAGCAGTACCCATTAAGGGTGGGACCCCCGAAGGGCTGACACCAGAACATGTTCACCGAATACCACGTCCCGACGTGCTTGAACATCCACCACGTAGTGTCTGACAAAGGAATGCAGAGAAGACCAAACTGCAGCCTTGCAAATATCTACTGGAGGCACTAGGGAAAACTCAGCCCAAGAAGCTGCCTGATCCCTAGTGGAATGAGCCTTGAGAAATTCTGGAACAGGCTTCTTCATCAGAAGATAATCGGAAGCAATAATCTCCTTGATCCAACACACAATAGTAGACTTAGATGCCATCCCCCTTACGAGGACCTGCTAGAAGGACAAAGAGATGATCTGATTTCCTGATCTCCTGGGTCCTCTGCACATAAGAGTGAAGGACCTAACTGACATCCAACTTGCGCAGCTGTCATTGCTCAGAAGAGCCCTCCCAACTACCCAACACTGGGAGTACTACAGATTGATTGACATGAAAAGGAGAAACTACTTTTGGCAGAAAGGAAGGAACAGGCCTTAAGACAACCAGCTCCCTTTAAAAACTCCAAGAAGGAAGCCCTACAAGAGAAAGCCTGCAGCTCAGAAACACGTCTAGCTGAAGTAATGGTCACCAAGAAGACCGCTTTAAGAGCAAGGTCCTTCATAAAGCAGTCGCCCAATGGTTCAAAAGGAGGGCACACTAGAACTGACAGAACCAGATTCAGATCCCAAGAAGGAACAGAGGGCTGCACGGGAGGCCTGAGCAACTTGGCCACCTGCAAGAAGCGAATTGCATCAGGAATAGCAGTCAAATGCTGACCTTTCACTGACAAGACCGCAAGTTGAACCTGGAGAGAAGACCAAGCCAGTCCCCTATCCAGGTCATCCTGCAAGAACTCTAAGATGTTAGGCACGGAAGCACGAAAAGAGACCACTTCACACGCATAACACCACTCCTCAAATAGACGCCAAACCCTCACATAAGCCCGAGAGGTGGTGTTGTACTGCATGCAGAGTTTGACATCTTCAAGTTTTATTTGTGGTATTGTATTTAAAGTGGGGTTATCTGTTTCTGCATGTGTGACTAAGGCTAGGTGTTTTGGTGGGATGGAAGTCAAAGCATTGGTTGGTGTCATGGCCCTAGATAGGAAGATATTTGTCCAGCTCTCCTTCAGTCCTTTTGGATCCAAAATGTCCCCAGCTTAAAAATTAATGAAGGGGTTGATCCAAGATGGCCACGGTACAGACGTTCTGAGAGCAACGATCCAGACATCTTACTTCTTTCTTAGAGATTCGGTGGCTTGCGGCCCGATTTCCTGACTGGGATGCCGAAGAGAAGGGGCAGGAGTGCGGCTGGTGCCTCACGACACCCTGACATGCCCTCCCTCGGCAGACTCGATAGAAATAGACGGCAGATAAGGGCCCACGGCCCATCTAGTCTGCCCACCTTAATGTCCCTCCCCTACCTTTGCCCTGTGAATAGATCCCATGTGCCGATCCCATTTGGCCTTAAAATCAGGCACGCTGCTGGCCTCAATCACCTGTAGTGGAAGACTATTCCAGCGATCAACCACTCTTTCAGTGAAAAAGAATTTCCTGGTGTCACCTCGTAGTTTCCCGCCCCTGATTTTCAACGGATGCCTTCTTGTTGTCGTGGGACCCTTGAAAAAGAAGATATCTTCCTCCGCCTCGATGCGGCCCGTAAGATACTTGAACGTCTCGATCATGTCCCCCCTCTCTCTGCGCTCCTCGAGCGAGTATAGCTGTAATTTGTCAAGCCGTTTTTTGTATGGTAGATCCTTGAGTCCCGAGACCATCCAGGTGGCCATTCTTTGCACCGACTCCAGTCTCAGCACATCCTTGCGATAATGCGGCCTCCAGAATTGCACACAGTATTCCAGGTGGGGCCTCACCATGGATCTATACAATGGCATAATGACTTCCGCCTTACGACTGACGAAACCCCTTCGTATGCAGCCCATGATTTGTCTTGCCTTGGACGAAACCTGCTCCACTTGATTGGCAGACTTCATGTCCTCACTGACGATTACCCCAAGTCTCGTTCTGCTACCGTTTTTGCTAGGATCTCGCTATTAAGGGTATAAGACTTGCATGGATTCTGGCTGCCCGATGATCTGTTGCGGCGGATGCAGGGTGCAACGTTGTCCATGTCGGAGAGCAGCCCATTGGGAGCACCTGGGCAGAGCGAGGCTGGGGTTGTCTCTCCTGGGTTTGAAACCACCCTATGCCCTGACGTGAGATCCCACCTCCGCAACCTCGGTCAACCAGTTCTCCAGGGGTAAAGGAAACCCCAGAGAAGGGGGAGGTCCTTTCCCCTGAGGCAGTAAGATCAGTATTGGAGACTATGAAAGTAATGCTCCCTGATCAGGGAGCAGCTGCAGAAGAAACCGAGGTAGGACAAGCAGACGGAGGTGGATTCCAGCCAGAATCAGACCAGGATAGCCTTTCTTCTCAGGACGGTGAGCACATCTACACCCAGCAAAGGTTACAAATATGGGAGAAACCAGCACAAGTAACTTTAGACCCATTATGGGATCTGATTGCAAATTTTACTAAAACTATCAGTCCCAATTTCCAATACATAGAAGGGAAATTGATCCAACATACTAGAGAGCTAAAAGATTGAACTGTGGATTTGACTGTCTCAAAGGCTTCAATTCAAAAACTTGATCAAGATATGCTTACAGTTAAACAAGTGCAGGAGTCCTTAATTAAAGATAACACTAATCTCAGGAAGAAATTGGAAACACTTGAAAATAATTCCAGGAATAATAACTTGAGACTTATTAATTTTCCTAGATTAACTACGGTTACTCCTAGGGAAATGCTAGGAGATATCCGATTGAAATATTGCAAGTTTCTGAGGAAACTTTACCACCATTTACTCAAGTGTATTACTTGCCAAATAAAGATGGGGCTCAATTGCAGTCTAAAATATCAATTCAAACACCTTTGAATGTTTCTGAAATTTTAGAAAATGTCAGATAGAGAGACAGCTGTACCTTCAACAATGGTTGTGACATTAGCTCTCACAATAGACAAAGTATGGTTATTGTGACTTTTCTTCAAAAATAAACAGAAATCATTTCTTGGATGCAAAATACAAATGTTTCCAGATTTTTCTAGAGAAACTCAAAAGCGTCGTAGAGAATTTTTACTTTTGAAACCTGGAGTTACTTTGCTGGGAGCGACGTTTTACTTAAAATATCCTTGCAAGTGTATTATTCGCTACCGTTCAGTTAAATATGTTTTTTTTTAACCTCATCAGTTAACTGCATTCCTGGCTTTATCTAGACTGGATAAAGAGGAGTCAACAATAGCTCAATAGTTTATTTAAGCTGTTCATCACGTTTCAGTTCTGTCTGTAATTTGTCCTTTATAACAATTGTTTTTTTCCCTTTTTTTCTCGCTTGATGTAATCTTGGATCTCATTTAGAGGACTTGAGTTAGGTTAGTGGCAAGAATTTTCTTTTATGTTGATTGTGATTCATACTGGATATGTTATATCTCTACTGACCAACTTTCTGTACAAGTGAATACTTGAATGTAAATTAAAAAAATCTTAATAAATAAATAATGTAAAAAAAAAAAAAAATTTAATGAAGACCACTACCCTAGGGTGTTTCCCTTCTCTCAAAGCCCTACCAGGATATTCTTTCAAGATCCTCCTAATTCTGGGTCTCTCCCTGTACTGTGAGCATAGGAATTTTGACGCCCTCATGAAACTCAAGGTGTGAAAAATAATAAAACATGCAAAATGACACCAGCGCAAGGTTTTAAAAATTATAATTAAGATTTATTGAGTTATTGTTTCCATTTTTCCATTATGAGATCAAAAGAATCAAGCATAATTGCTTAACAGTTGCGCTAATGGGAGATCGTTATAGTTGCCAAACGCTGGCCTTCTAATAACGAGCTCACCTTAATATCTCCGGTCACTCTATTATATACTTTTGGCTCTATGACATCATCAGTATCTCAACCAATAACAAGTAACAAAGGAGGTGGTCTTAAAAGTTAGACAAAGAAAATTCCTCCACGTTTAAAAGTTTGACAAAGTTTTAGAAAAGTACATTTGTTTGCTTATAGTCGTTTCTGAATATAAAACATAATTTTCACAAAAGTATATTAAGAGAAATTATTTGTTAAAAAGATGCTGAAAAATTCTCAGCCTTAGAGGAAAGGAGAAAGTGCAGGAGAAGGCAATCAGAGAAAAGGAGGGGCTGGTCCCCCCTAAGCTGACAGCTTCACACTTCCTATGTTAGAGCAGGAGTCTCTACTTCCAGATGTTGCTTTAGGATTTCTTTAGGTTGCAAATATATATATAATATGTTTTTTCAAAACCCATTCCTTTGTTCAATACAAAGTCATACAATTCACTCCAGTCATATTTGCTTAATTCATACTTGCTTAATTCATACTTGCTTGGCCAAGCCTTCCATACATTCATTCAAAACTATATTTAATTCCTGTTATATCTTAGTTTGGGACACATGTGGTATTAATTACCACCACGATGCTGAAAACAAAGACTTGGATAAACTGACCACAAAATGGATTCCAAAAGACTGAAAAGACAGAGAACCCAAAATGGATTCCTCTGGTTTCCTTCATGATCTGGCCCAACAGCAAAGTACACAAAAAGAACACCATTATTTTCCTTATATTAATCTGTAGTGTGTTTTTCTGGCTTTAACTACATTTATATTTAGATTTTTTTTATTCACCAGTTTTTCGTATGCTTCCATTGGGTGTGGCCTTAACTAACACATATGCTTGTATCTAACTAGAAGTACCCAGAATTATACGAAAAACAGGCACTTTTATAGAAAAATTCCACAAAAATACTGCACTATCATGTCCATTCCATTACCGTCCCATAAACATCACCCCCTACTGGCCACGAGCCACTACTCCTCAACTGGTAGCTTGTTAAAGTTGCTGCTTCTATTCTCCAACAGGAACTAAAAAAAAAAACTTCTCTTGCTTGGAGGGTGAAATCTCCTTTTAAATCATAAGGGCTGGGCTTATTCTCTAAAGCGCTGTTCTTCAACCGTCAGTCCACAGAAAATTCCTGCTGGTCTGCACAGGGCCGGCAAAATTGACAAACTGAAGTCCGCGCGGGGTCGGGGAGATCATGTAGGGCCTCCAACAATGGCTTTCTCCCCTCCCAGCAGCTGTTGGTACTTACATTACATTACATTAGTGATTTCTATTCCACCTGTGCCTTGCGGTTCTAGGCGGATTACAAATTAGAAGAGATCTGGACATTACCGAGAGAATTACGTAACAATGATTACCTAGAGAATTACATAACAGTGATTCATGTTCTTTACATGGTGTGGTAGAGGATTCAATTATAAGATATCTGGATTTTTCCGAAAGAATTACATAGCAGAGAATCAAGTGATAACAGGATACAGTGGAGAATATCAGTATATACGGGTTACAGAAGAGAAATTACCTAACAATGACATAAGAAGTTTGTTGGATAGTGAGGTAGATGCTTATTTAGGAATCAGAATATTTTTGGAAGGTAAGGTTCTAGGAGTTGACTAATGTGTTATTCACATTACCTGTGCAGCGATTCAGGAAGGCAGCCTTGGGGCTTTTGCCGAGTCGCAGCCGCCTCTGATGATGCAACTTCCTCTTTCCTCAGAGGTGGCACGACCCATCAAAGGACCCAAGGCTGCCTTACTGAATCGCTGCGCTGGTAAGTACCGACAGCTGCTGGGAGGGTAGAAAGCCACTGTTGGAGTCTGGAAAGCGAAAAAAAAGGGACAGCTGCTACTTGACCTGGAGGGAAGGAGGAGAGATGCTGCTGGGAGGGGAGGCGGGAAAGGAGTCTGGGAAGCTGCTTGACAAGGGAAAAAAAAGGGACAGCTGCTACTGAACCTGGAGGGAAGGACAAGGAGAGATGCTGCTGGGAGGGAAGGAGGGAAAGGAGTCTGGGAAGCCGCTGGGCAAGGGAAAAAAAGGGACAGCTGCTACTGGACCTGGAGGGAAGGAGGAGAGATGCTGCTGGAAGGGGAGGAGGGAATGGAGTCTGGGAAGCCACTGGACAAGGGAAAAAAGGGACAGCTGCTACTGGACCTGGAGGGAAGGAGAAGAGATGCTGCTGGGAGGGGAGGAGGGAAAGGGAAGGGAGTTACTACTTGACAGGGGGAGGAGGGAAGGGAGAAGGAAAAAGGAAGGAAACAGCTGGCAGGGAGATTAGAGGGGAAGGGAAGAGACAGGAATGAGAAAGTAGAGAGATGGGAAGGAGGTTCAGCAGAGAAATAGAGAGGGACAAATGAACATAAGAACATAAGCAATGCCTCTGCTGGGTCAGGCCTGAGGTCCATCTTGCCCAGCAGTCTGCTCACGCGGCAGCCCAACAGGTCCAGGACCTGTGCAGTAATCCTCTATTTATACCCTTCTATTCCCTTTTCCAGCAGGAAATTGTCCAATCCTTTCTTAAATCCCAGTATCGTACTCTGCCTTATAACGTCCTCTGGAAGCGCATTCCAGGTGTCCACCACACGTTGGGTAAAGAAGAACTTCCTGGCATTTGTATTGAATCTGTCCCCTTTCAACTTTTCCGAATGCCCTCTTGTTCTTTTATTTTTTGAAAGTTTGAAGAACCTGTCCCTCTCTATTCTCTCTATGCCCCTCATGATCTTATATGTCTCTATCATATCCCCTCTAAGTCTCCTCTTCTCCAGGGAAAAGAGACCCAGTTTCTCCAATCTCTCAGCGTATGAAAGGTTTTCCATCCCTTTTATCAGATGTGTCGCTCTTCTCTGAACCCTCTCGAGTAACACCATATCCTTCTTAAGGTACGGCGACCAAAACTGGACGCAGTATTCCCGGTGTGGGTGCACCATCGCCCGAACAAGCGGCAGGATAACTTGTTTCGTCCCGGTTGTAATACCCTTCTTGATTATACCTAGCATTCTATTCATTCTCTTAGCGGCCGCTGCGCACTGTGCCATCGGCTTCGTTGACGTGTCCACCATTACCCCCAAGTCCCTCTCTTGGGTACTCTCATTCAATAACATCCCTCCCATCATATAGTTGTATCTCGGGTTTCTGCTTCCTACATGCAATATTTTATATTTCTCAACGTTGAACTTCATTTGCCATTTTGTCGCCCATTCCCCTAGTTTGTTCAAGTCTCTGTGAAGTTCCTCACAGTCCTCTTTAGTCCGAGCTCCTCTAAATAATTTGGTGTCGTCTGCAAATTTTATTATCTCACTTCTTCCCTGTTTCTAGATCACTTATGAATATATTAAATAACAGCGGCCTTAGCACCGAGCCCTGCGGGACACCACTCGTGACCCTCCTCCAGTCCGAGTAGTGGCCCTTCACCCCCTACCCTCTGTTTCCTACCTGCCAACCAGTTTCTGATCCATCTATGTATGTCTTCATCCACCCCATGGTTCTTCAGTATCCGGAGTAGTCGTTCATGAGGCACCTTGTCAAAAGCTTTTTTGGAAATCAAGGTATATGATGTCTATGGGGGTCACCTCTGTCCATCCGTTTGTTAATTCCTTCGAAGAAGTGTAATAAGTTAGTTAGGCACGATCTCCCCCTGCAGAAACCATGTTGCCTGGTTATCAGAAGTTCATTTCTTTCCAAGTGTTCATCGATATTTTCTTTTATCAGTGCTTCCGCCATTTTCCCCGGAACCGAGGTCAGATTCACTGGTCTGTAGTTTCCCGGGTCACCTCTTGATCCCTTTTTAAAGATGGGCGTGACGTTGGCTGTCTTTCAATCCTCCGGGATCATGCCTGTTTTCAGGGATAGGTTGCATATTTGCTGCAGTAGTTCCACTATCTCCTCCTTTAGTTCCTTCAGAACCCTTGGATGGATTCTGTCCGGTCCCGGGGATTTGTCAATTTTTAGTTTATCTATCTGCCTGCGCACATCTTCAAGGCTCACTTCCATGAATGTTAATTTTTTGCTTGATTTCCAATGAAGAATTACTCAGGTTCCGGTATGTTGGTTGTGTCTTCGTTCGTAAATACAGACGAAAAGAACATGTTAAGTTTTTCTGCGACTTCTTTCTCTTCCTTCACTACTCCCTTCCTGTCTCTGTCGTCCAGCGGTCCCACCTCCTCCCTAGCTGACTGTTTCCCTTTAACATATCTGAAGAACGGTTTTGAAATTTCGTGCCTCCCTGGCTAACCTCTCTTCATACTCTTTTGATTTTTCAAACCACACGGTGACATTCTTTTTGATACTTCCTGTGCTCTTTCCAGTTCCCCTCTGTTTTGTCCTTTTTCCATTGCCTGAATGAATTTTTCTTATTGCTTCCTTCACTATTTTAGTCATCCATACTGGGTCCTTTATTCGACTCTTTTTGCTTCCCTTTCTGAATCTGGGGATGTACAGATTTTGCGCCTCACTCACCGTGTCCTTGAAAAAAGACCAGGCATGTTCTACCATCTGCCATTTCTTGGAAGTGTTCCTAAGTTTCTTCCTTACCATTTTCCTCATTGCTTCATAGTTTCCTTTTCTGAAGTTGAAAGTTATTGCCATGGTTCTCTATCATGTAAAGAGGAGAGAGAGGGCACAGGTTGGATGGAAAAGGGAGAGGGGCATAGAAAGAAAACAGATACCAGATGGAAGGGGCAGATGCTGGATTGAAAAGACAGAGAGGGCAGACACTGAAAGGAAGAGAGTGAAAAGAAGATGAAAGCAGAAACCAGAAACAACAAAAGGTAGAAAAAAAAATTTATTTCTATTTTGTGATTAGAATATATCAGATTTGAAATATATATCCTGCTAAAGCTGGTGTTAGACATAACTGGGGACTGCAAAGTCCAGGCAGTGATTTAGGGCTCTCTCTGACCAGGGAGGCAGTTGCCCTCCCCTAACCCTATTCCTGCTATTCTGTTAGCATTATATTTCTGTGTAGCATTCTGTAATAATTTGGCTTATTCAGTTTTCTTGATAGTAGAGGGGATATATGTGAAGGGGAGGGGAGATAGGGGTTTTGTTGATCCTTGCTCTGTATTATTTGTATTTATAAAATGACAATTGTACAGAATATTATTTATTTTTATACTTTAAAAAAATACATTCAATATTAAATTATAACTGAGGCTTGTGCGGATGGGATCATATGGTTTGCAAGGACCGAGCTTGCAGAGACGGGGCAGAAATGGGGTTTTTAAATTTCAGTCCTAGTAGTTTGCCGGTCCACAAAATAATTTTTTTTTTCCACTGTTCCATAGGTATAGAAAGGTTGAAGAACACTGCTCTAAAGGCTAGATTCACTAAGCTTTACAAACCTTCTCCGACCAGTTTGCAAGCTTTCTCTGACCCGATTCACTAACCTCCTGGCCGATCAACCTCCCACCCGATCCGCACATGCAAATGAGGAGAAATGGCATGCAAAGTAGAAAGGCAGCGATTCACTAAACAGAATAAGGAACACCAACTGGGCTGGCCAATCCAAAAAGAAGTGACTGCTGAGGACCAGTAGCTCATGTCCTTGCCAACTGTCCTGCTCTCTGCCGCCTTGAAATCCCAGCCCTACAGCCCTGGAACCATCAAAATAAAAAAACATCTCCCTTGTGAAAAAAGCTCTCTGCGAGCCGGTGTTTTTAACCTGCGGCTTTAAAGCGGGGCTGCACTACGGCATGTCCTATTGTTTCAGTCTGTCTACAAAGCATGTTCTGCTCCTTTGATTCTCGTGGGGCCAGCAAGTGCAACCCTCCCCCCCTTTTTTGTTTTGACCTCAAGCTTGTGCCAAAAGCAAGTATATGCATGGATCGCATTTTCAGGCAGAGAGGATGGTCTGCGCAAGCGTTTGGATCGTTCTGCAGCGATCCGTGGGATCGCTTGTGGCCATGTGTCCAATCAGATCATTTGCATGGGAACTCTTTAGTGAGTTGGTTGCCTGGCAAGACTCTGACATGGATCACCCAGATCGGTGAGTTTTAGTGAATCTAGCCCCAAGACCTGCACTCTGGTAACTTCTGCTTCCATTCCTGGGTACAGAAACTCCTGTTGGGAATTCACACACCTGGCAGTCTCCTCGGCTCCAGCCTGTAAATCCGGTTCTTAACACAGAATGGCTAATCTCCAGTGGAATGTGAAGCAAAGTGCTTACTCTAAGGCTCACCTTATGATTCTTTCACTCAGAATCCTCTCCAAACTCTTTCCCTCATTTTTGAAGACCTGGGGACCTCTAGAAGCCATTGTGAACACAACAAATATAGGGTTGTAATGGTCTCAGTTGCCTTAAGCTCCATCTTCCCTGGAGAAGCACTAGAAAGTCAATGAGAAATCTTTTGCTATTTTACTATATATAAACTACTCTCGTGCAGTAGGAGTGTAGTTCCTATAAAAACGTGATTATATCTCTGGTGAATATTTGCCATTAACAGTTTAGGAACTGCTTGTACGTTTAAAAAAAGCAAACAAAATACATTTTAGCACTGGTTTGGAAAGGCAGCTTAAAACTGATAATTTAATTAAATCTGATTTGATGGAGAGTTAAGCTAGTTTCTTTTTATTTATTTACGCATTTTATTTGTTTTGGCATTTATACTGTACTCTGTAACAGGATGCAGCACAATACATTACTTTGATATGGTGCTGGCTGGAATGGTTTTACAAGGCTCCTCAGCTTATATAATAGGAGAAATCCACCTTGTCTGGACTGAGAGACCACCAGCAAGGGATCTAAGGGTGAGCCACATGTTTGACACGCTGGTTCTAGAATGTTGCCTGATTAAGACCTGGGCTTCAGTGTCTCTCTTATATTTTTAAGTTTTTTTTAGTTGGTTTCTACTTTATTTTGTTCATCTAACTTATTCATAGTTTTACAGGGTTCTGTACTGTAAAAATATGAGAGAGACACTGAAGCCCAGGTCTTAATCAGGCAATATTCTAGAAAAAGTCTATTTTTTGTGTGTAACATGTGGCTCACCCTTAGATCCCTTGCTGGTGGTCCCTCAGTCCAGACAAGGTGGATTTCTCCTATTATATAAGCTGAGAATGTAAAACCATTCTAGCCAGCACCATATCAAAGTAATGTATTGTGCTGCATCCTGTTACAGAGTACAGTATAAATGCCAAAACAAATAAAATGCGTAAATAAAAAGAAACTAGCATAACTGTCTACTAACCTAAAAGCCTGGAACAGTTCATTTTCAACAGAGGCCCTTCCTACCTGTGTGTGGTGACAAGATTACTGTGGGGAGATCTTTGCTGGAGGCGGGACCAGTGGAGGCATGGTCGATTGCTGCTGGTGGTTGCCTAGGATGGGGGCGGCGTGTGCTCCCTCACTGGGGAGGAGCTGGTGGTGTCTCCGGATCCGTGGAGTGGGACCGTGCTGTGGACTCCTCCTCCTGTAGAGGGGAAGGACCGTCATTTCAACAGGTGAGGCTAGGAGCTGAAGGGACCGTGCTTCCCTCCAGCTCCCCCTGGGACCATGTGATTAAAGCCTGGACATAGCTTTTGCCACCTTTAAAGAGCATTCTGGGGTCTCCCACTGTTCTATGTCCAGAGAAGTGATGTCTGGATCCGAGTATTGGAAAAAATGAGGTCTGAGTATTGGAGCAGCTCATAACTATACACTGAGAAGTGGAAGGCTGTATCTCAAGTTTCAAATCCTTGACTGCATCTGCAATAAAATGGTGGACCAAGACCGACATTGCTTGATGGACCCAAAAACTGAATCGGAGTTATTCAGGACAGAGCCAGTATACTGATAGGAGGCACTGAATGTCATGTAGCGTTATGCGCTCGGTGAAGGAGACAAAAGTAGGAAACTAAAAAAGCTGCCCAGACTCTTGACAGATTCCTCAAAAAGAGGACATGTCCAAGAAAACCTGGACATCTGGTACCACCCCCCCCACACCAATGTTTTTCCCAAAAGGGAATAATGGGCTGTTCTCGCAGTGCTGCTGGTGCTTGACTATGTCAGCTTTTCTTCAGCCTGACAGAAGTGGAGAGAATTTTCTTCCTTGAATCCTTGTGGAACAGTGCACAAGTGGAATCTTTGGACTGCAGTGGCATAGCAAAGATGAGAGACACCTGGGACACTCCTTCCCCGCGCATGCGTGCTCCTTTCCTTCCCCCGTAACTTTAACTTTCACAGTGCAAGCAGCATCACCAACTTGCTGCCCGCATTGGCGTCGCCTCTTCCTCTGATGTCAATTCCTAGGCGAGGGACCTGGAAGTGACGTCAGATGGAGGGCTGATGCTGGCACAAGCAACAGGTTGTAGCTGCTGCTCTTGCTGGCGAAGAGCTAGAGGTATGGGGGGGGGAGGAGGGAAAGTGAAGGTGCATGGTGGGGGAAATTGAGAAGGAGTGGGGTGGAGAGGAGAATGGGTGCTGGCACCCCCACCAAAATAGAACCTGGGTGGTCTGTCCCCCCCTTACTATGCCATTGTTGGACTGCCTGTTTGAACCATAACCGACTGAAAGCTCAACCCCCACAAATCTTGCAGCACAACGGGGGGAGAATAAAATGCAGCCGGCTCCCAGAAACCCAAAGGGACTCGCACAGGGGCCCCACAGTCTGTACTCAAGCCTCTAATAAATCAGAAGGCAACCAGGCTCCCAGGGGAATGGACCCCTAAGCCTTGAAGTAACACAAATCAAGATGGCTCTTCAGGAGTTGCCCTGTGAGCAGCAGTCCGCCTCGTGGAGTCTGCGTTCTCTCCCAGGCAGAATACCCCCAAATATGGGGTCTTCTAGCTGAACGATGCGATTGACACTCTTCTGCAAATGGTCTGCGAGCATGGATTGATCACTTAATGTACTGAGTCCTGTGTATATGTAATAGAACCATGTTTTACACACGAAAATGTTTTTGAAAATTTTTCTCTTAAATACATGCTTCTCAGTCTCTTGACTTTACACATAGATACAGACTGGGCAAAAGCCTTATTGAAACAGACCCTTAATTTGGCCAGAGGATATGTAATTCAGTTCAGTGGATTTTTTAGAATGAAGGAAATAGTTACATTCACATTAAAGAGAAAATTCCCCATCCTTGTTCAGATCTCATCTTTAGACTTTTCACACAGTAAATTTTGCTGTGATATGTACTCTGCTAAAGGAAAAACAGAACAGATGTAACAATGGGCTCTTGTATTTTGTTCTGATGGTGCATAGCATAACAATGATGAAATTCACTATTTTTTTCTCCACTTGGGTCACAAGATTAGAGATGAGATAGGATTGCAGCTTTGATCCAATCTAATACTTATGCTAATTAAGGCTACTATTTTAAGTATTCTGCTGAATTTTAAATAATATAATGTAGAAAAACAATATTGTGTTCTGCTCAAACATTTCGACTAAACTCATATATACAGTATAATTGTCTGGTGGAAAGATCCTCAAACATCCATTAAGTCATTGTGTAATATATACTCAGTTGCCCTCTAAAGGCTAGTAAACATTTTAATCATAGGTACTCTCCAGGAAAGTGCATAGCATTTAAATGATACTTCTGTTTGCATGAAACTGACAGCCAATTCATGTTAAAAATATAAAATGGAACTTTTAACATAGTCTCTTAATTCAGTAACTCTTGTACTTATCTGAAACAATGGTCAATTCAGAATAACTTGTGGAAACAGCATGCACAACACCCAATCCTCCATATAATAATTTTTAAAAAATATTTGGCACCCAGTGTGTTCCCGCTAAGCTGCGCTGGCCAGCGCTCGCGCACAAAATATTACATCGCAGCGCAAAGTTTCTCTTCACAGCGCACACACGCGTCGGTAAGGTAAGGGGACGCATTGGGGGGATTGCACTTCCCCACAATTGCCATGCTTCGGTTCCTCTTCTTCCTTCCTTCCTCCCCCCCCCCCCCCCGCGGGACCCTGCGGCACCATCAACTCTTACTCCCTCTAATGTCGGCCCTGCAGCTCCAGACTTCCTCGCACCTTCTCCCCTCCCCCTTTGGATCGCTATTATTTTAAATGTTATAGCCGCGGAGCTGTATCCATCAGTGCAGATGTCTAACCTCGGCCTGCCCCGGAACTCTTACTGCAACAGTGACTTCCTGTTCCTGCCTAGACGGGCGGCTGCTGCAGTAAGAGTTCCGGGGCAGGCCGAGGTTAGACATCTCCACTGATGGATACAGCTCCGCGGCTATAACATTTAAAATAATAGCGATCCAAAGGGGGAGGGGAGAAGGTGCGAGGAAGTCTGGAGCTGCAGGGCCGACATTAGAGGGAGTAAGAGTTGATGGTGCCGCAGGGTCCCGCGGGGGGGGGGGGGGGGAGGAAGGAAGGAAGAAGAGGAACCGAAGCATGGCAATTGTGGGGAAGTGCAGAGCTGCAGGGAAGAGTGTTGCGGTACCCAGCTGGAGGGAGAAGGAAGATGAGGGAGGGAATTAAAGGAGATGCCAGGGCTTGGAGCGTAGGAGGAAGGTATGCCAGTCTAAGGGAAAAGGAAGGGGGAGATGTGAGAGCATGGAGGGGGAGCGAAAGATGGAAGAAAAGGAAAGGAGAGAGATGCCAGAGAATCAGGGAAGGGGAGATACCAGACTATGAGGAGAGGTGTGGGAGAGGGAAGGCGAGGAGAGAGATGCCAGACCAATGGGGTGAAAGGAGAGATGGAAGGGGGAGGCATACAGTTTCTGGAAGGGGCATAGAAGGAGAGAAGATGCCATATAGGGGAAGAGAGACGGCAGACAGTGGATGGAAGGAAGAGAGTTACAAGAAGATGAGGAAAGGAGAAACCACAGAAGACAAAGGTAGAAAAAAATTTCTATTTATTTATTGCTTTAGGAGACATGTGTCACTGTTTCTGTGAAGCATTGTATGCAGAGTCCAGCTGGTTCAATTTAACCTTTGTCTATGTATTTTTATTTTATCCCCCCTTTTACAAAACTGTGAAGCGTTTTTAGCACCAGCCTTGGTGGTAGCAGCTCTGATGCTCAGAATTTTATGAGCATCAGAGCTGTTACCTCCGTAGCTAAAATCCACACTACAGTTTTGTAAAAGAGGGAGGGGTTAGTTTGTGATTACATATTCCTTACTAGGCGAAGGTGTTTTCTGTGTTCTGTGTGTTCGAAAGACATGGTTTTCTGTTAGGATTGACGGTGTAGGATTGATCTGTGCTGGTCTGGCTTGTTTAGTTTTACAATGGGTGTATTGATGTACTGCTCACTGCAATATGTAAGATGCTGCCTTTTCCTAGGTACTCATGTGTGACGTGTGGTTTGTTACTAAAAATCATGTTTTTCTTACAGATGGGGGGGGGTGCCAAAAAATGATGGGCCCCGGATGTTACATATGCTAGGTACGCCACTGTATGTAAAGATACCAGAAAGCTGGCGTAGCAAAAACTTCTAAGTTTTGAGTATTTAACCCTCCCACAATCTCACGGGCACTCGTTTCAAGTTTATTGAGATTTTGATTTAAACGCAATATCAAATATTTTCAATGCGTATAACAAAAATAAATTTGGGGAAATAAATAAAACCATTTGAACCAGTGTTCCCGCTAAGCTGCGCTGGCGTGCGCTGGCGCACAAAATATTACATCGCAGCGCACACGTTTCTCGTCACAGCGCACGATCGGAAGAGGCGTACGGCAGATGGCAGGGCGGCGAGAGGAGAATCGGGCGAGTTGGCTCATAACTTGCTGGCGCCCGATATTTTTGGCTCACGGTGAAAAAAGTTTGCTCACAACACCCGCCCGCTTAGAGGGAACACTGGCACCCACCACAATGGCCAACCAGTTCTCCTCTTCTCCTAAATTTACAAACACACCCTGATGTCAAGTGGCATCCCCTCCCCTCAACTCCACCCTTTCAACTTAAAAAAAATTATCAGTCGTCTAGGCCAAAGCATTAGTTCGGGGTGTGTCCATTGTCAGGTTATCAGAAAGCCAATGTGGAATGTCCACACCTTGAGTTTTTAAAAATGTCACCCTGTCAGTATGTGAGCCAATCACAGTTCACACAGATAGGAAGGGTAACGTGGATTACTGCCATGATTTTAAACAGCAGATATTTGCAAGCTCATTGCTTACAGCATGCCACACTATTTTTCAGTTGCTAATTTCATGGTAGAAGCCATGTGCTAAGCCAGCTGTACCATGAGGCTTTCTGCATTGGCCCCTCTGTTAGATTATGATTTATGCAGGTCTTCCTACTATCCAGCTAAAGTGCTTTTTGTTGGTCCAGAACACTGCTGTCAGGATTCTTTATGGGGCTCACAAATATGATCATATTACATCTGTTAATTGCGCCTCATTGGCTTGTCATGGTAAGCAATTAATTTCAAAATACAGTACTGATGTTGACTTATAAAGCATGTTATTCTGGTTCTCTGTACTTTTCTATGCTTCATGTTTATTGGATATCCTGCACATCAGTACAAACCACCTAGGTGCTTACCTTATATGTCTATTCACACACACTTTGCTCATTACATAAGCCTTTATTTTCTAGCTCCTCTTTGGAACATGATATCTCTCTAGCTGCAGGTGAAGGCCTCTTATAACAAATTCCAAAGTGTGCCTTAGGCATCTGAGCCAATCAGGGCCTTGGACCCCTCTCCGTGCATCACATGATGCACCGAGGAGGGAAGACCTGCCATTTTGGAGCGGCAGGCCTTGAAGGTGGAGGGACCATGCTTCCTCCTACTTCCATCTTTGGAATAAGGTACCGGGGTGGGGGAAGCATCCAGTGGCAGGAGGGAGTGGAGATCCCTTCTGCCTCTTTGGGGGGGGGAGTGCTCTGTTGGCATTAGGGAGTGGGCATCCCCCCTGTCAATTTTCTCCCATAGGGGAGGGGTTAGCATGGCAAGAGGGAGTGGGCATCCCTCCTGCCGTTTTGTGCCACAGGGGGGTGTTGGCATGGCAGGAGGGAGTGGTCCTTCCTGCCATTTTTTTCTTGTGCAGGGGGCATCATGGCAGGAGGGAATGGGCATTCCCTCCTGCCGATTTTCACTCATGCAGTAGGGGGGATTCCCGGTGCTGTGTTTGTTGGGGAGGGCAGTCATCGGTGGTGGAGGGGGAGAAGGATGCTTTTTTTTTTCAATTTTTTAAATGGGGCAGATATTAAACGCAAAGCATCTATCTATGCCCCTTAATAAAAAGGGTTCCTGTCCTGAACAGAGGAGTGGCAGGAGGTTGCTTTCAGGTCTTTCCCTTAGAGGTCTGCACGGGAACAGAGATTGCAGGAATCCCCTGCATGGACTCCCGTGGGGATCCCCCCAGGTCTACTGGGCTCCTGCAGGGATCCACCCAGGCTCAAGGGACTCCCATGGGAATGGAACCGGGGTTCCCGAGGGCTGGAAAGATAATTAATAGAAGACAGACAAAAGCAGAAACAGGGACCAAGATGATGGAAAAACAAAATGTCCCTCAGCTACAGTAAGGGAGATGTTTATTTTGAGGGGGGGCTAAGCTCAAAGTGGGAGGCTCAGCCCCCCTCTCATGGTTATGCCACCAATTGTGTTTAGTACAAAATTAAGTACTTGCCGAGTTTGTTTTGAGGTTTCCAGTTCAGTTTTGGCATATTTTTCTTATGCAACCATTGTCCTCAAAAGTGCCTCTCTCAATTCTGTTTTAAATTATTTTGATGCTGTATTGTTCGATTCTTTACTCACTGCTGCGTTAAAAACTATTTGTGGATCTTGGAAGGACCTCTCACAAGTTACCTATGCCAGATGGTGGGAACCAGATTTGTTTGCTCTACAGATATGAGCTTTATATTGCCAAAAAAACCAACTCTCATTTCTTTTAACAAGAAATGGTCGACTCTACAGTCATATGACCTAATGTCTATTCTAATTCTTTCCGGTGATGTATGCATCTCCTATTTCTGTTCTCTGTTAATACTGCTGGTTTAAATAAACTAAGGCTTTAAAAAAATCAAAACTGTCAGAAGTAATTGCTGCTTTTTATGGGAACAGATAACTTTTATGGGGGGATGGGCAGAGACAGAGGAGATTCCTCGGGGACAGGCAGGGATGGAGGGGATTCCTGTGGGGTTGGAGGGGATACTGGTGGGGACAGGTGGGATTTCTGTCCCCATGCAACTCTCTACTTCCACTGTCTCTCAGCTGTTCAGGCTTCCTCTGCTGGCTTTGTGCATGTGTGAGAGCCGCTCTCACAGTGATCAATCGGATGGGAGAGTCGGGGATTATGATGAACCTATGTGTGAATCATTTGCATGCAAATTTTTAACTGCATCAATAGCTCTTTTTGAATCGGCCAAAAATCGGATCGGAGCAGACCTACATGGTCTTAACGATCATCTTTAGTGCATCTATTCCTAGGTTCTTACCTTGGTAATCTTCTTTCCTGTAGCTGTCTCTAGTGATCCTGAAGGCTAGAGTTCTGTATCCCAACTTGCAAGTTGCTTGCAGAAAACTGTCAATCATGTCTTCAACTCCACCTCCTTCCCAGGAAGCTGCTCCTGCCCCCTCATTTTGTACAAAAGCAATCAAGTAGCACTGTAATAAAAGACATAACTGAAAGGAGGTAAATGGGGAAAAATTCCCGACACTACAATTCAGTTCTGCTCTGTAACAAACATAGTAATCAACATTCAAACTTGTGCAACAAGCACTAACCATATATAGAGCTTATAGCCACTAATGCTGTCTGATTTGCCGATTCAAATAGATTCATTGATTCACTTTGGTGAACTGATTTGTTCGAAAAAAAAAATCAGACTTTCCTATTCAATGATCAACCCCCCCCCCCACCAAGACTTGTCATATCTCTAGGCCTAATATAAGCAGCAATATTGGCAGCAGTGGTTGGACGACAGAGGCAGCACTCTGAACAGGAAGCTTACCTGCCCTGCTGGGGCCTTCCCTCTACCACATCACTGATAATGCAAGGGAAGCCCAGGCAAAGCAGTCCACAAGCTACCTGTTCACAGCATTGCCTCTGCCAGCCACTGCTGCTGCTTTGGGAGGCCTGGAGGTATATCATATCTCATTGGGGGTGGGGGGATGGTGGAGAGCTGCTGCACAGCGGGATGGGAGGGATGGAAAGCTGTTGCACAGGGGGGGGGAGAGAAAAAAATTGTTGGACATGGGGAGAAGAGGAAGGGAGAGATACAACAGAGGTAGAAAGGGAGAAATTCTGATCTGGTGGAGGGAAGGGAGACACACATGGAGAAGAGAGAGGGAGAAATGTTGAACATAGGGTGGAGGGCAGGGAGAAATGGTGCATGGGGAGAAAGAAATGTTTGCACATGATAGAGGGGAGGAAGGGAGAGATGCTGCATGGAGGAGAATAGAGAGGTTTGACTATGATTACCAGATTTCCTCTTAAAAAAAAAAAAAAAAAGGACATGTGGCCCCGCCCTGTTCTGCTCCCAGTCCTGCCACCACACAAACCTCATGTTTCCTTCCCTGAGCTCTGGCCCATGTCTAGAGGGCCTCTGCGCATGCATGGACGTCGATGTGATGACATCATGCTCATGCGCGTATGCATGTGATGTCATTATGTTGACATTCGCACATGCACAGAGGCCCTCCAGATGTGGCCCCAAGCTTGGGGCTTTCCAAAACCCGCACAAACTGCCTATTTGGGCTATGACATCAATAACACTTTGCAACATTCATTCCTACCATAGGTGCCAGAACCGGGGAGGGGGGGGGGGGCACAGGTGCTGTGGCCTCCCCCAAAATTGGTGATCTGACTCAGTGGCAGCGGGGGCAGACTGCCCCAGAACCTCCCGCCCTACTCTGCCACAGAACCTGCACCTCAGCACGGCTGCCGGTCCACCCCCTCTGATGTACTTGTTCCGGAACAGAGTCGGCAGCTGTGCTGAGGTGCAGGAAGGTCCCGCGATGACTATGTCTGCTAGCTCTGCTGGAAAGAAGTGACATCAGAGAGGGTAGACCAGCAGCCGCAGTCATCGCAGGACCTTCCAGCAACTCCCCACGTCTGCCGGTCCACCCACTCCGACGTCACTTACTTCTTCTGGAGCAGAGCCGGCAGCTGTAGTCATCACGTAACCTTGCTGCATGACTTTGGTTTGGAGGGAGAGGGAAAGGAGCATGGAAAGGGGTGTGGAGGTAGAGTAAGATGGCAGGGTGGTATGGAAGGGTATTGGGGGAGACAAAAGGGGGCATATGCTGATGAATTGGAATGCGGGGAAAGGATACTGGATGGAATTAGGTTAGAGGGAAAGAAAGCGGCAGATGCTGATGAAAGTGATGGAGGTGAGGGGGAAGGGAGAGGAGTGAGCGAAATGCCAGACCATAGGGATGTGGGAAAGGGAAGGAGAGGAGAGAGATGCCAGACCATTGGAGGAGGGAAGAAGATGAATGCCAGACCAATGGGGGTGATGGGAGAGATGGAAGGGGGAGGCATACAGTTTCTGGAAGGGGCATAGGAGAGAAGATGCCATATAGAAGGGTAAGAGAGAAGGCAGACAGTGGATAAAAGGAAGAGTGACAAGAATATGAGGAAAGCAAAAACTAGAAAAGACAAAGGTAGAAAAAATTTTTTCCATTTATTTATTTCTTTAGGGAACATGCGCAAACTTAAATGTATGTACTCAAACGCAAGGAGCCTAAGGAATAAAATGTGGGAATTGGAATAGAGAGTTACGCGGGGACAGAAATCCCACCCGTCCCCGCCAAAATCCCACCCATCCCCGTGAGAAATCCCTCCGTCCCCGCAAGGAATCCCCTCCATCCCCATAAACTTCAGAAGTAGTTATTTTATTTAATTATGCTACTGAATTAAAGGCTCTGGTAGAGACCCATTTACAAATAAGCAAAGACACTTTATTAATTTGGAAATATTAATAGGGAAGAATATATACTTTGTAAACAGGTTTCTACCAGAGCCTCTAATGTAAATATACAATATAAATAAATACTCAGCTTATGAGAATTCCCAAGCTGTCAGCTGAGGACTTCCTTTGCAGTTGGCCGGGGATCCCTTTTGCTAGCACCTCAGTGGCTCATGAATGTTGCCAGCAACTGCTGTGCTTGGTGGAGGGGAGTTCTGGCCGTCTCCAGAGGAGGTCCTCTGCTGGCGGTGCTTGGGGATCCCCACCAGTCACAGCAAGGGCCAGCAAGTACTTCAACACTGTAGAAATAAAATCAGAAATGCATTTCCTTTTCTTTTGAACACAATACAAAGACATCTGCTATATACATTTCCCAAAGCTAACATATTGAGTCCTCCCACCTTTGTTCCAGGTCTTTCTGTCTGTCTCACTCTCTTTGTCATCCCTCTCCCCAGGGCCTGGCATCTCTCTCTCCTCAGTTCAGTGTTTTTCCCCCTCTCTACCCCCTCTAGTCCAGCATCTGCTCTGTCTTCCCCCTCCCTTTGGGTTCAAGTCTGCATTCCAGCCCCTCCTCAAGGTCCTTTTCTGTCTCTCTCCCCCCCTGTCCAGATCCAGTGGCTCTATGGGTTTAGTCAGGGTTTTATACCCTGCCATATCCCTACATTCAATTTCAGAGCAGGTTACAAAAAAAAAAAAAAAAAAAAAATCATAATACATCCCAACCAATCTACACAAATTAATATAATTTCAAAAAATTATCAAAAAGCCACTTCAAAACTCACTTTGCGAATCACTCTCCTGCCAGTTTAGTGATTCTAGAGCCCCCCCCCCCTCTTTTTACTGTCCTTCTATGCAGACATTAGAAAGCAAAGTTTTGGGAAAGTAAATAATTTGTTTTTATTCATTTAGCTTTGGAGATTTTCATTTAAACATTTTACAGGGATTCCATCTCAACTCGTCTTCAAACACACCTAGCCAGGATGGTTTAAGGACACCCTCCATGAATATACATGAGAGATTTGCATTCAGTGGAGGTAATGAAAACAAATTTATCTCATGCATATTCAGTATGGGTAGCCTAAAAAACTGATAGGCTGGGAGTGTTCTGAGACCTGGTTGGAAACTTTTATTTTTGGAATTTGTTTTTTTTTTTTTTTTAAAACATGTCTAATTGGCCCTAGATTTCCCTGTATCCTGAATACAGAAATAGGAAAATTATCTCCTGTCTTTTTGCCAGAGGAGACTCCCAAGGTCCTCCCCCCTTAAAAAAAAATATATTTTATATTTTTCTGCTGTCTGATTTAGCCTTAAAATGTCCCAATCTAAAATCCTAAACCTATATTGTGCAACTAATCTTTAAAAATTATTTCTGAGCTCTTTCTGCATATGAATCCCTTCTCAGACTGTTTTGGGGAAGCTTTAAATGTTATCCAGTGCCACACTAAAACCTGACCACCTCGTTCTGGAATAAAATATAATTAAATAAAAATATACTAATTTAACTCCATTCATTCTATTATTTTAAAAGAAGCATCAGAAATTTAAGAATTTTTCAAATGTTAGCATGTAGTTTTCTGAGCTCTGCAGAGACATTTGGACACCTTTTTGCAACTAACTTGGATCAAATAAGTTATTTGTTCTGAAGTGCTGGACAAGATCATTCAAGCCAAGCAAGGAGGTCCCTCCTCGAAGAGCTTACACTACAAGGCCCAGAAAATACATTTTAATCAATATAAAGATATTTTCAAAGCACTGAACTTGAGTACTTCAGCACTTTGCACCAGTAAAAACTGGCTGAGTTAGCGGGGGGACAACTGGGTGCTAGGGAGGACAGTGCTCATCTTCCATTTCCTGCCTGCCCTGCCACAGCACACATAGCTGACCGGAAGTCTTCCATAAGCCCTCCCTCCGACGTCAGCGCTGACATCGGGGAAGACTTCCGATTGGCTATGTGTACTGCGGCAGGGCAGGCAGTAAATGGAAGACGAACCTTGCGGCTCGAGTTGTATTGAACCCCGTGGGATCCCCGAGACCACGAGGGGCGTCCCCACGGGATCCCCGCAACCCTAGGGGGCGTCCCCACGGGATCCCCATGACCCAAAGGGGGAACCCGCGGGATTTCCGTCATCCCCTTTCCCGTGCAGCTCTCTAAATTGGAAGCTATGGCACAAAAAGATAACCTAGACATCATCGGCATCATGGAAACATGGTGGAACGAGGACAACGTCTGGGACACTGTGCTACCGGGCTACAAGCTATACTGCAGAGACAGAGTAGGACAAAAAGGTGGGGGTATTGCCCTATACATAAGAGGGAATTGAGTCTACCAGAGAGAATATGCTGGAAACGAACAATAACGCAGAGTCTCTATGGGCCAAAATACCGGGAACAAATGGAATGGATAGAAGATTGGCATCTACTACCGGCCTCCAGGGCAGTACGAAGAGACTGATGAAGAAATGACAGATGAGATTAAACACGAATACAAGGGAGGCAACACAGTTATCATGGGCGACTTCAATTATCCAGGGATAGATTGGAACCTAGGCTGCAGTAGGCGACTGCTTCCTGGAACAACTTGTCATGGAAAATATGAGAGGAAATGCAATTCTGGACTTAATTCTAAATGAACTACGAGGACTGGCACAAGGTATAGAAGTAGAAGGGACGCTGGGAAACAGTGATAACATGATCCACTTCCACCTAGACACAGGAACAAAAAAATCGATCCAGAACGACTGCCATGGCAGTGAACTTCCGAAAAGGGAACTACGAACGGATGAGGGTCATGGTGAGGAAGAGGATAAGCACTGTAAATACCCTAGATCAAGCATGGTCCCTTTTTAAGGACACAGTCACCGAGGCACAAAATCTCTATATACTGCGTATCAACAAGTGTTCCAAGAGGAAAAAGAACAAGGAACTGGCATGGTTCACTGTAACAGTGAAGGAAGCGATCAGAGACAAGAAGACTTCATTTAAGGAATGGAAAAAGACAAAAATGGATGAACACTGGAAAAAGCACAAACAATATAGCAAGTGCCATAAGGCGGTAAGAGGGAACTACGAGGAAAAAATAGCAAAGGAGGAAAAAAAAAATTTTAAGCCGTTCTTTCAATATATTAAGGGGAAATGACCCGCGAAAGAAGCAGTGGGGCCGTTAGATGCCCATGGAATAAAGGGAGTACTAAAGGAGGACAAAACCATCGCCGACAACTGAACACATTTTTGCATCTGTATTTACCGAAGAGGATATATCCAATATACCAGAAGACAACAGGATATATACAGGAAGTGAAGACGGCAAACTGACAGGGTCGACGGTCAGTCTAGAAGAGGTATGCAGACAGATTGATAGGCTTAGAAACGATAAACCCCCGGGACCGGATGGCATCTACCTGAGGGTAATCAAGGAACTGAAAGAGGTTATAGCTTAATTGCTTCAACTAATAGCCAATCTGTCGATCAAATCAGGAAAGATTCTGGAAGACTGGAAAGTGGCGAATGTTACACCGATTTTCAAGAAAGGTTTGAGATGGGGTTCGGGAAACTACAGACCAGTGAGTCTGACTTCAGTACTGGGAAAGATGGTAGAGGCGCTGATAAAGGACCAAATCATCAATCACCTTGACGGACACAAACTGACGAGGACCAGCCAGCACAGCTTCAGCAAAGGAAGATCTTACTTGACAAACTTACTGCACTTCTTCGAGGGAGTAAATAGACAGATAGACAAGAGTGACCCAGAAGACATTGTATATCTAGATTTTCAGAAGGCGTTTGACAAGGTCCTGCATGAACGTCTACTTTGAAAAATTTTGAGCCATGGAATCGAGAGTGATATACTCACGTGGATTAAAAACTGGTTGGCAAATATGAAACAGAAAGTGGTGATAAATGGACAATACTAGGACTGGAAAAGCATCACGAGTGGAGTGTTGCAGGGTTCGGTGCTTGGGCCTGTGCTCTTAAACATATTTATAAATGACCTAGAAATTGGCGCAATGAGTGAAGTGATTAAATTTACGGATGCAAAGTTATTCAGAGTAGTGAGGACACAGAAGGATTGCGAAGACCTACAACGAGACATACATACTCTCGAGGAATGGGCTGTGAAATGGCAAATGAGGTTCAACGTGGATAAGTGCAAGGTGATGTATGTTGGTAACAAAAATCATATCAACGAATACAGGATGTCTGGTACTATATTCAGAGAGCGCCTCCAGGAAAGAGACTTGGGAGTACTTGTAGACAAGTCAATGAAACCGTCTGCACAATGCAAGGTGGCAGTGAAAAGGGCAAACAGAATGCTAGGAATGATTAAGGGGATCATAAACAAATCTGAAAAGGTTATCATGCCATTGTACCGGGCCATGGTAAGCCCCCACCTGGAATACTGCATCAAACACTGATCGCCGTACATGAAAAAGGACATAGTACTACTTGAAAGGGTCCAGAGAAGAGCAACAAAAATGGTTAAGGGACTGAAGGAGTTGCCGTACAATGAGAGGGTAGAAAAACTGGGCCTCTTCTCCCTTGAAAAGAGAAGACAGAGAGGACATGATCGAAACATTCAAGATATTGAAGGGAATTGACTTAGTAGAGAAAAAAAAGATTGTTCACCCTCTCAGAGGGCACTCGCTAAAGTTAAAAGGGAATAGATTCCGTACAAACGTAAGGAAATTCTTATTCACACAGAGAGTGGTAGAAATCTGGAATGCTCTTCCAGAGGCTGTTATAGGAGAAAGCACCCTTCAGGGATTCAAGAAAAGGTTGGATAAGTTCCTGCTGGAACAGAACATACGCAGGTAATGGTAGTCTCAAATAAGGCACTGGTCTTTGATCTAAGGGCTGCTGCGTGAGCGGACTGCTGAGCACGATGGACCACAGGTCTGACCCAGCAACGGCAAATCTTTTTGTTTCTGTGG
Organism: Geotrypetes seraphini; assembly: GCF_902459505.1. NCBI lineage: Eukaryota > Metazoa > Chordata > Amphibia > Gymnophiona > Dermophiidae > Geotrypetes > Geotrypetes seraphini. Next base: position 205,327,117 of record NC_047088.1, read on the forward strand.
TGTTGCATTGTATGCAGAGTCCAGCTTCTTGGTGGTTCAGTTTAACCTTTGTCTACGTATTTCTATATTATTTCCCCTTTTACAAAGCGTTTTTTAGCACCAGCCGCGGTGGTAACAGCTCTGATGCTCAGAATTCTATGAACGTCTGAGCTGTTACCACTCTAACTAAAAAACGCACTAGTTTTGTAAAAGGGGCATTTTCTGTGTGTTCAAAATACATGGTTTTCTGTTAGGATTGACTGTGCAGGATTGATCTGTACTAGTCTGGCTCGTTTAGTTTTAGAATGGGTGTATTGATGTTGTACTGCTCACTGCAGTATGCAAGATGCTGCCTTTTGCACTCTTGTGTGACATGTGAATTGTTACTAAAAATCATGTTTTTCATACAGATGGTGGAGTGTCTAAAAACGATGGGCCCCGGGTGTCACATATGCTAGGCATGCCACTGATGTGGCTGTAATTAAATTTTTTAAAATAATCTCCCTTCCCCCAGCGGGACCCTGTGGCATGATCTCTTCAGCTCCGAACTCCCCCACACACCTGCCCCCCTCCAGGTCGCTGTTATTTTAAATGTTCCGGCAGCCATGGTGCAATGTTCCGGAGATGAGCCTTCTGCTGTCGGCCTGCCCCAGAAGTCTTAATTCAGCAGCTGGCTGCCTAGCTGGGAACAGGAAGTCGCTGCTGAATTGAGACTTCTGGGGCAGGCTGCTGGCAGAAGGCTCATCTCCTGAACGCTCACCGCGGCTGCCAGAACATTTAAAATAACAATGACCGTGGAGGGGGCAGGTGTGGGGGAGTCCAGAGCTGAAGAGATTTTGCTGCAGGGTCTCACTGGGGGGGCAGGAAGGAAAGAAGAACATATGCTGCACGGTGTGCATGCCATGGGCTGGGGGGAGGGAAGATGGGGAGGACAAATGGTGGGCTGGGCTGGGGTGGCAGGGAAGGACAGATGTACAGGCTGGGAAGGTGGTTGGAAGGACAGATGCTTCACAGCCTGCGAGGGGGTTGGCAAATACAGATGATGCATGGATGGGGTGCTGGGAAGTGAGGAAAGAGTGAGAGATGCTGTCAGTGGGGGAGGGAAGAGAAAAAGAAAATTGTTGTACATAGGTGAATGGAGTGGGAGAGAAAGAGATGGTATACATGGGGAAAGGAAGAAGAGGGAGAATCATTAGACATGATAGTGGTGGAGAGGAGGGAAAGAAAAATATTATACTAAGAGGGAGGACAGATGGCTCAAAGAAGTGAGAGATGTCAAATTCTGGAGAAGGGTGATAGAAGGAGAGAGTTGTCAGACCACTGGAAGGGGAAAGAGAGATGCCAGACTAGAGAAAGGAAGGAGAGAAGAAAGAGATACCAGACTGCGGGAAGGAAAGGAGAGAGATGTTAGACCATGGGAAGAGGGAGGGAAAGATGGCAGACCATATGAGGGCATAAGGGGGAAGACAGATTTCAGACCACTGGAGAGAGGGGGAGATGGTGCACAGGGATGAAGGGGAAGGGGAGAGAGAGAGAGAGAGAGAGGGAGGAGATAATGTACAGCAATGGGTGTGGCAGGAAAGAGAGATAGAAGAAATGCTTCTTATGGGAATAGGGGAGAAGAAAGAGAGAGATAGATGGAAAGGGAAGGTTAAGACATGGAAAAGTAGATTTCGAGAAGAAAGCAGAAAAATGGAAGAAAGTTGAATGTTAAAAAGTTAATGCCAAAGATGAATGTAGGGCAGAAAGTGAAGGAGAGAAAGACAGCAAATGGATAAGAAGGCCATGGAAACACAAGAGCCCAGACAGAAAGAAGTGCAACCAGAGACTGGGAAATGATGATTATTAGATTACCAGACTACAAAGGTAGGGAATAATAATAGTAACTTTATTCTTGTATACCGCCACACCACATAGTTCTAGGTAGATCACATCAAAGAGGACTGTACAATTAGTGAACATACAAATATCAGAGAAATACAGCAAAAGACTATAATCAGGTTACAAATTTATCGAACAAGTAGGTTTTCAACAACTTTCTAAAAGAATAGTAAGACTGAATTTGAGGAATAAAAGTACTTAACCAGAAATTCATTTTTCCTGCCTGAAATGCAAATGTTTTTTTCCAAAAATCTCTTATAACAACAAGTTTTTGGTGTCTGGAACATAAACAAGTCAGTTTTTCGTGTGACCTTATTAGACTTGTACAATTCAAAATGAGAGGAAAAGTAAGCTGGAGCCAAACCAAACAATGTTTAAAGCAAATACAACCAAATTTAAACAGAACTCTTGCCTCGAATATGATTTTATTTTCAGTTTACTGATTGAAATAATGTGTCAGTTTTGAGAATTTATATCTGCTATCTATATTTTGCACTGTTCAGGAAGAAATTAATTTCTATTCCTCAGGTGTTATAATGCATGTAGAGTCTGGTATCTTAGGGTTGTTTGTGTATATTAGTACTTTTAGTTTGTGGTCCTGTGTTTGCATAGGGGTTATTATCTGTGTTCTGCATGTGTGACCAAGGCCAGGTGTTAGGGTAGGAATGAATGTTGAGAAGCATACAGTGTGCTTTGTGTAGTTTAATTTTGTGGTTAACCATTATGTGTTGTTAATAAGATTATACTGTGTGTATATTTGAAAAATGAATGGAAAAAAATAGTATTATAATTAATACTATCATTATTATGGGGGTGGGGTCAAGGGCAGAGCTTTCGGCCCTCCCCCAAACATAAAAGCATTCTGCCGCCTATGACTGTAGGTACTGGGGCTCCGTGGTCAACGTCACCCTGTGAGAATATGTGCATGTCCTGGGATAAAATAGTTTTCATAGAACACTTAATAAAAATGTCGTAAGCAATTCTAGAACAAAGATTTGATATACATGCTATCACCATCTTCTTAAATTTCTAGTTTGTCGGGGGGAATGGCCAAGATGGCGGTGCTAAGTTAAGCACGCTGAGAACACTCTCGTCTGCAGGGAGATTTTCTTCGTACTCAAAAAAGAACCCATAAAAGAAAAGGCAGCTAAGGGTGCTTACCTCAACACCTTCGGCTGCCCAAAACCAGCGCATGATTGAGCAGTGCCTAACAACACTTGCTCAAAGAATGGGCGGGCTAAGCCCTACTGTGGGAGAGACATAGGGGCGATCTTTCCTGCTGGAGCACGAGATCTCGCTTTCACCTGCACCGGATGTCCTGCCTCCCTGTCCAGCTGATGACGCTACCTTGGAAGTGATGAGCACGGATGCTGGAGATGCACCCGAAGTTCCCGTGGAGGCAAGATCCATGGCAGATGTGCTTCTGCCGATGTTTATCAGCGCTGGAGAGTTATTTCCTGACAGAGAGGATACTTTAGTAGCCATCTTGAAGACGCTCCAGAGTCCAGAGAGTGGATATTGCGACCAGGAAGACATCAGAGGAGGTAAAAACTTTGGGGACTAAGCTAGATAATTTTATTAAAATATCTGAACAAATGAATATTGAAACTAAGAATTCCATAACTAAAATACAAAATGAAGTACAATCCCTGTCAACATATAGAACTGCTGCAATAAAAGATAGTGCTCTATTACACAGGAAAATAGAAAACAGAATTTTACCAACCGTTAAATATAAGGATTTTGAATTTTCCTAAAACTCCTGGTATTGCCTCATATGAAGTGTTTAAAAATATGCGATGGAAATTTTGAGTTATTCTTCTGAGCATATTCCACCATTAAATAAAATTTATTATCTTCCACCGCCTACTAAGACTTCCCAGGAGCTTATGGAAGGAGAAAAGATACAAGCTCCGTAAATTGATTTGAACAATATCTGCAATTTTAGAAAACTCTATCTCCGAGTCCGCAGAGAGAACACTATTGATTTCCTTTTTTTTTCCAACAGGATTTGGACTCATTCATGAAGTTGTATTTTAGGTTTTCAAAATCTTTGTTCTATGGGAAAAGAATATGGGCATACATGGACGTTGCAAAAACCATTCAGGAAAGAAGGAATCAGTTTTTGTCTTGAAGGCAAGAAACAATAGCTTTGGAGGCCTCTTTTCTATTAGCATACCCCTGTAAGTGCATTATAAATTATGAAAAAGATGGCTTGAATTTAACCCAGAGAGATAGCAAGTTAAATGTTGTCTTATAGCCTTTCTTGAAACATTTTCTACTTTTGTTTTAGTGATTAATAATAAGCCTCTTATTTTTCAGGCTTATCTACCCCCATTTGTTGTGGTCTAAGGAGGGGTAATCAATTATGCCACTGTTTTATTTTTGATTGTATAAGTAACAAAAATTCATGCTGTATTTTTCCGACAAGATTTTCTTGCAAGATTGTTGGAAATTATAAAATATATATATATATCTAATATAATAAAACGGTAACCCGCTAATGCGCACTTCCTATGCGTGCATCCGTTTTCCTTGAGCTGTAGCACTTAGGAAGTGCGCATGCACGGCTTACGGTCTTGCCTCACGCGAGGCAACACAAGTGGCATGGGCGCCCTTCCCTGCTCTCCACCGCTGCCGGCCGCTAGTACCCCCTGCCCTCTCCGTTGCCTCCCGGCTCCAGCGGCGTAGGCAGCACTTTAAACACGCTGCTTCGCGCTCTTCTCTGATGACATCATCAGAGACAGACGCAGCAGAGGAAATCGCCAGTAGAAGGCCGCAAAGCAGCGTGTTTAAAGTGCTGCCTACGCGGCTGGAGTCCCGAGCTTTGTCGGCGTTGGGAGGGCAGTAAAAGAAGGGGGAGGGGCCGAACGGAGCAGGGAAGATAAGGTAAGAAAAGGGAAAGGGGGAGTAGGGGAAAATGCTGCTACTGCTTCTACACAGGAAAGGGGGGGATAGGAGGGAAATGTTGTTGCTGCTGCATAGGGAAGTGGGATGGAAATGCTGCTGCACAGGGAAATGGGGAAAAATGACAGACAGACAGCGGGAGGGAGGGAGACAGAAAGAAAGAAAGACACAGGGAGAGGGACAGAAAGACAGACAGAGAAAGGGGGCCAGAGAGAGAGTCAGCAGGAGAGGAAAAGGGGGCTGCTTTGGGGGGAGGGGTGTGCTTGGGGCAAACAGCTTTGCTCTGGGGGGGAAGACAGAAGGGGCCATAGAGAGACAGGGAGAGGGATAGGGGGCTGCTTTGGGGGGACGGGTGTGCTGGGGGGAGACAGAAGGGGACATGGAGAGATAGGGAAAGGGGACAGACAGCTTTGCTCTGGGGGGGAAGACAGAAGAGGGCCATGGAGAGACATTTGGGGGGGGAGGTGGGTGCTGGGGGCAGACAGCTTTGCTCGGGGGGGGGGGGAGGGGGAGACAGGATACAGACAGTGGCCAAAGAGAGATAAAGAAACACAGACAGACAGACACATCTATTCTAGCACCCGTTAATGTAACGGGCTTAAAGACTAGTGTATATATATAAGTAATTTCTAGTTTGTCGAAAACGGCAACAAAGGAAATGCGAAAGCAGCTCTGGGAAACCCGCAGCAAATAAATGCCGTCCTATCTATCACTTCCAGAAAACGATCATCTTCTAACTACAGAAGTCACTTGTGCAATACAGAAATGAGCCAGCAAATCAGCTAAGGCCGCAGTGTAAATACAAGAAGCACGGGTGCACCTGTTTGTCCGGAGCATCACTCTATTGTGGAAATGGAAATCCTAAGCCTACCAGTCCCAGCACTAAACACACCTTCCTCTGAAAGCAAACCATCACAGCTCTTCATAAGCAGACACTACACTCCAATCACCTCTTTCTGCTTCTCAACCTTTATCGCCACCGGGTGCTAATTAGGAGGGAAAGACAAACGGACCAATCGGAAAGGAGTTGCAGGTTAATTGCCTGGAAGAGAACGGTATCTTCCACCGCTCTTCCCTCAGCGACCAATCAGGGGCACCCAGAGCGACCAATTGGGCACCCTTTTGTGGTGACCAATAAACGGCTGGTTTACATTAGAATTTCAGGAACTGGCTGAAAATCTGGAATTTTCCTAGTGGGGAGTCTGTGTGATGCGGAGAACTTAGTGGCGCGCGCAGCCCAGCACATAGTAGCAGTGCCATGGAGGAGCGGAGTGAATCGCCTATCCAAGCCCAGCCTTCGCCGCCTGCTCAGCAGCAGCAACAGCAGTCTCCTCCACCAGCTGTGGGTTGGCCTATCTTTAGGGATGATTACGAGCTGCAGGAGGTTATCGGTCAGTGTACTTGTCTTCTCTTTTCGGTCGTGTTGAGGAGTGGATGAAGAAAGCGGAGATAACTTGGCAGCCGGCTTCCGGCCTACCGGCATTTTCTGTTTTTTTTTTTTTTTTAACACTTCTGACAGCTGCAGGTTGAGAGGGTTATCGTTGCGGTCGTGGCTTCGTGCTGCAGTATTGCTGCAGGTTGTGAAATTGCTTTGTCTGCTAACTTTAGTGAAAATTGCGTGTTATGTTTAATGGATGTGGGAGGAGAATTTTGAAACGAAGAGTGTAGTAGTAGTTTGGACTGAACAGGATTAGGAATATTATACTGTGATCTGAGTACCCTTTTGTTTTGTGCGCGTTGCGATATTGCATAAAATTATTGCCTAATATTAAGAATCTTAAACGTGTGTGATCGTTTTTTCTATTGGTATTTGGTATTATATATTGGTTATCATTTTGGGAATATGCTCTGCTTTTATGACCGAAGCATTTTCTTTGCATAACCGTGTATGGGCAAAGGTCTTGTGATGGACCGCTACATTTGACCTATAGTGTTACTACTGTACTGTTTACTACGAAATCATTTTTTGGCTCTAATAGGCGTAGGCAGCGCTGTACACATAAGCAGTTTCTAGGTTTTTAAAATAATCTGGTGCAATTTATTTTTTCTTTATGCCCAGAGACCACATTCGTACTTATGTGTGTGAATTTATTAGCAATTCTTTGGGCCTGGCAGTTTCTTTAACTTCTAACTTAACTAGTGTTTGAGGTTTTGTCTTATAACTTATTTTCAAGTACTTTATAAAAATTGTTTTAATTTTCATGCCTAGCTTTTGTTATAGCAAAGTCAGTGCTTGATGGTGTAGCTCCCTGGTTAATGAGGAAATCAAACCCTCAGCCATCCAGCAGACAATCTTATAACATTGTTGACAAAAAATAAAGTTAGCCTTGGCACAGATATGCTTAATTCTTTCATTTTGGCAGAAAGAGAAGTACATCTTTAATTTGTTTGTTTATGCTGTTCATATTGCTTTTGGTTCTTGAGACTTAATTGTAAGGAAACCATCTCTCTCCCCCCCCCGGAGATGTCTTTTATTCCTATTTTATTTTTCTCTTTCAATTAACTTAATTTCACCAAAGGGTGGATTTGTTTGAAATAGTTTTTTCAAACAAGTGACAACAGATGCTGTCAAATCACCAGCAAAATACAGTTCAAAAAAATCTATCTTGCCATATGTAATCAAAGTTGCAAAGACCTCTTCAATGATATTAACACACTGGGGATATCTCAGAACGCTACTCTGATAGATACTTGTCAGCGTAGCAGCACTCCTTACCGAATTCACCCTGTGTGTATTGGAGCTCTTTGCCGCACTTATTATGTATCAATCATTAAAACCTAATATAATTTAAACTTACTATCTGTTTATTATCTTTAATTAGTAACTAATCTGTATTCCATCTTCCATTATTCTCATTTATTTAACCTTCATATAAGTTCATAAAACTCTTTCTTTTGAACTTTTCTGCTTTTCAATCTGCGCGTTTCGATTCCTTCTTCAGGACAGGGCTAGTGCTTTAACTGAAACAAAACAACAAACATACTCCAAATTAACATACATCCAAACTATCCATATACTTTCCATAAAAGCAATTTTTTAACTTACCAGCCTATTGTTTTTCAACATTCCTTTTATCCCGTGACCATTTCAGCAATTAAACATGGCCGCGGCGTCCTTTGCAAACTCTTATATGTGAAACCACTATCTGTGGCTTTTAGAGTGTACATCGCCTAGATATTATGATAGGCGATTCATAAAATGCTAATAAACTTGAAACTTGAAACTTTATACTCCTCCCCCTAGATGTCAAAAAACTACAGACCAATCCGGGAACATAGTTTGGATGTATGTTAATTTGGAGTATGTTTGTTGTTTTGTTTTAGTTAAAGCACTAGCTCCGCCTGAAGAAGGAATCAAAACGCGTAGACGGGCAGCAGTGCACTATATAGCTGAACAAAAGCCGAATAAATGCTACACAAAAGTTAAGTTCATTCATGAAAATTAAGGATTGAAAAGCAGAAAAGTTTAAAAGAAAGAGTTTTAAGACCTTATATGAAGGTTGAATAAATGAGAATAATGGAAGATGGAATACAGATTAGTTACTAATTAAAGATAATAAACAGAGATAGTAAGTTTAAATTATATTAGGTTTTAATGATTGATACATAATAAGTGCGGCAAAGAATTTCAATACACACAGGGTGAATTCGGTGAGGAGTGCTGCCACGCTGACAAGTATCTATCAGAGTAGCGTTCTGAGATATCCCCAGTGTGTTAATATCATTGAGAGGTCTTTGCAACTTTGATTACATATGGCAAGATAGATTTTTTTTTTTTTAACTTTATTTAGTTGCTTGCCATTAGCCTATTCAACAGGTAAATCGCCAGCAAGACAGGTGGAGTAGCCCAGTGGTTAATGCAATGAATGGCCTGAGAACCTGGGGAACTGAGCTTGATTCCTGCTTCAGCTCTCTGTGACTCTGGGAAGTTGCCTATCCCCCCCCCCCTTGCCCCAGATACAACACAAGTTTCTACACATAAAATATAAACTGCTCTGATTGTAACCACAGAAAAGTGATCTATCAAATCCATCTCCCTTTCCTTTTCCCTTCAGAGCCTTACCTTTTTGGTGCATTTGAAACACTAGGGAAGGATTTCCAGATGCAAGACATTTGGTAACTTACAGCGCTTGGAAGTTCTGCTGCATTCTCGTACCACTTGCCTTCCCTATTCAGCTTGGAAAAGAGATGACTGAGGGGAGATATAATGGAAGTCTACAAAATCCAAAGTGGAGTAGAAAGGGTACAAGTGGATTGATTTTTCATTCTGTCAAAAATTACAAGGACAAGGGGACACTCGAAGTTACAGGGAAATACTTTTAAAACCAATAAGAAGAAATATTTTTTCACTCGGAGACTAGTTAAGCTCTGGAATGCATTTCCAGAGGTTGTGGTAAGAGCAGATAGCGTAACTGGTTTTAAGAAAGGTTTGGACAACTTCATGGAGGAAAAGTCCATAGTCTGTTATTGAGAAAAATATGGGGGAAGCCACTGCTTGCCCTGGCTCGGTAGCATGGAATGTTGCTACTCGTTGGGTTTTGGCCAGGTACTACGGACCTGATTGGCCACTATGAGGATGGGCTATTTGTCTTGATGGACCATTGGTCTGACCCAGTAAGGCTGTTCTTATGTTCCCTCCCTCTCTCCCTCAGTGCAGGTCTGGCCCCCCCTTACTTGCCTGAGGCTGTCCTGAAACTTCAGCGGCAACCATAAATCTTCCTCCGTTCAGCCCCTGAGGCAGTATGAAACCTCCTTTCCCCCCCCCCCACCTGAAACAGTAGCAGCAGCTACTGAGCAAAGGCAGTGCCGTAAACAGACTCTTTCTGGCCAGCCCTGACAGGGCCTTTCCTCTGTCATGTCAAAAGTGACACAGCAGAAGAAAGGCTGTGTCGGAGCTTGCCAAAAGCAGTCTGTTTTAAGGTGCTGCTGTTCACCGGCTGTCGCTACTGCTTCAGGTAAGGGAGGGAGAGGAGTTGTCTGGACTGGCTGCTTCTTCGGGGGCCGGAGGGAGGGTGATTTATGGCTGCCGCTGGAAGGTAGAGAGGGGGTCGGGTTGTTGGTCAGGAGTGCACGACTTTGGAGGTTGTCAATTGAGAAGCACCAGAGACAACTTTTTTTATTTTTTAATTTTTTGCTGGTTGGTTGAGAGTGCCAGTTAAATGAATGCTAGTTAACTGGGATTATACTGTATTTCTGCTTAGCCTTTTTGCCACCTAATAGAGAGAACCTGAAATAGGTGAAGTGTGACCAATTTTCCTAGATACAACATACCTACCTAGAGTTCAGTGTGGAATCTAGGTATGTTTTGAGACCATGCCAAGTGCATATGACCTGAATTGCCCAGTGTTGAAAATTGGATACTGGGCTTGCTTGATGGACCTTAGAATTGACTCTGTATTAGTTTTTAAGATTATTCTGTTTTGTTGGTAGGCATTTGGCATGCTGGCTGCTGAAGTACAAGAAGAGTTCCTTGGTTCTGCTGCTAATGGGCCATGGAGTAGGGAGGAAGGGTGGAATTTGGATGGCCAAAAAACTGTTCCATAAGCTGCATCCAGATGTCCAACTGTAATTGGAGGATCTCTAGTACCATATATGCTTGAATATAAACAAGGATTTTGGGTCCAAAAAATGGGGTCTCTGTTTATATTGGGGTCAACTCAGCACTGACCTACTCCGCCCCCAAACTGTTACAGGCCACTGCTGGGTCTGCCGTGAGACTCGGTAGTCCAGTGGTGGCCAGGACAGGAGGGATCCCTCCTGCCTCCTGTTTAGCCGGTTCTAAGAATTTTTTTTTACCTCCCTATGCCCCCCCCACCTCCCCACAATGTACCTTTAGTAACCCTGGGGGAGTTTTCGTCCCGCGGCAGCCAATCATCTAGCGGCTCTGCACAGGCAGGAGGGAAGGAAGGTTACTCCTGCCACGATTTCCTGCTGGACCACCAGAGATACTAAAGGGGGGGGGGGGTTAGGGAGGTAACAAATTCTTAGCATCAGCGGGAGGGATCCCTCCTGTCCAGCCACTGCAGGACCACCAGGCCTGGTGGAGGCCTAAGTCATCGGGAGGGGGGGAATAGGATGCAGAGACTGGCAGTGAGGGAGTGGAGCTGGGTGCAGAGCAGTAAGGGAGGGGGAGCAGGGCAGAGCCCGGAAGAGCTATACAACAGCCTACTAGCCACTCAAGCAGCAAAATTCGATAACCAAATCGCCAATCTTCTGATAACAACCCCAGACTACAAGATGTTCAGAAAGGAAATAAAAACTATACTCTTCAAGAAATCCCTGAAAAAGACTTAATACCACGAGTACCTTCCTTCTTCTCATCTTCTCCCTAACTCACTGATAACCACGTGACCCACTCTTGGAAATGACATGCGATCTTACTTTGTAACCCTCCAGCTATAACTTTTTGTAATCCGCCTTGAACAAAAGGTAATGGCGGAATAGAAATCTCTAATGTAATATAAGAGCAGGGCAAGGCACTGCACTTGAATATTAACACCCCTCTGCCCCCCCCGGGTTTATATTCGAGTCAACTTTTTTTGGGAGAAAGGTTACCTCAGTTATATTCAAGTATATATGGTATATTAACACTGAGTATATACAGCCACAATTTTGGGGGGCATTTTAGATGGCTATTAACTTGAAACTCCTCTACTGAATTCCAACTGTTGGGAGTAGTGCCATGTGGCTGAAAAAGCGCAAGGTTCCCTCCCCCCCTGAAAAAGTGTTATCTGGACTAGACTAATTAAACTGAGTCTCTGCACAAAAGTGTTTTTGTGGTTTAATGCTGACTTTGTGCATGCTATGACTTCTGAGGGACCAAGAATCAGGAGTGATCCTGGAGGACTGCAGTAGAGCAGATGTGGTTCCCATCAACAAAAGCAGAAGTAAGGAAGAGGTTGGAAACTACAGGCCGGTAAGTCTGACTTCTCTGGCAAGTAAATTAATGGAAATGCTTTTAAAAATCAGAACAAGGAAGCTTCTGGAATTTAGTGAATTGCACAACTCAAGACATGGTCTCACTAAAGGCAAGTCTTGTCAGACAAAGCTGATTAATTTCTTTGACTGGGTGACCAAAGAGTTTGGATCAAGGGAGAGCCCTAGGGGTGGTCTATTTTAAATTTTAGCAAAGCCTTTGACATGGTTCCACCAAGACAACTAAAACTAAGTGACGGGGTTAGGAATTAGTTGAATGGAAGGTGACAGGGTAGTAATAAGCGGAGCTTACCCTGATGTTGTACTGCAAGGTTTGATTCTTCAGCCGGTTCATTTTAATACTTTTATAAGTGATGTTGCTGAAGGTCTGTCTGGTAAGGTTTGCTGCTTGTCTCGCAAAGTTTGCCCAGGATATCGTGGCAGTCATTTTTCACTATGGAGATTGCCTGGCAAGAGCGTAAAGGGATAGCTTCTGCCCTGCCTCGCCACTGGAACCACTGGGTACATAAGGTAGTCCTGCAGGGGTACCAGGCGGGGTGGGCTAGTGGCACAAAGTTGCCGGGAAGGATGTATTGATGGCAGAATGGAAGAGCCGCTGGTAGCCCATTGTAAATAGTATCAGCATGATTTAAGTACTCTTAGATGCACTGTACTTGAACAGGGCAAAGAGGCGTTTCCTCAGAAAGAAAGAACAGAATTGGATTTTTCATCTAAATACAGTACTACCGAATGGAATGGGCAGCATTTTTTAACTTTGCTGAGTTGTTTTGATTTTTGAATTTTCCGTGTTACTATCTCCTCCTTCTGAATGACGTGTGAAGAGAGGAGGTGTTCTGCAGAGTCTTTGCTTCGTTGACTCCTCCCCCCCCAGATGATGTGAGAGGAGGTGATCTGTGGAGTGTCTGCATCTTATACTCTTCCCCCTAGATGACTAGGTAGGAGGGGAGGTTTTTGGAGTGTTTAAATCCTTGTCTGGGTATCCGGAAGTCCAAGTGCCATCTTTGAACTGTTGGTGGATGTGTTAGGGTTTATTTTCTTGCAACAGTTCTGATGAATGTTTCCACTCTTACCCCTGATGCAGCTTTGATAGAGCAAAACGGGGACTCCCTTTGGGTTTTCGAAGAGGGCTGGATCACACAAGATTGAAGAAGAACAATAAGCATTTGTTTTGTTGATGTCCGAGTGTGAAGCTAAGTACCTCTTCCTATTTTTGAAATAAGCAGTGCTGGTGTTTTGATCTGTTTTGAATGAACACCTTTGTGAATGAATTCAGTCTGCTGGGAATAGACCTTGATTGAAAATCTGTACATTGGATTGAACTGAGTTAAATTATACCTTGGAGTTGTAACATTATTGGAGTTTTTTTTTATCCCAGGACAAGCAGTCATGATATTCTCACATGTGGGTGACATCATCTACGGAGCCCCGATGCGGACAGCTTTTTCAAGCAAACTTGATTGAAGATTTTAAGTTTGCTCTGCTGCTCCACGCATGCGTGCCTTCCTGCTCCACTAGAGGGCGCATCTCCCCCTCGTGGTCTCCAGTTCAAATTTTTCCGCTGAGCCTAGAAGTCGTGTATTTTTAGGCTCTGCCACAACTGCCTTCTAGCACCGCGATTTTTTTCTTGTTTTATTGATTTAGTCGCTGTGCGCATTTTTTACTTCTCTGTTCCTGCTTCATTTTGACCGACCCGGAAGCTTCCGGGTCGCCGCGCCCGCGTGGCTACTTGGGCCGCGGCCAGTTTCGTTTTCTATGTCCCGGCCTTTGACCGGCTTTAAAAAGTGCACCCGGTGCGAGCGGCTTCTTTCCCTCACAGACCCGCATCGCCGGTGCATCCTCTGCCTGGGGGCCGCCCATCCAACCGACTCCTGCCCCCAGTGCGCTACTTTTCAGATCCGGGCCCTCCGTCGAAGAAAAGCCCGCTTGGCGGACCTTTTCACTGCCGACCAACCCACTACCTCGGCCTCGAGGTCGGCCCCGGTCTCGGCCCCGAATACCTCGGCACCACCTCGAGACTCGACCCCGAAAACCTCGGGAAAGCAAAAAGCCTCGGCTCCGGGTAAGTCTCCTCTTCCTTCTTCAGGTTCCGCACCAGCGAAGAAGCCAGCCTCGGGGACACCGGCGACGCATGGTGGAAGCCCCATGCTTTCAGCCCCGGCGAAGCCTTCCAAGCCTTCGGGCCGTGCCTCCACCACACGGGAATACTCTGATACGAGGTCGCCCCCGGTGGAGTGCACCGAGGCATCGGACATGCCCTCGATGCTGTCCGTGCCCGTTTTCCAGGACCTGCTCCGGGCGATGATCTCGTCGGAGCTGTCCGCCGCGCTGGCCCATCTACAACCGGCCCCGACCTCGAGTGCGCTGGACCAGCCTGAGCCTCGCGTCGAGCCCCCTCGGGGAAAAGTGCGCCAGGTTTGCCGCATTTCATCCTCCTCAGATTCCTCGCCGAGGCGCCCGAGACGCTCTCCCTCCACGGACCGCCGCGGGGCAAAGCGTCGCGCTAAAACGACCGAAACCTCAAACCGTCTTACCTCTAAGAAGGCCCGGAGTTCGCCCACACTACGAGGCCGTTCACCGACGCCCCGTACAGGACCGCTGAAAGTGACTGAGTTATCACTCTCCAACCCTCACATCCTCCTAACTCCCCCTCGGACCGGGGCTCCGATCCGAGGTCCCAGGCTTTCGCCGAGGGAGTCCGGGTCGAGGTCACCGATTCGACATTGATCGGTACCCCGTACCCCGGCATCGTCTCCGAGGGGCTCCTCGAGACGACGTAGGTCCTCGACCCCGGAACACTGCCACAGTGTTTCCCCGGTCTCGGAACGCTGGTCGGAGCATGAACCTCGATACTCGAGGGAAGCCTCCCCGTCCTTCTCCGCCCGACGGAGGTCTCGTTCACCGTCCCCATACGGGGCCCTGGGAACGTCCCGCCCCTCCTTCACTCGCTTTGTCCAGGACATGGGCCACGCTCTGGACTTAGACCTCCAGTCCGACTCAAGATACTCTAAAGAGTACCTTGCGGAGCTGGATTTGCCGTCACCGCCCAGAGAGTCCCTTCGCTTACCACCCAATCCGGTACTCCAACAGGCTTTCTTCAGGAATCTGGAGACCCCCTATATGGTAACAGCTGTCCCCTCCAAAATGGAGTCCAAGTACCGTACAGTACCATACCTTGGGTTTGAGCAACCACAGCTCTCCCACCAGTCGCTGTTGGTAGAATCTTCCCTGAAAAAGGCTCACCCCTCCCGGGTCTCAGCAGAGTAGGTCCCCCCAGGTCGAGAGGGTCGGACCCTTGACAAGTTCGGCAGAAAACTGTACCAGAACTCTATGATGGCCTCTAGGGTACAAAGTTACACTTTCACCTTCACGTCCTACTTGAAACATCTCATTGGACTGTTGGGAGCCTTTGCAACCGACCTGCCGGCCTCACGCCAAGGAGCTTTCAATCTGCTCCTGGAGGTTTTCTCCAACCTATGCCTCCATTTATTTCACGCGGCCTATGATGGCTTCGAACTTTCATCCAGAGTGGCAGCCTTCGCTATCGCCATACGCCGCCTAGCCTGGTTACGCCTCGTCGACATGGACCCCATCTTACAGGACCGGTTGGCTAACCTCCCCTGCGTGGGCAAAGAACTTTTTGATGACACTATCGAGGCAGCTACGAAACGCCTGTCAGAACACGAACGCTCATTTGCCTCCCTCGTTCGGCAAAAGCCGAAACCGCCAGCGTCCAGGCCGTTCAGGGCCCCTCCACGCCGCTACCCTCGAATCTACCCCTGCCTTCTCACGGCCTCCACCCCGACGCCCGCAAGCTCACCATCGGGCTCCGCCCAAGTCCCAGCCGCCTACGACCGCCAAACCATCCCCGTCCTTTTGATGGGATAAACGGATGGGGGCTGGCCCCCTCCGCCACAGCCCCAGGCCTCCTTCCCATCGGGGGACGCCTCAGAGCCTTCTACCCGCGCTGGGAACAAGTCATGTCGGACGCATGGGTCCTTGGCGTGATCTCATCAGGATACTCTCTCAACTTTCGGGAAAACCCTCCAGACAATCTTCCAAGGGTGTGCCCTCCCAACCGAACTCAGTTACCCCTCCTTCTCTCAGAAGCTCGAGAACTGCTTCGCCTATGGGCAGTGGAGGTGGTTCCCCCCAACCAACGGGGGAAAGGGTTCTACTCCCGTTACTTCCTGGTACCGAAGAAGACGGGAGACCTGTGCCCAATTCTAGATTTGAGGCGACTCAACAAATTTCTGGTGCGGGAAAAGTTCTGGATGCTTTCCCTATCGATTCTCTACCCTCTCATCGACGAGGGCGATTGGCTCTGCTCCCTCGATCTGAAGGAAGCCTACACACATGTTCCAGTGCACCCCGCTCACCGCAAGTTCCTGCGCTTTCAGGTGGGGGACCTACACCTACAATACCAAGTCCTCCCCTTTGGCCTGGCGTCATCACCCCGAGTCTTCACGAAGTGCCTCGTGGTGGTCGCAGCTGCCTTACGTTCTCAGGGCCTCCAGGTATTCCCCTACCTGGACGACTGGCTGATCAAAGCCCCATCCAGGGAGGGGGTTATCTCAGCGACCCGACAGACTATTATTTACCTTCAAGGTCTGGGGTTCGAGGTAAACTTCCTAAAATCCCAACTGCGCCCCTCTCAGTCCTTACAGTTCATCGGGGCCGTGCTGGATACGGTTCGCCTCCGCTCCTTCCTTCCCCCTCCATGTCAAGAGGCGTTAGTAAGTCTGAGTCGAAGGATTTCGCTGCTGACCTCCGTATCAGCTCGGCAGATGATGACTTTTCTGGGCCACATGGCCTCTACTGTCCACGTCATACCCTTCGCCCGCCTCCACCTGAGGACTCCTCAATGGACCCTGGCCTCCCAATGGCGTCAGGACCAGGACCCAATCGACCGTCCCGTGACAGTGACTCCTTCCTTGCAACGATTGCTCCTCTGGTGGGCCGACTCTTCAAATCTGTCCAAAGGTTTACTTTTTCTCGCCCCTCCACACAGCAAGGTACTCACCACAGATTCGTCGGAGTACGCTTGGGGAGCTCACCTGGATGGCCTACGCACTCAGGGGATGTGGTCAACAGAGGACCGCCGCTGCCACATCATCGTGCTGGAGCTTCGGGCCATCTATCTCGCCGCTGTGGCTTTTCAACATCTGCTCCACGACCGGGTGGTTCTCGTCTGAACCGACAACCAGGTAGCAATGTACTACGTAAACAAGCAAGGGGGGACGGGGTCCCGGGCCCTCTGCCAGGAAGCCCTGCGTCTCTGGAAGTGGGCAATCTCCAACAACATCTTCCTTCGAGCAGTGTACATACAAGGAGAGCGGAACTGTCTGGCAGACAGACTCAGCCGCCTCCTCCAGCCACACGAGTGGTCGCTGCACGCCCAAACCTTACGACAGGTGTTCGAGAAGTGGGGGACTCCTCAGATAGATCTGTTCGCCTCCCCCCTCAACCACAAACTCCCTCAATTCTGCTCCCGGATGTACTCCCCGGACCGCCTCGAGGCTAACGCCTACCTCCTAGATTGGGAGGGAAGGTTTCTATACGCGTTTCCACCTTTTCCTCTGATTCTGCGGACGCCGGTCCATCTCAAACCAGTACGAGCCACTATGATCTTGATTGCTCCTCGGTGGCCACGCCAGCCTTGGTTTTCCCTTCTACTTCAACTCAGTACCAGAGATCCACTGCCTCTATCTCTGTTTCCCTCTCTGCTATCGCAGAGCCAGGGCTTGCTGTTGCATCCAAATCTTCAGTCTCTTCATCTGAATGCTTGGTTTCTCTCCCCCTGACTTCTCTCCCTGTGTCGCAATCAGTCAAGGAAATACTGGAAGCCTCGAGGAAGGCCTCGACTAGAACCTGCTATTCCCAAAAGTGGACCAGATTCTCGTCCTGGTGCTCCTCACACGACCAGGACCCGGTGTCGGTCCCGGTTCCCTTGATCCTGGAGTATTTGCTCCATCTTTCTCACTCCGGCCTGACCCGGGTCAAAGGAATGTCGTGATTTTAGCACCTATTGACCTGAGTACATGCAGACTTTCAATTCACATATTTCATTTGAATGAAGAGGGACCCAGCACAGAAAATCTGGAAGAAGAGAATGAAAATCTTGTAGCAGCCAATCACTGGTTGCTCCCATCTGTTGAATTCCATGGTCTTTGGGAAAGTCTAGTATATGACAGTGAAGTAAAATCACATTTGCTTGACTATGTCACAACAACCTTGCTGTTTTCTGACAAAAATGTGGACAGCAACCTGATAGCCTGGAATAGAGTTGTTTTACTTCATGCTATTTGTCCAAGGCTTTTCTTTTGATATTTTTCCCTTTTATCAAAATGGACCCCTGATGAAGGTTGTCCGAAACACGGACCGTGTTGGGTCCCTTGCCTGGTAAAAGGTTTTTAATCAAAGATTTACTTATCACAATAAAGTCTGCCTGCATCGTGTACAAAGTCTGTAGTTTTGGTTTGTTTGCTCTGGATTGTTTTTTACTGCAGACAGTTGGACCTTTGGTCTTTTCCTTTGGCCTGGTTAGAAGGAGCCACACAGCTCTTCCTGAGGGACTGTCAAGCAGGTGCCATGAGAAGATGGCGACGTGAGATCTGTGTGAGAAGCTTTGAAACTTGCACCCTAGAAATAGAAAAGACAGTTCAGGAATCAATTCTATAGTGCTACCAGACACACTCGGCACTTTAGTGCTACCAGACAGACACAGTGCTGCACAGAGGCACAAAGAAGAAGAAAACCTCTAAACTTCCATAGACTCACTCTTCAGGGACACCGAGAGAGACAAGAAGATACCCGTATGAAACACAGGGTACTCTTATGCTGCTGACATCACTGTGCAGCAATTTGCCTTCTGCCGACCCATAACAGCAAAAAATTGAGATTGGACGGCTGAGCACAGGGTAGAATCTCTTTCTTAAGCACTGTGAGGCATAACAGTACAGTCGCAATTAAAGTAGTTAAGTCTTTTCAAGCAGAAAGAGTGGGGAAACGCACACACAAGGTATATCACCGCAACAGTGGCAAAAGCTGTTGAATAACTCCTGACATGTAAAACGCCGAAAACAGGGAAGCCGCAGGATAGTGACCTAAGTCAGCTGCAAAATAAACTCCGTGAAAGCTGCAGTGCTCCCGCTAGCACTGGAGACACAAGCGTGTGCCTGTTTAATAATAATAATAACAGTGTTTTTAATATACCGCAGGATCGTGAAGTTCAATGCGGTTTACAAAGATTAAAAGATGGTACAAATTGAATGAACTTAACAGAGGAGAAAGATAGTGATTAACAGTTCAGGGAACCGTTATTGAAGTGGGAAGTGATGTGGGAGACAGGGTAAGAGGATGTATGGGGGGAAAGAAATGCCAGTGGATAAAATGAAGTGGATGTTCTGAGAGTAATGAAGGGGGGGGGGGGGTGTTTTTTTGTTTTGTTTTTTTTTTTGTTTTTTTTTTTACTGCTTTATGGCTGATTGTAGAGTCCAAGGAAGAGGTAGCAGATTTATGAACTGTGACATAAATAGCAAGAACTATGAACACTGCTGGATTGCTGAAATAATATGGTAGAAAATATAAAGCTTAGTGGTGCAGTATTACTGTAATTGTAGGGACAATCTGTAACTTTAATATTTTTGCATCTCTGTGTAAGACCTTTGCTGTTTTGAAGTTTAAATTGCTATTTGGTGGTTCTACTGTATTTCTAAACATTTAACAAGCATAATTTTACAAAATTTAAAGCCTTGTTTAAATAATTCTTAATTTTATGGCTTATTCAAAGTCCCCTGATAAGGCATTGGTGGTACAGGAAGATGCTGGCGTCTATAAGGAGAGGCATAACTAGTTGAAAAAAGTGTTTCCTTTTAAAGAGGTGGTTGAGATCTTGCCTAGAATGTTACAGTAGTTCTAAAGACCATGTGTGTATGAAATGATAGGTTAGAGGCAGTTCAGAAATGGACAACCAAGGGGTGGTCAGCACCCAGAGAGACATGATAGGAGAATGGAGAAAAGGAAATTGAGCTTGGAGACAGGTGGGGAGGGGTGCGCATGATATTTGATATCTGAAACGCAATAAGGGTATGTAAGAGACCAAACCTTTTAAAAGAAGGGAAGTTTCTAGAACTACTGTAGATGTATTTGGAAGCTCTGAAGTGGTAGTGGGGGTCACCCTTCAAAGGAAGTAGGTAAAGATTAAAACAGTAGTTGAATCTTCTACATTTATGCCATATTTTTTCATAGTGATAACAATTTTTAAAATAAGCATCTTGAGTAACTTCCATTTTTTTATAGTGGTTATTTTAGCCCTAAACAGTACTGGTATAATTGAATGTGGAGTATTACAACCATTATTAGTATGATAGATTTTCGAGTATGGCTGGAACAGGTATGAGACAGTTGAATTTGGTATAGGGAGCTGATATTTGGTTGCATTTGGTAAGTTTATATATGTGCATCTTGCACAAGTGGATGAAGCGCCTGAACTGGCTAACTAGATAGGATGTTATCTTTATTTAAATTACTGTTTGCATTACTACTCTTAAAGATTTATTTTAAAGGTATGCAGGTAGACAAATTAGCAAGGTAAAAAATTTTAAGCAAAAGATGTTCTTTGTTCTCTTTGGCCATTCACATGGGTGCAATAACTCATGTTCACCCCCACACATAAAAACATTTATTTCATGCACTGACTATGCAGATCCAGTTCCTGTGTAGATAGGCATCTCAAAAGATCTATTACTACAGCTATTCAGCTTTATTGTGGGAGGAAATACCACTTGTTTCTCAGGGTCTGGTTGGCAAACCTCTCTAAAACATGCTGTACTTTTTTCATTCTTATGTGCCATCAGAGGGAGAAGTGATAGACTTTTGTTCTCTAAACATCACAGGCTGGGTCATGAGATAGCAGGTGTTTGCAAAGAAAAGGCATTGTTTTGGGGTTGTTTTTTTTCTTGAGTATGTTAACTGCTTTGCAGCCCTTCAAGACTGCAAGCTTTGACACCCATTCTAGATGGCACAAATTAAAGCATTACATGTTTTCTTCAGCTAATGCATGCTTTCTTTATTTTGACTTTTTTACAGATTCTAAATAAGAGAACAGGATATGGGGAGGTATGTTTGTATGCCCTTCCAGTTTTAATGCCTCCTTTGGCAGGAAATGGTTTCCTGTAGTCAATTAAAGGAGTGGTTACTAATGTGTATGAAGGAAATACTTAAGAACATAAGAACATAAGCAATGCCTCTGCCGGGTCAGACCCGAGGTCCATCGCGCCCAGCAGTCCGCTCACGCGGCGGCCCAACAGGTCCAGGACCTGTGCAGTAATCCTCTATCTATACCCCTCTATCCCCTTTTCCAACAGGAAATTGTCCAATCCTTTCTTAAACCCCAGTACCGTACTCTGCCTTATTACGTCCTCTGGAAGCGCATTCCAGTGCAATAGATGTGCCATTCTGGACAAGTGGGTTATCTCCCCATGGCCACGAGCCATATAGAGAAGGAGTCTACTATAGATCTTTTTCTGTGATCTTCCTCCTACTTCACTGGGAGCTCTACTGCCACCTGAAGTTTTTCACTTCTGCATGCAAACTGGGAGGAGTTTGTTCTGCTCTTATCTTTCTTTATTTTATTCAATGTTTTTTGACTTTTTTTATTCAGTGTTTTCAGTGCTTGGTGCTTTCAACTTCAGTATAGCTCTGCCTACGTAGAGAAGAAACAGATTCTTCTTGTACAATCCCACTTTATTCCAGGACCAGTGGGCTATTTCCCTCCACCTGCCAGGGTCTGTAGGAAGACTCAAAACTTCAGAGGCTTTTTCCCCCCCCCTCCCTTGCGAGCATGCTCAGAGAGGGAGGTATGCAAGTCTTTTCTTCCTACAAAGTCAGGCTGTAGGAGCTCATATTTTCTGTTTTATTTAGTACCCTGGGATGTATACAGTCCATGTGATTTATCCCTTTTTAACTTGTCGATTTTGGCTTAGTAAATCTTCCAGATTCACTGAGAACCACTGTAATTTTTTTGGGAAAGGTTTGCAAGTCTAATCTTTGGCGATCTAGGTTTTGTCACTATAAAATACCATCTGCAGCCACAGTGGATCTTGTTTAACATGCTTAATACCTTGTACAGCAGTTTTGTGAGGCCAAACTGTTGGTTCTGTGTTTGCCATGCCAAATTGTTTCCACATGTATTGGTGAAGACATATTATTGGAGCAGTTCAAGAACTGTGGTTCCAAACTTTCATCCTTATTTTGAGCTCACTAGCACCCTCCTTTTTGCTTTGCTTTTACTTGTTTTTAAGGTTTTGTATATTGTAATGAACCAAAAGGCTTAAGTTTTTAATTACTTTTCACCTCTGTACCAGTCAACATGTGAGCTGCTAATATGATTAGCATTAGCAGCTGGCCTAATTATTTTTCCCTCTGTTCGTCAAAAACTAACAACTTTTTTTTTTTTTTTTCCAGTTGCATTTTTTTTTTCCAGGAGGGAAAGGACAGGTGGAATTTTCTTTCTTATTTGCTTGTAGCCAAATGCAGAACAGGGACTAGCATGTAGCAAGTTACTAATTGTGGCCACCATGTAGAGAATTTCCAAGTACCTAACTTAATTTTATTGTAACCCGTTCTGAGCTTCTAGGGAGGACGGGCTATAAAAATGAACAAATAAATGTTAGAATACGTATCCTATAATGTTTTGGTTAAATAACACTATTTAAGCAAGGTAGATTTCTTAAGCAGGGTGAATTTGATTTAAATCACTAGTCAGATTTGATTTTAAATCGTGGCTTTCTAGAGATTCATTCTTGCTGATATAATCTTTATTTACAACCAAATGAAGGTTTTGTTTTGTTTGTTTTTTTAAGAAAAATAGCTAAATTTTATCTAAAAAGTTTATATAAAAAAATTACTGATTTGGTAATAATATTAAAAATACATAGTTCACCTCGCAATAATTTCATAATTTATTTCCAGTTTAATGGGTTAATCATTTTTGGACAGTTTTTGTGCTTTAATGAAAGGGGAGAGAAATAATAAAGGTGGATAAAAATAGATTAAATAAAAAAAAATTTAAATGTGTATTGAGGAAAATTCTATCTAAAAGAATTTTTCTTTTTTTCTTTATCAATTTACACAAAATTATCAAGCATACTATCTTGTACAGTAAGATTGTAATTAGGAACATAAAAGAGAGAAATTTTATAGAGAAGGAGAAATATAGACACATTCCCCTTACAATATTAAGCAATCAATAGTCCATTATTATATCTGTAATCCAAGACTTTCAAAGAGAGACATTAATAATTAAGAAAAATCAATTAAAGAGAAAATCAAAAGTGACTGTCACAGGGAGTATTTCTAATCATGAGTCTCAGTTGTTGTTCCAGTTATTCCACCTTTCTCAAGACGTTTCAAAGCTACAAAATTTGTTAGGTGTGTCAGATCAAAGAAAACATATTTATCTGAACCATAATGAACAATACATTTACATGGGAATCTAAGAAAAAACTTCCCCCCACTGAAATTACACCAGGTTTTAATAACAAGAACTGCCTTCTTTGTTTTTGAGTCTCTTTGGTGACATCTGGAAAGATCTGTACTTTCTGTCCCAGAAACTCTTTAGTTCTATTTTTAAATAACATCTTCATAATCCAGCTCTTATCTGGTACCAAAGCAACAGTCGCCAACAATGTTGCTGGTGTACAAGTCTTTTGTAGAAGTTTCCAATAAAGTGGAAATATCTAATTGTGGTTCCTGTTATCCTTGATTAACCAATTGCTGCTCCAAATTTCTAACAGGCAAATAGTATGCTTGTGAAAATGGTAGAATTAGTTCCTCGGAGACTGAAAAAATTTCTAGGAAATATTTCTTTAACATTTCCCTAAGGCAGGGGTAGGCAATTCCGGTCCTCAAGAGCCGGAGACAGGTCAGGTTTTCAGGATATCCACAATGAATATGTATGAGATGGATTTGCATGCACTGCCTCCTTGAGATGCAAATCTCTCATGCATATTTATTGTGGATATCCTGAAAACCTGACCTGGCTCCGGTTCTCAAGGACCGGAATTGCCTACCCCTGTCCTAGGGGACATAGAGAAAACCCTGGGGAAATTTAGAAACCTCAAATTATTGGCTTGGTGGCCATTTTCAGTCATTTCCAATTTTCACCTAATAT
Source organism: Geotrypetes seraphini (assembly GCF_902459505.1). Taxonomy (NCBI): domain Eukaryota; kingdom Metazoa; phylum Chordata; class Amphibia; order Gymnophiona; family Dermophiidae; genus Geotrypetes; species Geotrypetes seraphini. The sequence continues at coordinate 205,350,992 of NC_047088.1, forward strand.
TAACAGTCTTTAATTCCAACTTCTTGTACCTGTTTGACCTGTTATTTCAACTTCATTTTTCCCCAGCTTAGCTTTAATCGAGGCCATTTCCGTTTGTATTACATTCAGTTCTTGTGTTTGTTTGTGTATTTTCTTTTCCACCTCTCTAATTTGTGGATTTAAAGTGTTTCCCAATTTAATAACTAAGTCCCAGAGAGACTCCATAGTGATTTCAGTGGGTTTTTCAACCACAGAAGAACTAGTCTCTCCTCCCAAAGTTGTAGTTTGTTGGTCCCGTTGTTCCTCCCTCTTCTTCGATGTTCCAACCGTAGTATCACTCTCAAGACTCAGTCTTTTGGGATTTCTGTCTCAAGGCTCTCAGTTGAACAAGCCTCCCGGGTTACAGACACTGTCTTGTTGGACACGCCTGATTCCCGTGGTGAGCTGGTACGCTGTGGTTGGGGGGAGTGTCTCTTGCTTCAGGGTTTAGCGTGACGTCTAGCCCAGGGAACCCTTTTGCGGCGTCACTCTGCATCGCTGGGTCCAACGGGCGATTCCCTGATGTCGTTGACTCCCTTTGAAGATGATTTAAGAGCTGCTGGACAGTGATTGTAGGGAGATTTTCAGGGTGCCGTGAGGCTCCTGCTACACTTCTCCCCCTTCTTTTAGGCATGAGGATAATTTCAGTCAAGCTGAAAAGCACAAAAAGGTAAAATATCCAATTTTACTGAGTGCTCGAGAGAAGCTTCCAATGTTCAGCCACTTGCAGCCATCTTGGATCCGATTGTCTAGAATTTTCTATTTAAGATACATTATAGTCCAAGTTATTCATCATAAAATGAAGATTTCTTAATTATGTAGCACGAGACTGTATATTCATATGATGTATACATTTTTTTGGTAAACAAATTATATTAATCAGTTCATAATGTAACGAGCAATTTTTCTATCTGGAAGATTATCACAGATGCTTGGTTTTGCATTTCTCAAAGCTTGTGAATTTTTGCTTGCAACATGCTGCTTCACAGCAAAAGTTATAAAATATACAGAAAAACCTTAGCTTTATTGTTCCTTTGCAAATCAATGTACACAGAATCAACCCCTTACCTCTTGAAGTGCTAAGTTTGTTGTTTGTTATTTTTGTTTGTTTTGTTTTAAATATATCTATACAAGTAGCTAAGTGTGAGGAGGGAAGTGCAAGCAGTAAAAATGAGTGAAACCTTTTGAGCAGAATATTCCACAAGTCTTGGGATCTTGCTTTGTATAGCGTGAGTTTTATTATATTATTCTCTTTGGAGTGAGTCCTTTTTTTTCATCCTACAAAATCCATGGAGTTACCGTATTTTCGCGGATATAACGCGCGCGTTATACGTGATTTTACGTACCGCGCATACCCCTCGCGCGTTATATGCCTGAGCGCGGTATACAAAAGTTTTTAAACATAGTTCCCACCCCGCCCGACGCCCGATTCACCCCCCCAGCAGGACCGCTCGCACCCCCACCCCGAACGACCGCTCGCACGCGCTCCCACCCGCATCCACGATCGGAGCAAGAGGGAGCCCAAGCCCTCTTGCCCGGCCGACTCCCCGACGTCCGATACATCCCCCCCCCCGGCAGGACCACTCGCACCCTCACCCCGAAGGACCGCCGACTCCCCAACAATATCGGGCCAGGAGGGAGCCCAAACCCTCCTGGCCACGGCGACCCCCTAACCCCACCCCGCACTACATTACGGGCAGGAGGGATCCCAGGCCCTCCTGCCCTCAACGCAAACCCCCTCCCCCCAACGACCGCACCCCCCCAAGAACCTCCGCCCGTCCCCCAGCCGACCCGCGACCCCCCTGGCCGACCCCCACGACACCCCCACCCGCCTTCCCCGTACTTTGTGTAGTTGGGCCAGAAGGGAGCCCAAACCCTCCTGGCCACGGCGACCCCCTAACCCCACCCCGCACTACATTACGGGCAGGAGGGATCCCAGGCCCTCCTGCCCTCGACGCAAACCCCCCTCCCTCCAACGACCGCCCCCCCCAAGAACCTCCGACCGAACCGCGACCCCCCTGGCCGACCCCCCCACCCCCCTTCCCCGTACCTTTGGAAGTTGGCCGGACAGACGGGAGCCAAACCCGCCTGTCCGGCAGGCAGCCAACGAAGGAATGAGGCCGGATTGGCCCATCCGTCCTAAAGCTCCGCCTACTGGTGGGGCCTAAGGCGCGTGGGCCAATCAGAATAGGCCCTGGAGCCTTAGGTCCCACCTGGGGGCGCGGCCTGAGGCACATGGGCCAAACCCGACCATGTGTCTCAGGCCGCGCCCCCAGGTGGGACCTAAGGCTCCAGGGCCTATTCTGATTGGCCCACGCGCCTTAGGCCCCACCAGTAGGCGGAGCTTTAGGACGGATGGGCCAATCCGGCCTCATTCCTTCGTTGGCTGCCTGCCGGACAGGCGGGTTTGGCTCCCGTCTGTCCGGCCAACTTCCAAAGGTACGGGGAAGGGGGGTGGGGGGGTCGGCCAGGGGGGTCGCGGGTCGGTCGGAGGTTCTTGGGGGGGGGGGCGGTCGTTGGAGGGAGGGGGGTTTGCGTCGAGGGCAGGAGGGCCTGGGATCCCTCCTGCCCGTAATGTAGTGCGGGGTGGGGTTAGGGGGTCGCCGTGGCCAGGAGGGTTTGGGCTCCCTTCTGGCCCAACTACACAAAGTACGGGGCAGGCGGGTGGGGGTGTCGTGGGGGTCGGCCAGGGGGGTCGCGGGTCGGCTGGGGGACGGGCGGAGGTTCTTGGGGGGGGGGCGGTCGTTGGGGGGAGGGGGTTTGCGTCGAGGGCAGGAGGGCCTGGGATCCCTCCTGCCCGTAATGTAGTGCGGGGTGGGGTTAGGGGGTCGCCGTGGCCAGGGGGATTTGGGCTCCCTCCTGGCCCAATATTGTCGGGGAGTCGGCGGTCCTTCGGGGTGGGGGTGCTAGTGGTCCTGCCGAGGGGGGAGAAGAATCGGACGTCGAGGGGGGGCATCAGGCTTTCAGGATGGGGACAGGACTTCAAGGGGGGACAGGCAGATCTTCAAGGGGGACAGGCAGACCTTCAAGGGGGACAGGACTTCAAGGGGGGACAGGCAGACCTTCAAGGGGGGACAGGCAGACCTTCAAGGGGGGACAGGACTTCAAGGGGGACAGGCACGGAGAGGCGGGGCAGTGCACCGAAAGTCAGGGCGGGTGAACGGTGAGTCGGGGCAACCAGAGGAGAGTCGGGGCAGTGCACCGAAAGTCAGGGTGAGTCGGGGCAACCAGAGGAGAGTCGGGGCAGTGCACCGAAAGTCAGGGTGAGTCGGGGCAACCAGATGAGAGTCGGGGAGGGCGAAAGGAGAGTCGGGGAGAGCGAAAGGAGAGTCGGGGTGGCCAGAGGAGAGTCGGGCAGCATGCGCGTTATATGCCTGAGCGCGGTATAGAAAAGTTTTTGTACATATCATCGTGATTTCTGCGCGCTATACCCCTGTGCGCGTTTTACAATGGTGCGCGTTATATCCGCGAAAATACGGTAAATGTATATTCCTTTATAATGTGAACTGTTACCATATATACTCCTAATATAAACCGACCCAAATATAAACCGAGGTAACTTTTTTTTTAATTTTTTTTTTAAAATCCCAGGACTAGCAGCTAGCATATTCTTTATATGTGGGTGACGTCATCTACGAAGCCCTGTAGCGGACAGCCTCGCAAGCAAACTTGCTTGAAGATCTTGAAAGTTTGCGAGTGCTGCACCATGCATGCGCGAGTGCCTTCCCACCCGAGTCAGGGCGCGCGTCTCCTCAACGTGGCCTCAGTTCTTAGTTTTCCGCGGAGCCAGAAAGCCCTGTCTCTCAGCTGCGTGTAATCTAAGTGCCTTCTTGCATCACGGCTTGCTTTGTTGTTTTTCTTCAAGTTAGTCTCTGTGCAGCGCATCTTAAAAAAAAAAAAATATATATATAGTTCCGTTTGTTCAGCCCGGGATCCCGTGTTTCGACCAGGCCGCCTGACCTCGTTTGGCCACGGCTGGCCTTTTTCCCTATATCCCGGCCTGTCATCGGGTTTAAGAAGTGCATGCAGTGTGTTGGGTGATTTCTATTACCGACCCTCATCATTGGTGCATTCAGTGCCTGGGCTCCGACCACCGGACTGAGTCTTGCCCGCGCTGTGCCACTCTCCAACCGTGAGCCCTTTGTAGGCGGCATGCCCGGATCCTCGAGCTCTTTGGTGCTATGGAGCAGCCGGAGGACAAGACCTCAACTTCCGCCTCGGCCCTAGTAGCACCTTGAGCCTTGACCTCTATCAAGTCGCCCCCGGCCTCGAAGGCCCCATCAACCGTGCCTGTTAAGGCCCTGTCCTCAGGTAAGTCTCCTCTTCCTCTTTCAGGTTCCCTACTGAAGAAGCCTTCCACGGAGTCTCTGGCAACCCAGGCAGTGAGTGCAATCCTGCCAGCCTCTACGAGACCTCCCTCCAAGCATGCCTCCAAACATAGGGAATACTCTTCCTCGAGGTCACCCTCATTGGAGCGCACTGCTGCATCTTCCCGACCAGATCCATTGGTCTCGGTGCCCATGTTTGAGGACATGCTGAAGGCCATTCTGACCACGCAGATTTTGTCCATCTTGGCCCAGCTTACCCCTGCCTCGACCCTGCTCCCTGCGAGCCAGCCTGAGCACCATACCGAGGCCCCTCGGGACATACTGGCTGTCCTCGAGTGACTTTTCTCCTCCTCCTTACAGGCCTGAGTCGCCAGCCGTTAAGCTTCGATTGAGGCACCATTCTAAGCTTGCCTTGTCCTCAAGGCACCTGCCTTCCAAGCAGCCGAAGGATTCCCCTCCTCGGAGAGGACTGTCTCCAGTGCCTCTGTCTCGAGGTCAGTCGGCCTTCCTGCAGCCTGGGCATGGGACTTGACCTCAGCAGTCTACCATGCCTCCTGGGTCTCCGAGTTGAGGCAAGTCGAGGTCACGGACCCCCTTCTTGGGCCGTTCCGGAGGATTCCTTCCTCCCCAGGTTCTCCGAGGCTTGCCCTGCGGTTTTCCGTCCCTCAGACTCCAGGGTCTTCTCCTTCGAGGCAGCTCAAGCGTAGGCACTCTTTGACTCCTCCACTGTCTCATAGCTGGGCCTCCTCGGTGTCCCTGTTACTGGACACGGATATTACTGCTCAATATTCTAGGGAGGCTTCCCCTTCCTTCTCAGCTGCTCCGAGGTCCAGATCCTTGTCACCTCCAGAGGGGCCTTCCTTTACCATGTTCGTCTTTGACATGGGTAAGGCTCTTCAGCTGGATCTCCAGTCTGAATCCAGGTATACCCCATAATATTTGGCTGAGATGGAGCTTCCTCATCCGCCCAGGGAATCTCTGTCTCTCCCGCTGAATCCTGTCTTAAAACATTCTTTCTTCAAGAATCTGGAGACCCCTTATGCCATTCCTGCTATCCCTTCCAAGATGGAATCTCACTATCGGATAATCCCTTGCAAGGCGTTTGAGAAAGCGCAGCTGTCCCATCAGTCCTTGGTTGTGGAATCTTCTTTAAAAAAATCTAACCCATTCAAGGTCTACGCTGCTGTCTCCCCGGGCAGGGAGGGACGTATCATGGACAAGTTTGGCCATCGTCTTTACCAGAATTCGATGATGGCTAATAGGGTCCTCAACTATAACTTCAACTTTACATCCTACTTCAAACACTGCATTAAGACCATGCCGTCTTTCCATTCTGATTTGGCTGCTCACCGCCTGCCGGAGTTCCGTCAGCTTCAGTAGACTCTTTTTCTCAGATTCATCTATTTATGCTCCAAGTCACATATGATGTCTTTGAGTTGTCCTCTAGGGTTATGGCCTTTGTGGTGGCTAAGCGCCGATTGGCCTGGCTGCGCATAGTGGATATGGACCCCAACTTGCTTGATGGTCTGGCAAATCTTCCTTGCTTGGGGAACGAGCTGTTTGACTCCATCGAGGCGGCTACTAAACGCCTCTCGGAGCACGAGCAGTCCTTTGCCTCCCTGGTGCGGCCTAAAGTGAAGGCTCCTCCTGCTAAGCTGTACAAGCTACCTCCACGGCGCTATCCACAGAAGTGTAAACCGGCGTTTTCCTGCCTGCCGCCCAGACGTCGGCAGCAGCAGAGGGGCCCCATAAACCTCAGACCCCTGCTGCGGCTAAACCAGCGCCGTCTTTTTGACAATCCCATTCAGAGCATACCGCCCCCTTACGTCCAGCAGCTTTCTCTCCTGCCCATAGGAGGTCGTCTCCATCACTTTTCTCATCAGTGGGAGCTGATTACATCAGACCTCTGTATTTTCACCATCATTCGGGAGGGGGTATTCCCTTCAATTCCTGCAAGTACCTACGGACCTTCCTCCAAGAGAGTTTCCTTCCAGCAGATCACAACTTCCCCTTCTTCTTCAGGAGGCTCAAGCTCTGCTTCGTCTCTGAGCTGTTGAGGAGGTTCCTTTGAGCCAACCGGGCACAGGGTTTTATTCCTGTTATTTTCTGGTTCCCAACAAGACCGGGGACTTGCGCCCTATTCTGGATTTAAGAGCACTCAACAAATTTCTTGTCAAAGAAAAGTTTTGCATGCTCTCTCTTCCCACATTATACCCCCTGATGGACAAGGGGGATTGGTTATGCTCACTGGATCTCAGAGGCTTACACTTGCATCCCGATTCATCTAGCCTCTCGCAGATTTCTGAGATTTCGGGTGGGGAATCTCCATCTATAGTACCGAGTTCTCCCTTTTGGACTCGCCTCATCCCCTAGGGTCTTCATGAAGTGCCTCGTGGTGGCCGCAGCCCTGCGGACACAGGGCCTTCAGGTGTTTCCATACCTCGATGACTGGCTCATCAAAGCGTCATCTCAGCAGGAGGTTATTGCAGCGACCCAACAGACTATTACGTTGCTCTAAAGTCTGGGCTTCGAGGTCAACTTCCCCAAGTCCCAGTTGTGTCCTTCTCAATCTCTCCAGTTCATCAGAGCGGTGCTGGATACGCTTCGACTCCGATCATTTACCTTTGACAGAGGGTGTCTCTTCTTTTGACAGTTTCAGCCAGGTACATGATGGTCCTGCTGGGGCACATGGCCTCCACAGTTCATGTGACTCCTTTTGCCAGACTTCACATCTGAGTTCCTCAGTGGACCCTGGCATCGCAGTGGCGGCAGGATCGAGATCCCGTGTCTCAACACATTGCAGTGACTCCTTTGTTGCGACAGTCTCTCTGCTGGTAGATGCTCTCTTCCAATCTTTCCAGAGGTTTTCTGTTTCACGCACCCCCTCCGTAGAAGGTCCTTATGATAGACTCTTCCGCCTATGCATGGGGAGCTCACCTTGACGGTCTCCGTACTCAAGGCCATTGGTTCAGCATGGATCGTCGCTGTCACATCAATCTGTTGGAGCTTTAAGCCATTTTCAATGCTTAAAAGCCTTTCATCTGCTTTGCGACCACGTGGTCCTAGTTCGGATGGATAACCAAGTGGCCATGTATTATGTCAACAAACAGGGAGGTACGGGATCCCTGTCTCTTTGCCTGGAAGCTCTGAAGATTTGGAATTGGGCTATACGTCACATCTTCTTTCTCATTCAGGGCCAGCAGAACTGTCTGGCAGACAAATTGAGCCGCCTTCTGCAACCTCAAGAATGGACACTCAATTCCTCGACTCTGCGTCAGGTGTTTGCTCGGTGGGGGACTCCGCAGATAGATCTGTTTGCGTCCCCCCCTCAACCACAAGTTGCCTCATTTCTGCTCAAGAATTTACTCTCCTCACCGACTGGAGGCAGATGCTTTCCTTCTGGATTAGACGAACCTGTTTTTATATGTGTTCCCTCCATTCCCTTTGATTCTGAAGACTGTCATGCTCAAGTCGGCCCACGCCACCATGATTCTGATAGCTCTTTGGTGGCCCAGACAACCGTGGTTCTCCCTTCTACTTCAACTCAGTGCCAGGGAGCCTCTGCTTCTGCCAGTTTTTCCTTCTCAGCTTACTCAGAGTCAAGGATCTCTGCTTCATCCCAACCTTCAGTCTCTACACTTAACAGCTTGGTACCTCTCAACCTGATTACCTCGTTCCAGTTTTCACAGTCTGTACAGGAAGTTCTTTAGGCTTCTAGAAAACAGTCCACTAGACAGTGTTATACTAAAAAATGGACTAGATTTTCTTCTTGGTGTGCTACGCATCGCAAGGAGCCGCAATCTGCCCCCTTGTCTTCAGTACTGGATTATCTGCTGCAACTGTCTCAGGCTGGTCTCAAATCAACATCTATTTGAGTCCACCTTAGTGCCAGCCGAAGGGAGACTGTAGGAGCTGTGCCTAGATCTGAGCACATGGCAGAACAGTCCTGAGCACATGGCACAACAGTGAGCGGAGCAGGGAGCAGAGCGTGTGCTAGCAGGAAGGAGCGGAGAGAGGAGCAGAGAAGGCGGTGATAGCAGGGGAAGAGGCGAGAGCTAACTCCGCCCACCCCTGACGTCACCAGCCAAACTCCCCCCCATAAAAGGGGACGAGCCAACAGCAGAGAGTTCACAGTGCAAGGCCAGCCGAAGGGAGACTGTAGGAGCTGTGCCTAGTCCTGAGCACATGGCAGAACAGTGAGCGGAGCAGGGAGCAGAGAGTGTGCTAGCAGGAAGGAGCGGAGAGAGGAGCAGAGAAGGCGGTGCTAGCAGGGGAAGAGGTGAGAGCTAACTCCGCCCACCCCCGACGTCACCAGCCAAACTCCCCCCATAAAAGGGGACGAGCCTTAGCGAGAGCGCCTTTGAGAAGAGCCTTAAGAAGAGCCTAATCTTTACCCTATTCTTTATTCTAAACTTTCACCCATCTAGCTTTCACCCAGAGCTAGATGGAGACATCATGCAGGAACTTAGGAGTCTCAGGGAGGAGGTGAAACGCCTGAGAAGCATCCCTGAGGATGAGGCCTACATTGACGGAGTCGTCCAGGAGCTGTCCCAAATCACTGAGCTGGCCCAAGACTTGTCCTCCCTCGAGTCACCCAAATCATCAGCTTTGAAACCAACAATTGGGGTACAGGAGATGGCTGGAGATGCTGACTCCTGGCAGCTGGTGACTTCCTCCACAGGCAAACACCGGAGATCCCACCCCCTCTTTCAATCTCTTCACCCTCCTTCTTCTTTTTCTCGCTAACAGGGCAGCTTTATATCCACCCCACAACTCACCCTGAGGAACAGATTCCAGATCCTACAGGTAGAAGATGTCGACAAGGAGCAGGAGGATTCTGACAAGGAGCAGGAGGTAGTCCAGCGCACAGCTCCAACTCCGGGGACAACTGATCAGCTCCCCCCAAAGAAGCGCAGAGTAATAGTCATTGGGGACTCCATGCTGAGGGGCACCGAGGGACCAATCTGAAGACCGGATATGCAGTTAAGGGAGGTCTGCTGTCTGCCTGGAGCCAGGGTCCTAGATGTCACCGCCTGTCTTGATAGGCTTCTCAAGCCCCAAGATCACTTCCCCATGGTCCTCATCCACATTGGCACAAACAACACTGCTAAGAACACCCCGGAGAACATAACTAGAGACTTTGGAGCACTGGGTGAGAGGCTGAAGCAGACAGGAGTGCAGGTGGTCTTCTCCTCGATCCTCCCAGTTAGAGGCAAAGGAAGTGCCAGGGATGAGCGTATACTGAGGACTAATGAATGGCTTCAAGGATGGTGCCGGGAAATGAACTTCGGATTCCTGAACCATGGAGAGGTGTTGCAAGGAATTTAAAGTCCAGACAGACTCCATCTGACCAGCAGGGGTAAGCACGTCTTTGGACACCGACTAGCCCACCTGCTTCATAGGGCTTTAAACTAGGTAAGTCGAGGGAGGGTACCCACTCAGATTCAAGTGCAGTAAGGAACGATCCTGACGAGGTGAGTTGAAACTCCGATTTTAAGTCCAAAGTAAGTGCCCCCATTGCAAACAATTCTCTAGGAGTCACACTACCCCAGGTGGGAAACTCCCCACAGGGACTTAGCAATCACGGGATATGGAGGGCTATGTATGTTAATGCACACAGTTTAGGCAGTAAGACTCTAGAATTAGAGACCGAAATAATGAATGCTGACCTAGACGTGGTGGCAATATCAGAAACTTGGTTCACAGACTCTCATGGGTGGGATACAGCTATACCGGGATACAACTTATTTCGTCAGGACAGAGAGGGAAAGTCAGGTGGAGGGGTGGCACTATACATTAAAGAAGACATCAAAACTACCAGAATCACAGATGTCAAGTACACCGGGGAATCCCTCTGGGTGAACCTGGCCAGAGGCAGGGAAAAATGCCTGTATTTTGGTGTAGTATATAGACCTCCAAGACAACTGGAAGACAAAGACTCCGAATTAATTGAAGACATAGAGAATATCACTCTACGGGGAGACGCTGTTCTGCTAGGGGACTTCAACATGCCTGACCCAGATTGGAACTCATACTCAGCAACAACCAACGGCAGCAGGAGACTGTTAACATCCATAAAGTGAGCACAACTCAAACAAATGGTATTGGAACCCACTAGGGCCCAGGCGATCCTGGACCTGGTACTCACCAACGGGGATAGCGTCTTGAAGGTCTCGGTAGGAGATACGCTAGCCTCCAGCGACCACAACATGGTGTGGTTCTACCTCAGGAAAGGTTTCCCTAGATCAAACACGAAAACAAAAGTACTAAACTTCTGAGAAACTGACTTCGAACGCATGGGAGATTTCGTCCACCGGACACTGCAGAACCAAGCTACCACCGATGATGTGGAAGCTTTGTGGTCATCCCTGAAATCTACCATACATGAAGCGACAAGCCTCTACATTAAATCAGTACACAAACGGCGGAGAAACAACAAACCCCAATGGTACTCCGCAGAAATCTCGCACCTCGTCAAGGAGAAGAAAAAAGCATTTATTTCCTACAAACGAACGGAGACTAGGGAAGCTAAACTAGAACATAGGGCGAGGTCTGCAGCGGTCAAAATGGCAGTTAGGGAGTCCAAACTTCGAGTGGAAGAGACTCTGGCAAAGAACATGAAGAAAGGGGACAAATCCTTCTTCAGGTATATTAGTGATAGGAAAAAGAACACAGACGGGATAGTACGCCTTAGAAAAACAGATGGGAACAGCGCAGAATCAGATTCCGATAAAGCAGAACTACTGAATGAATACTTCTGCTTTGTCTTCACCTGCGAGGCACCGGGGCACGGTCCGCAGTTGCAGACAAGGCCCAGCGTGGAAGACCCGTTTCAGAATTTTGAGTTCACACCTGGCGACGTCTACTACGAACTGGCAAGAATCAAGGTGAACAAAGCCATGGGACCAGACAATCTACACCACAGTTCTTCAACCGCCGGTCCGCGGACCGGTGTCGGTCCGCAGAAAATTCCTGCCGGTCCGCACAGGACCGGCGAGATGGACGTTGTTAAATTTCCTGCCCCGGAGGTGTTCGCGGAAATCTTCTGTTCCTCCCAGCCTCGGGCGATCAAGACAGGCTGCCGACGTCGGCCATTCCCTCTGTGAGTCTCGCCTATGCGGAAACAGGAAGTTGAAACAAAATAGGTGGGACTCAGCGAGGGAATGCCCGACGTCGGCAGCCTGTCTTGATCGCTGCCCCTGCCAAGTCGCCGAAGAGGGCCGCGGGGAAAGTGCAGGCAGAGAGGAGATGGTCATCGTGCGCGAGGAGGTCAGCGTTTCGATTGGGGCCATCAGCAGCGTTTTTGCTGAGAGTCTGTCCACGTGCAGGATGCGGCAGGTAGGGGCCTCCGGCTCGTCTTGGGCGGCAGGGCCTGCGGTGCAAAGCTGTTTTTGCCGGCTTGGGGTGGGGGGGGTCGCGAATGTGCAGGGAGCCTTCAACAGTGGCTGTCTCCTCTCCTAGCAGCTCTGTACTTACCAGGGCAGTGATTCACTTTGGCAACTTCCTCTTTCCTCAGAGGCGGCAACGGACCCAAGGCTGCCTAAGTAAATCACTGCTGCAGGCAAGTACTGAGAGCTGCTGGAAGGAGAGGAAGCCACTGTTGGAAGCTGGGAAGCTGCTGGATAAAGGGAGAGCTACTACTGGACCTGGAGGGAGGTAGAAGGAGAGATGCTACTGGGAGGGGAGGAGGGAAAGGGATAGGAAGAGAGTTAATGTTGGATAGGGGGAAGGAGGGAAGGAAGAAGGGAAAAAGGAAAGAAACAGCTGGCAGGGAGATTACAGGAGGGGAAGGGGGTCAGGGTGGAATGGAGATCAGATGAGGGAAAGGGGAGAGACAGAGGAATGAGAAAGTAGAGAGCGATTGATGCTGGAAAGGGGGTCAGCTGAGAAATGAGAGAGGGATAAAGATGCTAGATCTGGTGTAGGAGAGATAAAAATGAAGAAAGCAGTGAAGCTGGAATGAATGATGTAAAAAGGAGAGAGGAGGCATAGGCTGGATGGAAAGGGGAGAGGGGCATAGAAAGAAGTCAGATACATATGGAAGGGGGCGAGGCCAGACAGTGGATGGAACGGGCAGACGCTGGAAGGAAGAGTGAAAAGATGAAAGCAGAGACCACAAAAGGTAGAAAAAAACATTTTATTTCTATTTTGTCATTAGAATATATCAGATTTGAAATATATATCCTGCTAGAGACATAACTGGGGACTGCAGTATTCTGTTAGCATGATATTTCTGTGTAGCATTCTGTAATTTGGCTTGTTCCGTTTTCTTGATAGTAGAGGGGATATATGTGAAGAGGAGGGGAGACAGGGGTTTTGTTGGTCCTTGCTCTGAATATTTATAAAATGACAATTGTACAGAATATTGTTTCTTTTTATACTTTAATAAAAATACAATATAAAATCATATATAAAATCATAACTGAGGCTTGTGCAGATGGGATCAGATGGTTTGTGGGGACCGAGCTTGCGGAGATGGGGCGAAAATGTGTTTTTTTTTATTTCGGTCTTAGTAGTTTGCCGGTCCACAAAATAATTATTTTATTTCTGCCGGTCCACGGGTGTAAAAAGGTTGAAGAACACTGATCTACACCCCAGGGTGCTCAGTGAGCTGCGTGATGTCCTGGCAGAACCGCTATCAGGACTCTTCAATCTCTCCCTAAGTTCGGGGAGAGTCCCCATAGACTGGAAAACAACTAACGTCATTCCACTGCACAAAAAGGGTTGCAGGGCAGAGACTGCAAACTACAGACCGGTGAGTCTCGCATCAATAGTATGCAAACTCATGGAAACACTAATCAAACGTAAATTAGACGCAATCTTGGATGAGGAGAATCTACGGGATCCCAGTCAACACGGATTCATCAAGGGTAGGTCCTGTCAATCCAATCTCAGTTCATACATTCACCTCACTACTGTCGGATTACTTTTTCCAGACGAGACGGCCATTTTGGCCAGTCCGTTTTGCAAAATCTGTTCTCCTAAATTGCCAACTCTCCCACCGTCCCATTCTGGTTAGCTTGGAGGTCACCCACATATAGAGAATATCTTGCCTGCTTGTCCTGGGATAAAGCACAGTTACTAACAGGTGTTATCCAGGGACAGCAGGCAGATATTCTCGCAACCCACCCACCTCTCCTGGTTGGCTTCTTTGCTAGCTATCTGAACTGAGGCCACGCTCAGGAGACGCGCGCCCTGACTCGGGCAGGAAGGCGCTCGCGCATGCGCAGTGCAGCAGTCGCAAACTTTGAAGATCTTCAAGCAAGTTTGCTTGTGAGGCTGTCCGCTACGGAGCTCCGTGGATGGCGCCACCCACATGTAGAGAAATCTGCCTGCTGTCCCTGGATAACTCCTGTTACAGTAAGTAACTGTGCTTTTTGCATTATGGCTCCCTTTTACTAAACTACAATACCGGTTTTTAGCGCAGGGAGCCTATGAGCGTCAGGAGCAGCGCAGAGCATTTAGCGCAGCTCCCTGTGCTAAAAACCGCTATCGCAGTTTAGTAAAAGGAGAGGGAGTATATTTGTCTATTTTTGTATAGTTGCTACTGAGGTGACATTGCATATTTTAAAGTCATCTGCCTTTGAAAACCCCCCCCGAATATAAATTATAATTAACATTTTCTCTGCGTAAAGTGTGCTTTGTGTTTTTTAAAAATTTATTGTTGGTAGATCATTTTGACTTGGTCATTTTGAAAGTAGCTCACAAGCCAAAAAAGTGTAGGCAGCCCTGTATTAGGGTTTCGTTTGTGTACAATAGTACTTTTAGGGCTCCTTTTACGAAGATGTGTTAGGGCTTTAACGCGCGGAATAGCACACACTAGCCGCTACCGCCTCCTCTTGAGCAGGCAGTAGTTTTTCGGCTAGCGCGCACTAAAAACACTAGCGCACCTTCGTAAAAGGAGCCCTTAGTTAGTGGGCTTGTATTTGGAAAGCTTTTTTTCTGTTTTCATGTGTGACCTGAGGCCAGGTGTTCTGGTGGGGATGACAAATGATACACATGTACCCAAATTTCTAACCTCTGTTCATATTCTAACCTTTAGCCTCTATTTATATAAGTTGGATGATGAATTATTGGCATAACCATGCCAGTATTAATAACTCTGGCATGAGTTATGGGTTAAGAGCTCTGGGTATTTCAGTATAGAGGCCATGCATTGTAACACCTCACAACTCTTTATGGTAACACCTCTACAGAAGCTAATATCACCTTTGCAGAAGCTCATATAGACCATTCTGAATTGACTCGCCAGTCATTAGTAGCGGTATAGAAACTCTCAATCATAATCATATTTGAGTTGGCCTCCTTTTTTAAAAAAAATTTTCCCCTCCTTTTTGGGGGGGATAAAAGGTTATCTCATTTTATATTTGAGTATATGGTAATAGGAAAGACCTTTTTTAACTTTGTGTAATGGGAGTCTTCAGAGTTTAGTCTTTGGGTGATAGCTTTTGTTGTGACTTGATGCGAGTTCTTAGAGCAGGTATATATATCGATACTTTACACAAATCTTTAACTTTAGGGATCAACTGCATTTCTTTTAAACAATTTGTTTTGTTAAATGTGTGTTGTTTTTTTTTTTCTAAAAAATTTTCATTTTAGGCAGTGGTGCTACTGCTGTGGTTCAAGCTGCTCTGTGCAAACCAAGACAGGAACGAGTAGCTATAAAACGAATAAACCTAGAGAAATGTCAGACTAGTATGGATGAGCTGCTCGTAAGTACCTTTTCTGGTGTTTATAACCTAAGAAAAAAATTTCTAAGCATTTAGTATTGGCTTGTATTAGATTTGTTAATAATAGCTCTTTACACTGAATTTTTACACTTAAATTTTTTGTCTGATCTTTTTCATATCTGTCTGTGGTCAGTTATTGCATGTTTTTACAACTTTAAAAATTTTTCTCTAAATATTTCATCATGTTAGACTTTTATTCATTTTTTTTAAATTTTTATTTTTTTCAATTCTCACTGATATCTATATGAGATCTATTGGGATAGTAAATTATCTTACTGACCTCAAATCAGTGCAGTAGTAAAAAATCTGTTTCTTTAAATTTAGAATGATTAGATCATTAGCTGACATTCTGGATCCTCAAATCTAACATTGTGATTCATTCACTCATCATATCTAAGCTCGACTACTGCAACTCATTATACAAAAGTATATGCCAAAAAGACATCCGGTGTCTTCAACTAATCCAAAATACTGCTAATAAAATTATCACAAACATGAAGAAATTTGACTGTTACTCTCCTGCTAAAGAACACTCATTGGCTACCAGTACCGCACAGAATTACTTATAAAATCACCATTCTTTCATTCAAAGCACAAGATACTAGAGAACCTGCTTTCATCCACAAACTTCTCATCCCACAGGACCTGCAAAAACACTAAGATCCACTACCCAACATCTTCACGTGCCCTCTTTAAAGTTCATCAGTACTCGTTGGGCCACATCATTTGTCGTTACTGCTCCCACAATCTGGAACTCTTTGCTGTCTGCCCTTATATGGGTTGGTAATCTAGATAAATTCAAAGGTAGTTTAAAATGCTTCCTCTTCAAAGATGCTTGTGAAAGTTGATCCCGGCCTCTGATCGCCCTGATCAATTAAACTCTGATCTCTCCCCATCCCCCTTGTGTTTTACCCTTTTCATATTCTTTTCTTTTAAATATTGTAGTTCTCCCCACTTTCCTCTTGTTTTATTGTATGTTATGTCTGTACAGTATGATTAATATTGTACGTTATGTCTATTTTTAATTACTCATGATTGTTCCCCCATATTTTTAATGTAAAACACTTAAAATTTGGCGTTTTAGTAATCGCCTAATTTACTTGGATGTTTTTGAAGGAATTTTCATAGTTTACTTGGATAATTGTTTAATCTGGTTAAATTCACTGTCTCCCTTACCTGGCCATGGGGAGACGAGTACATTTTGCAGATCTGTCTACAAAAAAAAAATTGGGAGGGCAAATCTGTTGTAGCCATGGCATATTTCAAATAAAGTTAAGATATTTTTCTTCTTTAAACTGTTAAATCAACAGGCAGATTGTTTTAAAATATTTCGTGTTTTATAATTTGAAACTTTCAGTATAATACAGAGGTCTCCGCAATCCAGTCGGGTTTTCAGGATTTCCCCAATGAATATGCATGAGATCTATGTGCATGCACTGTTTTCAGTGCATATTCATTGGGGAAATCCTGAAAACCCGACTGGATTGCGGCTCTCAAGGAGGGACTTTGAGATCCCTGGTATAATAGTACTATATATAATATAATATAATAGTACTATATATATACCACTTTCAAAGGCATGCACAGCATTAACAGAAAATGTGATCAGTCTATAACTACTGTGTTTTTCGCTCCATAAGACGTACTTTTTTTCCATCTAAAAGTGGGTGGAGTGAAATCTCAGTGCATCTTATGGAGTGAAGGTACATTTTTGAACCCTCGTCGCACTGTTTTAAACACCGCTTGCTGCACCTTTTAAAACACCCACCCACCTATCTGCCTGCCATAGCCACACCATTTTAAAACACCCTGCCGCCACACCTTTTAAAACACCCACCCACCTACCTACTCACCCACCGTCATTGCTAGCGCCACTGTAGCCACACCTTTTAAAACAGCTATCCGCCTCCTGCCGCAGCCTCCTCCTCCGTCATCATCGCAGTCCCTGGTGGTCCAGCATGTATCCATCCCTCGCTAGCGGCGCACAAGTCAGGAGATGTTGTGACATCAGAGAGGCTTCCGATGCAGGAGTGGATAGCGCAAGGATCCGCCAACCCGAGGCTTTGAACGAACGAGCCAGCTGCTGCTCCAAAAGGAAGAGAATGATCGCCTCCAGACCGCGGGCCGCAAATAAAACCTGGAGAGCCACATGCATCCCGCGGGCCGCGTGTTTGAGACCGCTGTTCTAGCCTGATGCACAAGTTTGTGATCAGTCTCCACCTGAGGCATATAACCCGTTCGTAAGGACTATATCAGTCTACAAGCTAACGGAAAGAAAATTAGCAGGTAAGAACCTAATTTCTCCTTTTCCCCCATATTTCATGTTAGTTCTTAGCTAATATATTAAAGAAGTAAGCCTACCAAAAGGTAGTTAGGGTAAGATAAAATTACTATTTACTTCTACATCATAGAATAATTTAGGGAGTACTTAATTTTGTATCTTCAGGCACCTGATTTAGGCCTTTCATAAAGGCAAGTGAATGAGAATTACAGGCAAGGTACTAACATGGTTTAAAGGATTCCTACAATCCAGAACTTAGAGTCAAAACAAACAAAGAAAAATCAGAACCATGGTCCAACCCATGTGGAGTACCCCAACGATCACCTGTCTCCCACACTCTTCAACATATGCATTGCCTCCCTAAGCTCCTACCTAAACAGACTAGGCATTACCTCCTATAGTTACGCAGATGACATCACCATACTCCTCCCCTTTGACCAACCAGCGCCCTCCATGGTAGGCACAGAACACTTGAAACAGTAGCAACATGGATGAAAGAACACAAACTAAAGCTTAACCCTGACAAAACAAACTTCATCCTCCTAGAAAATAGCAAAACCCCAACCATGATTAACCTAGTAATTAACTTGATTTCATAACCACGCTAAAACTCCTCGGAGTGCTGATAGACAGAGGCTGTACCATGCAACTACAAATCAACAAAATAATAAAAACATCATTTGCAACTATGAGAAACCTAAGACAAGTCCGAAAATTCTTCGACAGAAAACAATTCCAACTCGTGGTTCAATCACTAATCCTAGGCCTAATAGACTACTGCAACATACTATATCTCCTCTGTCCTGCAACCATGATAAAACAACTACAAACAATACAAAACACAGCCCTAAGACTAATCTATTTGCTGAAAAAAATACAACCACATCACAGAGGCATACCACGACTCACACTGGCTCCCATTACAAGCCAGAGTACACTTCAAATTCCACTGCCTACTAGTTAAAGCTATAAACGGAGACAGCCCAACCTACTGAACAATTGACTAATTCAATCCACCTCAACCAGACACAGGAGAACCCACACAATATTCACCCACCCACCCACCAACCAAAAACATCAAACAAAGAAAAATATGACAGCCTACTGGCCACCAGAGCAGTGAAACTGGACAGACAACTCACCAATCTGCTGATTTTGACCACAGACTACAAAACCTTCAGAAAAGAAACAAAAACTTACATAAAACCAATATAACACAACCAGACATGTCCCAAACTCCTCCTGCAATACTATCTACTTCTTAGCAAATTAGAAAATGTTCAAACTATTCCTTAAGTACTTCTTATTATCTCAACAATATGTACTTCTTAATATCATAACAATTCTTACGTAATCTGCCTTGAACCGCAAGGTAAAGGCAGAATAGAAATCACTAATGTAATAAGTGGTAGAAATTGTGTACATGCTGTCACTTATACTTGTCCCAAAGCAAGTGTAAATATGTGCTTAATTTTTAAGTTCAGGTGTGTAGGTAATACATGCCCTGCCCATTTTGCTACTGTACATGCCTTCTGGCGAAGAACATACCATGTCATATTATGTTTGGTATAATTAGTGGAGTTGGTATCAATTATTTTGCCTTCAGGGTTCTGAACTCTATACTTGAATTGAATTGCTATACTAAATCATTGGTAGTAAGAAGCTTAAGTTCTTAGGATATTACAGTGCTTTTCTTCCCTGCAAGATTTTAGATTTACAGGTCTAATTTTGACTCTGAAGGAACTCGCCTGTTGCCTGTATACTGTAGTTGTAATAACCAATAAAGCATTTTTATGGTTGGCAAAACAATGCTGTTCCAAGAAGCTTCCTTTTATACTACAGATACTTTTCTTGCGCTCTCTTAGTTTTCAGTCTGCTTTGGTCTGATATGTTTTGTTATATCCAAAGAACCATAGAATCCAGCAGGACACAGACCCAAGCAGGCAAACAGGAGTGAAAAAGGATTGGGGCGGGACAATGGACCTTCCACCAACTAAGCACAGCCAGTGGACCAAACCAACAAGATGCTGTAAAGCTGTTTGTTAATGTCTAAGTTGCATAGTTCAAACCCAACACAGTACTGCATTTCATCGTGGAAAACACATCTGCATCAGGAGTGCTGAAAAACTTGGATCTTGTTCACAAAAGATGGTACTTTACAAGTGTATGTGCACAATATGACTCAACTTGTGAAAGACTCCCAATACGTGCTCAAAGAGCGTTGGCGAAAAAAGGTACTATTGACTCGTGTTTGAGTCCTGGTGACTTGATGAACATCAAGTTTTCATAGCAGAATACAGAAGTAGATTGCTGGGCCTTCTGTGCAGTATAAATTTGATGTCACTGTTGTATCAAACGTGATCCTCCATTGCCCATCTGTTGCTGTCCAGGTGGGTGGTACATCGTTAATTTGACATTCCCGCTAAAACCTGTCCACCTTGGAAGGCCCCGCTGGTAGTGAAACTACAGACTGCATAGCTTTCAGCTTCTCAGATGTGACACAACAAGCCCATGTACCATGACTAGAGCTGGTACATTTTAGTCCTGTCTAATGTGTAGGCCTCATGTTGGATCCTAAGGTTTGACAGGACAAGTATAAGACTGAAAGGCACCATGGCGTTCAAGACCTCTGCCCTGAGGAAAACACAGCTGGAGGCACATTTGTGGTTATGCCCTGGCCAAAGTGACAGTATGGAAATGAGCTCAAATCTCCCAGGCACAGACGAAACATGGTCTTTAAGTGTTTCTGATAGTGAAAGCTGTTTTTACTCTGAGGTAAAGCTAGTCAGGAAAGTTGAACTGTAACTTTAATAAGCTGGAGGTGTTGAAGCCCCCAACAAGCAGTACTTTGATTCTTGGTGCATTTTCATCATTTCCCTTTCTCTTACATTTTTCAGTCCCTTGAGCTTATCTAGGTTTTAACTTATGTTGAGTCTTACTAACCAAGCTCCAAAACAGTTTTTAACTAATCATGGCTTTGCACTGTCTTCAGTTCATTTGCCCAAAGTGCTGCATTCCTGGCTTAGAGCAATTGCAGACAGTTCTAGCCAACTGTTTTGGGGTTGACTACAGTTGTGTAACAGATGACAACCTATATGGTCCATCCTGTCTACCCAAAAAATTCATAGCATCACTGGTCAAACTGTATGCTTCAATGAATATATTAAATGAACAGAAGCAGGCAGTCTATACATGACATACACTGAGACTTAAGATGTATGTAAACATTTAATAGCTGCTTCTGTTATATACACACAGGAGTCCATACTTTAGCTGTTGATTTCCCACTAACTGTGAATCAGATTTCATTTTTAAGAGTTTCTGAGGTTAGGATTCAGTTCCCACTCCTCCAAACCCCTAAAATCACTTTTTTTTTTTAATTTTTGGATTTATCTCCAACGGCCAATTTTTGGCACACATTTTCTGATGGTGGCCATTTAAAATTTTTTGTGTGTTTAAAAAAAAAAAAAAAATCTCTCTTTCTGCCTCAAAACCACTTGATTTGCCTAGAGTTCACCTCTCATGGATGTCCCAGGCCATTCTAGTTCCGGATCCCTGCATTTTCTGCGTAGATTTATTGGTTGAGGAGCAGCTGTGTTCCACATGCTACGGGGTGTGAGAGGAAAGGGTGGGAGCTTCAGGCTCAGCCTTAGTCCTCCAAGGCCTTGGAACTCCCCCCCCAATCCCGGAAGATCCGATCTAAGGGGAAGAGATCCTGCCTAGAAGACCTGAGCAGCGATGGAATAAAACGCAAGCGCATGATGGCAGATGAATCTTCTATTCCCCGTCCAGGGTTATACAAGGAGCATCAGATCCTCCGATGCAAGGCTTTCCTGATTTGCCAGCCTTTTAAGGAAAGCCTGCTTAACAGGACCAGGAAGCGCTTAGCTGCCTACAGGCATACTGGCTCTGCCTCAGGGGAATCCTAATGGAGTGACCCTTCGGAGCAGGACTGGGATGATTCAAAGCCCCTTTCCATGCCTTTGTTGCATGACTCTTCTGCATTTGTGGATGATTTGGGATTCCTGACGGGATCCAGTAGCCAGGGGATAGGAGTGGCGACAGAACACTGTGATGATCCCTCAGTGCATTGCCTTTTCAAATTGGCCTCAGTCTCCTATGTCGTTTCTGATATCCTCTCTATGTTAAAATTTGATTCTCAGCAGCTCTGCAGCTTTCCACCTCTGTGCTCAATTGTGAGCCGCACTAATGCACAGACTCCCCCCCTCCCCCTTTCATCTCGACATCACCTTGGTCATTGACCAATGGGAATCACCTGAAGGCTCTCTAAAGGTGCCCAGAGCTGTCGAAGTTCTATCCTATTGCTCTGGACTTCCAGCAGCTATTTGTTCAGCCGAAGTAGACTCCACAATAGCACAAGTGACCAAGCGCACCTCCCTTCCTAGTGAGGGTAGAGTGATCATAAAATGAATGTGGTAGGTTAGGGAGTCAGGTCTCAAGGAAGTTCATGGAGAGTGTAATGTTAGGCGCACAGTCACCGCGGGCTGCAAAAAACACCTAGGCGGGCCGGATTCAGCTCACAGGCATTGTGTTTGACAAATGTGGTCTCCAGTGCCTTTCCCTGCAGGCACAGCTCCCCTTGATTGTGGAGACGGTGGTTCAAGGGGGAGACCTTGGTGAGGGTATACCTCTCTTGGATTTGATGATGCGTGATATGACCAATGCCAGCCTAAACGGCTAGGGGGGCTCTCTGCTGCAGTCGCCCTCTCCAGGGCAGGTGGTTTCCATTGGAAAGCATTAAGTTGGCCTTGCTGGAGTTGCAATGCTTCCTGTCAGGGAAGGCAGGCAGGGTGTTTTCAGGCAATGCCACTGCAGTAGCTTATGTGAACAGACAAGGCGGCACAGATGTTGTTCCAGTGGGCAGAGCTTCAATACAAGCGCTCTTAGCTGCCCACATGGCAGGGTTAGAGAATATACAGGCTGACTTTCTCAGCAGACGGTCTCTGTTCCAGAGGGCATTTTCCCTCCTTGTTCAGCATTGGGGCAAACCAGACATTGATCTAATGACCACAGCCAAGAATGCAAAGGCAGTTTTGCTTTTACAGTTTAAGAACCAAGCAGGGAAGTTTGGGGCTAGACACCTTAGTTCAACCCTAGTCCACAGAGCAGTTTCTCTGTATTTTCCTCCTTGCGCCATGGTGGGTCAGATAGTAGATGACGGCAGATAAAGACCCGAATGGTCCATCCAGTCTGCCCAACCTGATTCAATTTAAATTTTTAAATTTTTTTCTTCTTAGCTATTTCTGGGCAAGAATCCAAAGCTTTACCCGGTACTGTGCTTGGGTTTCAACTGCTGAAATCTCTGTTAAGACTTACTCCAGCCCATCTACACCCTTCCAGCCATTAAAGCCCTCCCCAGTCCATCCTCCACCAAACGGCCATATACAGACACAGACCGTGCAAGTCTGCCTAGTACTGGCCTTAGTTCAATATTTAATATTATTTTCTGATTGTAAATCCTCTGTGTTCATCCCACGCTTCTTTGAACTCAGTCACAGTTTTACTCTCCACCACCTATCTCGGGAGCGCATTCCAGGCATCCACTACCCTCTCCGTAAAGTAGAATTTTCTAACATTGCCCCTGAATCTACCACCCCTCAACCTCAAATTATGTCCTCTGGTTTTACCATTTTCCTTTCTCTGGAAAAGATTTTGTTCTACGTTAATACCCTTCAAGTATTTGAATGTCTGAATCATATCTCCCCTGTCTCTCCTTTCCTCTAGGGTATACATATTCAGGGCTTCCAGTCTCTCCTCATTCGTCTTCTGGCGCAAGCCTCCTATCATTTTCGTCGCACTCCTCTGGACCGCCTCAAGTCTTCTTACGTCCTTCGCCAGATACGGTCTCCAAAACTGAACACAATACTCCAAGTGGGGCCTCACCAATGACCTGTACACGGGCATCAACACCTTCTTCCTTCTACTGACTACGCCTCTCTTTATACAGCCCAGCATCCTTCTGGCAGCAGCTACTGCCTTGTCACACTGTTTTTTCACCTTTAGATCTTCGAACATTATCACCCCAAGGTCCCTCTCCCCGTCCGTGCATATCAGCTTCTCTCCTCCCAGCATATACGGTTCCTTCCTATTATTAATCCCCAAATGCATTACTCTGCATTTCTTTGCATTGAATTTTAGTTGCCAGGCATTAGACCATTCCTCTAACTTTTGCAGATCCTTTTTCATATTTTCCACTCCCTCTTCAGTGTCTACTCTGTTAAAAATCTTGGTATCATCTGCAAAAAGGCACACTTTTCCTTCTAACCCTTCAGTAATGTCACTCACAAACATATTGAACAGGATTGGCCCCAGCACCGAACCCTGAGGGACTCCACTACTCACCTTTCCTTCCTTTGAGCGACTTCTATTAACCACCACCCTCTGGCGTCTGTCCGACAGCCAGTTTGTGACCCAGTTCACTACTTTGGGTCCCAACTTCAGCCCTTCAAGTTTGTTCAGCAGCCTCCTATGAGGAACTGTATCAAAGGCTTTGCTGAAATCCAAGTAAATTACATCTAGCATATGTCCTCGATCCAGCTCTCTGGTCACCCAATCAAAAAATTCAATCAGGTTCGTTTGGCACGATTTACCTTTTGTAAAGCCATGTTGCCTCGGATCCTGTAACTCATTAGATTCAAGGAAGTACACTATCCTTTCTTTCAGCAACACTTCCATTATTTTTCCAACAACTGAAGTGAGGCTCACCGGCCTGTAGTTTCCTGCTTCATCCCTGTGACCACTTTTATGAATAGGGACCACATCCGCTCTCCAATCCCCAGGAATCACTCCCGTCTCCAGAGATTTGTTGAACAAGTCTTTAATAGGACTCGCCAGAACCTCTCTGAGCTCCCTTAGTATCCTGGGATGGATCCCGTCTGGTCCCATCGCTTTGTCCACCTTCAGTTTTTCAAGTTGCTCATAAACACCCTCCTCCGTGAACGGCGCAGAATCTACTCCATTTTCTTGTAACTTTGCCAGACAATCTCGGTCCTTCTCCAGGATTTTCTTCTGTGAACACAGAACAGAAGTATTTGTTTAGCACATTTGCTTTCTCCTCATCACTCTTCACATATTGGTTCCCAGCATCTTTTAGCCTAGCAATTCCATTTTTCATCTTCCTCCTTTCACTAATATCTGAAAAAAAATTTTGTCTCCCTTTTTTACATTTTTTACATATCTCTCTCTTGGCTTCTTTCAGTTTCACCCTGTAGTCCTTTCTGCTCTCCTCTTCTTGGGGTTTTTTATATTTCACGAACGCCAACTCTTTCGCCTTTTTTTTTCTCAGCCACTAGGTTGGAGAACCATAACGGCTTCCTTTTTCTCTTGTTTTTATTGATTTTCTTCACATAAAGTTCCGTAGCCATTTTTATCGCTCCTTTCAGCTTAGACACTGTCTTTCCACTTCTCTTATGTCCTCCCATCCTAACAGCTCTTTTTTCAGGTACTCTCCCATTGCATTAAAGTCCGTATGTTTGAAATCTAGGACTTTAAGTATCGTGCGGCTGCTCTCCACTTTAGCCGTTATATCAAACCAAACCGTTTGATGATCGCTACTTCCCAGGTGAGCACCCGCTCGAACATTAGAGATACTCTTTCCATTTGTGAGGACCAGATCCAATATCGCTTTTTCCCTTGTGGGTTCTGTAACCATTTGTCTGAGCAGAGCCTCTTGAAAGGCATCCACAATCTCCCTACTTCTTTCCGATTCCGCAGACGGAACATTCCAGTCCGCATCCGGCAGGTTGAAATCTCCCAACAGCAGAACCTCCTCTTTCCTTCCAAACTTTTGGATATCCACAATCAGATCCTTATCAATTTGCTGAGATTGAGTCGGAGGTCTGTAGACTACACCCATGTAGATAAAGGTGCCATCTTCTCTTTTCAGAGCGATCCATATCGCTTCTTCCTCTCCCCAGGTCCCTTGCATTTCAGTCGCTTGGATATTGATCTTTACATAGAGAGCTACTCCTCCACCTTTTTGACCATCTCTGTCCTTCCTAAAAATATTATATATCCCGGTATGTTTGCATCCCATCCATGTGATTCACTGAACCATGTCTCTGTGATAGCGACAATATCTAGATCTGCTTCTAACATCAGGGCTTGCAGATCATGAACTTTGTTGCTTAGACTGCGTGCATTTGTGGTCATCGCTTTCCAGCTATTTTTTTAGCGATAATCTCCTTTTTCGTATGGATTTTTGTTTCGTTTCACTTTCCGTTGCAATACTAAGAAATGAGTTGCTGATATTGTTTATGTTGCAGTCTTTACTACTATCACATCTTTTCTTTTGCCGGGGGTGGTCTCTATAATTGTCCTTCGTACATACACCACTCCCACCTTCTAGTTTAAATGCCTAGAAAAATATTGTCTAAATTTCTCTTCAAGGTTTCTTTTTCCTGCTGTAGTAATATGTAGCCCATCAGTGCAATATAGCTTCTTGTCCTTCCATGTATTTCCCCATCCTCCTATGTACCTTCTTGATGACACCAGGCTTTGAGCCATCTATTAAAGTCCTCTGTATTTTTCAGCTCTTTGCTCTCCCTTTCCATATGCAGGCAGTATTTCAGAAAAAGCTAAAGTCTTTACAAAAGGTTTCACGCCCTCACCAAGCTCCTGAAAAGCTTTCTGTGCTGCAAGTGTGGAGTTGTTGATCATCCACAGGATAACTATCTATCAGGAGCTGGTGATTCTGGTGGCTCCAGACTGGCTCTGCAGACCTTGGTATGTGCATCTAATGCTTCTGCAGAGGCAAGATACCTGAAACTGCTGGTTCATACAGGGCTCCTCTGTCAAGGCCCAGTTCCCATGGAGAATCCAGAACGCTTTGGTATTAGGGCATGGCTTTTGAATGCATGGCCCGGATTTAGATGGGTTACTTGGAAGTTGTAGTTATGACACTCCTTAGAGCAAAGAAGCCTGCAATGGTTGCGGCTTATGCTAAGACCTTCTAGCTATGGTGTGCCAAGGAGCAGGTGCAGCTTCAGAGCTCCCATTTCATTGATCCTTGGATTCCTGCAAGCTGGCCTTGAAAAGGGCCTGGCAGTTTTATATCTCAAAGTGCAGGTAGCTGGTATCTTGTGCTTTTGGGCTCGGAGAGGCTTGCAGTCTCTGGCGTCTTTATCCAGATGCCACTTGGTTTTTGATGGGGAGTGTCGGATTGTCTTGGGACCTCCAATGTGGTCCTGAAGGACTTGTTCCATTCTGTGTATGGGCCTCTGATGGAAACTGTTGGACCTTAACAGTTAAGGCAGTATTTTTTGGTTGCCATAGTCTTGGCGAGAAGGATCTCGGAATTACAGGCCCTCTCATGTAGGGAACCCTTTCTCCATTTCACAGAGTTGGGTGTTAATCTGCACACAATTTCTTCCAAAGGTAGTTTCTTCTGCCTTCCATTTCGATCATCATTTTTTTGTTTGTCCACCTTTTATCTTATGGGTTCGGCAAAACAGGATGGATTTTTGCGGAAGCTGGATGTGCGCAGATCCCTGCTTATCTATCATGAGAAGAATGATGCTTCCAGACTTTCTGATCACCTTTTTATACTCACTAGCCACTCAAGACATGACAAAGCATGCCTCCAAGGCTTCCATTGCCAGATGGATTTGCATGATGATTTCATTTTCCTACATTTCCTGTGGGGAAAACTGCCTCCTATCGCTCTATCACAGCGAATTTGAGAAGAGGTGCAACGGCTTCTTGGTGGAGTTCCAGGCTGTCTCACCTGATAATCTGTAGAGCAGCTACTTGGTATACACTTCACACTTTTACAAATTTGTACAGAATGAATGTGTTGGCTCAAGTGGATGCAACTGTTGGGTTCTGTGTTCTGAGGGCAGGCTCATCTGTCCGTCCCTAGACGTTTGGCACTGCTTCTGTATGTCAGCTAAAATACAGACTCCTATATATTTATAATAGAGCGAAAGATTGTGTTCTTACATCAGTCTTGTTTCTGTTTATATACAGGAGTCCTTACAGCCCACCCTGCGCAGACTTCTTGTTTTTTTCAGCCTGATTTCTTCCTCAGATGTTGCCAGTGTCCATTTTGGGACCTATTCTGTTTCTATGTTTCAGCTGATGCATTACTACAGAAAAAGGGGTTTTCCCTTTCCGTTTGGGGGGGTTTCTCTAGTTGCACTTAGCAGATTGGTTTCTACCTACTCAGGTGTGTAATTCGTTTAAAGTTAAATTTGCTGTTTATTGATCATTGTTCTATTGACTAAGTTTCAGAACGGAACAGGATGTTTGTTGCTGGGTAAGCTCCCCATGCCCCTCCTGTTTCATTGGAGTTCAGTTTGCTTTGGTACCAGCTGAAGAAGGAGCTTTTCTCCAATGCAGAAGGGAAGGAACCCAAGTTCTTAAAGTGACTGCCTTAAAGCAAATTTGCAATTAGTGGAAATCCAACAGCTAAAGTATAGACTAGTGCTGCCAGATTCAGGAAAAAATATTTCGATTCAATTTTCCTGCCCAAATGGCTTTTTTTTTTTTTTTTTTTTTCCAAACATCCTGGTGGGTTTATTTTATAGCCTCTTCACCCCCTTTACCTTCTCCTACAAACACTGCCGCTGTGGTGTAATCAAAATAAACAAAAAAGACTTTTCCTCTCTCTGTTAAATCCTAACTCACGTTCGCGGTCTAACACCACCTCTGGCAGGATACACATTTCAAATCTGACATATTGTAATCACTAAATAGAAAATAAAATGATTTTTTCTACCTTTTGTTGTCTGGTCATTATTCAGATCTTGTTGGTCCCAGGCTCTGATTGTCTTCTGATAACTCACTTGCCAGGATCTCCTTCTTTCTTCGTGCTAACCATCCATCTTCTATCTCTGTCCTCCCCTTCTGTTTCCCTTCCCTTCCCTTCCCTTCCCCAGAGGTCTGGCATCTTTCCTTTTTTTCGTCTCCATTCCCAGATCCACTTTTTATCCCAGGACAAGCAGGCAGGTATTCTCACTAGTGGGTGATGTCATCCGACAGAGCCCCGATATGGATGTCTCACAAGCATATTTTGCTTGAAGAAACTCAGAAGTTTCGAGATGCCCGCAACGTGCATGCGCCAGTGCCTTCCCGCCCGATGGTCCGGGCGTGTCTCCTCAGTTCTTTTCTTTCCGCGGAGCTGAGAAGTTTTACTTCAATTCTGCGCTGACTGAATTCCCGTTCTTTTGCCTTCTATTGCCGCGGTTTTGAGTTATTTTACTCTTTATCGTGTGTTTTATTTCTTTGGTTTCTTTTTTCAAAAAAAAAAAAAAATTTCTTCCAGCAATTCGACCGGGTCGGCCGCGAGGCTCAGGCCCCGTTCCTTCGATCTTGCAGCGGAGCTTTTTCGGCCTATGTCCCGGCCAATTACCGGTTTTAAAAAGTGTAGCAAGTGCCAGCGCGCGATTTCGCTGACGGACCCGCATTGACGCTGCCTGCAGTGTCTTGGTCCAGAACATTTCCCGAAATCGTGCCGGCCTTGTTCCACTCTCACAGCGCGTGCGTTTAAGCGTCGCTGTTTTTTGTGGGAGTCGATGTTCAAGATGGAAGCTGCGAAGGAACCTTCAGCTTCGACTTCCGCTGGCGCTTCGCCTGCATCTACGAAGCCCTCCACCACTCCTGCTACACCGGGTCTACTGAAGCCGGCTTCGTTTGTCCCAGTTTCGACCCCGCCTTCGGCTCTGGTGCCTTCCTCCGTCTCCTCGGATCAGGTACCGCCTCCTCCCATTCCACCCGTGGTTCTCAAAGGCTTCCAAGCAAAAGCACTCGACCACGAAGGAGCGCAAAGACCGTGCAGGAGATCTCATTTTAGGTGCGGCTCCCTCTTTGTCGGCTTCGTTGCGGTCCCTTTTGGAGGCTCAGTTTGTCGAGCTCATGACAACCATGGGACCCAAGTTGATTGCAACGATCCAGGGTGACCTCCTGGTTCCGATTCCGGGGGGGCGGACCGCCCCCTCCTCCTCCTCCTCGCCGGTCGCTCTCGCTGTTTGGCGAGGAGGAGCGGTGATTGGCGGCCGGTCCCTCGAGGCGGGCCTCCTTTAGTGACATGCCCCCTTTAGAGCCCATTACGCCTCCGGACGAAGAGGTGTGGAATCCCTCTTCGGGTAATCGAAGCCCTGGGCATCGCAAATCACAGGAAGAGTTCTTCCGCACTCCTTACCAAGCCTGGACTGCATCTCGAGAGGCGTCGAATCTCCCGCCTCTGCGCTCTACGGCCTCGAGTCCCATCCACTCGTTAGAGGCATCTGGGGACCATTCTAAGCATCGTTGATCTAGATCCCCCTCCCGGCACCGAGAGGGGCATCTGTCCAGGCATTCATCACGGCACTCCTCGCGGCATTCTACAGTATCACCGCAGAAGAAGCTGCCGCGAATGGGGTATTCTTCGTTGGACATGTCTCCTCCACCGGGGCCTGAGTTCGAGGAGCCGTGTGTCTCTTATTCACCCTGTCGATCCCAGGTCTCTGTGGATCCTGAGGCCTCGACTTCGTCCAGCCCTTCTCATAGGCCTGTGCTGGCGGACCAATTGCCTTTTTCCTCTTTCCTCAGGCAGATGGCAGATGACCTGGACATTACCTTGGACTCCAGTTCTCGGTACTCTAAGGCAGTGGTTCCCAACCCTGTCCTGGAGGTACACCAGGCCAATTGGGTTTTCAGGCTAGCCCTAATGAATATGCATGAAGCAAATTTGCATGCCTATCACTTCCATCATATGCAAATCTCTCTCATGCATATTCATTAGGGCTAACCTGAAAACCCGATTGGCCTGGTGTTCCTCCAGGACAGGGTTGGGAATCACTGCTCTAAGGAATACCTCGACATCATGCATTTGCCTAATCCTCCTGCGAAGTCTCTTCGCCTGCCTCTACACAAATTTCTCGACCAAACGTTCATGAGATGTTTTGAAACGCCATACTCTATTCCTGCGGTCCCTGGCAAGTTGGATGCCTGGTACCGCACGGTTCATCACAAGGGGTTCGAGGGCTCTCAACTCTCTCACCAATCCCTGCTGGTCGAATCCTCCCTCAAGCGGTCTCATCCGTCCCAGGTGTACGCCTAGGTGCCTCCGGGTCGCGAAGGCAGGACAATGGATAAGTTTGGGAGGAGAGTATACCAGAACTCGATGATGGCTTCCTGAGTTCTCAATTATACTTTTC
This sequence comes from Geotrypetes seraphini, assembly GCF_902459505.1. NCBI lineage: Eukaryota > Metazoa > Chordata > Amphibia > Gymnophiona > Dermophiidae > Geotrypetes > Geotrypetes seraphini. The sequence continues at coordinate 205,381,506 of NC_047088.1, forward strand.
ATTTTGCAACTTATTTGGAGTTCTTCCTGCCTGTGCTTTGGAAGTTCACACCTTACATTGAGTCTCAGGCTCGCTTCGAATTTGAGGAAGTAGTGGCCTCGCTGTCCCAGCTACGTCTCCAGTTTATGCAATCATCTTACGATGCCTTCAAGCTTTCGGCATGGGCTGCTGCCTGTTCCGTGGCTATGCGTCGATTGGCACCTTCCTCAAAGCTGTCTACATTCAGGGGAAGGACAATGTCTTGGCAGACAACTTAAGTCGTCTCTTCCAGCATCACGAATGGACACTCCATTCCAGCCCCCTTCATCAGATCTTTGCACAGTGGGGGGACGCCTCAGATAGACCTCTTTGCTGCTCCCCACAACTTCAAACTGCCTCAATTTTGCTCCAGGATCTACACTCCTCATCGTCTCGAGGCAGATGCCTTTCTGCTGGATTGGGGAACTCGCTTTCTGTATGCGTTTCCTCCATTTCCTCTCATTCAAAAGACTCTGGTCAAGCTGAAGTCCGACCATGCCATCATGATTCTAATAGCTCCTCGGTGGCCCAGACAACCTTGGTACTCCCTTCTACTTCAACTCAGCAGCAGGGAGCCATTCCTTCTTCCAGTATTTCCTTCACTGCTTACTCAGCATCAGGGATCTCTACTTCATCCCAATCTGCAGTCTCTCCACCTGACAGCTTGGTTCCTCTCAACGTAACTCCTCACCAGTTTTCCCAGGTGATGAGGGATGTATTGGAGGCTTCCCGGAAGCTTGCTACTCGACAATGCTACTCCCAAAAATGGACTAGATTTTCTTCATGGTGTGTTTCTAATTCTAAGGAGCCTCAGCGAGCCTCCCTATCTTCTGTATTGGACTATCTTCTATACCTGTCTCAGTCTGGCCTCAAGTCTACATCTATACGAGTCCACCTGAGTGCTATTGCGGCTTTCCATCAGCCTCTACAAGGGAAACCTCTCTCTGCTCATCCTGTGGTTTCCAGATTTATGAAAGGACTTTTCCATGTCAACCCTCCTCTCAAACCTCCTCCAGTGAGACCATCCCGCAGCAGTACAACACGGCCTCTACACAAACAGAGGAGGTCATCCAGCAGGACGACATTATCATGCAGGAATTACAGAGCCTCAGGGAGGAGGTGAAGCGCCTGAGAGACATTAGAGAGGATGAGGCCTACATTGATGGAATAGTGCAGGAGCTGTCCCAAATCACCGAACAGGCCCGTGACAGGTCCTTCACTGAGACACCAGGGCCGTCGATGATGAGTCCAACTGTAGGAATCCAGGAGATGGCTGGAGGCACTGACTCCTGGCAGTTAGTGACCTCCTCCACAGGTAAACGTAGGAGACCCCCCCCCCCCCCCATCTACAATCTCTTCACCTTCTTATCCTTTCTCTTACCAGGGTAGCTCCACATCAACTCCACAACTCAACCTAAGGAACAGATTCCAGGTCTTGCAGGAAGAGACTATCGACTTGAAGCAGGAAGAGACTACCGATGTTCAACACACGACTCCATCTCAGGCCACAACAGATCGACCCCCCCCAAAAGAAGCGCAGAGTAATAGTCATCGGGGATTCCATGCTGAGAGGCACCGAGGGACCAATATGCAGACCGGATATGCAGTCAAGGGAGGTCTGCTGCCTGCCGGGAGCCAGAATACGGGACGTGACCGCCAGACTTGATAGACTTCTCGGGCCCCGGGACCACTTTCCCATGCTGCTTATCCACGTCGGAACAAATGACACTGCCAGGAACGCGCCGGAGGACATAGCTAGAGACTTCGGAGCTCTGGGGGAAAAGCTGAAGCAGACAGGAGCACAGGTAGTATTCTCTTCTATTCTTCCTGTTAGGGGCAAGGGAAGAGATAGAGACGAACGCATCCTGAAGACAAACGAATGGCTACAGCGATGGTGCCGAGAATTGAACTTCGGATTCCTAAATCATGGAGAGGCACTACAGGGACTCCAGGGACCAGACGGACTTCACCTAACCAACAGAGGTAAGAACGTCTTCGGACACCGTTTAGCCCGCCTGCTTCGAAGGGCTTTAAACTAGGTAAGTCGGGGGAGGGTACTCACTTAAATACCAGTGCAGTAAGAAACAATCCTGATGTGGCGATCCAAAACTGCGCTTCTAAGTCCGAGGTAAGTACCATCACTGCTAAAGGTTCACTAGGAGACACTTCGAGTCAGATAGGAAACTCTCTACAGGGGTTTAACAAACACACAGAGTGGAGAGCTATGTATGTTAACGCACATAGTTTAGGGAATAAATTTCTAGAACTGGAAACAGAAATTGTGAATGCGGACCTAGACGTAGTGGCAATATCAGAAACATGGTTCACGGACTCCCATGGGTGGGATACAAATATACCAGGATACAACCTGATTCGACAAGACAGGAAGGGTAAGCTAGGAGGAGGGGTAGCACTTTACATCAAAGAGAACATCAAGATAACCAGGATCGCAGATGTTAAGTACACCGGGGAATCCATCTGGGTCAACCTGGCCAGAGGTGGAGAAAAGTGCCTGTACCTTGGTGTGGTATACAGACCTCCAAGACAAACAGAGGACAAGGATAACGAATTGATTGAAGATATTGAAAATATTACACTACGGGGGGACACTGTTCTGCTAGGGGACTTCAACATGCCTGATGTAGACTGGAACACACTCTCAGCGTCAACTTGTTGTAGTAGGAGGATTTTGACGTCCATGATGGGAGTACAGCTCAAACAAATGGTGCTAGAGCCCACTAGGGCCGAGGCCATCCTGGACCTCGTACTTGCAAACGGCGAGAGTGTTTCGGAAGTCTCAGTGGGAGAAACGCTGGCTACCAGTGACCATAACATGGTATGGTTCAACCTCAGGAAAGGCTTCCCTAAATCACAAACAAAAACGAGGGTACTCAATTTTCGGGGCACTGATTTCGCACGTATGGGAGAATTCGTCCATCAGACGCTGCAGGATCAAGAAGCAACTGATAATGTGGAAGCCATGTGGTCAAACCTGAAATTGACCCTACACGAAGCAACTATCCGCTACATAAAATCAGTAAATAAACAACAAAGAAACAAAAAACCCAAGTGGTTCACTAAAGAGGTCGCGTACCTCGTCAAGGAGAAAAAAAGAGCGTTTCTTTCATACAAACGTACGGGAACAGGTGAAGCTAACATTGAATATAGGACCAGGTCTGCAGCAGTCAAAACAGCAGTCAGGGAGGCCAAACTTGCAGTGGAAGAAACTCTAGCAAAGAACATTAAGAAGGGGGACAAATCCTTCTTCAGGTACATTAGTGACAGAAAAAAAAACACAAACGGGATAGTACGCCTCAAAACACCGGACGGGAATTACGCGGAAACAGATTCCGATAAAGCCAAACTACTGAATGAATATTTCTGCTCGGTTTTTACCTGCGAGGCACCGGGGCAAGGGCCACATCTGGAAGCAATGTCAAACGTGGAAGACCCATTTCAGAATTTCGAGTTCACACCAGCTGATGTCTACAGCGAATTGTCAAGACTCCAGGTCAGCAAAGCCATGGGTCCAGATGGACTGCACCCAAGAGTGCTCAGAGAGCTGTGCGATGTCCTGGCGGAACCATTAGCCATGCTCTTCAATCTCTCCCTAAAAAAGAGGAGAGTCCCCCTGGACTGGAAAACGGCGAATGTTGTTCCTCTACACAAGAAGGGTTGCAGAGCGGAGGCTGCGAATTACCGACCAGTGAGTCTCACATCGATAGTATGTAAACTCATGGAAACACTAATTAAAAGTAAGTTGGACATGATCTTGGATGAGGGGAATCTTAGGGACCCTAGTCAGCATGGATTCACTAAGGGTAGGTCGTGTCAATCCAACCTCATCAGCTTCTTTGATTGGGTGACAGGAAAGTTGGACTCAGGAGAGTCTCTGGACATAGTATATTTGGATTTCAGCAAGGCTTTTGACAGCGTACCACACCGCAGGCTGCTAAACAAGATGAAATCAATGGGGTTGGGTGAGACGATAACTGCATGGGTCAATGATTGGCTGAGTGGTAGACTTCAGAGGGTAGTAGTTAACGGTACCCTATCTGAAGCATCGGAGGTGACCAGCGGAGTGCCGCAGGGCTCGGTCCTTGGTCCTCTCCTTTTTAACATATTTATAAGGGACTTGACACTAGGACTACAGGGTAAAGCAACATTATTCGCCGATGACGCAAAACTGTGCAACATAGTAAGTGGAAGCTTTTTACAGGATAGCATGACAAAGGACCTTCGTATGTTGGAAAACTGGTCCTCGACATGGCAGCTAGGCTTCAATGCTATGAAATGTAAAGTCATGCACCTCGGTAGCAGAAATCCGTGCAGAACTTACACCTTAAATGGAGTAACATTAGCTAGGACCTCAGTAGAACGAGATTTGGGAGTAATCATCAGTGCAGACATGAAGGCTGCCAAACAGGTGGAGAAGGCCACATCCAAGGCAAGGCAAATGATGGGATGTATCAATAGAAGTTTTGTCAGTCGGAAACCAGAAGTCATAATGCCGCTGTACAGAACCATGGTGAGACCTCACCTGGAATACTGTGTGCAATTCTGGAGGCCACATTACCGTAAAGACGTGCTTAGAGTCGAGTCGGTTCAGCGGATGGCCACTAGGATGGTCTTGGGGTTCAAGGGTCTCTCGTACGAAGAGAGACTGAGCAGACTGCGGCTCTACACTCTAGAGGAACGCAGGGAGAGGGGGGACATGATTGAGACATTTAAGTTCATCACGGGACGTGTCGAGGTAGAAGATGACATTCTCTTCCCCAAAGGACCCTCGACCACAAGAGGGCATCCGCTTAAACTTAGAGGGGGGAAATTTAGTAGTGACACCAGGAAGTATTTTTTCACGGAAAGGGTGGTGGACCACTGGAATGAGCTTCCGGTGCAGGTGGTCGAGGCCACCGGCGTGCTCGACTTTAAGAGAAAATGGGACACTTACGTGGGATCCCTACGTAGGTCGAGTCACTAGCATCTAGACTATTGGGGTGGGTCAGTGGAGTGGGCAGACTTGATGGGCTATGGCCCTTTTCTGCCGTCATCTTTCTATGTTTCTATGTTTCTATGTTTCTCAACTTATGAAACCTCCTTTTGAGCCTCTCAACAAGGCTCCACTGAAGTTTCTCACTTGGAAAGTGTTTTTTCTGGTGGCCCTCACGTCTGCTCGCAGGGTCAGTGAGCTTCAGGCCTTAGTGGCGGATCCACCTTTCACAGTATTCCATCATGACAAGGTTGTCCTCCGCACTCATCCGAAATTCCTGCCTAAAGTGGTCTCTGAATTTCATCTCAACCAATCCATTGTGCTTCCAGTGTTTTTTCCAAAGCCTCATTCTCATCCTGGAGAATCAGCTCTTAACACTCTGGACTGTAAACGTGCTTTGGCTTTCTACTTGGATCGCACCAAACCACACAGAACTGTTCCTCAACTTTTCGTCTCCTTTGATCCAAACAAGTTGGGACGACCTGCATCGAAGCGCACCATCTCCAACTGGATGGCGGCTTGTATCTCTTTCTGCTATGCCCAGGCTGGATTACCCCTTCCCTGTAAGGTCACAGCCCATAAGGTCAGAGCAATGGCAGCCTCTGTAGCCTTCCTCAGATCGACACCGATTGAGGAGATTTGTAAGGCTGCCACTTGGTCCTCGGTTCATACTTTCACCTCTCATTATTGTCTGGATACTTTCTCCAGAAGGGATGGACAGTTTGGCCAAACAGTGTTACAAAATTTATTCTCCTAAGTTGCCAACTCTCCCACCATCCCATTGAGGTTGGCTTGGAGGTCACCCACTAGTGAGAATACCTGCCTGCTTGTCCTGGGATAAAGTAATGTTACTTACCGTAACAGTTGTTATCCAGGGACAGCAGGCAGCTATTCTCACGTCCCACCCACCTCCCCTGGGTTGGCTTCTCTGCTAGCTACCTGAACTGAGGAGACACGCCCGGACCATCGGGCGGGAAGGCACTGGCGCATGCGCGGTGCGGGCATCTCGAAACTTCTGAGTTTCTTCAAGCAAAATATGCTTGTGAGACGTCCGTATCGGGGCTCTGTTGGATGACATCACCCACTAGTGAGAATAGCTGCCTGCTGTCCCTGGATAACAACTGTTACGGTAAGTAACATTGCTTTCTCAACTACCCTTTCATCCAACATCTCTCACCTCCTTCCCCACAACCCCAGGTTCCACCAGCTCTCCCTTTCTCTTCCCAACTACCCTCCTATCCAGTATCTCTACCTCCCTCCCTGTGTACAACTTCTCTCCTTTTCTGTTCCTTCCCTCCCTAAATCCCATTGTCCACCATCTCTCCTGTTTTTAGATCCATTATTTCTTCTATCCCTCCCCCCATTTCTGCTCTCCCTCTCCCAAATCCCCTCTCCCCCAAGTTCATCTCTCCCTCCCCCAAGTCCATCCATCTTCTCCCCTCCATCTTCTCTCCATATCTCCTTCTCCAGTCCACCAACTCCAAGTCCATTTCCCCTCTCCCCCCAGCTCTGACTCCCAACACAGAAGCTTTTGACCATTAACACCTCGAGCTGGGAAGGAGCCCACTAGGGGGCTTAAGGTCCTTTATATTTTGTGCCCTGTGCTGGGGCAGGGGGTGGGGAGGAAAGGCCCTTGTGGCCTCCAAATCTGACTGAGGGCCCTCTAAGCCTTGCCACGATCCCCCACAAAAAGACGAGACCTGTTTTTTAACATATTGCAATAGCCAGGAGTATGTCAAGTTCTCTGCCGTGGCAACAAGCAAACAATTTCTTAAAGATTTTATCTATGAAGCAAATGGGTTCATTTGCAGACCGTGCTTAATTCTCGCAGAGGGAAAAAAATATATATAATGGGTCCTAAGTCCTTCAAACATTTGCACAGGAGGCCCGAAGAGAGAAAAATAAGATATGGGTTAAACAGCAGCAGGGCACTGAGGGAATAGAAGTAACAAAGGGAAATTAAACGATCTGTCTGTACATAAGAACATAAGAACATAAGCAGTGCCTCTGCCGGGTCAGACCACAGGTCCATCCCGCCCAGCAGTCCGCTCCCGCGGCGGCCCAAACAGGTCACGACCTGTCTGTATCACCAGAGGGGGCTCCCTTGCCACCTTGGTTTCTCATTTAAGTCCTGTCTTCCTATCGAAGTCCTAATCCTCCGGTCTTGCACATGCACGACCTGGTTTCTATACTCATTACCTGGTTAGCTTTCTATACTTGTGTTACATCCCAGTTCCTCCCTCAGTATCCTATGATCCCTTTATCCTTCAGGAATCCGTCCAATCCCTGTTTGAATCCCTGTACCGTACTCTGCCTGATCACTTCCTCCGGTAGCGCATTCCAAGTGTCCACGACCCTTTGGGTGAAAAAAAACTTCCTTGCGTTTGTTTTGAACCTATCTCCCTTCAGTTTCTCCGAATGCCCCCTCGTACCTGTTGTCCCCTTTAGTCTGAAGAATCTGTCCCTATCCACCCTCTCTATGCCCCTCATGATCTTGAAGGTCTCTATCATATCTCCCCTGAGCCTCCTCTTTTCCAGAGAGAAGAGCCCCAGCCTATCCAACCTCTCGGCGTATGGACAGTGTTCCAGCCCTTTTACCATTTTCGTTGCTCTCCTTTGGACTCTCTCAAGTACCGCCATGTCCTTCTTGAGGTGCGGCGACCAATACTGAACGCAGTATTCCAGATGCGGACGCACCATCGCTCGATACAATGGCATGATGACTTCCCGTGTTCTGGTTGTTATGCCCTTCTTTATGATGCCAAGCATCCTGTTGGCTTTTTTCGAGGCTGCTGCGCACTGAGCAGATGGCTTCAGTGATGCATCCACCAGCACACCCAAGTCTCTCTCAAGTCTGCTGTCTCCCAACAGTACCCCCCCCAATTTGTAGTTGAACAACGGGTTCTTTTTCCCTATATGCATGACCTTGCATTTGTCCGCGTTAAAGCGCATTTGCCATTTGTTTGCCCAGTCTTCAAGCTTGTCCAGGTCTCTTTGTAGGTCCTCACACTCCTCCCTGGTCCTAACTCTGCCGCACAGTTTGGTATCGTCTGCAAATTTTATAACCTCGCACTTTGCCTCCTTTTCCAGGTCATTGATAAATATGTTAAAGAGTAACGGCCCCAGCACCGACCCCTGTGGTACACCGCTCGTGACTCCCCGCCAGTCAGAATATTGACCCTTTACTCCGACCCTCTGCAGTCTGCCCGACAACCAGTGCTTGATCCATCTGTGCACATCCCCTCCCACCCCGTGGTTCCACAGCTTCTTAAGCAGCCTTTCATGTGGCACCTTGTCAAAAGCCTTTTGAAAATCGAGGTAAATGATGTCTATGGGTTCCCCATTGTCCACCCGACTGCTTATTCCCTCAAAGAAGTACAGAAGGTTCGTTAGGCACGACCTTCCCTTACAGAATCCGTGCTGGCTTGTTCTCAATAGGTCATTCTTTTCGATGTGCTCGCAAATGCCTTCCTTGATCATAGCTTCCACCATCTTCCCTATAATTGAAGTCAGACTCACTGGCCTGTAGTTCCCGGGGTCACCCCTCGATCCCTTCTTGAAGATAGGTGTGACATTCGCCAATTTCCAGTCCTCTGGTATCTCACCAGTTTTCAAGGATAGGTTGCAAACATGCTGGATTGTGCCCGCTATTTCTTGTCTTAGTTCCTTCAGAACCCTTGGGTGGATCCCGTCCGGGCCCGGTGATTTGCCGCATTTTAACCTGTCTATCTGTTTGAGGACATCTTCCTTACTTACCTCTATGTGATCCAATTTTTCAGCTTGTTCCCCACTCATGAGCTCCTCTGAGTCCGGTATATTAGATGTGTCTTCGCTCGTGAAAACCGACGAGAAGAACGTGTTCAACCTCTCGGCTACCTCTTTATCCTCCTTAATCACTCCCTTCCTATCCCCATCGTCCAACGGCCCCACCTCCTCTCTCGCTGGTCGCTTTCCCTTAACGTAACTGAAGAATGCCTTGAAGTTTTTCGCCTCTCTGGCCAGCCCCTCTTCGTATTCTCCCTTTGCTTTTCTAACCTCCCGGTGGCATTCCTTTTGGCATTTCCTGTGCGTCTGGTGATTTTCCTCCGTTGGGTCCTTTTTCCATCTCCGAAAGGATACCTTTTTGTCCTTTATCGCCTTCTTTGCTTCTGTTAACATCCAAACCGGGTCCTTGGATCGCTTGTTCTTGCAGCCTTTCCTGAAAATGGGGATGTACATTTTCTGTGCTTCCTGCAGGGTGTCCCTGAATAGGGTCCAGGCGCTTCCCACAGTCTCCATCCTAAAGATGTTTCTGAGCTTCCTCCCCACCATTTCTCTCATGGCAACATAGTTCCCTTTCCTGAAATTCAGCGCAGTTGTTGCGGTCCTCCTTACTATGGGTGTCTCTCTTTCTAATGTGAATCTGATCGTGTTGTGATCACTATTTCCTAGTGGTCCCCCCACTTCTATCCCTCTAGCAGGCCCCCCTAATCCGTTTAGGATGAGGTCAAGAGTAGTACCCCCTCGCGTCGGTTCTTTGACTAGTTGCTCCATGAAGCAGTCCTTCACAGTTTCTACAAATCCTGTCTCCCTAGTGCAGTTGGAGTGACCCGTACTCCAGTCTATTCCCGGGTAGTTGAAGTCCCCCATCACTGTTACACTTCCAGTCCTGCATTCCTGTCTCAATTCCGCTTCCAAGTCGTGTCCGACTCCTTCTGGCGCACCAGGTGGTCGATAGTACAGCCCCAGTTTTATGCCCGCACCCTTGTTTCCGGGTAATTTGATCCATAGTGATTCCAGCCCCTCTGCCTTTGTTGCCATATCCATCCCGACCGAGTGGATAGATTCCTTTATATATAGTGCTATGCCTCCTCCCTTCTTGTGGGTCCTGTCCCTCCTGTAAAGCTTGTACCCCGGCAGCACCACGTCCCATTGATTTTCCTCTGTCCACCAGGTTTCTACAATTCCAATTATATCCAGGTCCTCCCCCTTGGCCACGACTTCTAGTTCACCCATCTTGGCCATGAGGCTTCTTGCGTTTGCGTATAAGCACCTCAGGCTCCGTCGTTTTTCTTCCACCTTTGCATTTACCTGGGCCACTTGCTCTTGGATTTCGGGCATTTTCTGTAATTATTCATTCTCCCCCTTTTCGCCGAGCACTCGCATCTACACTTCAGTTGGAGGGGAGCAGGAAACAAACAGAGCCAGATTATTAGCATATCAAAGCCCCCACACGCCCCCAGCCAGCACTGGCCACCGCGATTGCCCACGACCGTCTTTCCTTCTCTGGCCAAGAATACAGTCGCCTACCTCACATGCGAGGAGCAAAGCTAAGATACAGAAAAATAAGAATCGTGAGAGGCCGCCGGGAACCAATAGGCGCTTGGAAACGATCTCCAGTTTCACTCCCTCCAGCAGCACATTGTAGTGCAGGCAAGGGGCAGGGGGTGCCCGTGCGAGGTAGGAGGCGGAGCCTTGAGACAACCTAAAGCAGGAGTGGCAGTGAATGGCCAGCAAGAGGCAGCTTCCGCTCCTGCTTTAGGAGATCTGAAGGCACAGGGAGGAGGGTTGGTTACCCCGAATCGGGAGGCCGATTTTATTTTTTTTTTTTTTAATGAACCGATTCAAATCGATTCATCCGAAGTGAATCGGTGAATCAATGGGAATCGGGCAGCACTAGTATAGACTCCTGTGTACAGGTATATTAGCAGAAACAATATTATTGAGGTAAGAACCTAATCTTTCTTTAGAAGCTTTTAGCTCAGCTGATTAATAAAATATGTTTTAAACTAACAGTTTAAACTTTAAACAAATGAACAAAAAAAAAATCAGTTGTGCTCTTAACTGTTGTGTACTGTTTTACCTTATAGAAAGAAATTCAAGCCATGAGCCAATGCAGTCATCCTAATGTAGTGACCTACTATACCTCTTTTGTTGTTAAGGAAGAACTATGGCTGGTTATGAAGTTATTAAGTGGAGGTAAAGTGTTTCAATTTTTCATTGAAGTACATAATTTGTAGATGCATCTTTACACTAAAATTGTTTAAGTATGTATCTCTGAATTTTTTTTATTTTTATTTATTTTATTTTATTTTATTTCTTATATACCGCTATACCGTGAGGTTCAAAGCGGTTTATAATGAAGACAGATTAAAGATACATTTAAAATAAAATAAATAAAAATGGTACTTTGGATTTCCCTAGCTGTCCCGAAGGCTCACAATCTAGCTAAAGTACCTGAGAAAACAATAAATAAAAATAAATGAAATGAAATAAATTCCAATCAGACAATAGGATCTGATGTTAGAAGTTCATAAAGACGATATGCCAAGGAGCGAAAGCTGGTATGCTCCTTGAGCCCTGACGTATGCAGCCAAGCCAACACACAATATTTCAGCCATGAGGTTTCCCGGGAAGTAGTAATGAGTGCCAAAATACAGGCTATTCATTTAGATCAGAGTCAATGCAATGCTAAAATGCAGGCATGTCATTTGGATCAGATGACCTCTGCAACAGCCAGACAACCGCCACTATCATCTCGGTGCATCAGCTGCATTAAACGGTCAACTGCCACCATTCTCAGATCCGATATCAAGTATGGTATAAAACCCTGCTGGATCGGAGGAGGGGCGGAGCTGTGCTCTTAAGTCTCTGCCACTGCTGCCTGCCGCTGGTTTCAGTGTGGCCCCGGCGTCTCCTTGTGCTCACCGTTATCCCCTGCTGGATCGGGGAAGGAGCAGAGCTGTGCTCATTAAGTCCCTGCTGCTGATTCTGCTGTCTGACACTGGTTTCGGTGCGGCCCAGCGTCTCCTCGTGCTTAACTGTTAGCCCCTGCTGGATTGGGGGAGGGGCAGAGCTGTGCTCTTAAGTCCCCGCCGCTGCTTCTGCTGCCTGCCGCTCTTTTCGGTGCAGCCCCGGCGTCTCCTTATGCTCATCATAATTCAACTAAATTGCACACTTAAGACCAACTTTATTTGTAGTCCATCTAGGTTGGACATTGGCATGCTCATTGCTGTTTGCAGTCTTAATGTATGGCCATTTATAATGTACATAAAGGCTGCAGTAAAATTAATATGTTATAGTGGTGGGGTGCATGGTCAGTGAGAGCTGATCCATGCCCTCAATACAGCCCAGCCAACAGTTTACTGGAGTGGCCAGTGAGATTACCCAAAATAAGGCAACACAATATTCATTCAAAATTAAAGATTTCTTTATTTTCCCATCTGGATTCAGCGTTCAGAATAAACCATAAGTTCATGGAAAAGTGTTCACTTCACACTTGTGCAAAACATTCAAAGGCAAAACAAAAACATATATCAAAATATACTGATTTGTTCAAAACACAAGTAAGTTTTGCAAAGGTATTTTCTTTAAACCTGTCTCAGTCCTGTGCACATGTGGCTTGGTCAGCTGGGCTAATGCCAGTTTCTGCATAATGACTGCCATGTGCGGTGTCAGGTCAAAAGCGCGCCGGGACAAAGGCGCGCGCAGACAATTGAGCGCAGCGCGGAGGCGTGTGCCACAGAAAATTACTGTTTTTAGGGCTCCGGGGGGGGGGGGCATGGGGGGAACCCTCCCACTTTACTTAATAGAGATCGCGCCGCGTTGTGGGAGCGTTGTGGGGGCTTTGGGGGGTTGTAACCCCCCACATTTTACTGAAAACTTCACTTTTTCCCTGTTTTTAGGGAAAAAGTGAAGTTTACAGTAAAATGTGGAGGGTTACAACCCCACAACGCCGGCACGATCTCTATTAAGTAAACTGGGGGGGCTCCCCAACAAAGCCCCCCGTCGGAGCCCCTAAAAACTGTAATTTTCTTCGGCGCGCGCCTCTGTCTTGCGCTCAGTTGTCGGCGCGCGCCTTTGTCTTTCGCGGGGTTGTCTATGAACCGCCATGTGCTACATTCTTAAGTTTGTAATGTTCTTTGGCACTGCTACTATCCAGTCAGGGCAATTCAATTTGAGACAGTTTAACACTGTCTCTACAAATTCCTCCTTAAATGTGGTATTCCCTTCTTCCTAGTTCTAGCACTGCTGCAAGGTGGGTTTAGAAGTTCAGTTCTTTACTTCCCCACACTTACTGTGGCTTATATTGCTCTCCTCCCAGAGCATATCTTCAAATAAAGCATTATCTCCCTCGCTCTCACACTTTGTAAATCCTGAAGCTTTTCTATATTATTCACAATGCTTTGTCAGACATACTTTCTCAGCTGGTATCGGAAACTTCAGATTCCTGATAGGGCTTAGCTATCTGTCCCATTCTGCAAACACCCCTAGCTGGCAGATTACAGTTAGGTACCTTACTGGTTGTGTGGTGCTGCAGTTTGTCACCTGGATAGTCCCTTCTCAAGTGAGGTGCTTGGCAGCTAAGAAGCTTTGCCTCAATGGTTCCTGCTGCTTCTGCTCAAGCCTCATGTCCTGCTTTGAATTATGCCCCTGGACAAGCCTCTGATCAAGCTGCTCTATCAGTGAAAGCTCCCTGCATTTATTTTGCAGAGCTGAGTAGCCTAGCTCTCTCATTGGCTTCTTAGCAGATTGCTTAATGAGCTTCTCTGCTGTGTGCTGAGATCTACCCTATCCCCTCTTCAAGTAGCAGACTTAGAAGTGGGTGTCAAGCTGTGTTCTTCAATGTGGCTGTTTAAAGGCAAATACATGCTAGTTTTAGGATTATCTTTGTCTGCTGGAACTACCTGTTGTGTGCACAGGGTCTGTTTTGGTTCTATGAACAGTGGCAGGTCTGATCCTAGATGACAATCTGTGCCTCACACATATAGTGTCGATAACCATTTTATAGTAATCACAAATGGCATTACTCGGAATTAGAGAATGACACGGAGACTCTTTCATGCAGCTAACTGCGGGTGACTGTAGTAAAACCACAGGAATGGGTAAATTCTATATCTGTTCACTACTAGCATGGGGACAAACCATTTCACCACTCCGTGGAGTGGAGAAAAGCTTTGTTCTTACAGGGAACCCCGCTCACCACAGTTCCTGATATCCCACCATCATGGGTCCGGTGGCTCCAACTGGCTTTTCTCCTTCCGTGCCGTTGGCACACACCTTGCAGAGTGAGCCAATCTCTACACAGGCTTGCTAAACTATGCTCGTGGCGTGCCCTCTGCCAGGCTCCTCCTTATGATGCAACTTCCTTTTTTTGCAAAGAAAGGAAGTTGCATCATAAGAAGGAGGAGCCTGGCAGAGGGAAGACCACAAGCATCAATGGCTCGCTCTGCAAGGTTTGTGCCAGCGGCAGGAAGAGAGGGAAGCCGTCTGGACCCGCTGGACCTGCAAGTTAGTGCTGCCTAATTCGCCCCCTGGCCTCACTTTAAAAATTAATTACGGCCTGTGGAGGATCATTGGTGCAGGAGGCAGGAAAGTAGCAGGAGAGAAAAGCAGAGGGGAAGAAGGAGCAAGAGAAGGCAGGAGAGAGCAAGTGGCATCGGCGAGAGGTAGCTCCACTCACCCCCCGACTTCATCCACTGGAGCTCCTCCTTAAAAGGGGAGGGCCAACGGCGCTCAGTTAAGCAGGCTTGGGCAGGCAAGAAGAAGCAGAGTGCAAGGGGCATCGGCAAGAGGTAGCTCCGCTCATCCCTGATGTCATGCACCAGAGCTCCTCCTTAAAATAGGAGGGCCAACGGAGCTCAGTTAAGCAGGCTTGGGCAGGCAAGCAGAAGGAGAGAAAAGCAGAGGGATAGAAGGAGCAAGAGAAGACAGGAGGAGAGAAAAGCAGAGGGGCATCAGCGAGAGGTAGCTCTGCTCACTCCTGACATCATCCACCGGAGCTCCTCCTTAAAAGGAGAGGGCCAACAGTGCCTTAGCGAGAGCACCTTTGCGAAGGGCCTTAAGAAGGGATGAGCAAAGAAGAAACACTAAGGAAGGACACCTACACCCGCAAGTACCACAATGGCAACAGGACAGACAAGCAGTAGGTAGATAAACACAGTAGTAGCAGAGAGCAATCACAGCAGACATAGGACACACACAAGCAATAGGGATAGCAGGTTTAAAATCAAGAAAAAGACTTCACAGTAACACTGAGGACGCTACACAAGGAAAAGCCACTTCAGACGACAGACCGGCAAGTGGACAGCAATGGATGCAGCAGACAGAAGCAGGATGTTGAACTACCCAGGTTTCTGCACCGTTTGCCATATGTATGACTACCTCCCCTCTGGGAGGCGGTCTTATGTATGCACTCGAAGCCAGGAACTGGAGGGCATGAAGAAGCAAGTCAGACTCCTGGAGGGCAGAATACTGGAACTAGAAGCACTTCGAGCAATGGAAGAGGAGGACAGGCAGAAAACTTAATGACAGAGGAAACCATTGAGGAAGAAGTTGGGGAGTTAGAGAAAGTAATCGAACAGGCATATAGGGAGGCCGTGGAAAATCACCAACAGTCGAGCTGCCAAGATACACTACAATGAGCAACGACCAAGATGCACCTACAGTGAGTGAGGACCACCTGGAGGACAACCACAAGGAAGTTGAGTGCGGTGCACGCCAACACCAGGATGAGGGAAGATGGAAGTGCACAGAGGACACGGACCTACGGCTGGAGTGATGGTCATACACCGGGGACACGAACCTGCGGCTAGAGAGGCAAGAGAAGATAGAGAGGACAACAATCGTCATGGGGGACTCCATTAGACAAGTCGACAGCCACATAGCGGGAGGAAGACAGGATTGGCTGGTGACCTGCCTACTGGGAGCTAAGGTAGAAGATATAGTGAGCCTCATCAACAGCGTGGAAGAGGAAGATACGGTGGTGGTGAACCACGTGGGGACAAACAACGTGAGCAACAGGAACTACAGCAGGGAAGGACTGAAGGATCAGTTCTGGATGCTAGGAGCGAAGCTGAAGACCAGAACGCCAAAGGTAGTGTTCTCGGAGTTCCTGCTGGTGCCCAGGGCTGACGAGAAGAGGCAGACGGAGCTGCAAGCAGTCAACGCATGGATGAGGCGCTGGTGTGAGGAAGGATTCCACTTTGTGTACAACTGAATGACATTCTGGGGGAAGAGCAAGCTATTCAGGAAGGATAGACTCTACCTCAGTGGAGATGGAATGAGGCTACTTGTGAGCAACATCAAGAGAGAAATTGAGAAGTTTTTTTAAACTAGGAAGAAGGGGAAAGCTGACAGTAGACCAAGAGTTGATGGTTCAGGAACCGGTATACCCAGAGGATACCATGCAGGAAGATAGTGGGGAAGACTCACTGGATCGTAGGCAAGACAGAAATCCTGACTGATCGAAAGGGACACAAGATGGAAAGAAATACAAGAAAGTAAAAGGCCGCAAACTCAAGTGTATGTACACGAACGCAAAGAGCCTAAGAAATAAGATGGGGGAATTGGAAGCTTTGGCACAAAAAGATAACCTTTATCATCGGCATCACAGAAACACGGTGGAACGAGGAAAACGTCTGGGACACTATGCTACTGGGATGCAAGCTATATTGCAGAGACAAGACTGGGTCAAAAAGGTAGGGGTATTGCCCTATATGTCAAAGATGAAATTGAGTCTACTGGAGAGAACACGCCGGAAACGAAAAATAAGGTAGAATCTGAGTCAAAATTCCAGGAACAAATGGGACGGAAACTTAATCGGCATCTACTACCAACCCCCAGGGTAGTCCGGAGAAATGATGGACGAGATTAAACACAGCTGCAAGGGAGGCAACGTAGTTATCATGGGTGACTTCAATTATCCGAGGATAGACTGGCACCTCTGGCTGCAGTAGGGAGACCAAGTTCCTGGATGCTGTAGGTGATTGCTTCCTGAAACAACTTGTCAAGGAAAATGAGAGGAAATGCAATTCTGGACTTAATTCTAAATGGATTATGAGGACCGGCGCAAGGTGTAGAAGTAGAAGGGACACTGGGAAGCAGTGATAACAATATGATCTGCTTCAACCTGGACACGGGGTCAAAACATCGATCCAGAACGACGGCCATGGCACTGAACTTCCGAAAAGGGAATTACGAAGGGATGAGACTCATGGTGGGGAAGAGGATGAGCACTGTAAAAATGCTAGAGCAAGCATGGTCCCTTTTTAAGGACAGTTACCGAAGCGCAAAATCCTATATATACCGTGTATCAACAAGGGATCCAAGAGGAAAAAGAACAAGGAACCGGCATGGCTCACTGTAGCGGTGAAGGAAGCGATCAGAAACAAGAAGACTTTGTTTAAGGAATGGAAAAGGTCAAAAACGGACAAAAACTGGAAAAGGCACAAACATCAAAGCAGGTGCCATAAGGCTGTAAGAGGGGCCATAAGAGACTACGAGGAAAAAATAGCCAAGGAGGCAAAAACTCCAAGCCATTCTTTCGATATATTAATTGGAAACGACCCGCAAAGGAAGCGGTGGGGCCGTTGGATGACCATGGAATAAAGGGAGTGCTAAATGAGGACAAAGCCATCGCCGACAAACTGAACACATTTTTTTGCGTCTGTATTTACTGAAGAGGATATACTCAACATACCGGGAGCTGACAGGCTATAAGCAGGAAACGAAGATGGGAAACTGACAGGGTTGATGGTCAGTCTAGAAGAGGTTTGCAGACAAATTGATAGGCTTAAAAATGATAAATCCCCGGGACCGGACGGCATCCATCCAAGGGTAATCAAGGAACTGAAAGGGGCTATAGCTGAACTGCTTCAACTAGTAGCCAATCTGTCGATCAAATCGGGAAGGATTCCGGAAGACTGGAAAGTGGCGAATGTTACGCCGATCTTCAAGAAAGGTTCGAGGGGAGATCAAGGAAACTACAGACCGGTGAGTCTGACCTCGGTACCGGAAAAGATAGTAGAGGTGCTGATAAAGGACTGCATCATTGATCACCTTGATGGACAAAGTCTGATGAGGAAAAGCCAGCACGGCTTCAGCAAAGGAAGATCTTGTTTGATGAACTTGCTGCACTTCTTCGAGGGAGTAAACAGGCAGATAGACAAAGGTGACCCGGTTGACATTGTATATCTGGATTTTCAGAAGGCATTTGACAAGGTTCCGCATGAAAGACTACTTGAAATATTGCGAGCCATGGAATCGAGGGTGAAATACTTACGAGGATTAAAAACTGACTGGCGGATAGGAAACAGAGAGTGGGGGTAAATGGACAATGCCCGGACTGGAAAAGCGTCACGAGTGGAGTGCCGCAGGGTTCGGTGCTTGGACCCGTGCTCTTCAACATATTTATAAACGACCTGGAAATTGGTACGACGAGTGAGGTGATTAAATTTGCAGATGATATGAAGTTATTCAGAGTAGTGAAGACGCAGGAGGATTGAGAAGACCTGCAACGTGACAAACATGCTTGAGAATGAACCGCGACATGGAAAATGAGGTTTAATGTGGATAAGTGTAAAGTGATAACATGTTGGTAACAAAAATCTTATACATGAATACAGGATGTCCGGTGCAGTACTTGGAGAGACCCCCCAGGAAAGAGACAAGTCAATGAAGCCGTCCGCACAATGTGCAGCGAAAAGGGTAAACAGAATGTTAGGAATGATTAAAAAGCGGATCACGAACCTATCGGGGAAGGTTATCATGCTGCTGTACCGGACGATTGTACGCCCTCACCTGAAATACTGCATCCAGCACTGGTCACTGTACATAAAGGACATGGTATTACTCAAAATGATCCAGAGAAGAGCGACTAAAATGGTTAAGGGGCTGGAGGAGTTACCGTACAGTGAGAGATTAGAGAAACTGGACGTCTTCTCCCTTGGAAAGAGGAGACTGAGAGGGGACATGATCGAAACATTCAAGATAATGAAGGGAATAGACTTAGTAGATAAAGACAGGTTGTTCACCTTCTCCAAGGTAGAGAGAACGAGAGGGCACTCTCTAAAGTTAAAAGGGGATAGATTCCGTACAAATGTAAGGAAGTTCTTTACCCAGAGTAGTAGAAAACTGGAATGTCCTTCCGGAGGCTGTTATAGGCATTCAAGACAGACAAGTTCTTGCTGAACCAGAACATACTCAGGTAAGGCTAGTCTCAGTTAAGACACTGGTCTTTGACCTAAGGGCCGCCGCATGAGCGGACTCCCGGGCACGATAGACCACTGTTCTGACCCAGCAGCGGCAATTCTTATGTTCTTATGTTTCCTTCTGCCGCGGTCCTGCCCCTCTTGACCTAACATTCTTTTTTGGTCTGGGGTGAAAGTGCACCGGCGATCCTCTGCAGGCCATAATGTAGTTTTTAAAATGAGACTAGGGTGACACTGGATGATGGAGAGAAGGGTGAAGCATGATGGCCTTTTGGGGGTGGGATGGGGGCCTGGTCTAGCTAATAGAAATACACGGATGGAGGGAGGGGTTTCCAAAAAGGGGCCTATACCAGACTGAGGAGGGGAGGTGAAGGGGATGAAATAATAGGTCTGAAAACAGGGGAGAGGGAGACAAATGGGATGGATGGAGGGAGGGAATAGAAAGGAAAAGAAGTTGGACCCAAGGGGTGGTGTGCAGGGATGGGGGATAGAAATACAGGATAAGAGGGCAGTTGAGAAGAGAGGGAGAAATGATAGACTCTGGGGTGGTGGGGAAGGAGGGAGAGATGCTGGATGAAGGGGTAGTTAAGAAAAGAGGAGAGAGTGGATCTGGGGATGGTGGGATCCATCGCTTCAGCCACTCTTTCGTTCTTTGGGCCACCGGCAGCATGAGTGAAGTAAACATGTTGCCTTCTTCTGCTACTGCTGCCTGGCCCCGCTTAGGCACGAAGCAGTAGCAGAGGGAAAGCTTCACTCATGCTGCCGATGGCCTGAAGAGCACAAGATTACTGCTTTATCGGATCCCATGGAGGAGAAGAACGCAGGGGGGGGGGATCACTGGAGGATCTCGGGTTGCATGGTCATTGGAGAAATGCTGGAGACGAAAAAAAGAAAGATGCCAGACCTCCCAGGGAAGGGAAGGTCAGAGATGGAAGATTGTGAGCACAGAGAGAGAAGAAAAGTCAAATGGGCAGGAGACTCTGGCATGGGTAGGACCCAGGGCAGAAATTTGGAAGGGGATCCCAAAGCCCTCTACTAGCCCATGTCATCTTCAGCTTCCAGCAGGCTTAGGGCTTTTCTAGCCAGGGGGCAGTTGCTCTAATTGCACTCCTTGATCTAACACTATCATTGATGTGTGTAATCTTTATATTTTGCATAGTATAGGAAGAAATTTATTTTTATTTCTTTGGTGTTGTCCTATATGGAAGGTGTGGCTTCTTGGGTTTTTTGGTTTAATATCATTTATCCCAGGACAAGCAGGCAGCATATTCTCGCTGATGTGCGACGTCACCGGATCCGGTGAGGAAGAAGTACATAAAGCCTAGTACAATGAAATCATTTGAGTACTACATAGTACTTCTGAGGATCTGTTAATGAATGTATTTGGAAGTGAGGTGTCGCTGAAGGTGTTTTGAAACATACACCTGCAAGTTAGTAGTTGGATTATATACTCTCACAGAAGATTTACATTACATTACATTAGTGACTTCTATTCCACCAGTACCTTGCAGTTCTAGGCGGATTACAAAAGAAGATAACTGGACATTTCCAGAAAAATTACAATTTAGGATGCTGTTTACATGATTGAGACTTTGATGGGAAAATTACAAGAGTGGAAGAGACTTTGAAGGGGAATTTACAAGAGAGGGGATGTGGAGGGGGCGTGGCTTGGACGCGCATGAGGAAGGTCGGCTAATAAGTGAGCTCCAGAGAAAAGACCTTGAAAGTCCGGAAAAAGTCAAAAAGATTTAAAATTGGATAAAAAAAAAAGTGCTTAGACTAAATAAAGAAGATAAGATAAAAGGATGGCAACAGGAAAACAAAACAAGAATGACTTTGCGATGTCTGGAAGCAGTAAGAGAGCAAAACCGGAACAGGAGTCAGGCTTAAAGATGGCAGATGTAGAAGTAATAAAAGAACTGAAAGAAATAAAAGAAATGTTATCAATTTTAACTAAAAAAGTAACGAATATATCGGAGGAAGTTTCCACATTAAACAAAAAAATGGATCTCCTGGAATTAAAATCTAATAACCTAGAAGAAAGAATGATGATTGTAGAAGAAGAAGCATGCTGCAGTCGAGTAGATAGGAAAAAAATAGATCTACTTACTAAAGAAATTGAAGATTATTCGAACCGAGAAAGAAGAAGTAATGTCCGTTTGATTGGATTACCAGAAGGAGCAGAGAAGGGAAATCCGGTAGCCTTTATTGAAAATCTGCTTCCCAAACTACTTCCGATAAAAACAAACTATCCCATAGAGGTAGAAAGGGCACATAGAGTGCCTATGAAAAAAGGAGAAAATCAACATCTGCCAAGGCCATTTATATTCAAACTATTGCGCCACCAACAGGTCTTAGAAATACTTCAGCTAGCAAAACAAAATAAAGGACTTAAATATCAAGATGTTTACATCCATTTTGTTCCTGACTTCGCTAAAAACACAGCAATAAAAAGAAAAAAGCTGTTGGAATTGAGACCAAAGCTAAGAGAATTGGGAGCAAAATTTGGTTTAATGTATCCTGCAAACATGAAGGTTACCATCGGAAACAAAACTTTAACATTTGATGATGCAGAGAAACTAGAAAGATTTATTCAAACTCAAGAAGTGCCTATGTCATCCTAATTTGATTAATATGTCTTTAAATATATTGATTAGAAATGATGAAAATTGAATTATATTAACATATATTGATTATATAGCATATATTGATTATATAGCAAAAAAAAAAAAAAATGAATGATTTTATTTTATTTTATTTTAAAGGAAAAGATTTCTGTGTTTTAAAATACAACGATTTAGAATGCTTAGATTAGCTTCAAATGTATTCTTTTCTAACATCTCTCTTACAGTAGAACTAGAATGTAATAAACATTCTAAAATGCAAATGAAATTTATTAAAAGGCTTAAATACAATTTATATAATAGAGAGTTAACAAAATAGATGTTATAATATATGATATGAAAAGAAAGAAAATAGATAGGAAATTGAACGATTTAATATAAAAAATATTTAATTATATTTAAAAGACTATTCTGCAAATTGATTTCTGATAAAATAGAATGATGAAATATGGGGGGGAAAAAAAAAAAAAAAATGAATGAGGGGAGTGGTTCTTCGTGTGGGATTTCTCTCTTCTGGGGGGGGTTGCTGCGGAATTACACACCGCAAATAAGAAAAGGTTTGTTGGATTTGTTTTCCCTCTACTCTCTCTCAAAAGTTTTAAAACTTAAAAACTCAGAATCCCGAAAGTCTGTGCGAAAAGGAAACAGGAAATTGATTTTTTCTACATACACCGGAACATAATATGAACTTACTCCATAAAATACAAGAAGAAAAAGAAGAAAAAGGATATTAGAACTTGAACTACAAGAAAAGGGAAACTTGTAAAGACCTATTTAAACTGTTCTCCTTCAAGGGAAAAAAAGAAGAAAGAAGATAAGGACAGAAAAGAAAAGGAAAAAGAGAAGAGAGAGGAAGAGAGATAGACAAAAAGAGAAAAATACATAATAGCTGGTGTGTGGTTTCGTGGTGATCTCTCGTAGGGGGGAGGAATCTTTGCTCGTGGAATCACTTTTCACATAACATTATACTCCCATATTAATAATATCACGATGATAAAGTAAAAGATGAAAAAAAAAAAAAAATAACAGGGGAAAAAAAAAAAAAAGGGGGGAAACGTTTTAAAGTTTTAGAATATAAGTAAAGATAAACAATATCTGTCTGTGATTTCATTAATGCTTTCAGTTTCTGCCAAAACCAAGCAGCTAATTTTGGTCGCAGATTCAATTGAGGCATAAATCAAAGATCTTTGCTTGGACTCTAACCATCGGCTTGCACTACTGGATGCAAAGAAACACATTAAAAAGGCTGTAAAACCAGAGACAAAGCTGCAAGTAAAGATAAACAATATATATTTATTTGTTTTTACAATAAACAATTTATATTTAACAGGGGAAAAAAAAAAAAAAAGAAATATATATATAATAATAAAAAGATATTAAAGATTTAATAATATTGAATATAAAAATTTTGATATATTAAGAAATATATATGAAATTTATTTAGTTAATTCATGATTACTAAAATATATGAATTATTACTTACATTTTAATATAATTTTAATATTCAGATGACTTAAATTGAATATTGAAAGTTTTAAGGTCTTCTTGGAGTGTGTTATTGCTGATCTTGATATGCGTGAGGCCAAGTTACACAACTTTTGTTAATTGGGGAGGGATGGGAGGGGGATGGGAAAAGGGGAATGGAATTAGATATAAGTAAGGAATTGATAATAAGAAAAGGAATAAATATTAAACATGTGTGGATGTCTGATCTAAACTTTTATTATAGAGTTCTAATTCAAACATTACTTATTAATTTAGATGGCTCTTAAAATTTATTCTCTTAATGTCAATGGTCTTAACCATCCAATCAAAAGAAAGAGAATACTGAATTTTCTTCATAAGCAAAACGCTGACATATATTTCATACAAGAGACCCATCTGACAGGACTTGAATCTAATAAACTAATAGGGGGTTGGGTGTCCAAATGTTTTTTTGCACCTGCTATTGGTAAAAAAGCGGGAGTAGCTATTCTCATAAATAAGAAATTCATAGCAGATTTCAAATTAATAAAATTTGATCCACTAGGAAGATGGGTACATATTAAAATGAATCTGAGAAATACAACCCTGGATTTATTTAATTTATATGCTCCTAATTCAAATCAAATGGAGTTTTTCAAAAATATTCAACAGATATTACTACCACTGGCTGCTTCTAATTTAATAGTAGCTGGAGATTTCAATGCTGTAATGGATCCTATTTTGGATAAAAAACCAAGTAAAATTATGAAATCATTAGGATTAGACAATTTGATACAATCTTGTGATTTAGTTGATATATGGCGTATCCTTCATTTTAATGATCAGGAATATTCTTTTTGTTCTCAGGTCCATAAATCCTTTTCAAGAATTGATTATATATTTGTTTCTAATAATATTGCACAAAGAGTGATAAAAGCAAGTATTGATCCTATAATTATTTCAGATCATGCTGGTGTGTGGGTTGATCTGCAGGATGATATATCAGTTTTTTCTAAACCAATTTGGAGATTTGATAATGCTTTGCTTGCAGACATGAACTTTATAGAAGATATTAAAGTAAAAATGGATGAATTTTTTCAAATTAATAATTCAGACAACAAATATTGAAATTTTATGGGATGCTTATAAAGCAACAATGAGAGGAAATATTATATCATATTCCGCATATAAGAAAAAACAACTTAAAAAACAATTTATAGAATTGGAGCAAGAAATTAAATTACTAGAACATAAATTAATTATAAAATGGGAACATGATACATTACAGAAATTATTAAAAACAAAAGTTAAATATAATGAGATTTCTTCTCAATTTGTAAGAAAAGATATGTTCTATAGACAAGTACAGTATTATGGAAATTCAAATAAGGCTGGAAGATTGTTAGCAAATTTTATTAAAGCAAAAAAAAGAAAAACTAAAATAATTGCAATTAAAGATAAGCAGGGCAATACACACACCAACATTGAAGAAATTATAAAACAATTTCTTGATTTTTATAAGGATTTATATACTTCTAATACTTATGAAAATAAAGAACAAGATGGTTTAGAGTTTTTAAATTCATTTATTGGACCAAATGTTCCGGATCATATAAAAAGAAGCTTAGAAGAACATATATCTTTAAAAGAAATAGAATCAGCATTGAAGGCTCTTAGAGTTGGATCCGCTCCAGGTGGAGATGGATATACTGTTGAATATTATAAAACATTTCAAAATACTTTATTACCTTATCTATTAAATTTATACCAATATCAAATGAATAATGGAAATATATCAGGAACTATGGCTGATTCTGTTATAATTGTCTTGCCAAAACCAAACAGGGATCCGACATTGATAACAAACTATAGGCCTATATCTTTGATGAATGTAGATGCTAAATTAATTGCTAAAGTGCTAGCTATAAGGCTAGCAAAAGCTCTTCCTTTTATCATTGATGTACATCAAACAGGATTTGTTGCTAAAAGACACTCTTCACATAACACTAGATTAGCATTTCATTCTTTAAATTTAGCAAAAAATTTGAATGATCCAGCTTTTCTAATATCATTAGATGCAGAAAAAGCATTTGATAGAGTAGAATGGAAGTTTATGTATCAAGCTCTAGAATGGTTTGGTGTAGGACCTGGTTTTATTAAAATGATTCAAACATTATATAGCTCCCCTGGAGCAAGATTAAATATAAACAATAACTTATCTGATAAATTTAACTTGCTAAGGGGAGTTAGACAAGGTTGTCCTTTATCTCCCTTACTTTTTGATATCGTTCTGGAACCCTTATTAATTGCAATAAATCAAACTAAGGGAATAAAGGGAATCACATTTTCTAATTGGGAATTTAAATTATCTGCGTATGCAGATGATATTTTATTATATTTAAGAGAACCAGAAGACACCATTCCAGATCTACTTAACTTAATAGAAAAGTTTGGAAAGTTTTCTGGATATAAAATCAATTGGGAAAAATCTGAAGTTCTTCCAATTAATATCCATTGTACCAAAGGATTATTTGATTCATATTCATTTAAATGGAAAGAGGAAGGACTAAAATATTTAGGTATTCTTATAAAAAATACAATTGATGACACAGTAAAAGAGAATGAAAATAACAGAAATGTGCGAGCAATGGAATCCTTTACATCTTTCTTGGTGGGGAAGAGTTCAAACAATTAAAATGATGATTTTACCTGTGGTTTGTTATCAAATGAGTATGATCCCAATATTTTTTCAGGGGTCATTTTATAAAAAGTTAAACAGTATACTAACAAAATTTGTTTGGTTTGGGAAAAGACCCAGAATCGCTTTAGCATCATTACAAAAAACAATTAAGGAGGGAGGGGTAAATTTTCCAAATTTCTATAGGTACCATCAAGCCTATATTTTAAGACAGGGTATGTATTGGATCCTCCCAGATCTCATGGAAAATGTACCCGATTGGTTATATTTAGAATGGCGCCTCATGTTCCCTTTACATCCAGAACATTTCATTAGTATAACAATGCCCAGGAGTTATAAAGATCATAGAATTCTAATAGATACATGGAAAACATTAAGATTTATAAGCAATTTATCAACAAATCCATTGGCTAAATCTTTAAATCAATCTATTTGGGTAAACTCCAGGATCAAAATTGGTGGATTTAAAATAGTATGGAAACAATGGATAATAGCAGGTATACGTACTTTAAAAGATGTAATAATAAATGGATCACTGCTTAGTTTTTCACAATTGCAACAAAAATTTGGATTAGAAAAAACACAATATTTTAAATGGATGCAATTGAAGCAGGCTATTCAGGAAGGGTTCCCTGAATGGAAGAATCTTAATAATCAATATAGTTTGCCAATCCTTTGTTTTCAAGCAGATTTTCTAGGACACCAAGCTGCAAAATGGTATAAGATTATATATGAATTTTCAAACAAAAAAAAGAGAACAGGACTTAGGGACATTTGGAGTATTGAGATAGGACAGACAATTTCTGCATCTCAATGGCAAAAATTTTGGTCCTGGAGAATACATACTACAAGGTCAGCATCTATGAGTCAAACATGGATGTTTTTATTACATAGAGTTTTATGGACCCCTACAAGATTACAGAAATTAGATAGTAGTAGATCTAATAGATGCTGGCATTGTAAGATAGAAGTGGGGACATTAGATCTTTTATTATTCTTTTGTCCTGTATTAATTCCTTTTGGAAATTAATTTGGCCCCAAATTAATAAATTATTAGAAAATCATGTTGGACTATCATATGATACAATATTATTTGGAACAACAATGAGAACACAGAGTCCGATATCAGCTAACAATAATAAACTTTTATTAATTCTAACAGGGGTCGCCATTCAGCAAATTACTCAGAATTGGAAAGATTACACTAAATTAAATTACACTTTCTGGTGGAATTCAATTTGTCATATATATAAAATGGAAAAAGTAATGGCATTACAACAAGGTTATATTAAAAAATTTAATAAAATATGGGGACCATTGACAAATTATTCTACTGATCAGATATCATAACACATGTATAGAACATATAGAGGGGGTAGGGAAGGGAAAAATATTGTAATAATAATATGATATAAAATTTTGATAAAGGGTTTCTTTAATTTACAATGTAAGAACATTTATTGATAATTTCAAGTGTTTCTTCATAATTGAATGTAATACATGTATTTCACTTGATGTAAGAATTTAAAAAGAATAAAAATTATTTACAAAAAAAAAAAAAAAAGAGAGGGGATGTGTTTTGATATCTAGATAAATTTTTTGAATAGCAGGGTTTTGATTTCTTTTCAAAATGATTTTGAAGTCGGTCGTTGTTGTCAGCATGTTGGAGATGGGGTGGCCAAGGTTTGCTGCTGGCGTCGCTAGTAGGTTGTCATACATCTTCTTGCGCTGAGTACCTTTGAATGGGGGGGTAGGTAAATGGGGTCTGAGTTCTCCTTTTCTATTAATCATAGTGCTGTTTTGAATATTAGATGTTTCATGTCATATTTTTAGTATATTATATTTCATTTGAATTTCAATGCTGTCAAAAGCATATTTTTGAAACTTTCATGTTAGTCTTAAGTTTCAATTTACCGATTTTGACTTTACCTCATTCCTTGTATTTGTTTATATTTAGTCTTTTTTCTAGAGGCAGTCCCCATTATACAAACATCTGCCTTGCATCAGACTTGTACTTATAATGGAGGGTCTGCCTCAATGCATCTCTCCTTTCCTCCTGAGTTCCAAAGCGTTCCTTTCTCCTGCCATTCAGTGCCCCAAGTATGTGCCTCCCTCTGGCGGATGTTTACCTTCTGGCTGGCTCCCTCCTTCCAGCCGCAGTCGTTTCTCTGCCCAAAGCCACAGGTGCATGTCCTGCGGCTGAGCCGAAACCTTCCTTCTGATGTGATAGGAGCTTCCTCTGATATCAGAGGGAAGGATTTTGGCGTAGTCGCTGCCTGTGGCTTTGTGCAGAGAAACGACTACAGCTGGAAGGAGAAGGGAATCGGCCAGAAGAAGGTAAACACCTGTCGGAGGGAAGCACGTACTTGAGGCACAGAATGGAGGAAGGGAGCACAAACTTTGGACAAAGGATGGAAGGAAAGAGGGAAGGGGCATAAACTTGGGATACAGAATGGAGGGAGGGAGGGGAGCATGAGCCATAGATGGAAGAATGGAGAGAGGGAGGGAAAGATGGTGCACATGGGGAGGTGAAGAGAGAGGAGAATAGTTGGGCATAGGGAGGAAGAGAAAAATTGGACATGATGGTGAAAGAGGCGTGAGGTAGAGATGCATGGGGAAGAGAGATGTTGGATGTGGTGGTGGAGAAGGAACAGTGGGATAGATGGAAAGGAATGTAAGAGGGACCTCGAGGTGGAGAATGGAAGAATACTAGGATCCAAGTTGCATACAAATTCAACTTAACAGTTTAAAAAACTGAACCCGTTCTTAACCTGGGAACTACCTGTATTGTTATACTATTGACAAAATTGTAAAATTTTATGTTGAATTATACCTGCTGTACACTTCCTTTAGTGAATCTCTCTTAAAGGTGGTTAATAAATCCTAATAAATAAATAAATCTAATACTGAATGCCATTTGGAAAGATATTGTTGGAACAAATATTGGATGTGTTCCTGAAGACTTGGTAGGATTTTATTGAAATACTTTTTTCCTTTTACAAAATTAGGGTAAATTATAAGCTTTTAAAACTCTTGAGCAATTCCTTTTCAGATTGGTGTGTTTTAATTGACAGTATTGATGCTGACTATAATCTAATTTTGGATTATCTATTTAGGTTCAATGCTGGATATAATAAAACACATTGTTGGTAGAGGAGAGCACAAAAATGGAGTCCTTGAGGAAGCAATAATAGCAACTATTCTTAAAGAAGTCTTGGAAGGCTTAGATTATTTGCATCGCAATGGACAGATTCACAGGTATGTTTCCACTGTAAACATGTAGCTATATTTTGTGATAATCATTTAATCACCCAGAAACAGGAAGAAACCCCATATATAAAACACAGGAAAAGGTTTTTTTTAATGTGCTTAAGGCATTTTTCCCATGGACTCAATGAGGAAAACACTCACATAATTCAGGGTCTTGGAAAGCAACTGAAGCAGAATTTCTGCTTTAGTTTTAGAGATTTTATTGGAAGTTGCATCATAGCTTTGTGTAGTTATAAGCTGAGGATGCAAGTTAATCATGTCAAGAATAAGAGGCCAGTGTAATAAAATGCATGGAGCACTAATCTTTCCAAATGGGACACTTTTGTGCCTAAGTAGAGGCTGGCTGAAATTTGCAGATCAGATTTGGCCAGAGCTGAAGCCAAAACCAGAAATATGGTGCCTACCCCTCTTGTCTTCCCCCCCCCAACACACACACACACACTTCTTAAAACAAAGGGCTCTAGCACTGCATGAATACCATTGCAATGGATTTCTTGCATTACTTTGCGTTTATCATACCAGTTTTGCTGTTCAGCATTGCCTGACATAGCACCAGGCTTGTCTGTTCTCCAGTCCCTCACTGCCAAATAACTTGCCTGCTCTGCATGGACTTGCTGGTTCGAAAACCAAAACAAAAACTGCAGACCATTTGCAAGATGCAGGCACTGTTTATTACAATATTAATGCAGTATGGTGAATATACCACCTTATTACCAACCAAGGGACCCAACACGGTCCGTGTTTAGGACAACACCTTCCTCAGGGGTCTGTGGTGGATAAGGTATATACAGACTGCAATGAACGAATCAAACAAGTGCCGTTCCGGCTCCAAAATTCAGTGCAGGACTGCGTCGCTATCGCACGAAAAAAAAAGGAACGGCACTTGTTTGATTCGTTCATTGCAGTCTGTATATACCTTATCCACCACGGACCCCTGAGGAAGGTGTTGTCCGAAACACGGACCCTGTTGGGTCGCCTGGTTGGTAATAAGGTGGTATATTCACCATACTGCATTAATATTGTAATAAACAGTGCCTGCATCTTGCACATGGTCTGCAGTTTTTGTTTTGGTTTTCGATTGCTGTTTGTTTACTGCAGACTCTGTTGGATATTTTTTTGTGTGTGCTTCATGGACTTGCTGGTTCTCCATTGACTTTGCTAACAAAGGTTTGCCAGAATTGACATTCAAGGACAATGTCGAGGCTGGTTTTATCTACATTGATGGGCTCCAGTGTGCTGAGGCCTTCCCTGTGTATTCTTCAGTGACAGCAGTGGGCAAGCATTCTACCTATACTGAGATGACTTGACACCTTGGATCTTTAGCATCATGTTGCTGGCACTGTCACTCGAGAGCCAGAAGGCCTTGAGTATGCGCAGATGCTCAAGGCCCAGCCCAGGCAAGAGGTGGTATCTTCCTTCACTGGCACCGGCACGCAGCACTAACTCAGAGGGCATGCCGATACCAGATGGGGTAAGGGGCTTGTTTGGACAGGCGGGGGATGCCGCTTCCAGCATGGGGGTGCAATGCTGGTTCTCTGGGGGGGGGCGTTCGGGCGGGAGGGAGCGGTGTCATTTTGAGTGGGGAGGTGTGATGCCGGTTCGAGTGGGGGTGGCATTTGTGTGGGGGAGCGATGCTGGTTCGAGGGGGTGGGTGGAACAGCGCCGGTGGCCTCGTGGGGGGGGGGGGGAGATGGAACCAATCAAGCGAGTTTCCCTTACTTGCTATGGGGAAACTCACTTTGATATATGAGCAATTTGGTTTACGAGCATGCTTCTGGAACGAATTATGCTCGTAAACCAAGGTTCCACTTAACACTTAACTAAATACCATCCTCCTCCCTGGACTCTGATTCATTCTCTCTCTCCCCCTCTTGCCTTACTGGGTTAGCTGTGGCAATGGTAGCAGGAAAGAGTGCTACTGCTAGCTTTGCTGGTCCTGCCCCCTCCTAATGTTCTGTGGTGGAGGTGTGGGGCCCAAAGCACTATCGAATATGCAGGTGGAATCCTATGTGTCTCTTCTGATGTTTACTGCTGATACCTTTGTTTCAGACTTGGGAAGGAGTGGTGAGGTCATTGTTGGGGTTAGGGAGATATTGCATACCCACTACTGATGTCTCGTTTGTTGTTTTTTAAAATTTTTTGGCATATACGTATTATATGTTTTGTGTTAACCTATGTCTTTCAGAAGCAACCTTCATTGTCACTTCAAAATCTGCATGAGAACCAGAAATTTCCAGCCTCTAATTTTTTTTGTTCTGTATAACAAATTTTCACAATTCAGAATTTGAGTTTAGGTGCAATAAATAAATCAGATAAATATCAAGAGTCCTTTATATGGATATATTCAGTCAGTGTTTAGATTGGTATTTAGACAGTCTTGTCAATCTGAGGTGCACATTTTTTTTCCAGTCATTTCATATTCAAAACAAGCTACAGTCAAATCTCGGTTTACGAGTGCACCGGTTTCTGAGTGCTTTGCAAGACGAGCAAAACATTCACAAAATCTGTGTCTTGGAAACCGAGTTTGACTCGATTTACAAGTGCCATCCCCCGCAATCCGGCATCCCCATCCCCCGCTTGCATCGTCCCCCCCCCTCTGCAATCCTACATCCCCCCCCCCGAGCACCGAAACGAAATCTCTTACCCCGATTGGGCACCAGCACCAACGCATAGGACATGCCGGTGCTGGTGCCCGAAGATCCTCCCTCTTCTGGGCTGGGCGGTGCGTCTGAGATCCTCCCTCTTGCCTGTGTTGGGCTAGACTGGGCCTTGAGCATTTGCGCATGCTCAAGGCCTTCTGGTCTCGCTCTCTCTGAGATTCTCAGATTCAGAATCTCGGAGAGAGCGAGACCAGAAGGCCTTGAGCATGCACAAGGCCCAGTCCAGCCCAGCACAGGCAAGAGGGAGGATCTCCGACGCACCGCCCAGCCCAGAAGAGGGAGGATCTTCGGGCACCGGCATGTCCTATGCGTTGGTGCCGGTGCCCAATCAGGGTAAGGGATTTCGTTTCGGTGCTCGGGGGGATGTAGAATCACGGGGGAGGGGGGGCGACATGAGCGGGGGGGAGGATGCTGGTTCACAGGGGGGGATGCCGGATCGCGGGAGGGGGGTATGGAGCAGCATCGGTGGCCTCAAGGGGGGGGAATGGAGCAGCGCCAATAGCCTGGGGGGGAGGGGAGGAGGAGGTGGAACAGATCAAAGCGAGTTTCCCTTACTTCCTATGGGGAAACTCGCTTTGATATACGAGCAATTTGGTTTACAAGCATACTTCTGGAACAAATTATGCTCATAAACCAAGGTTCCATTGTGTTTCTATTACTTAAACAGTACCCTGAGTCTCATTTTTTCATTCCTTCTGCCAGTCTGTGTAAATATTTTAGGATCACTATAAATTTATCCACTGACATCAAGATTTTAATCCTTTTTTTTTTTTCTGTACACAGGGATTTAAAAGCTGGCAATATTCTTTTGGGAGAAGATGGATCAGTTCAAATAGCAGGTAACAAAATGTGAATAGTAGCTTTTGGTTTCACTTGGTTTATTGAACTGTTTTCCAATCTGAATATTCCAAGGTCCCTCTCTAGAATTTGCAGAACACCTCAAATTTACCTCTTTGATAGCAAAGAGAATGCTTCCTATGTACTGTTTCTATTTTGTCTCATCTGCAGCTCCCAGCACATGCACTGCCAATTCCCTAGCTTGGTCACTTCCTTTATGCCTGTTTTCCAGCTCTTCTCTTATCAAGAGTGCTACACATTAGGGTGGTCCATAGGACTGTGGCAAAAATCTTTATTGGAACATGTCTGAATATGTTCTACCTCATGTAGCATATAGTAACAAGGTAAATGAATGGATAGATATGGATAAAATCTGAAGTTGTTTGGGACAAATTTAGAGGCAGCATAATCTTATGTGGGTGATGTCATCCATGGAACCAGGTACAGATGCAAATGTGTACTGTCGCTTTAAGACTGAAATCTCAAGACCACCCATATAGCGCATGCACTGGTGCCTTCCCGCCTGACATCAGCTCTCAGGACCATCATTTCTCGGTTTTCCTTGGAACTGAGAAACTTTGTTTGCGGTGGTATGCAGATCTGGTTTGTGCTCCATGTAAAACTTAGATTTTGGTTTTTTTTTTTGTGCCTTCCCATACTTCCCCCCCCCCCCCCCCACACACACACACTTACTTTTCTTTATAATTTAATATTATGTTTTATCCTTCCTCTGGTTAAATTTTTTATTTAACTCTTGGCTCATTTTGGCCTGTTTCAGACTGGGTATATTAAGTATTTTTCAGCTTGCAATCCACTCAACCACCCCAGGCCATTAAGTCCTTTGATTTTGCATTGGATGTGTTCCCCTTGATGTCCATGGCTTCAAGAGGGGCACCTGGTCCAGTATGACTACTGAGCTACAGAACAGGTGTATCCAGTGCCTCAGTCCCGAACACCACTCTAATTCTTGCCTGTGCTGTTCTAAAGTACAGAAGTTGCTCAGGGTAAGACAGCTACAATTTGAAAAGCTCTTTGGATCAATTGGAGATGCTTGCAGATTGTTGCTAATGTCCAGAGGTAAGCCTCGACATCAGTACCAGTACCAAGAACATCAACACTGCACTCTTCCTTCTTATCGATGTTGTCTCCATCTGGAGATTCATGTAAAAAGGCTAAGATGCACAAACACCCTTTCCCCTCCAGGCATGCATTGGCGACTTCTCAAGCATCCACTCCAGTGCACTCAAAGCATCAGTGTACTGAGACAAGATTGCAACCATTTCTGCAGCTGGTATCTCCTCTGAGGTGTGCCTCTGCATCGAGGTCATAAAAGCCTCGACAGTAGACTCAACCCGCACTTTCTGTACTGCATGCAACATCAGTACCAACACCTTCTTTGCAAGACCAGATAAGAGAATTGGTACAGAGGGAATTAGCTAGGATGCAGCAGAAGCAAATGATGAAAGTACCTGCTCTAAAGCATCCACTCTCAACCCAGTCTGAGCAACGCTCAAGGTAACATTCAAGGATTGATCTTGGGTCTCCACACCGTTGACGCTAGATGTCCAACATACCAACATCTTCAAGGGAATCCATAGAGTGTGGTGAAAGAAGGGAGAGTATCTCAGAAACCAGCTTGGTAATTGGTAAATGAAACTCAGCCAAGACTTATGTTCAAATATATTTTATTGAGCTCAGCAAAAACAACAACAGGGTAACGAAACAAAGTACAAGCAAGCTCAAGTTTTTAGAATACAGAACATGGTTTCACGTTTCAATTATTGATCCTTCTATCCTTCTTCCTATTTTAAAGACTATTTAGAGGTGGCCCCCTTTCAGCGGCTGTATCGTTCTCTTTGGGAGGCAGCCTTGGAGGGGGTTTCCTCCATGTGAAGTCATGGCCAATGCAGAGGTCATAGACATCATTGGGGTCTCTGAAACATGGTGGAATGAAGAAAATAAATGGGATACAGCACTGCCAGGGTACAAGCTCTATCGCCAAGACAGGTCAGGACAGAAAGGAGGAGGAATAGCCCTATACATAAAAGAAAGCATACACTCAACTAGAGTGGACACAGCAGAGACGACCAACAAGCTGGAATCGCTATGGGTTAAAATACCGGGAAGGAAAGGGCCTGAAATAAAGATGGGTCTATACTATCGTCCACCTGGGCAAACAAAGATATCGATGAAGAAATGGAAGCTGAGATGAAGCAAGAATGCAAAAATGGTAACACGGTTATTATGGGAGACTTCAACTATCCCAGGATAGACTAGAATCTTGGAAGCTCAAAATGCGCTAGGGAGACAGGATTCCTGGAGAATACACAGGATTGCTTCATGGAGCAACTTGTCAGAGAACCAACGAGAGGGCACGCCACTCTGGATCTAATCCTAAATGGGTTAAGAGGACCTGCAAAGGAAATGAAAGTAGTGGGACCGTTGGGAAACAGCGATCATAATATGATTAACTTCAAGATTGAAGTAGAGATACCGAAAAGAAAGATAACCATAGTGACAACTTTCAACTTCAAGAAAGGAAACTACAAAGCGATGAGGGGAATGCTAAGGAAGAAACTTAGGAACACTTCCAAGAAATGGCAGACGGTAGAGCAAGCCTAGTCTTTTTTTCAAGGACACAGTGAGCGAGGCACAAAATCTATATATCCCAGATTCAGAAAGGGGTGCAAAAAGAGTCGAACAAAAGATCCGACGTGGATAACTAAAATAGTGAAGGAAGCGATAGGCAATAAGAATTCTTTCAGGAAATGGAAAAAGGACAAAACTGAGGAGACCTGGAAAGAGTACAGGAAGTATCAAAAAGAATGTCACCGTGTGGTTCAAAAAGTCAAAAGAGAATGAAGAGAGGCTAGCCAGGGAAGCACAAAATTTCAAACCGTTCTTCAGATATATTAAAGGGAAGTAGCCGACTAGGGAGGAGGTGGGACCATTGGACGACGGAGACAGGAAGAGAGTGGTGAAGGAGGAGAAAGAAGTGCAAAAAGACTTAACATGTTCTTTTCATCTGTATTTACAGAAGAGGACACATCCAACATACCTCAACCTGAGCAAATCTTCAATGGAGACCAAGCAGAAAAATTAACAACCATGGAGGTAAGCCTTGAAGACGTATGCAGGCAGATAGAAAAATTAAAAACTGACAGGTCCGGATGGTATTCACTCAAGGGTTCTGAAAGAACTAAAAGAGGAAATAGCAGAACTACTGCAGCAAATTTGCAATCTATCCCTGAAAACAGGCATGATCCCGGAGCATTGGAAGATAGCCAATGTTACGCCCATCTTTAAAAAGGGATCAAGAGGTGACCCGGGAAACTACAGACCGGTGAGTCTGACCTCGGTTCCAGGGAAAATGGCGGAAGCACTGATAAAAGACAACATCGATGAGCATTTTGAAAGGAATAAACTTCTGATAACCAGACAACATGGATTCTGCAAGGGGAGATCGTACTTAACGAACTTATTGCACTTCTTCGAAGTAATTAACAAACGGATGGACAAAGGAAACCCCATAGACATCGTATATCTAGATTTCCAAAAAGCCTTTGATAAGGTACCCCATGAACGCCTACTTCAGAAACTGAAGAACCATAGGGTGGAAGGAGATGTACATAGATGGATCAGAAATTGGTTGGCGGGTAGGAAATAGAGGGTAGGAGTGAAGGGCCACTACTTGGACTGGAGGAGGGTCACGAGTGGTGTTCCGCAGGGGTTGGTGCTCGGACCGCTGCTATTCAATATATTTATAAATGATCTAGAAACAGGGACGAAGTGCGAGGAGATAAAGTTCGCAGACGACACCAAACTATTTAGTGGGGCTCGAACTAAAGAGGACTGCGAAGAATTACAAAGGGACTTGAACAAACTAAGGGAATGGGCGACGAGATGGCAGATGAAGTTCAATGTGGAGAAATGTAAAGTATTACATGTAGGAAGCAGAAACTTGAGGAACAACTATACAATGGGAGGGATGTTATTGAATGAGAGTACCCAAGAAAGGGACTTAGGGATAATGGTGGACATGACAATGAAGCCGATGGCACAGTGCGCAGCGGCTGCTAAGAGAGAGAATGGAATGCTAGGTATAATCAAGAAGGATATTACAACCAAAAACAGCTTCTATCAGTGCTGAAGAAATAGTCCTGAGTCTGTAGCAATTGATTTTTGTAGACCAGAATACACTAGGTCAGATGAGTAATATGAGGGTGAATCAAAAATTAAAGGCAATTGTTAAATTACACGATAACCAGAGCAGAGCTAGCAAAATGCAACATATGTACTCGTATATCGCCTGTTTAATGGTTTGTCCACGCACGGTGCAGTGCTCGGCCTTTAGTGGTGTGGCAGTCACGAGGTCAGAAACATGAATGCTCCATCGCAAGATTGCAACGTTGAAGAACAACACATAGTAGTGCCCTCCTCTAAAAAAAAAATCATGTTTAACCTTCTTTTGGAGCAAACAGAGAGTACTTACCATATAAAAGTGGACAAACAGAACAAAGGAAAAAGGCAAGAGAGATGTCCTAATCAACCAATATGTAACCTATATTCATGAAAAAAGTTCCAACAAAGATCCAAGGTTCAGCATCAAAAGATGCCTTCTTCAGGGGACATTGAGTGAAAGATTCTCAAAGCGAAAGAGAGAAGTGTAGTCAGAGCTTAGGGGTTGGAAGCATCAGAATAGAGAATGACACGGTGGATGTTACCCACGGCTAGCTGTGAGTAGCTGCGGGTAACCTGCCAAAATGGTGGAGGGGGGGAAGGTGCTCACCACAGGTACGAGGACTAGGCCATCCACCGCCCCGTGGAGCGGTGAATGGCCTTGTCCCCACAGTTAAGGGAGGGAACGCGCGTGGTCCTTCCTACCTACCCACCCGAATCTATCTATCTCCCTCCCTCCCCTTTACCTTTGCGGCACTTTAAGGTTTCAGTCTTGTTGAAAGTCGCCGGCGTGTACGTCAGCTTCTCCTCTGATGCAACTTCCGGTTGCGAACACTCCGGCGTTTTTGCTATATGCAGTTTGCAAGTGGTGGCATTTTTGCAGCGTGAATTGTGATGCTTAACTGATCATTGGATTTTTTTGATTCATACACAGACCTGGGAGACTCCTGAGGCAGACCATTTGGGCCGAAACATGCGCATGTCGAGTCGATGTATGTTGTATTAAATGAATAAAGGATTTCATGGAATACTTAGTTCACCAGTCTTTTTTTGGACTTATCCACTCCTTCGTGTCTGAGGATTCTCTACGTCAGAACACTTCTCACTTTTGCAGATACCTCTGATGATGAAGTAAAGGAAGTGAAGCTCACCAAGCTTTGGGACCAGCCAAAAGCATTTCTGCAAAAATGCAGAAGCTAGTTGAATGATACAACAAATATGTTGTAGTTGAAAGATACAACAAATATGTCGTCTTGCATGGGGACTATATGGAAAAATAATATGTTCAGTTGCTCACAGTTACTTCTATTAAAGCTGTTAAATGTAATGTGCCTTTACTTTTTGATTTACCCTCATAATGAGCAGGCTAGTAAGAAGCAGTGTATTCTTTCTAGTAGGACTAGGGGACACTTCATGAACTTGACCAGTATATTTTAGAATGAATTCAAGAAATGGGAAACCGTTAATATGAAGAACCCTATCAGGTTTCTGAAATTTAAAGATCATATTTTTGGGGCCAAGTTATCCTTGTTTGTATTTTCTCTAATTTAATTACAAAATACCACCATCAAGTTATTAGGGTGCAAGAATAAGTTTGACTGTGTAACCCCTCTTTTTTTTTTTTAACAATATCATTGGTTACTGGTTAGCTCTAGAATACAATTTAAAATATTAATACTTACTCACAAAGCATTTCATAACATGGTATCTACTTACCTGAACTCATTGACTATCCATTACACTCCAGGGCGTACATTAAGATCCAATGTTATTCACTTTTCTTTGGCGCCTAGTCTTTGGAATCATTTTCCCAATCATATTCAGTCTGAAGTAAATCTTAAAGCCTTCAAGACATTGTTAGACATTTTTTTTCAACTAGCTTTCAGATCTGACTCTCTTCCAATTGATTACATTTGTTAATTGAGAGTTTTATCAAGCATCCCTTATATAGCTAGACATAACTGGTTTTTATAACAGGACAAGCAGGCAGCACATTCTCTACATGTGGGTGATGTCGCCGACGGAGCCCCTTAGCAGATGTTTTCGCAAGCAGACTTGCTTGAAGACCTTCAAGCTTACGATTGGCCCGTGCATGCGTGCGTGCCCCTCCCACCCGGTCTAGGGCATGTGTCTCCTCAGCGTGTCCTCGGTTCTCTGTTTTCCACAGAGCCAGAAGCACTGTTCCCTTGCTTCGCGCGATATCATTGTCCCTCTTGCACCGTGGCTTGTTTGGTTAGTTTCTTTTGAGTCGCTGTGCTCGCGTCTGTTTTTTTTTCTTTTTATTTGTTTTTCGGTTCGTACATTTTTGACTGGGTTCCCGGTCTTACTCTGGCCACCTGGCCTCGCGGGGCTGCGGCCGTCTTTTTTCTTATGTCCCGGCCTTGTTCCAGGTTTAAAAACTGTACTAAGTGCAACCGGTTATCTCCATCACTGACCCTCATCGATGGTGTATGAAGTGCCTGGATGCAGAGCACCGCACTGAGATGTGCCCCTGTTGTATGACTTTGCAACCGCGGGCTCTTCATCGGAGGGTGGCCGAGATTCTCCAACTCTTTGGCTCCATGGATCTCGAGCTCGGCCTCAGCGCCCTCGTTGGGTGCTTCGGCCTTGAAGTTTCCGTCGGCCTCGGCCCCTCCTGTTACTCCGGCCTCGGGTAAGTCTCCTCTTTCCTCCTCAGGTGTACCGGCAAAGAAGCCTACCTCAGAGTCTCATGTCAGTGCCGCCTCGTCGGCATCTTCGAGACATCACTCTAAGCGTGCCTCCTCACATAGGGAATACTCTTCCTCGAGGTCGCCTCCGAAGGAGCACACTGCTGCACCTAAGACCCAACCACCTTTGGTCTCGGTGCCTATGTTCGAGGACATGCTTAAGGCTATTCTTACCACGCAGCTTTCCTCGGTGGTGAGCCA
The DNA here is from genome assembly GCF_902459505.1 of Geotrypetes seraphini. Lineage (NCBI taxonomy): Eukaryota > Metazoa > Chordata > Amphibia > Gymnophiona > Dermophiidae > Geotrypetes > Geotrypetes seraphini. Next base: position 205,421,125 of record NC_047088.1, read on the forward strand.
ACTGGTCCCAATTTCGACGCCTCTGACCTCAGTCTCGAGCCAATCTCGGTCTGACCAGCCTGAGCGTCCCCTCGTTTCTCAAGGCCCTGCCCGCAAGACTCGCCTGGTTCCCTCGAGCTATTCTTCATCCCCCGAGTCACCTGTAACTTTTTGGGGATCCAGACCAGGGGGTCGTTTTTTCCCCGCTACTTTATCAAGGTTTGCTCTTCCTAAAAAAGCCCCGGGCTTCTCCGCCCTGTCGAGGCAGGTCTCCCACCGCGAAACCTTCTAGACACACGCTTGTCCTCGAGTTAGACTCGGGGTTGTATTCCCCATCGAGGCAGCTACCAGTCTCTAAGGGGCCTTCTTCGAAACCGGTGGAGGACTTTTCCTTTACCCGGTTTTCCCCGAGGCTTCTCCAGTTACTTCCTCGGTCCCCGGGGTCTTCCCCGGCTCACCTAGCACGGGGTCATTCCTCGATGCCCCCCTGACATTTTAGTAGAGCCTCTTCAGTCTCCCATTCGCAGGACTCCCAAGGCTCTGGCTTACTATTTGAGGGAAATTTCTCCCTTTTGGCTGCCCCCAGATCTCGCTCGGGGTCTCCTCAGAGGATGAGTCTTCTTCTCGAAACTCCTCCTTTACTCGTTTCATCATCTGACATGGGTAAGGCCTTGAAACTGGATCTCCAGTCTGAGTCCCATTATACCCAGGAATATCTGGAGGAGATGGGTGTTGATCATCCGCCCCGTGAGGCGTTGTGCTTGCGATTGCACCAGGTTCTCCGGCAAACCTTTCTCTAGAACCTGAAGACCCCCCTATGCGGTCATGGCCATTCCCTCCAAGTTGGAGTCCCATAACCAGACTATTCCGGTTAAGGGGTTTGAGAGTTCTCAGCTTTCTCATCAGTCCTTGGTGGTTGAGTCTTCCTTGAAGAAGTCCAACCCCTCTAAGGTTTATGCTGCCGTCCCTCCGGGCCGAGAGGGCCGTACGATGGACAGGTTTGGTCGCCGTCTTTACCAAAACTCAATGATGACGAATCGTGTCCTCAACTATAACTTTCTCTTCACATCCTACCTCCGGTTCTGTGTGGACACCCTCCGCTCGTTCCGGGAGGACGTTCTGGATTCTCGGGGTCGGGAGTTTCGCCTCCTCGAGGAAACCCTCTCCCAGCTCTGCCTCTATATGTTCCAGGCGGCCTAAGACGCCTTCGAGTTGTCCTCGAGGGTCACGGCCTTTGCGGACGCCATGTGTCGCCTCGCTTGGCTCTGCCTTGTGGATATGGATCCGAATCTACAGGATCGTCTTGCCAATCTCCTGTGTATGGGTCATGAGCTCTTCGATGAGTATCGAAGCGGCCACCAAGCGCCTATCTGACCACGAACGGTCCTTTGCCTCTCTGGTGAAACTTAAACCGAAGGCCCCCCCGGCTCGGCAATACAAAATTCCTTTCCGGAGGTATCCACAGAAATCTACTCCTGCGTTCTCTCGGCCTCCCCTGAAACGGCCTCAATAACAGCAGCAACATCAAACTAAGGCCTAGCCGCCAGCTCCGGCGAAGACTGGGCCATCTTTTTGACAATTCCGGTCCGAGCCTTCGGGCTTCCTTCCTTATGGAGCCTTCCTCCTCCCCATCGGGGGTCGTCTCCATTATTTCTATGCCCAGTGGGAAAGTCTTACCACCGACAGTTGGGTGCTTTCTATCATCCGGGAGGGGTACTCCCTTCACATCAGTCAAGTACCCCCGTACCTACTTCCAAGAGAGTTTCCTTCTGCTCGGTCTCAGCTGCCTCTCCTTTTGCAGGAAGCTCAGGCCCTTCTTCGCCTTCGGGCGGTCGAGGAGGTTCCCCTGGACCAATGGAACTGGATTTTATTCCTGGTACTTTCTGGTACCCAAGAGGACGGGGGATCTGCGTCCAATCCAGGATTTCTGCGCTCTGAACAAGTTTCTGGTCAGGGAACGGTTCAGAATGCTCACCCTTCCTACTTTGTACCCCCTCTTGGACGAGGGGGACTGGCTGTGCTCGCTGGACCTCAAGGAGGCGTACACGCACATTCCGATACACCCGGCCTCTCACCGGTATCTGAGATTTCGGGTGGGGGATCTCCATCTCCCAGTATTGTGTTCTTCCCTTTGATCGGGACCCTGTCTCTCGACACATTCGTGACTCCTTTGTTGAGGCAGTCTCTCCGTTGGTGGATGCTCTCTTCCAATCTTTCCAGAGGTTTTCTGTTTCATGCTCCTCCTCCGCAGAAGGTCCTGACTACGGACTCATCAGCCTACGCTTGGGGGGCTCATCTGGACGGTCTTCGCACTCAGGGTCTTTGGTCCAGTGCTGACCGACTTTGTCACATCAATCTGCTGGAGCTTCGAGCGATCTTCCTCACCCTGAAGGCCTTTTGTCACCTGCTTTTTTGACCGAGTGATGCTGGTCCACAAGGACAACCAGGTCGCCATATATTATATCAACAAACAGGGGGGAACGGGGTCCCGGTCCCTGTGCTAGGAGGCGATGCTGCTCTGGGATTGGGCCACATATTCCTTCGAGCGGTGTACATTCAGGGCCAACACAATTGTTTGACGGACAAGTTGAGTTGTCTTCTGCAGCCTCACGAATGGTCCATCCATTCCTTGATCCATTCCTTGATCCATTCCTTGATGGTCCATCCATCAGGTATTTGCTCATTGGGGGACTCCGGACGTCGATCTATTCACGTCCCCCCACAATCACAAGTTAACCCGCTTCTGCTCCAGGGTCTACACCTCACTCAGACTCGAGGTGGATGCTTTCCTGCTGGATTGGACGAACCTGTTTCTGTATGCGTTCCCTCCATTCCCTCTGATTCTGAAGACTCTCGTCAGGCTCAAGTCCACAAGTGCTACCATGATCCTGATAGCTTCTCGGTGGCCCCGACAGCCGTGGTTGTCCGTTCTGTTGCAACTCAGTTCCAGGGAGCCTCTTCTTCTGCCTGTTTTTCCTTCTCTGCTTATGCAGAGTCGAGGTTCTCTACTTCATCCCAACCTTCAGTCTCTGCACTTAACAGCTTGGTTCCTCGAGACTTAATGCCCTCGTTCCAGTTCTCACAGCCTGTGCTGGACGTTCTGGAGGCTTCTCGGAAGGAGTCCACTCGCCAATGTTACCATCAGAAGTGGACCTGTTTCTTTTCCTGGTGTGCTACTCGACAGCAGGAGCCATTGTCTGCCTCCTTATCTGCTGTCCTTGACTATCTGTTACACTTGTCTGGCGCTGGACTCTAGTCCTCCTTGGTTCGAGTCCACCTTAATGCCATTGCTGCTTTTCATCAGCCGACTGACGAGAAGCCTAACTCTGTTCATCCTGTGGTTTCCCGCTTCATGAAAGGCCTTTTCCACGTTCATCCACCCCTTAAATCTCCTCCTGTGGTTTGGGATCTTAACATGGTCCTTGCTCGCTTAATGAAACCCCCATTCGAGCCGCTAGCACGGGCTCACTTGTAGTATCTTACTTGGAAGGTTGTGTTTCTTATTGCTCTCACTTCTGCCCGTCGGGTCAGTGAGCTTCAAGCCTTGGCGGCGCACCGCTCCTCAAGTAGAAGGCCAGCGCATGCTTACAATCAAGAGAATGCAGAGCCACCTCTCCAGAGTGAGAATGGGGCTTCGGAAAAAACACAGGGAGAACAATGGATTGATTGATGTGAAACTCAGAAACAACCTTAGGCAAGAACTTAGGATGGGTACAGAGAACCACCTTATCATGATGGAAGACAGTGAAAGGAGGGTCCGCCGCCAAGGCTTGAAGCTCACTGACCCGACGGGCAGAAGTGAGAGCAATAAGAAACACAACCTTCCAAGTTCTCATTGTACTGCTCCCCAGCTGTTCATCTCTTTCGATCCTAATTGCTTGGGTCGGTCTGTTTATAAGCGGACCATTTCTAACTGGTTGGCCACTTGTATCTCTTTGTTACGCTCAGGCTGGTCTCTCCCTCCCAGGTCGAGTCACTGGCCACAAGGTCAGAGTGATGGCTGAGTCTGTTGCTTTCCTCCGCTCGACTTCACTTGAGGAAATCTGTAAGGCTGCCACTTGGTCCTCGATTCATACGTTTACCTCGCACTACTGTCTGGATACTTTCTCCAGACGTGATGGCTATTTTGGCCAGTCCGTTTTGCAAAATCTGTTCTCCTAAATTGCCAACTTTCCCTCCATCCCATTTTGGTTAGCTTGGAGGTCTCCCACATGTAGAAAATATGCTGCCTGCTTGTCCTGGGATAAAGCACAGTTACTTACCGTAACAGGTGTTATCCAGGGACAGCAGGCAGATATTCTCGCAACCCATCCACCTCCCCGTGGTTGGCTTCTTTGCTAGCTATCTGAACTGAGGACACGCTGAGGAGAAGCATGCCCTAGACCGTGCGGGAGGGGCACACACGCATGCGCGGGCCAATCACAAGCTTGAAGGTCTTCAAGCAAGTATGCTTGCGAAAACGTCCGCTAGGGGGCTCCGTCGGTGACGTCACCCACATGTAGAGAATATCTGCCTGCTGTCCCTGGATAAGACCTGTTGCGGTAAGTAACTGTGCTTTTTTTTTTTTTTTTTAAGGGTACAATTGTGTTCTCCTATTAGCTCTGTCCTATTTTTTATGGTATTCTTTTCTCTGTTTTCATAGAATTTTTATTATGTAAGACCGCTGAGAACTGTTGTAAGATTTGGTGAGATATCAAATGTTAATAAACATAAACATCAGAATTTTGGGCAATAAATGTTTAAGCTTGTGTATGGTCAACTTGTTTTGTGGTGGCTTTTTGTGCAGTGGATAAGATTGAGAATTAATAGGGCAGTTCTATAATTGTCCTATAATTATGGCTCGTTGTGGAGGAAAAGCATAATGGTTAGTGCAGCACACTGAGATCCTGGTGAATTAGGTTCAACTCCGACTGAAACAGAAACTATTATCTCATCTTCTTTCTAAGAGATCCCATGTGCCTATCCCAGGCTTTCTTGAATTTAGACACAGTCTCCATCTCCACCACCTCTTCCGATAGACACTTTCACGCATCTACCAACCTTTCTGTAAAAATAGTATTTCCTTAGATTAATCTTGAGCCTATCGCCTCTTAACTTCATCCTATGCCCTCACATTCCAGAGCTTCCTTTCAAATGAAAGAGATTTGACTCATGTGCATTTATATCACGTATTTAAACGTCTCTATCATATCTCCCTCTCCCGCCTTTCCTCCAAAGTATGTCTTGCTTACTTTCAAATAACATGTAGTTCTTTTCTTTTTTTCCTTCCCTCCCTTGTGTTTTATAGGTTTGTCAAGTTTGTCAATAGTCCTCCAAGACTTAGCTTTTGTTATGCGTTGTATTGTTTCCTAAACTTTGTAATTGTAGTACTGTGTACATTGCTTAGAATTATGATTAAGCGATTAATCAAAATTTTATTAAACTTGACTTGAACTTGACATTGAGATCTTTAAGTCTGTCCCCATACTCCTTTTGAAGAAGACCATGCACCATTTTAGTAGCCTTCCTCTGGACCAACTCCATCCTTTTTTTATCTTTTTGAAAGTGCAGCCTCCAGAATTGTACACGATATTCTAAATGTGGTCTCAACAAAGTCTTATACAGGGGCCTCAATACCTCTTCTTTCCAACTGACCATACTTCTCCATTCTAGCTTTCGCAGTCACCTTTTCAACCTGTTTGGCCACCTTAAGATCATCACATACAATCGCACCCAAGTCCCGCTACTATCACTTGTGATCATAGGCAAGTCACTTAAACCTCTTTTGCCCCAGGTACAAAAACTTAAGATTGTGACCCACTAGGGACAGAGAAAGTATTTGTATATAGTTTATGCAGTGCTGCATATGTCTAGTATTGACATAGAAATTATTAGCATTTATGCACATAAGCATCCTAAACTCTCTTCTACAAGGGCACACTTAAGTGCTATAGCACCTAACTGCAAGAGGGGAAGGCAAACATATAGGTGGAGCATGAACAGGACATGGGCATGGCTCCCATTTAGTTTTCTGTAATTTGCATAAGTTTTGCACCCTTGCTGCATTTAGGTGCTCAGTTATATGGCAATTATAATTACAAACTCCTAAATGTAAGGAATGCGATTCAAATTTAGACTAGTATTTTGTAAAAATTTTATTGGGGGCACCCAACTATGAATGACCTGTTAAGATTTTGCCCCCTAATGTTTTCTTCTGGTGTATTTAAATCTTATTCTTAACTTTCAAGAAATCTTTCTTATCTTCCTTTTAAGACATCTTTCTTATCTTCTTCCTAGACTTTGGTGTTAGTTCTTTCTTAGCAACAGGAGGTGATGTTACTCGCAATAAAGTAAGAAAAACGTTTGTTGGTACACCTTGTTGGATGGCTCCTGAAGTTATGGAACAGGTATGTGTGTCTTGAATATACTTAATATTTTATGAAATACTGTGCCAGTGCACCTTATGAATTTTTTACCTAGATAAATGAGAACATTGGCTATTTAAATGGAACCAGTGTAGAATAAACATATTTAAAACAAACTTCTAACTAAAAGTGTCTGGGTAAGCAAAGGAGGGGAAAAACAAACAAGTAGATGTAAGAAATCTACCTGAACTGGAAATAGTTTTCAAGGGTGATGATGCAGAGGAATTGAAAGAAATCTCGGTGAATCTGGAAGATGTACTGAGCCAAATTGACAAGTTAAAATGTGATAAATTGCCAGGACCGGATGGAATACATCCCAGGGTATTAAAAGAGCTCAAAAATGAAATTGCTGACCTGCTGTTAGTGATCTGTAACCTGTCGCTAAAAACGTCTGTATTACCCAAAGATTGGAGGGTGGCCAATCTTACGCCGATTTTTAAAAAGGGCTCCAGGGGAGATCTGGGAAATTACAGACCGGTAAGCCTCACTTTGATGCCGGGCAAAATGGTAGAAATGATTATAAAAAAATAAAATTGTGGAACACGTAGACAAGCATGATTTAATGAGACGGAGTCAGCATAGGTTCAGCTGAGGGAGATCTTGCCTCACCAATTTTCTTGACTTCTTTGAAGGTATGAATGAACATGTGGCTAAAGGTGAGCAGGTTGATATAGTATATCTGGATTTTCAGAAAGTTTTTGATAGTTCCTCACGAGAGACTTCTGAGCAAATTTAAAGTGTCATGGGATAGGTGGCAAAATTCAGTTGTGGATTAGGAATTCATTATTGGATAGAAAACAGAGGGTAGGGTTAAATAGTCATTTTTCTCAAAGGAGAGTAAACAGTGGAGTGTTGCAGGGGTCTATACTGGGACTGGTGCTATTTAACTTATTTATAAATGATCTGGAAATTGGAACAACGAGTGAGGTGATTAAATTTGCAGATGACACTAAACTGTTCAAAGTTGTTAAAACGCATGTGGATTGTGAAAAATTGCAGGCGGACCTTAGGAAATTGGAAGACTGGGCGTCCAAATGGCAGATGAAATTTAATGTGGACAAATGCACAAAGTGATGCACATTGGGAAGAATAACCTGAATTACAGTTAACCGGATGATAGGGTCCACCTTGGGGATTAGTGTCCAAGAAAAGGATCTGTGTCATATCACAGACAATATGATGAAGTCTTCCGCCCAATGTGCGGCGGTGGCCAAAAAAGCAAACAGGATGCTAGGAATTATTTTTAAAAAGGATGGTTAACAAGACTAAGAATGTTATAATGCCCCTGTATTGCTCCATGGTGCGACCTTATCTGGTGTATTGCATTTAATTCTGGTCTTCTTATCTCAAGAAAGATATAGTGGCACTAGAAAAGGTTGAAAGAAGACCGACCAAGAGGGTAAAGGGGATGGAACTCCTCTCATATGAGGAAAGACTAAAACGGTTAGGGCTCTTCAGCTTGGAAAAGAGATGGCTCAAGGGACATATGATTGAAGGCTACAAAATTGTGAGTGGAGTAGAGCCGGTACAGTGGATCGATTTTTCACTCGGTCTAAAATGACAAAGACTAGGGGACACTCGATGAAGTTACAGGGAAATACTTTTAAAACCAATAGGAGGAAATATTTTTTCACTCAGAATAGTTAAGCTCTGGAACACATTGCTAGAGGTTGTGGTAAGAGCGGATAGCTTAGATGGTTTTAAGAAAGGTTTGAACAAGTTTCTGGAGGAAAAGTCCATAGTCTGTTATTGAGAAAGACATGGGGGAAGCCACTGCTTGCCCTGAATCGGTAGCATGGAGTATTGCTACACCTTGGGTTTTGGCCAGGTACTAGTGACCTGGATTGGCCACCGTGAGAACAGGCTACTGGGCTTGATGGACCATTGATCTGACCCAGTAAGGCTATTCTTAAGTAACAAGTAGATGCCTGGAAAGACTGATCTTCATTGAAGATTCATATGGTAAATATATGTGTGTTATTTAATACAAAAGTGCAGTGCGTCCCAAGAGGAAAGCGCTATACTGAAAAGAGTGTGGCAGCAGAGGCCATATGGAGACTAATCACAGTACTTATCTTGCCAAAAGCTTCTTAGCTGACAAATCACACAAAAGTTTAATCCAATAGTTGCTGGTTCTACTGGGTCCGGTGTCAGGAACAACTCCCTTCTTCAGGAACCATATGAGGTCACAGCTCAAACAGTCACTGTTTAGAAAAGGCTATTGCTGAGCAATGAGAGAAAAAACGTTGCTAATATACATATATAATATATACTGTGTATTTACCATATGAGTTTTTTCAAGTTGTGTTCCTTTGATTTATCACTTTAATAGCACACAATGCAGTGCCCTTTAATGGTGTGTTGGACCAAGATGGCATAACTCCAGTTCTTGTACAATTGCGTTCTATTCTTGGACAAGTGGGTTATGTATCTCATGTCATGAGACTGCTTGTAGAAGAAGCCTTGTTTATGTTTTTTCAGACCCTTTTCTCTTACCTCAGGACTGCCCTCAGGTTTCCAGTTGCTTTCTTACAAGCGAGACAGTAGGAGCTAGTCTTTTCTGCTTTCCAGATTCCCCAGGTTGTCCAGGGATGATTTACCATCCGAGGACAAGGATGACCAAGATGACTTAAAGATACCATTGCTTATGCTGGCTGGAACTACCATTGCGGGGGATGTAACAGCACTCGCAAATCTCCACAATCTGGATCTAGGAAAGTTTCCGAATCGGAGTGTGGGTGGAGGAGGGAGACCCCCACGATATGGAGATTCTTTAAACCCTCAGCTTTGGTTGGTCTAATTTTCGAGTCCCTTCGGGAGTTGAAATTGGATGATGGGCAGTCAGCAGTAACGGAATGCTCTCTTATGAGTAGCACAAAGCCACAGTCTTTGTCCTTTCCTTATATCCAGACATAGCAAAGATGCTCACTGGGATCACTGGGAGGTGCCAGAGGTTTGCAAGAGTCATGTCCAAGCTCTACCTGATGGCAGACGCATTTAATCAGCGTTTTGCATCCCTGAAAGTTGATTACCTGAAGGCACAGATCACCAAGGGTACTTCTCTCCCTAGTGATGGGGTTGTGCTAAAGGAAATTCAGGACTGTACAATTGATTTTGTTCTCAAATGGCTCTTTGACTCTTGCAGCTTCCTGAGAGAGATTTGCATATAATGGAAGTGAGAGGCATGCAAATCTGCACCATGCATATACATTAGGGCTATCCTGAAAACCCGATTGGCCTGGTGGTCCTCCAGGACAGGGTTGGGAACCACTGGTCTAGACGATCTCATGGCTAGTGTCCTTGCCTGACAGTAGCCCCGGTCCTCTTGAGGCCTGGGGCATTCTAGCTTTCGCTCCTTCAGACATTTCCATCAGTACCATGGAGGTTCCTCAGGTCAGAGATTCTATCAGTCAGCCAAACTTCTGCAGTCTATGGAGAGCCACCCCATGTCTACTCCTAAAAAGCAGTTCTGACGCCAGGCTTTCGACTGCTGCTCCGCAGATTGGGATATGTGTCTCGGCCTTCCTGACAGAATGGATGACTACCACCCACCTCTGATCGCTGGGTCTTGGATTTTCTTCGGGAAGGCTACAAACTCGAGTTCTATCGACCCTTGTTTCTGCGCACTGTTCCCTCCTTTCTTCTGAAAGTGGTCTCCAGTTTCTACATCAACCAGGAGGTCAGACTACCTACTTTTTCTCTGCGGTTCAAGAGAGTAGGACCGAGTGTTGCAGTCGCTGGATGTGTGCAGGCTCTTGTTGCGGTACTTGGCGGTCACAAATGAGTTTCGGGTTTCTGATTACCTGTTCGTCTTGGTGGGTCCTGCTCGTAAGGGCAGACTGGCTTCGAAAGCAACCATTTCAATATGGATCTTTTATGGCCATTTCATCTGTCTACATCGCAGCCGGAAAGAAGCTCCCTCATTCTGTGAGGGCTCATTCCACTAGAAGCATTTTCTCTTCTTGGGGCAGAGAGATTGTCGGTCTCTTTGGAGGAGATTTTCAGGGCTGCTACTTGGATCTCCTTGCATATTTTTACCAAGTTTTTATAGGATCAATGTGGCCAAGAAGGATGCTGCTTTTGGCTCCTCCGTTTTGGCAGCAGGCTCATCGGTCCCACCCTGACTCTATGGGACTGCTCTGTTACATCCCCCTTGTCCAGAAATAGAGTGGGATTGTGCAAGAATGAAAGATTAGGTTCTTACATTTGCTAATCTTCTTTCTTGTAAATCCACGCTCTATTTTTGGAGCCCGCCCTGGGAGTTGCTGTTTCAACGATTGTCTGCCTTAGTTCCTGGTAAGCTAGACTTATGGTTTCTTGACCAGCCTTTCTAAGAATACCATCCAAATATGTTAAGCAATTTTTTTTGGGGGGTCCTTAGCTGTGGCCCCCTCCCCCCGTTAGCACAGGCTGTATCTCTTTATAGCACAGTTTATACTATTTAATAACCTGTTTCAGTTGTTTGACTGTTATGATGATTCATGTTATGAGCAGATTAGACTTAATTGTCGGGGAGTGACTGTACCCATCCCTTTTGTCTAAGTCCTCTATAGGTGTTACTGTCTGCTTTTGCACAAACTGGAAACCTGAGGGCAGTCTTGAGGTAAGAAGAGAGGGTCTGAAAAATTATGTAAATGAGGCTTTCTACAAGCAGTCTCATGACATGTGATGCATAATCCACTTCTCCAGTAATAGAGTATGGATTTACAAGAAAGAAGATTAGCAAAGGTAAAAACCTAATCTTTCAATGTTTGGGGTTGACTTTATTTCCTTTTATGCAGTAGATATGTGCATTTGGTGATTTCCTAATTTGCGGTGACAGAGGTGTTCTCTGTTGGCAAGGTTCTGTGTGCTGAATGGATGTGAAGACCTTAAGGGGAGGGGGTCCGTTTGATATGGATTTTTTACTGTAGGAGGACTGGTAACCTAGGGGCTTCAGTTTTATATCTGAAAGTTCTGCATATTTTATTTACAGAATTATGTTCCAAGCAGATCACAGAATAAAACCTATATAATCATAAAACTTTAAAATGAGAGCAATAGACTTTCGTATAAAGATTATTTCTTTTTCTGACTGTATCAGTGAATAAGAAACATTCAGATGGTGAAAATTTGATAATTGGGAATTCCTCTTTTTAGTTTTTTTTTTTTCCTGGGGGGATCAATATGTTGTATTGGCAGGTCTTATCTGTATCTCTGTGGTGGTAATTGGTAAAATGGGAATTTTTTTGTCTATTGAAATTAAGGTAAATATTGTGGAAATGTAAATTTTTGTGATGAAAAAGCCGGGGTGGGGGTTCTCTACTAAAAAAGGATGTTGTTGCAATCAGATTTCCAGAGGGACTTGCAATTTCTGTATCCTGAAGTAATATGTTTTTGGTCTTTCAGGTAAGAGGCTATGACTTCAAAGCTGATATTTGGAGTTTTGGAATTACTGCTATTGAACTAGCAACAGGAGCTGCTCCATACCACAAATACCCACCTATGAAGGTAATCTCTATATAACAGGATGAACTCATGTATAGAGAGAGCAGAGCAAGTATAATTACCATAGAAGTTGGCTAATTTACTCCGAATAGATGAATTTCTCTGTTTCACACAATGAAGCACTCCCTGGCATAAGACTCAAAATCTTAAACTCCAATAATAAAGTATTCAGGTTGGGTCTAGGACGAGTCATCATGGCCAATTAATTTCAGCCATTTCATTGCTAAATTGGCTGTGATGAATTGTCCGTGGCAGCATCTGACCTTGTGTGTGTGTGTGTGTGGGGGGGGTAGGAGGGCTATACTCCCCACACTCCCCTAAATTAGGAGCGCCCCCCCAACAGTCCCAAAAATAAGAGTGCTCTACCGCATCTCCCTATGCATCTGACCTCTTGGTGGAGGTGGCGGTGGCAGTGTTTTCCCCCCACGCTACATACCTCTTGAAAAGTTTGCTGGTGCGAGCAGCACATCCTGGTCCTGTGATATCAGAAGGGAGCCAAGGTCATCTGAGCAGGGGGTGGAAGATGTGTTGGTGAATTTTCAAGAGGTATGCGGGAGGGGAAAGGGTAGAGAGGAGGAGAGGCAGGGGGATTAGAGAAATTTATGCATGATCATCGTAGCCGTTGTAGAGAGGATGATTCATTGTGGCTGTGTTGAAACTTCCTCGATGAATCGTACCATTCTGTCTCTCTATTCCTTCTCTGAATGAAAACCTCCTACCTAGTCCAAGAGTGTGATCTTCTCTATTCTGATTCTTGGCTGGAGTCTTTCTCTCAATGGCACATCTTCTGGTCGCTCTTCTAGGAGCTGGTGCTAAACCTAGAAAATCAGTACCAGGCCATTTCTGGATATCTGCATTGAATTTCTGGGTTTTTGTAGCCAGCTGTGATATTTAGCACTTAAGCGGCTTTGGATACTGCATAAAGATACGACTGACATAACCGGCCAAGCGCTTACTCTGTCCCCTAGAATGCCCAAAATAGCTGGTTTTGAGTTGCACTAATTAGTTGTTTTCAGCAGCATTTAACCAGTTAGGGCTGCTGAAAATGACTGGTAAGCAGCAAGCAGGTGACTTTAACTGGCCTGTGAGATTGATGTGGTTAAATTTCCTGCCCCTGTGGTGTGGCGGAAATCTGCTGTTCCACCCAGCCTCGGGTAATCAAGACAGGCTGCCAACGTTGGGGCATTCCCTCTGAGTCTCGCCTATGCAGAAACAGGAAGTTGAAACAAAATAGGCGGGACTCGGAGCGGGAAGGTCCCAATGTCAGCAGCCTGTCTTGATCACTGCCCTTGCCGAATCGCCGAAGAGGGCCGCGGGGAAGGTGCAAGTGGAAGGGAGAGAGCTGCAGGTGCAGGTAGATGGATAGCGTGTACGGGGGGCCATCGGCAGCGTCTTTGCTGAGAGTGTGGGATACGTGCATGCACCCAGCGGTTGAGAGGGTGCCTCTAGGTGCAGCAAGTGGAGACTATGCGGCTTCGGGGTTGTGCCATGTTCGCTGGCTGCCACAGCGTCCACGGGTGAGCGATTGGTGCGGCGCTGGCCCTGAGTTTTCCTGTACCAGGACCAGGCCGCTCACTTTTGGAGACTCGACGGCAGGGCGGCAGATAGGGGCCTCCGGCTCATCTTGGGCAACAGGGCCTGCGGTGTAACCTTGTTTGTGCCGGCTTGGGGGGGGGGGCTGCGAATGTGCAGGGCGCGAGGGAGCAAGATCATGGGGAGCCTTCAACAGTGGCTGTCTCCCCTTCTAGCAGCTCTCGTACTTGCCAGGGCAGTGATTCACTTCGGCAACTTCCTCTTTCCTCAGAGGCGGCAACGGACCCAAGGCTGCCTAAGTAGATCACTGCTGCAGGCAAGTACTGAGAGCTGCTGGAAGGAGAGGAAACCACTGTTAGAGGCTAGGAAGCTGCTGGATAAAGGGAGAGCTGCTACTGGTCCTGAAGGGAGGTAGGAGAGATGTTACGGGGAGGAGGGAAATGGATGGGAAGAGAGTTAATGTCGGATAGGGGGGAGGAGGGAAGGGAGAAGGGAAAAAGGAAGGAAACAGCTGGCAGGGAGATTACAGGAGGTGAAAGGGGTCAGGGTGGAATGGAGAAATCAGATGAGGGAAAGGGGAGAGAGAGGAATGAGAAAGTAGAGAGAGATTGATGCTGGAAAGGGGGTCAGCAGAGAAATGAGAGAGGGATAAAGATGCTAGATCTGGTGTAGGAGAGATAAAAATGAAGAAAGCAGTGAAGTTGGAATGAATGATGTAAAAAGGAGAGAGGAGGCACAGGCTGGATGGAAAAGGGAGAGGGGCATAGAAAGAAGTCAGATACATATGGAATGGGGAGAGGGCAGACAGTGGATGGAACGGGCAGATGCTGGATTGAAGAAACAGGGCAGACACTGGAAAGAAAAGAGTGAAAAGAAGATGAAAGCAGAAACCAGAGACAACAAAAGGTAGAAAAAAATAATTTTATTTCTATTTTGTCATTAGAATATATCAGATTTGAAATATATATCCTGCTAGAGACATAACTGGGGACTGCAAAGCCCAGGCAGTGATTCTTTAGTTTCCAGCTGGCTTAGGGCTCTCTGACCAGGGGGCACTCCTCTAACACTATTCCTGTCGTGTGTGACTGCAGTATTCTGTTAGCATGATATTTCTGTGTAGCATTCTGTAATAACTTGGCTTGTTCAGTTTTCTTGATAGTAAAGGGGATATATGTGAAGGGGAGGGGAGACAGGGGTTTTGTTGGTCCTTGCTCTGTATATTTGTATTTATAAAATGACAGGATTTGTTTCTTTTTATATTTTAATGAAATACGTTCAATATAAAATCATAACTGAGGCTTGTGCAGATGGGATCAGATGGTTTGCGGGAACCGAGCTTATGGAGATGGGGCGGAAATGGTTTTTTAAAATTTCAGTCTTAGTAGTTTGCCGGTCCACAAAATAATTCTTTTATTTCTGCCAGTCCACGGGTGTAAAAAGGTTGAAGAACACTGTGTTAAGAAAACCATCAAACAACTGAGAATTGTCCAGAATGCTGCAGTCCGTCTCATTTATGGCCTCAATGAATCAGATTATGTAAGCCCATATTACAAAAAACTACACTGGTTGCCTGTGAAAGCAAGAGTCATCTTTAAGTTTACTTGCCTTTGCTTCAAAACCATGACAGGTTCAACCCCAACCTATCTGTCTCATCATTTTGAATTCCCGAGCACAACTAATACACGTAGTTCCTACTTGTTCGCTTTTCCATTCTTAAAGAGCTGTACTTACAAGAGATTCCTTGATAGAACATATCATTCCAAGCAGACAAATGGAACAAATGTTTAACCAACTTTATCTCAAATGCACTTTCTTATCAAATCTCATCTCTTTGACAAATTTCTCTGACCCCACTTCAGCCTTAATGTATTTCATAAGAACATAAGAAGTTGCCTCCACTGAGGCAGACCAGAGGTCCATCTCGCCCAGCGGTCCCCTCCTGCGGCGGCCCATTAGGCCCATTGCCTGAACAGTGGTCCCAGACTATCCCTAAAACTACCTCTACTCCTATCTGTACCCCTCAATTCCTTTATCCTCTAGGAACCTATCCAAACCTTCTTTGAAGCCTTGTAATGTGCTCCGGCCTATCAAAGCCTCCGGAAGCGCATTCCATGTATCCACCATCCTCTGGGTGAAAAAGAATTTTCTGGCATTTGTTCTAAACCTGTCCCCTTTTAATTTCTCCGAGTGCCCCCTTGTACTTGTGGTTCCCCATAATCTGAAAAATCTGTCCCTGTCTCCCTTTCTATACCCTTCAGGATCTTGAAGGTTTCTATCATGTTTCCTCTAAGTCTCCGCTTTTCCAGGGAGAACAGCCCCAGGTTTTTCAGTCTGTCAGTATATGAGAGGTATTCCATACCCTTTATCAGTTTAGTTGCTCTTCTCTGGACTCCCTCAAGTACCGCCATGTCCTTCTTGAGGTACGGCGACCAGGACTGGACACAGTATTCCAGATGCGGGCGCACCATTGCACGATACAGTGGCAGGATGACCTCCTTCGTCCTGGTCGTGATACCCTTCTTAATGATACCCAACATTTTGTTTGCTTTTCTTGAGGCTGTGGCACACTGAGCCGACGCCTTCAGGGTTGTGTCTACTATCACCCCCAGGTCTCTTTCAAGGTTACTTATCCCTAGCAGTGATCCCCCCATTTTGTAGCTGAACATCGGGTTCTTTTTCCCTACATGCATGACCTTGCATTTCCCTACGTTAAAGCTCATTTGCCACTTTTTGGCCTATTCTTCTAGTGTCGTTAGGTCCCTTTGCAGATCTTCGCAGTCTTCCATGGTTTCTATCCTTCGGTAGAGTTTGGTGTCATCCGCAAATTTAATAACTTCGCAGTTTGTTCCCACCTCCAGGTCATTAATAAATATATTGAACAGGAGCGTTCCCAGCACCGACCCCTGCGGAACTCCGCTCGTGACCCATTGCCAGTCTGAGTAATGGCCCTTTACTCCAACCCTCTGTTTCCTGCCTGCCAGCCAGTTTTTGATCCATCGGTGGACCTCCCCTTGCACTCCAAAACACTTCCAGATAAATTTGACTAACCTTAACATGCTAATGTAATTTTGAAAGTTTTCTGTAATATCGTTGTCTGTATACAGTCTCTTCCTCTGTAAACCACTTTGAACAGTTTGTGGTATTGCAGTATATAAAAATAAAGTTGTTATTATTATTATTATATGGTGTATGGTGACAGACTTTTCAGTATGTATACTTTAGAGGAAACCCTGTAATCCTATGGCACTATCTTGAATATATACTTGCAAGTCCCCTCCAACATATAATCAATCACTATTATAGGACTTGTGCATATCCCCACTCTCCTTTATCATTTAAAGGACGCCTCAGCCCCACCACTCCGCCGCTGTGTTAATTCTTATTAGCGGGAAGAATTATGTGGCATTTCATCATTGGCTGTACCTTTAAAATTTTTTTCTTTTTAGTATTATGCTTTTATTTCTTTGTGTTTCACTTAATAATAAATAAAGTTCTTTAAACATTTGTCTGTGTACTTAGCTTTTCCATCAGCCAACGCCTGGGAGTCTGACCCGACATGGCATGTTTCGCACCCAAAGTGCTTTATCAAGGGTCTCCCTGTGAAACAGCGGAAAGAAACTTGTTAGGTGCCATTCTGTTCATTCTCATTAAGCTTCTGAGGAAGCTTCTGAGGAAGCTTAATGAGAATGAACAGAGACACATCTTCCTGTTGGATACTGTAACCCCTCAATAGTGATTGATTATACTTTAGAGCACAGGTGTCGAAGTCTGTCCTCGAGGGCTGCAATCCAGTCGGGTTTTCAGGATTTCCCCAATGAATATGCATGAGATCTATTTGCATGCACTGCTTTCAGTGTATATTCATTGAGGAAATCCTGAAAACCCGACTGGATTGCGGCCCTCGAGGAGGGACTTTGACACCCCTGCTTTAGAGGAAAGGCAGGAGAGGGGAGATATGATAGATGTTTAAATACATATGTGATCTAAATGCGCGCGAGTCGATTCTCATTTGAAAGGAAGCTTTGGAATGATGGGGCATAGGATGAAGTTAGAGGGGATAGGCTCAGGGGCAATCTAAGGAAATGCTCTGTTACAGAAAGGTGGTAGGTGCATGGGAACAGACTCTCAGAAGAGGTGGTGGAGGCAGAGACTGTCTGAATTTAAGATAGCCTGGGATAGGTGTAGTGTGGGATATCTTAGAGAGAGGAAGGGATAATGGATACTGCGGATGAGCAGACTGGATGGGCCATTTGGCCTTTATCTCATCATGTTTCTATGTCTTAAGGTTTGATTTAAATTTAGAATCAGTTTTCCTGTCTGAGATTGCAAGGAAGGGAATTCCATAATGTAGATGTCATGACTGGAAAAAATAGTTTTGCGGGTAGTATCATATACTTATAAACTATCTGGCGAATGAAAAGAATTGAAAGAAGTTTTTGCTGGGTGGATCGACGTAATCTTGAAGTAGTATATGGAGGTAAAGTATATTGATAAATGCCGGGGAATGTTCTGATTTTACCTTAAAGGTAAGAAATCCGATGAGCAATGTTCCTTTGCATTTTCCAACAGCGTTCCTGTTTTTGTTAGTTGTTACTTCTGTTAGGAGTCCTGTTTGTTTTTCTGTTTATAGTTCTTAGTTCTGCTTGGCTATTTGGCAGACTGAGGTAATTAGGGAAGAGTCACATGATATGTACTATTCCAAAGTTTTGTCTCAGTCTCCACCTGTTGGTCATGATGAGATATAACCCGCTTGTAAGATTAACCTATGCTGGTCTGGAGAGGCTAAAAGAATGTAAATTAGCAGGTAAGAACCTAATTTCTCCTTTAATAAATTCAGAATGAAACACTCTCTCTCTTTTTCTCTTTCTCTCTTTCTCTTTTTCTTTTTTTCTTTTTCTCTTTTTCTTTCTTTCTCTTTCTCTCTTTCTCTTTCTCTCTCTTTTTCTCTTTTTCTCTCTCTTTCTCTCTCTCTTTTGTTTGTTCTATCTTTGCAGGGTGTCCTGTCCATTTGACATAT
Organism: Geotrypetes seraphini; assembly: GCF_902459505.1. NCBI lineage: Eukaryota > Metazoa > Chordata > Amphibia > Gymnophiona > Dermophiidae > Geotrypetes > Geotrypetes seraphini. The sequence goes on from NC_047088.1 coordinate 205,439,545, forward strand.
CTTCTCTCTCCATTTTCATCTTCTATTTTTCCTCTGCATCTCCTATCTATCTTGTCCAGCACCTAGTCTCTGTGTTCTTATCTTTGTTTCTTTGTACCCCTGTGATCAGAATTGCTCTTCTGTGTCCCCATACCTTCTCCATCCAACATTCCCCCTCTGTGTCTGTCCCTATCCTAGGCATTAGCATTTCTCTCCCCCTGACATCTGCATTTCTCCCTCGGAGTCCAGTGTTCCCCCTGCCCCTCTTTCGTTGATCCAGTTTTTCTCGCTGCACTGCCCTCCCCTTAGAGTCCAATACCACCTTTTCCTCTTCCACTCTTAAGTCCCACAACAACTTCTCCTCTTCTCCCTTCTCTGCCTCCAGTCCAGCTGAAACCCCTCTCACCTCCCCTGCCCCCAGTCTAGAAGCAGCAGCACCTCTCCCTCTCACTTCCACTGCCCCCAGTCTAGCAGCATCAACACCTCACCCTCTCACCTCTCCTGCCCCCAGTCTAGCAGCAGCGCATATAAGACAGGCTGCCGTCATCGGGGCCTTCCTTCTGTAAGTCCCTCCTACACAGATACAAGAAGTTGAAACAATGTAGGCAGGATTCGCAGAAGAAAGGCACTTCAGCAGCCTGTCTTATTTGCTGCCATTGCTAAGTCACCAAAGAAGGCCACTGGGGGAAGGGAGAGATGAGATAGCCAGGTGCAGGTCAGGATCTCTGGACCTGGCAATCCTTGGTTGCCACTGCTGGATGCTGCTGCTAATCTGGGGAAGGGAGGGGTAGAGGAGACAAAATGGTAGTGGCGCTGCATATCTTCTGCCACCAGTACAAGTACCCCCTGGGATATGTGTACTGCTTGTTGGGAACCTTTAGTCTACACCACTTTGACTTTGACAGGTAAAAGATTGGTGTCTAGTTCTCAAAGAATACTTGTTTACACTAACACAAAGTTGCTTACCTTTTCTTAATATTCTGACTCAACATATTTAATTTTCTAGGTGTTAATGCTGACCTTGCAGAATGATCCTCCTACTTTAGAAACAGGTGTTGAGGACAAAGAAATGATGAGGAAGTATGGAAAGTCCTTTAGAAAACTGATTTCACTTTGCCTTCAAAAAGATCCATGTAAGAGGTATGTAGCTACTAAAGACATATGCTGAGCTTATTGTATAACCCCCCAACACACACACACATAATTTAAATGTGCTTTATTAATTCAAATAAGAGTACTATACTTTTAAATGCCTGCTGCTGGCTCCCCTGCAGAATAAATCACAGCCCGGACTGTGCAGTCTGTGCCTTTCACACTCACTTCCTAGTTCCTCTGCAGCCCCCCATCACGAGAGCACAATGTTTCTTTAGGGACACCTTTGGATGAGAAATGATCATATACAGGGCAATTCTATAAGCGGGCATCCAAATTTAAATGATCAGTTATGCCATGTTTATGGCTAGTATACTGTACATGTGGATGTGTAAATGCTAATGGATGTCTATGCTGGGTAACACTAGCACTCTTTAAGAAGCTGGGTGCTCAGATGTCTTAGAAGAAGCATGCACTGTGTAGCATTGGAGTGCCTGAAAGGGGGTGCCTACTTATTTAAATTTTGATGATAATTTTATGTGAAAACACATTCAACATGATGTATTTCAAAGCTATTGGAACAGCACCTGTCTGTCTAAAATGTTAGCAGAAGTTGTTTTAAGATCATAAGAGTTGCCATACTGGGACAGACTGAAGGTTCATCAAGTCCAGTACCCTGTTTCCATTAGTTGCCACAAGTACCTGACAAGATCTGATCAGGATAATTGCACACATGCGTACTTATAGCTATTCTAGGGTTGTAAAATGAAAATGTCAAAAAAATAATGATGCAAAATATTTTAATAAAATCCAAAATCTTATTTTTTATTAGATATCAATATTAGATCATAAGAGTACTCAATTAATTGATTAGCAAATCAATTTAATATCATTTGCATCAGAGAATTATTACAGAAGCCAAAAGCTGGCCTTGCTCATAAAAATTCCAATGTTTTACCAGTTACACGTCCATATATATCCTAAATGATGACATTCCTTCGTTACAATCCATCTGCAGTCTAATTGGTTCACATTATTTATTCCCATATAAGGCCAGCTTCATATAGGCGTGTCACAAATTACATTCTTATATCTAAAAGTTACATTCTCACATTAAGCTTACTTATTTTATAAAAAGAAGAAATACATAGACCAATATTATAATATACTTACAAAACTCCTCAGATTCTACATCCCTTCCTGTAAATATCAGTGTCTTTTCCTGAGATCTTTGTCTCACAAAGACTGCACAAAGAAAAGATGGAAAAGAGCAGGTACCCCTCCCATCAAGGTTCTACGTAAAAAAAGTTGCTCAAGGTCAGAGGTCAAACACCATCTGTTGCCTTATCAGGATCTCTTCAGGATTTCAGATATATGAAAATCAAAATAACATATATTCCTAATCTATCCTTATTTGTTGTTAACTTATTACCTATAGCTACCTAAGTAAATTTCTATTATGTAATTTTTCCTAACTTTCTGACACTTAATTTTGGATCAATTCATACCATGATACACATGTGGTTTAGATTTGTCCTTAGCAAACTCAAGTCATGGCAAACCTAGGGCCCCCTGGTATGTGGATACCAGGTCAAAAGCCAACTCCTGTCTGCCTACATTTCCCTGAGGATTGGCCTAGTTCAGGCTGGTCACTCTAACACAAAGAAGCTCTATAAGAAACTTAAGCTTCCCATCTGGAGTACATTTGATATGGTAGTCATCAATCACAAAATGTCCTAGCTTGCCTCCCTATATCCGTCAAGCACATGACATATATCAAATCCATATGGTAACTTAAAATTCCTGTTTTTTAACTTTTTGTATTTCTGATCATTTTATTCCAGCCTATCCAATTTTTATTTATTCATTTATAGCTACTAATCCACATTCTCACTTGCTCTTGGATTAGGCCCTATCTCTCAACAGTTTTTCTAATTAGTAAATCCTGATGCAATGTGAGAAAGTGTAATAGCTGAATTTTTTTATTTCATGTTTGCTCACTTGTACCTGTCCAGGTAAACTAAGCTGGCCCACCTCAGAACTACTTAAGTCTTAAGGCATAGGACAAGGTCCTGAGATCCCAGAGTAAAACACATTTTATGCTGCTTATCCTAGAGCAACAGATTTTCCCAAGTCGATCTTAATAATAGCTTATGGATTTTTATTTTAGGAAATGATCCAAAAAATTTTTTTTTTAAAACCCTGCTAAGCTAACTTCTTTTACATCAATCTCTGGCAATGAGTTACATGTTGAATGAAGAAATATATTTTCTCCAGTTTGTTTTAAATCTTCTACTTAGGAGCTTCACTGCATGCTCTCTAGTTCTAGTATTTTTGGAAAGAGTAAATAAATGATTCATCTACCTGTTCCACTCAGTATTCTGTAGACCTCTATCATCTCTCTCCTGAGCCATCTCTTTTCTAGGCTGAAGAGCCCTAGCTGCTTTAGCCTTTCCTTATAGGGAAGTTGTACTATTCCTTTTATAATTTTCATTGCCCTTTTCTGTACCTTTTCTAATTCTGCTAGATCTTTATTGAGATGTGGTGACCAGAATTGCACACAGTATTAGATGTGCAGCTGCACCATGGAGCTATACATAGGCATTATAACATTTTCATCTTTGTTTTCAATTCCTTTCCTGGTAATTCTTAACATTCTGTTTGCTTGCTTAGCCACCAATGCACACTGAGCTAAGAGTTTCAAACTTATCAACAATAACACCTATATTCTTTTTCCTGGCAGTAGCTCCTAATGTGGAGCTCTGTATTGTGTAGCTATAGTTCGGGTTTCTCTTTCCCACATGCATCACTTTGCACTTGCTCACATCAAACATAATCTGTCATTTGATGCCCAATCTCACAATGTTTTCTTGTAATTTTTCATAATCCTTTTTCAATTTAACAACTTTGTCATCAGTAAATTTATTCCCCCCCCCCCCCCCTTTACAAAACAATAGCGCGGTTTATAGTGCCGGCCGCAGCAGTAACAGCTCAGACTCTCATAGAATTCCTATGAGTGTCAGCTGTTACTGCAGTGGCCGGCACTCAAAACCATGCTATGGTTTTGTAAAAGGGGGAGTCAATAATTTTGCTAATTATTCCCATTTCTAGATCAGTGTTCTTCAGGGTTGGAGGGTCAGCAGAGGAGTGTCTCGGGGAACAGTAAATATTCTATTAACACCTCAAAAAAAAAAACACAAAAAAGAATAGAGTTCTGGAACTTGTTGCCAGAGGATGTGGTAAACAATGATTAAAATAGATTGATTTAAAAAAAGTTTGAGCAAGTTCCTGGAAAAAAAAAGTCCATAGTCTTTTTTTTTTTTTTTTTTTTGTTATTATTATTGAGACAGACATGGGGGAAGCCTCTGCTTGCCCTGGGATCAGTAGCATGAAATGTTGCTACTGTTATGGCTTCTGCCAAGTACATGTTACCTGGATTCTGGGCTAGATGGACTATTGGTCTGACCTAGGGCTACATATTTAACTTGTTTTAATGGGATTAACATGTATTAATTTGTAAGCTTAGTGGATTTTACTAACCTTATACAAAATTATTTCATTATAAAGTTATTTTGTGCATCTGTTCTAAGTTCTTGCCTGAAGTGTTGCCATCTGTCCAGCCTTTTTTGTCCAGGTCATGCGTCCACAAACATGGCAGATGAAATTGAATGTGGACAAATGCAAAGTAATGCATATTGGGAAGAATAACCCAAATCATAGCTAACAGATGCTAGGGTCCACTTGGGGGGGGGGAGGCGGTCAGTGCCCAAGCAAAAGATCTGGGTGTGATTATAGACAATCTGCTGAAACCTTCTTCTGCCCAATGTGTGATGGTGGCCAAAAAAGCAAACAAGAATCTGGAAATTATTAGAAAAGGGATGGATAAGTTTTGTGAAGTTTTTAATGATAACTCTAATTGACCCTATTGTGTTTTGATTGTATGCAGCTGTTTTTTAAGTTTTGTTTTATTTTGTAATATATTATTGTTTTGCATCCTTGTTGTTGTTGTTTTTTTTTAAATATTAATGTATTTAAAAAAACTGTTTTATTGTTATACATTGTATTTAAAATTCAATTAAAAAAAGAAAAGGATGGTAAATAAAAATGTTATAATGCCTCTTGCTCCATGGTGCTACGAGTATTGCGGTCAATTTTAGTCACCTTATTTAAAAAAAAAAAATCAGAACTTGAACTGGTTCATAGAAGAGCGATAAAGGGGATTGAACTCCTCATATGAGGAAAGACTAAAGAGGGTAGGGTTCTTCAGCTTGGAAAGAGATGGCTTAAGTCTATAAAATCCTGAGTGGTGTAGAATGGGTACAAGTGGATTGATTTTTTTTTATTTTTTTTTTACTCCATCAAAAATTTCAAAGGGTAGGGAACGCTTGGTGAAATTACAGGGAGATGCTTTTAAAACCAATAGGAGGAAATATTTTTTCACACAGAACAGTTAAGTTCTGGAACACATTACCAGTGGATATGATAAGAGCAGTTAACGTAGCTGGTTTTAAAAAAGGTTTGGACATGTTTCAGGAGAGGTCTATATTCTGATACTGAGACAGACATGGGGAAGCCAGTGCTTGCGCTGTATTGGTAGCATGGAATGTTGCTATTATTTTGTTTTTACCAGGTACTTGTGACCTGTATTGGCCACCTGGAAGATGGGATACTGGGCTTGATGGACCATTGGTCTGACCCAGTAAGGCTATTCTTATGTTTTTATGGTTTAAATTCAAAATTTAGTCTTGGCTTCCTTTGTGGAAAGGACTTAAGCCCTAAAATTCCACTCAGCTTTTTATTTATTTTGATATTAATAGAATCAGCCATTGCCATTGCTAAACACATCTTCATAAGAACATAAGATTTGCTGCTGCTAGGTCAGACCAGTGGTCCATCGTGCCCAGCAGTCTGCTCACACGGCAGTCCTTAGATCAAAGACCAGTGCTCTATTTGAGTCTAGCCTTACTTGCATATGTTCTGTTTCAGTAGGAACTCATCCAACCTTATCTTGAATCCCTGAAGGGTGCTTTCCCCTATAACAGCCTCCAGGAGAGCGTTCCAGACCTCTACCACTGTCTGGGTGCCGAAGTCTTACAGATCACTCTGGCACTACCCAGATAGGTCGAGGGCATAGAATGGGTATTCTGCCTAACTATTTGGGTAGCCAATGGAATTTAGCTGCTATCTGAATAGCTAAATAGTTGTAATAAGGCGTATTATATATTTGATTGGCTTCGCTGATAAATATTCCATTGTTTCCTAGAGGAGCAGTGAAGGCAAATCATATTGACTGTTAACATGTTCATTTCTATATGTGGACTCAGTCAAAAAAGAACAGGGAATATGGAAAATACCAAAATGGTATACCAATGAGAGAGTGAAAATCCAATATTACATTACATTACATTAGGGATTTCTATTCCGCCTGTGCCTTGCGGTTCTAGGCGGATTACAATAAAGATGATATCTGGACATTTCCAGTAGAATTACATTACAGGAGAAGAGTAGATTACAAGTAACAGTGAAGAGTTAAAATACATTCAATATCGCAGCAGATAGACATAGCCACGGATTTACAATAAGGAAGATTTCTGGGCATTTCCCGTAGAATTACATTACAGGAGAAGTGTTAATTACAGGTAATAGTGAAGAATTACAGTACATTCAATATCACAGGAGATGTTACCTAGCAACTGAGACAATTTACAACTGGTGGAGAGTAAGAATTACAATATATTCTAGATTACAAAAGATGTTCCATGAGATGAGTCAAGTTTCTTCGGATGGAGAGTAGCATCATATGCCTATAAGTGGAGGTGTATTTATTGTTTTGATGATTGCATGATGTTGGTTAATTAATGTTGATGATATAGACAGTAGGGGTGTTTAGTTTGGGTTGGATAAAGAGATTCTGTTCCCAATGGAATTGGTTGGGAACTCATTAGATGGCGGTTTAGATTGATGGGAGATATTTTTTGAACAGTAGTGTTTTTAGTGTTTTATATCAACCAAAAAAACACATCCCTTGAATGTAATATATACTCATGAAATAAAGCTTTATATATGGTAGGATTAGCTCAGAGACACAGAGGGGGTAATAACAAGGGACGAATCCCACCACCACCTCACCACCCAATCATTGCTTGGTCCTCCAGACTTTTTAGCTTTTTTTTAATATATATATTAATTTATAATTAAAAATTTTTGTGAAACTCAAATTCACTTCAATATGTAAACTGTGATGAATCACTTAGTTATGTGATGGTTCCATGGTTGCTACGTGAGCACGTTTCGTTTTCTGCATCGGGAAACCAAAAAGCACAGTTACTTACCGTAACAGGTGTTATCCAGGGACAGCAGGCAGATATTCTTAACACATGGGTGACGTCACCGACGGAGCCCTCGGTACGGACCTTTTAACTAGAAGTTTCTAGTTGGCCGCACCGCGCGTGCGCGAGTGCCTTCCCGCCCGACGAAGGAGTGCGTGGTCCCCAGTTAGGATAAGCCAGCTAAGAAGCCAACCCGGGGAGGTGGGTGGGACTTAAGAATATCTGCCTGCTGTCCCTGGATAACACCTGTTACGGTAAGTAACTGTGCTTTATCCCAGGACAAGCAGGCAGCATATTCTTAACACATGGGTGACCTCCAAGCTAACAAAGAGGGAGGAGGGATGGTTGGCCATTAGGAAAATAAATTTTGTAACACAGATTGGCCGAAGTGTCCATCCCGTCTGGAGAACGCATCCAGACAGTAGTGAGTAGTGAACGTGTGAACTGAGGACCAAGTGGCCGCCTTGCAGATTTCCTCGATGGGCGTGGAACGGAGGAAAGCCACAGAAGCAGCCATAGCTCGGACTCTGTGGGCCGTGACAGATCCTTCCAGTGAGAGACCGGCCCGAGCATAACAGAAGGCAATACAGGCAGCAAGCCAATTTGAAAGTGTCCGTTTGGAGACAGGACGGCCCAAACGGTTGGGATCGAAAGACAAAAAGAGCTGAGGGGATGTTCGGTGAGCTCTGGTACGATCAAGGTAGTAAGCAAGGGCACGCTTACAATCCAGCGTGTGCAACGCCTGTTCTCCAGGATGCGAGTGAGGCTTAGGGAAGAAGACGGGAAGCACAATGGACTGGTTGAGGTGAAAAGCCGAGACCACCTTGGGAAGGAATTTAGGGTGGGTACGCAGAACAACCTTGTCATGGTGAAAAACAGTGAACGGTGGGTCGGCAACCAGTGCATGCAGTTCGCTAACCCTCCTGGCAGAGGTGATGGCAATTAGGAAAAGCACCTTCCATGTAAGAAGCCTGAATGAAGCTGTGGCAAGAGGCTCAAACGGAGGTTTCATGAGAGCAGAGAGAACCACATTCAGGTCCCAGATGACGGGAGGAGGCTTGAGAGGCGGTTTGATGTTGAAGAGCCCTCTCATAAATCTTGAAACCAGAGGATGAGCCGTGAGGGGTTTTCCGAGAATAGGCTCGTGAAACGCAGTGATGGCACTGAGGTGGACTCTGATGGAGGTGGTTTTGAGGCCAGCGTTGGACAGCGAGAGCAAATATTCCAAGACAGTTTCCACCGCCAAAGAGGTGGGTTCTTGATGATGCCGGAGACACCACGAGGAGAATCTGGTCCACTTCTGATGGTAACATTGGAGAGTGGCCGGTTTCCTGGAGGCGTCCAAAATGAGGCGGACCGGTTGAGATAGATTCTCAGGAGAGGTCAGCCCGAGAGAAACCAAGCTGTCAGGTGGAGGGAAGACAGGTTGGGATGTAGTAGAGACTGATTCTGCTGTGTAAGTAGAGTAGGAAACACAGGAAGAGGAATGGGCTCCCTGGAGCTGAGTTGAAGCAGAAGGGAGAACCAGTGTTGACGAGGCCACCGAGGGGCGATGAGGATCATGGTGGCATTGTCCTTGCGGAGTTTGGACAAGGTCCGCAACATCAAAGGAAGTGGAGGGAAGGCATAGAGGAACCGATCCCTCCAGTCGAGCAGGAATGCATCCGGGGTCAGACGGTGAGGAGAGAAGAGTCTGGAACAGAATTGGGGCAGCTGATGGTTGTGAGGTGCTGCAAAGAGGTCCACCTGCGGAGTGCCCCATCGAGCAAAGATGGAGAGTAGAGTCGGAGGGTCCAACGTCCACTCGTGAGGTTGAAGGATGCGGCTGAGATTGTCGGCCAGAGAGTTCTGTTCGCCCTGGATATAGACCGCCCTGAGAAAGAGATTGCGGTCCGTGGCCCAGGTCCAGATGCGCAGAGCCTCCAGACAAAGGGGGCGAGATCCGGTGCCGCCTTGCTTGTTTATGTAGTACATGGCGACTTGATTGTCTGTGCATAGGAGGAGGACTTGAGGACAGAGAAGATGTTGGAAAGCCTTGAGGGCGTAGAACATGGCTCTGAGTTCCAGGAAATTGATGTGATGACGACGCTCCTGTGGGGTCCAAAGTCCCTGGGTGCGTAGATCTCCCAGGTGAGCTCCCCACGCGTAGGGGGACGCATCTGTGGTGATGATCATAGAGTGGGGGGGCAGATGGAAAAGTAGACCCCTGGAAAGATTTGAGGAGTTCAACCACCATTGGAGAGATTGCTGAAGAGATGATGTCACAGAGATGGGATGAGAAAGAAGATCCGTAGTCTGTGACCACTGGTTGGCGAGCGTCCACTGAGGTGTACGAAGGTGGAGACGAGCCAGAGGAAGGACATGCACTGTCGAGGCCATGTGACCCAGGAGGACCATCATCTGTCGAGCAGGAATGGAGGGATGCATGAGTACCTGACGGCAGAGATGGAGCAGGGTCTGCTTGCGATCGGAGGGGAGAAAAGCCCTCATTAGCGTGGTGTCCAGAACTGCTCCAATGAATTGAAGTCGCTGGGTGGGAAGCAGATGCGACTTGGGGTAGTTGATCTCGAACCCCAGGAGGTGGAGGAGAGAGATGGTGTGATGAGTAGCCTGTAGCACAAGTGGAGACGTAGGTGCTTTCACCAACCAATCGTCCAAATAGGGGAACACCTGGAGGTTGTGAGACCTGAGGAAGGCCGCTACCACTATAAGGCACTTGGTGAAGACCCTGGGTGAGGAGGCGAGGCCGAACGGTAGCACCTTGTACTGATAGTGGTGGTGCAGTACCTGGAACCGCAGGTAGCGGCGAGAATGTTGATTGATGGAGATGTGAGTGTAGGCCTCTTTGAGGTCCAGGGAACATAGCCAGTCGTGTTGAGAAAGAAGAGGGTAGAGCGTGGCAAGGGAGAGCATTCTGAACTTCTCCTTGACCAGACACTTGTTGAGGTCCCTGAGATCGAGAATGGGACGGAGGTCTCCCGTCTTTTTGGGTACCAGGAAGTAGCGGGAGTAGAATCCCTGCCCCCTTTGATCTGGAGGTACTTCTTCGATGGCATTGAGAAGGAGGAGGGATTGAACCTCCCTCAGGAGGAGGGGGGTTTGAGATGAGTTTGAAGCAGACTCTACGGGAAGGTTGTCCGGAGGCAGAGTCTGGAAGTTGAGAGAGTAGCCGTGGCGGATGATGTTGAGGACCCACTGGTCCGACGTGATGACTTCCCAACGGCTTGAGAAAATGGTGAGACGACCCCCGATAGGCTGTGGAAGAGGCAGCGAGGGTGGATGACTGGCTATGCCCTGGAGAGAAGAGTCAAAAGGGCTGAGATTGTTTAGCAGGCTGAGGAGGCTTGGAGGGTTGAGTGGCCTGAGACCGAGCCTGGGCATGGTGCTGCTGTTGACGGGGTCGCCGAGATTGTTGGGGAGGTGGATTGAGTGGCCTGGCTGAGAACCTCCGCTGGTAAGATGATTGAGGCCGATAGGGTCGAGCAGGGGGAGCCTTCTTTTTCGGCTTGATCAGGGTGTCCCACCTGGTCTCATGGGCGGAGAGTTTCTGGGTGGTGGAATCCAGTGACTCTCCAAAAAGCTCATCCCCGAGACAGGGGGCGTTGGCCAGGCGGTCCTGGTGGTTGATGTCCAGGTCGGAGACTCTGAGCCAGGCCAAGCGACGCATGGCTACAGCCATGGCAGAGGCCCGAGAGGTGAGCTCGAAGGAGTCGTATATCGAGCGGACCATATACTTGCGCATTTGGAGAAGGCCAGATATGTGCTGCTGGAATAGCGGGACCTTGCGCTCAGGTAGGTACTTCTGGAGGGCAGACAGCTGTTGGACCAAGTGTTTGAGATAAAAGGAAAAATGGAAGGAATAGTTGTTTGCCCTGTTGGCAAGCATGGCATTTTGGTAAAGCCTCTTGCCAAACTTGTCCATGGTCTTACCTTCTCTGCCAGGAGGGGTAGAGGCATAGACACTGGAGCCCTGAGTCTTTTTTAAGGTGGATTCCACCAGAAGGGACTCATGGGGCAATTGAGATTTGTCGAATCCTGGAATAGGGATGACACGGTAAAGGTTGTCCAGTTTACGGGGAGCTCCCGGTACCGTGAGGGGATTTTCCAAGTTTTTGTAGAATGTCTCCCGTAAGATGTCATGTACGGGAAGTTTGAGGAACTCTTTAGGAGGTTGCTCAAAGTCTAAGGCTTCTAAAAAGGCTTGGGACTTTTTGGAGTCAGATTCAAGGGGAAGTGACAGAGCAGCAGACATTTCCCTCAGAAATTTAGAAAAAGAGGACTGCTCAGGTTTAGAGGTGGCATCAGGTGCCGATGGTTCCTCATCAGATGAGGAGGGATCCTCCTCGGTACCGAGAGGAGTCTCCTCCCATAAATCAGGATCCCTGACCTCTGGTGCGTGTCGGGACACCGGGGTGGAGGGTGCGGTGTGGCGAGTCTTGGACAAAGATTTACCAGAGCGCACCGAAACGGCACCAGGGGAGGACGATCGGCGTCGTTCTCGGTCCCGAGAAGAGTGCCGTACCGCCTGGTGCCGAGCAGGATCCACTGTGGGTTGAGAATGAACCACAGGATCATCAGGAAGTTGTTGGGCCGAAAGGATCGGCATCGAGGTGTTTACCGGTACCGAAGGAGTGGACACCGGGGGCTCGGTGCGGGGCTCGGGCCGGTCTGGTACCGGAAGGAGCGGTGCCAGGATAGAGGGTAGCAGTTGTTCAAGCTGTTTCTTCAACTGCTCCTGAAGCTGAGTTTGCAGAATGGCCGAGATACGGTCATCCAGGGGTGGCATCGGAACCGCTTTCTTTTTCTTCGGTTCCTTGGATGCCGCTCCACGCCCCGGCGATGAGGAGGCCGATGACGAGGCACTCACCGTTATCGGGGCGGAGCGTTTACGGGACCGGTGCGATGCCGGTATGGACGGTGTCGTCACCGTAGCTGGAGGGCGCTCGAGGGAAGAGGAAGGCTTCTTAGCCGGCTTACCTGGCGCCAGTGGCGCCGATGCGGGATCGGTCGGTGTCGAGCTGGACGGTGCCGATTTCTGCGGTACCGCCGTTGAGGGTGATGAATCCATCGCCGACTCGGAGCCGAAGAGCAGGGTTTGCTGGATTCTTCGGTTTTTAAGTGTACGTTTTTGTAAAGTGGCACAGCGGGTGCAGGAATCTGCCCGATGCTCCGGACCCAGGCACTGCAAACACCAATTGTGTGGGTCAGAAACGGAGATCGGGCGTGCACACCGCTGGCACTTCTTAAAACCGACCTGCGGGGGCATGAAGGGGAAGATAGCCTCCGCAAAATCGAAGTCCGAGGCCTGTATAATGGCAACAGGCCCCGCCGGGGCAAAAACGAAAGAAACAATAAAAATCAAAGTTTTTTTTTTTTTTTTTTTTGCAATTGAAAGAAAAAGGAAACCCGAAGGTAGAGGAAGAAAAATATATAACAAAAGCGCGAGCGGGAAGGCAAAAAGTGATTTCAACGGCCGTTGAAAAAATACACGCGTCTTCTTCGCTCCGCGGAAACGAAGAAACTGGGGACCACGCACTCCTTCGTCGGGCGGGAAGGCACTCGCGCACGCGCGGTGCGGCCAACTAGAAACTTCTAGTTAAAAGGTCCGTACCGAGGGCTCCGTCGGTGACGTCACCCATGTGTTAAGAATATGCTGCCTGCTTGTCCTGGGATAATATTGTATTTTGAACCACACTTGTAAGCAGCAGCAGGAAAAGGTGAATATCTAAAACAATAATGAAAAATAAAATCAAGAAATGAACTTGAATTCACCAATAGAAAACAATAAACTAATACTTAAAAAGTAAAGTCATAAAAGAAGTAGCTAGCGCTGGGTACCTGATAAGAATAACTTACTTCTTTAAAGATCCAGGATGGGTGGGGGGGAGGGGGAGGATATGCCTTTAAATGATTATTTTATTGTAATTTGTCGGTCTTGATCATTTGTATTTCCGTTGCTTATCTTTATACTGTATGAAAGGATAGGTGGGTTGGGGGGAAGGGATATGCATTTATTATATCATTTGATGGAATTAAGTGCTGTTTATTTTGTACATTGTTTGATAATATGTTGCACTTGATGTTGGTTTTTAAAATGAATAAAGATATGGGGAAAAAAAGCTCAAAGATGCTCCGAACCACTGCTTAACGGCACAAAAACGCCTTTAGATTTAAAGAGACACCATGTCATAGCGTCAAAAAAGTCATGACGTCACTGACCATCCCCCAGTCGTAAAGGGACCGGCAAAAATCAAATCTGCATTGTCAAAATGAAACACAAAACTCAAGAGAAAAAATAGCTATAAAGAGGCTTGCCACTCGATTTCACTGTTTAACCCTAGCGGAGCTAGGATATGCAACTTAAAAATCCAGCGCTGCTCTTTATTCCATAGCAACTGAGCTAAATTGCCTCCATGAGACAAACATGAGACTTCCAGCACTGAAAATTTAAGAGCTGTCACTGAGTGTCCCAATTCATTCCAATGCTGGACCTCAGTCCAATTCTGTACCTCAGTAAAATCAATGACAGCCCCTTTGGTCCAGCATTGGACTGAATTGGGACACTTGGTGGCAGCTCTTAAATTACATATTGAAGTGATTTTGAGTTTCACAAAAAAGTTTTCAAATTATGAATTTATCTACTATAATAATTCCCTTAGCGCGCATGCACACTTCTAACCTGGTGCTCCGTGCATCCGTAGCTCCGTGGCTGGCAGAGAAATTGTAGAAGAGAAGTTGGTAAAGTGTGCATGCGCGGCATTTGCGACGCTTAAGGCGCACATGTTCAATTTGCAGTGAGTGGTGGTTTACTTCTCCCAGCAGCGGATATTCTGTGCTGGTTGCCATTTGCTGCTTGATTTTTTTATTTTTTTATTTTTATTTTTTTAAAGGTAGGTGGGAGAAGGGGGCGCAATAATTTACATCCCCCCTAAGATCCCAAATATTCCCCCGACATCACAGACCTCCACTGACATCCCTTTGACATCTCCACACACGGACAGGGGCCAAGCAGACGGGACTGAAAGAAAAGGTGGCAGTGAAAGACACAGAAGGACAGGGAGCCAAACAGAAGGGACATTGACAGATTGACAGAAAAGGTGGCAGTGAAAGACACACACAGAAGGACAGGGAGCCAGGGAGAGAGATTGAAAGAAAAAAAATACAGTGGTCAAGGAAACAGACAGCAAAAAAAGACAGACAGACAGCGGCCAAGTCTTTAAGCCCGTTACATTAACGGGTGCTAGAATAGATGTGTGTGTCTGTCTTTCTTTCTTTCTGTCTCTCTCTCTCTCCTTGGCCTCTGTCTGTCTTTTTTTGCTGTCTGTCTCCTTGGCCTCTGTCTGTCTTTTTTTGCTGTCTGTTTCCTTGACCACTATTTTTTTTTTTTCTTTCAATCTCTCTCCCTGGCTCCCTGTCCTTCTGTGTGTCTTTCACTGCCACCTTTTTTCTGTCAGTCTGTCAATGTGGAGGACCAAGCAATGATTGGGTGGTGAGATGGTGGAGGGATTCGTTCCCTGTTATTACCCCTTTGTGTCTCTGAGCTAATCCTACCATATGTAAAGCTTTATTTCATGAGTGTGTATTACATTTAAGGGATTTTTTTGGGGTGTTTTATATGTATACTGTACATCAGGGATGTCCAACCTTTTGGCTTCCCTGGGCTGCATTGGCCGAAAAAAATGTTTCTGGTGCCTCACAAACGCGCAAATGCTGCAGCAAGACAGAGGAGGGAGATGGCAAGACGGTAAACACCCGGGGGCAGCAGAGGAAAACACTGCATCGCCCTCGACCAGGGCCGCACAAAATACTTCATTGGGCCGCAAGTTGGACACCCCTGCTGTACATTAATGTTTGAATGGTATTTCTAGTGCAACAGGTGAGACATTCTAGACATTAGGGTTATTTCGCCGTAGCCTTGTGCTGCTGCAGAAGGAATCCACTCTGCCTCTGTTGTTCTTCACTGGGCTCTCTAGCACCACCTTCAGTTTTTTCCTTCTGCACACGTGCCTATAACAGTGCTGCCCGATTCACCAAACTGGTCCTTGTTGGAGTCGGGTCTAGAGAGAGAGAAAGAGAGAGCAGGGGGAGAGCAGTGCCTGTTGGCTCCCAATGAAGCAACTTTTAAGCAACTTTCATTCCCTCACCGCCCAGACTGATCTCTGCTGCCTTCCCTGCAGTGCGAGCCCATGGGTTTAAAGCGGGGCTGCATGCTGCAGTGCAGCCCCGCTTTAAACCTGCGGGCTGGCACTGCAGGGAAGGCGCAGAGAGCAGGACATGACCAGCTGAGTGCCGCCACCGCCGGTGATAACAGGGGCAGGAGAGTCGGGGCCCAAAAACAACAGTAAAAAAAAAAAAACAACCCACGGATACAAAACACATGCGCAGACCATCTACAGGGAAAGCAGATGGTCTGCGCATACATAGGGATCGCACACCAGCAATCCCTGCAAGCAGATGTGGGCATTCCTCCGATCACCCCCATCTGCATATTTTAGTTTGAAGAGTTCGTCAGACCTGCCCAGATCAGGCCCGATTGGGCAGGTACATGAATCCAGCCCTATGTACTTACCCTGGTAAGCTCTCTTCCAGTAGATAGGTGAGACATTCTAGACTTCCTCCCACCTACCCGCCCAGTCCTTCCTGCATTTACAGTTTTTAGTCTGTTTATGATTCTCCAAGCGGATTCTTGGAAGCCTGTCAGCCTTTAAGGACTGGGAAGAATTTGTATATATGTTTCACTTTATTGGGGAGTAGTTTTTGAGCTCTTTTGAAGCCTGTGTTGGTGGTTAATGGCACTGTTTAGTTAGATTTTGAGCAGAACAATTTGTTTAAGCCTGTTGCTACAGGTGACTCTACGTTATGTGTATTAGGCGGCTTTAAATGTTTGGGTACTAACTGAAGGTAGCACTAGAGAGCCCAGTGAAGTACAACAGACGGAGTGAAAAATCCAGAGAGGATTCCTTCTACAGTAGCACGTGGCTATGGGGAAATAACCCTACTGTCTAGAATGTCTCACCTATCTACTGGAAAAGAGTTTACCAGGGTAAGTACATAATCTCTTTTTATTAAAAATCTGATATGTATGTTACGGTCAACAAAAAGGTATTTTTCTTTGAATGTAACATACATGTTAGATTTTATACCATTTGTTTTGATACTGTTATAGGGTATATTTTGTTTGGTCATCCCTGCTCTGCACAAAATACCAGAAAGATTTAGGTTTGTTTGTTTGTTCTTTTTTTTGTGTGTGTGTGTCATTGATACTGAGCCATAACAATTTATATTTAAATATTTGATCAAATTTTTTTGCTGTAACTCTATACAAACATTTAATATATTTAAATGATGATGTATATTCTTAAGGTAGGTCTTTATTGATCTTTCAGGCCTACAGCAGCAGAACTTTTAAAATGCAAATTCTTCCAGAAAGCTAAGGTAAAATACTTTGTGCTTTAAACATCAACTTAAGTGAGAGTATGTCTTTCATTTGCTTTAGCTGTAATTTTTTCATATTGCAGAACAGAGAATACTTGATGGAAAAGCTAATCACTAAAACACCTAATATATCGCAGAGGGGAAGGAAGGTAAGACTTCAGATTTTTCAATTACTTTTGAATTTTGCAGGGCATATATGGAATGCAGATAGTGACAGTCTTGGCCCTTCCACTAACAATGTGCCTGTATGGGAAGCCAGTGGATGGGGTGTAAATTTAGTATCCCAGCTTCTTTTGTGTCCTATGCAGCCACGCTGGCCTTACATAGCTAGCTGCAGACAGAGCTTTAATTCATACAAATGTGTACTGTTAGGTGAACTAGCAGAGATTATGTCAAACCGCTCTGTGGGGGCGTACCGCTAGTAGATTCATTATTGGGGGCATTGCCCCTCTTATCTAACAGTAGATGCCTTTGACAGTGCATTATGTTGATTCACTTTGGCCCCGATTCACTAAAGTCAGTGATTGCTTCTAACCGACCCAATTCACAAAACGGCCCACAGTAATATTGCAAGAACTGAACATACAGAATAGCATTCCTGCACAAGTGCAGACTTATAACTCCAGGCATCAGTTTTCTTGTGCTCTAAGTATGGCTACTGCTAGCACAGACTCATGTGCTCACTCATGTGCATTTTTTCATCCTCAACTTATTGCATTTGAGCACTTTTTTAATGCTTGCATTAGGGCTCTGTGCTAAACCTCAGAGCACGGTTTCCTAGCACACAGCTTTCTTCACCAGTCCCTCATATCTGCTTTGGTTTTTATCTTTACTGAACACCTTCTATTGAGCACCAAGAAATACTGTATGTAGCTGTTTAGTTTGGTTCATACTGGATGTGTTTTGGGACTTTATTCAGATGTGGCGGTATATAAGATTTTATAGATATGTTTTTTTTAATAATGTACTTTTTTAAAAGATATCCTACCGATATTAGTGACATTGGGTAAAAGTTCAGAATGGTACAGAAATATTAAGAAATCGTTAGTATTGAGATCCTTGTTCACCATATTTGATGCTGCCTTTGTGAAATGCCCTCATATTGATTTTTGTGTTATAATAAAATAAGAATATCTGATAATCTTTAATTAGGAAAGATTAGACTATCCCTCCATATCTATTTTTAGAAATGTTTTAAGATATATATGTGTGTATGCATGTAATATACACACACACACTGATGTCCATGTGAGGGCACTAGAGGATCTTCTTTAATTCTAAGTGCTGAACTAAATGGATTTATCCTGTTGAGTAACTGAAATTTAATGTGCTTTTTTTGAGTGACACAAAGCATAAATGTTTCTCTGCTCTGAGATCTAAGTAACTCAGAACCGACTTTTTAATATACTTTTTAGAAAAGATTTGCATATAATTTATTTTATCTGAAATGCATATTTCCAAGTCAGATTTTTTTATCAAACATTTACTGTAATCAAATTTATATTTTCTTAAAGCAAAATTTTAATTTCATATAAAGGTAAAATTTGTATACTTTTTAAACAGTTAACCTTTCTTTGCTGGTTATCTTAGAAATGGAGACAAGAAATGCAGATCAACCATATAACTTGTCAGTCTTCCCATTCACACCAACTACTAAGTTGTACAGTCTCTGTGTGTGTCTCTCTCCTTCAGAGAATTCTCTATGCCTATCTCATACTTTCTTGAATTCAGTTACCATCCTGTTCTGTACCACATCTGTTGGGAAGCTATTCCAAGTGCCCACTAATCTTTCTGTAAATACTTTCATATTCCGGAGTCTATTCTTTTACTCTCATCCTGATCTTTATTCCAGAGCTTCCTTTCAATTAAGAGGTTCATCTCTTGTGTATTTGTATTTGGGAGGTATTTAAATTTCTGGAAGAAGAAAGTCTAGGGGAGCTATGAGAAAGTATACATACTTTAAATATTAGTCTCTGTCCTTCTGCTTCTGTGGAAGAGACTACAGACCATTTTTGGTAGGTGGCATTTGGGCAAATTCCATCTGGTTTATATGATCTGTGGGTTTCATAATTGCAAGTATTCCAGACAAGACTCTTTAACCACTTCTTTCCTGCTACCTATTTCTACACATCAAACATCCTGGTTTTTTCCACTTCCTTTTCTGCCCCTGTGTATCTGATTTTAGGATGACTACTTGGCCACCAGATTCAGCTTTTTCTGTGCACAGAGCTTCACGCCTTATACTTTTTTTTTTATTGAATATAACCCCAGTTTAAAATTTATAACCCCAGTTTAAAGCATAAATTCACATGAGCACTGATGAGAGAGAAAGGAGTAAGGCTCATCCACTTCTCTCCCTTTTTATGCTTTGGATAGGCAGCAGTTATAACAGATTATACTACTCTGCATGGAATTCCAGTCTAATATGAACCCTACTCTGGAGTGGTAGACCAATGAATGTTAACTGACTTACAACCCCATGCTGTGAATGTTAACCCATGCTGTGCATAGGTCACGGTGGAGATTTGAAAAAAGGGGAGCACCCCAGTTTCTTTAACAACATCTACTGATGCGAAGTAACTTCATAAGAACATAAGAATAGTCATACTGGGTCAAACCAATGGTCCATCTATCCTAGTATCTTGTTTCCACAGTGTTCAGTCCTTCTGAGTGTTAGCCCAAATGTGTGATCCAGAATTTTTTTGTTACCTTCCTCATGTTCTTGCTGTGCTATTTGATTGCAGATTTTGATCCTCATTAAATAAGACCTACCCCAAAAATAAGTCCTAGCATGATTTTTAAAGATAGTCCTGATATAAGCCTTAGTTAAGATCGACCCCTGAAACCACCCCGACTCCATCCCTGACACTAGTGCTGCCCGATTTGCCAATCATCTCTCCCTTCCTCTCCTCCACCTCAATTCTTCCTCTTTCCTTTCTCTCCCCCCATGTTCAGCATCTGGATGTAACCATATATTTGAAGGGGACACTCATATTGAGGCCTCCATTACACCAGTCCTTTCTGGTGTGGAATTTTAACATTGTAGTGAAAGGACTTTGTAAGCCCCCTGTACAAGCTTCTTCAAGGGGCATCTCTGCTGGATCTCACACAATGTTTCTGGTGGCAATAGTCTCAGCAACAAGGGTCTTGGAATTGCAGGCACTTGTGTGCAGAGAACCATACCTCAGGATCAAGGAGGCAGGAATTGTCCTCCGCATGGTACCATCCTTTCTACTGAAGGTTGTTTCAGCATTTCACGTCAACCAAGAGGACTGTCTATTCACCTTTCAGGCTATGTGTTTAGCCTAGCAAGATAAGATATTGCAGAGACTAGTCTTACAGTGACACTTACTCAACTATTTAGAACGGACAAATGACTTCATCTTTCCTTCTATCTGTTTGTTGTAACCAATCAGTCAAGCCAAGGCAGGCCTGCTTTCAAGGCATCCATTGCCAGATGGATTTGTATGGTAATGTAAACAGCTACCTATTGCTCTCAAAGCTCATTCAACGAGGTGTGGCGGCTTCCTGGGTAGAGATCAGGGCAGTACTGCACAAAGAGATTTGTTGAGCAGCTACTTGGTCTACTCTCCATACCTTTACAAGATTCTACAGAGTGGACATGGTAGCTCGGGAAGATGCTGCTTTTTGGTCCTCGGTTTTGTGGGCAGGCTCATCTGTCCCACCCTAAGTGTCTGTCACTGCTTTGGTAAATCACCTAGAGTACAGACTCTTATGTTTATTTAACAGAATGGACGATTAGGTTCTTACCTGGATAATCTTTCTGTTAATGCACATAGGCGTTTGTATGGCCTTCCCTGTCGGTTTTCAATGTGCCTGCTTTCTGCCTCAGATAAATTCATATACCACTAGAGTTTTTCTCCTGGCAGCTGGAAGTACATGTAATTATAAATGACTAATAAAGCCATACATTGAGCACCTGAGCTCCATATGTGTTTGTGTTTGCACAAAGCAGTGTGGTTTGTTGGTACACCTTTCTTGGTTCATTCTAACTATTGTTCTTTTTCATGAGTTACAGAGCAGAACAGGAATGTACTGTTCTGGGGAAGTTCTCCGTGCTCCTCCTCCTGCTTTCTTATGTTATAGTGGATATTGATTGTTTTGGTACGAACTGAAGAGGGCACTATATTCCACTTGTGAAGGAGGAGGAGCTGAAATCATTGACATTTTTCTGCAACAGTTCATGACCAGAGAATATTCACCTAAACATAGAGTATGACAGCAGAAAAGGGCCGTCGGCCCAACAAGTCTGCCCACTCAAAAAACCCTCCCCCTAAAAGAACCTTCCTCTTAAGCATTTTCCCAGAGTGTATCCACATGTTATCTCATCGTCTTTTGAAGTCAAGCACGTTGTTGGCCTCGACAACCTGACGTGGAAGACCATTCCAACGATCAACCACTCTTTCAGTGAAAAAGTATTTCCTGATGTCGCCATGAAGTCTCCCACCCTTGAGTTTGAGCAGATGCCCTCTTGTTGCCATGAGACCTGTAAGGAAAAAGATATCTTCCTCCACCTCAGTAAGACCTGTAAGATATTTGAACGTCTCTATCATGTCTCCCCTCTCTCTGCGTTCTTCGAGAGAATATAACTGCAGCCTTCATAGACGTTCTTCATATGGGAGATCCTTGAGTCCTGAGACCATCTTAGTGGCCATTCGCTGAACTGACTCCATCCTCTTCACATCCCTCCGATAATGCGGCCTCCAAAACTGAACACAGTACTCCAGATGAGGTCTCACCACGAACCTGTACAACGGCATTATAACTTCAGGCTTTCGGCTGACAAAACTTCTTCGGATACAACCCAGCATTTGTCTAGCTTTGGTTGAAGCTTTCTCCACTTGATTGATAGTCTTCATATCTTCACTAATGATTATACCCAGGTCCTGTTCTGCGACAGTTCTTGTTAAGGTTTCATCATTCAGGGTATATGTTCTGCAGGGGTTACCGCTACCAAGGTGCATAACCTTACACTTTTTGGCATTAATGCTCAGTTGCCAAGTACTAGACCATTTTTCCAGTAAAAGTAGGTTCTGCCTCATATTGTCGGGCACGGTTGCACTGTCCACTAGGTTGCATAGCTTAGCGTCATCGGCAATAATGTAATTTTACCTCGAATTCCCTGGGGCAGGTCTCGTACAAAGATATTAAATGGTATCGGACCCAAGACCAAGCCCTGCGACACTCCACTGGTCACTTCTGATGTTTCTGAGGGGGTACCATTTACCACCACCCTCTGAAGTCTACGACTGAGCCAGTCTTTAACCCATGCAGTCAATGTTTCTCCTAGTCCCATTGTTTTCATTTTGTTCAATAACCTGCGGTGTGGGACACTATCAAAGGTTTTCCTGAAGTCCAAATACACCACATCCAGGGACTCTCCCCTACCCAGTTGTTTCGTTACCCAGTCAAAGAAGCTTATCAGATTGGATTGACAAGACTTTCCCTTCGTAAAACCATGTTGATGGGGATCCCTCAGCCCTTCGTCATCCAGAATCATATCCAATCTGTTTTTAATCAACTTCTCCATAAGTTTACACACTATTGATATATAGACTATAGACTCCTAAGTTTATTAATAGAAAGAAGTTTATCCAGGTAAGAACCGAATCTTCCAGCTAATATAGATGTTCTATTCCTTTCAAGACTAATCCACAGTGCTACCTCCTTACCTCATTACTGCAGTTCTGTTGTTTTAATATATTGTTTATAGAGCACCTGTCCTTCCTGATAGTTATACCAGACTATGATGTAATTATGGCTCTCCACGACCATGACTAAATTCATCAGCTTCTATCACAGGATTACGTATATGCCTAGATATTGCCTTTTTCTTCCCATTTGTATACAAGCGTGTTACTGTTGTACTTGGGATTTTGTCCACCTATCCCTGTCAGTCCAAGTTTAAAACCCTCTTCATTAAATTAGCCAGCTCTAGGAAAACCATTCAAGGGTCCAAAAAGCCAAAATGCACTTGGCACCACTCACAGCCATGCATTTATCTGTAGAATAAGAGCTTCTCTGCCTTGGCCTTTATCTTTACCTCAACTGGAAGGATTAGGAAAGTACCATCTATGTAGCTATCTGTTTCATTCTTTCTCGGAGCAATTTTGATATGTTTGGGATACCAAGAAGAATAATTTCTCCAAGGACAAGTAGACCAGAGGTATTCTCGCATATGGCTAACACTGGCACCAGAAGTATAATTTCTCCAAGGACAAGCAGACCAGAGGTATTCTCGCATATGACTAACACTGGCACCAGAAATATAATTTCTTCAAGGACAAGCTGACCAGAGGTATTCTCGCATATGGTTAACACTGGCACCAGAAGTATATCTTCTCCAAGGACAAGCAGACCAGAGGTATTCTCGCATATGGCTAACACTGGCACCAGAAGTATATCTTCTCCAAGGACAAGCAGACTAGAGGTATTCTCGCATATGGCTAAAACTGGCACCAGAAGTATATCTTCTCCAAGGACAAGCAGACCAGAGGTATTCTCGCATATAGCTAACACTGGCACCAGAAGTATATCAACCTCAATGGCTGCCTAATTCAGGGAAATCATTTTTGATTCGATTTGACCTATTGAATTGATTTTTTGATTATATTCACTTTTCCTGCCCAATTGGGTGTTGGTTTGCTTGTTTGTTTGTTTTTTTTCAAACGGCCTGTCAGGTTTATTTTGTAGCCTCTTCACCCACTCCACTCCTCCTTTGTTGTCTCCAATTCCATGCAGGTGCTGTAGTGTAAACAAAACAAAATAGACTTTTTCTTTCTCTGTTAGATCCTAGCTTACGCTCGCTATCTAACACCAGCTCTGGCAGGATGCACATTTCAAATCTGACATTTTGTAATAGCAAAATAGAAAAGATCATTTTATTTTCTACCTTTTGTTGTCTGGTCACTTTATTATAAACTAAACTAAACCTTAAGCTTATATACTGCATCTTCTCTATAAGAATAGAGCTCGACACGGTTTACAGAAAATTGAAGAAAAAATACAATCGGGATAATATAGAAGGAAACAAAGATCACAATTTTGAAAAAAGATACGTTTTCAGATGTTTACGGAATAATTGAAGAGAGCCCAGATAACGCAACTGGACAGGAAAATTATTCCAGAGCTCGGTAATTTTGAAAAGAAGAGACTTCCCTAGTTTTCCAGTATAGATGATGCCTTATAGTGTAGGAAAGGATAATTTAAGTTTTTGAGTGGGTCTAGTAGTCTCAGATCTTGTAGAATTTCAAAATAGAGGAAGGAAGGAAGGAAAAATGCCATACAAGATCTTAAATGTAAAACAAGCACATTTGAAATACTCTAGAAATAATTGGAAGCCAGTGAAGTTTTAACAAAAGCAGAGAAACATGGTCGAATTTACTTTTTGCAAAGATCAGCCTAGCCGCAGTATTCTGGATCAACTGAAGTCTTTGAAGGCTTTTCTTAGTCAAGCTTAAAAATAGCACATTACAATAATCCAACCTCGAAAGAATAATTAATTGTATAAGAACAGAAATATATGGAGACTAAAAACAAACAAACATTTTTTCACCAGAGAATTAAGATGGTCATTGAAAGAAAGCATTGAGTCTAAAATGACACCCAAGGTTTTACTTGAGAATTCAATCGGTAATGAAGATCCTGTAGGCAGTAGAATAGATAAAGGTAGCTGATCTAATTTTGGGCCTAGCCAGAGCAGTTTTGTTGGTCCCAGGCTCTGGTTTCTGTTTGTCTTCTGTTAATTCGCTCACTATGGTCTCCTGCCCATTTGACATCTGTGCTCACTATTCATTTTCCACTGCCAAATCCAACATTTCTGTTTTTTCCCCACTGTCTGCCATCTCTCTATCACTTTCTCTCTCTTTTTCTCTTTCTCTTCCCCCCTCCACTACCTTATTCCCTTGGTCAAACCCCTCTATTCTCCTCCATGAAGCATCTCTCCCTTCTTCCCCTCCATTATTATGTGCAACATTTCTTTCTCTCTCCCTGTCCTCCACCCTTTGTCCAACATTTATCTCTCTTCTCCATGCATGTCTCCCTCCCCTCCACCATATGCAGGATTTCTCCCTCTCACCCCTTCCTACCTCTTTTTCATCTCCTCCACATCATGTCCAACATTTTCTTCCTGTCTTCTCTCCCCCATGTGTAGCAACTTTCCATGCCTCCTATACCCCTGTGCAGCACTTCCCGATTGATCCCCTACCACCATGACATACTTTCGGATCTCCTAAAGCAGCAGTGGCAGAGGCTGGCTGGCAGAGGCAGCACTCTGAACAGGATGCTCGTGGCCTGCCCCACCAGGGCTTCCCTCTGGCGCGTCATCGGTGACGTGGCAGAGGGAAGGCTCCAGCGGGACAGGCCAGGAGCAGCCTGTTCATCGCGCTGCCTCTGCTCGCCAGCCACCGCTGCTGCGTTAGGAGACTCAGGACTCACTGAATTGATGAGTCCAATTAGAAAACAAATTGATTTGAATCAGTGAATCTGGCAGCACTAGTTTCAACTGCCCTCGGCTTCAGGCACTATTAATAGATCCAGGAACACATATGAATTTGATGTCTTCCTTATCACCACCAAATAACTGCAATGCTGAGCCTCAAGGGAAGCCTAAGAAGCATAGGCATCGGTCGTCTTTGAAGCATGGTACCAGGCTTTTTCTTTGCTTTTTAAAATATTTTTGTTTCATAAATCCATTTGGTCAAAGTTAGCAGAATTAGTATGTGAAAGACTGTATTAGAAAACTGAGGCACCTCTATTTTTCCTGAGTGAAATCTCTCTAGTTCTTTTGATCTGATTCCATGCCAATTTTATCTTCTAGTACCATGTATAATAATGTTGATTGACAGAGGGATCTAGTTCTCCAAGCATTGGCTAATTATGTATGTGTTAGTCACACAGGTTCACAGTGTTTCTCTCCCAGAAATAGCAAATAGTCTCTGGATAATGTTGCTTATGGAGCCATTTGAAGCTTATCCCCTTGGGAGAAAAATAGAGCAAAGACTCATTTGAGTGGCATTCTATATACACACCAGGAAGTGGTATTCTCAGAATAGTTCGCCCCGCATCATTGACTTAAGTGTGTAAAAAGCTTTTCATACTCTTAATGAAGTATTTGGTTCCTTTACTTCTCTTTAAGTGGCTATGCGTTACTCATGCTGCACCACAGGATACATTATGAGTTCATTTCTAAAATGAAGAAAACATGGTAATGTTTCCCCAGGTACATCATCAGTAAAATGTGCGTGTCAAGCTACTAGATTCTGCTTTCAGTATCTCAGTATGCTGCCATAGAATGGCTATTACTAATATATACTACAAAGCAGTATTTGAGTAAAATAATGCTGTAACTGATTTTGAACAATTCTCTGGAAAGCTTTGACTGACTCATCATGCAACTTGGGTTGTAAAATGCTTTTTTTATATATAAAGTGTCCTTTATTATAGATACACATGTTTAAAATCTCATCCAAAGAGAGTATCAAGATGACTCGAGTCATATAGTTAAATACTGTAATAGGTCACTTTATGATATAAACCTCCAGAAGCTTTCTTAATTACAGTAGTAAATAGCTTGATGACTGATGGATCTTTAATATGTATTCATGTTTTTAGTAATAGGTCTATTGATTAAAAAGCTTTCTGCACTGTGTATCTGCTTAAAAAAATTGCAGAAGTGTTGAATACTGCATCTAATCAATTTGTACATTAGAGGCAGCCCCATTTTACATAGATCATGTAGGCTAGGAAATGTAGATATGTAAATATCCAGTCTGGGGACACACTTTTTAGAAGAACAGAGTAGTTGCAATGTGAAATTGATACCCACCCCCCAGGAATGCACACACAGAATTTTAAAAGGGGAGGGGGCATGGGTAGGAAATGTATTTCTGTTGCCAGGATCTGCCCACCAGGTGATGCATATGCAATATCCTCTTGCATCGAGGATCTAACTCCATGGGCTTCAGCCTAGAAGGGAAGAGTTAGGACAGCCATTGTAGTGGGATATTCAGTCATTAGACATGTAGATAGCTGGGTGGCTGGTGGGTATGAGAATTGCCTGGTCACTTGTGCAAAGGTGGCAGGCGTCATGTTTCACTTAGATAAGATATTAGATAGTGTTGGAGAGGAGCCGGCTGTCTCACTCAGTACATGTAGGTACTAATGACATAGAAATATGGGAGGGAGGTTCTGGCAGCCAAATTTAGGCTTAGGTAGAAAGCTGAAATCTAGATCCCCCAGGATAGCATTTTCAGAAATGCTCCTCGTTCTACGTGCAGGACCCAAGAGGCAGGCAGAGCTCCGCAGTCTCAATGAGTGGCTGAGACAATGGTGCAGGGATGAGGGATTTAGATTTGTTAGGAACTGGGCTACCTTCTGGGAAAGGGGGAGCCTATTCCGAAAAGATGGACTCCACCTTAACTAGGATGAAACCAGGCAGTTGGCACTAACGTTTAGAAAGGAGATAGCTTAAAAGCTGCTCTAGGGAAGGCTGACAGTTGCCAAAGAGCAGATGGTTTGGTGTGGAGTATCCTTGAAGGATACTGTTGAATCAGAACATTTAGGGAGACTCAGTAGAAAGGTTTCCAAAATAGTGAAAGATAGCCAAGAGTGCTTAAGAGGGAAACAGAGTAAAGATGTCAAGTGATCCCTATCATTTTCTCAGCAACCTGTAGATATAAGGAAAGACACAATTTGCTGTATACAAACACTAGAAGTCTAAAAAATAAAATAGGAGAGAGTATGTAGCACTGAATGATGAGGTAGATATAATAGGCATCTCAGAGACCTGGTGGAAAAAGGACAATGTGTTACCTAGGTACAAATTATATCACAATGATAGAGTAGATCAAATTGGAGGGGGGCTGCACTATATGTTAGAGGTAATTGAATCAATCAAAATAAACATTCTGCACGACACAGATAGCAGTGTGGAATCCATATGGATAGAAATTCCATGTGTATAGGGAAGGAATAGAATGGTAGGGTTATACTATCTTCCCCCAGGACAGAATGAGCAGACAGATGAAGAAATGTTTTTAAAGATTAGGAAAACTGGCAAATTTGGCAACAGTATAATAATGGGTAATTTCAACTACAATATATAGAAAAAATAATATCTGCTAGACACTTATTTCACACTATGCACAGGGAAAGATTATGACAAAAGTAATGTAATTTAATGTAAAGTCAGCCAAAGTATGTGTAATAACCAAAATAAGAACTGACTATGCTGAAAACTAGTGCACAGAGAGTGAAAAAGATTTATAAAATATGCTCAGAAAAGTGAAACTCTGAAGAGAGGGTGATAGCCCTCTCTTGGGGTAAGAGTTTACCGTCCAGTCATTGCATGTTTGGAGCATTTGAAATTCTTCTGCAAATGATCCTCTCATGGATATGCATTATAACATTTAAATTCTTCTGCAAACGATCATCTCTTGCATTACAACTTATAGTGTTTAAAGATTGCCTTTTGGGTCTCCTGAAGCAGACCACGAAACGGGGCCACGTTGAGACCCGAGACCCCTAGAACAAGTTTATCTCTATAAGATAAGTGCATCAAAAATCCAGTGAGATTTATCATATTTCAGAACCTTTGAACTTGGGCTGTGTTTTAAAAATTTCAAGATCATAATAAGCCTTTACAATTTTCACTAGTTCTCAGAGAGTGATTTTTTGAATCAATCATGCAATGACTGGACGGTAAACTCTTACCCCAAGAGAGGGCTATCACCCTCTCTTCAGAGTTTCACTTTTCTGAGCATATTTTATAAATCTTTTTCACTCTCTGTGCACTAGTTTTCAGCATAGACACTTATTTCAGCCTAGCTTAGTTCAAAACCCCGTAATTGTCTAGATTGAGGAGCACCAATAAAAATTGGAGAAAAAAGGAACCTCAGTTAAAGGGCTTCATTGGTCCTAAAAAAAAACCTCCAATAGGTGCTGCAACTCCAAATCAAAAAACTGTCACTGTATCATAGTCCAATGACCACTTTTTCTCATTAAGGGTAGAAATATAACTTAATTGAAATGATAATCAAAAATGTGATGTCAATAAAGGCATATCTGAGCACCAGCACTACGTATGTCAAAGACAAAAAGAGGGTACTTAGCTTTGCACAGAGGCTCCAGCAATGCTTCTACTTGCTATATATCTCCTCCAATTCTGTGCAACCAGTCCCCTTTCGTTTTCATGTGAACAGCAGCCCATGAACATTACAACCAGAATTTTGCGTTTCTTGCTGTTAAGCACCATAATTACTTTCAAGCAGTACTTAATTGACATCTACAGTGGCATCAGATACAAAAGTGACTCCATACATTAGATTTCATGCATTGTTCGTTTATGAGACTCTAATATAACCAGTTACATTCAGCATTCAGACTCCTGAGGCAGGTCCTTATGGGCCGAAACACGATCATGTCGAGTCTTATTATACAACTAGTCTTTAAGCCCGTTACATTAACGAGTGCTAGAATAGATGTGTGTGTCTTTCTTTCTCTTTCTCTCCTTAGCCACTTTCTCTCTGTCTTTCTCTCTTTCTTTCTTTCTCTTTCTCTCCTTAGCCACTTTCTCTCTGTCTTTCTCTCTTTCTGTATCTCTCTTTCCTTGGATGTCCACTATCACCCCTTGCCTGCTCCCCCTGTTCAGCAGTAGCCCTTCTCCCTTCCTTTTACCTCCCCCGTGTCCAGCAGTAGCTGTTCTTCCTTCCTTTTACCTCCCCCTGCTAAGCAGAACTTCTTACCTGCTCCCCTGTCCCTCTTCCCTGCTCCCCCGTTCCAGCAGCACTCCTTACTTGCTCCCCCTGTCCCTCTTCCCTGCTCCCCCTGTCCAGCAGCACTTCTTACCTGCTCCCCCTGTCCAGCAGCACTCCTTACTTGCTCTCCCTGCCCAACAGCACTCCTTACCTGCTCCTTCCTCTTCCCTGCTCCCCCTGTCCAGCATGCGGCTCCTCTTCTTTAAAGCAGCCTACTGAGGATCATGGCCGACTGTAGCGAACCTCGCAGGCCGCTCTGCACCTCAGTAGCATGTTCCCTCTGACGTGATCCGATGCATCCGGTGATCAGAGGCGGAGCAGCGGTTGGTGAGTGAGGGCGGGAGGGGAGAGTCGCCGGTGTGCTCCTTGCCTCCGTGTTCAAAAATCGAATTCGGCAAGGAAGCACACCTCACTGAGGCAGGAAACACAAAACCCTAAGTACGTATGCACGCTTAGGGTTTTATTATAGAGGATAAAGCGACACAGCACCAAAAGTCACCTTTGTTGTTGGTTCTTGCTTTCTAAGTTCTGGGAAGGCTGTATCTCCTGTTTCTTCGAGAGGCTGACATAGGAACCACATGACAAAAGGTCCTGACTCTCACACTTGGAACTTAACAATGCTTTCTACCTCACCCGTATTATAGGAAGGATAACTGACCTCAGCCTATAGGCTGTTATAAAAGTCCTTTGGCTCCTTCTGTGTGGTAGGTCTCTCAATTCCATCAGACTCCAAGCTGAAGTTTCATAGCTAGCATCTGGACAAAGATATGTAGAAAGGATTCCTCAGCTCCACCATGTCTCGGGGCTCATTGAGAGAGACTGTTGGCTCTGAAGCCGGAGTGCACACAGCTTTTCCTTGCTTGTAGTTCCATTCCTTATGAGCACTGAGGGCTTTAGCACTTCAGTGATACTCGGAGGGACTACATGTTGGCTGGTGAAACAGCAGACATCGGAGAAAGGTGTTTCTCTAACAGGCTCACTCTAATGATCTTAAGATAGCCAATCAAGTTGAAAAGGCAGTGGCAAAAGCTAGAAGGATGCTAGGTTGCATAGGGAGAGGAATGATCAGTAGGAAAAAGGTATTAATGCCCCTGTATAAGACTCTGGTGAGACCTCATTTAGAATATTATGTACAGTTCTGGAGACTGCACGTTCAAAAAGATATAAACAGGATGGAGTTGATCCAGAGGAAGATAAATGGTTGGTGGTCTTTGTCATAAAGCCTGTGGGGACAGACTTCAATAAATCAGTATGTATAATCTGGAAGAAAGGTGGGAAAGAGAAGATATAATAGACATTTAAATACCTCAGACTCACCTGGTGAGGATTTGGCAGGATAAGACTATTACTATTAACTATTTCTGTATCACTACTAGATGTACGCAGTGCTGTACAGAGTCGCAAAGAAGACGGTCCCTGCTTAAAAGAGCTTACAATCTAAAGTCTAACAGACAAACAGGATGTCATGGATATAGTTAAGGGAATGGATAATCTGCTGGCTGGGTTGGTGGGAAGTATGGTTTGGATTGAAGATTATATTAAAAAGGTGGGTTTTCAGTCTGCTTTTAAATAAGGTAAGGGAAGGGGCTTGACGGACAAACTTGGGTAATTTATTCCAGGCATAGGGGGCAGCTAGATGAAAGGGACGAAGTCTGGAATTGGCAGTGGAGGAGAAAGGTAAATCTATGAGAGGCTTATCTGAGGAACGGAGTTCTCTGGGAGGTGTAAAAAGAGAGGACAGAGATTAATGAACACACTTATAGATCAGCAATAGGAGCTTGAACTGTATGTGAAGGATAGGGAGTCAGTGAAGTGATTAAAGAAGAGGGATGACATGAGTGTAGCAAGGTTAGAAGAAGATTAGTCCGGCAGCAGAGTTTTGCACAGATTGCAGGGGGAGAGGCGGCACTGAGGGAGACAGTTAAAAGTAGATTGCAGTAATCTAAGTGTGAGGTTACAAGAGTGTGGAGCACATATAACCATAACAAATGCACATGAGATGAGTCAAGGAAACTCTGGGATAAGGAGGCTTAAGAAGAAGATGAAAAGGGAAAGACTCAGAAATAACCTCAGAAAATACATTTTCATAGAGTGGTCGGTGAATGTATCGAACAGCCTCCCAGTGGAGGTGGTGGAGATGAAAAATGTATTGGAACTAAGAAAGCTTGGGTTAAGTATGTTGGATCTCTAAGGGATTGTAGATGGCATAGATAGGCAGATTAAATAAACCATATGGCAGCTTAAATAAGTCATATGGTCTTTATCTGCCTTCATTTTCTATGTTTCAGTGTAGCCAAGGCATCATTCTGTTTCTCTTTTTTTTTCTCTCTCTCTGCCTTTCTAATTCAATTATGTTTTATTTGTACGCTGCTTAGATAACACTTATTTGCGGTATATTAAATAAATTTGAACTCTGAACTGAGTTAAACATAGATCTACCCTATAATACGTGTATCTAAATTTTTTCATAGCGCTCAACTCAAAAAGGGATGTGGCCATGGGAGTGCTATGGGTAGGACAAGGGTGTTCCTAACTTCTAGGATGTGCCTAACTTCTGGGAACATAGAAACATGTTTCTTTGTTTCCAGAAGTTAGGCACGTTGTCATAGAATACCTGCATTTGTGCTCTTAACTGCCATCAGTTGGACATAAGCATTTACATTGGCCTTTGGCAAACGTAGAATCAATTCTTCACTCAAGCAGCTGTACTAATGTTTAGAGGATAACTCTAAAGTCCTTTGATAACCAGTCAGATGATTTCTTAAAAGTAGTTGTTCTTGAATCAGTTTTGTATGCTGATTCTAGAAATGACGTCCAGTTTTGCCTATCACGTCAGGTATTTTACACAAAATAAAAAGTTGTTTTCACAATTTTAGCTATTGTAAGCACAAATGTATTCAAGCACCATTTCACACGAGGTCAATTTTTATTACGAACGCATTTAAAAAATACTGTAAAGAACTACACTAATTTATTTCATGACTACCCTATAACAAAGCAAAAAGCAAACAGTGTTCCATTAATTTTCAAATTTTCTTCTCTTTTTGACTTCCTTGAAGATCTTGACTGTCCCTCTTCAACATCCAACAGTAGTTGGCCATGATAGTTTAATTCCATCTCCCCTGGTACCTCCTCTCCATCTCCTTAATATCTTAGAGAAAACCTTCACATTGCTCTTCACTATAATTTCCCAGATTTTCCGGAAAGTCAATATGGGAATGTAGAAAGTGAACTTTTACACTTGTATTACAACCCAACTTCTTGAAATTTTCCAACATTGTTTCAGCAAAGGCCCCGTAATTAAGATATTTGTTATTCCCTAGAAAGTTTTCAGTAACAGATCAGAAGGCGGTCATGCGTCTTTTTCTCTCTTTCATTGTTTTATCAAAACCTTCATCCTTCATCATTTTCTTTGAGGACCAACAAAAATTCCAGCTTTCAATTTTTCTTGTGTGATGAAGGGAAATTTCTTAGAAAGGTATCGGGGTCCTTCCTGTGGTAGAGCCCTTACAAACTGCTTCATCAAGCCCAATTTGATGTGTAGTGGTGGAAGCAGGACTTTTTGGAGGTCTACAAGCAGTTCAGGCACAAAATTCCACCACTCTGGCCAAACTCTCATACTCCAATGTCTTTGTATTGCCCGACTGTCCCATTCACATAGAGAACAAGGCATTTTTGTGAACTCAGCTTGTTGTCCTAATAGTATACCTATAACTTTGAAGTCACCGCAGATAAGCCATTTGTGTTCCTCATACTGGATACTTGTTAAAAGTAGCTTCATGTTCTCAGATCTCTTTCATTTGAACTTAATGGGCCACAGGAATGGACCCATACACATTCCCATTATGCAGTAACATGCCTTTGAGGCTCCTCTTTGAGTCTATAAAAAGTCTCCACTGTTTAGTGCCATAGAAGTGCATTAACTCATTTGTTATTGCAGTAAACCAAGGAATCGTTATGTGAGAATAAAAGATCTGTACCATGAGTAATGTGTTCTTGGTTCCAGAAGATTCTTACTTTTAAGTCGGGAGCCAAGTAGTTCTGCAGATTCCTTAGACAAATTCAAATCATATACTAGATCATTAATTCACTCTGAGAGAACTGTGGAGTAAAGTCATATTCAGTCTGGTACACATCATCAGTATCGTCTTTGGTGATTGCGTCAAGTTCACTTTCAACATCATCATATGCCAAGTTCTCTAAAACAGCTCAAGAAAGAGGAGCATGCAGGTCTTCTCCATGTGGAACTGGCCTAATGGCTGAAGGAATGCTTGGATACACAATTTGGTTCTTATTTTTCAAATTGCACTCATGAACATTAACTAACCAGAAGTAACAGTCATTTAGGCTCCCTCCACATCATAGGAATTGCAAATGGCATGCACCTTTTCTTTCCTTTTGTCCACAATCTTAACCTCTCAACACAATAGTGGCACACTTTCTTTGCCACCCATGCCTTATCCTGGTCACCAAGTTTCACTTTAAAATAAGCATACACTTCCCCCCTCCCCATTTGCGATTTCACATATTTGTGATTTGGAGGGGAGGGGGAAAAAAGAAAAAAAAAAACATAGTTTAGCCTTCCCCCCCTCCCACTCCCCCCGGCGTCCCGGCCTTACCTGGTGGTCTAGTGGGCTTTCGGGGCCGGAGTGATCTTCCTACACTCCTGCCCCGTGTAGATCACCAGTAGGAAATGGCTGTAGGGAGTTCCCGTCATAGTCTCGAGAGACTACGGGAACTCACAGTAGCCATTTCCTATTGGCGATCTGCACGGGGCAGGAGCTTAGGCAGATCGCTCCTGCCCCGAAAGCCCGCTACACCACCAGGTAAGGCCGGATGGGAGGCGGAGGTGGATCAGGGCCGGACCAGAAGATATTTGCGGTATTTCACCATTCGCGGTCCGGCTCTGCCCCTATCCCCCGCGAATCCAGAGGGAGAAGTGTAGTAAACTTTTTTTCACAAAGTCTGTTATATCTGTTCTTTGCTTAAGCACTATATAATTTCAACAAATGTAACAGAAAACATTTCAATTGTTCACTCACTTGTATGTAGACATTGTAGTACCTGCAATCACAAAGAAATAAAATGAGAATAGCACTTGTAATACAAGCTTCTAAGATAAACAACACTTCCAAGGTCACACAATAACAACTAGCAGCAACAGTTGTGCTTGCCTAAAGGCTTACAGGTCTGTATTGAGAAATTTCCCTCCAACAATACTCATTGCCTACTGGCACAGCAATAAATCTTTGAAGTAAAATTGTGAAAAAAACTGTACATGATAGAAGAAAACTAAGAACAGTTCTGGAATCAGCATAAAAAAAGTGAGGTATCGCATATTAGTTTTCAGTCATCTGATATGCAGACTAGTGAAGCCTTCTCCAATCAGTGTCCACAAAAGTTTGACTTATTGATTAAATCACAATGCTTAACAGCCATTGCCAATCACTAGTCAACTTAGTTTTCTATTAATAAACAAATGTTTGGACCATAGTGCTGAATAGCCCCTATACTGATCTCGTTCCTAGAGTACAGAAGAAATCTATTTAAGTTGCTTATTTTAATAATTAAAATATATCTGGCAAATGCTTTGCCAGTCAACATTTGCATTAAATTTTCATGGATAGAAGAGAATTCAAGCTAAAAATACATTAATCTGACTATAGCAACATTCAGGGCTTGATGTAGTTACCATGAATTTAACATGGTCTTACTGCAGGCTAGGAATGAAGAAATAGTTTCATCATGTGTGTTAACTCAGAAACTCTGACTGTACTCTACATGCAAATGCAGTAGATTTGCTATCCTGCAGCATGCAAAAAAAAAACAAACACAAAAAAGCATTGACATGCAGTTACCCTAGCAAAATTGTCATGAAGTCCAGGGTAGCTTAAAAAGGTTGGATGGAAGGAGTGAGTTTCTACTGGCAACCACTCTGCCCTGAATATCTAGCATTGCTTCCACTGGTGGTCTAGTGCCCCTCCCCCTTTTCCTAGATGGCCTGACCCTCCCTGCCCACACTTCTGAACATTTCCCTGATAGTCTAGTGGCTTCCCTCTCTCCAAACATTTTTCCTGGTAGTCTAGTGACCCTCTCTTCTCTCCCCCCCCCCCCCCACTTACCCTATTGCAAAAAAAAAAAAAAATAAAAAATGCCTGGTGTTAAGTGGCCCTTCCTCCCACCCTGTGCCTCCTTGCCCAGGCACCTAGACTCCCATACCTGTCCTGCCCTGCATGGATGGGTCAGTTTGCCATATAGAGGAAATACCAGGGAATTCCTTTTTCATCATTAGGGAAAAGAGGGAGGGCCACTAGATTACCAAGGAAAATATTTGGGTAAGAGGAAGGAGGATGAAATTCAGGTCAATTGAAGGATTGGTTGGGTAACATTATTACGCACTCCTCTTCCTACCTAAGTTTCAGAAAACTTGTAAAAACAAACTTGTTGAACCAATTTGTAACCAAGTCCTCTTAAGCCCTACCTCTCCATCTCCAACCGAAGTGTTCCCAAGATCTCTCTTGCCTCACCTCTGTATCATGCTCTCCTGTATTTTGATGATCTTACACTGTACCTATATTCGCTGATTGTCCAGCTCTTCTTTGTTGTAAACCGCCTCGAACTACCACGGCTGCGGTGGTATATACGAATAAAATTATTATTATTATTAAAGTATTTGTTTTGAGACACATTTGTAACATATTTATGTATGCTCCCCAGTTCTTTGCTCCACTAGCTTTTAGCTCACTAAGGAGGGCCACTGACTTTTTGCAGCATAACTCTTGTCTACTTCTTGCTCCATAAATTCTTGATGCTGTTATTGTAACTTCTTTTCTTCGTTATTTTTGAGCACATTGTAAATCATTCAGTTTGTTAATAGGGCAATATAACAAATGTAAAATAAACTTGGAGAGGGACCACTAGATTGTTGGGACAAGTTTTTGTTTTCTTTTTAATATCGGGAAGGGGAGCATTAGACTACCAGATAATTTTTAAGAAGTGAGTGAAGTGGGGCACTAGACACTAGGGGGAGGGGGGTTAAGTATCATGGAAAGTGGGGGGTCAGGTAGGAGGGGATGGAAATTAGGGTAGATGACTATAAGCAATTTTTTAAAAATGTCACCCTTCCTCTGTCAGTGCCTAAGCAGTGAATGGCAGGTTACTGCTTTAATTTTAACATAGCAGTAAGTTGCATGCTCACTACTTGTATCGTACTACAGTTTGAGCAATAGTTGCATGATAGAGCCATGTGCTAAACTGGTTCTAACATGAGACTTGCTTCATTGGTCTCTCTGTATCTTTGGATTTTAACCGAGTGCTTATTCAGTTGAATGCCTCTTTAGGTGGTCTTGAGTTCAATTTCTACCTGTAGTGGTGTCTGATTCCACTTTAAACAGTCATCCTAACAGCACTTCCCTCCAAGGCAGGGAGACTGCTGTGCACCCCAATGCCAATCTCCTCTTCTCTCCGGTGGAACTATCCCCATTTCTGTGTCGCCCTGTCATTCCAGTGCTGAATCTCCGGAGTGCTCCTCCAACCCAGCTCTGCCATCTTCTACCTCCTGATGTAATTAAAGGTGACACTGATAGTTGCAGACAGGAAGAGGCAGTGTTGGCTTGAATACCACACCCACTGTTTGAGTTGGCCCAATTGTGTGGAGCAAGAGGCAGCTTCTTTCTGTCAACTCCCTACCGGTTAAATCTGCTCCTCTGCTCTCAGCCTTCTTCCCTAATCATCCCTCTGTCTCTAATACTGCTTGTCTCACCTCCTTCAAAGCCACTGATCAAGAGGACACCTACTACTTATCACCACCTACCATTAGACCAGTGACTTTAATCCAATTCGACCAATCCCCGACAGATAAAGAAGCCACACTACTTCGCAAACCTTTTTGACTCCAAACTAGCACATTGGAGCTCAGATAGTCCCTAACACTACTCCAACAGAATGAGTAAAATCTGGTAATATGGGGCCATAGGAGGGATTACACTCAGGCAAAATTCTGCAGCAGTAATCACTGCTTCCTCTTATATTTATCCTACACACTTGGCTACTCATTCTCCCAACTGCAAATAGGTCTTCTAAACACCAGAGCTGCATCTTCAAAAAAAAAAAAAAAAAGGTCATCTTCATGATTTAACCCTCAATTGGCTGCTAGAAAGATGATACCATTTCTCCATCACAAATCTGCCCCACAGGCTATCGCCACATCTCACAAATCAGAGATATGAAACGAGGTTTTGGGGATCTAATTTTTATCTTCAAAAGCTGCTACAAGATCTATAAAAGACAAGTAGAAAGTGTTCATCCTACAGAATATCTATTAGTAACTTCACATATTCTCCACATAACATTTCTTCTAGTTTACTCCACTGAGCGCCAATAATTCATCTTTTAATCTCCTTCAAGAGATAATTATCCAACCCACAGCTAATTTCTCAAACCTAGTGGTTCTAGGTGACTTAAACCTCAATAGCAACATAGGCTCAAGCAGTTTTCTCAAGGTTTCCGCAGCTGGCATTGTGCTTATTGCAAGTTTCTGAGTCTTTGTCATAGAAACATAGAAATATAACGGCAGATAAAGGCCAAATGGCCCATCCGCAGTAACCATTATCTCTTTCTCTTTCAGAGATCCCATGTGCCTATTCTAGACCCTCTTAAATTCAAACAGTCTGTCTCCACCACCTCTTCCGGGAGACTATTCCACACATCTCCCACCCTTTCTATAAAAAAGTATTTCCTTAAATTACTCCGGAGCCTATCACCTCTTAACTTCAACCTATGCCCTATCATTGCAGAGTTTCCTTTCAAATGAAAGAGACTCGACTCATATGCATTTACATTACATAGGTATTTAAACGTCTCTCTAGAAAAATAATAATAACAACAATATATAAATCAATCCAATCCAAAAAAAGTTATTAGCCAAGTGGTGGAAATGCCCACTGAAAAACCATTTCATTAAAGTGGAGAAAAAGCCTCAACTTTATTTCATATGCAAACGGCAACCCAATGAGTTTTTTAGCCATTCTTATTATGTATCATGGGCAAAAAACTCCACTATTCCTCAAAAATGTAATCTTTCAAAACGGGAACATGTAAAAGAACCTAAGAAAAAGTTACACTTATCTTCACAGCTGTTAACAGAACCAGGATCACCCGGCAACCCTTCAGCAATATCGTTTATAAAAATGTTAAATAGAAGAGGCCAAAGAACAGAACATTGAGACACACCACTGGTAACACCCCTTTCTTCAGAGCGATCTCCATTGATCACTACCCTCTGTCACCCTCCACTCAACCAGTTCCTGACCCAGCCCGTCACTTTGGGACCCATCCCAAGGGTACTCTATAGACATCTGTGTGGAACACCGTCAAGGGCTTTGCTATAATCTAAATATACCACGTCTAGCGCACATCCTTTATTCAATTCTGTGGTCACCCAGCCAAAGAAATTGATCAGATTTGTCTGACAAGACCTTCCTCTAGTGAATCCATGTTGCCTCTGGTCTTGTAATCCACAGGATTCCCGAAACTTGACCATTCTGTTTTAAAAGCGTTTCCACTAATTTGCTTACCACAGAAGTCAGATTTACTGGCCTGTAATTCCCTACTTCTTCCTTGCTTTCACAGTTGTGGAGAGGGACCACATCTGCCCTTCTCCAGTCCTCCGGTACCACTCCTGACTCTAGACACTCGATGAAAAGTTCAGTCTGCGGAGCCACCAGAACTTTCCTAAGTTCCTTCAGCACCTTTGGATGTACACCATCCACCCCATCACTTTGTCTACCTTTATTTTAGCTAGCTCCTCATGAATACAACCCTCTGAAAATTGATCAGGGTCTATTAAGTATCCATTCCTATTCACATTTGTCTTCTGTGGTCCCGCTCCCGGCGCTACAGAACAAATATTTGTTAAGCAATTTGGCCTCTTTATCAGCTTCTACATATTCCTCCCCTTCACCTTTAAATCTCACAATGCCACTTTTGTACTTCTTATCACTGATATATCTAAAAAATGTCTTGTTTTTACCGTGTCAACTATTTTTTCTTCCATTTGCATATTTGCTTTCCTGACCACACAACCAGCCCCTCTTAACTTTTCCTGATATTTTTGCCTGTCTTCATCTTTCTGCAATCTTTTGTAATTTATGAAAGCTAACCTCTTATTCCTTACCTTCTCAGCTACTTCTTTTGAGAACCAAAGAGGCCTTTTTTCTTCTTACTTTTACTTACTTGCCTCACGAAAAGGTTTGTCGCTCTTACAATCGCTCCTTTCAGTTTTGCCAACTGTAATTCCACTTCTTCCAGACGGTCCCATCCAGATGTAAACCCCCATCCAAACAAAGTTTTTTTTTTTTTATTGTTGTTGTTTTTTTAAGTCTAGAACCTTTGCTTTTGAAAGAGCCCTCTCTATACTCATCTTAATATTAAACCGTACCATGCAGTGATCACTGGATGCCAGATGATCACCCACTGTAACATCAGAAACACTTTCCCTGTTTGTAAGCACTAAGTCTAGTATAACCTTATCCCGCGTGGGTTCAATTCACAACTGCTGGAACAGTTCTCCTTGTAGAGAATCCAGGTTTTCCCTACTTCTAGGAGACCCCGCAATAGGGATACCCCAATCAACATCCGACATGTTAAAATCACCTATTAGCAAGACTTCCCCTTTTTTAGATATTCTGAATGTCTACTATTAAATCTCTATCTACTTCCAACTGTGAAGGAGGCCTGTATATTACACCAATATAAATATATTCACCATTCCCTCTTTCCAAATTGATCCACAGTGCCTCTTTCTTGCCCTGCGGATCCTGCAGTTGTGTGGCTTTAATATGATCTTTTAACATATAGTGCTACTCCCCCTCCTTTTCTTCCTACCCTGTTTTTCCTGAACAGATTATAGCCCAGTATAACTACATCCTAGTCATGGTTCTCTGTGAACCACGTCTCTGTGATCGCCACTATATCCAACTCCTCTTCTTCCATCACAGCTTCTAGATCCGTAATCTTGTTTCCTATACTTCAAGCATTAGTATATACTGCTTTCCAGACATTGCCCCCTTTTCCCATCCATGTAGAGATATTCAGTGATTTATTTACCTGAGGGCTTATACTCACCCGGAAGCTTTGATCACCCTGCCCCATCACTTCTAGTTTAAAGATTAGTCAGCCTGCTGGTGAAGACATTTCTTCCCTTCTTTGATAGATGCACACACCATCCCTTGGAAAATCATCCCAAGGTCCAGGAAGTCAAAAAGTTCTCGATGACACCATCCATGTAGCCACACATTCATCTCCAGGTTGCAAGCTTCTCTGCCCTAACCTTTACCCTCGACAGGAAGGATGGACGAGAATACCACCTGTGCACCTGACTGCTTCATCTTCTCTCCCAGAGCCTCAAAGTCACTTTTGATATGTTCGCAGAGGTACCTGGCAGTATCGTTAGTGCCAACGTGGATGAGCAGCATCGGATAGTAGTCATCAGGCTTAATGAGTCTCGGCAAGCTCTCCGTAACATCTTGGATTTTGGCACCAGGCAGACAGCATACCTCTCGTGACATGTCTGGTCTGCAGATGGACGCTTCTGTACCCCTCAGGAGGGAATCACCAACTACCACCACCTTATGCCTCCTAGTTGTCACAGATCTAATAATTTGATCTCAGGCTTTGGTCCTTCCTCTCATTGGGATGCTCTCATCTCCTCCACTTCAGGACAGCATACTGGTTCTTCACTTCAAGGGTGGGGGTAGTCACAGTACCAATTTTGCAGGGTTCCTTAATCTGAGTCCAGCTGCCTTCCCTCAGTACAGCCTCTTCTTCCCCACTTATGGAAATCTTTGACGCCTCATGAACTATTTCATCAATGTACCTCTCATTCTCACGGCTGCTTCTCAATCTTGCCACCTCCTCTCTCAGTTCTTTTACTTTCTTCATGAGAGATTCAAGCTGAAGACAGCTTGTACATGGAACTACTCCCTCTGCCTATGTAACATTTTCTGTCTGCACAGAGACAGACGTTGTAACCTCAACAGCAGCTTTGGTGATAAGATGTTTCCCAACCATACTGTGGTGCATAAATACTTACACCTGGAAGAAAAAAAGGGCAGATAGTAGTTCACAGGTTGCTGTGCAAACTATCTTGAATGCAGATCCTCGTCAACCTCTCTCTTAGAACCAGGCTTACTGAGGGTTAGGCACTAGGCCAGCATTCCTCCCCTCAAGGGTCACTTATGGAGTCTGATCTCTTAAGAAAGTCCTCAGAGTTCAGTCTGGTTCAGTCAGGTAGAAACTGAGCAAGGGACATCGACGCCTTCTTGAAAGCTCAAGGTTTGAAAAATAATAAACATGCAAAATGACACCAGCGCAAGGTTTTAAAAATTATAATTAAGATTTATTGAGGTATTGTTTCTATTTTTCCATTATGAGATCAAAAGAATAAAGCAAAGCATAATTGCTTGCATTAACAGTTGCGCTAATGGGAGATCGTTATAGTTACCAAATGCTGGCCTTCTGATAACGAGCTCACCTCAGGATCTCATGACCTTCTATTATATACTTTTGGCTCAATGACATCATCAGGTTGACAACCAATAACAATTAACAAAGGAGGTGTTTCAAATTAGACAAAGACAAAAGTTTCAGAAAAGTACATTTGTTTGCTTATAGTCGTTTCTGAATCTAACTCATAATTTTCACAAAAGTATATTAACAACATTATTTGTTAAAAAGATGCTGAAATGTTCTCAGCCCTTCTATGCTGAAAAGTTGTCAGCCTTAGAGGAAAAAACTCTCCCTAAATTGACAGGTTCAAATTACATAGCCTTCCACTGAAGCCTTAGTCTGGAGGAGGAGGGGCTGGTTCCCCCTCTCTATGCTAGAGACTGTTAATTATGTCCAGATGTTGTGCCCTTTAAATTTCTTTAGGTTGCAAATATATATATTATGTTCTTCTACCAATTCTTTTGTTCAATATACAGTCATACAATTCACTCCAGCACTTGCTTGGGCCCAAGCATTCCATACATTCATAATTTTCATTCATAACTATATTTAATTCCTGTTATATCTTAGTTTGGGACACGTTATCTTCCTAACCAAAGCACAGGTGGCATTAA
The DNA here is from genome assembly GCF_902459505.1 of Geotrypetes seraphini. Lineage (NCBI taxonomy): Eukaryota > Metazoa > Chordata > Amphibia > Gymnophiona > Dermophiidae > Geotrypetes > Geotrypetes seraphini. Next base: position 205,482,277 of record NC_047088.1, read on the forward strand.
TTAACACCACGCTGCTGGGAGCGGGAAAACTAAACAAAGAAAAACAGAGCAGGACAAAGAAGACAGAAACTAGTCACTGGCACAAAATGGTGTCCAAAGACAGAGCAGATATAGCAAAACAAAGAACCAAAATGAAGTCCATGTATTTATGATTTCCTCCATGATCTAGCCTAATAGCAAAGTACATAAACAGATATTATTATGCTTTCCCTTATATTAATCTGTAATGTGTTTTTCTGGCTTTAGCTACATTTATATTTAGATTTTTTATTCACCCTTTTTCATACGCTTCTATTGGGCGTGGCCTTAACTAACACATATGCTTGTATCTAACTAGAATTACCCAGAATCATACGAAAAACAGGCACTTTTGTAGAAAAACTCCACAAAAATACTGCACTACTATGTTCCGACATCCATTCCATTACCGTCCCATAAACATCACCCCCTACTGGCCACGAGCCACTACTCCTCAAAACCGACATTTCAGCCACCATGCTGTGGCTTTCTTAAGGGTATGCTCTGAAGTCTGTAGTGTGATTGAGAACATGGTAGTCCACCAATTTGAATTTTGGTGGGAAAATCCATAGAATGGAAAAGTCTCTGGTAGGTTTAAAGATGTTCTCCCCATTGAGCTTGGTTAAATGTTCTCTCAGGATTTCCGCAGCTGGCATTGAAGCATACCCTGAAGAAAGCCACAGCATGGTGGCTAAAATGTCAGTTTCTCCCTGACGAAAGACGCAGCAAAACCCAGAAACCTGCAACAAGCAAAGGCTCAAGCAATTCCCCAAACCTATTTCTTATTACAATGTAAGATCTTGGTTTCAGCCAACTTTTCTCAGTTCCAACATGCGTATTTGGTAAAACTCTAGACCAGGGGTGCCCACACTTTTTTGACTCGCGAGCTACTTTTAAAATGACCAAGTCAAAATGATCTACCAACAATAAAATTTAAAAAAAACACAAGGCACACTGTACGCATAGAATTGTTATCATTCCTATTCCGGGGTTTTTTCAAAGAGGTCAAAGCAGATGACTCTATGCACTGTCACCTCAGTAACAACCATACAAAAATAGACAAAACCCACCCCCCTCCCTTTTTACTAAACCACAATAGCAGTTTTTAGCGCAGGGAGCTGCGCTGAATGCCCAGTGCTGCTCTCGACGCTCATAGGCTCCCTGCGCTAAAAACCACTATTGCGGTTTAGTAAAAGGGGACCATATTGTAAAATATAGACAGCTGATATAAATTCAGACACATTTTGATCACTAAATTTAAAATAAAATCATTTTTCCTACCTTGTCTGGTGATTTCATGAGTCTCTGGTTGCACTTTCTTCTTCTGACTGTGCATCCAATCTTTCTTTCAGCCTGTATGCTTCCTCTCCTCCACACCTCATTCCCTCCCCCAACTTTTTCTTCCTCTCTCCCTGACCTTTCTTTCTTTCTCTCTTCATGCCCCCTTTCTTTTTTTTCTGTTTCTCTTCTTTCCTTCTGTTTTCCTGTCTGCCCCCTTTCTTTCTTTCCCCCTGCCCTTCCCCAAGCCACTGCCGCTGCCATCGGGGAACAGGACCAAACGCCACCAATGGATAACAGGCCCCAAAGCCGACGCCAACACCGCCCCATGCTCTCTCTGCTTCGGGCCGATCAATCTTCCTCTCCCCGAAGACAATTCTGCCGTCGGAGAGGAAGTTCCGCCCAGCCAGGCAGCGATTGGCTGGCCCGAACTTCCTCTCCGACGGCAGAATTGACGTCGGGGAGAGGAAGATTCATTGGCCCGATAGATCGCCAAGGCAAAGTGAGTCCTGGATGATCGACTCACTTTGCCTTGGCGAGCTACCGGTCGATCGTGATCGACCTATTGGGCACCCCTGCTCTAGACATATTTGTATCAAAATCTTTCTCTCAAACATGGAAGCTCAAAGAGGTCACTCCAGTCAGCTGGTCTGATCACTTTCAGCAGTAGTGAACAATTCTGTGAAAGTTAGCTCTTGCTTTCTAACTGTAGTAGATCAGGGCCTTTCAAAAGGCTTATCCAGCAGTTTTTCTTTGATCCCAGCATGCCTGGACTTGCTGTAACTAAAAGCATAATTTTCAATTAGATAACAGATAGCAGCATCTCCTTTTGTTATGTCCAGGCAAGTTTTACACGAGGGGCATATCAAGTTTCAACTGTAATAGCTGACTTTTTTTTTGCTTCTCTAAGATTGAACTCTTAATTTTGCAGGTCTGTGACATACTGTCATTGTTTGTGCATTGACAGTTGGTACCCATGTAGGATTTTCCTAGTGTGCCCTCTTTGAGCAGTAGAGTTCATCTTCCATCCCCTTGAGACCCATTTTTATTTATTTTGGAGTGTCTTCTGTTTAAAGAAATTAGAAAAAGAGGGTCTTGAGGCCCCCCTCCCCCCCCCAAAAAAAAAATATTGACCTACCAATTAGTCTGTGTTTAGGTGGAAGGAAGGCCTACCTTGTCAGCCTTTAGCTAGAGATTTCCACTTGTGCAGGAGATTCACCCTTCTTGACAGCTTGCTAAATAACCTAGCTCCTTGTGTAACCTGTCACTAGGCTCAGCTGCATGATCTCCCACATTTCTGCTAGGTCTAATTCTAGTTATTACTGTACTTTATCATTTAAATTATTTTTGGTTCCCTTTACTACTACTACTAATTATTATTTCTGTAGCGCTACCAGACACAAGAGAATGACACGGTGACAAAATTCATCACCGTTCCCGTCCCCGCGGATAACCGTGGGAAATAATCCCATGTCATTTTCTAGTGTCTGTTTCAACCTCAATCCTTCTACACCAGTATTCTTCAAAGCAAAGCTTGCGGGTCAGTGGTTGTGGCCATTCATACTCTGATTCTTCCCTCTCTCCTTAGAGAATGACATGAAGATGGTTTCCCGCGGTTATCCGCAGAGACGGGAACGGTGATGAATTTTGTCAACGTGTCATTCTCCACAGCGCTATACATTAAACATTCAAGAGGCTGCTTTGATTTTAACCATTTTTTTTTAGGTAAAACATTCTCTACTTTGATGCTAATGCAATGAGCTGAATATTCTTATCTCATCATTTGATTGCTTATGTTTGTATATAAATAGTAAGTATTTTCTGTGATGATCAACTGACTGTCTTCACTTACATCAAATTCTAGTGTTGATCTCTCTTATGCCAGTTTTCTAACACTTACTATCCACCAGCTGGTAATTAGCAAACTTGTTTTTCTTGTTTAGAATCCTGTTCATCTTGCATGCTGCCTGTTTGAGTAATTGTTTTATTACCTGTCAAGCTAAGAATTTACTTACTGTATGTTGCATTGCCTGATTGAAGGCAAAATTGTTGGCTGTAATTAATGTATAGATTTTCAATAACAATGGCAAGTACTTGTACAGCAAATATATAATGGTAAAAAAAAGAAAACTAATAGAAATAAAGAAAAACAAAAAAAATGGCTGCACAATTCTGAACAAGTGGGTGTTATACCTTCCTACCAGCAGATTGCAGTAGAGAAAAAAAACCTGGCCTGTCAGTGAACTCACCAATATAACCTGCTCAAAGAAATCTCCAGTATTTTTCTCTACCTCTAGAAAATGGTAGATTGTTCAGGTTTGTGCTCCTGGTTCCTGGCCTAGCTTCCCTTTTTGCTGGCTGAGGCTGCACAGCAAGGTAGTATATTGGCTGCTTCCCGGTCCGTGGTTTGGATCTGGTTGAACTACAAGCTATACTCTGCTGCCCACAGTTGCACTTTGTTCGTCCACTGGGTAAGGCACTTGGCTTGGCCTTGCAGGTCCCTATCCTGCAACCCCTTGTAGCCTGTACACCCTATTTGAGTGTGCTGTTCCCTAGCTCCTTTGCAGTTTCTGATTTAGCTTTATTCCCTCTATTGTGTGCATTGATTGTGCCGGATTGGTGCCAGACCAGCAACCATGTAACATGTGCCGTGGCACGCTGAGAGATGTGGTGATAGTTTCGGACTTCGCCTCCTCCGGGTACACTAGGGCTGGGGAGCCGGCCTGGGTCCATGACTTCAGAAAAAAATCTCGCCCAGTGGCCATTTTGGAGTCTAGTACAAAATGCCTGCATTCCGAATCTGGGGATTCTCTTGGCATGGTGCGTGTGCCTCAACAGAGCCCTGTCATGGATGCAGGGTGTGAACTTTCACCAGACTTTATTTAGCTCATCCGGAAAGCGTATTCTTTAGACCCCACTTGTATGATGCAGCTGACGTGTGCATTGAGTCTTTCTCGGCTGGTTGTGCTGGTGGCACAGATTTCTATTCAGGAGCCCTCTCATCCAGCTGTAGCCAACCTCGATTGCAATAGTTGCCATTCGGATATTATGCTTCTTTTGTCTCATGATACTGCTTCTGTATTTCATCTGATTGATTTCCCTTGCTGGGACTAGTCACTTCAGCCGCCCTTAGAGTTTAGATTTGGGTGATAGAAACATAGAGTATGATGGCAGAAAAGGGCCATCGGCCCAACAAGTCTGCCCATTTGAAGAACCCTCCCCCTAAGCACTTCCTCTAAGTGAACCCACATGTTTATCCCATTTTTTCTTAAAATCGAGCACGTTGCTGGCTTCAACTACCTGAAGTGGAAGATCATTCCAACGATCAACCACCCTTTCGGTGAAGAAATACTTCCTAATGTCACCATGAAATCTCCCACCCTTGATTTTTAACGGATGCCCTCTTGTCGCCGTAGGTCCTGTAAGGAAAAAGATGTCTTCTTCCACCTCAATACGGCCAGTAACATATTGAAACGTCTCTATCATGTCTCCCCTCTCTCTGCGTTCCTCGAGAGAGTATAGCTGCAACTTACCTAGACGTTCTTCATATGGGAGATCCTTGAGTCCTGAGACCATCCTAGTGGCCATTCGCTGAACCGACTCTATTCTCAGCACATCCTTTTGATAATGTGGCCTCTAAAATTGAACACAATACTCCACATGAGGTCTCATCATGGACCTGTACAGCGGCATTACCACTTCAGGCTTTCGGCTGACAAAGCTTCTTCGGATGCAACCCAGCAATTGTCTAGCCTTGGATGAAGCTTTCTCCACATGATTGGTAGTCTTCATATCTTCACTAATGATTACTCCAGGTCCTGTTCTGCAACAGTTCTTGTTAAGATCTCGCCATTCAGAGTGTAAGTTCTGCATGGGTTTCCACTACCAAGGTGCATAACCTTACACTTTTTGGCATTAAAGCTCAGTTGCCAAGTACTAGACCATTGCTCCAGTAAAAGTAGTCCTGCGTCATAGTGTTGGGCCCGGTAACTCCGCCCACTACGTTGCATAGTTTAGCGTCATCGGCAAATAATGTAATTTTACCTTGAAGTCCCTGAGGCAGGTCCCGTACGAAGATATTAAATAGGATTGGCTCCCAAGACCGAGCCCTGCAGCACTCCACTGATCACTTCCAACGTTTCGGAGGGATTACCATTTACCACCACCCTTTGAAGTCTGCCACTGAGCCAGTCTTTAACCCATGCAGTCAATATTTCTCCTAGTCCCAACGAACTCATCTTGTTCAATAATCTATGGTGTGGGACACTATCAAAAGCCTTACTGAAGTCTAAATACATGAAATCCAGGGACTCTCCCTTGTCTAGCTTTTTCGTTACCCAGTCAAAAAAGCTGATTAGATTGGATTGGCAGGACCTTCCCTTTGTAAATCCATGCTGGTGGAGATCCCTCAGCCTCTCGTTGTTCAGAATCGTATCTAATTTGTGTCTAATCAATGTTTCCATAAGTTTACACACTATGGATGTGAGACTTACTGGTCTGTAATTTGCAGTCTCTGACCTGCAATCCTTTTTGTGGAGCGGAATGACGTTAGATGTTTTCCAGTCCAATGGGACTTTTCCCGTGCTTAGGGAAAGATTGAAGAGCGCGGCTAATGGCCAGGACATCTCTCAATTCCCTAAACACAGATTCTTTAAGCATGGCTCTGTCCACCTATTTATTGCTGATGTTCTGAATGAGTTCAAATTAGAATCTCCACCTTCCACATCTCAGGCTTCACTCATGGACCATTCTAATGTGCTGTCTTTCTTTTTTCCATCCCATCCGTAGCTTCTTGGTCTGCTTATGGAACAATGGGATACCCTAGAAAGCTCTTTCTGGCTCTCTAAAGCCACTGGCTCCTGATTTTCAGCAGGTTTTTGAACAGCCTAAGCTAGATTCTGCTTTAGCGCAGGTGATCTGGCACACAACCCTACCTAGTTATGGGGGAGTGATACTTAAGGATTCTCAGGATCGCAGAGTGGACATTATGTTGAAAAAGAGGTGGCTTCTTTAGGTGTTAAGGTGGCAGCGGCTACTTCCTTTACAACATGTGCCTGTCACATGAGATTGCGCAGTGCGTCCTCTGCAGAGGTCCAGGCCTATCCCCAACTGATGATGGATGGTGTGGATTATGTGGCGGATGCCCTTTATGATCTCATTCGAGTTTTTAGTAATGTCTTGGCTTATGCAGTGTCTGCACAACAGACTCTATGGATGCTGCTTCCAAAGCTACTTTAAGCAGACTTCCTTTTAAGAGCAGCTTCTTTTTGGAAAAGGTCTGGATGACCTCATGATCAGTGTTGCCAAGTGCCGCCCTAAGTCTCTCCCTGTGAACAAGTCTCGCCAGACTTAGGGAGGGTACCATAGTAATTTTCGTTCTTCCCGCAGGTTTCGTCAAGGATCCGCGGGATCTTCCCAGAGATATTCCCAGGGCTACCACCCTCAATACAACAGTTCCAATTCCAAGCGTTCTCAGGCCTCAGGTTCCCAAGCTACTGCTACTACTCCTAAAAAGCCCCAATGATGCCCGAGATCTGGTGGGACTTCTTCATATTGGAGGCTGACTTTCTCAGTTTTACCAGGAGTGTCTCGCATTTCCTCGGATCAATGGGTGCTAGACATCATTTGGGATGGGCAAAAGATAGACTTATTTTGCCTGCTTCTGGATTTGTTTCTGGACTCTCCAGCAGGTTGGCCAGAAAAGGAGTCCGCTCTAACCTGCAATGTGTCTTGAACATCAGAACGATAAAACACGTTCCAGAATACGAATCGAGCTTCGGCAGATACTTCTTATACTTCATTGTGCCAAAGAAAGGCTTGGAGGACTGGAGACCCATTCTGGATCTCAAGTCAATCAATTGCTTCTTGCGGATTCCTCATTTCCACATGGAAACAGTGCACACAGTCATAGCTACTGTCTCTCCAGGAGAGTTTCTGGCATCCTTGGATCTCACGGAGGCTTACCTCTATATTCCAATCTACCCCGAGCATTGCAGGTATCGTGTTTCCATGTTCTGCAATAGCATTTTCAGTTTGTAGCTCTGCCTTTTGGCTTTGCAACGGTGCCCTGCACTTTCACCAAGGTGATGGTAGTTATGGTGGCCTTTCTCCGCTGTCAAGGGAACCAGGTCCATCCTTTCTTGGATGATTGCTCCATCTTGTCTGGAGTGCGAAAGTGCGGTGGAGATGGAGATATCTCTGTTGCAGGCTTTGGGTTGGATTGTCAGTTTCAGGAAGAGCCACTTGACACCGTCCCAGTCCTTGTAGTATCTGGGTCTTCTCTTTGAAACCAGGCAGGGTCGTGTGTTTCTTCCCAAGGCATGCAGACAATCTTCAACAGCAGATCAGAACTCTCCTGAACTGTCCAGCTCCCACAGCCTGGCATTATCAGCAGGTTCTGGGGTCCATGGCAGCCTCCTTGGAGGCAGTCCCCTGGGCCAGAGCTCTCATGTGCCCTTTACAGGAGTCCCTCCTCTTTTGGTGGTCTCCACAGTGTCACCTCCTTTAGATGCTGCTCCCCTGGATGAAGCCAGCTCGCAGCAGCTTGAGCTGGTGGCTTCAAAGGGAGGATCTCTGCCAGGGCAGGCTTCTTTGGATATCATAGTGGATGACTCTTATGATGGATGCCAGCCTGTTGGGTTGGGGTGCTCACAGCGGGGACTGCCCCATTCAGGGTCAATGGACTCCTCATCAGAAAGGTTGGTTGATTAATCTTCTGGAGCTCTGGGTAATTCGTCTGGCGTTACTCACTCTCCAGCCCCTTCTGGACAGAAAAGCAGTGCAAGTATTCTCGGACAACACCACAGTGGTGGTGCTCAACAGAAAGTATGCAGGTGAGGCTGGGCTCACTTAGAGCACTGGTCTTTGACCTAGGGGCTGCAGCGTGAGTGGACTGCTGGGCACGATGGACCACTGGTCTGACCCAGCAGCGGCAATTCTTATGTGAAGGGGACACAAGAGGCTCGCATACTGATTGGCTGGGCGGAAGCACATCTTCTATCTCTCTTGGTGGTCCATGTTGCTTGAGTCGACAATGTTGAGGCAGACTTCCTCAGCTGACAGGTCATGGACCCGGAAGAATGGTCCCTCTCACAGAAGGTGTTCCGTCTGATTGTGCAGCACTGGAGTCAGAACCAAATGGACTTGATGGCTTCAGTAGATAACTCGAAAGCCAGGTGCTTTTTCAGTCAATGAACACAGTGCTGAAACCTAGGGCCGGACTCCTTGGGTCAGCCCTGGCCGGCTCACGAGCTCCTTTGTGTTCCCTCCGTGTCCTCTGGTTGGTTGGGTCACCCGCCAGATAGGGACGTATCCCAGTCTTGTGATTCTAGTAGCTCCGGACTGGTCTTGTCACCCGTGTTGTGCGGATCGTGTATCTTTAACGGGACAGGAAACTCCAACTCCTTCAGTCAGGGGCCGGTGCCCATGGAGAATCCAAAGTGCTTTTGTTTTGAGCGATCAGCCTTGATGAAGCAGGGTTATTCAGATGTAGTTATCTTGACACTTTTGCAGTCAAAGAAGCTCTCTTCTATGGCAGAAATCAGACAGGAATCTGAAGCCGTCGGCTCAGTGTGCGGCAGCGGCAAAGAAGGCTAACAGGATGTTGGGCATGATAAAGAAGGGAATCGCGAGTAGATCGAAAGAGGTCATAATGCCGCTTTATAGAGCAATGGTCAGACCACACTTGGAATACTGTGTCCAACACTGGTCTCCATACCTGAAGAAGGATATAACACTGCTGGAGAGGTTGCAGAGGCGAGCGACAAAGCTAGTAAAAGGTATGGAGAACTTGAGCTACCAAGAATGCCTCAGAAATCTGGGATTATTCACCCTTGAGAAGAAAAGACTGAAGGGGGATCTAATAGAGACTTTTAAAATATTAAAAGGAATCGACAAAATGGAGCAAGCTCGCTCACCGACAAAGGGAAAGAAAGAAGAGCAAGAAACAGCGTTATTCACTTTGTCAAATGTGACTCGGAGAAGAGGTCATGGACTGAAACTGAGAGGGGTTACGGCCATGACAAATGTCAGAAAGTTCTGTTTCGCACAGCGGGTGGTGAACGCCTGGAACTCTCTCCCAGAAGATGTGGTGGAGGAAACCACCATTTTAGGATTTAAGGTAAAATTGGACGCACATCTTCTTACGGGACACATTGAGGGATACAAATGATTAAGGTATTCGCCCAGGTACGCCTGGCTGAGCTTCCGCATGTGCGGACCACCAGACTGGATGGACCCCAGGTCTGATCCGGTGCAGGCATTTCTTATGTTCTTATGCTTCTTATGCCAAAGCCTGGAAGGCTTTTCAACAGTGATGTGCTAAGCACCAGGTGGAGCCTGAGAGGGCTCTCATTTCAGTGGTCCTGGCTTTTCTTTAGGCAGGCTTAGAAAAGGGTTTAACAGTGACCTCCCTTAAAGTTCAGGTCGCAGGCCTTTCGTGCTTTAGAGCATGCAGAGGCACTAGTTTGCTTACTGCTCATCCAGATGTGAACAGGTTTATGAGAGAAGTGCTTCATTTGCAACCTCCCTTGCATCATCCTTTCCCTTCGTTGAATCTTAACATCATTCTGCAGGGCTTGGGGAAGCCCCATTTGAGCCACTGAAGGATGCTTCTCTTCTGGATCTAACGATCAAGACTGTCTTTCTGGTCGACATTGTCTCTGCATGGTGTATTTTGAAGCTTCAGGCAGAGAACCCTTTCTCCATATTATGGACACAGGAGTTGTCTTCCATACTGTACCTTCCTTTCTACCAAAGGTGCTATCCACCTTCCATGTCAACCAGGAGGTTTGTTTGCCTAATTTCATTCTACAGTTTCAGAGCACAAAAATCAATCTTACACAAGTTGGATTTCAGGAGAGCCTTGCCCCATTATTTGGAGAGGACTAATGATTTCCAGCTGTCTGATCAGCTTTTTGTCATGACTGCTGCGCCTCTCTGTGGTCGGCCAACATCCAAGTCCTTGATCACTCGATGGATTCAAATGGCCATTTCCGCGTCCTACATCGCCTGTGACAAGCAGCCACCGGTTTCTCTTAAGGCCCTCTCGACTAGAAGTGTTGCGTCATGGGCAATCCATCCTAAAGAAATTTGCATGGTGGCTACTTGGTCCTCTCTGCATATTTTTACCCGGTTTTACCAAGTGGATGTGGCAGCTCGTTCTGATGCCACTTATGGGACCTCGGTGTTGAGGACAGGCTCTTCTGTCCCTACCTAGCTGCTACCATTGCTTTGGTACATCACCTGGCATATGGAATCCAGAAGAGACATAACAGAATGGAAGATTAGGTATTTACCTTCAATAATCTTCTTTCTGTTAGTCTCTGAGGTTACAATCATCTAGGGTGGTGGATACATGGAATGCGCTACCAGAGGATGTGATAAACAGGAGCATGCTACAGGGGTTCAAAGAAGCTTTGGATAGGTACTTGGAAGACAAAGGGATTGAGGGGTACAGATAAGAGTAAAGGTAGATTATAGGGATGGGATTAGAGATAAGTTACTAAATTAGTCAGGGACCACTGTTCAGGCACTAAGCCTGATGGGCCGCCACGGGAGCGGACCGCTGAGCAAGATGGACCTCTGGTCTGACTCAGCGGGGGCAACTTCTTATGTTCTTATTTGGCTTAATACCATAGATTGCAATATCGCTCTATTAACTGCATTTGTAAGAATTAGATTTTTTTTTTAACAGGTAACATGAACTAAGCTCAAGCATGAACATTAAGGAAGTATTTAATTGATTATTTTAGACTAGTTTTTAAGCCCGTTATATTAACAGGTGCTAGAATAGATGTGTGTGTCTCTTTTTTTCTCTCTCTCTTCTTGGCCACTTTCTGTCTGTCTTTCCTTCTTTCTGTCTCTCTCATTCCTCAACTGTCCACCACCACCCTTTGCCTGCTCCCCCTGTCCAGCAGTAGCCCTCTCCCTTCCTTTTACTTGCTCCATGTCCAGCAGTACCCCTTCCCTGCTCCCCACTGTCCAGTAGCAGCCCTTCTCACTTCGTTTTACCTCCCCCTGTCCAACAGCACCTCTTCCCTGCTCCCCCCTGTCCAGCAGTAGGCCTTCTCCCTTCCTGTTACCTCCCCCCTGTCTAGCAGCACCCATTACCTGCTCCCCCTGTCCAGCAGTAGGCCTTCTCCCTTCCTGTTACCTCCCCCCCTGTCCAGCAGCACCCCTTACCTGCTCCCCCTATCCAGCTTCCTGGTCTCTTCTGGCCCACCGGCATGAACCGCTGCCACCACTGCTGCTCTTCCATGTATTACTAGGCAAAGCTTACGCTGCAATTTCCTCTGCTGTCTCCTTCTCTTTCAACTGTATTTCATTCTGATGCTGTTTTCGCCGTTCCTTCTCCTTCTCGTTGCGTCTGCCCTCCTCTTCAAAGCAGCCTGCTGAGGTTCGCCAGCCAGCCGGCGAACCTCGCAAGCCGCTCTCCACCTTGGTAGCACGTTCCCTCTGATGCGTGCTATTGAGGTGGAGAGCGGCCTGCAAGGTTCACTGGCCGGCCGGCGAACCTCAGCAGGCTGCTTTGAAGAGGAGCGGCGGCAGCGATTGGTGAGTGAGGGCAGGAGGGAGTCACTGGTGTGTTCACTGCCTCCGTGTTAGAAAATGGAATTCGGCACGGAGGGACACATCATGCTGTCAGGGAACACACCGTCCTAAGTGCGCATGTGCGCTTAGGATTTTATTATAGAGGATTTGTATATGGATGCCATGATAGAGTACACAGTTGAGTGCTAGGTTTGAAATCATAGCTTCCTTCCAACAGTGAAATACATTTTTGAACTATTTAATAAACCCTTAATAGTTGTGCATATTGCATCTGTATGTCTGATACATAGCTAGTTTTTTGTTTTGTTAGGTTAGAAGAGTACCCGGCTCCAGTGGTCATCTCCATAAGACTGAAGATGGTGACTGGGAGTGGAGTGATGATGAAATGAATGAAAAAAGTGACGAATTCAAAGCTGCATATTCTTTAGAAAAGGTATTAATCATGTTAGCACTTGTTGCTACTGACTTGCTTTTGTTTTAGTACAGTTAATGCAGGGTGGATTTGACTTTAATCAAATCAATTTAAATCACAAGTCAGAAAGACTTGATTTAAATCATGCCTATGGCATTATGAATGGATTAATGGAATTCATTTACCAAAAAATTTAAACATTGCATGAATATACAGCCTCATGCTACATAATTAAAAACTAATGTATTTTAGATAGATTTTTTCCTCAAGAAAGCATTTTACAATTTTAAAAAATCCAATTTAAATTTTTTAAAAGTCTTTTTTTTTTTTTAATGCACACTGGTTGTGATAATTTTAATTGTCTTTCAGTCAAGAAGAGTGAAGGAAGAGCAGCATTTTACTGAGGTAAACCGATTTTAATGTGCAGATTTAATGCTGAATTGTGTTTAGGTGTTGTAGAAAGATTTATTGATGACTAATCAGTTACATAAACAAATATGTGCCTGTTTTAGTCAGATGCTAGGGAAAACCTCCTTCCCAAGGTTCGTTATTTAGCCAGTTTATACTAAGAATAGAGGCCAAGGCTATGGGAAGAATTTTTATTATGAAAATAGAAAAATATAATTCATAAGCCAGCAGCAATAACTAATTATTGTTCACAATGTCTCTGTACATATATATATATATATATATCATTACATAATTATCATACCACACTTGCTAGATAAATGAGTAAAACTAATTCTTACACTCTAAATAATTCCTTATAATAATAATACCTGATTAGCAGCATCTATTACAGTTTATCACCAAAAGTAGCTTTACAAATCCTTATCCTATACAACAAATAGAATACTTTTATCTAACCCCAGCTGATAAGATAGATAAGTTCCTTATTTTCACCATCCAATTAGGCCTACGGAATTATTCTTCTCAGCACAAAAGATATGAATTCCCTTGCTACAGGAACAAGAGTTCGTCAGCCACTGGTGCAGCTGTAAATTAGGTTGGCAGCAAAGGTTTCCTTTATGTGATGGAATCCAGACCTGTTTAAAGTCCAGCTCTCTCTCTCTGTCTGTCTCTCTGTCCGTCTCTCTCTATCTCTCTCTATCTCTCTCTCTCTCTAGCTCTAGCTCTATCTCTCTATCTATCTCTCTCTCTATCTATCTCTATCTGTCTCTCTCTCTATCTATCTCTATCTATCTCTATCTATCTCTCTATCTATCTCTATCTATCTCTCTCTCTCTCGCTCTCTCTCTCTCTCTCGCTCTCGCTCTCTCTCTCGCTCTCTCTCTCGCTCTCTCTCTCGCTCTCGCTCTCTCTCTCTCTCTCTCTCTCTCTCTCTATCTCTATCTATCTATCTATCTCTTCGTTAGATAAGACCAGCACATGAGCCATAACTCCCCCGAGATTCACACAGGCTGAGCATGTAGGCATAGCTCTGGATGTCCTTGACTAGAATACAGTTCATGGTACATACCCAGAATGCATCAGGCAGAAACAGCAAAGATGTATTCTTCTTTCTCTTCTTGCTAGGTTTAGGCTGAAATGATTTCTTGCAAACAATGGTTCAGGCTTGATGATGTCAGAGAGGCCTCACCTTCAGGTGCAAATAAGGAAACACCCCTACAGTGTGACAGTTTGAACTACTTACTACTGACTCACAAATTATATCAAGCTGCTGATCTTTTAAGCAACCACTTCTAATGGTGCAAGCCTTCACTATGAGTATTCGCAATCTTTCTATCTACTCTTCCAGTGGATACAGTTTGCTCTCTTCAAACCTTTTGCTGTTTTCAGCATTACTACCACACACACCCTACCCCACCTCTACCCCCGGCACTTTAAATTTAAAATGATTCATTTTTGTTTCACTCATAGCAATCATTTGTTTACAGTAGAGTTTTAATGCCCTTTGATAGTTTAAATAAATCTTTTTACAAAGAATTGTATTTTGACAGAGAATTTGGTAAGGGCAGTGCACCATGTGTGAAACAGAGTCCTGGTACTAAGTGAAATTCCAAAATAGGAAGTCACTATGTGTTAGATAGCCAGGGACTGTATCATACAGGACTTTGTTTAAAATAAATAAATTCAAACGCCCTTAAATGAGACAGGATGCCAATGAAGGCTGGCTTGCACTGGAGCGGTCTCAGCAATTGTTTCAGGTTTGTTGCAAGCTAAGTAAGCTTCTTGCTGGAGGTCCTGAAAGCATTGCAAGCAAATAGATCTCATGCATATTCATTGGGGAAATCCTGAAAACCCGACTGGATTGCGGCCCTCGAGGAGGGACTTTGACACCCCTGCTTTAGGGTATACATATTTAGGGTTTCCAGTCTCTCCTCATAACGTCTTCTGGTGCAAACCTCCTACCATTTTCGTCACCACCTTCTTCGAGTCTTATGTCCTTTGCCAGATACAGTCTCCAAAATTGAACACAACACTCCAAGTGTACAGGTCACGCTTCTCTCTATATAACCTAGCATCCTTCTGGCAACAGCTACCATCTTGTCACACTGTTTCTTTGCCTTTAGATCTTCAGACACTATCACCACAAGGTCCCTCTCCCCATCCGTGCATATCAGCTTCTCACTTCCCAGCACATATGACTTCTTCCAATTTGTAATCCCCAAATGCATTACTCTGCACTTCTTTGTATTTGAACTTCAGTTGCCAAATATTAGATAATTTCTCTAACTTTTGGCAGATCCTTTTTCATATTTTCCACTCTCTCCTCGGTGTCTACTTTTGTTACAAATCTTGGTATCATCTGCAAAAAGGCAAACTTTTTCCTTCTAACCCTTCAGCAATGTCGCTCACAAACATATTGAACAGGATCAGCACCAATCTTTTAGGGACTCTACTACTCACTTTTCCCTCTGAACGAATTCCATTAACTACCACCCTCTGGCGTCTGTCCATCAACCAGTTTCTAATCCAGTTCACCACTTTGGGTCCCAACTACAGCCTGTCAAGTTTGTTCAAGAGCCTTCTATGAGGAACCTTGTCAAAGGTTTGCTGAAATCCAAGTAAATTACATCTAGCATATGCCCTTGATCCAATTCTCTGGTCACCCAATCAAAAAATTCAATCAGATTTGTTTGGCATGATTTACCTTTAATAAATGCTTTGATTAGTCACCCATCAGCAATCTATAAATCTCTTTGTATATAAAAAATGACCACACAAAATATGCTTAATAGTGCTTAATAGTGAACGCTCAGACCTACAACTATATCCCAGTGAAATATCACAGAGAAGCTGTGTAAAGAGACCATCATTGCTTGTTCACAGTCTCACCCACCATTACTATATAACATAAGTTCTAACAACATCCACAGCTCCTAAAAAAGGAACAATAACTACTTATCTTAGTAAGGTGGTACTGTAGTCTTTACAGCTACTCCGGGTACATTCTTAATCACCACTGCTGCACAAAATGCATGTTCACCAACCCCCCAACCCAGGTTTCACCGGTTGGCTTCATCAGGAGGGGTACTACAAAACAAAATTACACCCAGTCACTCACTCTCCCACCACACTAAACAAAGTTCACCAAACGCACTACATCATACAATAGAATATTAAAATTCACTCAACTTCAAATTATACTTCTTACAAATTCTTACTACAGGCTTACCGGGACAAACAACTTCCTTCCTCCAGCACACAGCACACCTTTAGTAAAACCATGTTGCCTTAGATTTTAACTGAAGTGACTGTTTATCTGAATTAGTGATTTTTTTGTAAGATCTTCCTTCCATAGGATCAGCATTGTTTTTGTTTTGTTGATGTTAGTAACATCATGTCACCTAACCAGCGGCTAATTTGTTCTAGTTTTAAGTTTAAATCAGAAATACCATTGGGGTTCTCAGTGTCTAGTGGGTAAAGGAATTATGTCGTCGGCGTATGCGTATAGTGACAGACCAGTTGATTGATCAAATGTTATCAAGGGTGAAAGAAAAAATATTGAAAAGGAGTGGTGAGTATTGATTCTTGTGGAATGCCACAAGATCAAAAGATGATGAACTATTGAAGGTCACTTTGGACTGATGGTCTGTGAAGTAAGATTGAAACCAACTCAAAACCTGAACTGAAATTCCCACTGAAGCAAGAGAGAGAGAGAATGTCCTCTTCCCTCTTTCTCTCCTCTCAGAAAGAACCGTAACAATATGACTCAACAGTGTATTTTCTTTTAATGCTTTTTGGTTATTTTGTAAATAGCCATGACTTGGCTGCCCAAAATTGTGCGATCCATCAAGTGAATGAAATAAACATCAACATGATGTTTATTTTCTTGTAAGCTATTTTTGGGTCACACTTGGTGTATATATGTATAACAAGACATTTGAATTATATAAGTGCTGTTGTGTTCACAGTACTGCATAAGATAAATCATAAGATGGTATCTGTCACTGGGAGGATAATTTGTTCAAGGTTACACATTGAGATAATCAGTATAGTATATCTAGGATTTTAGCTATAGTATGTTGCATGTACATACTTAGGTTTTTGTTGTATAATACTCATGTATTGTTGTACTGTGTGGGTAATTTTGATGAAGTAACTTCATGTAGAAAACAACTCTTTTTTGACAGAGCACTTTGAATGCTAGTGATATCGCAGCATGTGTAGAACATCTGACTGTACAAGAATCTCAGGTATGCCTGTGTAATTGCTGTGAATAACTATACATGATTATATTTGCAATATGGAAGAGAAATTTTAGAATTAAGAATGAATTGCCATAGAGCAACACAACCCAAGACCAAACCGCACCATAACCCAAATTCACTCATCTACCCTAAAACGATTCACAACCACCAAACAGAAACCACCACCCTTAACTGTGCCTACTTAAACGTCAGAGCCCTAGGTCCAAAAACAGAACTTATAAAAACCTGGATAAAAAACGAAAACCTAGACTGCCTCTTCCTCACAGAAACCTGGCTAACATCGGACACAGACCCAAGAATTACAGAGGTCTGCCCTCAAGGATACAAAATTACAGTGACCTGCAGAGAGAAAAAAAGAGGAGGTGGATTAGCGATCTTACTCAAAGACTCCCTAACCTTAAACATATTGGAAAAATCTTCCACCCCTTACATGGACCTTTTAGCATGTCAAATCTCTTCCATCGCACTGAAAAACTCACTAAACTGCATGCTCTGTTATATAACACCGGGAAACTGGGCCATGGTTAGATCCGAATTTGAAAACTTCATATACCAAAACTCACTTACAGCAGCACACAATCTTATCCTAGGAGACCTAAACCTCCATCTTGAAGACCATTCATCCAAGCCAGTAGACAATCTACTTTCTTTCCTCAATGCCCTATCCTTCCAAATTTTAAACCCACAAACTACTCATGAGAAAGGACACCAACTGGACATTGCAGCCTTCATGACCCATCAAACATCTACTTCAGAAATTCAAACGTCTAATGGAACCTGGTCCCCATCCCTCTGGTCAGACCACTACACTTACACCTTCAACATCATCTGGACCAAAAACAAATCCAAACCAATATCCAAAATAGTAACCTACACATCACGCAAACGCATCGAGCCCGCCATTTCTGGTCAAAAGTAGATGAAACAATCCAAGAAGATAACACCAAAGACTTCATTTCACACTGGGGCTATTTGAGCAACAACATCCTTGATGAACAAGCCCCACTTCAAACCAAAACCAGAACATGCAGACGATCAGACCAATGGTTCGACGAAGAATTACTCCTACTCAAGAGACAATGTAGACGTCTGGAAAGAAAATGGAGAAAAACCAACCAAGATCACACGAAAACCGCCTGGAAAAAATTAACAAACAATACAAACTTCTATTAAAAGAAAAGAGAAAAAAACATTACACCAACCTAATAGGCACGGAAACCCAAGACACCAAAAAACTATTCCAAATATTAAAAGATCTAACTAACACCATACCCTATTTGACCACTAACAATAACTCCTCCCCTTCAGCCTCCCTCCTAGCTGAACACTTCAAGAATAAAATTACAAACACCAGAGCTACTCTCATTAGTAACCCATCCCACCTACTTGAAGTCACAATACTCCCTACAGAAAATGAATCTTGTGCTGCAGACAGATCTTGGTCCCAATTCCCTAAGATACATTGGACCGGATTCAACAAACTCTACAATAAGTACAGCCACGCATCATGTGAACTCAACCACTGCCCGCCATATCGCCTGTCATTAGCGAGCACTAAGTTCCGTACCTTACTCCTACACTGGATACAAACCATGCTCACAGATGGCATTTTCCTGAATGACCTCAGCGAAATCATCATCACCCCAATCTTAAAAGACCCAAAAGGACCAACAGACCTCTCATCCAACTACAGACCAATAGCCTCAATACCTCTATATCAAACAGAAGGATTAGTAGCCAAATTCCTCACCAACTATCTCGAGGACCATAACTTACTCCATCCCAAACAATCCGGCTTCAGAACTAACCAGCACAGAGACACTACTAGGCTCCCTTATTGACACAGCAAGACAACACCTCAGCATTGGAAAAAAAATGCTGCTCATACAGTTGGACCTGACGGCGGCATTTGACCTGGTAGACCATAACATCCTACTGCAAATCATGGACTCAATAGGCATCTCAGATAAAGTATACTCATGATTTGAAGGTTTCTTAAAATCCAGAACATACAAAGTAAAATCAGAGAAAGAAAAATCCAAACCTTGGTCCAACCCCTGCGGCGTTCCACAAGGGTCCCCACTGTCCCCTACTCTCTTCAACCTATATACGGCCTCTCTTGGCGTTTACCTGAACAAACAAGGCCTATCCTCTTATAGCTATGCTGATGACATCACCATCCTCATTCCTTTCGACCAACCAATGCTCTTAATGTCAGACACACTACACAGAACTCTAGCTACAGTTACGACTTGGATTGAAGACCACAAACTGAAACTCAACCCAGACAAAACTAAATTCATCCTCCTAGAAAATAACAAAATCCCAACCATAACCAGCTTAGAAATCAACTCTATCAACTACCCTTTGCAAACCACCCTAAAACTTCTAGGTATGATTATTGACAGAGGCTGCACCATGCAATCACAAATTAACAAAACAATACAGAAATCTTTTGCAGTTATGAGAAACCTTAGACAAGTCCGAAAATTCTTCGAAAAAACACAATTTCAGCTCCTAGTACAATCTCTAATCCTAAGTATCCTAGACTATTGCAACATCCTCTACCTCCCCTGCCCTGCAATAATGATTAAACAACTACAGACAATTCAGAATACAGCTCTGAGACTCGTCTATTCATTGAAAAAACATGATCACATTACTGAGGCATTCATCAATTCTCATTGGCTTCCAATCCAGGAAAGAATACAATTTAAATTCTACTGTATACTATTTAAAACTATAAATGGAGACAGCCCAACCTACCTAAACGACCGCCTCATCCAAACCACCTCTACCAGGCATAGAAAAACATACACCCCATTCACTTACCCCCCAATCAAAGAAGTAAAACGGAAAAAATTATACAACGGACTACTGGCCACTCAGGCAGCGAAGATAGACAACCAAGTCTCCAACCTATTGACAACAACCCCAGACTACAAGATGTTCAGAAAGGAAATAAAAACTATACTCTTCAAGAAATCCCTTAATAAAGCTTAATACCATGATAAAGCTTAACCCCCTTTCTTACCATCCCCTCCCTAACCCCAGATCCTAGTGCTTTTTCCCTCTCTTGGAAACCTTCTCTGAACGTTGTAACCCTTCTTCCATAACTCTTTTTGTAATCCGCTTTGAACCGAAAGGTAATGGCGGAATAGAAATCTGTAATGTAATGTAATAGTCTCAAAATGAGTTTTCTTTTGTTTTAATTGATAAGATGTATGGTATGATATGCTATGGCTGTGATACAGAAACAGTAACTGAATTAGAACTGTATACACTGAAGAAAGCAGTAGCACAATGGCTGAAATGTCAGATTTAGACTCAAGACTGACAACTGCAACAATCACATTTAACTATTCTCTTAGCTTCAGTTTTACAAATTAGGGCATGATTCTCTGAAGCATTTATTCTCACATTTGTGTGACAGTGGTTCTTAAACCTGTCCTGGGGGTTTTCAAGATATCCCTAATGAATATGTATGAGGCATATTTGCATATAATAGAGGTGACAGGCATACAAATCTGCCTCATGCATATTCATTAGGGATATCTTAAAACCCCGACTCACTGGAGGTCCCCAGGACAGGTTTAAGAACCATTGGTATACAAGGTAAAAGGCTTGTTGGAATCCATACCTTAGTATGTTGATGGATTTAATTATGGCCTTTTACCTTTTGTTAATCATTAAAACATCAAATTTTTTTTTCATATCAAGCAGCATGGGGTAAGGATTTAGAACAATTGCTTTTGCTTACTGACACTTATGGGGAATTTAGGAGACATCTAAAACCATCTGTTTTCAAAGTATTTAGGCAGCTAATTCGTAAAAATTTTATTATGCACTATTTTGATCATTTTAGTGTGTCTAATTATTGGCTTTTAATTTTTTTTAGTTCTATTCAACTTTTGTTTTTTTAACTATTGTAAACCGCATAGAATTTTACAGCCTGATTATTATTATTATTATCTGATGATAACCTTCCTTCACTGGAAGATCTCTTTGCATGGTAGTAATGCTGACCCTTTTTAACATTTCACTATTTTCTGTAAGAATTTAACTATTTGATTTCTTAAAGGTGCAATCTAATGAAAGCCATCAATATTCAGAAGTCCCATCAGCAGTAAATCTTGTTTTAAGGTTAAGGTAAGAATTTTTCAGTGGTTTAGCTGGTTTTGTGATTTTCATATATCTATAATAGGAAATATACAGGTACATATTGAACTACTTTTATATTGGAATAATTAAAGGTTCAGCGTTGCTTCTATGATGTATTGGGTGTGTTTTACATTAATTGCTTATCAGGGAAAGGGCTATATGAAAAATAGAATTTATAGCTTTGGGCTAGATGCATGCTTTATTCTCTCTTTCCATTAATTTTATAATGTTGGATCACAGACATTTTAAATGAGTTCTGTACTGTAGGCAAGCTCTGGCAGAAGTAAAAATAGTTTAATTACAAGTTACATGTTCAAAAGACTTCACTGGCACTCTCACCTAACTATGCATAGACTTCTGTGCTGCACCCCTACATGGTTTCAAGAGGTTTCCCCTGGATATGTTTTAAACGACATGTGTTCTTACAAAGAGTGGTATTTTCTCTTTGAATATTAACTAGAATGTGTGCTTGTTAAGGGTGCTTGCATACTGCATCTGATTGGTCTACTGAAAATTGCCCACTTGCTGTTTGCTATTTTGAGTGAATAAGAGATGTTTAAATGACCACTGTTCATTAATGAAGTTTTATAATATGACTAATGTAAAGACATTTAAGGGGTAGATTTTTCAAAGTTTTGCTATGAGTAAACAGCATTTTACTCTCATAAAGAAGCACTAGGAGGAGAGTCTTCCAAAAGAATATCACCATGATGTGTCAGGAAGTGTAGCCAAGATTTCTCTTCGCAAAAGATTATTGCATCTTTGCAATGCATCACCTGAAGTTGATCTCTTTAAGAGTATGTGCCTAAGGAAGAAGGGTTAGTATACTGCCTTTGATAATGTTAATCACAGCTTACTCCTTGATACACTATCCTCACTTGGATTCCATGAATCTGTCCTCTCCTGTTTTGCCTCCTACCTTTTTCCAACAAACTTTTAGTGTAAGTGTTGGTTTGTCCTCTTCTTCTGCTACCCTGCTAGCGGTTGGCATACCCCAAGGTTTTATCTTAGGACCTCTTCTTTTCTCTCTCTACACCTCTTCCTTTAGTGCCCTTATCTCCTCCCATGGCTTCCAGTATCACCTATATGCTGACTACCTCCAGATTTACTTCTCTACACCTGAAATTTCATCTAAAGTCCAAGAAAGTATCTGCTTGTTTGGCTGACATTGCTGCCTGGATGTCTTGCCATCATCTGAAACTAAATACCGTATTTTTCGCTCTATAAGATGCACCTGACCATAAGACACAGCTATGTGTAGAGGAGGAAAAACCAAGAAAAAAAATGGTTAAGAACTTTTTTCTTGGTTTTTCCTCCTCTACACATAAGTGCATCTGGTGGTAGGCGTACCTTTTTTTTGTTGTTTGTTTGTTTAAATCTGTTTTATTAACAAGAACAAACCACACACCAACAAATGCAAAATGGCAGACAAGAATTGAAATAAACAAGACAGGGCTTCCCCCCCCCCAAGAGGACTGGACTCTGATGTCCTCCTAGGTTACAAAGGCGCCCCTATTCCCAACCCCCCTCCCTCCCAAGCAGACCCCCAATTCTAAGAACCAGAAAGAAAAAAACAAACCACTCAAGGTCAGACAGGTTGGGTAGGATACAACTGCAGTCGGTTCAAAATGCGACTACAACTCCGGGGAGGCAAACTGTCCAAATAAGGAGACCAAATATGAACAAAGTCTCTGCTTCTGTGGCGAGAGGAATAAGCCATGGTGGCCTCCCATCCCAGGAGTTCGTGTAATTTATTCCTCCAATGCCAGAAGGAGGGAGGAACATCAGCCAACCAGAAATTCAAAATACACTTTTTCCCCAAAATATAACATTTACTCAAAAACAATTTCTCAGCAGAGGTATAAACAAAA
Source organism: Geotrypetes seraphini (assembly GCF_902459505.1). Taxonomy (NCBI): domain Eukaryota; kingdom Metazoa; phylum Chordata; class Amphibia; order Gymnophiona; family Dermophiidae; genus Geotrypetes; species Geotrypetes seraphini. The sequence continues at coordinate 205,505,244 of NC_047088.1, forward strand.
AACATAGAGAAATGAGTAAACAGCATATGAAATATGGAGAGAGGGACATGGACACGCAACAGGCCCCGAAGAAAGGAAGCCAAAGCCCCCCAAAAGCCCTGAATACTTTCACAACTCCAGTGTCTATGAAAGTAAGAATTCACCTCCATGTGACAAGTAAGACAGTATTGGGTATCAACACAGCCCATATGGTAGGCCTGACTCTGGGAGGTATACGCTCTCAACAAGGTCCTGTAGTGGCGTTCTCGGAGCTCAGCACTATGCACCAAAGCTAAGAGCTTGAAGCAAAAAATCCGACCCAAATCCCTCTGCCAAGCCTCCAACACAAAGGAGAAATCCAGAGGAGGCCCAAGAGCACCAAGCTGTTTATGAAAAAAAGGAAACTGAGACTTGAGGCTCAGGATCCTCCCCCCTCCTCCAAAAAGGCATGAAAGCGAAGTCCAAAATCCAGTGAAAGGGAACCCCCAGGAAGAGACTGCACATAATGCCATAATTGACCATGAGCAAAAGCAAGGCCCGGAGAGGGAAGACTATATTGCAGCAACTTGTCGCAGGACAGGAGCTTCCCGTCATCTTGCAGAACTTGGAAAATAAATTTAAAGTCCTCAGCCCGCCAGCGCCCAAAGACCGAGGGGAGCAACCCCGGCGGAAAAGAGAGATTCCTCTGGGTCCAGCACCTCCAAGTCCTCTTCTCTTGCGGGCCTCTGTGATCTCCCCTGCGGGTTCATGTGCAATGCTGTGCACACGTAGTAGCAGCAGTTGAGAGATGAAGTCAGCCTGGGGGGAGCCACAGCCACCGTGTCTTCTCAGCCTCCACCAGGGTTGATTGTGCTGCTCGGAGCCCCGCCACTTCCCCAGTGCAAACAGGAATAAGTCCGGAGCGGAGCCTGCAAGGAAAACAAAGCACCGCAGGAAACAAGTGTTGTGCCACTTCATCTCCATAGTGCCTGCGTGCCTACGAACACGCCCCCTCTGTCTGCCCTCTGCCAATCGGAAGGCGGGACACTATCAACAACCCCGCTGCTGAGAAGGAAGGGGTGGAGACCGGCGCTGGACTGCCGGCGATTAAAGAAAGGTGTGGGGGTGTTAAAAAAAGGTGCAGTGGGTGGGATATTCGCGCCATATGGAGCGCTGGACTGCTGGCGATTAAAGAAAGGTGCGGGGTGGGGTATTCGCTGGACTGCCGACGATTAAAGGAAGGTGTGGGGGTGTTAAAAAAAGGTGCAGTGGGTGGGGTATTCACTCCACAAGGACTGCTGGACTGCCGGCAATTAAAGAAAGGTGCGGGGGGGGGAGATAAAAAAGGTATAAGGGGGGTATTCGCTCCATAAGATGCACCATTATTTCTACCTACTTTGGGGGGGAAAATAAGTGCATCTTATGGAGTGAAAAATATGGTATGTCCAAGACTAAGCTGCTTCTCTTTCCTCCTAAACCCTCTGCTCCTCCTCCTCCTCAGTAAATAATACTGTCATTGTTTGTCTCCTCTGCTTGCAACCTTTGAGTCGTCTTTGATTCCGACCTCTCATTTTCTGCACACATCCACTAGCTACTTAGACCTGTTGCTTCTATCTCTTCAGTGTTACCAAAATTTGCCCCTTCCTCTCTGAGCACACTACCTGGACCCTTGTCCAAGCTCTCATAACCTCATGCTTGCATTACTGCAGTCTACTTCTAACTGGTATCCCGCAGTGTTGCCTCTCCCCCTTGCAATCTGGTGGAAGATGTCGTGCAGCAGAGTTTTGCACAACCTCGCTACACTCATGTTGCCCCTCTCCTTAAGTCACTTCACTTCATCTGCCATCACATACAGTTCAAGCTCCTGTTGCTGACCTACAATGTGTTCATTCTGCTGCCCCTCAATATCTTTCCTATCTTCTCTCTCCTTATATACCTCCAGAGAACTCCGTTCCTCAGATAAGCTGCTCTTAGCTTTACCCTTCTCCTCTACTGCCAATTCCAGACTTCTTTCCTTTCATCTAGTTGCTGCCCCCTATGCCTGGAATAAATGACCTGAGTTTCTGTCAAGCCCCTTCCCTTGTTTAAAAGCAGACTTGAAAACCCACCTTTTTGATATAGCCTTCAATCCTTAACCCTACTCTGCCCTCCAACCCAGCCAGTTGATTAACTGTTCCCCTTAACTGTATCCATGACATTGTAAGCGCTTTCGAGCAGGGACTGTTTTCTTCTTTTTTGTGACTCTGTACAGCGTTGCGTACGTCTGGTAGCTCTATAGAAATAATAGTAGTGGCAGTTCAATCATTAGGTATATAGATAGCTCAGTGACTGGACACAAGACTTTCATGGTCACTACCTGCTCTTTGGAATGATAGTAGACTTATGTATCATCTACATAAGATTTTAGATAGTGCTGGGGAGGAATAAACTGTCTTAGCACATAAGGGTACCAGTGGTATACAAAAGTGCAGGAAGGAAGAGGTAGAAGCCAAACTTAAGTTTTGGATAGATAAAATCTAGAATCTCCAAAGTAGCATTCTCAGAAATGCTCCTCATTCCACACATAGGACTCAAATAAGTTTCTGTTATGTCCCTTCTGGATTCCATAAGGTAGGTGTTGAATCCCAACTCGCAAACCAGGAGTTGCAGAAAGTTAACACTTTGCTGAACACGTGCTCCATTCCCTTAGCCTGAGAGCTAGAAAACATATCCAGTTACAATTTCTGCAAGCAATCTGTGCAGAAGTTTTTTGCAGTTGCTCTGCTTCTTTCTTTTTTTTTTGCTTAATTTGCCTTCTCTCTGACTTCAGTGCCTTGAGACCCCTTTCTGGTGGTCCCGTGTTGGAAGAAAAAATACAATCCTGCGGTGCCGGACTGCTGTTTCACAGAGAAACTGGTGGGACTGTGAAGCCAGCCTGCTGTGTGCCACCCTTCCTAAACTCGGGATCCCTTTCCCTGCAAGTTTGCTTTCTCAGGGGTTTTAAGCACAGGCTGTACGTATCTAGAGGGAAACCCACCTGGGTTTCAAGGCGTAAGCTGCTTTTTCCCGTCCCCAACTGCATGGCAAGGATCTGTGGGGGTGGAGGTCATACTCGGTGTCCGGCCAACTGGCAGTCTTAAGATCTTCATCTCTGGTCATTTAGAGCAGTTTCTGAGGCAGAAAATCCTTTTTCTCCATTCAGCTGCTGTTAATAATGCTGGCAGGCAAGGCACTACAGAACTGTACGTAAACCTCCATTATTTCCTATGGTAACTTTGGGGGTGGCTTGTGGAACGATTTAAGTCGTTTTTCACAGTTTCTGTGGCTAGGGTTCAGATCCCCTATCTCCCCAAATCACTATTTTCTTGTACAATCCCGCTTTATTCCAGGACCAGTGGGTTTTATGCATCCCTAGTCGCCAGACACTGTAGAAAGCTTCTGTAGCACTGTAGAAAGTCTTAACTCCTCTCTCTGCTAGCATATCCTGGAGTATGCCCCTTAGATTCCAGTCTTGCTTTCTGCACGCCAAGCCTGTAGAAGCTTATCTCTTCTGCTTGTTTTTTGTTTGTTTGTTTTTTTACTAGTTTTCAGTAATTTTTTCGATAATTCTTTCGTGGGTTTGCCCACATGCTGTGGAAGTTCCCTGCGGGGATATCCTTGTGGCAGGTGATCACAGCCCATTGGAGAATGTCTGTTTCGGGGGGTTCCCTGCGCTGCAGTAAGGCTCCTGGACAACCTTCAGGTCAGATCAGAGCTCCAGGATTGGGAACTAGCTCACCCCAGGTTCAACCGCTAGTGGGTGTAGCACAGGCTGAATGGTTCTGTGGAAGCATGACCGGAATCGGAGCTGGACTGCATGCCTCCACTAGGTGGTTGTGTGGCGTATCTGAGGGTGGCGGAGGTCACCAGCCATTGTGGTCAGGCTGGTAGAGCAGTCAGAAGACTTGAATTCCAGCTTTCCAGCTTCCAGCGGCTTTAGATCTCCCCCCCCCCCATGCTGTTTCAGCATTGCTTGTATTCTCTCCCATTCAGCACAATGAGTAACAGAGTGACAGCCAGTTCTGGCGATTTTGGGAGTTCTTAAAGAGGCGGTCCTGAGTGGTTTTCCTGCATGCTCTACCCCTCCCCATCTCTAAAATCCCCAAATCATTGTTTTTTAGGGATTCCTGTTCCTTTCCCGGGCCATTTTATTATAAAATCGGCATCTGCAGTGGCTATCTTGGATTTTCCCAATTTGAATAAAACTATATTTTTTATAGTTAGAAGGTACGCTTTTGCTCCAAACTTCATAGATGGCCTCCTCAGGTCGAGAAGGGTCGGATTCATACCTCATTTGTGGCAGATGGTTTCTACACAGCCATGTTCCACATGTGCTGTGGCCCATGAGGGGGGCGAAGCTTGCATGGATGTGGTGCCTTCCTCCTCTAGGGAGACCCTACTTGAGCCTTCTGCCCCAATTTCTGTGAAAATCATGTCAGGGGCTCTCGGGAGAACACTGGCGGCGTTTTGGTGAAACACAAGTGCAGTTCCAGAGAAAAGCTTCGTAAATCTGAGGTACACAGGGTGGATATCGCTACAAGAGACCTTTTGTCCCCGGAATTTGTGAATATGCTCTATCAGGCATATTTAGTTAAGAAGTCCATGCCTGTGGTCACCCCACTGACGTCTGGACAGTCGATAGGTGCTTCGCAGCCACTCAGCCCGAGTCTGTCACTTGGTTCCCCAGCGGGAACCCCGGAGCGTAAAAGGGCGATGCCTGCGATTGCATTGGGCACTCTTTCTATCTCTGCTTTCGCAGGGAGGTTCGGCGGTGGCCACTGATATGGCAAATTTGGCAGAGCTCCATGATCAGGATCTGTGTGGGTCCTGGGACTTGGCTGTTGATCCCACCATGCGCAGGTTCTTCAAACCTGCTCGTCTGGAGGACCACATTTCAGAATCTTCAGGAATTAGAACTGCAGCTGGTCCAGGAGGAATGTTCTCTCCTGAGTGATCAGAGGCCGCTAACTGCCTCCTTTCCTGATAACACCAATGTGGTTTGTATCCTGTCGGATGTTTGGGATAATCTGGTGAGCAGTTTTACCAAGTGATTTGCTTCTTTGAAGGTGGATTCAGCTGTGGCTCAGGTTACCAAGCGTACTTCTCTCTCTTCTGATGGAGGAATGGTCCTGAAGGATGTTCAGGACAGGAATGTGGATTTCATCTTTAAGCGCCTTTTTGATTGGCTGCGGCTGGGGTCAAGGTGGTGACAGCCTCGTCCTTCATTGCACGGGCGTGCCACTCCAAATTTCACCAGGACCCTGACAATGTGGTACTGCATAATTTGGGCTTTCTCATCTCAGGTTGATTATATGGCTGATGCCTTATGACATTCTGAAAGTTTTCGCCAAGCTGGGCGCTTATTCAGTGTCCTCCCATAAGATGCTGTGGATCTGGCAGTGGTCTGGGGACTCCTCCTCTAAGGCCACCATGAGCAAGTTGCTCTTTAAGGGACAATTTCTGGTCTGGATGATCTTATAGCAAGTGTACAAGACTGCAAGCCGAAGGCATTGCCCTGAAATAAGTCACGTCCCGCCAGGAGTTTGGGGTATTCTAATTTTCGTCCATTCTGACATCCTCACCAGTATGCTGGTCCTAACCCCTCAGGACAGAGGAACCCTTTGTTTTCCAGGACCCATTTTGAGGTTCTGGCTGTCAGCAGTCTTCAAACAGATGTCCAGCAACCCCTCCCCCCCCCAAGAAACAGTTCTGACGTCAGGCCTCCGGCCCCTCTCCCGCGCATCAAGTGGTGGTTGTCTGTCTTCCTAACGGAATGGGAGACTGTCACATCCGACTGCTGGGTCTTGGAGGTACTCTGCGATGGGCTCAAATTGGAGTTTTTCCGTCTTCTTTCCGAGCACTTTCTAGATTCCCCTGCAGGCTGCCCGAGAAGGTGCTTCGGGTGCAGGCCACGGTCCACAGATGGTTAGATCTTGCAGTCATCAAGCCTGTGCCAGAGGATGACTTGGGCTCTGGGAGATACTCGATATACTTCATTGTTCCAAAGAAAGGCTCTGAATATTGGAGACTGATCCTGGATCTCAAAATAGTCAATGCGACACTGAAGGTGGCGCCGGGGGAGTTCCTGGCCTCCCTGGATCTCATGGAGGCATATCTTCATATCTGCATTTTCCGGCGCACAGGAAGTGTCTGTGGTTTCATGTCTTGGAGCAGCATTTTCAGTTTGCAGCTCTTCCCTTCGGATTGACTACGGCGCCCAGGACCTTCACCAAGGTGATTGTGGTAGTGGCTGCACATCTCCGCTCTTTGGGTCTCCTGGTTCTTCTGTATAAGGACGATTGGCTGATCAGCTCCCTCTCTGAGGGGATCCAGGCAGTTCAGCAGGGGTTCACTTGCTGCAGCATCTGGGCTCGGTGATCAACCTTTGGAAGAGTCACTTAGAGCCCACCCAGGATTTGGAGTACCAGGGAATTTGTTTTCACATGAGACAGAACAAAGTGTTCCTTCCCTTAGCCCGTCAAGAGAAAATTCTGTTACGTCCCATTGGTCCCGGAATAAAGGGGGATTGTGCAAGAACAAAAGATTAGGTTCTTACCTTTGCTAATCTTCTTTCTTGTAAATCCTCCCTTAATTCCGGGAACCCATCTGATACGCTGATCACCTGCCTTGAAGTACTGGTAACCTGGATTTAAGTTTCAGACCAGCCTTGATAAGAGTGCCACCTGACTGGATCTAGCACCCCCTTTCTGACAGTGCAGATTGTCTCTTTATCTGGCAGCTCCAGGATATGCTAGCAGATGGAGGAGTTAAGACTTCAACCATCTGAGGCTTCCTACAGTGCCTGGCAACAGGGGATGCTTAAACCCACTGGTCCCAGAATAAAGGGAGGATTTACAAGAAAAATGAATAGCAAAGGTAAGAACCTAATCTTTCGTTGAATATTTAAGAAAAATTTTACCCCTATTAAACAAAGCTTCCTAACTAAGCTATAGGAAAAATTTCCTTCTGAGTCTCCGTACCTAATCAAGAAAGCACTACGCATAATCATAAAAGCTGCATACTGCATTGCACTGGTCATGTAATCCATATGTAAATATAAATATATTTTAAAAAATAATTTTATTTAAATAAAACTACTTGTGCAACAGTGGTAGTTTTGACTAGAGAATGACATGGTGGCTGTTACCCAGGATAAGCCACAGGTAACCCACCGAAGCAGTGTGGGGGAGAACAGTGTTCACCGTGGCTACGGGGACAAGGCCATTCACCGTGGAGTGGCGAATGGCTTTGTCTCCATAGTTAAGGGAGGGAATGTGCGTAGTTCTGATCACGCTCCCTCCCTCCTTACTGATAGCCATCGGCTGAGCATCTCCCTCCCTGCCTCTTACCTTCGAGGCTGGCAATTTCTCTAAATTTGCTTTCTACGTGCAGCTGGAGTGTTGAAATCGCATGTGGTTGCCGTAAAGGTCATCTCTGACGTAACCAGAAGTTGCATCAGAGATTACCTTTCCTGCAGCCACACACGATTTCAACGCTCCGGCTGCTCGTAGGAAGCAAATTTAGAAATTGCCTGCCGCAAAGGTAAGGGACAGGGAGGGAGAAAGGGAGGAAAGGTGGAGAAGAACAGACGCTGAAGGGGCCTGGGGAAGGTGGGGTGCAGAGGAACAGACGCTGAAGGGAACTGGGGAAGGTGGGGTGCAGAGGAATAGACGCTGAAGGGAACTGGGGAAGGTGGGGTGCAGAGGAACAGACGCTGAAGGGAACTGGGGAAGGTGGGGTGCAGAGGAACAGATGCTGAAGGGAACTGGGGAAGGTGGGGTGCAGAGGAACAGACGCTGAAGGGAACTGGGGAAGGTGGGGTGCAGAGGAACAGACGCTGAAGGGAACTGGGGAAGGTGGGGTGCAGAGGAACAGACACTGAAGGGAACTGGGGAAGGTGGGGTGCAGAGGAATAGACGCTGAAGGGAACTGGGGAAGGTAGGGTGCAGAGGAACAGACGCTGAAGGGAACTGGGGAAGGTGAGGTGGGGAGAAACAGACGCTGAAGGGAATTGGGGAAGGTAGGGTGCAGAGGAACAGACACTGAAGGGAACTGGGGAAGGTGAGGTGGGGAGAAACAGACGCTGAAGGGAACTGGGGAAGAGAGAGATTCCAGACTATGGAGGGAGCGGAGGGAAGAAGATGGGTGCCAGACCAATTGGGGGGGTGGAGGGAGAGATGGAAGGGAGAGGCACTGTAAAGGAGCATATGTAAGAGACAGAGAATGCAGACAGTGGATGGAAGGAAATGAATGAAGAGAAGAGGAAAGCAGAAACCAGACAACAAAGGTAAAAAAAACCTTTTTATTTATTTGTGTTTTTTGCTTTAGGATAAAGTAGTATATTAGTTGTATTGATAAAAATTTATAAACAAAGCCCTGCCAGCTGAACATATTTCTCTAGTTCAGCAGCCAGAACTTTGATTTATAAGGAAGGAATAAGCTAAATATTGCAGTACTGAGGCTTGTTTGGATGCTGTGGGTCAGTGGTGATGGGGACAGGGCGTAGTCAGAGTCGATAGTCGGGACGGGGCGGTGACGGGGACAAATTTTTTCCCCGTGTTATCTCTAGTCTTAGACCATCAGGTTAAACCCCCATTAGTTGTAAGGGTTCTAAACAGTCCACTGTTTATCATTCTTCACCTTCCATCACTCTGGGATGAGCTCCACCCCCTTAGTCATACTCTCTACAACCAAGGAGTAGGGAGGATGTCTGTTCTGCTTGAATTTAATCTTTATTGTTTTGGGGAGTTTTATTATCTGGTTGAAGGCTTTCAGTGCGGTCACCCAGGGCATATCTGGCTATGAGAAGATAGACTCTCAGGGCTGAGGTCTTTAGCCCACAGGCACATATCTCTCATTATTCCTTTGTGGCTAGTCTGCATAAGTAGTTCTCAGAGCTCAGGGTCCATTCCCTTGGGAGCAATCTCACCCCAGGTTCTATCTGCAGTGGACTTGATCACAGACTGAGTGGGTCTTGTGGCAGTTTATCCAGGATCATGGCCAACTACATTACTCGCCCCATGATGTTGCGCGGCTCCAGTTAGGGTTTGAGGTCTAGTTCCATGTCGGGAACTGGACATCAGTTTGAAAAAGCAAACCATCTGTTGGACTCCAGGCTTATCTGAGACCAGAAATTTTCTCTCATCTCTGATCTGAGATTTCCCTATGCAGTTCAGGCATAACAGCATGGCACGGAGAGTAAGGCTGTTGCAACCTATGGGGAAAATATGGAGGTCCATTAAAATTACTTTTTGAAGGTTTGAGGTTAGGGATCATGTCTCCCACCTCCCAAAACCTTTCCTGCATTTTTTTGTGTTGGGCATTTTTTCTCCATGGGCCATTCTAGACGCTAAAATCTCTTGCAGCAGCCATCTCGGATTTCCCAATTTTATTTTTAAAACTTCCATCGGCCTCAATACCCCTTTTTTTTTGGCAGAGTACAAATGGACAACTCAGGTGGAGATACTAGAGATTCATGTTAGATTTGTGGTGGATGCTAATCTGAAAGGGGGTGGTTGTTCCATGTACTGTGCAGCGTGTGATAGGGGGCCAGGAGCTTTGGGCTCACCTTATGCTTCGGGTGGCTTAGGAGCTCAGTTGGAGTGTTTTCTGGGCCAGACATTCTGATTTTTGGAGACTCCTTTTAGCATCTTGTGGTCTGCTCTGGGGGTCAACTTGCTTGGACAGCCTCCTCTGCATCTGGAGCTAAAATGCAGTGGGATGAATATGTATTTTCTGTAACACAATTTTGCAGTGTTGAAGAACAGAAGAATGTATGTGGCTTCTGTGAGTTAATCACAGCTGTCGGCTGCTAGCACAAATTTTGGGGGACTATAGAAACCATCTATGGTAATTTTGGGTTCCTTGGATACCATTAAAGGACTTTGTTACATCGGCTCAGTTCAGAACCCTAGGCATGCGAGTTTGCTCCGCCTTGCTCTGAATCACCTGAGCGCTGGATTTTTGAATTTACCAGTGGGAGAACCCTCCATTTCATCTCAGGACTTTGTTACATCGGCTCAGTTCAGAGCCCTTATCGCGCTAGGCATGCGAGCTTGCTCCGCCTTGTTCTGAATCACCTGATCGCTAGACCTTTAAATCTACCAACGCCTAATGGCGCTCAGACATTCAACGCGTGCCTTTGCGAAGCAACTGAGGGAAGCGACAAGAGGAAACGATTGCATAACCTACAATCTGATAAGTCTTATTCAAACTGAACCCGATCAGGCTTTTACAAGAAACATACACTCTAATTTTTACCTCTGATTAAGTTTTAAAAGAAAGAAATAGTTGTTAAGTTTTTACCTCTGATTGTTTTTTTACAAGAAATAAAGGCCTAGATTCACTAACCCTCCGATCCATGTGTGATTGGAGACAGGCCGACCGATTCGCCAACCATCTGCATGCAAATGGGGGCAATCGGAGGCATGCCCCCAACCAACTGCACGGATCGCTAAAGCCCTGACAGTAGTGACAGGAGAAACAGCCTCCTGTCACTATTCTCAGGGCTTCTGTCAGCTTTTTAATTTTTTTTTTAAATCGGGCAGATATTTTGCATGTTTTAAACATGCAAAATAGCTGCCTGATTAAAAAAAATTAACCCCCCCTCCCAACAACTGACCCGAACCCCCCCCAAATTTGCCCCACAGCCGCGTTTAGAAAAATTATAGCAGGAGGATTCCCACTCCCTCTTGCCATATCTAGAACTACTAACCCCCTCCCAACAAGTGCCCATCACCCCTTCCCTCCCCGAATCCCCCAAAAAATTTGCCCCACATCCGCTTTGAAAAAAATTATGGCAGGAGGGTTCCCACTCCCTCCTGCCATCGGTCCCACCCAAAAACTAAGGTAAAGGCAGGAGGAATAACAACTCCCTGATGCCATCCCCCCAGGCGCCCCATCCCCAAGGGAGGAGCCCGAGGTGCCTCAGCCAATCAGGGCCTTAGGCCCCACCCCATGCATCCGATTTGTTTTATTCAACTTTAAGACTCAACCTGACCAAGTTTATATAAGAAGCAAATAGACTCTACGTTCTAAGCCTTACCCCTAATAAAATTTTTTAAAGTTCTAAGTTATATCTCTACTTAAGTTTTAACAGGTAAGAACAATTATATCCTAAACCCCATACTAGAAATGGCAAAACTGACTTGTTACTTACTGTCCTTTGGGATGTTTTACTTAATCTGGTTTAAAAGTTGGGCTTGTGCAATCATTAAAACTGAATCTATTCCAATCCATTTTTCCTGGAATAGGGCTATTAAATACGCAGTCCCTTATAGAACCCCACGATGTCTACATGATTATGGAGAATCAGGTCCGTGGCAAATTACGGTCCTTGTCCCATCTCACCATAATTCCAAACCTTATGCACGAAGACTAAGAACTCTGAAACCCATTAATTTATTGACCTCACCGAGTGCAAAATTTTCTTACCTGAAGGGCACTTACCTGAATAATCGATCAATCAGAAATAAATCGAATCTAGTACATGATTGGCTAAAGGACACCAAACTGGATATTGTCCTAATCACAGAAACCTGGTGAATCTCAGATAACGATGTGATCTCAAAACGATTTCTTATCCCAAGGTTTCAAAATAGTTCCACTATCCAGAAACTCAGAGAGGTGGTGATCTGGCAGTCATTTTGAATGACTCCTTTGACTTTGAGAAACTAGATTCAAGATTAACTCCCGATTACGAAATCTTAACCTATAGATTGTCACATGGCTCACTAGGTGATAGTCTAATTGTTACATTATTCTATATCCCCCCAAAGAAATGGAAACTCGCAAAAAATGACTTTTATGAATTTGTTTCATCTCTTACTATGCTCGGGCCACATCACCACCTTCTAGGTGATATTAACATACACATGGACCAAGAGACTGCTAATGTTAAAGATCTATTTTCTTTTCTATCGTATCTAGATTACTTTACACCAAGTCAAGAATAAACACATCAAAGATGCCACCAGCTAGATTTAGTGACCTTCTCTTCAAAACTGCAACTTAATACAAAAATTGATCTTATGGAAGTGTCGTGGAGTGACACAGCTTGGTCTGATCACCACTTATGTAATTTTAAATTAAAGTGGCAAGAAAAATCTAATAAACAGGGCTAAAAAATAATAAACAGATTGACAGGACTAGTACTATTAGCAGAGACAAGGTAAACCAAACGGATTCTGGTCACATTACGAATTAAAAGCTAAAGAAGGACCAGAAATTTTTTTTAAAAAATTATTGGAACAATCTCAATGATCATATTCTAGACACTATAGCACCTAAAAGAGCATATTCTAAGAAAGATAGATCAGTTAATATCTGGTATGACAAGGAATTAACGGAACTGAAAAGGGTTCTACGAAAGATGAAAAAAGCCCGGATTAAATCCGATAAGGATGAAGATAAGATCAAATGGAGAGCAAAAGTTAAAGAATATAAAACTAAGATCACAGAGAAACGAAGTAAATACTACATGCAAACAATTGGCGAAGTAAAAACCAAAAGTAAAGACCTGTTTAAGCTAGTCAAAACTCTGAAGTTAATTCCAAAAAACGAACAAATATGGAATGCCCCCCAACTGCTGATAAACTGGCAGACTTTTTCAAAAACAAAGTTAGCATACTACGAGCCAATTTGGGGGGCCGGACTAATGACATGCTGAATTTAACTAGACCAGTAGATGATATTAGAGTAGATATGATCTGGGACCAATTTGCCACCCCTCATTGGAACTTTTTTCGCAAACTGTTTTCTAAATACACGAAAAAGCATTGTAGATTAGATAACTGCCTTAGCAACGTACTGAATAATGCACCCTTTTCCTTCAGAGCAAACCTTTTCAAATGGGTCATTTTCCAATTGCAAGAAGGTCGATTTGGGTAGGAACTAGGACAAATTATAGTCACAAGCATTATCAAAAACATGAAAGACCCATTACATGTATAAAAAATTACAGACCAGTAGCCAGCATCCCGCTATTTACTAAAATATTAGAAGGATTAGTAAATGACGGATTGGTCAAATACTTAGAAAAATTTAATATCCTGTACAATTGCCAATCTGGATTTCGTTCAGATCACAGTACAGAAACCATACTAGCATCATTAATTAATCAACTAAACAACCTATTTAGCTTAGGTACTAGTGCCCTAATTCTCCAACTAGATCTAAGCAGTGCCTTCGATCTGGTAGATCATGATCTACTCTTGGCCTGCTTGAATTCAGTTGGAATCACGGGTAATGTACACAAATGGTTCCAGGGTTTCCTGAAAAACAGATCTTATCACGTATACAGTGCAGGTAAATACTCTCCCCTATGGACAAATTCGTGTGGAGTCCCACAAGGCTCTCCACTATCACCAACGCTGTTCAATATATATTTAGTCCCTTTGGCTAATTTACTACAAAGTCTCAATGTGATATTCTACATCTACGCTGATGATATCACTATACTAATATCACTACAATCATTCTCAACAGAACTAAGTATCCTAGATAGATTGTGAGCCCACCGGGACAGATAGGGAAAAATGCTTGAGTGCCTGATTGTAAAAACAGCTTAGATAACCTTGATAGGTGGTATATAAAATCCTAATAAACTTGATATTCTGGGAAAAATAGATCAATGGATGTTTCAGTCAAATTGAAACTCAACCCTGAGAAAACTAAGATCTTTCTTGCTAGCTCCAATGACAAACTCAGGAAAACCTCCATTCAAATCAATGGTCTAAATTTTGAGATAGCAAGTCACATCAAAATCTTGGGAGTTACTCTAGACCAGTGGTTCTCAACCCTGTCCTGAGGGACCTCCAGCCAGTCGGGTTTTCAAGATATCCCTAATGAACATGCATGAGAGAGATTTGCATGCCTGTTACTTCCATTATATGCAAATCTCTTTCATGCATATTCATTAGGGATAACTTGAATACCCGACTGATTGGAGGTCCCCAGGTTAGGGTTGAGAACCACTGCTCTAGACCGACACCTAACATTCGAGAAACACACTGACCAACTGACTAAAAAAATGCTTCACTATTTTATGGAAACTAATGGCCTCTTTTACAAAGCCGCACAGCAACAGCCCCAAAGCCCTTTAAATCTCTATGGGCTTTGGGGCCGTTAGCGCAGCGCAGCTGCTAGCACGGCTTTGTAAAAGAGGCCATAAGAACCATAAAAAATATTTTGACATGTAATCCTTTAGGATACTAGTTCAATCCACCATCCTATCTACCTTAGACTATTGTAATATCAACCAAGAAAATATTGCTAAGACTTCGCCTGGTTCAAAATGCGGCTGTTCGTCTGATCTTTGGATTTAAAAAGTTTGACCATTTAAGCCCTTTTTACTTGCAACTTCATTGGCTCCCTTTCGAAACTAGAGTTATTTTTAAATTTGGCTGCATTTGTTATAAAGCACTCTTCGGACTACTACCATCATACTTATCCACCCAACTAAAATTATTCTCATCAAATAAGAACACAAGAAACTCGGGTATGTTTACCCCGCTCTGAAAGCCTGTCTTTTTTAAAAGTTTCTTAGACAAAACTCTGGCTTTTCAAGCAGGGAAAATGAACTCTTGGCTGTGTCCTCTAATTGCCCAATCTCAATCTTACCTTGAGTTCAGAAAATCGATAAAAATCTATTTGGTAAATTTATGCGATGATTTCACATTATATTACATTGTACTGCATCATATCGTATTTCACTGTATTGTATTCCACTGTCTTCTACTGTATTTTGTCTCAGTTCTTTTGCTGTGAACTGCCCGGAACTTCCAGTTAGGCGGTATATAAGAAAAAAAATTATTATTATGTTGGCAGTTGTTTGGAAAGTCCTCCACTTGTATACTATTTTCCGTACTGTGGAATGGCTAATGTAAAATATTTTCAAGATCTTTTTCAATCTCTTACCAGACCTATAAGCTGCTACAATCTTCTTTCTGAAGGCCTCAGATAAATCTTTTGATCTCACAATGGTGTTCACTCTCACTGCAGCAGTCATGAGCACACCAAACTAAATGTCTGAGATTTAAGTAGGGAAAACCTCCTTTAAAATGCTGAACAACTATGTTATAATCATGTGCACCTGATGTGATACACCTGTGTGTGATTTGAGCTACTTTAAGTGGGAGGATATGTGGGGGTGTCCTAATTTATTCCTCAGTTAGAATATACATTTTGGTGGATATCTTGTTTCATGAATAAATCAATGAAAAGTTTTGTGGTTTATCTGCAATTACATCACTTTCTTTTCCAGAGATAAATTTAAAAAAAGATTTGGCATTGATAAGTGATCATTTCTTAAGAAACAACTGAATATTTCATGGGGTGTCCTAATTTTTTTCACATGACTGTATCTGATGGTAATTTAGCCTTCAGCTCAGATACTGAAAAGGTGAGTAATTAAAATTGCAAACCAACAAAATGATTGTGGAACAGAAGATCAGATGAAACCAATTGTAGTTTAATAAGCGTCCAAATAACTTTATAATCTTAAAAAGAATCCACAAAGGTTGTATACAGTCACAAGTGACTGACAAGTTAAAAAACAAATAATGTATAAAATACAAATGACCCAACATGGACCGTGTTTCAGCAAAATGAAATGCCTTCCTCAGGGATATTATAGGGTCTTTGGCTGTCTTAAATATAAAATCATGAAAGTCACAAAAATCCAAGTAGTTTAAGAAGCTACAAACAGCCTCCAATGTAAGCTGGTGTTTATATCTTGTGAATCACTTGTGACTGTATACATACTTTGTGGATTGTTTTTAAGATTATTGCTTTTAAGTTGTTTGGCACTTAAACTACAAACTGGTACATCTGATCTTCTGTTCCACAATCATTTTGTTGTTTTGCGGCTTCATTTCCTTTGTATAACCTTTTGGTGCTATTTGAATTTTGTTATTTTGAGTAATTAAAGCTAAAATCCAAATTTGTAAACCAGTAAGAATTGGGTTAATTGGAAAAGGTGTGTACCTTGAAAACTAGACTTGTTTGTTAGGGGAACAAGATAGAAATTAATAACAGTTGGCTTAAGCTTGACATATTCACCAATCTATACTTTGTCCTCTTTCAAAAATATCAAATCAGATGCTTCCTTTCACACAAAACATTTAGATTGCAAAACAAATCTTTAGATTTTAATGGCTGTGTTCATTGCTTTTCAGGAATTCCAGGAAGGAACTTAATGACATACGATTTGAGTTTACTCCAGGAAGAGGTAAGTTTTAATTGAAATGAGTGCTTTATTACCCAGAAAAATTAACTGATTGATATGTGTAAATTTCAAGGTTAAAAATATTAGAATCATTATCTTATTATAATGTAACCAATGTTCCATATGTACTATACATAGCTACTAATATAGTCACAGTTGTGCACCACTATATTATGAAGATAATTTATTGTTCTGTGCTAGAGGTCAGGTCCATTATTCATTCTGAAACAATGCTGATAGGAATGGGAATTTTCAAACTTTAGTTGATTTACAGCTGTGCATTATGCATACACAAGATCATCATAGCCAGCATATGAACTTTGAAAATGCCTCTTTCAATGACAGTATTGTAGAGATGGGAGGAGAGAGGTCTGCTAGAATGATTTTTCCAGAGTTATATAAGGACCCTTAGGAACTGTAGGAGGGGGAGGAAAAAGTTCAACCCTAATCTCCCAGAGCTATGATTTTGTTTTGGGTCATGAGTGAAAAGGAACTGAAGTTCCAGTGCTATATGGTAGGCCATTAGACACTATGAAATGTTTGTTCCCTGAGCTGGTGAATCTTTTTTTTTTTTCTTCTTCTTCTTCTTCTTGTATACAGATGTCCAGAAAGGTACTGATTAAATGTAGTGGAAAGCTTTGAGATTTTCCAAATTTGTCTACAGCTACACTTTTCTGCTACTGTGAGATAACCTTTTCCTTTCTTCCTACCTGCAGACTAACTTCATAAGGTGTTTTTATGTGGAATATCACATTAGTATACGCAAGAATAAGTAAAGATGGCATGTACCTACATGTTTTCAATATGTAGGCATTCCTGGGGGCATAGTTCAGGCAAAAAAGGTAGAATTGCAGCGCACCTGAGGGGTGCTACTGTTTTTTTGAAATGGACTGTCGTGGTGGCCCTAAAATGTATTTTGATTCATTGGCTTGAAGATACAGCTCCTGATTATTCTTTTTGGAGATGTCGGATGATTACCCTATTGATGTGGGAAAGGAGAGATGTGTTGGATTTTTCTACTCTTCTAGGCCGGATTTTTCAACGGACTTGGGAACCTTTCTGGACAACAATGACTCCATTGGCCCGAAGCCGCTTGCTAAATTGTTGAATTCCTTTATTTTGTTTTCCTTTATTTTATGTAGTTACCTGGTTGAACTTTTCTGGGTTGCAATGTATTTGGAAGGAGGACCCTGGGAGGGAGGGGGGTTATTTATTTATTTTGGGGAGTGGGTTGTGTTGGGTTATTCATAGGTATAGATTTTGTTATTTAAAATACTGAGCTTGTTTGTTTTGCTTGTTACTTACTATTGTTGAGCTCAATAAATATATTTGAATATAAAATATAAGTACAAGAGCACACATTTCCACCTAGCGAGGCTGGTTCTGGGTGCCTATTTTATAAAGGCACGCAGGTGCTTAATGTCCAGTTATTTTCATTCTGTTAAAAGCTGAGCATCAACATTACTTTGTGATGCCAGAAGTCGGGCGGGGCTTCCTCCTATCGGGAGCCGACTCTCTCCGTTTTACCAAGAGTGGGCTCAAATATCCTACAGGGTTTCAAGGAGGGTCTGGACAGGTACCTGGAGGACAAAGGGATTGAGGGGTACAGATAAGAGTAGAGGTAAGGTTAGAGGGATAGGATTAGAGGTAATTTGTAAAATTAGACAGAGACCACTGTTCAGGCAGTGGGCCTGATGGGCCGCCGCGAGAGCGGACCGCTGGGCGAGATGGACCTCTGGTCTGACTCAGCGGAGGCAACTTCTTATGTTCTTATCATACAGGAGGGGCACAAGATGTATTTCTTTTGCCTCCTTCTGGATCTGTTTCTGGATTCTCCAGCAGGTCGGCCGGATGAGGAGTCCAAAGTTCGCTCTACTCTGCAGTGTCTGTTGAATATCTGAGTGATAGAGCCTGTTCCAGATGTTGAATTGGATTCCAGCTCCTGCTCATGATACTTCATCGTGCCAAAGAAAGGCTCAGAGGACTGGAGACCCATTTTGGATCTCAAGTCAGTTAATCGCTTCTAGTGGAAACAGTGTGCACAGTCATAGCTGCTGTCTCTCCTGGGGAGTTTCTAGTGTCCTTGGATCTCATGGAGGCTTATCTCCAAATTCCAGTGTACCGAGAGAATCACAGGTTTCTCCATTTCTTTGTTCTGCAACAGCATTTCCAGTTCACAGCTCTGCTTTTGGACTTGCAACAGTGCCCCACACTTTCACAAAGGTGATGATAGTTGTAGCGGCCTTTCTCCACAGGCAGGGTGATCATGTCCATCCTTACTTGGGAAACTGGTTGATCTAGGCTCCGTCTTGACAGGAGTACAAGCAAGCCTTGGAGATGGTGGTGTCTTCTACAACGCTTGGGTTGGATTGTTAGCTTCAAGAAGAGCCAGTTGATGCTGTCACAGACCTTGGAGTATCTGAACCTTCTCTCTGACACCCTGTAGGAATGTGTTTCTTCTCGAGCCATGCAGACTGATCCTTCAGAAACAAATCAGAGATCTCCTGGATCTTCAATGGCAACCTCCCTGGAGACTGTCCCCTGAACTAGAGCGCACATGCCCTCTACATTAGTCCCTCCTCTTTCAGTTGTCTCCACAGCGTCAACCCCTTTTGCTGCTGCTCCCCTAGATGGAACCAGTTTGCATTAGTCTGCAGTGGTAGCTTTAGGGGGAGGCTCTACGCTGGGCAAGCCTTTTTGGATCACAGAGGAGATTCCTCCCATGAAGGATACCAGTTTTTCAGACTGGGGTGCTCACTGTGGGGACCACTCCGTTCAGGGGCAGTGGACTCCACGTCAGAGGCATTGGTCAATTGATTGTCTGAAGCTTTGGGCATTTCAGCTGGTGTTTCTTGCTCTCCTGCCCACTCTTACAGGGAAAGAGGTACAAGTGTTCTCTGACAATGCTATGTCGGTGGCATATGTGAATCATCAAGGGGGCATAGGAAGCAATCCCTTGGGCTAGGAAGCTTAC
The DNA here is from genome assembly GCF_902459505.1 of Geotrypetes seraphini. Taxonomy (NCBI): domain Eukaryota; kingdom Metazoa; phylum Chordata; class Amphibia; order Gymnophiona; family Dermophiidae; genus Geotrypetes; species Geotrypetes seraphini. The sequence goes on from NC_047088.1 coordinate 205,524,419, forward strand.
ATGCAGTTTCGCTGGTCAGAGTTACATCTACTGTCTCTCTCAGCTGTGCATGTGGTTGGAGTTGATGAGGTACAAGCAAGCTTCCTCACTCAATAAGTCCTGAACCTGGGAGAATGGTCCCTCTTGCAAGGAGTGTTCCGTTTTATCGTGCAGTGCTGGGGCCATCCACAGATGGACTTAATTGCTTCAGCCAGGAACGCGAAGGTCAGGAACTTCCTCGGTTGAAAAACAGAGTGTGGAAGTTTAGGTCTGGATGCCTTGGTTCAGGCCTGGCGAGCTCACAAACTCCTTTGTGTTCCCTCCGTGGCTCTGGTTGGTCAGGTCATCCGCCGGATAGCATTGCGTCCTGGCCTAGTGATCCTAGTTGCTCTGGACTCGTCTCGTCCATGATATGCAGCTCTCGTACGTCTTCAGCAATACTGGAAGCTCAAGATCCCTCTTCATCTCAACCCTCTCAGTCAGGGTCCGGTGCCAATGGGGAATCCACAGCACTTTGGTCTTAAGGCATGGATATTGAGCACTCAGCCTTGATGAACGTGGTTATTCTATTGTGGTCGTTTCAATGCTTTTGTGATCCAAGAACTCCTCTACTATAGCTTCTTATGCTAAAGCCTGGAAGATTTTCCAACAGTGGTGTGCCAAGGACCAGATAGAGCCTGTGCAGGCTCTCATTCTGGTGGTTCTGGCTTTCCTTCAGGCTTAGATAAGTGTTTAGCTGTGGCCTCCCTTAAGGTTTTGGTAGCAGGCCTTTCATGCTTCCAAGCACATAGGGTTTCCATGTTGCCTACTGCTCATCCCGATGTGACCAGGGTTCTGAGAGGGACGTTTCACTTGTGGCCTCTCTTGCATCATCCTTTACCTACGTGGAATCTTAACATCATTCTGCAGGACCTTGTGGAAGCCCCATTCGAGCCTCTGAAGGAAGCCACTGGATCTGACTATCAAGTCTGTCTTCCTGGTTGCCATTGTCTTAGCATGGCATATTTCGGAGCTTCAGGCTCTTTCGTACAGTGAACCCTTTCTACAGATCATGGAAGCAGGGGATGGTTTTCCATTCAGTACCTTCTTTTCTATTGAAGGTGGTTTCTGATTTCCATGTCAATCAGGAGGTTCATTCGCCTGTGTTTTTACTCCATGTGATTGGATCGACAGGATTAGATCTTATGCAAATTGGACATCAGGAGAGTCGTGTGCCACTATTTAGAGGAGACTAATGACTTTCAGCTGTTCATCTCTATGCCCTGACTAATCCATCTCGGTGAAGTAGGCTGGCTTCTAAGACCTTGATCGCCCATTTCTCTGAAGTCCCACTAGACTAGAAGTGTTGCTGCATTGTGGGCAGAATCTCAAGCGATTCATCCAAATGAAATTTTCAGGGCGGCTACCTGTTCCTCTCTTTATACCTTTTCCCGATTTTACCAAGTAGATGGGACCTCAGTGTTGTGGGCATGCTCTTCTGTCCCTCCCTTGACATCTACCATTGCTTTGGTACGTCATCTAGAGTATGCAATCCAGAAGGGACGTAACAGAATGGAAGATTGTTTTTACCTTCGATAATCTTCTTTCTGTTAGTCCCTATAGGATTCCATATGACTCTGTGTAAGCTCAGTTGTTTGGAATCACCTGCTTTCGTTCTGCCTCAGTTATTCTCCTTAGAGGCTTCAGGATCTTCCAACCAGTCGACAGATCCTATGAGAAGTTTATTCTTTTGTGAGTATGCATATTACCGATGGCTGTTTCATGTGGATGCTCGTTGTTTTTTCTGTGTTGCCTTTTGCCTGTGTTTTACTCGTTTTTATATTTTGCAGAGCAGACCATGACAGAAATTGTTTGTTGCGAGGGAGGTTCCTCCGTGCCTCTGTTTGTCATGGATTTGTTCCAGTATGGTTGCTTGGCTTTTGGACTGAACTGCAGGGGGCTTTAACTCTCTCTAAGGTAGAAGGCGTAAAGTGTTTGGATTTCTGCAACTCCCGAATTATGGGAAGGGACTGAACATCTAGAGCAGGGATCTCAAAGTCCCTCCTTGAGGGCCGCAATCCAGTTGGGTTTTCTTGATTTCCCCAATGAATATGCATGAGATCTATGTGCATGTACTGCTTTCAATGCATATTCATTGGAGAAATCCTGAAAACCTGACTGGATTGCGGCCCTCAAGGAGGGACTTTGAGATCCCTGATCTAGAGTATGGAATCCTACAGGGACTAATAGAAGATTATTGAAGGTAAAAACCTAATCTTCCATTAAATATACTTACATTACATTACATTACATTAGTGACTTCTATTCCGCCTGTACCTTGCAGTTCTAGGCGGATTACAACAGAAGAAAACTGGACATTTCCAGGAAAAATTATACACTAGGGGCTGGTTACATAGTTGAGTCTTAGAGGAGAGGATACAAGATGGGTAGCGAGCAGAGGAGAAATTACAATATGAGTAGAAAGCAGGAGACAACTGGCCGGTTATAGAATTATAACAATTTAGGGGCTGGTTTCATAGTTGAAACTTTGTGGAGAAAATGCAAGATGAGTATCAATTTGAGGGGGAGTTATTTTGAGGGCAGGGGAAGGGCATGGGGAGAGTTAGGATAGCTGGATGTGTTTTTTTTGAATACCCGGGTTTTGATTTCCTTTCAAAATGATTTGTAGTCGCTTGTTGCTGTCAGCAAGTTAGTGATGGAGGGGTCTAGTTTTGCTGCCTGCGTCGCTAGTAGGTTGTCGTACATCTTCATGCATTGAGTACCTTTGAGTGGGGGGTAGGAAAATGGGGTCAGAGTTCTCCTTTGTCTTGTTGTAAGGTTCCAGTTTAGGCGATTGTTTAGATAGGTGGGGGGCTGTACCGTTTATTGCTTTGAATAATAGACAGTATAATTTGAATTGAAGTCGTGCTTGTATAGGTAGCCAATGTGAGTCTAGGTAGGCATCGGTGATGTGGTCAAATTTTCCAAGTGAATAGATCAGTCTGAGGGCTGTGTTCTGTACAGTCTGTAATTGTTTTATCAAGTTTGTGGGGCATGGTAGATAGAGGATATTGCAGTAGTCCACTAGACCTAGGACTAAGGATTGGACTATGAGCCTATATTGCTCTTTGTCAAAGAATTTTCTCATAAAGAACATGGAAATGTCACTAGATTTGGCAGCCTACTCGTACAGCCCTTGCCTTTCTTGTGGGGCCAGCTGCTCTTTCTTCTAGGCTGCTGGTGTATACTCATTCTCTACTGGCCCTTTAGGATAACCATGGTTTCCTGGAGGTATGCTGCGGCAAATGTTTTCTAAGCTAGTTGCATGTTTGGAGGGCTGCACATTATCCATGGGAACATTTTGCTTCAGCAGCAGCAGCCGCATCTCAAAAAATGTGTAGAAAGGCCTCACTGTGCTGCGGAACCTGATCATGAGTTTTGAGCACACTCATGTGCAGACAAAAGGGACCTTACCACTAAATATCCTGTGGTGAGGTAAGATGCTTCAATAAACATAAAATCTCACTAATCTGACCATGTTGAAGGAGAACAATATTAAAGGCAGTAATTCTAGTGCAATGTGTCTAGTAGTCCTGAACGCTTTTCCATCTGAACCCGCAAGTTTGCAGAAGGATGTCACACATCTTTCAACTCTGCCTCCTTCCCTGTATGCTTGCTCCTGACCCCTCAGTTCTTTCTTCTGCAAGCAAGTTGAGAAGCCTCTTTCTGATCTGCTCTGGTTTTTATTTTCGGGGTTGCTAATATATCTTTATTAACAAAAATGTTGGAGTCAATTGTAGCTGGTCAACTTACTGACTATTTGGAGAAATTTTCTTTACTTCAGCCGTTTCAACATGGATTTCACTTTAATTTTATGAAACCTTATTGCTTTCTCTTCTTTCAAAAATTCAACAAATTCGTCTTCAAAATAAATGTTCTAGTCTACTCTAGTTCGATTTATCTGCAGCGTTTGATGTAGTACATCATGATATTTTACTTCAGCTACTTTTAGATATAGATCTCCATCAGGTTGTTTTGGATTGGTTTTCTAAATTTCTTCTGTACCGTTCCTATTCAGTAAATATTGAAGGCGATATCTCCAATTCCTGGCAGCTTCCCTGTGGGGTTCCTCAATGCTCCCCACTCTCTCCAATTTTATTCAATCTCTATATGACCACACTGAACACCTTTAAGCTGTCAGCTTGGGAAACATTATTCACTTATATGGATGATATCTTTATATTGATTGAGATTGATCCGGATATTACCAATCTAGTTTCCAAAGTAAATCTTTGCATTTCCAAACTTCGAGCCTGGGCTTTATCTGTCCGATGAAGCTTAATACAACTAAAACTAAGCTTTTGTGGTTAGGACTGTCTTCCTCCTACTATAGCTCTGGTATCGGGGTCCTCCTTACCAATTGAGTTCTCTTTCCTTTAAGGACCAAATAAATTCCTTGGTCAAGAAATGCTTCTTTAGTTTGTGAATACTGAGGAAGGTTAGACATCTTTTTCATCACAGTCATTTTTCTATCTTAATTCAATCAATTATATTATCTCGTCTTGATCTAGAAACATAGAAAATGACGGCAGAAAAGGGCCTCGGCCCATCAAGTCTGCCCAGTCTAATGACCCACCCCCCAACTTCACCCCCAAGAGATCCCACATGCCTATCCCATTTTTTCTTAAAATCTGGCACGCTGCTGGCCTCAATCACCTGCAGTGGAAATTCATTCCAATGATCAACCATCTTTCCTGATGTCACCATGAAATTTCCCACCCCTGATTTTCAGCGGATGCCCTCTTGTGGCCGTGGGACCTTTTAAGAAAGAAGATATCATCTTCCACCTTGATACGGCCCGTGATATATTTAAATGTTTCAATCATGTCTCCTCTCTCTCTACGTTCCTCGAGTGAGTATAGCTGCAATTTACTCAGCCTTTCCTCATATGGGAGATCCTTGAGTCCCAAGACCATCCTGGTGACCATTCGTTGAACCAACTCAACTCTCAGCCTCCAGGATTGTGGCCTCCAGAATTGTACACAATATTCCAGATGAGGTCTCACCATGGATCTGTACAACGGCATTATGACTTTGGGCTTCCGGCTGACGAAACTTCTGCGGATACAACCCATCATTTGTCTAGCCTTGGATGAAGCCTTCTCCACTTGATTGGCAGTTTTCATATCTTCACTAATGATCACTCCTAAATCTCGTTCTGCTGTAGCCCAACTAAGGTCTCACCATTTAGGATGTAAGTTCTGCACGGATTTCTGCTGCCAAGGTGCATGACCTTACATTTTTTAGCATTGAAGTTTAGCTGCCAAGTCGATGACCAATGTTCTAGTAAGAGTAGATCCCGCGTCATACTGTCGGGCAAAGTGCTTTTACCTACTATGTTGCATAGTTTTGCGTCATCGGCGAATAATGTTATTTTACCTTGAAGCCCCTGAGTCAGGTCTCCTATGAATATGTTAGAGGATTGGGCCCAAGATCGAGCCCTGCGGCACTCCACTGGTCACCCTCAACGTTTCGGAGAGGGTACCGTTAACCACTACCCTCTGAAGTCTACCGCTTAGCCAGTCATTGACCCATGCAGTTAATGTTTCTACTAATCCCATCGAATTCATCTTGCTCAATAGCCTGCGGTGTGGGACACTATCAAAAGCTTTACTGAAGTCCAAGTACACGACGTCCAGGGACTCCCCCATATCCAGCTTTCTTGTTACCCAGTCAAAGAAGTTGATTGGATTGGCAGGACCTTCCCTTTGTAAATCCATGGTTGATGGGAATCCCGTAGATTCTCTTCGTTCAGGATCGTATCTAATTTATGCTTAATTAGTGTTTCCATGAGTTTACTCACTATTGATGTGAGACTCACCGGTCTGTAATTCGCAGCTTCCGTCCTGCAACCCTTTTTGTGGAGTGGAATGACGTTAGCTGTCTTCCAATCCAACGGGACTCTTCCTGTACTCAGGGAAAGATTGAAGAGCACAGATAACGGTTCCGCCAGGACATCACACAACTCTCTAAGAACCCTGGGGTGTAGATTGTCCAGTCCCATGGCTTTGTTCACTTTGAGTTTTGATAGCTCACAGTAGACGCTGCTGGGTGTAAACTCGAAATTCCGAAATGGGTCATCCGAGCTTTGCCTTTCCTGCAACTGTGGACCGGACCCCGGTGCCTCGCAGGTAAAGACTGAGTAGAAGTATTCATTTAGTAGTTCGGCTTTATTGGAATCCGATTCTACATAATTCCCATCCATTTTCCTAAAGTGTACTATACCATCTGTGTTTCTTTTTCTATTACTAATGTACCTGAAGAAGGATTTATCCCCTTTCTTAATGTTCTTTGCTAGATTCTCTTCTATTCGAAGTTTGGCCTCTCTGACTGCTGTTTTGACAGCTTTAGACCTGGCCAGATAGTCTTCTTTTGCCTCCCTTTTTCCTGATCGTTTGTAGGAAATAAATGTTTTTTTCTTTTCTTTAACGAGGTCTGAGATCTCGGCAGTGAACCACTGGGGTTTATTGTTTCTCCGTCGTTTGCTTACTGTTTTTATCTAGCAGTTTGTTGCTTCGTGTAGGGTAGATTTCAGGATTGACCACATAGCCTCTACATTATCGGTTTCAGCTTGGTTTTGTAGCACCCGATGGACGAAATCTCCCATGCATTTGAAGTCAGTGGCCCAAAAGTTGAAGACCTTTGTTGTTGTGTTTGATCTAGTGAAACCTTTCCTGAGGTTGAACCATACCATGTTGTGGTCGCTGGAGGCTAGCGTATTGCCTACCGTAACCTCTGAGACGCTTTCTCCGTTGGTGAGTACCAGGTCCAGTATCGCCTGATCCCTAGTGGGCTCCAATACCATTTGTTTGAGTCATGCTCCCTTTATGGAGGTTAATAGCCGCCTGCTACCGCTGGTTGTAGCGGCATTACAAAAATTTGTCTTCATAGATTACAATTAATTCAGAATACTGCTGTGAATTGATCTTTGGAAAACGTAAATTTGACCATGTGACCCCTTTGCTTCAGAGTCTTCATTGGCTCCTGGTTTATTTTATAATTCAATTTAAATGCGCTTGTATTTCTTTTAAAATTCTGCATGATATCTTTAATCCTCTTATTCCTTTATTTTAGAACGTTCTTTAAGACATTAACTATTTTTTTTTTTTTTTTAGGCCCAAGTACCTAAAAATCCAAAATGTGGCCTTGCAAAGGGTTTGAGTTTGAGACCACTGGTGTAGAGGTATTAAGTGATTTACTTACCTGAGGAGCTTTGATACACTGCCCCATTACTTCTAGTTTAAAGAACTCTTTAGTAGATTAGACAGCCTGCTGGCAAAGACACTTCTTCCCTTCTTTGATAGATGCACACCTTTCCTGCTCAGCAGCCCTTGGAAGATCATCCCATGGTCTAGGAAGCCGCTCTCGAAGACACCATCCACATAGCCAAGCATTCATCTCACAGGATGCAAGCTTCTCTGCCCTGACCTTTACCTTCGACGAGGAAGATGGATGAGAATACCACCTGCGCACCTGACTGCTTCACTTTTTCTCCCAGAGCCACAAAGTCACTTTTGACACGTTCATAGGGGTACCTGGCAGTATTGTTAGCGCTAATGTGGATGAGCAGTATCAGATAATAGTCATCAGGATTGATGAGTCTTGGCAAGTTCTCCGTAACATCTTGGATTTTGGCTCCAGGCAGACAGCATACCTCTCGTGACATCATGTCTGGTCTGTAAATGAACGCTTCTGTACCCTTCAGAAGGGAATCGCAGACTACCACTACCTTATGCCTCCTAGTGGTTACAGATCCAGTACTTTGGGGGATTTTAAGCTCTGGTCCTTCCTCTGCTTGGGTTGCTCTCTTCTCCACTTCTAGGACAGCATACTGGTTTTTCAGTTCAAGGGCGAGGATAATCACAGTACCAATCTTGCAGTGTTTCATAATCTGAGTCCAGCTGTCTTCCCTCAGCACAGCCTCTTCTTCCCCACTACTGGAAATCTTTGACACCTCATGAACCATTTCATCGATGTACATCTCATCCTCTCTCAGTTCTTTTACTTCCTTCATGAGGGATTCAAGCTGAAGACAGCTTGTACATGGAACTACGCTCTCTGCCTGGGTAACATTTTTTTTGTCTGCACAGAGACAGAAGTTGTAACCTGAGCAGCTTTGATAATACGATGTTTCCCAGCCATACTGTGGTGCAGAAGAACTTACACCTAGAAGAAAAAAAAAAGAATAGGGCAGAAAAATCCTACCAAATTAATGCCCTGTTGCAGAGGTAGACAGTAGTTCACAAGTTGCTATAAGTAAAGAAATGAGCTAGGGGTGGGCCTGCCAGAAACTATCTTTAATGCTGATCCTCTACAACCTCTCTCTTACAATCAGGCTTACTGAGGGTTAGGCACTAGGCCAGCATTCCTCCCCTCAAGGGTCACCTGTGGAATCTGATCTCTTAAGAAAGTCCTCAGAGTTCTGTCATAAAAGCCGAGCTGATTTCAAATACTGCTGGATAAAGAATAAAGCTGTATTTTATATGAAGTGAATATGAAGTAATACAGAATTGCTAAAAGATCTCCAGTAAAATATTTCAGTATTTGAATATCCTAGTGTTCATTGTTGGGTCATCATGATAAAGCAAAGGATCCCTATTATGGGACATCTGGCTGTGAGCAGACACAGACTCTGAGGGCAGAAATCTGTAGCCAAGAGGCAGCATGCTTTGCTGAGTACCTGCTTAGCCAGCCTGCATTAACAGCCTAGAAGCTTAGAGACCGTTCCCTTGGGAGCAAGGCTCGCTCCAGATTTTGTCTATAGAGAGCTTGAGCGCAGACTGAGTGGCCTCGTAGCAGTTTTTCACCAGGCTTGAGTGCTGACTGCTTTTCCTCCCCCTACTTTGCATGCAAGTTCCATAGGTGTTGGAGATCTCAGTCTAGCCAGTGGGACTGAGGGGCAGTCTGAAAAAGCAAGCTGTCTGACTTTCCAGGCTTATATGAGACAGAAGTCTGCTGCTTCCTCTGGCTGCATTTTCATTCTAGGCAGCTCCCAGCACCTGCTTGGCACAGTGAGTATAGGCTGTAATAGTGGGTTTTGAAGGTTTCTGGGGCTAGGTACAGGGTTCCCCATCTCTAAAATCCTATAACACAAAGTTTTTGATCCTCTATTTAGCTTCCAAGGTCCCAAAATTGCTGCCACAATGGCCATCCTTGATTTCCCAATTTTGGAATAAAAGCCTCTGTCTGCCTCAAAACACCTCAATTTGACTCAATCACCTTAGATAGGGTTACCAGATTTTCCATACAAATCTCATCTCTTTGGGCTGGGGCTGGAGTGCCATCTGCACAGATGCACCCAAGCCCTGGCTCCGATTACACCAGCTTTTCAAAACCCAGACAAAGTGCCAGATTATGAAAAGCTATCCGGACATGTCCGGGGAAATCCGGATGTCTAGTAACCCTAACCTTAGATGGACTCCTCAGGCCAGGACACTCGGGATTCATGCCAGATTTGTGATGGCTGGCTGGCTGAGGACCATCCCTGTACCACATGTTGTGCAACACATGAGGGTGGCAAGAGCCACTGGCTTAGTCTTCTCTAGTCCCTCTGGGGGTATGGGGTCCCAGAAGGCTCAAATTCCAGGTCAAAAATCCTGGTTAGAGCCCGGAAACAGTGAAAGTGCATCCCTGCCAAAGTACAGCATCACATCTGCCATTAATCCCCAGAAAGGGACACAGCACCAGCAAGGGCCTTCTGGGCATCCTGGTCAGGGTTTTTCTCTACTGACTGACCTTTTCAACAAGTCTCTAGAGTCGGGAGTGGTACCGTAGGACTGGAGAAGGGCAGATGTTGTCCCTCGCCACAAAAGTGGAAATAAGGAAGAAGTAGGGAATTACTGGCCAGTAAGTCTGACTTCTGTGGTAAGCAAATTAATGGAAGTTTCTGGAATCCTGTGGATTACAGGACCGAAGACAACATGGATTCATTAGAGGTAGGTCTTGTCAGACAAATCTGATCAATTTCTTTGACTGGATGACCAGAGAATTGGATACAGGATGTGTGCTAGATGTGGTGTATTTAGATTTCAGCAAAGCCTTTGACAGCGTTCCACACAGACATCTAATAAATAAATTGAGTGCCCTCAGGATGTGTCCCAAAGTGACGGGCTGGGTCAAGAACTGGTTGAGTGGAAGGCGACAGAGGGTAGTGATAAATGGAGATCGTTATGAGGAAAGGGATGTTACCAGTGGTGTGCTTCAAAGTTCTGTTATTGGGCCTGTTCTTTTTAACATTTTTATAAATGAAATTGCTGAAGGGGTTGTTGGGTAAAATTTGCCTCTTTTCAGATGATAGCAAAATCTGCAATAGAGTAGATACATCAGATGATGTGAATAATATGAAGAAAGATCTGGCGAAGCTTGAAGAATGGTCTGAAATTTGGCAGCTAAAATTTAATGCTAAGAAATGCAAGCTCATGCACTTGGGCTGCAAAAACCCGAGGGGACGGTACAGATTAGGTCTCCGTATGCTGAGGAAAGTGAGATCCTGCTTCCACCAACAACATTTTGCTCTCCTGTACAATTAATCATTCTTATGAGGTTGGATTATTGTAATTCAGTGTATTTAAGTCTAACCAAGAAAAGCCTTCAAAGACTTCAACATATCCAGAATACTGCAGCTAAGTTGATCTTTGCAAAAAGCAAATATGATCACGTTTCCCTGCTTTTGTTAAAACTTCACTGGCTCTCAGTAATCTCTAGGGTTTACTTTAAATATGCCTGCCTAACATTTAAGATCTTACATAGCACTTTTCCTCCTCCTTTAATTCCTCTATCCTGGAACTCTGTGAGTCCTGATATTACCAGATCTATTCAAAAGCTTAAATTTCTTTCCCCTTGTTAAAAGGTGTTATCTATATTGGAAAATTAGCAAAATCTCTTTACTTTAAAATTACTGAGTTTTGGAATAACTTTCCTGTCCAGCTGTGCAACTTGGGCTCTTTCCAATTATTTCGAAAACATCTGAAAACGTGGCTATTTTCAAAAATGTAAATTCCGCTGTTCTCTATATAATCACTAATTCGTATTATTTTCATCTCTTCAAAACTCTTGTAAACCATGCCGAGCTCTATCATTATAGAGAAGATGCGGTATATAAGCTTAAGGTTTAGTATTAAGGAGTGAAGAGCTTATGTGCACGACAGAAGAGCAGGACTTGGGTGTGATTGTATGTGATGATCTTAAGGTGGCCAAACAGGATGAAAAGGTGACGGCGAAAGCTAGAAGGTTGCATAGGGAAAGGTATGGCTAGTAGGAAAAGGAGGTATTGATGCCCCTGTATAAGACTTTGATGAGACCTCATTTAGAGTATTGTGCACAATTCTGGAGGCCACACATTCAAAAAGATATAAAAAGGATGAGGTCGGTCCAGAGGAAGGCTACTAAAATTGTATGTGGTCTTCATCATAAGGTGTATGAGGATAGACTTAAAGATCTCAATCTGTATACTTTGGAGGAAAGGAGGGAGAGGGGAGATATGATAGAGATGTTTAAATACTTATGTAATGTAAATGCGCATGAGTCGAGTCTCTAATTTGAAAGGAAACTCTACAATGATAGGGCATAGGATGAAGTTAAGAGGTGATAGGCTCTGGAGTAATCTAAGAAAATACTTTTTTTTTTTTTTTTACAGAAAGGGTGGTAGATGCATGGAACAGTCTCCCGGAAGAGGTGTTAGAGACCGAAACTGTGTCTGAATTCAAAAGGTCCTGGGATAGGCATGTGGGATCTCAGAGAGAGAAAGAGATAATTGTTACTGCAGATGGGCAGACTAGATGGGCCTTTGGGCCTTTATCTGCCATCATGTTTCTCTGTTTCTATAAGTGCTGAAAAATACATAAACTGTATTGTATAAAGAGGAAAAACAATGAAAAGTACTTGTGTTGTCAGAAACTACCTCAATGTGTCTTGCTGCTTCACAAACTTGGCTACAAGATGATACTGGCCATCCAGGACTAAAAAAACAAGAAAGAGAGGAAATTGATGTCATATCCCAAAATGCACCTGCTTAAAAGGCAAAGCATAAACAGAAATGTAGGTGGAAGCTGCCTCTGTTCCCTAGACTGAATGCTGATTCCAGCAAAGAACTCCATGCCAGCTTTTAATTTTTTCCTTCAAATATTTTTTAGGCAAGGGGAAAAAATTCAGCTGGGAATAACTCAGACATCTGCAATTACCTGGATAAAACAAAAATTTTGGTAGAGATGCTCAATTCAAGCTTTTAAATTCTATCCCACCAGTTCTTCACAATTTCATTCAGGGAACCACAATAATTCACTGCCAGATGTCATCCACAACTCTTAAGATGATACATCAGTCTCAATAAAATAGACTCTGTTCCAACTTTTGATTTAATACTTCATGTTCTTCACTGTTCAATCAGTGAATCCACTCTGCACGTTGTAACAAAAAAAACACCTCCTGTCTCCCAAGCAGCCAGAAACAGTGTCTAAAATAACATTGTAAATCAGAAAAACTGTGATTGAATTTCAAGCAATTTGACTCCATAGGAACTTATAGTCTACTGTTAAGCAAACAGCTTTTATGCTCTATCATACGTGTCTTAAAAGGATGAGTGATATGTCCACATATATTTTGGAAAGTAGAAGACAAACATTGTGAAGGAAAATGTGTTTTTCAGTTACAGGGCCAAGCTTTTCCAGAAACACTGTGCCCGCTCATTGAGCAATTTGCTATGCTGTTAAAGAGAGATATTTGTGCATTTCTTAGGAAGATATTAGATATTACATCACTCTACTAATAGACTCCTGAGGAAGGCCTGGTTGGGCCAAAACATGATCGAACACCAGCGTCTTCCTTTGCTGTTTGTCTTCTACTTTCCAAGTTTTGAGAAGTAACTATCTCCTGTTTTCTTGTGCACATATATTTTGGTACATGGACATATCGCTGTGTATACAACAAAGGTGGAGGAACATGAAGTGTTTTGTGACAAGAAAACCTTCTTCCCAATTTTGGCCATTTTTACTCCCAAAACTGCCCTTCATTTATACATAAGATCAACTTATAGTCAAGTTTATATGGTAGTTCAAAGTGACAAAGCATGTATATTTTCAGTCTGCATAGACCTACTTTTATCTTTAGACACAAAGTACTGGAATAGTACTATTTTAAGAAGCATAAATGTGTGTGTGTGTAAGTTTTTGACACTTCATAAGTGCCTAACTTTCCGCTCATGCTGCTTTTTTATTGACTGTTGTGAAAGCTATAAATAAAAATTACACTGAATTGTGTAATGTATTGGAAACTATTACACTAAATAGTAGTTTAAACATTATCTTCTTGTTTGGACAGACACAGCAGATGGCGTTTCTCAGGAGCTGTTTTCAGCAGGTCTTGTTGATGGTCATGATGTAGTTATAGGTAAATAACTTTTAGGCTTCTAATGTGTTTGATTTGTCAGTGTTTTTTTTATTTATAAGGGATTTTTATTTGAAAATATGAACAAATTCAGCAAAGTTAAACCATAGTGTAAATAATTTGTTTTAAAATTCTAAAGTCTTGGAAGACGATATCAGACAAATAGTGCAGAAAGAAAGAAAGGGGGCATGGAGAGAGAAAGAAAGAAATGGGGCACGGAGAGAGAGAGAAAGACAGACATACAGAAAGAAAGGGGGCATGGAGAGAGAAAGAAAGAAGGGGACAGGATGAAACAAAGAAAAAGTTGGAGGAGGGAATGAAGTCTGGAGGAGAGCAAGCATACAGGAGGCTGAAAGAAGGGAAGAAATATTGGATGCACAGTCAGAAGAATAAAGTGCAATCAGACTGATGAAATTACCAAAGAAAGGTAGGAAAAATGATTTTATTTTCAATTTAATGATCAAAATGTGTCCGTTTTGAGAATTTATATATGCTGTCTATATTTTGCACTATGGGCCCCTTTTACTAAACTGCAATAACAGTTTTTACTGCAGGGAGCGTCGAGAGCAGCGTGGGGCATTCAGCGCAGCTCCCTGCGCTAAAAAAACGCTATCGCGGTTTAATAAAAAGGAAGGCGGTATATTTGTCTATTTTTGTATAGTTGTTACTGAGGTCCCCCTCCTTGCTTTCTTTCTGGCTCCCTGGCTCACCCCCCTTTCTTTCTTTCTCCCTTCCTTCCCCTATGCCACTGCCGCTACCATCACCATGCTGCCACCACCGCCGGGGAAAGGCTGCCACTGGCCATCGGAAACAGGCCGGCGCCGAATTCACCCTCCTTCTTTTCCCGCGGACCGACCAACTCTGGCTGCCCGACGTCAATTCTAACGTCGGAGAGGACGTTCTGGGCCAGCCAGGCAGTGATTGGCTGGCCCAGAACGTCCTCTCCGACGTCAGAATTGACGTCGGACGGCTAGAGTTGCTCGGCTCGGGGAAGAGAAGCAGCAGGGAGGGAGAATTCGACGCCGGCTTCTTTCTGTTGACGGCAATGGCAGCCTTTCCCCGGCGGCAGCCTATTGCCCGGTAAGTGGCCAGCTGAACACCCCCTCGGGCTTTGCACCTGGGGCGGACCTCCCCCCCCCTTGGTACGCCACTGATCAGAATGGATATTTCCAGTGCAGTAGGGATGGTATGCTGAACTAAGGGTCTTCCATCCGCTCCTATAAGTCCATTGCAGGAGATACTGATCATTGTTTTCAGCACCTCCTCTTTCTCCCTGCTCTGCTGCACCCAGTGAGTTGTTTCTTCTGCAAGCGAGCCTGCAGGAGTAACTGGATCTGCTTGGGTTTCTTATTTGGATTTTTTGTATTTTGCGGTGTTTGCGCAGAACTTCACATTCCAGTACAGCTGCAGTGATTGCTTAGCCTGCATGAGAGGAGCAGACTTTAGTCTGCAACTGACAAATGGGGACCTGCTCAACCTGCCTGCTTGAAATGTGGAGCTCGGGGGTTTTCCCCTACTGTTTGTTTACTCCTTAATTTGATCAGGAGTGTTAGTGCAGGCTGTACAGACACCAATTGCATTTATTTGGAGTGCACATGGTGTCGGCTGCATTTTCCTCCACCTCCTCACACCGTTTGGATCCTGGTTGAGACTCAGTCTGGCAGTGGCCCAACCGGTAGCTAAAAATTCAGAAGAGGCAGCTTTCCTGGTGGCAGAAGTCCTCATCTGTTTCCAGCTGCCCTTAGAGGAGCTAAGGAAGGCTGCAACACATTTCTAGCATCTGATCTATAAAGAGGGTTGTCACAGCCCACAGGGCAGTTTGGGGGGAGGGTCTGAAGTTGTTGTTTTGTGGATGTAATTTGTTGTAGCCTTGTTCCCCCATCCTAAAATCGCTGGTTTTGGCTGTCCTATATTGGAGTTGCAATCGTGTTTTCAGTGGGAAATCCGGCCATCTTGTTTTTTCCTGATTTGAATTTTATTCTGACTACCAGGGATGGAGTCCTCGGGCTCCAATATCATGAATTCATGTGAAATTTGCTCCGGTTGGGCACTGGAAGGAGCGCCAAGTGCCATATGTTCTGCTGTACAAGATGGGGAGACGGGAACCTCAGGTTCATCCTCTGACCATCTCATTAAAGCTGCCAAAAGGTTGGGGGGCAAATTTAGCCTCTTGGAGATTTGGAGTATAGTACCAGTGCATAGTAAAGGGTGCTAACGGCCCCAAATTGAAAAGAAAGCGCTCTAACCCTTCCCTTGAAGGAGTTCTTGGTCCTCTATGCCTGACTTTGTGAACTTGCTCTAGCAAGACTGTTGGTGGCGCCAGCATACCTTCTCTTTCAGCTGGTGAGTGACCAGCCATAAGAACATAAGAATTGCCGCTGCTGGGCAGACCAGTAGTCCATCGTGCCCAGCATCCGCTCACGCAGTGACCCTTAGGTCAAAGACCAGTGCTCTAATTGAGCCCAGCCTCACCTGCGTACTTTCCAGTTGTCCAACTTTGTCTTGAATCCCTGGAGGGTGTTTTCCCCTACAATAGCCTTCCTGTGATCCCGCATCTATTCCTCTAAGAAGAGTGAACAGTTGGTTGGACGGGGTCACTGAGGATGATGATCTGGAAGCTTTCCCTCTATCCCAAAGTGAAGCCTCAGTCAAGGATGTTGTGATTCTGGCGGAGGTGGTTGGATGGGGTCACTGAGAAGGATGATCTGGAAGCTTTTCCTTTATCCCAGGGATAGGCAATTCCGGTCCTCGAGAACTGGAGCCAGGTCAGATTTTCAGGATATCCACAATGAATATTGTGAGCTTGCCGGTGCCGGGTTTTGCAACCAGGCACCCGCCCAATGCTCACCCATCGCCGAACTCGTCGTGCCTTCAAAAGATGTTGAAGGTCCTGCTGGTTCTCATCAAAATAGAAAAGATAAACGTCAGGAACAATAAAGATTTAACTGAACTTGTGTCCAATTTTATTTCTAGAGTAGCAACTGCTACACTTTTAGTCCTTAAATTTCAAACAAAATACAAAGAAAATCCGGGCTTACAAAACATAGCCCACACACCTTTCTGGCAGGTAAGTTTAAAATGATACTATTGTAGCCTTGCCCTCAGTCTCACAGTCCCAAAAGGGCATAAAGTAATACGGCTACCGGAACACCCAGTGTTTCTGCTGGTTATTCCCAAGGTCTTTCAAACTCTGATGAACGTGTTGCCTAGGCCTGACTTAACAGGCCTTCCCCAGCCAACCTAACAAACAATTGGTGGGGGAGGGGAGTAGCTGAATCCACTTTAGCAAAAAGCTTGCCAAAAAAATTGGCCCCACAATCCCTCCCTGAGGATATTATGTGGATTCTCCCCACTACTTCCTTTTCCATACATTCATTCACCAAAATAGGCAAAAAAAAAACAAAAGGAGAAAATGTACAAAAATTCAACACTTTCCTCTCTGTCACCAGCTTAAGGTACAGCTGCAACAGTTAGCTCAGCACTGCTCATGCTGTCAGCACTTGACTGGTGCTTCCAAACACACTCAGAGAAAACAAGATTCCAAAAGCAAACAATCATCAAGGTAATTCAACTTAGCTTTGGTCCATCTGTATTTCATCTGGTTCTTGTGTAGTATCCATAGGTTCCACGGCTTCCTGGCAAGCTGGCTGGTTCACCCCAGGGACAGTGGTAACCTCTGCCATTTCAATGTCCTTATTCAATGGAAAGTCAGGAGCCCAGTCCCTTGAGACTGCTTCCTGGGCTGACCCAGGGAAGACTGATTTGTTCTTCCTAAGCACAGCCTCTAATGCTCTGAGTTGTTCCCGCCCTGACCTGAAAGGGGGAGGGCTAACCTGCTGCTTCTGCTGGCCTCTCAGTTTAGACTTAATTGGCCCTAGCAGAGGCTCATTAGTTGCTCTCTGAGACTGATTCTTAGGCTGTCCTTTTGGATAAGTCCCCTCCCTCTGCACCAGGCTATTCTCCCACTCCTCTTCTACTCCCTGGGATTCTGTAGACTGATGTTTCCAAGGAAACTCCAACCCTGTTTGTCTATCAGAGTTCAACCTGCTGCAGTGATCAGCCCTTTTCAAGATAAGGGAAGGATTTGGAGGAGATTTAACTGTCACAAGCCTAGCCTTAAGGCTAGGGCTGTGACAATATGCATGAGATGGATTTGCATCTCAAGGAGGCAGTGCATGCAAATCCATCTCATACATATTCATGGTGGATATCCTGAAAACCTGACCTGGCTCTGGCTTTCGAGGACCGGAATTGCCTACCCCCTGCTGTATCCCAAAGTGAAACCTCAGTCAAGGATGATGTGATTCTGGTGGAGGTGGTTGGATGGGGTCACTGAAGAGGATGATCTGGAAGCTTTTCCTCTATCCCAAAGTGAAGCCTCAGTCAAGGATGATGTGATTCTGGCGGAGGTAGTTCAGGGAGTAAGTGCTGCTGTGGACAAGAGCAAGGCCCCCTCTGTTTGCAGGCTGTTCAAGTCTGCTGCTCTGACAGACCTTCTTATTGAGTCTCTGAAGGCGCTCAAAATTGATCTTCCTCAGCCTTCTATCCAATGTTCTCTGTCTAGCACCTTTCCATGGCATGCATAGAAGTTCTGATTTCTGAGCAGTGTACAGGGGGGACCCTGAGGGCTCCCTTAAGGTGGCAAAAACAGATATTTGCTATGTCTAAAGTAGACTCCTTAGTAGTTCAAGTGACAAAGTAAACATCCCTGACCAGGATCATAGGCTGGACATAAGAACATAAGAATAGCCTTACTGGGTCAGACCAATGGTCCATCAAGCCCAGTACCCCTTTCTCACAGTAGCCAATCCAGGTAACTAGTACCTGGCCAAAACCCAAGGTGTAACAATATTCCAATACAGGGCAAGCAGTGGCTTCCCCCTTGTCTTTCTCAATAACAGACTATGGACTTTTTCTCTAGGAACTTGTCCAAACCTTTCTTAAAACCAGCTATGCTATCTACTCTTACCACATCCTCTGGCAACACGTTCCAGAGCTTAACTATTCTCTGAGTGAAAAAAGATTTCCTTCTATTGGTTTTAAAAAATATTTCTGTATTATCTAAACATTTAAATTTTCCCTTGATCGCATTAAATGGAAACTAGACATCTTATCGGACTACTACCTGCTTAAATTTCTATTTAAAATTATCCAAGGTGAATTTATTAGCAACCAACAAAGCAGTTTCTATGAAAAGGCACAATAAAATACCAACAGAAAAATTCTGGAATGAGATTATGGATCAGTTAGAACCCATCTTACAACCAGTGTAGGGTAGTAACTAGTTACAGTAGCAATGCTGTATCTGATTCAGAAGGGGCCAGTGAAGATGCAAACTACAAGAAGTTAAGCCGTAGAACCTTGGCAAAATGCAGTGCCCTCTGGAGTAAGTGCAGTAAAAGTCCACATGCAGCTGAAATAGTGTACGAAACTTTGGAAACCACACTTACTGTACCAAATGTTACTACATGGAATTCATTCTATTATGCTGTTGGCAGAGTGTATTCTATTGTGGAGAAGTCTAAAACAGTGCTCAATGACATCTGTGCGAAGCTTCCCCTCAAATTAAGTTGCTTTCATGGCAGAATATATTAAGGTGATGAAACAGATTGCAATGGCACTGGACACACTGAAGGCTGGTCGCTTTATTGCTTTTATCCTTGTTTGTGACCATTTTGCTGTGTACAGTATGTATTGTGGATGTTATGATTAAGTATGTATTTGTTGACCCGAATTGTGAAAAGCAGGATACAAATAAGCAAACTATAAACCATTGTTTCATGCCAATGATTTCTTCCCTGTGAGCACATCTTACCTCCTTCAGGCCTTTGCTCAAATTTGCCAGCCCACTTGTTGATGCTCTAATGCAAGTTTCTCAACTTTTTCAAGCCAAGAATCCCCAAGACTAACAAATATCAACCGAGTTTCCCCACCCAAGCTCTGCCCCTGACTCGCCCAGGCTCCGCCCCTGACCCTACCCCCATAATAATATTACTAATTATAATGCAATTTCTTCCATCCATTTTTTTTTAATATACACACAATATATAATAGTAACCACAAAATAAAAAAACAAAGCATACTGTATGCAGAGAAAATGTTAATTATCATATTCCTTTTTTTTTTCTCAAAGAAGTCAAGGCATATGACTTTAAAATATGCAGTGTCACCTCAGTAACAACTATACAAAAATAGGCAAATATAGATCAAAATATAGACAGCAGATATAAATTCTCATAACTGACACATTTCAATCACTAAATTGAAAATAAAATTATTTTTCCTACCTTGTCTGGTGATTTCATGAGTTTCTGGTTGCACTTCCTTCTGACTGTGCATCCAATATATCTTTCTGCCTCCTGCACACTTCCTCTCCTCTGGACTTCATTCCCTTCATCCAACCAACATCTCTCTCTGTCCCTCCATGAGTCCAACTTTTCTTCCTCCACCTCCATTGGCTATATTTCTCCCTCTCACTGTCCTCTCATTCCCTCCCTTGCTGCAAAGGGACTGGGGAAAGAGAGAGGGAGATCTGGGGTGCCACATCCAACATTTCTCCCTCTCTCATCCCCCAGATCATGTGCAGCATTTTTCAGCACTGCCCACTAGCCCCATGTCCATTTCTCCTTCTATCACTCCTCTCCCTCCGTCACTATGTCCAACATTCTTCTTTCTTGCATCCCCTTCAATCTGTTCCCTCTCCACCACCATATCCAACATTTCTCCCTCTCATCCTTCTATTCCCCATGTGCACCATCGCTTTCCCTCTCACTCACACTCATGCTCAACAATTCTCCCTCCCTCCTATGTCCCAAGTTAGTGCCCTCTTCCTCCTTCTGTGTCCCATGTTCATGCTCCCTCTCTTCCTTCTGTGTCCTGTCTTTCAACCTTTGTCCCAAATCATGCCTTTCCCATGTCCTAGTGTGCTCCTCCCCCCTTCTCACTTTTTCCCAAATCATGACCCCTCTCTCCCTTACTTGCTCAAGCCGCACGTCGTCATTGACGCGGCAGAGGGAAGTCCCTGTCAGGGAATGCTGAAAAGCAGCCATTGCCAGTGAAAACTTTTACATTAAAATGGCGATCACAGTAAAAGCCTAAAGAAAAGAAGCAAACAATTACTTTTATTCTTTTGCTAAGTTAATGCTATTTGAATTTGTTCTGCATCAAACAAGTTGGATGAAGTTACAGAATTTCAGTGACTTGGCAGAGGGAAGGCTTCTGGACGAAGGTGACAGAAAAGGGGTAGTAAAGGAGGAAAAAGAAGTAGCGGACAGATTAAACACGTTCTTCTCGTCGGTCTTCACGAAGGAGGACACATCCAATGTACCGGAACCGGAAAAATTCTTCAAGGGGGACCAAGAGGATAAATTATCATGCATGGAGGTAAGCCTTGAAGATGTACTCAAACAGATAGATAAGCTAAAAACTGACAAATCTCCGGGCCCGGACGGAATCCACCCAAGAATACTAAAAGAACTTAGAGACGAAATAGCGGAGTTACTGCAGCAGATTTGCAAACTATCCTTGAAAACGGGGGTAATACCGGAGGACTGGAGAAGGTAGCAAATGTTACACCTATCTTCAAGAAGGGATCCAGAGGTGACCCGGGGAATTATAGACCGGTCAGCTTAACCTCAGTTCTGGGGAAGATGGCCGAATCACTAATCAAGGACAGTATCAATGAGCATATACAAAGAAATAAGCTGATGAGAACAAGCCAGCATGGTTTCTGTACTGGAAAATCTTGCCAAACGAACCTGTTGCACTTCTTCGAGGGGATAAGTGAACTTTTGAACAAAGGTGACCCCATAGACAGTATACCTGGACTTCCAGAAAGCCTTGACAAGGTACCTCATGAGCGCCTACTAAGGAAACTGTGGAACCACGGGGTGGAAGGGGACATACACAGATGGATCAGAAACTGGCTGGCAAACAGGAAACAGAGGGTAGGAGTAAAGGGACACTATTCTGACTGGAAAGGGGTCACGAGTGGGGTCCCACAAGGGTCAGTGCTGGGACCACTGCTATTCAATATATTTATTAATGACCTGGGACAAAGTGTGAAGTTATAAAATTTGCGGATGAGACAAAACTCTCTGGTAAGGTTAGATCTGTAGAGAAATGGAAAGAACTTCAAAGGGATCTGAACAAACTGAGTGAGTGGGCAAATAAATGGCAGATGAGCTTCAATGTAGAGAAATGTAAAGTTATGCACATAGGGAAAGTGAACCCGATGTACAACTACACGATGGGGGGGATGGTACTGGGGATAGGCAACCTAGAAAAGGACTTGGGGGTTTTGGTGGATAGAACAATGAAACCGGCGGCACAGTGCGCAGCGGCCTCAAAAAAGGCGAAAAGAATGTTGGGCATTATCAAAAAAGGTATCACTACCAGGACCAAGGAAGTTATCCTCCCGCTGTATAGGGCAATGGTGCAACCGCATCTCTCTTACCTTCGCAGCGCATTTTGAGTAACTTCTTCACAAAGTCGTCGGAGCCTGCAAGCAGTAGTGTGCGTGTGTGGGCAGAAGCTTCTCTTCTGACGCAACCGGAAGTTGAGTCAGAGGAGAAGCTTCCCATACACGCACGCTACTGCTTGCAGGCTCCGACAGCTTTGTGAAGAAGTTACTCAAAACGCACTGCGAAGGTAAGAGGGAAGGAGATAGATGGATTCGGGTAGGTAGGAAGGAGGGAGGGGGCCGCGCGAGTTTGGTGACCAAGCGCGTTCCCTCCCTTAACTGCAGGGATAAGGCCATTCACCGCTCCACGGGGCAGTGGATGGCCTTGTCCCTGTACCCGCAGTGAGCACTTTTCCCCCCTCACCATTTCGGCGGGTAACAGCCACCATGTAATTCTCTAATTACTAGCTCTAAGAATCAAAATAAGAAACTTGGAGAGAGCTTGGAGGAAGCATCAGAAGCGGGAACATTACATGAGTTGGAGGAAAGAAATAAAGCAATATAAGCAGGCAGTAAATAAAGCCACATAAACCTGATCAACCGATCAAGAAACTCTCTTCCAAATGTGAATTCAGAATCTTTTAACTCATTAACATCCACAAGGGATATAACTGCCGATTCTGCCTCGCAACAACCGGACGAAGATAGTTTAGTGTGTTACTTTCAATAAAAGAATAGAAAGTGTCTTTTACACATACTTTGAAAGAATGTACTGAAAATGATATTGCAAATGCTAACATGAAAGAAGGGATACCTGTTGATTAGATGTTGGAAGGAATTCTCTGTTGTTGAAAAGGTGTATCTGGTTGGGGTTTCCATTTATAAACAGGCCCCTCTCTGTCGAAGCTGACCCAGAAGGCTTCCTTCCAATGTCAGAGCTGATGTCTGAAAGAAGCCTTCCGGGTCAGCCAGAGATCCCAGTTACCTCAACAGCCCTCCTTCCAGCTGGGTTGCTCCTTCCTGCCTTCAGTGGCAGTTGTTTGTAGGGACACATGCAGCAGCTTATACACGCTGAACATGGTTGACCTGGAAGCCATATGGAAGCCAAATATTTTAGGATATTTGTGCAGGTTGTATTACTCCCCTACTTGGTCTATTGCAACTCTTTCTACTACAGTATGGTATCAGAGAGAAGGAACAAAAGAGATTACAACTACTTCAGAATACAGTGGCTAGGTTAATTTTTCAATCAAGTCAATTTGAGAAGGCTAGACTGCTACTTGAAAAATTACATTGTTTGCTCATGAAAAAAAGGTTACAGTTTAAGACTGCTTGTATGGTCTACAAGGATATATATGGAGAGAACTCTAAGAACATAAGAACTGCCATCTCCAGATCAGACCTTCGGTCCATCAAGTCCGGCGATCCGCACTTGCGGAGGCCCAGCCAGGTGTACACCTGGCGTAATTTTAATCACCCATATCCCTCTATGCCTCTCGTAAGGAGATGTGCATCTAGTTCGCTTTTAAATCCTAGAACGGTGGATTCCGCAATAACCTCCTCTGGGAGAGCATTCCAGGTGTCTACCACTCATTGCCTGAAGCAGAATTTCCTGATATTTGTCCTGGACTTGTCACCTCCTCAGCTTCAGTCCATGTTCTCTTGTCCGTGTCACATTGGACATTGTAAATAAATTTTTTTTCCTGCTCTATTTTGTCTATTCCTTTCAGTATTTTGAAAGTCTCGATCATATCCCCTCGCAGTCTCCTTTTCTCAAGGGAGAACAATCCCAGTCTCTTAAGTCGTTCCTCGTATTCCAAGTTCTCCATACCTTTTATTAGCTTCGTTGCTCATCTCTGCACCCTCTCCAGCAGTTTTATATCCTTCTTTAGGTTGGGAGACCAAAGTTGGACACAGTATTCCAAGTGTGGTCTGACCATTGCTCTATAAAGCGGCATTATAACCTTCTCTGATGTACTCGTGATTCCTTTCTTTATCATGCCTAACATTCTATTTGCTTTCTTTGCCGCTGCCCGCATTGTGCCGACAGTTTCAGGGTCCTATCTATCAGTACATCCAGGTCCTTTTCTTGTTCACTCTTATCCAGAGTTGCACCTGAGATTCTGTACTCGTGTTCCTTGTTCTTTCTGCCTAAATGCATTACTTTGCACTTTTCCACATTAAACTTCATCTGCCATTTCTCCGCCTATTTCTTTAACTGACACTCTGGAGTTTCTCGCTATCCTTCTGCGATCTGATTGCCCGGCATAGCTTTGTGTCGTCTGCAAACTTGATGATCTCACCGGATGTTCCTTCTTCTAGGTCATTGATGAAAATATTAAATAAGATGGGCCCAAGTACTGAGCCCTGGGGCACACTGCTAGTCACTTTCTCCCTGTCCGAGAACTTCCCATTTATGCCCACTCTCTGCTTTCTGTTCTCCAGCTATTTGCCTATCCATCTTAGTATATCTCCCTCTATTCCATGGCTTTATATTTTCCTGAGAAGTCTTTCATGTGGAACCTTGTCAAACACTTTCTGGAAGTCCAAGTATATTATGTCCACCGGTTCTCCACTATCAAATTGTTTGTTCACGGTCTCAAAAAATTGAAGTAAATTCATCAAACATGATTTCCCTTTCCTGAAGCTATGTTGACTTGGTCTCATCAGGTCGTGTGTATCTAAGTGCCGGACTATGCTATCTTTAATCAGTGTTTCAACCATCTTTCCAGGGACAGACGTAAGACTCACAGGTCTGTAGTTGCCCGGTTCTCCTCTTGATCGTTTTTTGAACGTTCACTATCTTCCAATCGTCCAGTATCTGTCCAGTTCTAATTGACAGCTTGGCAAGTTTTTGCAATAGCTCTCCGATTTTGACCTTATGTTCTGTTAAGACTCTTGGGTGAATTCCATCAGGTCCAGGGGATTTGTCGCTTTTAATGTAGTGTTTCTCAACTTTTTCAAGCCAAGTACCACCCTAGGTACCTCCTAAGTCTAACAAATATCAACTGAGTACCCACAATCACTGACCACCCAAGCTCTGCCCCAGACCCTGCCACCATTACTAATTGTAATATAATTTCTTCCATTCATTTTTTATATACACAGCAGATATAAATTCTCAAAACTGACACATTTCAATCACTAAATTAAGAACATAAGAATTGCCACTGCTGGTCAGACCAGTGGTCCATCATGCCCAGCAGTCTGCTCATGCAGCGGCCCTCTGGTCTAAGACCAGCACCCTAACTGAGACTAGCCCTACCAGTGCACGTTCTTGTTCAGCAGGAACTTGTCTAACTTTGTCTTGAATCCTTGGAGGGTGTTTTCCCCTATAACAGCCTCTGGAAGAGTGTTCCAACTTCCCTACCTTTGTTGTCTGGTGATTTTATTTTTCTAATCATCTTTTTCCCCAGTCTCTGATTGCACTTCCTTCTTAACTGTGTTTCCAGGGTCATCTTATCCATTGACTATTTTTCCCTCCTTCACTTTCTGCCCTGCATCCATCTTTCTTTCTGATATCACGGGGGTATTACTAGTAAAAACTAGGGAAAGTCAGAAATTGCTTTAGTCAAAAATGTGAACTGACTTTGCTGTTACAATAGTAACCTATCTATGGTGTGATCAAGATTTTTCCAGGTTACTCAGAGGCATGAAACTCTACAAGGAAGGGGTGTACCCTCCCAAGAATAGAACAGAGTTCACTTTCCAATCATTGTAACTGTTTCAATAAAGATCACACTTCAAGCTAGGATACAGATAAATAAAGAATGTATCACAATTTTTCAATGCTTCAATGTGTCATGGCTTTCTTTTCTTCATGAATAGTATTAAGTTAACATCACTGAAACTGGGTAAGTTATAAAATAATAACTTAACTTTATGAAGGGTTTGGGGTCCCGTGGCCATGTTTCGCTTTCTTCCTCAGGAGACCCAATCATAAATTTGATAAAAGTCCTTTAAAACTCTGAATAATATTAGAATTGGTGATGTATAATTGCTTCACTGCTGGAAATTGCTCTCTCTTCACAAAGTGAGAATATCTTTGTGAAGAGAGAGCAATTTCCAGCAGTGAAGCAATTATACATCACCAATTCTAATATTATTCAGAGTTTTAAAGGACTTTTATCAAATTTATGATTGGGTCTCCTGAGGAAGAAAGCGAAACATGGCCACGGGACCCCAAACCCTTCATAAAGTTAAGTTATTATTTTATAACTTACCCAGTTTCAGTGATGTTAACTTAATACTATTCATGAAGAAAAGAAAGCCATGACACATTGAAGCATTGAAAAATTGTGATACATTCTTTATTTATCTGTATCCTAGCTTGAAGTGTGATCTTTATTGAAACAGTTACAATGATTGGAAAGTGAACTCTGTTCTATTCTTGGGAGGGTACACCCCTTCCTTGTAGAGTTTCATGCCTCTGAGTAACCTGGAAAAATCTTGATCACACCATAGATAGGTTACTATTGTAACAGCAAAGTCAGTTCACATTTTTGACTGCATCCATCTTTGGCATTAACTTTTAATATTCAACTTTTTTTTCCAGTTTACTGCTTTCTTCTCAAAATCTACTTTTCCATGTCTTCCCTCCCTATCTCTCCTTCCCTCCCCATTTCCATGGTCTATCTCTCTCCTTCCCTCTCTCCCTTCAGTGGTCCGACATCTTCCCTCTCTCCTCCCAGTGGTCCAACATATCTTTCCTTCCTTTCCCCCTTCCCACAGTCTAACATCTCTCTTTAATACTGCTATTAATTATTTCTATAGTGCTACCAGACATTCCCTGGTCTGGCATATCTCAAGTCATCTCTCCTCCCCCCCCCTCACTCCCCAATGTAGCATTTCTCTCTGTTCCCTACAATCCAACATCTCCCCTCACTTCCTCTTTTCTTCCCCCAGTCCAACATTTATCCCTCATTTCCACAAGTTCAACATTTCTTTCTGCCTCCTGCACGCTTCCTCTCTGGTCTTCATTCCCTCCCCTAACCAATCTCTGTCTCTGTCTGTCTCTCTCTCTCTCTCTCTCTGTCTCTCTCTCTCTCTCTCTCTGTCTCTCTCTTCTCCCCCTTCCGTTGAGTATGACATTTCTCCTTCTTTCTCTCCATGAGTCCAACACTTTCTGCCTCCTGCATGCTTTATCTTTCTCGCCCCTTCCCTCGAGTGTGACATCCCTCTTTCTCAACCCCCCAGTCCATCTCTCCTCAACCCCACTCACAGCTAACATGCTCTCTCCCCATGCACCATTTCTCCCTCATCACTCACTCCTTCAACAATTTTGCTTCCTTCCCTCCCCCCAACCCCACTCAGAACTAATATGCTCCCTCCCCTCCAGCAAGCAGCACCTTTCCCGTCTCCTTCTGCCAGGTCCAGCATCCTCTTTTGCATTTGTTTATTTCTAATCCAGTGGTCTCAAACATGCGGCCCACCAGGTACTATTTTGAGGCCCTCGGTATGTTTATCATAATCACAAAAGTAAAATAAAACAGTTTCTTGATCATATGTCTCTTGAGCTATAAATTACAATATTATTATTAAGATTTACTATGTTACTTAGCCAAAAGGAAAGATTTATAAACTATAAAAAGTTTTACCTCATGCAAAATTGTCATTTCTTTAATAAGACATTAACTATTTTTTCTGAGGCCCTCCAAGTACCTAAAAATCCAAAATGTGGCCCTGCAAAGGGTTTGAGTTTGAGACCACTGTTCTAATTGCTTGAAGAGTAAGGTTAAGATCCTGAAGAGACTGGATGTCGGGAGAACTCTCCTCAGCTATCTTGAGGTGACGATCAAGTTTCATATATTTGTGCTAATGAATCTAATCTGCCAGGGTAGACAGATTTTCTAAAACTACCATTTCATGATGTATTCGCATGGCGATCTCGTCTGCATGTATTGTGTGTGGGAATCCATCTCAAATCTCCTTGCGGGCACATTCGATTAAGAGTGTGGCCTCTTCCTGGGCAGAGGCCAGGGCTGTGGCACCTGAAAGATTTTTACAGTAGCCACATGTTCCACTCTTCATACCTTCATACTTTCATATGTGCTCATACATTGCCTGCTGGATAGTTCGTCCACACACAGTGCAGCTCTCGGACTTTAGTCGTGTGTCAGCCACAAGGTCAGAAACATGGACATTCCATTGCAATATTGTACCATCAAAGAACAATGTACAGTAGTGCGCAAATCTCAGATCAGCCTTCATTCTAGACATTACAAGGCTGCATCATGGACTGTTCTTCAGCTCAAGATTTGGCTTTTGACTAATCATCCTTTGCAACCTCTTTACTTAATTGAGAACTTGATAAATTATTTTCATAAACCATCATTGGTCTACCAGTGATATCACAAAGAATCATTTCAAGGTAGCCCTCAGCTTTACACTTGCCTATATTCCTCTGGAGGCTGTAGAGTGGACATGAAGTTGTGGCAGCACTCCTCTGCTCTCTAAAGAGGTTCCTTATTATAGATAGTCATTTTCCCATTGCCCCTGCCCAAAAAATATATGTGGGAACCAAAAAATGTAAGTGTGGGAACCGCTGCTTGTTCTCAGAAGCCACTTTTTAGAAGCATAGAAACATAGAAAAATGACGGCAGAAAAGGGCCAAAGCCCATCAAGTCTGCCCACTCCAGTGACCCTTCCCCCATGAGTTTGCTCACCAACCTTCTGCCCTTACCTCATTAGAGATCCCACATGAATATCCCATTTATTTTTGAAATCTGCCACGCTGTTGGCCTCAATCACCTGCCGTGGGAGTTCATTCCAATGATCGACTACCCTCTCAGTGAAGAAATACTTTCTGGAGTCCCCATGAAATTTCCCTCCCCTGATTTTCAGCGGATGCCCTCTGGTGGACAAAGGTCCCATAAGACGAAAGATATCCTCTTCCACCTCGATACGACCCGTGATATATTTAAATGTCTCAATCATGTCTCCTCTCTCTCTTCGTTCTTCAAGTGAGTACAGCTGCAATTTATTCAGCCTTACTTCATACGGAAGATCCTTGAGCCCCAAGACCATCCTGGTGGCCTTCCGCTGAACTGACTCAACTCTCAGCACATCTTTCCGGTAATGTGGTCTCCAGAATTGAACATAATATTCCAAATGAGGTCTCACCATGGACCTATACAGTGGCATTATGACCTCTTGCATCCTGCTGATAAAACCTCTACGGATACAACCCATCATTTGCCTTGCCTTGGAGGAAGCCTTTTCCACTTGATTGGCAGTTTTCATGTCATCACTAATGATTACTCCTAAATCCCGTTCTTCCGTGGTCTCATCATTTAACGTGTAAGTCCTGCACAGATTTCTTTTACTCAGGTGCATCACTTTGCATTTTTTAGCATTGAAGTTGAGCTGCCAAGTCGATGACCATTGTTCTAATAGTAGTAGGTCCTGCATCATACTGTCAGGCATAGTGCTTTTACCTACTATGTTGCACAGTTTGGCGTCATCGGCGAACAATATTTTTCCTCTGAGCCCTTGGGTCATATCACTTATGAATATGTTGAATAGGATTGGACCTAAGACCGAGCCTTGTGGCACTCCACTGGTCACATCTGATGTTTTGGATGGGGTACCATTTACCATCACCCTCTGAATTCTACCGCTCAGCCAATCCTTAACCCATGTTTTTTTCTGAGAGAGAGCATACAAGGCTTGTAAGTGACATCATCCATAGTTTGGCTGCATATTCCTACTCTCTACAGAGAACCCTTGTTTCAGGTAAACCACTTTGCTTTAGGTGCAGATAAGCTAGAGAATTAGATTTTTCAAACCTGCCATTCTTGAGTAAATGAATTGAAAAGGATTCTCCAATAATTGCTTGAAAACTATTTAACTCAGGGGTTAGAAGGGGGCCAGGAAACGTTATAGAGAAACCATGAGGATTGTGTATGTCCTTAGATAAGTAGTACAGTTGTCAAAGGCAAGTAATAATAATAAGAATAGCTTTATTTATATCCCGTCATACCTTTCAGTTCAAGACGGTTTACAACAAGAAAGGCTATAGGAATGCAGCGAAGTTACTTCAAGAGCTTGAAGTAGGAGTAAACAAACAGGCGTGTAACATAATTATATATATCAGAAGGCAGGAGCATGCAAGTAGAGGAAATCGTTTGAGGAAGTTTAAACAAATGTGTCAAATGGGTTTTCAGTGATCTTCTGAATGATTGGTATGATGAGTTAAGGAGTAAGTCACTTAAGAGTATT
This sequence comes from Geotrypetes seraphini, assembly GCF_902459505.1. NCBI lineage: Eukaryota > Metazoa > Chordata > Amphibia > Gymnophiona > Dermophiidae > Geotrypetes > Geotrypetes seraphini. Next base: position 205,554,438 of record NC_047088.1, read on the forward strand.
GTTCCAGATTCCTGCTTGGAAGGAAAGTGTCTTGTCGAGGCATCTTTTGAATTGTTCTGCGTGAGAGGTGGAGTTTGTTTTGGAGAACAAAGTGTTTGAGAAAGTAGGTGTGGGTGCAGTACCAAATAGTGTTTTGAAGCATAGACAACCGAATTTGAAAATTATTCTGACCTCGACTGGTAGCCAGTGCAGTTTTTTGAAATATGGAGTGATGTGGTCGGATTTTTTCAGGTCAAAGTAATCACTTTTGATTTCATTGTAACTGATGGCTGTCTTTGATACTGTGTAATATGTTTTACTGATTAGTCTGACTGATTTGGGGACTTGACAGTAGGAGACCCTGATTGTTCTGTTCTCTTTTTTTTTTTTTTTTAAATGACTATCGGTCTGATTTGAAATGGTACATTCTTCTTAAATTAAGTGTAGTGCTATTTAAAAATCTACTTGTTACCCACATTGTTCAATATTTACCACCATAGTTAAGGAGTTTCCAGTCTTAAAATTTACAGATTGAGGAATTTGACACAGTGGTAATGAATGGTAGGATCCAATACAAATCCTTAGTGTTAAGGTAATTAATGTAATCTGGGGTTTTTGGCATGTCATTTGAGACATTTTATTTTTTACAGTTGCTGCTAATTTGCAGAAGATGATAGATGATCCTGTGAATTTTAAAACGTTGACTTTTAAACTGGTAAGTATCAATATATTGAAAAATGTATGGAAAACGAGCTTGGAATTTGAACAGAAAAACCTGTCATATTTGTTTTTAAATCTTTTTCATTTTTAGTAAGCACTTGCTGATCCAGTTTGCTTTATATAATAAAACATTTAATTTAATAAGTATTTGCAGTCTCAGGTTAGCAGGAATTTTAACCAAGCGCTTTACCTAACCTGTTCTGTCTTAATGCTCCAAAAGAGCAATAATTTGAAGGAAGCAGGAAAAATTAAAAGATCACAACTTCATGACATAACCAAACAAAAGGATGTAACCCAAGAGTTAGTTTTGTATGTCTACAATATCAGTAAATGACTACTCACTCTGAGTACTTAAGAATTCTAGCTAGCATTACTACATGTAGTCATCTTTTATTACAACCTATTATACAAGTATATAATTCAAATACCATTATGCACAGAAGCTTTTATACTACGCAAGAGCTACTGTTCTTATGGTGGTGATCTCTTTGTAAATGTCTGTGCAAGAGAATGAGCTCTTGCATTTTGAGAGTACAGTAAAATGAATATAGCAGATACGCTGTCTTCAGGATTGACTAATATAACATTTTATCCCCTGTTGACCAATTTTTCCAGTTTTTCACCTATTTACAGACTTTGAGTTACAATGGTGTTCATTTGATTCATCCACGGTAATCTAATTTTACCAAATGGATATTAAGTACCACTGCAAGAAAAACCCAAAGCATGGAGAACCACCATCAGGTATAGGATAACCCAGCCAACAACTTGCATCATCACTTATAATTCCAAATAACCATAACCTTTTTTTATTTTTAACAATTGCATATAAAATTTCTATTTGCATAATGTTCTGTTGATTGGTCTTTTGCAGTTATAGCACAGCATTCTAAAAACAATTTCTGCTGCTTAATATCACATAAGTCTCTAATCAATAAAAGATAAACTTAATATTTTAATATACACAATTATAACTATCAGTTTTCTTAAACTGTAGGCATTACTATAGCAGTCAACTCATTCCTAGAACAGCTTTTTTTCACCCAACCCAGCATCCGGTTTCATGATGGAGCTAGTCCAGGGATTTTGTATACCTGTGCAGATAACTTGAACTGCATTGCTGGAATTTTAACTAACATACCACTGCATTAACATTAAAGAAAACCTCTGCATGGTTTATACCTTTCCATAATGGCAGGTAAATACCTTCCTCAGTAGTGGCAGAAGTGACATTATTGGTAATGGGCTCCTTTTACAAAGATGCACTAAGCGTATTAGCGCGCACTAACCACATGCTAATGTGTGCATGTTAGTCTATGGACACATTAGCAGTTAGCGTGCGCAGATATTTAGCACGCTAAATGCACGCTAAAACGCATAGCATACCTTAGTAAAAGAAGGGGTTAGTGCAGCTAAAAAGTAAACACATCACTTCCTGGAGTTGGATTATATATGTGACTGTATTGAAGTTGAAATATTAGCACAAAGTGCGATGTATTTACTTATTAAGATGTATTTACTTATTAGCACAAAGTGTGATGTATTTGTAAAGTATGTTCTTGTACAATCCCTCTGGAGGCTGAACTTGTGGGTTCTTGTATGTCTGATAGTTTCTGCTGCAGGGCTACTAAAACTTGATATCCTTCCCCTTTGGGCTACCTGTCATGCTCAGTTTTGATCCTGCAGCTTCTCTGCATGGTTGAAATCAGTCTATTCTACTCGTGATTTATTTTTAATTCCTAGTCTTTTTGTATTTATTTCACGGGTTTGCCCATGTGCTGCGGATCAACTCTAAGCGAGTGATCCTTCGGGAGATCGCAGACATTTTAAATTTTGTCTGCTTCTGGAGGGTGCTCTGTAAGCTTAACCTGCAGTAAGCCCTCTGGACAGCCTGCAGATTAGATCGGGTCTCTGGGATCGGGAGCCATCTCTCCCCTGGTTTGTCTGCAAAAGGGTAGAGTGCAGGCTGCTGCAGTTCTGTGGAGGTACGCCAGGATCAGAACTGCACCGCGTGTCTTCCCTGATTTCCCTGAGGAGTCCTGGTGGTCGTGATCTGAGGTGACAGGGAAGGGAGGCAGTCAGAAGACATGAAAAATCCAGTTTAATCAGCTCCTGAGGTATTGATCACCTTGCTTGTACTGTGTATTGCAGGCTACCATAGATTTTCATTGCAGCACATGTCTCTGTGGTGTCTGTGAGTCAGTGTGTGCCATTTTTGGAGGTTGCTCAAATCAGGGTTTTGAGTGGTTTCCCTGCATGCCCTGGTCTTACCCCCCCCCCCCCCACACACACACACACACCCACATACACACACACATATACACACACACATATACACACACACACACACTTGTAAAATCCTAAAATCGCCGTTTTTCACATTTCCTGCATTTTTAACGGGTGTTTTTCAGGCAAAATTGGCACCCACGGTGGCCATCTTGGATTTTCTTTAAAATTTTTAAAACTATATTTTTTTGACTTAGAAGCTTTGTTTTTACTCCAAACTTCACAGATGGCCACTTCAGGACAGGATGGAATGGATTCATGCCATAAATGTGGCGGATAGCTGACGGGTTCACAGCTGTGTATCACGTTAGCGGCCCGTGAGGAGCGTGAACCAGGCGTGAATCCGCCGTGGAGGCCCTGCTTTCCTCTGATTCCACTGGAGACGCGATTCCATCTTTCTGCCAGAGACATGATTCCAGTGACCGAGACGCCAAATTTGGGCGAGGAGGGCGCTTCCGTGAAACGCAAGTGCATTTCCAGGGAAAAGTCTCATAAGTCTTTAAAACATTCCAAATCTGAGTCCCGCAGATCGGCTCTGGCCGCCGGGGGCTATTTTCCGCCGGAATTTGTAGATATGATGTATCATGCTTTCATGAGAAAGCGGGCTATGCCTATGTCTCACTCTCAGACTCCGATGCGGCAGTCTGTGTATCGTTTGAATTCCCGGATGTCAGTCTGCTCCCTTGCTGGTCTGCCTGAAAGCCGGCGGCAACTTCCCACTATTGCCTCGGTGCCTGCGTCAATTTCTATGCCGTTGTTGTCACACGGCTCTTCGGTGGGCTCCGCTTACGTGGCTAGTCTAGCGGATCTCTGGGATTCCCAGAACACTGATTTCCGCGATCTGGGAAAGGATCAGACTGTGCGCAGTCTCTTTAAGTCCAGTCGCCAGTCCTTATCTCTGAATCCCTGCAGACATTGAAACTTGATTCAGACTCAACAGTTCAGGCAGAGTGTTCTGTCATGAGTTCCAAGCCCCTACTTTCCGCAGTATTTCCGGATCACGCGGATTTGGCAGAAATGCTCTTGGAGTTTTGGGAGGCCTCGAAGGGTCCCCTGAAATGCGCTAGGGCCATGGCTAAACTGTATCCCATGGCTTCGGAATTTTCCAAGCACCTAATACCACCGAGGGTGGATTCTGCAACGTACCTCTTTGCCCTCGGATGGAGGGGTTGTCCTGAACGATTTTGTCATGAAGCGTCTTTTTGATTCCTCTGTGACGGGTGTGCAAGCTGCAGCGGCCACTTCCTTTGTGGCCCGGGCATGTCATACTAAACTTCGTCAGGATCCTGAGGAGGTTATCCTTTGTGATTTCAACTTCCTGGTTTCTGGAGTGAATTATTTGGAAGACGCACTCTGATATTTTGAAAGTTTTTGCTAAGCTGGGAGTTTATTCAGTTTCTAATAAGAGAATGTTATGGATTCGCCAGTGGTTGGGTGATTCTTCATCCAAGGCTATGCTGAGCAAATTACCCTTCAAAGGTTTGCTGTTTGGCCAGGGTTTGGATGACCTGATGGCAAGTGTGCAGGACTTTAAGCCTAAGGTGCTTCCTGGCTCTAGACCTCGTCTGACCAGGGGGATGGGACGGCTGAATTTTTGTCCCTTCCGGAGAACCTCGCTGTACACCGGACTCCCTGCGGTGGGACAGCGTTTCGGAACCTCCTACAGACCTCACTTTGGAGGTGCAGTGTGCCAACAGACTTTCAACTCTCAACCTTCTGTCCCTTCGAAGAGGAAATTATGGCTAAAGTGGGTCCTAGAGGTTCTCAGGGATGGTCTTCAACTGTAGTTCTTCTGGCCACCAGCAGACTTCTTCCTGTCCTCTCCTGAATGAAATCCGAATAGGGCCAGCAAGGTGTGCACTACTGTGCACCGGTTACTGGATCTGGCGGCCATAGAGCCGGTCCCACTAGACGACCAGGGCTCCGGGAGATACTCAATGTACTTCATTGTGCTAAAGAAGGACTCCGACAATTGCAGACCAATTCTGGACCTGAAGGCTATGAACATATTCTTGCGAGTTCCGCATTTCTGGATGGAAACAGTGCGCTCTGTCATAGCAGCAGTGGCACTCAAGGAGTTTTTGGCTTCCTTGGATCTCACGGAAGCATATCTCCACATCCCGATATTCCCAGATCATCTGAGGTTTCATGTTTTCGGGAGGCATTTCTAGTTTATGGTGCTCCCTTTCGATCTGGCATTGGCACCCAGATCTTTTACCAAGATCATTGTGGTGGTGGCTGCCCATCTGCGATCTCTGGGTGTGCTCGTGCATCCTTACCTCAACGACTGGCTGATCAAAGCTCTCTCATGGCGGTTTGCCAAGTGGTATCTTTGCTGGAATGTCTCGGATGGGTGATCAATCTGAAGAAGAGTCGCCTCGAGCCAACCCAGGACTTGGAGTACCTGGGACTCTGGTTCCACAAAGGTCTGAACTGGGTATTTCTTCCAGAATCCAGAAAACTCAAACTCAGGAGTGCGATTCGGGACAAGTTAGTGGTCCCAGCACCAATGGCCTGACAGTATCTGTGGGTGTTGAGTCTCATGGTGGCAATCATAGATGTGATTCCATGAGCAAGAGCTCACCTCCATCCTCTTCAGTTATCCCTTCTGACACGGTGGAATCCCCAGAGAGATGCTCTGGGGATGAAGCTTCCTTGGTTGGCAGTGGCACGTAGCAGTATGATGTGGTTGAACCCGGTCACACTGACCAAAGGGCTCCTTCTGCGGGTCTTGGACTGGGTGACCCTGACTATGGACACGAGTCTCTCCGGATGGGAAGCAGTTTGCATGTCTGTCCCGATCCAGGGCTGTTGGACGCCGAGGGAGAGCAAATGGTCGATCAATCGACTGGAGTTGCGAGCGATCCAGTTTGCTCTGCTGAGATTTCGAGGGAGTCTCCACCGGAAGGCTGTCCATGTGTTCTCGGACAATGCGACAGATTGTTGCCTGTGTCAATCGTCAAGGAGGCATGAGGAGTCCCATGCTGGGCTTTGAGGCTCGGATGTTCTTTGCTTGTGCGGAGCGTCATCTCTTGGCTTTGTCCGCGGCTCATGTGGCCGGCATAGACAATGTTCAGGCAGACTTTCTCAGTCAGCCTATGGACCAGAGAGAATGGTCTTTGTCCGGGCTGGCATTCGAGGCCATAGTGCACCACTGGGATCGTCCCACCTTTGATCTGATGGTGTCATCAAAGAACAGTAAGGTAGACAGTCTTCAGCTGCAGACAGGAGGTTGGCAGCGAAGGACTCGACGCTTTGGTTCAATCTTGGCCCACAGGGGAACTTCTTTACGCCTTTGCCCCATGGCCCATGTTAGGGTGCGTGCTGCATCGGGTGTCCTCTCACAGGGGTCCAGTGATCCTTATGGCTCAGGAGTGGCCCAGAAGACCTTGGAACGCAGACTTTGTGAGATTAAGCTCGGAGAGTGGTCTGCGTCTTCCATGCCATCAGAGGTTGCTCACACAGGGATCAATTGCAATTGAAGATCCGGACCGCTTTGGTCTTATGCCTGGTGCTTAAATGAGCGGCCTTTATGGCCAGGGGTTATTCCTCTGCAGTTATTACCACGCTCCTCCAGAGCAAGCTGAAATCAACATTATCGGCCTATGCAAAAGCTTGGAAGTGCTTTCAGGCTTGATGTGTGGTGGTTCCGGTGGACCCTTTGGTACTGTCGGTTCATGTTCCTTCCTGCAGGAGGGCCTTAGGAAGGGTATGGCGGTCTCTTCTCTCCATGTCCAGATTGCGGAACTTTCCTGTTTAGGTCCCCCTTCATTCAGGGGTTCTCTAGCATCTCACCAGGATGTTTTTGAGGGGGGGGCAGGGAGGCTGTGGCCTCCTTGCGACTGCCTTGCCCAACCTGGAACCTAAAACTTGGCAACTGAGCTTTAATGCCAAAAAGTGTAAGGTTATGCACCTTGGTAGCGGTAACCCCAGCAGAACATACACCCTGAATGGGGAAACCTTAACAAGAGCTGTCGAAGAACGGGACCTGGTGTAATCATTAGCGAAGATATGAAGACAGCCACTCAGGTGGAGAAAACTTCGGCCAAGGCTAGACGAATGCTGGGTTGAATCCGAAGAAGTTTTGTCAGCTGAAAGCCTGAAGTCATAATGCCGTTGTACAGATCCATGGTGAGACCTCATCTGGAGTACTGTGTTCAGTTTTGGAGGCCACATTATCAAAAAGACATGAAGAGAATGGAATCGGTCCAGCGAATGGCCACCAAGATGGTCTCAGGACTCAAGGATCTCCCATATGAAGAGCGTCTAAGCAGGCTGCAGCTATATTCTCTCGAAGAACGCAGAGAGGGGAGACATGATAGAGATTTCAAATATCTTACAGGCCGTATTGAGGTGGAGGAAGATATCCTTTTTCTTACGGGTCCCACGGCAACAAGAGGGCATCCGCTCAAACTCAAGGGTGGGAGATTTCATGATGACATCAGGAAGTACTTCTTCACCGAAAGGGTGGTTGATCGTTGGAATGGCCTTCTACGTCAGGTAGTTCAGGCCAGCAACGTGCTCGACTTCAAGAAGCAATGGGATAAACATGTGGGTTCACTTCAGGGAATTGCTTAGGGGAGTGTTCTTTTAAGGGGAGGGATCTTTTGAGTGGGCAGACATGTTGGGCCGGTGGCCCTTTTCTGCCGTTATATTCTATGTTTCTAAATTTGGTCCTACGCTCCCTGACTCATCCGCCCTATGAACCCCTGGATGGGATCTCTCTGAAGGATCTTACCATTAAGACTGTCTTCCTTGTGGCATCAAATCAGCTCAGAGAGTGTTTGAACTTCAAGCTTTGTTGTGCAGAGATCCTTTTTTTTTTTTGCATCACAGAGTCTGCAGTGATCATGAGGACTGTGCCTTCTTTTCTTCCGAAAGTGGTTTCCTCTTTCCATGTCAACCAGGAGTTCGACTGCCAACCTTTGTTCCTTTGGGTTCCAAGTCTAAGGACCATGTTTTGCGGTCTTGGGATGTGTGGTGTCTCCTTTTGAGATACCTAGATGCTACTAACGACTTCCGTCTGTCGGACCATCTGTTTGTCCTGGCGGGCTCCACGCGCCGGCGCCGGCCTGCTTCTAAGGCTACCATCTTGTGGAGATGTGCGGCCATTTCTGCGGCCTATTTGGTGGCAGGGAAGAAGCCTCCCTTTGGGTTGAAGGCTCATTCTACCAGAGGAATGGCTTCCTCATGGGCTGAATCTCATACAGTCTCGCCTGAGGAGATTTGCCAGGCGGCCACATGGGCTTCCCTTCATACTTTTTGCAGGTTTTACCAGCTTGATGTGGCAGTTAAGGGTGATGCAGCCTTTCCCTCTTCTGTTCTGGCAACGGGCTCACCAGGGCCCTCCCCCCTTGAGATTTGGGACTGCTTTGTATATGTCCCATGAGTTCAGCCTCCAAAGGGATTGTACAAGAATGAAGATTAGGTTTCTTACCTCTGCTAATCTTCCTTCTTGTAAATCTCCTCTGGAGGCTGAACTCCCGCCCATCTGTTTTGTCAGATTCGCAGGTCGCCTCTTCAGTAACCGGTAAGCTGGATTTCTGTCTTTGATCAGCCTCACTAAGAATTACATGCGTATTCCCCTTTATAAGGTTTAAGGGTTGGTGGGGGTTCCCAGGTGGCCCCTTCTGATTTTCAGGCTGTGCCTATGTTCCATAAAATTTCCTGTTTTGCAGTTTTATAATGTTTGCATTAGGTGTTTGATTACAGTTGGCCTTTTTTGGCCATAGTTTTTAGAGGAGTAATTTCTTGAGCAGAATTGACTGGTAGCTGGAGTTCCCGCACCCTCTCTTTTCTTGTTTCCTGTTGTCATAGATCTATCTGGCTTTTCTACTAACTGAGCATGACAGGAAGCTCCCGGGCAGGTAGCCCAAAGTGGTAGAGTCAAGTTGTAGTAGCCCTGCAGCATAAGCTATCAGACATACAAGACCTCACGAGTTCAGCCTCTAGAGGAGGTTTTCAAGAAGGAAGATTAACAGAGGTAAGAAACCTAATCTTTCAATGTACAATATTTGATGCTGATGTCACTTCCTTCACTATTGAGAAAAAGGTATCTTGTCTGCCATTATGGAAAGTGTATACACCAATTGAAAACATTCCTTAGAAATATGATGGCAGATAAAGGCCAAATGGCCCATCCAGATTGCCCATCCGCAGTAACCATTATCTCTTCCTCTCTCTAAGACAGTGTTCTTCAACCTTTTTACACCTATGGACCGGCGGAAATAAAATAATTATTTTGTGAACTGAAATTTAAAAACCCCGTTTCCACCCCATCTCCACGACTCGCTCCCTGCAAACCATCTGTTCCCATCCGCACAAGCCTCAGTTATGATTTTATATTGAATGTATTTTATTAAAGTATAAAAAGAAACAATATTCTGTACAATTGTCATTTTAAAAATACAAATAATACAGAGCAAGGATCAACAAAACCCCTATCTCCCCTCCCTTCACATATATCCCCTCTGCTATCAAGAAAACCAAATAAGCCAAATTATTACAGAATGCTACACAGAAATATCATGCTAACAGAATACTGTAGTCACACATGACAGGAATAGTGTTCGGGGAGTGCAACTAGGGCAACTGCCTCCTGGTCTGAGAGCCCTAAGCCAGCTGGAAACTAAAGAAGCACTGCCTGGGCTTTGCAGTCCTCAGTTATGTCTAACACCAGCTCTAACAGGATATATATTTCAGATCTGATATATTCTAATCACAAAATAGAAATAAAATTATTTTATTCTACATTTTGTTGTCTCTGCTTTCTGCTTTCATCTTCTTTTCACTCTCTTCAATCCAGCATCTGCCCCTTCCTTCCACTGTCTGCCTTCTCCCCCTTCCATATGGTATCTGTCTTCTTTCTATGTCCCTCTCCCCTTTCCATCCAGCCTGTGTCCCCTCTCTGCTTTTTACATGATTCATTCCAGCTTCGCTGCTCTCTTCATTTTTATCTCTCCTACATCAGATCTTGTTTCTTTGTCTCTCTCTGCTTATTTCTCTGCTGACCCCCCTTCCCATCATCAATCTCTCTACTTTCTCATTCCTGTCTCTCCCCTTCCCCTCCTCTAATCTCCCTGCCAGCTGTTTCCTTCCTTTTTTCCTTCTCCCTTCCCTCCTCCTCCTGTCCAGCAGTATCTCTCTTTCCTTCCCTTTCTCTCCTCCCCTCCCAGCAGCATCTCTCCTCCTTCCCTCCAAGTCCAGTAGCAGCTGTCCCTTTTTTTTTCCCTTGTCCAACAGCTTCCCAGCCTCCTTTCCCTACTCCCCTCCCAGCAGCATCTGCTTCTCCCTCCCTCCAGGTCCAGTAGCAGCTGTCCCTTTTTTTCCCCCTTGTCCAGCAGCTTCCCAGCCTTCAACAGTGGCTTTCTACCCCCCGTCCCCCTCCCAGCAGCTCTCCATACTTGCCAACACAGTGATTCACTAAGGCAGCCTTGGGTCCTTTGGGTCACGTTGCCTCTGAGGAAAGAGGAAGTTGCATCATCAGAGGCGGCCGCAACTCAGCAAAAGTCCCAAGTCTGGTAAGTACCAAGAGCTGCTGGGAGGGGAGAAAGCCATTGTCGAAGGCTCCCAATGATCTCACCGACCCTGTGCGGACCGGCAGGAAATTGCAGCTCATCAATCTCACCACCCCTGCGCAGACCAGCAGAAATTTTCTGTGGACCGGTGGTTGAAGAACACTGCTCTAAGAGATCCCACGTGCCTATCCCAGACTTTCTTGAATTCAGACAGTCTCTGTCTCCACCACCTTTTCCGGGAGACACTTCCACGCATCTATCACCCTTTCTGCAAAAAAGTATTTTCTTAGATTACTCCTGAGCCGATCACCTCTTAACTTCATCCTATGCCCTCTCATTCCAGAGCTTCCTTTCATTTGCGCATTTATGGTATGTATATCTCCCTTCTCCCACCTTTCCTCCAAAGTATACAGATTGAGATCTTTAAGTCTGTCTCCATTAGTGCTGCTTGATTCAGGAAAAAAATTTTCAATTTGATTCAGCCTATTAAATCAAATTATCGATTCGATTTTCCTGCCCAGTTGGGTGGTTTTTTTCAAACATCCTGGTGGGTTTATTTTATAGCCTCTTCACTCCCCCCCCTTGCTCTCTCCTACCCATACTGGCGCTGTGGTGTAAAAAAAAAAGACTTCCTTTCTCTGTTAAATCCTAGCTCACATACGCAGTCTTAACACCAGCTCTGGCAGGATACATATTTCAAATCTGACACATTGTAATCACAAAACAGAAAATAAAATTTTTTTTCTACTTTTCTCTGGTCATTTTTCAAATCATGTTAGTCCCAGGCTCTGGTTGTCTTCTGATAACTCGCTTGCCAGGGTATCCTTCTTTCTCTATGCTAACCATCCATCTTCCTTCTCTGTCCTCCCCTTCTGTTTCCCTTCCCTGCCCCGGAGGTCTGGCATCTTTCTTCTTTTTCATCTCCATCCCCGCAGCTGCTGCGATGGACCCCACCATCTCTTCTTTTCTCAACTACACTTTCATCCAACATCTCTCACTCCTTCCCCACAACCCCAGGGTCCACCAGCGCTCCCTTTTTCTTCATAACTACCTTCTTATCCAGTATCTCTATCCCCCACCCACCCACCCTCCACACCATTCCTTGTGTCCAATTTCTCTCCCTTTCTGTTCCTTCCTTCCCTAAATCCCATTGTCCATCTCTCTCTCTCTGTTTTTAGATCCATTATTTCTTCCCCCTCCCTCTCCCCTAGTCCAGTATATGCACATCTTTGAACCCCCTTCCCTCCCTCCATGTACTTCTACACCAGGGCCCCACTGAAGGCCTCCCCCCCAAAGGCCTGCATGTCCCCCAGCTTCCCCTGTCCACCATCCATCCTCCCTCCGAATCTCTTATCTATCATATCCAGCATCTCTCTTCTGTATCCCTGTCCCTGTTCTCCTCTCCGATGGTGCCCCTTTGTGTCCCTGTTCCTATGCTCCCTCCATGCCCAGTATCTTTTCTCTGTTTCATGTCTCTCTCTATATCCAGCTTCTTCCTTCTCACTTCTTACCTCCTGTATCCCCTTCCCCAGGTACAGGCTTTCTCCTCCTATCTCTCTTGCCCACCTACTTTGGAGCAGTATCTGTCCCTCTTGTACCCTTCCCCTTCCGGTCTTGCATTTCACTCTCCCTCTTTCTATTAGTCCAGCACCTCTCCTCTGCTTTCCTCCCCCCCCTCTTTTTGGTTTGGTCTCTCTCTTCCCTTCAATTCACCCCAGGTCTTGCATCTCCTCTCCCCTCTCTTACTCTCTTTTGCCTCTTCCTCCTCCTCCCTCTGCACAGGCCTAGCAGGCATCTCTCAATCTTCAACATATGAGTATAGCAAATGTGTTATACTGCCCCCCTCCCCCCCTCACGAAGGCCTGCATGTTCCCCCATCTTACCCGCTTATGGCAGCCTACAGGATTGCCAGTGCTGTAGCGATCCTTGCAGCTGCTGTTGTCCTCAGTGGCACGTTCTATCTACTAAGGTCCCGCTCCTACTCTGTCATCAGGGGCGGGATCGTGACAGAGGGAACGTGCCGCTGAGGATGATGGCAGCTGCAAGGATCGCTACAGCACTGGCGATCCTGTAGGTTGCCATATTAGCTTAAGGTAAGAGCGGGAAAGCTGGGGGAACATGCAGGCCTTCCTGATGGACCCTCCCCCCTCAAGCAGGAGCAGCAGTGGACAGCCAGCAAGAGGCCTGCTCCTGCTTTAGGAAGGCACGGGGGAGGGTCAGTCATTTAATCATGAGGCCAATTTTTTTTTTTTAAAGCAAATTGATTCGAATCATCGAGCAGCACTACCCCACATACTCTACATGAGGTCTCACCAGTCTTTTACAGGGCATCAATACCTCCTCTTTCCTACTGGCCATACCTCTTCCTATGCACTCTAGCATCATTCCAGCTTTCGCCATCACCTTTGTGGCCACCTTAAGATCATCACATAACAATCACACCAAGTTCTTCACCCCCCTAAACTGTACCGTTCCCTCGGGTTTTTGCAGCCCAAAAGCATGATCTTGCATTTCTTAGCATTAAATTTTAGCTGCCAAATTTCAGACCATTCTTCAACTTTGCCAGGTTTTTCTTCATTTTAAGTTTAGTGCAATGATAGGTTTGTTAGCTCAGGAACAGCATTGCTGCAGTGTTATCTGCACTGGTATACCAAGTCTCTGGAGCAGCTCCATCATGAAACTTGATGTTGAATTGGGCAACAAATGGTGGCTACAGTACATGTGGTATATCCGTTACTTAAATGGACATCTTTTTAATTGTTTAGAGACTTATGTGAGATCAAGCAGCTGGTTAGGAGAAAAGAATGAATATAATAAATTCTTAGAATGTAGTACTATATCTTCAAAGAACCAATGTTGACATTATGGCCCTTATTTTAGAAACATTTCTACATGTAAATAGCAGCTTTTTTTATCTGTGTAAATGGTCAAAACCTATAAGAGCTGCCATTTACTGAGTGGGATCCACAACACCTCTGGAGGAGTAGTGAGGGTAGGTCAACAAGACACTTGTATTCTTTATTTACAGGCAGGATGCACGTCTATGGAAAATATAGATAAAGGTTGGTATTTACACCTACCCTGAAATTTTGTATTCTTTTTAGCTTTAATAAAATTCAAGATTTTTAACATAGCATGCAAACATATCCAAAATATAACGAACATACATCAATACAAATAAAGGTGTGTTAACACACCCAGATCTAAAAATATATATATTACCATAACCCCCCCCCCCCCCAATATCCCCTCCCCTAAGTCTCCTCTTGATTAATTAACCTGTTCTAAATAAAACTAATAATCCCCATGCATGTTCAAGAGTTTCCAACTTGTGTGATGCTAATGAGAAAACTAATAGTTCTGAAGTCAAATGTTTATTTTTGGTGCCATGTAGTGAATTTATCATTACCTATCAAAACCCATTACAATTTCTCATAATGAAGCATAACATTCCTTAAATATCCTAATTTTCAAATATTTCCTAAATTGCTTATAATTAGTAATAGATTTCAGTTTCATTGTTAGTACATTCCATATCAAAACACTTAGAAATACTGAGTCTGCCTACCTGCCTTTTTGATTTATTCTTTCACAGATAGAAAATCTAAAACATTATTTGCAATTGAAGAGTACACTTGAATGCTTAAAATTTCAGGTGCCACTTCAAAGACTAGCCCTATTTCATGAAGAGATTTAAATGCCTGACAAGTTTAAATTTTACTCGAAATTCCACTAACAACTAGTATAATGTAAAAAGTAAAGGCGTTTCCTCACCTCGTAGTCATACATGCTGCAATATTTTTAATCCTATGCAATTTTCTCAAACTACTCTTTAGTAAACATACATAAATAGCATTACAGTAATCTAGATGGCTTAAAACAGTTCCCTGAACCACTGTCTGAAAATCAAGAGATTGGAGGTAAGCCTTCAGTTGATGTCCCATTCTTTAATTTCAACCAGGCTTTTCTCATTACCTTAATTTGTGCATTCAGTATTAAAGTTGTTAAATTCTCAAGGTATTTACTTCAAAAACAACAATCAATTTCTGATTAAAACAGATTTATGTAATGCCCCAGTTAGTTCTTTTGGGCTAACCCACAAGATCTGTTTTAGCCATATTAATTTTAGGAAATTTACCATTCATAAACAGTTTACATACAATCCTTCCAGCTTCCGTTTCATAAGTTTTGCGTTTCCTTTAGGTGCCTAACAATTGTACATTAGCATACTGATACCTTATAGAGTATAAATTTCCAAAGGTGGTCTTTACGATTGCAGATTTCAAAATATGTTTAAGAGACAGGGAAACTTTGTGAAATTGAGTTTTTGTGTTTGAGAAATGTTAACTTTGCATCTGGGTAGCTCATTCTGTGAGGGGGCTTGTGTATAAGATACTGGGGCCTTTGTGTTTGTATTAAAGATAACTTGAATTTGTGTTTGTGTTGATGGCAATGGTGTGTGAGTGTGCATATGAGGAGGTAGGATATTATTATGAAATATTGTGTGTGTCCCCTTGATGTTTCCATCTGCTTTTTTAGCTTGCACATTTAACTTTTCAGTGCTGGTCAATTTATGAATATACATTTTTTCCCTATACCTCTGTTTTCTCATTGCTTGGTTGGTTTTTATAACTGTTCTCTGCTTTTGTTTATTTTGAAAATCATTTTGATGATGGTTAGGCTCAGCTGTAGTGATGGTGTTGGTCATGCTTATAAATAAAAGTAACATGCATGGAAATTGTCATCAACTTGAGGTATTCCAAAGCACCTCATTTCAAACACTGTCTGGAATGATAAATCGTAGCCTATTGATATGCTAATATTTGAGTAAAGACTTTTGCTTCATTTGAGGCTACAGAGCAATTATACAAAATATTCTATTTCAGTTAAGTATTACAAATATTTATAATAACTTCTTGTTGAATTATTTTAATTTAGATGTCTGGCTGTGATGGATCAGAGATACCAGATGAGACCAAATTGATTGGGTTTGCTCAGTTGAGTATCAGCTGATGTTTATCATTGGACCACTCCAGAATCAAATTGAAGAGGCCAGCTCAAAAGATAAAGGGGACAAATGTACCACACACTGTTCTTCATTTCCCTAGCAATTGTCACAACAAACAAAACCCACAGCTACTGCACTGCTGCTACCAGAAAACTTCTCAATACTCTTACCAATCAATTTGAATAACACAAAATAAAGAATGGAACAAATGAACTTGTTTGATGTATGTATTAGTTATGAAAATAATTTTTTTAGCAAAAATCTCTATGTAAAGGTTTCTCTTGTTGAATTGCATCTTTAACAATATTGCTTTTTATGTCCTTAATAATATATTTCTGAAAATCAAGATTTGTTAACTGGACTTGGATTCTGCAAAGTTTATTTTCTTAACTTTATGTATTGCACATCCTGTATAGCAAAACTGGTTACACTTTAATAAACTGTTTGTAATTAGTTACCCATTATAAAGGTTTCCAGAATATATGTCGGAGTATTAGTACCCTCTAATTTTGGGTAAGACAGAGGGCAGGAAGTACAATTTGGTTCAAGAAGGGAGGAAGTGAACACATGATATCTGATTGTGTAGGGTATGGGAGGTGCCTTGCAGACTTTACATGCTAAGAATGTGCCTAAGACTGCTTATTATAGATTAATTTATGATTTTTGTGCAATCAATAAATAGAGCAAAAAGCATTTGACCTACAATGTTGTGCTGCTTTGGAGTGTCTACAAGCTAGAGTACTATAGGATGTTTCCATTAAGAGACTGCTTTCTGCACCCGTATTAATTTGGCAGATCCTTAAATTGCAGGGTTATTGTACAAAGGGAATACAACTTTGAAATTATAAACTAATACTTGAATATAAGAAAAATACGGTTAATCTGAAGGAGATATTAGGGCTTTGTGCAATTATATTTCTATTAAGTTTAAAAGATAGAAATATTGACTAGTCTTGCTTATCCTGCAAATAGATATCATGAAGAACATTTATGAATATTTAGGATTTTCAGTGTGGGAAATAAATTCTCCAGAAGAGATTTCTTAACTGTACCATTTACTTGCCTAAACCTAAATAAATGGCAGCCCTTCAATGTACTTAAAACAGCAAATATATATTAAGAACAGTAACTTAATTTATAATGCCTTGTCATAATTAAGGTGTTGTAAACCAATTTGCATACAACTTGATGTAATTTCATTTCATTCTACTGTTTACACAAATATTACTCAAATTTTAAGGGTCAGAGAAAATAAAGCAAATTGCACAACTAATGCTAGTTTGTGGTTCATGTATTTTATTTATATATATATATATATATATATATATATATATCTGTTACTTTTTGGGAGATATTAATTGTGTGTCTTTCGGTATGCTTCACAAAAAGTACTTCTAGTGCAAAAAGCGTGCGAGTCTTGAACCAGTGGGTTATTCTCCTCTACAGTAATCACGAGTTAAGTAGAAAGCTTCTACATTTTTTTGGCTGCACCTCCTGTATCACTAAGCTGTGTTGTAGTTCCTCAGTTTTTCCTTTTACTTGCGAGTTGGAAGGTGTCTTTCTGATGTGCTCTGATTTTTTTTGTTTATTATTTTCATGTTTTTAATGGATTTTGAGGCTTCTTGGTACTTCAGAGGTTCCCAGGGATCCTGGGGCAGCTCTGCCTGGGAAAAGACACAGACTCTCTGGGTCAGAAGTCTGTAGCTAGGAGGGCAACCCTTTTACAGGACACCTGCCTGGCTGGCCTGCAATGACACTTTTGGTGGCTCTGGGACCGTTCTCCTGGTAGCAAGGTTCTCTCTTGGTTGTTTCTAGCATTTGAGCACAGGCTGTTGTGGCCTGTGTTGAACCTGAGGACTTTATTGGGTGCTGGTAGTGTGCCTTTTCTCCCTCGCCCCCCCACCCCCCTCCGAGTCACATTTGGAGCTTGGAGCTATGGGATGTCTGGGATTTCAGGCTCTTTTAGGGTCTGACTGGCAGCCCAAAGAAATGAATATCTTGATTATTTGTACATGTTTGTCTGAGGCAGTAATCTTCATACTCCAGCTGCTGTTTCAGCTGAAGCAGGCACAACACCAACAGAACTCTGAGTACAGGCTATTGAAGTCTATGGGAAACATCAAGGGGGTTTTTTATTGCCGTATTGGTTGGGATTTCTGGGGCTTGTTCAAGAAAGCATGATAAAATAATAGTAAATACACTTATCCCTCCGCATTCGCGGTTTCGGCACTCGCGGTTTCACATATTCGCGATTTTTTGTTGGGTGACTCCGCCCCCCCCAAATTACATCATGATTAAAGTTCCTTTACTTTTGCTGTACTGTAAAAAAAAGTTTAGTGTTTACCAACATTCACTCAGCTTCCATGCTTCTTCCTACAAAATCAAAGTTTCAAAACTTTCACCCTGAAAATCGCTTGTTCACGCACAGTGAAAAACGCTGCTTCCCAGCATCCATGGAGAAAATAGCTTGCCTACTTAAAGCTTTCTGAATCGCTGCTTGCATGCATAAAGCTCTAAAAGCTCTTGACTCGTTGCTTGCCTGCCAAAAGCATTGTGAATCGTTGCTTGCCTGCCAAAAGCACTAATATCTGGAATATTGCCTCTCCTTCAGGAACAGGTCAGGTCTCCCACCATGGCTACAAAGCGCAAAAGTTCAAGTGCTGCTGAAAGTGCTCCCAAAAGGGGAAAAAAGTGAAAACCTTACAAGAAAAGGTAGAATTATTGGATATGCTTCAGAGAGTAAAGTCCTCCTTCGCTGTTGCTCGACACTATGGCATTAATGAGTCAACCATTAGTTACATAAAAAAGAATGAAAAACAAATCTGTGAAGCTGTTGCGGCAGCTGCACCAGCAGGTGCGAAGAGATTACATGTTGTGCGAGATGCCAATCTCTCGCGCACGGAAGCTGGAACATTTCTGTGGGTGCAGGATTGCTACAAAAAAAGGATATCGATAGACTCTGTGATGATAAGAGGAAAGGCAAAGTCTTTGTATGAAAACTTGAAGAGCAGGGAAGGTGGAATGTCACAATCCACCGACTTTCTGGCCAGTAAAGGATGGTTTGATAAATTCCGTCACAGTTATGGCCTGTGTAATGTTAGTGATAGAAGAAGCAGCATCTGCCAACCAAGAGGCAGCTAGAGAGTTCCCTGCTACCTTTAAGCAAATTATTGAAGATAAGGGATATGAACCTGAGCAGAAATTCAATGCCAATGAAACTGCTCTCTTTTGGAAGAAAATGCCACAGAGGACTTTCATTAGCAAAGAGGATAAGTGAGCACCAGGTTTCAAGGCTGCAAGGGATAGATTGACAATGCTGCTTTGTGCAAATGCAGTAGGCCATATGATAAAGCCAACACTGATTTATAAAGCCGCAAACCCCCAAGCCTTGAAGGGAAAAGATAAGTTCCAGCTGCCTGTTTGCTGGATGAGCAACAAGAAGGCTTGGACAACAAGAGCTCTGTTCCTAGAGTGGTTTCATTAGTGTTTTGTGCCAGAAGTAAGAAAATACCTGGAAATTAAAGGAATGGAATTCAAGGCTCTATTGGCATTGGACAATGTCCCTGAACACCCAGACACACATGAGTTCCACATAGAGGGTGTTGAGATTGTCTGCTTGCCCCCCAACACAACATCTATCATCCAGCCTTTCGACCAGGGGGTAATAAGGACCTTCAAAGCACACTACACATGGTATTCATTAGAGAGGATTGTCCACGCTATGGATGAAGGCCACAACGTTGAGAACATCATGAAAAATTGGAAGGAATTCACTACTGCGGATGCAATCAATATTATTGAAAGAGCGGTGAAAGCTGTCAAACCAGAGACTGTGAACTTGTGCTGGAAGAATCTTTGGCCTGAATGTGTAAAAAGGAATATCAATGTAAATATCACAGAGCCAGGCCAAGAAATTATGGAAGGCATCATTGACTTGACAAAGCAGGTGGGTGGGGAAGGCTTTGAAGATATGCATATGGAGGATATTCAAGACTTAATAGACACCAGATCAAATGAACTAACGGAAGATGATCTCATTGACCTGACTGCTCTTGAAGGAGAGGCAATACCAGAGGAAGGAGGAGTAGAAGAAGAGGTGCCTGAAGACAAGTTTACACTGGATAATATTGCAGAGGGCATACGCAGGTTCAATGGTGCGATTGACTTTTTCTATGACATCGACCCATCCATGGTACGTGCGTTAAAGGTGAGGGAGTTAGCAGAAGCGACGATTTCGACATACAAAAATATATATAAAGAAATGCTTAAGGAGAAGAGCCAGACGGAAATCACAATGTATTTCCAAAAGATACCAAGAGGGACTGCCTCTCCATCCACTGCCTCACAATCCATCTCTTCCACCCATGAGAAGGCATCGCCTTCGTCTCTTCGTCTTCTTTGTACTGAAGACCCACTTCCACTGCCTAAGGAGACCCCTGGTGCTCGCTTATCCTCTTTGTCTCCTCCTGCAGTGCTTGTACTGGATGATGAGGACAAAGACACTGCCTGTATAAAGGCCCCTGTTGCACAATTATCTGCTTCGTCTCCTCCTGCGGTAGTTCTACAGGACGATGAGGATGAAGACACTGCCTAATTACTGTACTGTACAGGTATTCCAATATTGAACTTTCAGTATTGAACATTTCTTTTTTTCCTTGTTGAGAAAGCAGTACTGTACTGAACTTTTTTGTTTACCCTGAGATTACAGTGTTGTATTCAATAAATATTGTTACAGTATTCAATAATACAGTACTATATCACTATTCCACCAACATTGTGAATATTAATAGTATTTAGTAGTAGTCCTTTCACAAAACCGCGAATAACTATTGTATATGTTATTCGCGGTTTAATAATAAAACCGCTATCTTTTACAAAAAAACCGGGACTAAACATATACAATAGTTATTTGCGGTTTTTCCATATTTGCGGCTATAGCTGGAATGTATCCCCCGCGAATACGGAGGGAGAAGTGTAGTGAAGAATTAAGGCCAGTACTGGGCAGACTTGCACAGTCTGTGTCTGTATATGGCAGGCTGGTGAGAGTGTCAATGGCTGGGATGGTGTAGATGGGCTGGAGTGAGCTTTGATGGAGACTTCAGTAGTCAGAACCTAAGAGCAGAGCATTGGATTGTTGCCCAGAAATAGCTAAGAAGAAGAAAAAAATTTTTTTTTAGATTGAATCAAGTTGGGCAGACTGGATGGACCATTTGGGTCTTTATCTGCCGTCATCTACTATGTTACTTTGCTATAGGATTACCTACCTCCAAAAACTCTCTTCCTGAATTTTGTGAACTTTTATTTACCTCTCCCGTGCTGTTTTTTGGCACCAAAATAGTGCCATGGAAACTATCTTGGACTTCCTGATTTGATTTTAAAGCTTTCATCTACCTAAAAAAAAACCTTGATTTTTGTTTAAAATCATTAGAGATAGACTCAGTCTGTTTTACCCTTGATTCATGCCAGATTTGCGCTGGATGTCCAGCCAAGGAGCATCCGTGTTCCACATGCCATGGGGCATATGAGGGAGAAGGCAGAAGTGCTGGGCTTAGTCCCCTTTGGATCCTCAAGGATGATGGAGTCGTAGGTGGTTCAATGTTTGGGTCAAAAATTCCTCCTAGGACCCTCAAATAGCAACTTGGTGTCTCCAGTGAAGCGTAGATGCCTCTGGATCCACGAGTTGAGGATTCCCTGCAGGGCTCCTCTGGGCATATTTTTGTGAGTCTGTTTGAAGCCTATTAGGGTCTCTTTGCACTGTCTGGGGTCATGCCAGAGTATAGTTCCCCCGATGAAGGTTCATACACAGGAACCAGAGGTCCAGTTGAAGATGGACTGGAATGAATGGGGATCAGTTAATGCCTTTATTCCCTCAAAGTGAATCTTCAGTTTTGGAGGATTTAGGGCCACCAGTTAAGAGCTTGTGGAAGCCCTGTACCTTTTTAAGCCAGTGGTCTTACTGGAGGTCATTAAGAGTCTTTGCCGGAATTAAAACTGTATCCCCTGCAGACCTCTACTGCTCAGCTTTCTGTCATGAGTAGCTCTAAGGTTTAGACCACATTTTTTTCCTTCGGATCAAGACATTACAATGATGCTAAAGGAGCACTGGGAGACTCCAGAGGCCCCTTTGCGGGTTGCCAGGACTATAACAAAGTTATACCCTATGGCCCCAGATTTTCAACCGCTGTTTGTCTGCCTAAAGTGAATTTATTGGTAGCGCAGGTCACCAAACATACTTCTCTGCCTAATGAGGATGGAATGATTTTAAAGGATGTGCAAGACCGTAGAGTAGATTGAGTCCTCAAGAGACAGTTTGAGGCCTTGGCTTTGGGACTGAAGGCAGCGTCTACGGCTTCCTTTGTTGCACGTGTCATACTGTATTGTGCCGGGCTTTGTCAGCAGAAAATGGCACCTATCCCCAGTTGCTAATTTCAAGGGTGGATTATGTTGCAGATACTTCATATAATGTGTTCATCATGAGCAAGGTTTCTGCTTATTCTGTCTCCACCGGTAGAATGCTGTGGATCAGGCAATGGGCAAGAAGATTCGGTTTCCAAGTCCATTTTGAGTAGGCTACCTTTCAAGGTCAAATGTTCTTTGGCAAGGGATTGGATGACTTTGACTAGTCTGAAAATAGACCACGTGCCACCGGGGGGGGGGGGTCAGGTCATAGTACTTTATGTGGTTCTTGACAATTCTGTCAGTCCTCAGTGGGGGATTCTTTGCTCAGAGATAATTTAAGGACTGTTGGCAGAGGTTTGCAGGCTCCAAAAAGTACCAATGATGCCAGGTTGGTAGCTGGCTAGGAGGGAGGTTGTTACTGAAGCTTGGGTGAAAATTTGCTCAGACCACTGGGTGCTGGATATCATTCAAAAAGAATAAAAGCTCAAATTCTTTCATCCTCTGGACTTATTTTTGGACTCTCTAGCCAAACAGAGAAAGTGGTCAGAGTCCAAACAACTGTAAAATGGCTCATTGATATTCAAGCTGTAGAGCCCATCCCAGCAAAGAATTGGGTTTGGGCAGATATCTATATACTTCATCGTAACCAAGAAAGACTGAGATGACTGGAAATCAATCCTGGACCTGAAATCAGTCAATGCAACACTGAAAGTGGCCTAATTCTGGATGGAGACAATTCATTCTGTAATTGCTTCGGTGGCACAAGGGAAATTTCTAGCCCCTGGATTTGACTGAGGCTTACTTGCATATTCCCATATTTTCAGATCACAGGAATTTCATGAGATTACTTGTGCTGGGGAGACCTTTCCAATTCTCAGCACTCCCATTTGGTCTGGCAATGGCACCTCACACATTTACCAAGGTGATGGTCGCTGTAGCAGCTCACTTGCACAAGGTGGGGAATCGGGTACATCCGTACTGGGCTTAGCTGATCAGAGCTCCATCCAATTTCGATGGCAAGAAAGCAATGGCGCAAGTAGTCCAACTGCTGCAGGACCTGGGCTGGATCATCAGTTTCCAGAAGAGTCATCTGGAGCCAATGTAGTCCCTAGAGTACTTGGGGAATCTGCTTCAGCATGGCAGAAGGCTGTGTCTTTCAGAGCCACACAAACTGAAATTGAGACACTAGATTTTGGAGATTCTGCCAGCTCCTACAGCTTGGTACTATATTTAGGTGCTGAGCTCGATGGTAGCAGCCATAAAGTTTGTTCCTTGGGCAAATGCTCACCTACATCCTCTCCAGGACATGCTATTGACCTGCTGGTCTCTGCAGACAGATTCTTTCCAGATGCCGCTGACCTGGACATCAGAGGCACATCAAAGTTTGCATTTGTGGTTCCAGCCATAGTTGTCAACGAAAGGCTTGCCGCTTCACATATCCTCTCGGATGATCCTGACAACAGGTGCCAGCTTTTACACCTGGAAGGGGGAGGGTTTATCAACAGACTGGAATTGTGAGCCATTTGTCTAGCGCTGCAGATGGAGAACACCCTGGAAGGCAAAGTGGTCAGGGTCTTCTCAGACAATGATTATTTAGATTTAGGCAGGGAGGCACTGAGTGTTCTGTTTAGACTAGAAGCCCAGTTGTTCTGTTGGGCAGAAGTCCACCTACAGGCTGTATCAGCAGCACATGTAGCAGGACTGCAAAATGTGCAGGCCAACTATCTCAGCTTGCAGATCTTGGACTCGGAGTAGTGGTTGCTGTTGAAAGCATATGACAGCATTGTGCATCAATGGGGGGCATACATTGTTTGATCTGATAGCAGCCAACAAAAAAAGGTGTCTCCGTTATTCAAGTCTGGAAGCGTCACCATGAACGCTCTAGTACGACCATGGCCAGAGAAGTGGCTGTTGTACATGTTTTCCCCATGGCCCATGATAGAACGGGTTATTTGAAAAATATCAACCCATCCAGGATTGGTAATCCTGTTTGCTCCAGATTGGCCACATCTCCTGTGGCACACAGATCTGGTCTGTCTACAGAGGGACAAGGGTATCAGATTTCCTATTTATCTGATTCTTCTTTCTCAGGGTGCATGTGCCCTAGAGGATCCAGAATGCTTTGAGCTTACAACATGGCTCTTAAGCGCTTAGATTAGGGCTACTTGGAGGTGGTCATCGCTATCTTCCTAAGATCTAAGAAACTGGCGACTGTTGCAACCTTTGCTAACGCTTGGAAAATGTTTCAGTTCTGGTGTGTTAGGGAGAATGTGGAGCCTTTACAAGCTCTGTCAGTTGTTCTAGCATTTCTTCAGGACAGATATAAGGATCTGGAGGTTGGTTCCTCAAATTGCAGATGGCAGACCTCTTGTGTTTTAGGGCTTGAGTGGAGAAAGTATCTTTGGCTTCTCATCCAGATATAGCCAGATTTCTGAAGCAGCGTTGGCGGCTGCATTCTCCTGTACTGACACCCATTTCCGATGTGGAATCTTAACATTGTTTTGCATGACCTCAATAGGGCTCCAAACAACCCTTTACAGAAGATGTTACTGATGGATATTACCATTAAGATGGTGTTCCTAGTGGCCAGCGATAAAGTACTCAGAGCTGTGGGCACTGTCATGCAGAGAGCCATTCCTCAAATTTATGCACACGGTTCCTTCCTTTCTACTTAAGGTGGTCTTAGCCTTCCACGTAAATCAGGAAGTTCCAGCTACTGTATTACATTCCACAGGTTTGAAGAAAAAGGACAAGGTTTTGGCAATGCTGGATGTTAGAGATCTTCTCTGTTACCTCGAGGTGACAAATTATTTTTGTGTCTGATATCTTTCTGTGCTAATGAGCCCTAGCCACCTGAGGAAGCCAGCTTCAATTTCAAGATGGATTCATATGGCTATTTCTTCAGCATATATTGGGTGTGGTAAGCAACCATCGATCTCTTTGAGAGCACATTCTACAAGGAGTATGGCTTCTTTTTAAGGTGGAGTCCCATTGTAGGATGGCTATCTGGTCCTCCCTCTATACTTTCTCAAAATTTTACATAGTGGATGTGGTGGCAGGAATAGACATTACTTTTGGGTTCTCTGTGCTAGCAGCAGGCTCATCTGCCCTAGACTTGGAGAATGCTTTGGACTTAAATGCCTTTTGCACTGGAAGGGAAGATTAGGTTCTTAACTTAATAATCTTCTTTCTAGTAGAAAGGCATACGAGTCTTGAAAGTCCGCCTTGTCAGATTTCATTTAATCTGCTTGCTGTCTCAGATATGTATGTATTTCCAGATGTTTTGACATTTGCTTGTCGGACTGGTCTGAAGAGTGATGAGATCTCTATTGCAAAGAGGCAAAGGAGGCATTGTTAGACCTCTAAGTTTTAGTGCTGGTTGAATTCAGGATTATGGCTTGTTCGTCTCCACCTTGTTTTAGGTTATGTTCCTATTGACTTTGATTTGTTTCATTGTAATCGTTGAAGAGTAGAACAAAGTTGGCTTTATTGGGAAGGTCACCCATATTCCTCCTTTTTATTTCTCCTCTTATAGTGGTTGTCAACTGCTTTGGTACGGACTGAGATAGAGCACAATGCAGTGATGCAGGACCAAATAAAATGTAGATCCAAGTTTATTATAAATTTAATACACTGCACTATGGGTAAATACCTTCTAGGCAGTTTACAATACTACTGAGTGAGTGGGGCTGCATGTGGGAGACAAACATGAATATGTAGGCAAAAAAGGTAGAACTACACTATTTCTTAATAGAATAAAAAGGGGGGGGGGTGTAAATCATGAGGATTGTTCTGTGTTTAACTAGTCACAGCCATAATCATAGAAATCATGGTTTAGACAATGAAGTAGAAAAGTTACGGTATTTGAATGCATCCTTAAAAAGGAAGCTTTCAGTTCAACCATAAAGTGTTCAAGTCAAATGGTTATCGGTAAGGAAGTCCATAGTTTTGGACTTTGGACAGAGAATATTGATCGCCTAATATGTTTATGTACCACATCACGGTAAGTAGGGACAAGGAGTTGCTTATGATTCGTGGACCTGAGAGATCTAGAAGGAGCATAAGGAATAAGGCAGCAATTAATATACAGGTATGTGGATTTTCCTGAACTGGGTATATTGAAGGTCATAAGAATTGCCATATTGGGATAGACCAAAGGTCCATCAAGCCCAGTATCCTGTTTCCAACAGTGGCCAACCCAAGTCCCAAGCTAGATCTCATCTAGTAAAACAGATTTTATGATGTTATCCTAGGAATAAGCAATGGATTTCCCCAGGCCATCTCAGTAATGGCCTTTTTAAATCCTGCTAAGCTAACTTATTTTATCACATTCTCTGGCAATTAAGTCCAGGGTTTAATTACACGTTGCGTGAAGAAATATGTTCTCCGGATTGTTTTAAATCAACTACTTAGTTTCTTCATTGCATGCCCCCCCCCCTAGTCCTAGAATTTTTTGAAAAAGTAAACAAGCGATTCACAACTATCCTTTCCACTCCACTCAGTATTTTATAGACCTCTTTATCATCCCTAAGCCATCTCTTCTCCATGCTGAAGAGCCCTAGTCACTTTAGCTTTTCCTCATAAGAAAGTCATCCCATCCCTTTTATCATTTTTGTCCCCCTTCTCTGTACCTTTCTTTCTTTCTTTTTTTTTTTTTTTTTAATATCTTTATTAGCAATTGCAAAGGGAACATACAACCAGTAGGGAGAAGAACAGAGAAAAGCTGAACAGCCAGGGAAATCAACAAGTGAAAATCATGGCAACAAATGAGGCATATTACAAAAACCCTTTAGTTGGATGTCCAACACAATTGACATTTTGAAGTACCAGAAAATCCCCAGACAAACACACGCAATGGTGGCCGCTTCCTTCTTAGCTCCCTTGAACGGTTGCACTGGTGTGTGTGTTTGGTTGGTTGGGGGGTATGATTGTGGGGTGTTTGATGTGTACCTTTTCTAATTCTGCTATATCTTTTTTGAGATATGTCAACCAGAATTGCAGTTTTTGAGGTGCAGCCACACCATAGAGTGATAAAAGGGGTATTATAACATTTTCATCTTTTTCCATTCCTTTCTTGATAATTCCTAACATTCTATTTGCTTTCTTAGGCACCACCGCACATTGAGCTGAGGGTTTCAATGCATCCTCAATGATGACACCTAGATCCTTTACCTGGGCAGTGACTTTTAAAGTATAGCCCTGCATCACATAGCTATAGTTCAGGTTTCCACATGCATCACTTTGCACTTGCTCACATTAAATGTAATCTGCCATTTTGATGCCTAGTCTCGCAAGGTCCTTTTGTGATTTAATAACTTTGAACAACTTTGTTATCAGCAAATTTAATTATCTCACTAGTTATTTCCATCTCTAGATCATTGATAAATATGTTAAAAAGCAGCAGTCCCAGCACAGACCCCTGTGTATACACATAATAACCCTGCAGCAATCCTAACACAGACCCATGTGTATCCTATATAATAAAACCCTAAGTGTGCATGCGCACGTAGGGTTTCGTGATACCTGCGGCTGTTTTTTCTGATCCATGGCCGGATTCTATTTTAGAACGTGACGGCAGGGATCACTCTGGCCACTCCCCTCCCGCCCTCACTCAAAAACCGCTGGAGGAAGTGCAGGCAAGCTCTCTCCCTGCCCACGTCCTCGGCAGGGAACACACTGGAGCTTCCCCCCTCCCACCCTCACTCACCAACCACCGCCGCTGATCCTCCTCTTCAAAGCAGCCTGCGATCGTGGTCGACTTTAGCGAACTGCACAGGCCGCTCTCGAACCTTAGTAGCACGTTCCCTCTGACGTGTCAGAGGGAATGTGCTACCGAGTTGGAGAGCAGCCTGCGAGGTTCGCCAAAGCCGGCCACGATCGCCAGCTGCTTTGAAGAGGAGCAGGCTAGAAGATGGAGGGAGGGTAATAACGGGAACATCACAGGGGGATAGGGAAAGGGGGCTGCTTTGGGGGGGGGTGTGCTGGGGCACAGACAGCTTTGCTCTGGGGGAATACAGAAGGGGGGCCACGGAGAGACAGGGAGAAGGAAAGGGGGCTGCTTTGGGGGGGGGAGGGGTGTGCTGGGGACAGAGCTTTGCTCTTGGGGGAAAGACAGAAAGGGCCATGTAGAGACAGAGAGAGGGAAAGGGGGCTGCTTTGGGGGAGGGGTGTGCTGGAGGCAGACAGCTTTGCTCGGGAGGGGGGGAGGGAAGACAGAAGGACACAGCGGCCAAGGAGAGAAACAGACACACATCTATTCTAGCACCCGTAAATGTAACGGGTTTAAAGACTAGTACATACAATAATCCTGCAACCTAATAATCGAACACGAAGGAGTGCCGATGCAAGTTCAGTCCTGTTAATCCCTTGAAGCATCCGTGAGGTGAAGGTGGAGCTGATATCTGTTTTCAACGCTTGGAAAAGATAAGTGGTTTAATCAAGTGTCAAGACACCATTAGAGACTTATTTAAGTGATAAAACATCTTTATTTAGATTGAACAACATTTCTTAAGAATGCAATATGAACTTGTATTATTAGTCTTTTTGTATTGTGGAGGTTTTTTTTTCCAGCTGATGAAGTTACCCTTTCCAGTTGAGAGGAGGATTTGATCCCTGCTGGGGTTCTGAGGCTTTTTTCCCTCCAGTTTTCACCACTCTATATATATATACATTTCAGCTTATTGTCTTGTGTTTGAACCCCACTATTTACCCTTCTCCATTGACAATATTGACCATTTAAATCTACTCTCTTGTTTTCTGTCTTAATCCATATTAAGACATTACCTCCTATCCCATGACTTTCCTCAGAAGTCTTTCATGAGGTACTTTATCATATGCTTGTGAAAATCCAAATACACAATATCAACTGGCTCACCTTTATCCACATGTTCATTCACGTCTTCAAAGAAATGCAGCAGATGGGTGAGTCAAGATTTCCCTTGACTAAATCCATGTTGACTTTCATTAATCTGTGTATATGTTCTGTCAGTTTGTTCTTTATAATGGTCTCTACCATTTTGCCCAGCACCAATGTCGCTCACTGATTTATAATTTCCCAGATCACCTCTGGAACCCTTTTTAAAAATCGGCATCATGCTGACCACCTTCTATTGTTCTGGTACTAAGCTGGATTTCGGAGAAAAATTACAAATTACTAACAGCAGCTCTGTAAGTTCATTTTTCAATTCTGTCTGCACTCTGGGATGTATACCATCTGGTCCAGGCAATTTACTACTATTCAATTAGTTAAATTGAACCATTGCATCTTCCAGTGTTACAGAGATTTGTTTAAGTTTCTCTGATGTATCAGAATTGAATACCATTTCTGCCACCAGTAACTCCCCCACATCTTCCTCTGTGAAAACTGAAATGAAGCAAATAATTCATTTAATCTCTCTGCTATGCAGTGGCTTAGTGCGGGCAGGGAGGTCCGGGGGTATACAGCCAGAACTGGGTCCATAACCTTTCACCCTACTACCACTGCTGCTTTCCTGAAACAGCAGCAGTAGCACTAAACTTAAAATTCAGTCATTACAGGACCTTCCACCCCCTCTGTCACTTCCTTCTTCTGGAGCAGAGCCAACAGCCGCAGGGAGGTGCAGCAAGGTCTTGCGATAACTGCGGCTGCCGGTCCACTCCCTCTGACGTCACTTCTGGAGCAGAGCTGGCAGCAAGATCCCATGATGACTGCATTTAAAACTTTTACAGCTGCTGCTGGTTCGAGAAGCATACAGCATCAGCGGGGAGGTGAGGGGGCAAAATACTGGATGGCATTGGGATGGAGGGAGAGAGAGAAAGGAGCAGGATACTGGTATGGAAGGGTGGTGGAGGGAGAGAAATGGGGCAGATGCTGATGGAATTGATGTGCAGGGAAAGGGGGAGAGAGAAGGAAGGATACTGGATGGAATTGCGTTGGAGGGAGAGAGGGGACAGATGCTGATGGAAGTGGGAAGGGAGAGACAAGGGGCAGATGCTAATGGAAAAGGAGTGGATGGAGAGAGAAAGGGCAGACATTGGATGTTTGTGGGAATGGGAGAGAGAAGGGAGCAGATACTGGATAGAAGGCAGGAGAGAGAGGCAAGTAGACAATAGAAGAGAGGGGGGCAGATGCTGGATGGAAGTGGCAAGAGGGGAAGATGATGGAAGGGGTAGAGAAAGGGCACATGATGGAAGTTGGGGATAAATGAAAAGAGGGCACATGCTGAATATGGGAAGAGGATAGAGTTAGTAAAATACTGGAGTGGTGATGGAAAGGTGGCAAGCTGTAGGTAGACATAGTAAAAAAGGAAATTGAGGACTGGGTAGTAAGAACTTAATTTAGAGAGATTCAGAAAATAAATGGGAAGGGAGAGGAGAAAGTGAAATGCCAGACCAATGGGAGTGAAGGGAGAGATGGAAAGGGGAAGTATACTGTTTCTGGAAGAGGCATAGCTGGAGAAAAGGTGCCATATAGAAGGGGCAGAGAGAGGGCAGACAGTGGATGGAAGGAAGAGAGTGACAAGAAGAGGAAAGCAGAAACTAGAGAAGACAAACGTAGGAAAAAATATTCTATTTATTTTTTTTGCTTTAGGATAAAATAGTGCAAGTGGATCGATTTATCAAAAATCACAAAGATTAGGGGACAAGAGGAAGATGACTCCAAGGAAGAAACCCATAGAGGAATCCAGCAGGGAGCGGAAGCAAGGTCTTGTCGATGCTTTGAAGAAGAAACAGCAAAGCACACTGAGAACATATATCTGCGACTGGAGCGAAAACTGAAGAAAGGAAAGTCTGTGATCCTAGTGGGAAATTCAATCCTAAGGCAAGTAGAAAGCCACATAGCAGGAGGTAGAGAGGATCGACTAGTGATCTGCCTCCCAGGAGCGAGAGCAAAAGGTATCGTCGACAAAATTGTTAAGATCTTAGAAGGAGCAGAGACGGAAGAAACTGCAGTCATGATCCACATCGGGACAAATGATGTCAGCAGGAGAGATGCACTGATCGGACAGTTCAAGATTCTGGGAAGGAAGTTCAAGATTCTGGGAAGGAAGTTGAAGATGAGGACTCAGAAGATAGCGTTTTCAGAGATCCTACCAGTACCGAGGGCAGATGTGAAGAGGCAGATGGAACTACAGTCAAATGTATGGATGAGGAGATGGGGTGAGGAAGAGGGGTTCCACTTCATGAGGAACTGGACAACATTTTGGGGCAAGAGCAAGCTCTTCAGGAGGGATGGACTGTACCTGAGCGCGGCAGGAACTAGACTTCTAGCAACCAATGTCAGGAGAGGAATAGAGCAGGCTTTAAACTAGAAGAAGGGGAAAGCTGACAGTCGACCAAGTGTTGACAATTCGGAAGAAGGTATCCCTAGAGGAAACTGAGTGGGAAAAATGCTGGGAGGACACAATGAGCAAAAAACAAGAGTGGACAGATCAAGAGGAGGATGTTAAGAGGATCGTAGCACAGGAAAAGATAATGAAGTTATCAAATTACCAGGACTTAAACTGCATGTATACTAATGCAAGGAGCCTAAGAAATAAAATGGGAGAATTAGAAGTCATGGCCAAAAAAGAGAACCTAGACATCATTGGGGTATCTGAAACATGGTAGAATGAAGAAAACCAATGGGACATAGCACTGCCAGGGTATAAACTCTATCGCGAAGACAGGACAGGCCAGAAAGAAGGAATAGCCCTATACATAAAAGAAAACATACACTTGACCAGAATGGACACAGCAGCGACGACCAACAAATTGGAATCACTGTGGGTTAAAATACCGGGAAAGAAAGAGCCTGAGATAAAGATGGACCTGTACTATCGTCCATCTGGGCAAACCGAAGCAACAGATGAAGAAATGAAAGCCGAGATGTTGCGAGAATGCAAAAGTGGTAACACAATTGTTATGGGAGACTTCAACTATCCCGGGATAGACTGGAGTCTTGGAATCTCACAATGCAATAGGGAGACTGGATTCCTGGAGGCTATACAGGACTGCTTCATGGAGCAGCTTGTCAAAGATCCGACGAGAGGGAATGCCACTCTGGATCTAATCCTTAATGGGCTAAGAGGACCTGCAAAGGAAGTGGAAGTAGTGGGACCATTGGGAAACAGCGATCACAATATGATCAAGTTCAAAGTTGAAGTAGGAATAACAAAGGGAAAGAGAACCGCAGTGACAACTTTTAATTTCAAGAAAGGAAACTACGAAGCGATGAGAGTAATGGTAAGGAAGAAACTTAGGAACAGATCAAAGAAATCACAGACTGTAGAGCAAGCCTGGTCTTTTATTTAAGGACACGGTAAGCAAGGCACCAAATCTGTATATCCCCAGATTTAGAAAAGGATGCAAAAAGAGCCGAACAAAAGACCTGGCGTGGATAACTAAAGAAGTGAAGAAAGCGATTATGAGATAAGAAAAATTCATTCTGGAAATGGAAAAAGGACAAAACCGGGGAGAACTGGAAAGAGCACAGGAAGCATCGTGGTTAGAAGAGTAAAAAGAGAATATGAAAAGAGGCCAGCCAGGGAAGCACGAAATTTCAAACCATTCTTCAGATATGTTAAAGGGAAGCAGCCGGCAAGGGAGGAGGTGGGACCGCTGGATGACGGAGATAGGAAAGGGATGGTGAAGGAGGAAAAAGAAGTGGCGGATAGACTAAACGTTTTCGTCAGTATTTACAAAAGAGGACACATCCAACGTGCCGGAACCTGAAAAAATCTTCAAGGGAGATCAAGCAGAAAAATTAACATCCATGGAAGTAAGCCTTGAAGACGTACGCAAGCAGGCAGATAGATTAAAAACTGACAAATCTCCGGGCCCGGACAGAATCCACCCTAGGGTATTGAAAGAACTAAAGGAGGAAATAGCGGAACTACTACAGCAGGTTTGCAATCTATCCCTGAAAACAGGCGTGATCCCGGAAGATTGGAAGATAGCTAATGTTACACCCATCTTCAAAAAAGGATCGAGAGGCGACCCAGGGCAATACAGACCGGTAAGTTTGACTTCGGTTCCGGGGAAGATGGCGGAAGCGCTGATAAAAGACAGCATCGATGAGCATCTAGAAAGGAACAAACTGATGAAAACAAGCCAACATGGCTTCTGCAAGGGAAGATTGTGCCAAACAAACTTATTCCACTTCTTCTAAGGAATTAACAAACGGATGGACAAAGAGGACCCCATAGACATCGTACTTGAATTTCCAAAAAGCCTTTGACAAGGTACCCCATGAATTCCTACTGCGGAAACTGAAGAATCATGGGGTGGAAGGAGACATACTTAGATGGATCAGAAATTGGTTGGCAGGTAGGAGGCCAATGGTGGGAGTGAAGGGCCACTACTCTGACTGGAGGAGGGTCACGAGTGGTGTTCCGCAGGGGTCGGTACTTGGACCACTACTGTTCATTGTATTTATAAATGATCTAGAAATGGGGACGAAGTGAAGTAATAACTATTTAGTGGAGTTAGGACTAAAGAGGACTGTGAATATTTACAAAGGGACCTGAACAAACTAGGAGAGTGGGCGGAAAGATGGCAGATGAAGTTTAATGTAGAGAAATGTAAAGTCTTGCATGTAGGAAACAGGAATCCGATGTACAGCTATACGATGGGAGGGCTGGTAATGGGTGAAAGTAGCCTAGAAAAGGACTTGGGGGTACTAGTGGACAAGACAATGAAGCCGTCGGCACAGTGCTCAGCGGCCTCTAAGAAGGCGAATAGAATGCTAGATATTATCAAGAAAGGTATTACAACCAGAACGAAAGAAGTTATCCTGCCATTGTATCGGGCGATGGTGCGCCCTCATCTGGAGTACTGCGTCCAATATTGGTTGCCGTACCTTAAGAAGGATATGGTGATACTCGAGAGGGTTCAGAAAAGAGCAACGCGATTGATAAAAGGTATGGGAAACCTTTCATATGCTGAAAGATTAGAGAAACTGGGGCTCTTTTCCCTGGAAAAGCGGAGGCTTAGAGGGGACATGATAGAGACTCACAAGATCATGAAGGGCATAGAGAAAGTGGAGAGGGACAGATTCTTCAAACTTTCGAAAACTACAAGAACAAGAGGGCATTCGGAAAAATTAAGAGGGGACAGATTCAGAACCAATGCTAGGAAGTTCTTCTTCACCCAAAGGGTGGTGGACACCTGGAATGCGCTTCCAGAGGGTGTGATAGGACAGAGTACATTGGGGTTCAAGAAATGATTAGATAATTTCCTAAAGGAAAAGGGGATTACTATACAGGTCCTGGACCTGATGGGCCGCCACGTGAGCGGACTGCTGGGCATGATGGACCTCTGGTCTGACCACAGAGGCGCTGCTTATGTTCTTATGACACTCAATGAAGTTACAGGGAAATACTTTTAAAACCAATAGGAAGAAAATTTTTTTCATTCAGAGAATAGTTAAGCTTTGGAACGTGTTGTCAGAGGTTGTGGTAAGAGTGGATAGCGTAGCTGGTTTTAATAAAGGTTTTGACAATTTCCTGGAGGAAAAATCCATAGTTTTGTTATTGAGAAAGACATGGGGGAAGCCATTGCTTGCCCTGAATCGGTAGCATAGAATATTGCTATTCCTTGTGTTTTGGCCAGGTACTAGTGACCTGGATTGGCCACCATGAGAACGGGCTACTGGGCTTGATGGACCATTGGTCTGACCCAGTAAGGCTATTCTTATGTTCTAGTATTGTAGCTGTGTTGATAAATATTTATAAATAGGAAATGGAAATAAGGTGATCTTTTTATTGGGCTAATTGTAATACATTTTTGACTAATTCAGAGACCAAAACCCACTTCCTCGGGTCAGGACAGGATACTATAACAGCAGTACACCTTACTGACCTGAGAAAAGAGGTTCTGGCCTCTGAGAGCTAATTGAAAATGTATTAGTCCAATAAGATGGTATTATCTTATTTTCCTTTTTTTTTTTTAATTCCCCCCCCCTCCCCCACACACACACCTTGGCTCCCTTTTATGAAGCTGCATTAGGCTTTTTTTTATTGCCAACTATGACGATATTAGCTCCAGTGCTCATAGGAATTCTTTGAGTGCCAAAGCTTTTACCGCCGCGGCCTGCAATAAAAAAAAATCCAAACACAGCTTCATAAAAGGGGGTGTTATTTGTTCATTTGTAAAGTGATTGCTAGTTTTCTGTTTTTTCAAATTTACAATATTAGGGGACATGCATCACTGTTTCTGTGGTGTTGCATTGTATGCAGAATCCAACTTCTTGGTGGTTCAGTTTAACTTTTGTGTACATATTTCTATTTTATCCCCCCTTTTACAAAACCGTAGAGCGTTTTTTAGCACCAACCACAGTAGTAACAGCTCCTGTGCTTATAGGAATTCTATGAGTGCCTGAGCTGTTACTGCCATAGCCAGTGCTAAAAAGGTTTTGTAAAAGGGAGAGGGGTTAGTTTGTGATTACATATTCCACACTGGGCAAAGGTGTTTTCTGTATATACGAAAGACATGGTTCTCTGTTAGCATTGACTGTGCAGGATCAATCTGTACTAGTTTGGCTTGTTTAGTTTTACAATGGGAGTATTGATGTTCTACTGCTCACTGCAGTATGTAAGATGCTGCCTTGTCCTAGGTACACTCTTGTGCAATGTGTGGATTGTAACTAAAACTCATGTTTTTCATATAGATGAAGGGGGTGTCTAAAAATGATGGGCCCCAGATGTCACATATGCTAGGTACGCCACTGCTGCAATGGCCTTGTCTTCCCTGAGAGCCCATTTTCTCCCTTGGTTTTCTAGCGGTCCAACTGATTTGATTCTCTTGCTTTTAATATAACTAAAAAAGTTTTTACTGTGTGTTTTGCTTCAAGCACAATCTTCTTTTCAAGGTCTCTTTTTGCCTTCCTTATATCTCTTTGCCTTCCTTATTTTATATGTAATCCTGTGAGATGCAGGAAGTCAGTGAAATTTTTTTGCATTGTGGATTAATATCTTTGTTTTATAGAGAGCTTTTAGTTTGTTGCCCAGAACCAACATCAGACTTGGACTACTTTCATGGATCACTCCAGTTCCTTTCCTACAAATTTTGTCAGGTTAGTTTGGCCAGTTACTGTTCTCTTCTGGATCAGGTCCTAACTACCTCCTGTCTCCTCCAGCCAATCACTGTTCACTTCAAGTTTTTTGGCCCTCCTTTATCCTTATCCTGTCCCAGTAGCCACCTTTATTATAGAAAATGGTTATAACCATCCAAACATCAGAGAAACCCCAAACACGTATGATCAATGTGATCAACATGAGGCATATCAATAAACACTCCTATCATACTTCCACCCATTATTCATTGTTGAATTTTGAGCAGTGTATGGTGGTATATTGATTTACACTTCCAAATTAGCACTTAAAAGAGGAAGGAGGAGGAAAGGAAAAAGTTTTGTAGAAGCACAATGTTCAAAGATCAAAAAGTGAATAAAAGCAATAGTCATAATATTGACTGTCATGGTTTCTGTCGCTGTAGTTACTACACACCTACCTATTAACTTGTCAACACAAAATGGCATACAGAGCTTGCTTTTTAATACAGAGCACTTTGTATATTGTGCTGCTAACAGTGATGTGAAAGTTTTGCCCCTTCTGATTTCCCCTATTTCATATAGGTCACACAGATTTCTTCTCTTTGTCTAATTCCAGAGAAAGAAAAATGGTAAAACTAGAGGACATAAATTGAGGTTACTGGGTGGTAGATTTAGGGGTAATGTTAGGAAATTCTTTTTTTCATGGAGAGGGTGATGTATGTCTGGAATTGCCTCCCGAGGGAGGTAGTGGAGAGGAAAATAGTGACAATTCATAAAAGCATGGGATGAACACAGAGGATCTATAATTAGAAAATGAATGGTATAAAGTCATGAACTAAGTTCGGTACTGGGCAGACTTGCTCAGTCTGTGTCTCATGTATGGCAACTTGGTTTAGAATGGGCTTGGGGGGCTTTGACGGGAACTTGAGGACATTATTTGGCAGACTCTACGGTCGGTATCCCGTAAACAAAGATGGTTTGGATAGGCTGCTTTGATGGCAACTCCAGTAGCTGGAACCTAAGGACAGTGCTGGGCGGACTTTACAGCAATAAATAAGGGAAAAAATAATGTAATTATGAATTTATAATGTGTGCAAATATTGGACAGACTGGATGGACAGGTCAGGTTTTTACCTGCTGTTATTTACTATGGGGCTCACTTACAAAAAAGAAAGACAGCCAAAAGACAATATAAACTGGCAGCTGGACATTTTAATCACCAAAACTTCCAAGTGCCAATTTTCAAAACAGACTTTCTAGATGTCTTGCTAGGCGCTTTGTCTGCAGTGTATCCAGAGTTCAAGGTGGTGTGTTGGAGGTGTGTTATGGGTAGACTTAGATCTTGGATGTCTCTGGAGTAACCTGGTGGCTGGTATAGTGAGCCATAGAGAGGTGGGATGCAGTCTATATCCTACCTTATCCACTATATTTATGGTGGAAAGTGTGACACCTGCAGCCATAAGGGCTGTTGTGGTGGTAGACATGTGGGAATAGTAGATTTTGGAGGACTCTCCAAATATAAGGTGGTTCTGGAATTGTGGGCTAGATAGAAATACATGACTTATTGGCTTTAATTTCTTTTTGTTTAGTACTTCTATTCTTTAAGAATTGTAGAAATAATTTAATTAAAAAATAAGGGGGTTCTGGTGAGATGTACCCTTGGCACTCCTTGTGACATTCACAGCATTGCAGTTTAAGGTGCCTCACTGCTCTGCTGGCATGTCTGTGTGGTCATTATAGCATAGATGGTGGCCCCGCCTATATCCCAATGGCTTGGTTTAGGATGATTTTCTTTTCAAAAATGTGCAAAAAAGTTGGATGTCCTAAGGGCCAAAACATCTAGATACATGATTTTCAGGAAAATAAATGTCTAGCGGTCTCAAAAATGGATGTTTTTGCATCCTGATTTTTGGACTCATTTCTCAAAATGTCCAAATCAGAATCAGACGCACTATCGAAAATGGCCTTCTGTTACTATGTTACAGTATTGTTTAAAGGCAAGCGGAGTAAATACAAGGAACAAAATTATCCAGCACCCATGTGAAAAAATAACTGCCTCCTCCTCCTCTGGGCCTCTTTGGAAGGACTTTTAACAGCAGTTAACCACCAAACATTTCCTATAACTTGATGTAAGTCTTTTTTACATCTCTGATAAAGGGGATGGAACTTCTCTCATTTGAGAAAAGACTAAAGAGGATAGGACTCTTCAACTTGGAAAAGAGATGGCTTAGGGGAGATATGACTGAAGTCTACAAAATCCTGAGTAGTGGAGAATGGGTACAAGTGGATTGATTTTTTTCTTTTTAACTCATCAAAAATTACAAAGACTAGGGTGCACTCAATGAGGTTACAGGGAAATATTTTTTTAAACCAATAGGAAATATTCTTTCACTCAGAGAATAGTTAAGCTCTGGAACACATTGCCAGAGTATGTGGCAAGAGCGGTTAACATAGCTGGTTTTAAAAAGCGATTTGGACAAGTTCCTGGAGGAAATGTTTATAGTCTGCTATTGAGACAGACATGGGGGAAGCCACTGCTTGCCCTTGGATTGGTAGCATTGGAATGTTGCTGCACTTTGGGTTACTTGTGACCTGGATTGACCACTGTGGAAATAGAATACTGGGCTAGATGGACCATTGGTCTGACCCAATATGGCTATTCTTATGTAGGAATCTTACCCACTCTTTGCAAAACTGCTTTAGTTCAGAGGCAAGTTTTTGTTTCATGTCCTGCCACAGGATGTCTATTAGATTTAAGTTAGGATTTTGCCTAAGGCATTCTAAAACTTTAACTTTGTTTTTCCTCAGACCTTCAGATGTAGACTTTCTTTTGTGTTTTGGACCATTGCCTTGCTGCAGA
Organism: Geotrypetes seraphini; assembly: GCF_902459505.1. NCBI lineage: Eukaryota > Metazoa > Chordata > Amphibia > Gymnophiona > Dermophiidae > Geotrypetes > Geotrypetes seraphini. Next base: position 205,593,218 of record NC_047088.1, read on the forward strand.
ATCCTATTCAGTTCATGGATAGATGACTGGACATTCTCCATAATTTACTGGTATAGTATTCATTGTTCTGTAAGGGTCGAACCCCTGCATATAGATTTTACAAAGCTGAATACATCTCCTGCAGAGTTCAGAGAATATGCCAGAAGCAGGGAGGATCTTTGGCCTACATCTGCTCCTTAGCAGGCCTTATCTGTGGCTCCCTGAACTAATGTAGCTTAGACTTTAAACTATGACAACCCTCTTGCCCAGGCCCTGCTATGAGGGGACAAGATGATCTCAGCCATGGTGGTGCCTGAATTCTTTTGTCAGTAGAAGGAAGAAGGTGTTGATGCCCCTGTACAGGTCATTGGTGAGGCCCCACTTGGAGTATTGTGTTCAATTTTGGAGACCGTATCTGGCGAAGGACGTAAGAAGACTTGAGGTGGTCCAGAGGAGGGCGACGAAAATGATAGGAGGCTTGCGCCAGAAGACGTATGAAGAGAGACTGGAAGCCCTGAATATGTATACCCTAGAGGAAAGGAGAGACAGGGGAGATATGATTCAGACGTTCAAATACTTGAAGGGTATTAACGTAGAACAAAATCTTTTCCAGAGAAAGGAAAATGGTAAAACCAGAGGACATAATTTGAGGTTGAGGGGTGGTAGATTCAGGGGCAATGTTAGGAAATTCTACTTTACGGAGAGGATGGTGGATGCCTGGAATGCGCTCCCGAGAGAGGTGGTGGAGAGTAAAACTGTGACTGAGTTCAAAGAAGCGTGGGATGAACACAAAGGATAGAATCAGAAAATAAGATTAAATATTGAACTAAGACTAGTACTGGGCAGACTTGCACGGTCTGTGTCTGTATATGGCCGTTTGGTGGAGGATGGGCTGGGGAGGGCTTCAATGGCTGGGAGGGTGTAGATGGGCTGGAGTAAGTCTTAACAGAGATTTCGGCAGTTGGAACCCAAGCACAGCACAGGGTAAAGCTTTGAATTCTTGCCCAGAAATAGCTAAGAAGAAAAAATTAAAAAATTTAAATTGAATCAGGTTGGGCAGACTGGATGGACCATTCGGGTCTTTATCTGCCATCATCTACTATGTTACTATGTTACCAGCAAGGAGCTGAGGTTCCTGGAATTCCCTCTGAGTTGAAGTTAAGGAGATATTTCTGGAGATGCTCAGGTCAAGAGGCTGGAACAGGAGGCATGGAGAACATATCTTCTAAGAAAGCCCTGGGACCAGAGGGTATAAAGGAGCATCTCTGGATGTCTTAAGGGTTCTGCTCCAGGGGCTGACTGATCTACTCTATTTGATTGTGCCTTCTCTGACAGAAGTCTGTTTCTGAGGCCTATGACTCAAGTCTGATTCCGGAAGCCTGAACCAGTGGGCAGATCCAGACTGCAGCTATTCCAGTGTCCTTACCAGAGCTCCAGCCAGAGCGAAGTATAGCTTTAAAACTGATATACTTGCTGAAAAAATATGACCACATTACCACCACTTTCCAAGACTCGCACTGGCTCCCAGTACAAGCACGCATACAATACAAATTCTACTGCACTCTATTCAAAGCCCTAAATGGAAACGGACCAAGTCATCTAAACAATCGCCTAATCAGGGAGAACACAGGCACACTTTACCCACCCCCCAGTCAAAGGCATAAAAAGCAAAAAAATATATGACGGACTATTAGCCACCTGAACAGCGAGACTAGACCACCACCTCTCCAATCTGCTGATCATGACGCCCAACTACAACACCTTCTGGAAAGAATTGAAAACCATGCTATTCAAGAAATTTGTCAAATGATCTACCTAAATCTTCTTGACTCTTCCCCGGATAACAAAACATATTCTATCTATCAACTTTGTAATCTCTCTGGGTATGCCCAGGCCAATTCTTTTGTAAACTGCCTAGAGCTGAAAGATATTGGCAGGATGGAAGACACCAATGTAATGTAATGAGACACATCTCCTATACAGATTGTGCTGGGCATTGCTGAGAGACATCTTTCCTACTCCAACCAGGCGGGAGCTCCTTCTTACCTAAATGTGTCAGACATTGCTCCAGAAGCTAAGCATCGCCTGAGGGAATTCTGTCCTGCACTGACAGGTAGTATTAACTCTTGTGTAGTCTGGGGTGATAGGATTTCACAGCCTATATGAAACTGTGTGTTTACTCCCCAAGTGATTTATGCAGTAGTGAGTGTATTCCATAAGCATCATAGCTTGTCTAATGCCCAACGGCCTCTTTTACAAAGCCGCGCAGCAACAGCCTCGAAGTCCTTTAAATCTCTATGGGCTTCGGGGCCGTCAGCACAGCCGCTAGTGCGGCTTTGTAAAAGAGGCCGTAAGTCTCACATCTGCATTGTACTATCTGACTACTGTAGCTACTACTTGCTATAGGAATAAATATCTTACTTTTATAATACATGGGCTTGTTCATTACCTAGGCGTTCTAGGGCTTGGATCTATTCAGGGTGCTAGCTGAACTGTCCATGTTTCCTGTGCATGTGAGTAATAATAATCTTTATTCTTATATATTGCCCTACCATAACAGTTCTAGGTGGTTCACAGTAAGAGTAGCCTGAGGCTGCTAATCCGCTTAGTCCTTTCAGTAATGGCAAATTTTTGATGTCCTGAGGCAGTAATGTATCCCGTACCATCACACTGCCAGCAATAGGTTTGACTTGGTATGATGCGTTCAGTGTGGAATGCTGTATTTGCTATACGCCTGGATCCTGTGCTGTCCATTTTTGACTCATGTCAAAAGGCTCAGGGATCATCCAACTTTTTTGTGTGTGTTTTGCAAATGTGAGATGAGCACTGATGTTACACTTGGATAACAGCTAAGCTTAATGCTCATGATTTGGCAAAAATGGGATTTATGGGAGAGTAGTGAAGCAGAAATTGCTGAGGCTAGAAAGACCTGCAGTTTGGATATTCTAGCATATTTTGTGACTTCCTGATTGTATTGTTGCTGTGCCTTTGGAGTAATGTGGCTAGGCCAGCCACTCCTGGGAAGATCTATATCTTCTCCATTTGGAGATAACTGCTCTCAATGGTTTGGTAGAATCAGAGCCTTACAAATGGCTTTGTAACCCTTTCCAGACTGATATAATCCAACAGCTGTTTTGGAAATTCTTTTGATTGTGATAGTGTGTTCTTGTAGAAACTTTGGTGATTGTTTCACTGTCATGGTAAGGTTCAATATGTAGTAGAGCTGGGATTCAAGTGACCAAATTTCACTGATTAGATTCAGCTGATTTAATACAGCATTTTAAATAATCATCATTGGTACAAACCATTTTGTGACGGTTGGTTGGTTCTGACATCTCCAATGCCTCTTTTTATTTGTTCTGCTTTGCTTCGAGGCTTGGTACCTTCTTTTCTCGTTCCTTGCATATATTGACTGTGAACCTCTTAATTTCCAAACTGCAAACCCAGCTTAGTAAGTAGGCCCCTTTGTAACGACACCTATACTAAACGATCGTTAGATAAGTAATTGATGTAGTAAGGGATTCTTAATTTGCACAAACAAAATGACAGAAAAATACCTTATTGAACAAAAATTCACATGTTATTTAATCCAAACAAAAATTAATAAGATGATACCCCATTACTTTTTATTTTGACAATGTTAAAAAAAATGTAACTTTACACTCAAATGTTAATTTTCATTGCACGTGTGCTATATATTAGAATCATGCTTTAAGATAATGGAATTTAATTTACAAGAGAGAGGTTGACATTTATACAAAATATAGCATTTTGATTAACAACTTGACTTAAAACCCCACCTAATACCAAATAATACACTAATACTAAAAGATGTACTTTTACAGACACTTAAAACAATATATACAGCTTTTCGCCAATACATAAAGGCATCAATTCATACATAATGCAGCTAGAGTTCTCATATGAATGGTCCTTTATTGTACATTACTCCTTTTCATTCACAAACCATCCTTTACTGCAGAGATTCATCTTTACTGCTACTGCATTTTGAAACGGAAAACCATAGAATCAGCTATTCACCGAGACTTGTAGTAAATGACAGGTGTGAATAAAAATTAATATGTTTTTATGTATTAGGATGCTTTAATAACCTGTTGCTTTTTCCAGCAAATAACTACAACTGTGGGAAAAATACAGCGACTGTTGCATTAGGCAAAAAAAAACCAGCACAATTTATTTCACTGAACACTGGCAAAATAATGTTGCTCATAGTCTGGAAACCTTTTGGTCTGAGAGAACTGGAATTCTATGCAATGAGTTACTTTCAATTAAATACCTATGACAGATATATATTTAAGTTAAACTTAAAAAATAAGAAACACTGATCATTAGCCCATATTCACTGTGATGTTACCACCACTGAGGATTAGATACAATTTAATAATAAAAGAGTTGATATTTTGAAGCTGCAGGTGGTACAAATAAAAGCCACAATGAAATACTATAATTTCAAAACATCTTTGCAGGCTGCTGATCTAGTTTTTAAGCTGCCAGAAATGTTGCAAATGTAGAAAAATAACAATTACTTAAGGATCTTTCAGCCTAGGACACAAGTAGTGCACATAAAAGCGAGGGGGGAGGAGGAGGGGGAATCAGTAAATGTTGCCCAAAGTTAGTGCCAGGAAGATCTGTGCAAAGCCAGTATTCTGCAAAGAGCATGACTTTACAGAATACTTGCTTAGTGCGGATCTTGTGCCTAACTTTGGGTATGAGCACAGTTACAGGATGCTAGGTCCACCTTGGGGGTTAGCGCCCAAGAAAAAGATCTGGATGTCATCGTAGACCAGGGGTGTTCAACCTGCGGCCCAAGGGCTGCATGCGGCCCCGTGAAGTATTTTGTGTGGGCCCGGTCGAGGGCGATGCAGTGTTTTCCTCTGCTGCCCCCGGGTGTTTACTGTCTTGCTGGCTCCCTCCTCTCTCTTGCTGCAGCGTTTGCGCGGCCCCAGAAACATTTTTTTCAGCCAATGCGGCCCAGGGAAGCCAAAAGGTTGGACACCCCTGTTGTAGACAATACGATGAAACCTTCTGCCCAATGTGTGGCGGTGGCCAAAAAAGCAAACAGGATGCTAGGAATTATTTAAAAACGGATGGTTAACAAGCCTATAAATGTTATAATGCCTCTGTATCGCTCCATGGAGTATTGCGTTCAATTCTGGTCTCCTTAGCTCAAGAAAGATATAGCGGTACTAGAAAAGGTTCAAAGAAGAGCGGCCAAGATGATAAAGGAGATGGAACTCCTTTTCGTAGAAGAAAATACTAAAAAGGTTAGGGCTCTTCAGCTTGGAAAAAAGATAGCTGAGGGGAGATATGATTGAAGTCTACAAAAAAAAGTGTACAAAACATGTATAGATTTTTCACTCCGTCAAAAATTAAAAAGACTAGGGAACACTGATGAAGTTACAGGCAAATACTATTAGAACCAATAGGAGGAAATATTTTTTTCATTCAGAGTATAGTTAAGCTCTGGAATGCATTGCCAGAGGTTGTGGTTAGAGCGGATAGCGAAGCTGGTTTTAAGAAAGGTTTGGACAGTTTCCTGGAGGAAAAGTCCATAGTCTGTTATTGACATGGGGGAAGCCACTGCTTAGCCATGGATCAGTAGCATGGAATTTTGCTACTCTTTGGATTTTTGCCAGGTACTGGTGACCTGGATTGGTCACCGTGGGGATGGGCTACTGGGCTTGATGGACCATTGGTCTGAGTCAATAGGGCTCTCCACTTGTGGAGATGGCACGGTATACAAACCTAAGGTTTAGTTTAGTTTAGTTTATATGTTCTTATGTTATGTACACCTGCCAAAAGCTGGTGGCTAACTACTGGCAAGTTATGTGTGAAAATGATACTATTTCATAACATTGCACCTAAATCCTGGGGATGTCCCTAACCCGCCTGTGTCCTCCTCTGGTCATGCCCCCTTTGGAGTTGTACACTATAAAATTTAGGCATGCATGTTCTATTTTGGCCCAGGGCAGGTCCGTGCATAACCTATTGTTTGTTTGTTGATGGCTCATTAGTTTACATGTGGATCTGTGCCTTTGAGAGAAGAGTGTGGCATAGTGGTTAGAGCACCCTGAGGTTGTGGATTCAAATCTCATGCTGCTCCTTTTGACCCTGGGCAAGTCACTTAATCTTCCACTGTCTCAGGTACATTAGGCAGACTTTGAGCTCACCAGGACAGATAGGGAAGATGCTTTAGTACCTGATTTGTAACCTTTTCTGGGCCTCTTTGGGAGGACAAGCTAAAAAATAAATAAATCAAATTTGCATACCCAATTTCAGGTGACCTATACAGAATCCAGGGGCATATGTTCATGGTTATAAAGCAAGCTTATTCTATAGAAATTCATATACAATGTAAGAAAATACCAAAAATATATCTACATATATTCACACATCTACAATGAATATATACATTTTCTCAAAGTGTGAGTTATATTTTTGTAATGTTCCTCCTTTAAAATATTAAGAGTGATATTTAAAATCTTTGATTTGAGCAGGGTACCTGGGGGAGGGAAGGGGGATATTGACTGGTTATTTTTGCTATGTCATAACAGTGAAGGTATGACATTGGTGGTGATGGATACGTATCCATATATCATTAGTGGGAGGGAGGGCTGGGGAGAGTTAAAATGTTATAATAACCATACTATGAGAATTATGTTGAGTGCATTGTATTGTTTATTTGTTGGTGTGGTCAATAAAGATCATTAAAAAAAGTGATATTTAAAGAAATCAAACCAAATAAACATAATTGATTTTACCGATTTCCATGTGCTAGTGTTCCTAAATTGGCAGCAAGATGCTAAGATTCCTGTTTTAACATCAATTCATGTGGTGCATTTTATACATCTGTTTGTCTTTCACAATGGACTCCTGATGCAGCCAGAAGTGCCAAAACATGGGTCTCTTTATAGTGAAATGACTATTGGAAGGATGCTAATAAATATTACTGTGTTTATCAATTTGTATCCATCTGATTTGCATTTGGTCATGATCATCTCTGCTTTTTTGTTTGTTTGTTTCACCAATTCATGCTATCATCTAGGCATGGGCATTTACACCCACAACAGGGCAGGTGTAAAAATGATTTGCACCTCAGACAAAAGTGTGGTTTTGACCACTTGCACTAGCATACTACAAATGCAAGGTGGCTACTTTTCTTTATAGAACTTCAATAATCCCACAGTGCTCAGCATAAGATCTTTTCAAAAAATTTAACCAGATATCTTAACCAAACCCTTCCCCCTCCTCCTAGATAAATTCTCCCCCAAAACCTCCACTTAAATAATCTCATCCTCCCCAAAACACCAACCAAGTATTCAGATCCCTGAAATGTAACGTAATCTTATTTGTACTCTAACTGTAATCTATTTGTTATATCACACAGTAACGTACAGTCAATTTGATATCCAATTTGCAAGTTCTTCCGGAATTAATCCAGCTACCTCTCCTCCCTTGTAACCAAAAAAAAACAAAAAACAAAACTGTTCTAACTTCACTGGAAATGTCCAGTTAGCTCTTTTGTAATCCGCCTTGAACTGCAAGGTAGAGGCGGAATAGAAGTCCCTAATGTAATGTAATGTAATAGTGGTCTCTTCGAAAGGAGTAGGCAGTTTGTGCACACTTATAAATGTATACATTTATAAGTTTTTGTAACAAAGTATTCAAAATTTGTGAGTTATGCTGAGCACTCGGATTATTTCATTTAAATTTCCCCAGAATTCTATTGCTTCAACGGTTCTCCCTCTGCATCTATTCCTATCTCCACTCTTTTTAACCTTTCAAATTCCTTTAGATCATTGTAATCTTATTAGAATGTTTATTTTCTTATTTTTTCTCCTCTATCTCTATTTTTCTTTCTTTATTACTCTTCTAATTGTCATTTTTCCTGGTACTTTAGTTAGATTGTGAGCCTTCGGGACAATAAGGGAATTTCTAAGTACTGTACCAATTTAACCCGTTCTGGGCTCTTTTGGGAGGACGGGCTAAAAAATCGAATAAATAAATAAATAAATTATTGTTCTAGTCACATTATGGGTTCCCCCAGTTTTTCAAGTAAATTATAATTTCCCCACAAGGAATTTGGGTTTCTTTATAGCATAGGTTTAAAATACGAGTAGGTACCATAACTAACATCTTTGTTGATGCCCTGTTAGAATTACCCTCAGTGGACACCAACATTTAGCCACGAAATTACATGTGTAAATGATTAGAATGCTGGCATGTATACGCACATATGTGCATACTGCAGACCCTCTGTATCTGTGGGGGAAGGTTGCAGGACCCCCCTGCACACACCAAAATCTGCAGCTGATCAAATCCTTTAATTTCCTCCTTCTAATTCCTCTCCTCTCCCCTTCCCCCCCCCCCCCCCCAACTGCACTGTTTTGCTCCTGTAGCTTGCACTTTCTATCAGGTCCCCTGCCCCTTGTGTAGCCATACTCAAAGGCTGTGGTCTGCACCGAGCCTTTCCTTTGGACCTTGCCCACCCAGAAAGTTGCATCAGAAGGTGCGGGCTGGGTCTGAGAGAAAAGCTTGATGCAGGCTGCAGCCTTTGAGAATAGGAGCCCAGCAGAGCCGAAGATGGAATGAATCAGTGGCGGGGGACCTGGAAAAGAGAGCCGCAGTCAGGTCCACAGTTGGTCGAATTCGGGAATCCAGAACCTGTGGATACGGAGGGCCAGCTGTATATATGTGTAAATGCCAAGAATCTGACTAAAGACTGCTCTGTAAATATATGCATATCTTATATACCGTGTATGTGACAAGTGTGGTATAGTCTGGGGACTACTCTTTACTTACATGTTTCAGCTCTATAGCTGGTGTAAGCGATTGTGTGTAAATTATAACCCTGTTCAGCTAATATGGATATTAAGTTTGTCTTTATACTATGTATGTTATTTTGTACACTGCTTTGATTCTAAGCGGTTTATACATTTTTTAAAATAAATAAAATAATATTCTATACAGAAAAGTAGGCACTTACTTTCCTTTATAGAATTGATCCCTAAATAAATATGCACTGTTATATAATTGCTCTCAGTTGTCTACAAATGGGGGTGCTCAAAATTGGTTGCCAGAAAAAAAATGGTGCTAAGTGCAATTCTATATGGGGTGTGTGCTCTTTTACAGAATTGTACTTAGTGCAGATTACTGCGCTTAAGTTTGGGCACCAGACTTACGCCTACTGAAACCTAGTAACATAGTAAATGATGGCAGAGAAAGACACTCATCACCAGTTCATGATTAAACCTACAATGAAGATGATATAAAACACTTGTTCATTGTCTTTCTTAGGCATTTCCGGCACATAGAATGTTGAAGGCTGACATACACTGTCCTTAGGTTCCAACTACTGGCATTGCCATCAAAGCCCAGTCCAGCCTATCTGAATCTATCTTGTCATTTGCAGGACACAGACCATAAAAGTCTGCCTGGCACCGTCCTCGTATTCCAATTAATGGAGTTTCCATCAAAGCCCTCTGAAATCCTAAATCTGGTGTAAATGCTGTCACCCAATTCAGGCATGATGAGGCCAAATTCTGTAACAACGCATGTAATTTTTTGGAATGCCTCTGACCCATCCATGTCCCGCCTAAGGCCATGCCCTTTTTTGAGTTATATGCTATTAATATTATCCGCCATGTCTTATAGAATAGCACACAGCCAAATCCATGCATGAGTTCTAATTAGTACCACTTTATGTCAATAATTGTTAGTGCCCGATTTTTGCCATTAATTGGCTGTTATCTAATTAAGGGGTCCTTTTACTAAGATGCGCTAGCCATTTTAACATGTTCTAAACACTAACGCGTCCATAGGATTTAATGGATGTAGTTGTGCACGCATCTCAGGATCATATCCAAATTTTGGCATGCAAATATGGATGACTTTTATAGAATACAGAGACTTATGTCTAGGACTTCTCTTTTGGTACAGCCTATACATATTCATGGGCATTGTTGTTAATGTGCAACAAAGTTCTGCCAAATTACCAAATAAAGACTACAAAGAATCTGCATTAACTGTCGAAGGTGTACCCTGCCATCTGCTTGTGCACATAATGCAGAAACAATATATATGTAGGAGCATAATCGGGGCCGTATTAATGAATAGGCCCAGTAGGCATGTGCCTAGGGCCCGAAGTTGTCAGGGGGGCCTGCTGAAGAAACAGAGGACTCTGGTGTTTTTTGTTTTTTTTTCCCTTGGCAATGCAAGCCCCCAGGGAAAGATCGGCAGTACTGCCTCCCCCCCCCCCTGCGATGGATCCCTACCCCATCCCAGAGATAGTATAAAATGCTGAAGTTGCATGTAAGAAAAATAATCCCCCTGAAGACCCTCATCCCTTCCTATTAATTCATCATAACTAGGGAACCTATTTCCTATAAAAACATCCTGCAAAGTATGTAAATCCCTAATAGCCCATTGTTAAAAAAATACCCCAGTCCTTCCCCGCCGAAAAGTGGGGTTCCCCCCGAATAGAGGCCAAAGAGGCCCTTCCCGTTTCCGCACCCTACTCCATAAGCGAATCAGATTTCGTAAATAAGGGTTATGCACACCCCACAACCGCTTGGTCTCAGAAAAAGAAGCCCAAAGCCAATACTTCAACTGGCCATGCGGAAGAAAACTCTGCTCCAACTGAACTCCCAATTTATCTGGCGCTACAGACCAGTCCAACAGAAAACGAACTACGCCGCCACATAATACCAATGCAAGTTGGGAACAGCACACCCCCCCATCCTCCTTTGCCGACCAAAGCACCCGTTGAGCTAACCGAGGATGTTTACCCTGCCATATAAAGGTGCGGAATGCTCTATGTAGAGACTGGAGAATCCCATATGGAATCTCTATCGGCAGAGTTTGAAATCAGAACAACAAACGCGGCAAAATACAGTAAGGCTATTCTTATGTTCTTACCTTGAACGGACCCAGAATAACATGGCATTTATTGCAGTCCTATGTACTAAGTCAATGACACATACTACATACGAATGTAAACAGACACACCTATAATCTCTTAAACAGATTGCAAGTACTATATTACTGATACCTTTTCTTTCAAGAAAACGAGGAAGAAAAAAAAAACATGTCATGTACTTCACGGTTCTTTTAATTTCCCTAAGGTAGTTATTTTCTGTCTTCTACCAAAGGCTTCAATAACACTGAACAGCAGTGCTAATACAGTAGAGCAATTTTAAGTCTTAAGACATAAATTTTGTCACAAATGAATATGAAAAAATGTAGGGGAATAAAATGAGATTTGTGTAGAATCATAACTGCTAATTATTTTATTTTCTAGGAAACTGTTTTTTCACTTTGATAGCAGGGCTATTTCTCTTTACCTATTTCAGCTTAGCCATTCAACATGCTAATGAAATACAGCTATTTCCTCACATTTAGAACAGAAAGGAAAAATGCCAGAGTAAACACTAAAGAACTAAAAACTGTAGTAAATTTGATTAGAGCTTTTGACATCAATCACATTTGTGCAACTCTTAAAAGCTGTTTTATTTTACCAAAGCTTGTAAATCATTTCTAATATTGTTTATTAGTCATTAGTAAAAGAGAGAGATGAGTGGTCTAAGGCAGTGGTTCCCAAACCTGGTCCTGGAGCTATTCCAGCCAGTCAGGTTTTCAGCATATCCACAATGAATATTCATAAGAGATATTTGCATGCACTGCCTCCACTGAATGCATATCTCTCTGGTGAATATTCATTGTGGATATCCTAGAAACTTGATTGGCTGGGGTGCCTTCAGGCCCAGGTTTGGGAATCACTGATCTAAGGGTTAAAGTACTATCCTTTGATTTAAGAGAAGTCGTAGGCTATGAGTTCAAATCTAGCACTGACTTTCAACATGACCCTGCATAAATCACTTTTTATAATTAAGCACAATGGCTTTTCTGGTCAACATACATTTAAAGCACTCTGTTATGTTTGTTTGTTTGTTTACTTATTTGATTTATTTATTGCCTACTAAACACACACCGTAAGTAGTGAATAAAACACCCAGCATAAAATAATGCCAAATTTATGATTAAACCAAAATACCCTCACAAAACTAAAAATATAAAATAATCATAACATTATAATAAAACCAATAAAATTATATTGAAAATTCTGAAACAAGAACAATATAAATATAAGACAATCATAATAAAAATTAGCTAAACTAATGAAGGACTCCTTTTACAAAACTGCAATAGCAGTTTCTCGTGCGGGGAGCCGCGGTGAATGGCCCATGCTGCTCCCGATGCTCATTGAGTTCTTATGAGAGTCGGGAGCAGCGCAAACCATTTAACATGGCTCCCTGCGCTAAAAACTGCTATCAGTTTCGTAAAAGAGGGGGAAAGTCTTTATAATCCATCAGGGATAACAAAGATAAAAAGCCAAGCTTTAAAAAATTTACAAAAATGTTAAATAAGCATCCAGTATTCTAACATCCTCTGGTACAGAATTCCATAGAAAAGGATCCATATGAAAGAAATATCTCTTCTGTCTCAATGAACCTATAACTAATGAAGGCAGACTCAACCAACATCTTCCAGAGGACCTCAGAGATCCAGAGGACTCATAAAAATATTTTTCAGATATTCAGAAACCCGCACATAAGAACTTTAAAAATCAAGAAAACAATTTTTAAGACAATTTGAAACCTCACTCAGAGCCATTGAAGCTCTTACAATGCCAAGGTTATAAAATTATTTAGCTTTAAGCCCACAGTATTTTGTACATATTGCAGTCTATGCAGTTGTTGCTTTCTGAATCCAGCAAGAAGCAAATTATAGTAATCTAATTGTGTGGTTGTGGTGCCATGAATCATAATAGCCAAAAGAGTTCTAGAAAGGTGGAGGGGCATATTTGATTAGATGTCTTATGTCTAACTTTTGATGTTTTGATATAAACATCCAAAAATCAGGTGGAGAAAGTGCACATTTTCAAACCTGCAAGACATCTATCTTTTTTTATCTGAAATTGGCCCAGCTAGATATTTTGTCCATCTAGATATCTAATTTTTTATTTTTTTTTTTTTTTGCCATTTATTGAAAAAAAAAAATGTGCAAATTAAAAAATGTCCAAAACAAGTTATCTGCATGTAGGAGGGGTCAGCATTTTGAATAGACTGACCCACACAGACAAAAGAATATTTCTAAAATCTAATATGAAATATTGATGTGAAGTTTATATGCGACTTAATCTTGTTGCTTGTGTCATTGTTGGTTCATAAGTTCAAAGAAGCAGGGATTGTCCACTATAGAGATAATTCTAAAAAGATTGATTAACATTAGGCTCTAGGATGATGCGTGCTAACCACCTATCCTATGTTGGCAATTATGTGTAAGTAAGCACTTTACTTGGAACCACTTGTGCCAAGTCAAAGACTGGTGAAAATGCATGCATCTAAATGCTGTTAATGACGCATGTGACTGACAGTATTCTAAAATTTTAGCATGTAAGTGCTCAGCACACCCCTGCCCTTCTCATGTCCACATCTTCTCGCAGTTACTCACTATAGCACTTTGGCCAGGGGTCTCCAATGCACGGTCCCAGGGCCACATGCAGTCCCTGAAGTCTTCCACTGTTGCCTTCAAACAGTTGGCTGAAATACAGTTCAAGACCTGAAAATGTTCATTTCAATCTTGCCCACTTGCTATATTAACTGCAAACAATCTCATACATGTGTTGCTACTGTTGGCAATCCAAAATAAGTTGAGTATTTAAAATCCATCCTTAAAGTGTTGTAGAATCAATGTCTGTATTCATTTTTAAGGTTTAATACCCTGTCTGAATAAGCAGGTCAAGGTGGTTTACAAAATTAGTAGTATGTGTAAGCTTGAAATTTTTTGGTGGCCCTCAACATTGTCTCATATTCACACTGACACTCTTTACATTAAAAAAGTTGGAGACCACTGATTTAGAACTAATATTACATAACTAAATTAGGGCCAACTGGTGCCAATTAACATCAATAATTCAATTATTGGTTGTTAGTGTCTCAAAATTAAGCATGGCCAAGACTGAGCTTTTTATTTTTCCTCCTCTCCTCTTTACTCGTTCTCTGTGGACAACACCCTCATCATCCATGTCTCATCAGCTTGTAACCTCGGGGTAATCTTTGACTCTTCTCACTCCTTTTCACAAATCCAACAGACTGCCAAAACCTGTCATTTCCTTCTCTACATTTCCAAAATCTGACCCTTCCTCTCCAAATGCACATCTCGCCTAGACTACTGCAACCTGCTTCTCACCAACCTTCTGTCAACCCATCTCTCTCTCCTTCAATCTGTTCAAAACTCTGCTATATGTCTCATATTCTGCCAATGTCGTTATGCCCACATTATCCGTCTCCTCAAGTCTCTTCATTGGCTCCCTATTCATTTCTGCATACAATTCAAACTCCTCTGACTGACTTACATGAGTAGTCACTCTGCAGTTCCTCAGTATCTCTCCTCTCTCATCTATCCCTCATAGGGTAAATCTCTCTTATCTGTACCCTTCTCCTCTATGGCTAGCTCCAGGTTCCATCCCTTCTACTCTGTGGCACTATATGCCTGGAACAAACTGCCTGACTCAGTACATCAAGCTCTGTCCCTGGCAGTATTCAAATCCAGACTCAAAGTCAACTTCTTTGACTGCTTTCATTTCCAAATTCCAACTCATTTGTTAAGCACCCAAAACTGTATTATCGTTTCCTCTGTAATTTCCCACCCGCGCACTGTGTATAGATACACCTTTTTGTCCAGTTTGCCTGTCTCAACTAGATTGTAAGCTTATTCGAACAGGGACTGTCTCTTCCATGTTTTGGTGTACAGCGCTGCATAAGCCTGGTAATGCTCTAGAAATGATAAGTAGTAATAGTAATTTATACCTAATTAACCTCTGTGTAATTTTGCAAGCTAAGTACAAAAATGTGCTTAGAAGTATAGAATGAGGGGGTATATGTGTCTGCAAAGCACTATGTCTGCCTAGAAATGCTATACAGATAATAGTAATAAACATATCACA
The DNA here is from genome assembly GCF_902459505.1 of Geotrypetes seraphini. Classification (NCBI taxonomy): domain Eukaryota; kingdom Metazoa; phylum Chordata; class Amphibia; order Gymnophiona; family Dermophiidae; genus Geotrypetes; species Geotrypetes seraphini. Next base: position 205,608,225 of record NC_047088.1, read on the forward strand.
AGCCAGAATTTATAAAAAGAATATATATGAACATGGAAAAGAATGTGATATGATAGAAACTCGTATAACACTGGAGAAAGAAATAAGAGGTTGCTGACAAGACAAGGAAAAGCTTCTGAGATACAGACATTAATGGTGCCATGGAAGAATAACTAACTACTAAAGATTGAATCAAATTCCCCCCCCCCCTTTATGAAGCTGTGTTAGGCTTTATTGTCTAATATCACAGAATTCCTATGAGCGCCAGAACTAATACCACTGTGGCTGGCGGAAAAAAAAAAGCCTAACACAGCTTTGTAAAGGGGGGAGGGGGTAAATTGTAAAAGTCAAAAGATTACAAAGTTGTAAATATTCTCATATTCTTGCAGGTCAACATATTAATAAAACACAAATTTTCAAGAACCCCCCCCCCCTTAAGTTTTCTTCTTTTTGCTCATCCTTTGATACTTTGAGAGGTAGAAAGACCTTAATATACCGGCAAAGTCCCAATCGGTTTACCTGATTGGCTGATTCATGCTTTTGTGATGCAAAAAATAAAATTGTTTGCACAGGTGGTGTGTACCTAGAGAAAAGCTTTGAACTGGCCTTCATTAAAAAGTAAATCATCTAAATAAATATTAGCTTGTGATTACATAATTAGATATATGGAAATGTATTTCTTGAACTGTAGTTGCTTTTCAAGCTTAAATAACTGTCCTGAAATCTTGTCTTTATCTTCACTGTCTCCTTCTCCTGAGTGTATCTGTAGAGCATCGCATGGGGGTAGGAAGAGGCCAAGTCAGTGGGGCAGGAAAGTGCTTATTTTGTCTATCTTACAAAGACACATAGGTGCTTATGTGTCTATAAAATTCTAGCACAAATTCTGCAGCAATAGCTCCTAGATTAGGAAGATTTCTACATATTAACATGAAAAATATGCACATATTTTAGAAAATGAATACACGAAGCATGACTGCATCTAAGCTCGTCTCTGAGCACACCTACTCTATAGGAATATGCTGAAAAAGGTTTATAAATGATCCTCTGTCTGTCTAATAGTGCCTTAGGAAATGATGAATTATACAGTACTGTATGTGCTTTTCATCTGTATCAGATTTACATATCAACTGCATAAAGCAGTGTGGTTGCTGTATTAATTCTGTTGGACACTGAGAACTAAAGGTTAATAAGCATGTTGTCAGTGAGACCTTTTCATTGGATTAGCTCAGTAAAGTACATCTGTGACTAGCTTTCAAGACAAACAGAAAAAGAGCAATGTATAGGATGATGCTTTGCCTGAATACACAAATAAATCACAGGTTGCATTACAGTGATGACATGTTTTCAACGCTGTCAGGTTTAAGGGCGGAGGAGGTGTTGAGTGTTTTCTCACTCTGCACATGTAAGCTGTGCAGTTTGTTTTTAGAAGATGTGGTTAAGGCAGCTAGCATAGCTGGGTTTCAAAAAGATTTCGATAAGTTCTAGGAAGAAAGGTCCATAAATAATGACTGATCAGGAATATCTGAAAAAAATCACCGCTTATCACTTGGAATGAGTCACATGAAATTGATCTACACTTTGGAATTCTGCACTGGCCACTGTTGCGGACAGGACGCTAGGTTCCGTAGAACACCACCCTGATCCAGCATAGACAATCTCATATATGGTGAAAGAGGGGGTGATCTTGCATAGACTGACAAGGTTAAAAAAGACAGAGTAGGGTTATATTTGGGAATGGATGAGGATGCAAATGATCTTATTTCAAAGTGTCTGGTCATTTTAATTTTGAATGTGTTATGTTCTGAGTAGTTTAGAAATTCCGTTTTAGTATCCTATTTATGCCAGAATTGGATGAGGCATTCTGGGATGAATGTGATAACTAGACCAGTGCACTATTATGATTCTGATGGAGGGAGAATAGACTCCCAAGCATGTGTACAAATGTTTATTGAATTATATTCTTCAATCGGCTTCAAATAGACATTTTTTGTTACCATAGTCTCAATGAAAATAACTATTTAGTAACATCTGTATAGAGAATGCCAGCTGACAGATGCTGATGCATTTCAAAACTCCAGTTTCCATTCAAAACATCAATTATATACTGTATACCATGTATGCTCTGACTCAAAAGATGGGGCCAAAAATATCAAGCCTTTATTAAATCTGCTTACATTTGCATACACTAGAGATATATTTCAGAGCACAACATATGACTAGGGTTACCATATGCCTCCAGAAAAAGAGGATGGATTGAGGCATTTGGGTTTTACTTCCATTGAAAGCAATGGAAGTAAGATTTGGATGTTTCAATATGTCCTCCATTTCTGGAGTCACATGGTAACCCTACATATGATATTCTGTGGACTTGTAGAAGGCTTTGGTTTGTTGAGTTTATAGTTTTATTACCTGAACAAATTGAAATTATGGTAGCAAAGGTAAAGATAACCCTTCTTATCTGTTGTTGACTACGCTGGAAGAGTTTGTTAGTTTTATGGACATCAAAGGTATGGTACTTTTTTTTTTAAGCAGGGAGAAGCAAAGTGTATTATTTGGTCAAAACAATCATAGGACCCTGCCCTTACCCGCATTAAATATACACTGAACATAAAGAGATTACACTGAACAAATGTAAATTAAATTAGTGTGATGAGGAATGTGAAATGGCTCAGCAGACAGACCAAGGAAAACGTTCATAGACACAAAATAACATTTGACAGAGGACAAGAGAATGTTTCTTTAGGCCAGATCACTGCATCAATGCTCTTACTATCAGAATACTGAGACCCCTCCTTCAAATATATCCAAGAACATAAGCCATTTAAAATTAAATAAAGGTACAAAAGAGAGAACTTTGGTAATACAGTAACCACTCTACAACTTTTCTCCCTCCCCCGCCTATCGCTTAAAAACTTTCACTCTTAAAAACTTTGAAAACGTATAAAACCACTGGAATTCAATCTGTAATCTTCAGTCAGGCTTCTCCCTCCTTGAAGCAGCTAAAACGTGCCTGTGGGGTTCACACAATGTGCATCCTTTTATCCTTATGCCTAGGTAGGCAAAGTCTAAGTCAGGGAATAATAATAAAGGTATGTGCACAAAATGGTATTTTCAAAGTACATATTACATAACCTCCCCCCCCCCCCAACACACACACACACTCCTCTGGCTTGCAAATTAAAAGGTAGTAAGTTTACAAGTACGGTGGTGGCCATGTATTTGCACAAACCAGTTTTGAAAAGGAATACTGCATTCATAGATTTCACTGAATACTGTCTACCAGGTCCATGAGTAAAAAACAACCCCACCCCTCCCAAGATTTTGCACCCAGGAAGGCTACTGAAAATTGCTCTTATCAGATAGGCAGGTGCTGGATAAGTACTAGTAAAAGGGATATTCTTTTACACTAACTGGATAGTGCCACTGAATATTGCCCCTGACTGCCCTGGCAGTTCCTGGGCAGAGCTAGAGGTTATCCGGTTGATGGCCATATTTGGACCATTAACTGAATAATAACCAGGTAACCCCCTCCCCCCACCTCCCTTTTACAACACCGCACAAGAGGCTTTTAGGACAGCCGTCACGTCAAATGCTCTGCGCTGCTCTGACAGTCATAGAGTTCCTATGAGCGTCGAAGCGGTGCAGAGCATTCAGCGCATTGGCTGGTGCTAAAAATCTCTTGCGCAGTTTTGTAAAAAGGGGGGGAAATTAGGACAGCCAGTTAAATATAGTCTGAATATCATGGATAACCTGGGTTGGCACTGAAAATGGATATTAGTGCCAGCCAGTATCTGGGTATTGATGCAGAATATCCAGTTTTAATTGTGGCAGCTGGCATTTGGTTGTCCAATACTGGGTAATGCATTTTTTAATGAATAAAATCCTTTGGGGCTCTTTTACTAAGCTGCGCTAAAAAAGTGGCCGCTGCCTTTCTCAGCATGTGGGTTTCCCACAGCTGTAAAATGTCCCAATTTCCTGTGTTTTCTATTAATGGCCATGTGCTAATTTCCCAGTTACTACGTGGCTATTAAATCCACCTATATTAACTAGATGGTAAAGTCTCACCATGCGGTAATTGGTTACTGCGCAGTGATGTACCTGTGCAGATTAGCGCAGGGCACACCTACTCTCCACCTCCACACACACCAACAGTATAAAAAAAAAAACAACTTAATTTTTAGCATGTGGGTAGCACATGCCGATTCTCAAACTACCGTGGGACGCCCTGAGCACATCTAGTAAAGGTGCCCTTTTATAAGCTGTGTATAGCTTGAGAGGTGGGAAAACACTGTTAAATTTCTACTACTGTTTGCAGCTGCCTTGTCCTTAAAAGTTTAGGAATAGACCCCCCCTTTTATGAAGCCGCATTAGGCTTTTCTATCGCCGGCCACGGTGGTAAAAGCTCCGATGCTCCTAGAATTCCTAATGCGCTAATACCGCTGCAGCTGACGATAAAAAAGCCTAACGCGGCTTCTTAAAAGGGGGGGGTCAGAGTATGAAGTTGATAATACGATGATCAAAGGAACATAATTTTAAAAAATCAGTTAAGTCACATTTCAAATTCATATCTTCAGGATAGTGTCTGTAGACCAGTACATGATAATATCGTATGTCCTCTTACTCAAAAAGATATATACACTTGTAAAATGTTAACATCTGAGATGTTTTTTGCTTGTCATGTCATTCCAAATTCTGTGCATTTCTTCAGGGCCTATCTGATGCACTGTTATGACTCTGCGGTATCTACACAAGCTATATGCCATTTTCCAGTGATTAAAACCACTATTTTGAAAAGGATGAATGCCAAGTTTCCGAAGGCAAAGCCCCACATATACATCTTCAAGATGCAGAAGCCTGGTGTGGAGGGATGTTTTGTAAATAAGTTCTGCTACATCGGCGGAAAATATGTAGCCTGTGCCTGAACAGAATGGTGGATAATTACTCTCAGGATACAAGTCTCGAGGCATGTACCATTTGCTGCGAACGTCTCTTATTGGTCCTCCATTGATAACATAACCAGTGAAATACCTTCTTCTTGGCTTTGTGGTGGGTTTTAGTAGCTTATAAATCAGGTTGTCCATATTTACAAATATATCACTGTCTGTTTTCATCACATACTTTGCTTTTGAGCAAAATGTGGCCACCCATCTCATGCCCATCAAAGTTTTAAGGGTGAGATTGTGGTAAGAATCAATAAAGTCCTCCACAACAATGTCATGAAAAATTTGACTTTCTTGCTCAACCATCTGGTTTAGAACAGGGTCGGCATTTTTGCCCAGAAGAAAGAGGGTAACAATTTTGATGCCCTTGAAGTTGCTTTCATCTCCCCACGTTTCTCGGATTGCTTGCCGTGCATCAAATTCTTTGTGGGTTGTGCTGATCAGAATGACTAAGAAAGGCCCATTCTTCTCACACTTGTCAGGCTCATTGATGAGGAATTCAAAAGAATGTGGATTTATAGGTCGAGTTCTTATATTGCTGAAAGAGATGTTCTTTCTCACTACGGATGCGCTGCTAAATGATCTGCTGCCCGTGTATGAGGAAGTCGGGCGAGTTACGCTTAAGTACCAAAGAGCACTTGCCCAGCAAACAACTGTCAAAACATATAAGCAGGAAACCTTTGAAGCCATTGTTTTTACAGCTCTTCTATTCAGTATATTGAATAAAAAGCCTGCTTACCATTAGCATCTTTTGTGGCAGCACAGGCATATTACTAAATATTTTAAAGTTCGACATTGAACGGTAATTGTAAAGAAGTTCATGGATTTTGGATCAAGATTTTTAACCATGAAGTCAATTGCCTTCTCTTCTCTTGGGTGATTGAAGATCCCATGTCTTGAAGTACATGATGTTTCTGTAGAATAGGAACAGAAATATTCATTATCTCTTGTCCAGATCAAATCATTATAGTACATCATTTCAGATTATGTGGTTCAAATAATCATTTCATGCCCCTCCTTTGTGACTCAGTGAGATGCTTGGTAAAAGAATGCCTATGTCAAGCCTTACCCATCAATACTGCTTATAAATAACTGAGAGGCCCTTTTACTAAATTGTGGTAAAATCTGGGCTTAGCATGTTCAAATGCAGGAATTTCCTGTGCAACAAGCTCAGATTTAACACAGTGAGTCCTAGGGCATTTTCTTGTGCACTAATATTGCCATTAGCACTTAATACTTGCAAAAAAAATTAATGTGAGGGTCCATGCTGCCTCCATGCTACCTGGATAAAGCAGAAAAGCCCCCTCCTAATATATATATATATGTATATATATATATATATAAGTTACATGTAGTATACTTTGCACTAACAGACAAAATACCACAAAACGCTTTGGGGTTCATAATAAAAAAAAAGTCTAAAAAGTGTCCTAAATGGCTACTTGGACGATCAAAAAGCCTGATCGTCCAAGTACCCATAACCAAAGCTGGTTTTTAGACATATCTAAAACCAGCTTAGGCCTTTCTCCTGCCTCTAAACGCACAGAGAGAAAAGAGGCGTGTTTAGAGGAGGGGAAAGGGCGGCCGGAGGGCGGGAGGTGGGCCGACCCATACCTAGGCGTGCAGCAGGTATAATCAAAACCTTAGGCAGGTTGCCTAGTCGGCACTTATACCTTTTTGACTTAGCCGAAGTCATAACAGGTCTAAGTGCAGAAAAAGGGGCCGCTGAGCTGATGGCCGCTGGCGCAATATCGAGGCCAGACAATATCGAGGCAAGAGGGAGCCCAAGCCCTCTTGCCCTGCGGCACCCCCGATGACATTGGGGCAGGAGGGAGCCCAAGCCCTCCTGCCCCGCCAGCCGCAGCACCCCGCGACAACATTGGGCCAGGAGAGAGCCCAAGCCCTCCTGGCCCCAGCGATCTGCGACCCCCCCCCCCCCCCCGCCGATTATGTTCGGGGCAGGAGGGAGCCCAAGCCCTCCTGCCCCGCGATCCCTAACACCCCCAATTACGATTGGGCCAGGAGGGAGCCCATGCCCAACTGACCTCTCACCCCCACCCCCCTACACGATTGGACAGGGTGGAGCCCAACCCATCCTGCCCAGGCGGACCTCCCTATCCCCCACCCCCCACTACAATACGGGCAGGAGGGATCCCAGGCCCTCCTGCCCTCGACACAACCCCCCTCTCCCCAACGTTTGCCCCCCCAAACCCCGGATTGTTCCCCCCCCCACCAACCCGTGATCCCCCCACCCCCTTCCTCGTACCTGAAATCATTGGCCGGACAGATGGTGCCAAGCCCGCCCGTCCGGCAGGCCAGCCGGATCCATAATGGGGCCGGATTGACCCAGGCAGCTGAAACCCCGCCCACAGACTGGGCCTGAGGCGCCTGGGCCAATCAGAATAGGCCCGGGAGCCTTAGGCTCCTCCTGTGGGCAGGGCCTCAAGCACATGGGCCCAATCCGGCCCAAGTGCATAAGGCCCCGCCCACAGGAGGCGTTTAAACAGCTGAATGTAGAGGCAGGCCATTATCAAAACTGGGACGTTTGTTTTGGTTATGGACACTTTCCCTGCTTCTGCTTTCAACGTTTAAGGCCTTAGGCCAAAAAGGGATTTAGACGTTTTTTTTGATTATGCCCCTCCATGTGTTTTGTAGTAGCCTGTTGGTGTACACTAAGAGCCTGATTTTCAAAAAAGTGCGTCCCTATGGCAGGTGGCAGTAGGTATCCTACTGCCGTCTGGCAGCCAATTGGGTTGCACTTTAATAAAGAACAACTCTCTGAGGCAGGATGCCCACATTATAGGCCTCTGGAGCACGTCTACAGAGACACGTAGTGACACTTAAACATGCCCAAGGCAGGGCATGTGCATGGCTTTGCCTGGAAGTGGCCTTGAGTGGAATAAGCATTGCTACACGTTTAGATTGACGTGAGACAGATAACTTAAATGTACGCCTGCAAAATGCTAGCCTACATTTTGGGCGTTTGATCAGGACTGTAGACACAATTCTCTTTTGGACACCAACAGATAATTGACATGCAATTGGCGGCCACTTTTTAGGCGGCCGCTGATGTTGGCATCCAAAAGAGAATCAGATCCTAACTGTGCATTAAGGCCCAAATTCTATATATTACACCTAAAAAATTGGCGTCAATCAGAACAGCACTTAGCACACTTCTATAAAAGGCACCCATTATATATAGAATCACGCTCAGTGGCCATACGTACCATAACATTTTGGTGCTTATCAAAGATGAGCCTCCTATAATGCATAGTTATTCCAGGTCCTGATCTTATGTGACTCTCTTTCCCTACCACGTATGAAAGTGTTAATACCAACAAAATCTTTGATAAGCATTTCTGATGTCTCTCTTCCTATTTATTGTTAACCACATATAAAAACATTTTTCTTAATAATATTCCAATGCAATCATCTTATTGAGCACTGCACAACCTTATGGGAGTGTAAGTAATTGATTAACTTTTATGAAAGGCCAAGATCTGCCTTTGCTCCATCCCCAGCCATGCCCCCTTTTAAGATTCACACATTAGAAGTGACACACACCACTTTATAGAATGCGCCTATAAAGCTGTGCACATAATTTCTAATGAGTGCCAATTAGCATCCATTTTAGGTATTAATTGTCAATTATCAGCATTGATTGGCTTATTAAACAATTAAGTTGCACACGCAACTTGGCTATGCGCCTTGATTTCCGTGCACAGCTTAGTACGCCATATACAGAATTTGGGCCTAAGGGCTTAATGCTCTTTAGTAGAAGGGCCCATCATTTTATAGAAACTATGCAGTAAAATCTAAAGGAATGGAGGAAATAGAAAGGAGGAAAAAGAAAAATAGAATAGTGATATCATTGATAAAATACTGTCTCCACTAGGGTTGGCCCTACATTCCCTCAATCTGAAACAGCACAATTAGGTTCACTACTCATAGTAAAGATTTGGACTTTGCTTTCCGATAATGTCTAAGATTTTGCTGGTATGTGTATATTTTCCCTTCAGTGTCTGTTAGCTCTTGATTCATTTTGACCGCCTATGTTTGTGAAATTGACACCGAGGTCTGTAAACTTGATTTTGAAGGTTGTTGTCATTAGTTGCATTCTCAAATAACTTTTTTTAAAGGATTTTATGAAATATGCTGGGATGCCAAAAGGGTTCTTGGAAGAAAATAAATTTAGGAACTACTAACCTATAACAGTAACAAAGTATGTTTCTGCATAGTTATTATAAGTCCCTGCAGTACGTAGAAAATTATTCCTCATTAAATCATGATCCATGGTAGACAAGCTGCTAGTATCAAATTCTTCAGCAGAGAAGTGCTGAAAAGTGCTTTGTGATAATAAATAACTCAGCATTGATGCAAATGTAAGAAGGGTATATATAAAATAAAAATTTCAGCTCACACACATAATATTCTGCAAAAAATATTCTGAAAAAAATATTAATGAGAAAATTTCCATGAAAATGAAAGATGTTATTGAGCTGGTATCAGCCAAGGTGAGATTTGGGCTCTGGGTTTCAATCATTTGTTAGCAGTCCTGTCTTTGAAATTGGCCAAATGCTCATCGGCAAGATAGATGGTATTTTCGATTGCTGGGATTTAAATTTGGCACAGCCTTCCAGATGAAGTTAGGGCAGAAAAGGATAATAATAAAAATATAAATTAGAAAATCATTGAAGGCTTCTATTTTTATGAAATTTTACATTTTTAATGATGGTTGTCTGTGTCATTTTTAGCAGTTTTTAAAAAAAATTTGTATTAATCGTGTTTGCCAGACTCATGTTATATAGAATTATTTTACATAAATAAAGAACATCTGCGTCAAAAGATTGCCTCTTCAGCATATGTGAATGGGTGTGCCAAATCTTGCTCCCAGATTCTTATATAGGCTAGAGCAGGGGTAGGGAACTCCGGTCCTCGAGAGCCATATTCCAGTTGGGTTTTCAAGATTTCCCCAATGAATATGCATTGAAAGCAGTGCATGCAAATAGATCTCATGCATATTCATTGAGGAAATCCTGAAAACCCGACTGGAATAAGGCTCTCGAGGACCGGAGTTCCCTACCTCTGGGCTAGAGCATCCTGCTTTTCGGTATATTTTGACAGCTAGATAACCAGCTTATTTACATCATTTACTCATGATTTAATATAGTGAGCATTGTATCCATTTAGGTCAGTGTGAGAAATGAAGACAGATTGGGTGTATAAGTCATGAAACATCACAATACATGCCTGGTGCATTATGTGTTCTAGTCTAAATATTCCCTAGTTAGCCCAGCTTAGCCAGGATGATACTTTATTATTAATAGAAAAAAGTTACAGTCTAAGTTGATTAATGAAATAGGATGTTAGTTTGAATGTTTGAATATACAGCGCTGTGTATGTCTAGCAGCGTTATAGAAATGAAAATAGGTTGCTGTTGAATCTGCTGAAGACAGAAGTGATGATTATTGGGAATGATGAACGGTTTTTGAATGTAAGGAAGTTACAGCTGCAGGATGTGAAAATACCTATTCTGTCACATATGAGGCTGCTGGGGGTGTATTTGGATACACAGTTTACCATGCGGGTACATGTATTACAGGTCATTAAGGGAGCTTTTTACCAATTGCGGGGGTTATCCATAGTGGCAGCACTGATGTCGGTGCCAGATTTTTGGACAGTGGTGCAGAGTCTGGTAATTACAAAATTAGATTTCTGTAATGCATTACTTCTAGGTATTGTAAAATCTAAGGTCAAAGCGTTGCATGTAGTACAAAATCCAGCAGCGAGAATGATTACCGGGGTGTCTTGATATGAACACATTTCTCCAGTGTTGAAACGATTGCACTGGTTACCAATTAACTTTCGAGTTCAGTCAATTGTAATTCAGGTAATTTATGGGATGGCACCCTGGTATCTGACGCAAGTTTTGAAGAAGTACTTGCCAGCACATCTACACTTCTACCTCGGTATTCGCGGGGGATAGGGGCAGAGCTGGACTGCGAAGTGTGAAAAACCGTGAATAACTTCTCGTCTGGCTCTGACCCACTCCCGCCTCCCTCCCGCCTTCCCCCTGGCATCCCGGCCTTACCTGGTGGTCTAGTGGGCTTTCGGGGCAGGAGCGAACTTCCTACACTCTTGCCCCGTGCAGATCGCCAATAGAAAATGACTGCTGTGAGTTCCCATAGTCTCTCGAGACTGTGACGGGAGCTGATGGCAGCCATTTCCTATTGGCGATCTACACAGGGCAGGAGCGTAGGAAGATCGCTCCTGCCCCAAAAGCCCACTAGACCACCAGGTAAGGAGTAATCTATAGCGCTACTAGACATTTTAAGCCCTGTAGGGAGGCGGGAAGGCCCTAAACTATGCTTTCTCCCCCCCCCCAAAAAAAAATCACGGATAATCGAAACTGCGAACCCTGAAACTGCGAATAAGGAGGGGGAAGTGTACTAAGATCACAGTCAGCAATGAAACTGTCAATTGAGTCTTTTGGAGAAACACACTATAAGAGAACGCGGGTGACAGCAATATCAGAGGCAGGTCCAGAGCTATGGAATTGCTTGCCTGGCTATTTGAGATTATATTGGGATGTTAAATCTTTTAGGAAAGATCTGAAAACTCATTTGTTTGCGCAAGCTTTCCATTAGAGTTAAGGTGATTTTGGAAGTAAAATTGTGGAGACAGACTGTTGGAAGATTCTATGGGATTTGTAATTGTTGTTGCTAAATTGATATGTAATTTTTATGTCTGTTTAACTGAAAATCTGCCTAGGTTCTATGCAGAATAGGAATTTTAAAAATAAATAATTAAATAGTAGTAGTAGTAGTTTTGATTCTACATGGTACCACAGTAGGAGAATTTGTGTTAATTTGTACCACTTCACTAGCCTCGCCTTGTTCAAAACAGAGAACTTGATTCATGGCAGAGAGGGTGGTGAATTAGCTCCAGGTATATATGACCGGGAGGGGGGGGGAGGGGGGGAAGTAGGAGTATCACTAGGTTTTGCTCTAAAAGTAGCCTTCTTGGGAGAATTCTATGCTCTGCAGTTTCTGGCCTTTAACTGCCCTGTCTCAAGATAAAAGTAGAATAATATTTCAGAAAGCCATAGAAGTTTACCCATCTCTCACTTTTCTGGGAGCTTCAGGTTTCATAAAGCAATTTTACAAAATTTATTATGCAAGACATTTGGTCAAGATAGCATCCACCTCCTTATAAGAACTGAGGGAAAACAGAATCAGGAGCATATTCAACACAGAGAATTTTCAGAACTATAATTATTTGTATAGTTTCTAATCTGCCTCATCAAGATAAACACAAGAGAATCCATCTGGCATACATATTATTTTAAACTTTGTTTTTATTTTTCAGTTTTAACATTAGAACACACATATTCTATGTGTTTGCCAAGATACTACTTCTGTTCACAGAGTCTGTGGATTCAATCTCTGGATAAAACCATATACCCAAGCAGGGCTGGTGTTAGGGGGGAGGGGGCAAACAAGGCAGCTGCCCTGGGCCCCAAGGCTCTGGGGGGGCACCCCATGGGCTGATACGTCCTCCCCCTTCTAAGCAAGCCAGTCCGACATCGTCTTCACTCTTTGTTCAACTTCTCATCCATTTTTGTTGCAGGGAATTATTGGCTGAAGTAGCGACTCTGAAACACAGCCTGCGGCCTCGTTCCCTGCTCTCCTTCTGCTGTGGTCTGCCCCCAATGATGCAACTTCCTTTTTCTGCCTGGGTGGACCACAGCAAAAGGAAAGAACGGAGGGAGGCTGCAGGCTGCATTTCAGAGTTGCTGCTGCAGCTGCCAGTTCCCTGCAACTAAAATGGATAAGAAGGTGATGTCTGACCGGCACACTTAGAAGGGGGAGGACATGCTGGGCCAAGAAGCCCCCTGGACCAATTGTTTTTTGTTTGTTTTTTTAAAGTAGAATGGAGGAGGGGTTTCAAAGAAGTGCTAGACGGGGGGGAGGGGGGGGGGTGAAGGGGAAGAACTTATAGGGCCAGAAATAGGGTACTAGAGAGAGAGATGGTGGGTAGTAGTCTGAAGGGAGAGTTGGACATGGGGTGCTGTGAAGGAAAGGAGGAAGAGATACTTGAAGGGGGGGACAGTTAGGAAGAGAAAGGCAGAGATGGTGGATCTGTGGGTCCATTTCTCCCTCTCTCACCACTCTCATCCTTCCTTCCTATAACATATTTCCTTCTTCCCAACCACAAACTTACTCACAAATATGTTCTTTTTCTTCAACAGGTTAGTGATGACTCCTATAGCTAAATGCTGCTAACCAGAAGCTTCTCCTCTGTCGCGTTCCGCTCGGACAGAAACAGGAAGTTCTAACAGAGGGCAGGATGTGGCAGAGAAGAGGCAGCTGTAGGAGTCGCTGCTGACCCACTGAAGCAAAAAAATAAGAATGCAAACATGTTACTTCAATGCCAGGAGGTAAAGAAAGAAGAGCCACAGATATACAGTCAAAAAGCCGCATGTGGCTCAAGAGCTGTGTATTGCCGACCCCTGATCTAAGTTGATTAATGAAATAGTGCATTAATTTTGAACCTGTAGTCAGATTTTTCAAACAAGACACTATGTAGGGATGTGCACATTTGGTTCACTATTGTGCCTTAAACATTTTAGAGTGTACTTAATTGATTTAACATGAACTAACCAATGAATTAACATGCAGTAAATTAATCAGTGCATATTAAAAAGCTATATAGTATATTAAAAAAAATTCCATTAAATGTGTGAATTGAAAAACAAAAACACTTCTATAAACCGGGGGAAAAAAGCCAAATGAACTAAAAAAAACAAACTTTTGTCCTATGCATCCCATGTCCTCTGATGAAAACAAAAGCTGCAGAAAAATGCTGGCACACTGCTGATTAAGGATTCAAAAATTATCAAGATATTTCACTTTTACTATGCTGAGACCTATTCTCCTGCAGGGGCAGCCCTAGCACTAGGCAGATTAGCCATCTGTGTAGGGTGGCATAAATTTGGCAATATTACTAGCACAGCAGCAGTGAAAGCACTAGAGAAGATCCTGGGCAAAGCACAAAAAGACAATCAGCATGGAGCCTTAGCACAGATGTATATGCTGCAGGCTTTCTATGTCCTGAACCCTTCAGAACAGGAAGATTTTTATGTCTCTTTTTTTTCCTCCAAGAAGGCAATGCACCAAAGGACACCAAGTTTCGCTCTTACTTGAGTAGTAGCAAGCTTTTTGTCCATATGTGAATTTGCTACGTTCCTGCCTAAGCAGGGTATAATTTCAGCAATTGATCTAAGATGTTGTTCTGCTGTTTGCAGATCCTCTCGATTTTGAGCTCTTTTATTTCTGACACAAGCTGTTAGTTTTGCATTTCTGCACTTATGCACAGCAGCTATATAGGCAAGATGGTCTTCAGTGCATTCCATTTGAAAGAAAAGAGTAGGTTACAAGGATCATTAAATCTAAATAGATCAATATTCAGCCACAGCAGTCAGCAATTTTTTTAAAATATTGAGATATTCAGCATCCTTTTATGGATAAGTTCTGGAACTGAATATCCAGATAATGTGGTCTGTGTTTCTTTTGTATTTAGAAAAGATATCTACTGTAGATACTAGACTGAATCCCCTTGCTATATGGATAAGTTCTGATTCCACTGGCATAGCGAGTGGGAGCTTTAGGAGCCTTAGACCCCCCCCCCCTTACACACACACACACAGTTTGGGCTCAGGCCTTCAAAATTGTGGCAGCCAATACCAGCTGAAGAGTTTCGCTTAGTTCATATATTCGAACTGAAGATGAGTGGAATTGCTGGCGTTGGAGACTGGAGCTCCCTGCTTGCTTCTCCACTTCTCAGACAGCATGTGCAGGGCTCTGGCAGCGGAACTTCGGCTCCCACCAGGATTGCAGATTTCCCCTTTTTCAGCCTCCGCTGTGGTCGCAGGTGCGTGTCCTTAGTGCGCTTCGTTTCCTCTCCCTCTAGGTCCTGGTAGAATCTTGCCTCTTCCTTCTGCGAGATTCCTCTATGGCTACCTTCTACCGTGGTGTCAGATGGTTCTTGTCCTCTGTTCTGAGCGTCTTCTTCTTTCCTGCGCTGCTCGTGTTCCTGTTCTTCCACTCTCCTGTAGGCATCCTCGATGAACTTCTCGAGCTCCCTGACTTGTTCCTCGATGTGCCTCTCTCGCATAGGGTCTTCGGCTGTCTGGAATGAGTCCCTCCAGCTCTTGGATCCTGTGCTTCAGAAGGCTGACTTCGCTCTTCAAGCTCTTCCTGACATCGTCTGCACACATACGACTGCCACCCTGAGGGGAGGTAGTCGTACATGTGGCAGTCCGTGCAGTACACTGGGAAGCTCATCCTCTGGGTTCCTTCAGCTTCCATTCTTGTCCACCTTCTAGGAGTCCTGGTACTCTTTGCTAGTGTGCTCACTCCTGTGCCTGGCCCATCCTTACCTTCTTCGTTTTCCGCTTCCCTTTGCTTGTGCGCATGTGTCGTCTGCCTCTTTCTTGCCTTCTATGCCTGCCTTTACCGTTTGTTTGTATATTTGTGTGTGCTCTCTCTTGAATCTGCCTTTTCTTGTCCTTCTGTGCCTGCTGCTACCCTTTTGATTGTGTGCACGTGTGCTACCTCCTGGGCCTACCCCTTTCTTATCTTCTGTCCCTGCCACTTATCTTCTACGCCTTCCTTGCCTGTCGTTTCTCTTTGTTCGTGTGTGGGTGTGGTCCCTCCTGGGCCTACTTGTTCCTTATCTTCTGTGCTTGTTGCCCCTTTGCCTTACCTTACTTGCTTGTATGAGTATGCTCTCTTCTGCTCTTGATACTTTCTTACCTTGCTGTCTTTCCTGGGGTTCCTGGATGTAGCATCCCAGCCCTTCTTAAGGCTCTTCGCAAAGGCACCTTTGCCTCTCGCCTTCGCTGCGCCAAACGGCTGTGCGCCATTGGCTCCCCCCATTTTAAGGGGAAGTCCAGGCAATGTCGCTGGTACTGACATGGTGGGGGTGGGCGGAGCTTACTCTCGCCGCTACCCGCTCCTCGCCGCTGCTGTCTCCCTTGCCTCTCCTTCTCCGCTACTCTCCTCCTTCTCCCTTGCCTTCTCCTTCGCCGCTGCTTCTCTCCTCCACGCGGTACTACTTGAAAGAGTCCAGAGAAGAGTGACTAAGAAAGTTAAGGGGTTAGAGGAGCTGCCTTACAGCGAAAGATTAGAGAAACTGGGCCTCTTCTCCCTCGAACAGAGGAGATTGAGAGGAGACATGATCGAAACATTCAAGGTACTGAAGGGGATAGAGTTAGTAGACAAGGACAGGTTGTTCACCCTCTCCAAGGTAGGGAGAACGAGAGGGCACTCGCTAAAGTTGAAAGGGGACAGATTCTGTACAAAAGTAAGGAAGTTCTTCTTCACTCAGAGAGTGGTAGAAAACTGGAACGCTCTTCCAGAGTCTGTCATAGGGGAAAACACCCTGCAGGGATTCAAGACAAAGTTAGACAAGTTCCTGCTGAACAATGACGTACGCTAGTAGGGCTAGTCTCAGTTAGGGAGCTGGTCTTTGGATGATGGAAAAGCCACTGATTATTCCTAGGATAAACAGCGTAAGATCTGCCTGTTGCAGGTTTCTGGGTCTCGCTGTCATGAAGAAAGCCACAGCGTGATGACTGAAACATCAGTTTCTACCTGACAAAGATGCAGCGAGACACGGAAACATGCAACAAGCACAATGCCAGCTGCGGAAACCCTGAGAGAACAGCATAAGATCTCTTTTACTATTTTGAGATCTCGCCAGGTACTTGTGGCCTGGATTGGCCACTGTTGGAAAGAGGATTACTAGGCATGATAGACCTTAGGTCTGTTCCAGTGTGGCAACTCTTATATTCTTATGTTGTTTTTAGAATAGGGCCAGGGCTGGGTACACAGCATTACTACATTTGGACCAGCTTTCCCTGCAATTAAGTTTGGTTGTCTAAGGCCGTCAGTGGTTTTTAAGCCACTTACAGCTATGGGTTGAAATAAGCCCAGATATTTAATGCCGGGCCACATCTGAGCACTGGCATTAATATCGGGGTTACAACAGTCACTCAGAAGGTAACCATGTGCTGTCCTAGATTCATCTGTACTTAAATGGTCAGCGTTGTCACTGACCAATTAAATGCTGGCTCCATCCAAGCTCCTCTCCTGGATCACCTCAGCACTAACCAAACAATGCCTAGGCGGTCATAGTCATCCCATGCTATGGAGCTTTACCCAATAGAATCCAACTTATTGAGCCGGTATTGCTTCTGATGGAGTCCTGGATGCAGAAATTTAAACTGAAATTAAATTAGGACAAACTACATTTTTTTTTTCGTTTCATCTCAAAAGATCCCGCTTGCTGAGTGGCTGAGGTCAATTCTCGTGAGTCCCACGAGAGCTGACGTCAGCCATTCATTGGACAGTGTGGGGACAGGCCGAATGCTGAAGAGATTGCGGCTGCCCTGCACCGCTGGAGACCCGAGCTGCACGCCAAAGAGGGGGCTTCCGCAAAAGGTACCGGGGTGGGGGGAATGAATGAAAAAGGCAGGGGAGGTACTGGAAGATAAGCTGCAGGCAATACCAGTTTTTAAACATAGGCTGCCCTTTTCTGCGGCCTATACATGGATGCAGCCGATGCAGAGGGGCGGCCTATAAGCGGGGAAATACGGTATATGAATTTCATGGTCTAATTTTTTGCTTTGCATAGAACAGGAGAGCCAAATCCACAAACTCAAACTCAAACTCCTTCTTTTGTGTGCTAATTTTTTTCTTTACCATTGTCTGATTTGGTTGCTTCTTTTTACATTTTCTAACATAAGGGATACTGGAACAATTTAATGAAGGTATATATTCCTATCTTTCAGTCTGATTGCCTGGTCTCTAGGTACAATAACTCCAGAAAAGGATGAAAAGTGGCATACTGAAGGAAAATATGATTACCTCTAGTTTTAAAACTAAAAATATTTGGTCAGAATTTTTGTAGACTTGAATAGAAATGGAAGCTATTGACCATTATTCAATTCTATGTATGATTCTATGTATAAATCTATGTAGCGATATGTTGCTTGTAACCCGCTGATTTGCGAGGATTCAGCAGAATATAACATAGTATTCCAAATGCCCTACTCTACACCATTTCAGCAATATCAACACAGGAAGATAGACAGGGAAAACTGCTAAAACCATGGGCAAGTGATGGTACCCAAATGGCACTTTCAAAGCCAATTCTCCCACATTTTCAAAGTCAGAAAAACACACCAATCACCTTACAGTCTCCTCACCCTCCCACATCCCCCTAAACATTTGTTCATCTACACCCCTACACAGACTCACAGAGTGCAGAAATAGTCTAATGGCTTAATTAGCAGGCTGAGAACCAGGGAAGCCAAAGTTCAAATCCAATGGACACGTCTTGTAATTCTGGGTAAGTCTTTAACCCTTCATGTCAGAACCTGCTTTCATTGCCTCTGGTACAAAAGTAATTGATTACAGTTTAAGCAAATGCTAAAAACTCAATTGTATGTAGATGCCTTCCTCTGATGTTATGTGGAAGGGAGATGTTTAAAGAGGAATCTGAATTATGAATAATGCTCTTTTCATTAACGATTGATGATATGAAATCCTACTGTAGTTCCCTGCTATTTTTAGTAGGTTAAATATGTGTACTGAAAATATTGTTATATGTTGCTCTTTGAATCACTGTGAATGTTTTATGCTGTAAACCACTTAGTTATAGGCAGTGAATAATTTTTAGAAATAAATAAATAAATAATAAATTGTAAGCCCTCTGGGGACAGAAAAATACCTACTGTACATGAACGTAACTCACCTTGAACTCCTAATAAAAACACATGAGCTAAATCCAAATTGTGATACCCCCTCCACCATGGCCACTGCCCATCTCACTCATGAATGCACACATATACAACGGTATACCCTGAACTCTTACCTACCAGTCAGTAGCATCCCATGTACATTGCCCCATATACAACACATATACACACACCACAAACCTCCCACCCCCTTGAACTCATGTACACACACAGATACCTTACACACCCATGCACATGCCCTACATGCACACACAAACACACACTTCACACTCTCACCTCACATGAACCAACTACACCTCCCCTCACATCCCCACTTTCCTCCCACAGACCCTAACACAACTGTGAATCAGCAATGACGTATATCAAGCTTTTTAAATAAACATATACATAAACAAACTCCCATATCCCTACATCCATACATGATACCAACACATTCCTACACATATGTGCTCCACACATGCTTTCTACACAAAGAGCCACACCTCTACCTCAATGCCACACACACCTGTTACCCCATACTATACACCCCACTCACATACCATTTATTCATACATGTACCACAAACCCCCATACAATAACTAAATACATACTCATATGCAACATACTTTAAAACCAAAGGCATATTTTCTTTTTGCTCATTAAATTCTTCACATAGTATCTCAGTCTCTTAGTGGAGATGTCATAATCCTATAACACATTTTATTTAAAAAAAACCAAACATTCAGCCTGTCAAAATCTTCAAGCGTAATGATTTTTACAGGAACTCCAGCAAAAATGTATATTTGTCACTTTTCTGACAAATCAAAAAAGATAGGGCTGGTGGCTAAGAAAAGAAAACCTAGCCACAAGAATTAACTCTAGATGATAATTCTTTTTCAAATTAGTTAGAACAGAGTTAGAAAGGTAATTTGGCCTATATTTTAGAAATAGGGAATATTTACAAAGATGGTCACATCATGTCCTTGTTTATCAGTAGAAATGGTTACTGCAATCAACCTTCTCTTTAGTAGACTGGAATCGATTTATATTTAACCTCGTGCTCTTTGTCATAGCATTTAGAAAGAAAATCTACACTTTGTAGTTATGGGTACTGTGCTGGATGTGATAGATGCAGAGATGTCAATAAAACTAACTTCATGTCAGGACCTGCCTATGTCTGTCCAAACAGAAAATCAAACCATTTGTTTACTGTATACTCTGGAGGAGAGGAGGGACAGGGGAGATATGATACAGACATTTAAATACTTGAAAGACATTAATATAGAACCAAATCTTTTCCAGAGAAGAAAAAATGGTAAAACTAAAGGGCATAATTTGAGGTTACAGGGAGGAAGACTTAGGAGCAATGTTTGGAAATCCTTTTTCACGGGGAGGGTGGTAGATGCCAGGATTGCCCTCCCGAGAGACGTAGTGGAGAGGGAAATGGTGATGGAATTCAAAAAAGCATCAGATAAGCATAGAGGATCTCCAGTTAGGAAACGAAGGATGTAAATTAAAGAGCTAAGGCTGGTACTGGACAGACTTGCATGGTCTGTATCCCATATGTGGTAATTTGGTATAGGATGGGCTGGGGAGGGCATCAATGGGAACTCTACTAATTTGGAACATGAGGATGTTACTGACCAGACATTATGGTAGATATCCTGCAAACAGGATGGTTGGATAGGCTGGAGTGAGCTTGGACGGCAACTTCAGCATTTGAAAGCTAGGACAATACCAGACTTTACAGTCTATGGCCCAGAAATATCAAAGAAGAAACAAGTTAATCTAATCATGTATTTTTTAATGAGTATAATTTATGGGCAGACTGGATAGACCATTAAGGTCTTTATCTGCTGTCATTTACTATGTTACTATAAAAATGTTATCAACTATATTAGCCTTGAGTAGGGTTACCAGATTTCATCATCTGTAAAAAAAGAGGACATGTGCCCAATTCTACCCCGCCAGCCGTGCCCTACTCCAGACCCAGTCCCGCCCCACTCCACCTCCAGATGAAAGTAATCTCTTCTTTCCTGAGCTCAGGGCTGTGTCTATAGGGCCTCTGACCATATGCGGATCACGTCGCATCCGCGCATGCTTGGCGGCCTTCCAGACGCGGCCCTGAGCTCGGGACCTTCCACAACCCTGACACACTGCCAGGTTTTGGAAATCTCCCCGGGCACCCGGACAGTCCTCTATAAAGAGGACATGTTCGGATTTTCCCAGACATCTGTTAACCCTAGCCTTGAGGAAGAGGATAAGTTACTGAGGCAAACTTGTAAATGACCTTGGCATATTGAACAATGTTTTATACACTCAAACAAAGGCTTATAAAGTTGCCCTGGGGGTATTCACATTTAAAACTAGATACAGAGAAAACATATAGACCGATATTCAGAAGCAGAGACAAGTTGCTTAAATACCAGCACCAGCATTTAAATTAATATGCATATTCAGCACCACTAAAAGGAATTAAGGGGGGATTCATCAATGAGTGCTACTGTTAAGATGGGTTATTTTACCACAAGTTGTTCTATTTTAGCACAGGGGCTCATTTTATGCAATGAGACCTTATGCTAAGAAGTACACATCGATGAATTTTCCCCTAAATATACTTATTACCTTGGATTCTATATAAGGCATCCAGATTTGCATGGGAAAATTTGGGTGCTCTCCTAAGATGCACGCACAAATTAAATGGCTAATGAGTTAATTAATGTCAATAATTGGGTGCTAACTCAAAATTGATATTAATTGGCACCTTTCCAATTTGCACACGCTATTCTATAAGACATGGCACCTAACAAAAATAGCATGTAATTCAAAAGGGGCATGGCCATGGGATGGTCATGGGCGTGTCGGTGGTATGCCAAAAATTTACATGTGTTCCCAAAGAATACTGGCTCAGTATTCCTAACTTGGGTGCCAGTATTTGCACCAGGTTTAAGTCTGACTCCAAATGTTAGGAATGGGAATCGCCACTAAGGGCTCCTTTTAATAAGCTGCGGTAGCGTTTTTAGTGTGCTCTGCAGATTAGCGCGCACTAACCCCCGTGCTACGTGAAAAAGCTACCACCAGCTCAATGGAGGTGTTAGCATCTAGCGCACGCGCTAAAACCGCTAGCGCAACTTAGTAAAAGGAGCCCTAAATGCAATTCTATAATGGACACACGCCTTTTACAGAATTGCACTTAGTGCTAATTTTTTACGGTGCTTAGAATTCACTCCCCCTGAGGACAACACTATAAACGGACATTTCCACTTAGGTGCTCGGCAGCTGAGTGATGATGAAACCTCATTCCACGGTATCTGGGTGCCGATATTCCATTATTTTGCAGGAGCAGCAGCTTAGGGATAGGTAGTGAAATATTTTTGCTGTGTTTATTATTTTCAGGTATTTTTATTCCATTTTTTAAAATTTCATTTTTCATTATACTGTACCATGCACTAACATGGTTTTTAGCGCTGGCCATGGTGGTAAACTGCTACGACGCTCATAGGAATTCTATGAGCACTGGAGCTGTTACCGCCGTGGCCAGAGCTAAAAGCCGGAGGGGGACCATTTAGAGTGCACTAATTTAATTTAATGGGGATTGAAATGATTTAGGATTCCTTTTACAAAGCTGCGGTAAAGGTTTCTACCTTGGGCTGGCAAGGTAAATGCTCCGACGCTCATAGGAGCATTTATCTCACCGACTCACGGTAAAACATCTCCTGCAGCCTTATAAAAGCTAGTGTTAGTATAGACAAAATAGTTTCAGTTGAGGTTAAAATGGAAATCTAATGAAAGACATAAAATGAAACAAGAAATTTCTTTGCATTTTTAAATGACAGCACTAACCCTAATTACTCCATAATTTACAAGGAACCAGTACGAAGATAGAAATTATTAATGTTAAAAAACTTTAAATTGGACAATCATTAGTTTTCATAATTGCAGAAACCTGCATGTACTGCGATAAATGTGTTATCAGGCATCCAATTTCAACACATTTCAATTTTGCAGCCTAATCAAAACACAGCATCAAGGTTACATGCAAACTTGTAAGTCCTGTTTCTGTCATGGTAAACATTCAATATAGCAGTCTTAATCACTTGGTGCTGGGATTGTGAATAGCCAATGGTGCTATGGGTACGCCAATATTTCCTCCTGTACATCTGTGGATTTGGTATAGAAAACCCATGGACCCTGACTGATAATTTGCCCATTTAGAGGGTAAGTTAATGTGGGATAAAAGAACCAGCAGTAGTTCAGTACCACAGATTACTGGCTCCTGTTCTGTATGAATGATGCTATTTGTGAGCCTCCTTGCAAACAGCGTTCAACTGCCCCCTCCCTGAGCCACCCCAATCCCACCCTCCTTCTAAAGGTTTCCCTGGGGACTGGAGAAGAGCAGATGCGGTCCCTATTCACAAAAGTGGTCACAGGGATGAAGCGGGAAACTACAGGCCAGTAAGCCTCACTTCAGTTGTTAGAAAAATAATGAAAGAAAGAATAGTGAACTTCCTAGAATCTAATGGATTACAGGATCCGAGGCAACATGGCTTTACTAAAGGTAAAGTGTGCCAAACGAACTTGATTGAATTTTTTGATTGGGTGACTGGAGAACTGGATCGAGGACATATTCTAGATGTAATTTACTTAGATTTCAGCAAAGCCTTTGACACGGTTCCTCATAGGAGGCTCTTGATGGGCTGAAGTTAGGACCCAAAGTGGAGAACTGGATTAGAAACTGGTTGACAGACAGATGCCAGAGGGTGGTTCTTATGGACAATTTCTTGCTGGAAAAGGGGATAGAGGGGTATAGATAGAGGATTACTGCACAGGTCCTGGACCTGTTGGGCCGCCGCGTGAGCGGACTGCTGGGCACAATGGACCTCAGGTCTGACCCAGCGGAGGCATTGCTTATGTTCTTATGGTGGTTAATGGAAGTCGCTTGGAGGAATGAAAGGTGAGTAGTGGAGTCCCTCAGGGTTCAGTGCTGGGGCTGATCCTGTTCAATATGTTTGTGAGTGACATTGCTGAAGGGTTAGAAGGAAAAGTTTGCCTTTTTGTGGATGATACCAAGATTTGTAACAGAGTAGACACCGAGGAGGGAGTGGAAAACATGAAAAAGGATCTACAAAAGTTAGAGGAATGGTCTAAAATCTAGCAACTAAAATTCAAGTATTTAAACGTCTGAATCATATCTCCTCCTGTCTCGCCTTTCCTCTAGTTTTGTGCCTGCTAAAATATGAGGATTTGTTTTGCGAGGTGTACATCCACACGGCCTTTACTGTAGTTTTTATGATAACGTATTATATTGATCCTTTATTATCTTTTCTATTTACATATGAAATTCAAATTTTGATTCATTGTATTGTATTTTATGGAAATTTTAATAAAAATTATTGAACTAAAAAGCCAATTCAAAAATTTAAGTTAGGCACCTAGATTAGCAAGACATGCCGATCTAGGTGCCTAACTAGGTGAATTTTATAGACTCAGGGCCTCAGAGCTTGCTAATGCCCATTAATATGTGCTAAACTTTAGTAAAAGGGTCCTTACATAGGTTACATGGAATTGTGGAATTGTTGGGCACCTCACTGCCATACTAGCTGATAAGTATTAATTTATGAATCTAAGGGCCTCTTTTTTTATATTTTTTTAAATATCATGTTTATTGAGACAAGAGACAACTGGGCAACAAGAGCCAACCACAAATCCACAAAGCGAACAGGGTATCATACAGTATCAGAAGGTTACAAGATGCAATAAAACAAACAAAATATACATGAGATACCACAAGGACTACATCATATCAAACTGTGCTAGCAGTTTTTAGCGCAGAGAGCTGCGCTGAATGGCCCGCACTGCTCCCGATGCTCATAGGAACTCTTTAAGTGTCGGGAGCAGCGCGGGCCATTCAGCGTGGCTCACCGTGCTACATACTGTTAGCACAGTTTGATAGAAGAGGCTCAAAGTGCTAGCATTCTATATATTTATGCTTAAACTGATGCATACATGTGGGTGCCCGGGTTTTAGAATTATCCCATTTATGTTTACAATGCTGTTATGCCTCAGCATATTACTGACATGTTCAGCATATTACTGACATGTATCCTCAAGTCTGCTTATCTGAAAGTCTGCTTATCTGACCTCCTTGTCCTGAGTGTTACCTTGATCTCAGAAGGACAGTAAAACCAGATGGTTTCTGCAACAAGTCTGCTTAGCTGACATTCTGACTTCTGCGTGCCGCTCAAATAACATCAGTAAAGCCAGATGGGCCGGTTTCTGCCACACCTCCTTGCCCTAGGTGTTGTCAAAACAGAGAACAAAGGAGCAGGACCAGCTGTATTACTAATAACAGGACCAGCTGTTTATGCTTTTGAACTCAGCAGCTTATAAGGACGGGATTCGGCTCCTAAAATCAGAATTCATGACGTCTGGAGGGAGAATCCAAGACGTCTCCAGGAACAGAATCCAAGACGTCTAAAGGGTCAGTCCTTTGGTCCCCCCGCCTATCAATTGCAGGGATTCCCAATTGTGAAGGAGGATGGTCATTGAATGGGGTCAAGGTGATGCTATTTTATTCTTATAAGTATAATAAAGTGTTATTGTTTATGCTTTATATTGTCTGTGTGCTTTTCTGAGTGTCACTGATCATCCCATTTGACAGAAATTAGTGGCAGAACAAATTGGTACCAGAAGTGGGGTTGATCAATGTGGTCAAAAATGCACCAGATGAAACAAGGGGTTGAGGAGCAGGCTCCCAATCCCTCCATTCCGAATGGGAATGACAGTATAGGTAAATTAATGGCCACTGAGTGGTCTGTAGAAGCAGGATTATGTGAATCCTGTACTTTTGGAAGTGGGGATCCACATGAATTATGTGCCTCCTTACAAAAGGTGAAAATCTCAAAAGAAGAGCAAGAAGGAATTTCTAGACAAGGAAGGATGATTTTGTCAGACTGGAGGAATTTGCATGAAGCTAAACAGGAATTACAATTGAAATTAGGAGAGCTGGAAAAGAAAAGGTATAATCAACAGCATGCCATTAAAATGCTACAATGTCAGAATAAGTTGTTAATGGATAAGGTAGACACCTATCAAAATGTAACAGAAAAGGCAGCTAGGCCATGTGCACGATATAAATACAAGAAACGGAGGTGGAAAGTGAGTGACAGAAAAGTTAAAATCTTAATTTATCATCTGCTGGATAATTGGAATCCAAACAAATGGGATGGGGAAATTTGGGATTCAAATTCTAATAACAGTGAGGAGGATATATGTGTTGAAGGAGAACAGGCAGAAAGTTTAGAAGCAGAGCCTGTGAGGAGACAAAGATTACAGGGAAATCTGCAAACAGGAGAAAATCTAACTAGAGATAATGTTAGGGAGGATGTTACTCCACATGAAATCATGGATACAATGGCACGCTTTACACAGCAGCCTGGGGAACCACTAATACAATGGGTAATTCGGGTGCAGGAGATGGGCGCAGCAGGTATTATGTTGGATGCCACAGATGCCCCTAAATTTGTTCAAATTAGTCAAGAAGTAGCAGTGCAACATGCGTTGCAGGAGGATCCTTATCCTGCAAAATATGCCCAATGGTCTTTATTAGAGATAATTAGTAGGGGTGTCATGAGGCGATATCCACTTGAATCTGATTGGCCCTCAAATGATAAAATTTGGTATACATTAAAAGATGCTCAAATGAGAATTAAGGAGGAGTCTATGAAGGCAGCCTTAGTAATAGGTCACGCTGACACATATATGTCATTACCTTTTACAGTGTCCATGAGAAATAAAATTATCAAGTATGCTGCACCGGCATACAAACAGGTAATGATAACTTTGTTGATTAATCAAATAGACAGGACTATTTTGGAAGCCTTAGAAGCGGTCCGACAGTTAGGAGATCGGGGGGACTGGGGACCACAAAATACTTTTGATAAAAAGAGAAAAGGACAATCCAATTCAAACAGGGCTAAGCGGGTGTCTCGGAAGAATATGTTTTTGGCATTAATAAAAGATGGTGTAAAGAGGGAAGAAATAGATGGAAAAGATACAGGGACATTATGGGGAATGTATAAAAGTAGAGGACTGGGAAAGAAATCTATGCCACAAGCACAAGTGAACAAAGGAGAGAGGGAGGATATTTTGGTGCCAACGGCCTCCCCTGAGGAAACTGCTTCCATTCTTTATCCTGATTTAAAAGGGTGGAAGTGTTGGGAGGATCAATAATGTGAATGCCGAGCCTCAGTGTTTGCCTGGACCAAATTAGAACAGCATCCACAGGTAGATATAAATATTTAGTAGAAATCTGGGGAGCAAAAGGTACAAGCTGTAATGGACACTGGAGTGGAGGAATATAAATATCAGGATTGGGGGGAAAATTATACAAGCAGGAAGAATATTACAAATTTTAAAGGTTAACATTACAGCTTTCCGATGGAATCTATAGTTTTGGGAAATTGCCAGACATTCCTATGAGAACCAATGCATTTTTTTACTATTCCTATAGTGGAGCAATGTCCAGAACAATTTGCATTCACTTGGCAAGGGAGGCAATATACATCTACCAGACTACCACAAAAATACTTACATAGTCCCACTTTCTATCACAAGATTATAGCAGAAAGTGGGCAAAAGGATGCCGAGAGGTGATAGAGAAAGTTAAACAGAAAATTGTAAACTTCCCTTCTCCCCAAAGTAAAAAACAGACTTGGGCCTTTTTGGATTCTGGAGGCAACATATTTCACATCTGGGGTAACATATGGGGTAGGTTGGACAATAAAAAAGTAGAAATATTGCTAAGTGACCTTTATAATGTATAAAGTTTTGTTAGATAGTATAAGGAAGTTGCACTCCAAGTAATTTTGCAAATGTGTCTTTTACCTCAAACACTAACATTGTGAACCACTGTACCTGCACGTAAACCTCTCTTGTATATTTTATAGATTAAAACTTCCCTGCTTGTATTCTCTTACGATTGTGTGACAGAGCTTTGAAATGGAAGAAAAGAAGACCAGTAAAACTATATAGAGCAATTAACTTAAGTTTCTATCTCTCTTTCTTTTAGAAGCTTAGTATCCAGACATGGTCCGGAGAACCAATTTCACTGTACCACATTTAAAATACTTCCAGCACTGTGACCTGATAGTGGGAATCCAATGGATACCAAATTTGTTTATGACTCTTTTGATTAATAGTGTGCTTATTTACAGATTAAATTCAACCCTGAATCATTACCGATGGAAGAAAGCATGCCGGAGCTCTGTGTTTGTCTGTTTCTGTTATGTGTTGTCTGTTTTAGCTTATGGGGTACCCCAACATTGCACATTGGCCATTTGCAGAGTTTATTCCACCCCTTCTATTAGTCCAAATGGTACCATATCCCTTTCCAAAAAAAAAAAAGATTCCCCCACATACAAGAAAGTTTCTTATGAAAACCATGCTCACAATGATTTTATGCTATGGCTCATACAGCCCAATTATATTTTAGTTAGGGGTTATATTATAAGAGGATATCTGAAGAGAAAAAATTAGAAAGCTTTATACCTGGTAAAATGGTGTTCATTGGTATTTGATATTTGTTAAATAAAATAAAAAATGGTCTCTCTTTATTTAACTTACCAGGTATAAACAGTGCAGTGCACATCTCTGACATAAGTTATTTTGGTATTACAATCAGTACGTGTGTATGGTCTCTCTTAAATGACATAATAATTATGTCCAGAACATAAAAAGGTATTTTCTGAATGTCCTACAGAATACCTTTAAGTGCATTAGTGTTGTTTCTCTTATCTCACACAAATACTACCTTACACACAAGTATTGTGTCAAATGTTATCACATTCTGTATGTGTGTATGGTCTCTCTTAAATGACATAATAATTATGCCCAGAACATAAAAAGGTGTATGTTCTGAATGTCCTACAGAATACCTTTAAGTGCATTAGTGTTGTTTCTCTTATCTCAAACAAATACTACCTTACACACCAGTATGGTGTCACATGTTATCACATTCTGTACATAAAGTGGTTTTTCTTTCTTTTTTTTTCTTGTTTACCACTAGGGGTGTTTAATGTAACTAAAGCATTGAAGCTAAAAAGTCATGATGAAATATTTTCCTTGGAAAATCACGTAATGGGAAATGTTATTCCATATAGACTTTCATCCCTTTGTGATAGAATTGGTCAGCTCTGCTCTTTTATTCTTATGATTTGGCTAACATGCTGGGTTAAGAGAAAATTTCACCAGATCGAGAAGATGATGACACGCAACCAGACATACAGTGCCGTGCCATGACGCTATTATGTGGCACCGACTTGGGAATAGAAGTGAGCCTATATCTTGCCGCTTCACATTAGGGCTGGTCTCTGGGGGTGGTGCATTTGACTCTTACGTGAGTGAAGGCATGTGAGTGGCATAGCAAGCCTAGTGAAACTGGAGCATAGCCAGACCCTAACCAAAGCTGCTAAGTAAAACGGGATACCAGATAACTGCAGTGATCGATGGTGAATATGAAGCTACCCTAAATGTATATAAGCCATGAGTAAGAGCACAAATATAATATTAATAAGATTATTAATTTCCATGATTCCCTATAAGTGATACTTTCAAGTAAAATGCCTAATTAGCAAGAAATATTAGGGAATGCAAGAATACCAGGTTTAGAATATAAGGAAATAATTTATGAATGGAAAATTAATTTTTTCATTTTACCTAAATGTAGAATCTGAGGTATAGTAAATACTATTGTTTCTGAAATACTGGCTGGCAAACAAGCATATTTTGGCTCCAGAGTAGCAGATGTATTTAGATGGGAAGGTGAATGGGTGCCAAATGCTGTATCTCATTGATTTAAAACCACATCACATTCTGTACCCTTAGATAGAAAATGGTGTACTTTTGAAATGAAACAATGTGTCCTTTTATGGTGATGCCTTTAACATTGGGACCCCAATTAGGGTTTCCCCTTTATCATGGGCAACAAATAGATGAACAAAATAAAACAAACGTGTCATTCTATGAACTATGTTCTTTACAATTTTTGCCAATGAACCATTCCACCGCAAGGTTATACATTTATACAAGAAATATCACATAAAAATGTCTTTGTTGCTAGCAGTACTGTTAAACTTGTGATTCATGCTATTCAAGCTCCCTTTTCAGTATGTGTATATCAAATGTAAATATTAATTTTTCTTTTGCCGATGTATTTTATTGCCATCTGTAAAGAAAGCCATGCAAAATATAGCAATCCTAAATAAAGCAAATCAGCAATGTACTTGCATTCTGTGACAGATCACATTGAAGCTACCACTGCACACCCTTGGTGGAATGCTTTTACTAGAGGGAGGGCTACGGCACAAAAGGTGTTTCTTCATTCCTTAATCTATATTTGTTTAGTTATTCTTATGTTAACATTTCTAAATTGTGGGTTTACCTATTGTGTATACAAACGAACACTCTCTCCCTCTATTCGGATGACTTCTTATTCGGAGGTACAGACTTAAGGATCCAGGGGTGGACTGTTATGCCTCAGCATATTACTGACATGTTCAGCATATTACTGACATGTATCCTCAAGTCTGCTTATCTGAAAGTCTGCTTATCTGACCTCCTTGTCCTGAGTGTTACCTTGATCTCAGAAGGACAGTAAAACCAGATGGTTTCTGCAACAAGTCTGCTTAGCTGACATCCTGACTTCTGCGTGCCGCTCAAATAACATCAGTAAAGCCAGATGGGCCGGTCTCTGCCACACCTCCTTGCCCTAGGTGTTGTCAAAACAGAGAACAAAGGAGCAGGACCAGCTGTATTACTAATAACAGGACCAGCTGTTTATGCTTTTGAACTCAGCAGCTTATAAGGACGGGATTCGGCTCCTAAAATCAGAATCCATGATGTCTGGAGGGAGAATCCAAGACGTCTCCAGGAACAGAATCCAAGACGTCTAAAGGGTCAGTCCTTTGGTCCCCCCGCCTATCAATTGCAGGGATTCCCAATTGTGAAGGAGGATGGTCATTGAATGGGGTCAAGGTGATGCTATTTTATTCTTATAAGTATAATAAAGTGTTATTGTTTATGCTTTATATTGTCTGTGTGCTTTTCTGAGTGTCACTGATCATCCCATTTGATAGAAATTAGTGGCAGAACAAATGCATAGAGAGTCAGATATTCATTTACATGACAGAGTTTTGAAAAAATATGTGAAGTAATCCTTTAAGAAAGGAATCAGAGGTTCTAGCTCCCTTTTTAGGGATCTTTCACTAAATGAGGGAGTGAAAAAAATAGCATTCTCTATTATATCAATTATCTGATACATTACAGTCAAGCAACCAGTCACTATTTCTCATTTACATGACCACGATTAGTGTGATCTAGGGCTGCTTCTTATGAGGCAGTAGCTAAGACAGCGATGGCGAAAAGTCTAGAAGGTTTCAAAGAACATGAACAGTGTAGGGCACATAATAAATTGTACTATCAATTGCTGTTAACTAGTACGAGAGATTATATTAACAAAAAAAGTGGAATCTGTAGCTAATAAACCGTGACAGATCTCCACAATCATCTCTAATTTAATTAATGGTGATGAGAACAAGGGTGATGTATCGCATTCTAAATTCTCCGTTAAGGACGCAACAGAATTTTTTAAAGACAAAATAACCCAGCTGCAATAGTTTTGGATGTCAGTTCTGAACCACTGTGATGGAGAGTCATTTGGTATTACTAATATGGTTCTTTCCTTAGAGACCAAGGAAGAGCCTGTTGACAATGTTTCCTTGATATCAGATTCAAGTATAAGAAGCTGGACTATGAGGAGGAGCCATAGTGACCTATTAAATTCTGACAGCAGTAGTATTGATAGTGCTGTTACGGCGTCAGGTCTAGTGATTGATAACCAAGCAGCAGCTGAAAGCTTTGATACCTCTAAAAACAAAAAGAAACTGCAGAGAAGAATGTACAAGGTGCAGGAACTTTTATTAAAAGTCAATCAAATATTATAATCCATATAATAATGGAGAATGGAACCAACACGGATCCAACACCCCTTATTCAGGGATCCAAGTTATCCTATGCTTCAATAATGGAGAACCATGTAGAATAAAACAATGGTGTGTAAAATCCGTAAATCGAAGTCAAAACTCCTGTCGGACTGACGCTCAGTATATGAGAGCCATTTTTTGGATTACAATATTTTATTGACTTTTAATAAAATTTCCTGTACCTTGTACATTCTTCTCTGCAGTTTCTTTTTGTTTTTGGTGCTTTCTATTCACTGCAGACTTGTTGGATTTCTTTTTGATTAGTTTTAATACCTCTACCAGAATAACTATCTGTAATTTTCTTTACTTAAATGGATTCTGTGTTGAAAATAGAGTCTATTGCTGATGTCCTCACATTACCAGTTGCAGACGTCAAGGGTCAGGACAAGAAAGCGAACTTCAAGGTTATTGTTAACTTAAATCATATTAGTTCCCAATATTCTTGGAAGTATTTTTGTCCAGTTACTGAAATGGAAATAGAATAGGTGATGAAAGCCTCACATTCATTAGCAAAGTATATCCATTTGTTACTTATTTGATCAATTTAGCATTGGTCAAGGGATTAAGCCCAGTTAATCTTAAGAAATTATATATTTATTTGTTAGAGATGGAACCTTTTCAAGCCCAGTCTAAGCATTCACTATAATACTGAGACAGTACTGTTGAACATTCCAGTAGTTATCAGAATGATGGTAGACCAGACCTTGGATACTCTGGTAATTCAGTTAGACCCTTTGGCTTCCTTTGATACTATTCACCATGGTTCAGATTTTGACACAATTGAAGACTGATCAATCTCAAATGTTTTTTTGGCAGGTTTTTAAAAATTACTGTCATTTATGTTGAATACCCCAAGGTTCATGCCTGTCTCCAGTTGTTTAATTTAATTTTATTATCATTGGCTTTTATATGTTCACCAAATATATTTAGCTGATCATTAATTTCCCATAGACCAGAAGACCTCTAGATAATTTAAATTCCTGTTTAAAGTCCATTAACATAGAAACATAGAAACATGATGGCAGATAAAGGCCAAATAGTCCATCCAGTCTGCCCATCCGTTGTAACCATTATCTCTTCCTCTCTCTAAGAGATCCCACATGCCTATCCCAGGCTTTCTTGAATTCAGACACAGTATCTGTCTCCACCACCTCTTCTGGAAGAATGTTCTATGCATCTACCACCCTTTCTACAAAAAAGTATTTCCTTAGATTACTCCTGAGCCTCTTAACTTCATCATATACCCTCTCATTCCAGAGCTTCCTTTCAAATGACACATTCACATCACATCACATAGGTATTCAAACGTCTCTATTATATCTCCCCTCTCCCACCTTTCCTCCAAAGTATACAGATTGAGATTTTTAGGTCTGTCCCCATACGCCTTATGACGACCATGCATCATTTTAGTAGTCTTCCTCTGAACAGACTCCATCCTTTTTATATCTTTTTGAAGGTGTGGCCTCCAGAATTGCACATAATATTCTAAATGAGGTCTCACCAAAGTCTTATACAGGGGTGTCAATACCTCCTTTTTTTCTACTGGCCATACTTCGCCCTATACAACCTAGCATCCTTCTAGCTTTTGCCATCATCTTTTCAACCTGTTTGGCTACCTTAAGATCATCACATACAATCATACCCAAGCCCCGCTCTTCTGTCGTGCACATAAGTTCTTCACCCCCTAAACTGTACTATTCCCTTGAGTTTTTCCAGCCAAATGTATAACCTTGCATTTCTTAGCATTAAATTTTAGCTGCCAAATTTCAGATCATTCTTCAAGCTTCGCCAGGTCTTTCTTCATGTTATTCGCACCATCCTGGGTGTCTACTCTATTGCGCATTTTAGCTGACATCCCTTCATCAATATCATTTATAAAAATGTTAAAAAGAACAGGCCCAAGAACAGAACCTTGAGGCATATCACTGGTAACATCCCTTTCCTCAGAGCGATCTCCATTGATCAGTACCCTCTGTCAGCTTCCACTCAACCAGTTCTTGACCCAGCCCATCACTTTGGGATCCATCCCAAAGGCACTCAGTTTATTTATTAGACATCTGTGTGAAACACTGTCAAAGGCTTTGTTAAAATCTAAATACATCACATTTAGCGCACATCCTCTATCCAATTCTCTGGTCACCCAGTCAAAGAAATTGATCAGATTTGTCTGACAAGACCCACCTTTAGTGAATCCATGTTGCCTCCGTCTTGTAATCCACAGGATTCCATAAACTTCACCATTCTCTTTTTAAAAAGCATTTCTATTAATTTGCTTACCACAGAAGTCAGACTTACTGGCCTGTAATTCCCTACTTCTTCCTTATTTCCACTTTTGTGAAGAGGGACCATATCCGCCCTTCTCCAGTCCTCTGGTACCTCTCCTGACTCTAGAGGCTCATTGAAAAGGTCAGTTAGTGGAGCCACCCTAAGTTCCCTAATTTTCTTCACATCCTCAGATGTACACCATCCGTCACATCACTTTGTCTACCTTTATTTTAGCTAGCTCCTCACGAACACAACCCTCTGAAAATCGATCATGGTCTTCCACTCCTCCATCCCTATTCACATTTGTGTTCTGCGGTCCTGCTCCTGGCGCTTCAGCCATGAACACAGAACAGAAATATTTGTTAAGTGATTCAGGCTTTCTTTATCAGCTTTTACATATTTCTCCCCTTCACCTTTGAGTCTCACAATGCCACTTTTGCACTTCTTACTATCACTAATATATCAAAAAAATATCTTGTCTCCCTGTTTTACCATGTCAGCTAGTTTTTCTTCCATTTGCATCTTTGCTTTCCTGACTACAAGACCAGCCTCTCTTAACTTTTCCAGATATTTTTGCCTGTTTTCTTCTTTCTGCGATCTGTAATTTATTAAAGCTAACCTTTTTTGCCTTACCTTCTCAGCTACTACTTTTGAGAACCAAAGCGGCTTTCTTTTCCTCTTACTTTTACTTACTTGCCTCACAAAAAGGTTTGTCGCTCTTATAATTACTCCTTTCAGTTTTGCCCACTGCATTTCCACTCCTTCCAGACATTCCCATCCAGACAATTCCTTGATGTAATCACACATCCAAACAAAGTTAATTTTTTTTAAAGTCTAGAACATTTGCTTTTGAATGAGCCTTCTTTATACCCTTCTTAATATTAAACTGTCCCCTGCAGTGATCACTGGATGCTAGATGATCATCCATTGTAACATCAGAAACACTTTCCCCATTGAGAATGGTTATTATAACTTAACTTCATTTTAAACTGTAGCAAGTCAAAAGCAGTGTGGCTTTCTAGGAACAACTATCAACTTTGAAACCCCCATTTTTAGCAAAATACGTGTTTTACAGTACTTCCATTGAAAGCAATGGAAGTAAGGAGGACAGATTGAGACATCTGGTTTTGCTTCCACTGTTTTCAAAGGAGGTAAAACCAGGATATCTCAATCCATCCTCCTTTTTCTGGATCAGAAGAAGTAGTGACACAAAATCCCATGAAGGCATGAAACACAGTCAAAAGGAAGTGGGAGAAACTTAGATGCTTTCAAGTGGGATCTTAATTCATGATGCTGTTTTTATTTTTTATATATCTATATATATAAAATCGGAGGTATGTATGTGTGTGTGTATGTGCCGCGATCACGCAAAAACGGCTTGACCGATTTGAACGAAACTTGGTATGCAGATCCCTCACTACCTGGGATGATATGTTCTGGGGGTCTCGCGGCCCACCTGCACACGTGGGCGGAGCTACAAACATAATATCAGATTTCACCCATTCATGTCAATGGCAAAAATGTAAAAAGCTGCCATTCTCACAGTAATTCAAAAACGGCTTGACCGATTTGAACGAAACTTGGTATGCAGATCCCTCACTACCTGGGGTGATATGTTCTGGGGGTCTCACGGCCCACCTGCACATGTGGGCGGAGCTACAAACAGCAAATCAGATTTCACCCATTCATGTCAATGGAAAAAATGTAAAAAGCTGCCATTCTCACAGTAATTCAAAAATGGCTTGCCCGATTTGAACGAAACTTGGTATGCTGATCCCTCACTACCTGGGGTGATATGTTCTGGGGGTCTTGCGGCCCACCTGCATACGTGGGCGTAGCTACAAACAGCAAATCAGATTTCACCCATTCATGTCAATGGAAAAAATGTAAAAAGCTGCCATTCTCACAGTAATTCAAAACCGGCATGACCGATTTTAACGAAACTTGGTATGCAGATCCCTCACTACCTGGTGTGATATGTTCTGGGGGTCTCGCGGCCCACCTGCACACGTGGGCGGAGCTACAAACAGGAAATCAGATTTCACCCATTCATGTCAATGGAAAAAATGTAAAAAGCTGCCATTCTCACAGTAATTCAAAAACGGCTTGACCGATTTGAACGAAACTTGGTATGCAGATCCCTCACTACCTGGGGTGATATGTTCTGGGGGTCTCTTGGCCCACAACTCTATGTTGCTTGCTCAAGGGTGGGTTCACCCAACAATTTATATGTTCTTGCTTCTGGAGGTGAAACTAAAAATGTTGTTTATAATCACGTTTTGCGTTAGTTGTATTGTATTCATTTTGTCAAATATTTCACATTATAATTTGAATATTGTACTTTTTATTAAGCTGTAAAACAATAATTTCATTCACCACTATAAAGTATCTTTATTTGAATCCATTTACAGTGTTATTGCTATAATTAAATACCCGTGCAACGCCGGGGCATCAGCTAGTATCTAATATAATAAAATGGTAAGCCGCGCATGCGCACTTCCTAAGTGTGTGCCGGTTTTCCCTGAGCTGTAGCGACACATAGGAAGTGTGCATGCGCGGCTTAAGATTCTTTGAAAGACGCGTCTTTCAACTAAAAAAAACAAACAACAAGGCGGATGTCGGCCCGATGGCTAGAGTTCACCGCTGAGTCCGGTGAGGAGTGCTTCCCTCAACAGGAACCGTCGGGTCTAATTCAAATACTCCCGGCAGGTCGAGAGGGGGCGGAGCAAGCTCGCACGTCTGGCAGGGAACGGACAGGAACTAGACTCCCTGCAGGAGCCAGCCTGATGGCTGGAGATCACCGGACTGGACAGGGGGAGCAGGTAAGGGGGTGCTGCAGTACAGGAGGAGCAGGGAAGAGGTGATTCTGGACAGGGGGGGAGGTAACAGGAAGGGAGGCCTACTGCTGGATAGGGGAAGCAGGGAAGAGGTGCTGCTAGATGGGGGGGGGGGAGGGGGGAGGTAAAAGGAAGGGAGAAGGGCTCCTGCAAAGGAGAAGAGCTACTGCTGGATATGGGGAGCTGGAAATGGGGTGATGCTGAACAGGGGGAGATAAAAGGAGAAGGGCTACTGCTATATAGGGGGAGCAGGGAATGGGTGGGGGTGCTGCTGGACAGGGAGGAGGTAAAAGTAAGGGAGAAGGGCTGCTAGCACCCGTTAATGTAACGGGCTAAACAACTAGTACATTTATATTTGTTGTTTATATTTTTATAAATTGATGTTTGCTTATTTGTCTGTAGACTCCTGAGGAAGGCACTTTTGACTATGGGCTAGATTCACTAACCTTCCGATCAGTGTGCGATTGGAGGCAGGCCGATCGATTCACCAACCATCTTCATGCAAATGGAGGTAATCAGAGGCACTCCCCCAACCAACTGCACGGATCGGATTGAGTCGGGAAGAGCTCTAACAGTAGTGACAGGAGAAGCAGCCTCCTATCACTGCTGTCAGGGCTCTGCCGGCTTTAATTTTTTTCCATTTTTTAATAGGCCGCAAAAAAAAGAAAAAAAAAAAGAGCCTTCCCACTTGGAAGGGGCCTGAGGCACCTGAGCAGTTGAAAACAAGTTTTCCGAGTGTGGTAAATCTGCACTTGGTTTCAACTGCGAACTGCGGTGATTTTTTCAATATCAGAGGACAAAGAGATAAGTGCTTGTTTCTTACTTTTTGAAAATCTATGTATTGAATACCTATCTTAAAGCTCTGATAGTGATTACTGTAAGATATACAACTGAGTTTTCCTGAGACCAAGGATGTATTTCTCTGTGGCAACTCAGTACTTGCCATAGAAAGTTTCCCAGTATGTTCCTGAGGTTTAAAGAAACGTGGCACATATAATCTCTGATATTAATGAGTGGATGAATATTTTTGTGTGGACATATTTATTTTAAGATATTCAGCTTGTATTGATATATTTTCCCCCTTTTACCAAGCCATAGTAGAACATTTTAGTGTGAGTCGGTGAGGTAAATGCTGCAATGCTCATTCAAGTCCTATAAGCATCGGAGCATTTACCTCACCAGCCTGCGCTAAAACGCTCTAGTGCGCCTTGATAAAAGGGGGCCTATGAAAAGACCTTTCCAGACTAGCAACATTCATTTTTTTAAATCCGCAATTCATCAAGTCGCTAGGACTCAAGCATGAGTCGATGGCACCTCACAGCATGAAAGGAATAATAACAGAACCATGAGAGGAATAACAGAGCCAGCATTATGTAGCTGCAAACCTGCTCTAAAACATCTCTGAAGCAAAATCAAAGGAAATGACAAAGTTTTAGGAAATGTAGAAATCTTAAAATGTTTGCTCTCTTCACACTTTCCAAAAATAAACTATCCTTAATGGCCATAGCCTCAGTAGCTTGTATAAAACATCCACCTGGGGCTCTGCTTTGGCAAACTTCTGTTGATCTGATCCAACTTAATTGTCCTGTTCCTGGAATATTTCCACTATCTCCTCTAAGAAATTAACAGTCTGCTCACTCACCCCTTCGTTGGGGGGGGGGGGAGAGTGATGCAGTGTCCAAAGTTACAGCCTCAGCACCCTAAGATTGTGGGTTCAAACCATGTGACCCTGGGCAAAGCCACCTATCCCTCCATTGCCCCAGAGGTACATCAGATACAATGTAAGCCCACCAGGCTAGATTGAGATTGTGGGTTCAAACCCATACTGCACCTTGTGACCCTGGCCAAGCTACCCAATACCCCCAATGCTCCAGGTACATTAGATAGAGTGTGAGCCCACCAGGACAGACAGGGAAAAATGCTTGAGTACCTGAATAAATTCATGTAAACCGTTCTGAGTTCCCCTGGGAGAACAGTATAGAAAATTGAATAAATAAATATTGGTTTTACTTATAACACACCAAATAGCTTCAGACACTTCTGCAGAGGTAATCAATTGTGGTGTAACTTGACCACTATTCCCCCCTCTCTTGTCAATAACTGAATAACTTTGG
Source organism: Geotrypetes seraphini (assembly GCF_902459505.1). Lineage (NCBI taxonomy): Eukaryota > Metazoa > Chordata > Amphibia > Gymnophiona > Dermophiidae > Geotrypetes > Geotrypetes seraphini. Next base: position 205,647,204 of record NC_047088.1, read on the forward strand.
GGAGAGGGATACCAAATTGTTGCAAATTCCAAAGGGTAACTGAAGGGGGAAAACAGAAACAGTCAAAAATTATGTAGGATACAGAGAGATCAATCTATAATCTCACAAAAATACCTCTCTATTTAAACTCTTTAAGTGCTTTAAAGACAGAAACAGTGATAAGCACTCTTCTATTAGACTTATCTCAGACAATCTTAAATTTTAAAGAATGTTTTGTAAGAGGAGGGGCCAGTTTGGTTTTTTGAAGAAAACCTTTTTGAACCTCGAACCACTTTTCTTTTGAATTTTACACTTAGTTGGTTTAATTAGTGATAGCATAAAGCATATATGCTTCTCCAGTTACCTTCACCATTTCTATCTAGTTAAGAGGGTATTTCCCTATAGCGAGATCTCTACAAGGAATACATTCTCTTATTCCACTCCTAAATCTGTCTCCCTCATCCTAATGCTGCTGTTCTACTGATTTATTAATTATATATAAATATTCTTCTATCAAAGCAAAAATAGCAAATCACAGGTTTATAACCTGACCTTTTTTTTCCAATATAGAATTGTTACTGTATTTATGGAAATCATTGAGATCTTAAAATGAAACGTAGAATAAAACATTCTATGGATATAATGTATATTCATGTGCTTTTTGATCTGGAAAATTCTTTCTATTGGAGTTCAGTGAAGAATGAAACAAGATATCTATATGACAATAAGACCATTTCACTGAATCTTAAATACTTTTTTTTTCAGACAGCACCATCAGTATAACCCTTATAAACCGGTGAATTTCACGCACTGTTGAAGAGAACCATATACAATGCATTTTATGTTCACAACACAGCCTAGCTTAAAGAATGCAACAAATCCAATATGTTGAATTCTGCTCTATTTGAGTTCTGTGTACATTTTCTATTTCTATTTCAACTTATACCCAACATTTCAGGTCCCCGAAGGACAGCCAAAGTGGGTTATTATAAATCAGGAAGGTAAAGAATCGAAGATTAAAAAAAAAAAAAAGTATATAAACTTTTAAATCTCATAAGACTTTTTTTTCTCCTTAAAACAACTCCATTTGAAACCATAACTCAGTTGCAGAACACACGTACTGGTTATCCAAATGTAACTCAATTACATTTGAGTACTTCTATACTGCTGAACCAAAATACTTCAAGGTAGCTTACTAAACTCATACAATAAAATCAATAAACCAGCAAAACAATTCAAATAGGATATGAACTGCAAACCCAATATATCAAAAACATAAAATGACAATAAATACAAATATAAATACAAATCCAACTAATTTAATCAACTTCAAACTCAAATCTCCTAGTTAAGGGTCATATGTATCAGGTTGAGGAGGTGGGTTTCTGGGCACAAGGAAGGAGCATCAAGAGATGGGCATGTGCTGTGAAGGGGGATGTGATATGTTGGCCTATCAGGGGTAGAGGTAAATTATGCCTAGCTCCTTTAACATATGGCCCAGGAGCACTAGGCTGAGGCTTATCATTGATGCTCCAGGGTATTATGATGTGCAGCTTGCAAAGTTGATTACAAGGCATTTTATTTATTTATTTATTTAATTAATTTTCTAGCCCTTCCTTCCCAAAAAGCTCAGAACAGGTTACAGGCTCACATACATAATATACAATTTACAAACTGCAATTTGCCATAGTTACAGTGCAAGGTTTTTCAATACAAATTTTTGTCCTAAAGACACAAACTAGGGATCTAAAACCAATATACATAATATACAGTTTGCAGGTTAAATTTATCATAATTACAGTGCAAGATTTTTCAATACAAGTTTTTATAATGGCATATACAGACATCTAAGACCCAGAAGAGTCAATAAATACTATTTATACCTTCAGTGGTTTTTCACTGACCTGATGAAGAGACAGAACTATCAGAAATGTTATCAGAAGTATATTTAGTCCAATAAAAAAGCTTTCACAACTTGTTGGTTGACTCTTATTTCTACATATGAGGGAGATGGGGAGGGAGAAGGCTTTGGGTATGCAGTCATGTGTATGTGCCTGCTGAGGGTGGACAGGGATTTTACAGCTAAGCAGAAGGAAATAAGCAGGTCATGCGGAGGATGGCACCCACATTCAAATCCCTTCTTTACAAAACTCCAGCTTTCATTTATAAGTTATTAATTCCATATACTTCCAATAGAACGTTAAGATCTACTGAACAGCACTTGCTGACAATTCCCTCTCTTAGAATTATTAATACTAGACGGCAATTGATTTTTTCTGTTACAGCCCCCCAAACTTGGAACTCACTTCCTATTCACTTGAGGGAAGAACACAACTTAGAAAAATTCAAAAGTAAACTTCGGGGGGGGGGGGGGGGTGCAGGCCTTCAAGGGGGTGCAGGCCTTCAAGGGGGTGGGGACAGGCCTTCAAAAGGGGGACAGGCAGGCAGGCCTACAAGGGGGGGACAGGCCTTCAAGGGGGGGGGAAAGGCCTTCAGGGGGGTGCAGGCCTTCGGGGGGGTGCAGACCTTCATGGGGGGACAGGCCTTCAAGGGGGGGACAGGCAGGCAGGCCTTCAAGGGGGGGACAGGCCTACAAGGGGGGGACAGGCCTACAAGGGGGTGGGATAGGCCTTCAAGGGGGGTGCAGGGCTTCAAGGGGGGACAGGCATACCTTTAAGGGGGGACAGGCCTTTGGGGGGGACCCTGGTTTAGAAGTACACGGAGGGAAGGGGGTGTTCAAAGAGACGTGCATATGCCAAACTTTGGGGGGGGGAGGAAGAAATAATGGGTCTGAAATAGAGGAGAGGGAGAGAGATGATGGACCATGGGATTTAGGGAGGGAAGGAATAGAAAGGGAGAGAAATTGGACACAAGGGATGGTGTGGAGGAGGGATAGAGATACTGGATAGGAGGGTAATTGGGAAAAGAAAGGGAGAGATGGTGGACTCTGGGGTGGTGGGGAAGGAGGGAGAGATGCCGGATGAAAGGGTAGTTAAGAAAAGGTGGATCTGTGGAGGGAGATGAAAAAAAGAAAAGATACCAGACTTCCTGGGGAGGGAAGGGAAATGGAAAGGGAGGACAGAGTTGGCAGATGGATGGTTAGCATGCAGAAAGAAGAAAGAAGGAGACCCTGGCAAGCAAGTTATCAGAAGAAAACCAGAGCCTTGGACCACCAAGATTTGAAATATAACCAGACAACAAATTAATTTTATTTTCTGTTTTGTGATTATAATATGTCAGATTTGAAATGTGTATCCTGCCAGAGCTGGTGTTGGACTGCAAACGTGAGCTAGGATTTAACAGAGAGAGGAAAAGTCCTTTTTGTTTCTTTATTTTATTTACACCACAGCGCCAGTGTGGTTAGGAGAAGCTAAAGGGGGTGAAAAACCTATAAAACCCACCAGGAGTTTTGAAAAAAATCATGCAACTGGGCAGGAAAATCGAATTGAAAAACCAATTCAATAGGCTGAATCGAATCGAAATATTTTTTCCTGAATCTGGCAGCATTAGTTTGTGCTACTGTCTTAGACTTTAGGACCTGGGATTGGGGAGAGATGGCATCCTCAGTACTTTATAATGCAAGTGAAACGAGGATTTGGTCAGACTTTTGAAGGGTCTGCAGAAAAAAAATATTGTATAGGCCGGGGACATGAGACATCAGGAAATGGGAACTTTTCTTCCTTCTATTTTTGTGAATGGAAAGGCTGAGGATGTCAGAGAGTTCAGTTAAAATATGTGCTTTATAAGAAAATATAATAATGTGTTTTATAAAGTTTATAGCATAGTTGGCCTACCCAGTGAGGTGTTCCTAGTGGTGGTGGTGGCAGCGTGTCAATGTGTTGAGAGGAAGAGGTGGTCTGGGAAATTCTGCTGAGCAAACTCCGGGCCCATTCCACCCCCCAGTTAGTCCACTCCACTCAACTGGTTCACACACTGAGTGGGTCTTTGGGTGTTGTTTTGGGATCTCTTCCAGTGGTTTATCAGTATCTCCTTCTGGTCCAAGGAAGGAATCTTTGTTATCCTTAGCATTGACCTACAGAATATGTTTTTAACAGCGTTGCTTGTGTGGCATTAGGCTATGTAGTGATCGAAAGAAAAAAAACAGACCTTTGCACATTTTTGCACTATATGGTGGGTGTATGAGGAGATTCACATTTCCTGCACAGCTAAGTCCATGTGAAGTTACCTTGTGCTGTATTTGACATCTAGCAAGGTCTCTGTTTGAAAGGAAAGAACTAAACTTAAAAATGAAGTGGCCAGAAGTTATGGTAAAAGCAGATAGTGTAGCTGGTTTTAAGAAAGATTTGGACAAATTCCTGGAGGAAAAGTCCATAATCTGTTATTAAGACATGGGGGAAGTGTCTGCTTGGAATGTTGCTACTCTTTGGGTTTTGACCAGGTATTAGTGTCCTGGATTGGCTACCATGAGAATGGGCTACCGGGCATGATGGACCATTGGTCTGACTCAGTTAGGCTATTCTTATGTTATGTTCTCATCTGTAGGGGCCTTTGTTTTCACTTCTTATTTTAATGTATTTTTTTTCTGGGAACTTATCAGTGTTTTTTATAATGGGAACAAAAATGGAAGAGAATTAATGTGTGTGGGATGAGGGGGTAACTAATTTCTTCAGCTAAATAATTCAATCCACTTCAAACAGACATAGGAGAACTCACGCACCATTCACACACCCTCCAACCAAAAATGTCAAAAGAAAAAAACTGTTCGACAACCTCCTAGCCATTCGAGCTGCAATACTCGACCCCCAACTCTACAACCAATTGACATCGACCACAGACTGCAAAACCTTCAAAAAGAAATAAAAACCCTTCTATTCAAAAAACACATAAAACCGAACTAACACAATCAGAACTGTCCCAAGCATCACCTGCAACTACTCCATATGTACTTCTGATGTCATGACAATTCAGACATAATTTATGATATGTTATGTTTGGAATATAAGAAAATTTTCACTGCCTGTTTCTATTCTGACCATTTATTCCGTTTCATGGTCATTACAAAAATATTTTTTTACATGGGGGGGGTGTCAAAAAATGATGGGCCCCGGGTGCCACATACCCTAGGTACGCCACTGTGATAACCTTCTCCGATCTGTTCGTGATCCCCTTCTTAATCATTCCAAGCATTCTGTTTGCCCTTTACACCGCTGCTGTGCATTGCGCGGACGGCTTCATCAACTTGTCGACCAGTACTCCCAAGTCTCTTTCCTGAGGTGTCTCTCCGAGTACTGCACCAGACATCCTATATTTGTGTACAAGATTTTTGTTACCAACATGCTAATAACTCCGGAGTAGAGAGCTGTACGGGAACGGGGACGACGGGAATCCCGCGGGACCCACAGGCATCCCGCGGGTTCCCCCTTCGGGTCACGGGGATCCCGTGGGGATGCCCCTAGGGTCGCGGGGATCCCATGGGGACGCCCCCTAGGGTCGCGGGGATCCCATGGGGACGCCTCCGAGGGTCGCGGGGCTCCTGCGGGGCTGGATATACTCAGTCGCGCGGCTCTTCTTCTCCCTACCTTCTCTGCTTGCAGCACAGAGCCGAACGGAAGTCTTCCCGACGTCAGCGCTGACGTCGGAGGGGAGGGAGGGCTTAAACAAAGCTTAAACAAAGCCCTCCCTCCCTCCGACATCAGCGCTGACGTTGGGAAGACTTCCGTTCGGCTCTGTGCTGCAGGCAGGGCAGGTAAGGAGAAGGAAAGTAGCCTCGCGGTTCGAGTGGCTACCAAGGGAGGGGGGCGGTCCGCCCCGCCCCACCCCGCCCCGGTTGCAGCACAGCCGGCCAGGTCCCCTTACTTTTGTGGCACTTCCCCGACCGACCGATAACAGCCCGGGTCCGACAATCCTCCCTGCCCTGTAGCCGTGAATCTAAATTACCTTCTTACAGCAGCTGTAAGAAGGTAATTTAGATTTGCGGTTAAGGGCAGGGAGGTTTGTCGGACCCGGGCTGTTGTCGGTCGGTCGGGGAAGTGCCACAAAAGTAAGGGGACCTGGCTGGCTGTGCTGCACCTGGGGCAGTAGAGAAGGAGGGGGGGGGGAGAAGGACGCTGAAAGGCCATGGTGAAGACAGGAGGGGGGGAAGGACTCTGAAAGCACTTGAAGACAGAGGAGGGAGAAGGACGCTGAAAGCACATGGGGGAATACAAAGGGGTGGAGAAGGACGCTGAAAGGCCATGGGAAGGGCGGGGGGGAAGGACTCTGAAAGCACTTGTGGAAGACAGAGGGGGGAGAAGGATGCTGAAAGGCCATGGGGAAGACAGAGAGGGAGAAGGACGCTGAAAGGACATGGGGAAGATGGGGGGAGAAGGACATTGAAAGGAAATGAGGAAGAGAGAGTAGGGAGAAGACGCTGGCAGGGAAGAAGACAGATGCCAGACTATGGGGGGAGCGGAGAGAAGAAGATGGGTGCCAGACCAATTTGGAAGGGGGAAGAAAGGAAGAGGCACAGTAACAGAGCAAATGGAAGATGCAGAAGGAAGAGAGACAGTGGATGGAAGGAATTGAATGAGAACATGAGGAAAGCAGAAACCAGGCAACAAAGGTAGGAAAAGAATTCTATTTCTTTTTTTTTTTTTTTTTGCTTCAGGATAAAGTAGTATATTAGTTGTGTTGATAAAAATTTATAAACATTAGAGGCTCTGGTAGAAACCCGTTTACAAAGTATGTATTCTTCCCAATTAATATTTTCAAATTAATAAAGTCTTTTTGCTTATTTGTAAATGGGTTTCTACCAGAGCCTTTAATTCAGTAGCATAATTAAATGAAATAACTATTTCTGAAGTTTATAGGGACGGGCGGGGACGGAGGGGATTCCTCGCGGGGACGGGTGGGGACGGAGGGGATTCCTCACGGGGACGAGTGGGGACGGAGGGATTCCTCACGGGGACAGGTGGGGACGGGTGGGATTCCTCGCGGGGACAGGTGGGGACGGGTGGGACTTTGGCGGGGACGGGTGGGGACGGGTGGGATTTCTGTCCCCGCGCAACTCTCTACTCCGGAGAACAGACCCCCCACATTCCTGAGTTACACTGTCCTTGCTAGTGCTTCTTAGGAGAACATCATATCATGTCCTAAAACAAGGATGCAAGTCAGGACTGCTGGTTTCTGGAGCAAAGGTGAATCTCTCTTTTGCTGATAGAGAGGAAAATTATTGCTTAGAAGTCTGAATTCATATCCCAGGGGTCTTCACCTACAATATATGCAGGTCTTATGCTTGCGTCATCTTCCGCCTACATTTTCATGCAGGCCTTATTCCTGATTCTCCTCTGAATTGTACTCAAAACCCATTAAAAACTTGTTATAAAAAAACAGATACCTGCCAGGGTAGGTGCCGGAACTGCACCTCAAGAAATATACCGTCGTCTAGAATGAAGACTTGGCGCTCTCTTTTCAGTATGCCTCTTCAAGACCTATTTACTTCGCTCTCAGCATCTCATTGCTAACATGGCCCATTGGGAGATTCGCTACAAGTTTGCCTTGAGGCTTTATATTGCACGTGTCCGGGCCCATTATTGGAACCCAGCCTTGTCTGGTCATTGTCCGAAGTGTCAGCACCCACCTCATTAGGCCATATGTTTTGGTTGTGCCCCTACATTCAAGTCAATCAGTCCAGGGTGACGGTTACAGAATCACTTCAAGATAGGCAGCTAAAATGTAGGCCACTTATCTTTGCCACTAGACTGCAGCAACTGATCACAGCATGAGGATTTCCCCTCCCCCATCAGCAGAGCGGCAGAGGGATTGGGCTTAGGGCTTCCCTCCTGCCGGGGATGTTCGGAGTGACTGCCGGCAGGAGGGATAGGGCATCCCTCCTGCTGGAGATTTTAACAGGGGGGGGCAGAGGAGGGCGTTGGCATCTTTTCTGCTGGCTGATTTGAGATTGGATATGAGGGTTCCTTGCCGTGGCCGCTCTCAGCTGATCGCGGCAGGGGAATTTCCCCCTCCAATATCAGCTGAGTGACAGGACTCCCTAAAGCTGCAAATCTGTAACTGGCACCATGGATGCCTCTCACCCATGCTATGCCAATGTGTTCAGAGTTCCAGGGGGTATGTAGGGAGGCGTGTCTTGGGCAGGCTTTGGGCATGCTTAACTTAGATGTCTTGCGGTGATAATTGAACCTTTCCCAAAGTGTCCTGGATGGAACTTAGACATTCAGAGCTGGACCTGTTTTAGAAGAATCTAAGTGCCTCCAAGGAACTCAAACTGACCAGATGACTGCTGGGCAGTAATGTAATGTAATGTAATTTATTTCTTATATACCAAGCTGTGGCACACTGGGCCGAGGCTGGAGGGTTTCCACACATGTGCAGATGTCAACATGATGACATCACGCATATATATGACATCCCACACTCACCCACTGCTCACTAACCTCATCCCACCCTCCAAAATAACTGCATGAAAGCGTACATATCTGTCTCTAGAACACTAGCACTTGGTATGGGGAAGCCTAGTAATGAACCATAGAGAGAACGACCCATGTCCCTTAAGCCACTCTAACCACTACATTTGTGGTGGAAAGTATGAGCCCACCAAAACTCTACTCTACTGCTATATATGGTAGGTGCCACCTGCAGCCATAAGGGCTATTGGGGTGGTAGACAGGTGAAAATAGTAGGTTGGGGGGTGTTGAAAGGCTCATAAGGAGTATATACTGAGATGTACTTCTGGCATCCCTTATGTGAAGTTCAGAGCAGTGCCCTCTAAGGTGTCCCACTGCTCTGTTGGCATGTCTGTGTGGCTAGTCCATCAGAATGATGGCCACTTCCATTTCCAAATGATCTGGATTTGGACGTTTTCAACTTGGGTGCTTCTTTGGACATAAATGGGGTATAAAGTTAAGCATTTTAACGGTTGGATGTCCTGTCAGCCAAGACGTCCAAGTAGGCAATTAAACAAAACATTTTTTTTTTTGGGGGGGGGGGCATCTTGTGGTTCTTTTCTGTGCTTCCGACCATGTACATTTAGCATGAAACATCCAAATCGGACTTAGATGTTCTTTTCGAAGATGACCATCCACACATGTAGAATGTTCTTGAAACTGTTGAAGTTACCATTTTACACAGTCTCAGCTAAAGGCCTCTAAATTTCTTTATAGTAATCATTGGCTTCACAGTGACCTACTTCAGCAGTTTGTAGGAATATTTGATTGAGGCAATGTCTTGACGGTGCCAAATTATTCTACCTTATTAGAAACCTGACAATGTACCAAGGGATATTCAAACACTGATGTTTTCTTATAGCCTTCCCACAACCTATATGTTTGAATTATTTTATTCTGGAGTTCACTCAGCAGCTTTGTGTTCAACATGTTTAGACCTCTGGCTCAAATTCACTTCATAGAACAGAAGCAGCTCAGTTCTTCTAGGAATGTTTAAATCAGCTTATCACATAACTAGGCTCTAACTTATCATGGCCTTGCGAAGGCAAGCTTTACAAAGGTAGTTAGGTTTGCTATGACAAATGGTATTAAGAATTATGCAAATACATTTTTTGGTTTCTCATTTTTAGTTTTGGCATATTTCTATTATTATTCCTTCACACTGAAAATGTATAGTATGGTGTATATCAGTAAGAAAAATTACATCGATGCATTTTGAATTTTTCTTTTAGATGTCAGAATGTGAAAAATACACAAAAGTTATTAAGACAACATATATTCAAGAGAAAAGTAAGATAAGGAAGGTAAACCATACTTATAAAGATACGGCTGAATAGACAATATTTTACGAAGAGCTTTCTGCTTTTCTCCACAAAAGAAAACATATCTATTTATCTTCTACTATCTTACTTTTTCAAGCAAATTAAGTTTCTTAGGCTGTGAGCTCAGTGTTTATATATATTTTCCTGAGATGTAACAATCTAACATTTAGTTTCGCTGTTCAGCTTTAGGTCAAGGACAATACATTTCAAGGAAAAAGTCTATAGAAAAAGCAATTGCATTTAGCCTGAATTTTTATGAGCAACAATGAGAGAAATTCCAAAGCTGGCAAAGAATATTATCTAGGTGCCAGGAATTCACTTACCACTCCCCCATTCCCCCCCCCCCACACACACACTTTTACTAAGCTGTGATAGAGTTTTTTACTGCAGCCCGGAGCACTAAATGCTTTGATGCTGCTCTGATGCTCATAGAATTCCTATGAGTATCGGAGCAGTGTCAGAGCATTTAGCGCCCTGGACTTATTATATGAGGGCCTTCATTTACATAACATGTACTAGAGTCTACTGTTCCATCTTCTACAAGCATCTGACTACAGTAACAAAAAAAATGAAAAGATAAGAATTTAAAATAAAAGTTGATGAAAATACTTGGTTTTATTCAGAATCCTATACTTACTTGATATCAGCTGGACACAGGGAGAAATACAAAAAGAAGGGAGATGGTGGGCATGGATGGGAGCACAGGAACAGAGATAAAAAAGGGAATGCTGCATGGGAAGATAGCTAGTCATAGGGGAGAATAAGAATGCAGAAGGAAGATGCTGGCCAGGGGGGCATAGGGATATAGAGGAGTGATACTGTACACAGTGAGAGGGGATCATAGAATGGTGAGATGATGATGGCAGGGAAATGGGCACAGGTGAAATACTTGAAAGGGACATAAAGGAGACATAAGAGAAGGGAGATGCTGAACATGGGGAACAATACACACATAGAGATAGAAGATGGATTGTGAGCATGGAGAAAGAAGAAATATCAAATGGTCAACACAACCACATTGCCATGTGCTGATTACTGCGTTAGCCCTTACTGCCTACAAAACAGGTGGTAGTAAGATCCCATGCCCTAATGTTAATATTAGTGCAAGGCTGATAATGCCAAGAATTCTGACATGCAGGAAAGAGATGTGTAAAGGCATGCTAAGGCCAGTTTATGCCGCAGCTTTGTAAAACTGCCCTGTAATTATTAAGTTTATTAAGTTTATTAGGTTTTTTATATACTGCCTATCAAGGTTATCTAAGCAGTTTTTACAATCAGGTACTCAAGCATTTTCCCTCTCTGTCCCGGTGGGCTCACAATCTATCTAACGTGTTGGACATCTTTATTTCTTCCTGTTTTAGGAGATTATGGCTAATTTTAGGTTCATCTGATTTGGTTTTAAAGTTTATTTTCAAGACCACATTAAAGGTCAAGAGACACAGCTGTATATTCCAGAGAAATGAAATCTTTGCTCTATGGTTGCATTTCCAAGTTCTATATGTGTGAAGTTCTAACCTCAATTTCTACCAAATATCAAGCAGAGAGGCATATTTCTTTTATAGTGGATGGAATAAATGATATTGCTGGTTGTGAATGGTCCCTGACATAAAATCCTAATTTGGAAAACAGCTTTATATCATTAATTCCCATGCTGCTTGTGATAAATTTGACATATAATTATTATAATTGTTGTAATAAAATTCTATGATTACTTTTTAGCAAACAAAATTATTTTATCTGATTTAAAATGTTTCCTTCCCCCCCCTAAAATAATTATTCTACCAGCTGCTGGCAAATGCATTACAGAATTCTGTCATAACACTTTGTGTGGGGTTATAAATCTGAACAGCTACTGCTCTAAAAAATAATCAGAAGTCAACCAATCACTGACATTATATCCGTGGACAGCCAGCTCTGTAAACCATACTTCTCTATTCATTGGTGTTGCCTTGGTAACAGTACAATATGCAAATTTCTCTGTGAACCATTGCTATTAAGAGACTGTCACATTTCTTTGGTAAGCTTCACATTTTAAGATGTGTCAAAACCCAAAGAGATGTTTTTTTTCTGTTTACGGCTCCCTCCTTCAGTACCATGACAGATGGAAACTTTTTCTATTTGCTGTTTCTCTGCAGCTCATTTCATTTCATTAGAATGTACAATAGATAGCACAAAGTTCATCCAGAGAACAACGTCAATACAACCATGTCCCCAACATCTCCACTACTATGCAGCATTTTATTTTATGATGTATTCTGATCTTTATAAAATTTAATAAATAAAAGTTAAAAATGACCCCACCCCAAAAAATCCCCAAACTCCCCCTCCCTAAAGTTCATCCAGAGCCACCACAATATTCATTCCTCAGACCTGACAGCACAGAGCACACCAGACAACTGAGGCTGTTAAATATCCATTTTCAAAGTATGTTTGAGTACAAAGAAGTGTACATTAAACCCATTAAGTAAACACAAAAAGGCTGGCACAGTTAAACGGCTCCTCTTGGATTGTGATGCCATAAATCAAAGGATATTGTTATAAAGCTTTGGAATCAATCTATGGCGTGTCTGTATTTTGAGCACTGTGTGCTGTGGTGTTCACTCTAACTCAACAAAAAAATGTGAAGAGCAATTTTATTAGGTAGTGCAAAAGGCTAGGCACCACACAGTTGTGTGTGTTGCTGAATACTAGCCCATATATATAGATCAAAGGCGGCATTAAAAGGACTTAGGTATATGCTATCCAGAATTCTGTAAGTTACGTGGAGGGGCATAATAAAAAAAAAGTCTAAGTCCCCTTTTGGCCTAAGGCCTTAAATGTTGAAAGTAGAAGCAGGGAAAATGTCCATTATAAAAAAAAACGTCCAAAATGAGGTTTTTTTTAATAATGGCCTGCCTCTACGTTCATCTGTTTAAAAGCCCAGACCATCACTACGTCAACACTAACACCATATAATCAACCTAAAAAAAGCCTAACTCCCAAATGCCCAAAACAAGAGCTTTTAGGTGAAGGAGGAGCCAGTCCTTCGCCTAAAAGCTGGATTCTGTAACCAGTGTCTGTCAAAAACAACACTGGTACAGAATCCACCTCCCCCTCCCCCAAACGACATCGGGGCAAGAGGGAGCCCAAGCCCTCTTGCCCCGCGGCACCCCCTGACCTCCCTGTCACTATCGTGGCAGGAGGGAGCCCAAGTCCATGTGCTTAAGGCCCTGCCCACAGGAGGAGCTTAAGGCTCCTGGGCCTATTCTGGTTGGCCCAGGCGCCTTAGGCCCCACCTGTGGACAGGGTTTGAGCCGCCTGGGCTAATCCGGCCCCATTCCTGAGCTGGCTGGCCTGCCGGCCGTACGGGCTTGGCACTTGTCTGTCCGGCCAAAGCTTTCAAGGTATGGGGGGTGGGATTGGGGGTGCGGGGTCATGGGGTCGGCGGGGAGGTTACAGGTTGGCAGGAGGGCCGATCGGGGGTTCGGGGGAGTGGTCGTGGGGGGGGTTTGAGTCAAGGGCAGGAGGGCCTGGCATCCCTCTTGCCCGTATTTTAGTGGGGGTGGGGGTAGGAGGACCGCCTGGGCAGGAGGGGTTGGGCTACCTCTTGCCCGATCTTGTTTGGGGTGGGGGGGTCATGTGGCCAGGAGGGCTTGGGCTCCCTCCTGGCCCCATCAGACTCAGCAGGGGGGGGGTTGGGGGATCACAGGGCAGGAGGGCTTGGGCTCCCTCCTGGGGGTGCCATGGGGCAAGAGGGCTTGGGCTCCCTCCTGCCCCGATGTTGTGTGTGTGTGTGTGTGTGTGGGGGGGGGGGGTGATGTATCACGGCAGGAGGCCATCTCCCTTGCCGCAATGCGATCACTCCTCTACATGAACTGCCACAACCCATGGCAGGAGAGATTGGGCATTTCTCCTGCCGCGGGTCGCAGCAGTTCGGGTAGAGGGGTGATCGCATCACGGTAGGGGAGATGAGGCATCTCTCCTACCGCGATGGTTGTGGTGGGGAGGTGGGTAGGTTGCCGGGCTGCTGAACTGATGCGCTAGCCGCCATCAGCTCAGCGGCCCCTTTTTCGGCACTTATACCTGTTTGACTTGTGTAAGTCAAAACGTATAAGTGCCGACTAGGCAACCTGTCAAAACATTTGGTTATACCTGTTGTACGCCTAAGTGTATGTCGGCCCACCTCCCGCCCACCACCCACCCTTTCCCCGTCTCTAAAAATGCATCTTTTCTCTCTGTGCATTCAAAGGCAGGGAAAAGGCCTAAGCTGGTTTTAGATACGTCTAAAACCAGCTTTGATTATGGGTACTTGGACGATCAGGCTTTTTGATCGTAGAAGTAGCCATTTAGGTAACTTTTTAGACTTTTTTTTATTATGAGCTCCATAGTCCCTTTAACCTATATGTACAAGGGGCTATACATGAGAGCAGAGTTTAGGCAGATACATATGTGTGGCATTTATAGAATACTGTAGGTTATACACAAATATCATCTCATACAGATGCGGACACTTAACGCCAGCTATTAACATGGCATTCCTTATCCCATATTCTGTAAAGGCACATACCCTTATACATGCCCTTATAGAATATCAATTAGTGCCATGAATTGTAACACTTCTTTCGTTGTGCCTCACTGAGCACCTTTTTACAGAATTGTCCCCTATAGCGGAAGAGAAACTTGCCAAAGAGGCAAAAACTCATAACAATTTTTTAGGTACATCAAAAGCAGAAAACCAGTGAGGGAATCTGTGGGACTGTTGGATGATCAAGGAGCAAACGGGGCACCATGGAGGATAAGGCCATGACAGAGAGACTGAATATCTGACTTTAATGACCTACTGAGAGCTCTGTATCATTAAAAGTTATTAGTATGTGATGACAGATAAAGATCAGCATGGCCCATCTAATTTGCCCAGAAAGGTGATTACGAGATTAGGGTTATATCTGCTACTCTGTGCAGGCCTCCCCCATGCCTTTGTTAAAGGTTGTACCTTTGTTAAAGGTTGTACAGCAATGCTCTCTCTAAAGCAGGGGTGTCAAAGTCCCTCCTTGAGGGCCGCAATCTAATCGGGTTTTCAGGATTTCCCCCAAAGAATATGCATGAGATCTATTTGCATGCACTGCTTTCATTGTATGCTAATAGATCTCATGCATATTCATTGGGGAAATCCTGAAAACCCGACTGGATTGTGGCCCTCGAGGAGAGACTTTGACACCCCTGCTCTAAGGAGTGGCTGGGTGCGTGCAAATTTTTTTTGTGTGTGAGCAACAAATTCTAAAAACCGACAATTTTTGATCCCAGTATTAGCAATGCATTTCTGTATATAATAATAATAATAATAATAATAACAGTTTATATACTGCAATACCGTTAAATTCTATGCGGTTTACAGAAGATTAGTGGAGTACAAGTTGAGTTGACGTACAAGCTGAGTTAACTTAAGGGATGTGGGAACAATGGGGAGAAAGGGCAAGAGAGGGGAAAGAGGGAAGTGGGTCAGCTGTCTAGGTATTTCAGGAATAGGTGAGTTTTGAGGCGTTTCCTGAATACCTCATAAGTTGTGGGCAATTGGAGTTGTTCTAGGTCTTTACCCCATAGAGCAGCCTGATGTGAGAGAAGATGCTCATGGTGTTTTTTAGTTTGCATCCTCTAACCGGGGGAGAAACGAAGTGCGAGTGGGAGCTTCTCTTGTGTTTGTTGGCTGAGAAGGAGAATAGGTCAGTGATGTATTTAGGGGTTAGACCGTAGAAAACTTTAAAACAGAGGCAGGCGAACTTAAACTTTACACGAGCTTCCATCGGCAGCCAGTGTAGCTGTTTGAAGTATGGCATCACGTGATCGAACTTCTTTAGACCGAAGATTAGTCTGACCGCAGAGTTTTGCATTAGTTGTACCGGTAATCGTCGCATATTCTTTTGGGGGATTGCTAAGTAGGCGATGTTACAGTAGTCGAGTTGACTTAATACGAGGGATTGTACCAAGATTCTGAAGGCAGAGTTATCAAAGTATGCTTTAATGGATTTAAGTTTCCAGAGGGTGAAAAAACTCTTTTTGATTAGGGAGTCCACCTGATCTTTCATGGTGAGGCATTGGTCCAGAGTTACACCCAGTATTTTAATGGTGGGCTGTATGGGGTAGTTATGTTTGTTGATGTCTAGTGGGGTTTTGGTGTCAAGAGGGCGCGGTGAAGCGACAAAGAATTTTGTCTTCTCAGTATTGAGCTTGAGTTTGAAGTCTGTCATCCAATGTTCCATCAAGTTTATGGCTTCTGATGCTTTTGGAATTGTTTCCGAGATGGAGTTGGCAAATGGGAAAATAATTGTGAAGTCAATATATAGCACGCAAAATCATCACACATATGGTAATTTATTTATAAATTAATTTTTTTATTGTTTAATTTTGCTTGAAAGTTGGGTTAGGTCAGTATTTTATTGAGCGATCATGTAATGACCATGTAAAATGTATGAGCAATTTCTCATACGCTCAGTTTAGAGAAGGGGTCTCAAACTCAAAACTTTGCAGGGCCACATTTTGGCTTTGTAGGTACTTGGAGGGCCTCAGAAAAAAATAGTTAATGTCTTATTAAAGAAATGACAATTTTGCATGAGGTAAAACTCTTTATAGTTTATAAATCTTTCCTTTTGGCTAAGTCTTAATAATAATAATATTGTAATTTATAGCTAAAGAGACATATGATCAAGAAACTTTTATTTTACTTTTGTGATTATGATAAACATACTGAGGGCCTCAAAATAGTACCTGGCAGGCCACATGTGGTCCCCGGGCCGCGAGTTTGAGACCATTGGTTTAGAGGGAACATAGCTGTACAGATTATACTCTTCTCTTCATACTTTTTTTTTTTGAAGTGTGAAAGTCATACATTTTGCTCTTATGGAATGCTCTGTTACTTTGATTCTGTCATCTTTCTTTCTCATATATAGGGAGTGTTCCCGCTAAGCTGCGCTGGGGTGCGTTGGCGCACAAAATATTACCTCGCAGTGCACATGTTTCTCGTCACAGCGCACACAGTGTAGAGCACAGTTCTTCAACCGCCGGTCCGCAAACAAAATCTTGCCGGTCCGCGAAGGATTCGGTCCCCGCCGCAACGAAAGGCCGGCGTCAGCTGACTTGCAACTTCCTGTTGCAGTCGCTGTGCCGGGACTCCTGCCTTCGCCGGGACTCCTGCCTTCCACCGCGTTTGCCTCCTGCCTTGTCTCCGCACCTCCAGACCAGCAGCGGCAGCTGTGTATGCTTTTAACTTCGGCACAGAGCTGCCCCTAATCAATAGTTTAGCGCGGTTTCATAAGGCAGCCTCGGGGCCTTTGCTAGGCCGGCCCACATCGCATCATCGAAGCGGGCCGGCTATCAAAGGCCCCGAGGCTGCCTCATGAAACCGCGCTAAACTATTGATTAGGGGCAGCTCTGTGCCGAAGTTAAAAGCATACAGAGCTGCCGCTGCTGGTCTGAACTCTTGGGCCGCTGAAGGAGGGCAAAAAGCAGCTGTCCTGGAGGTTTCCCTTCCTCTCGCCTTTACAGGTTCCTTTTTTCCACCTTTTTTTTTTTTCCTTCAAACGGCAACGGGCCCCAGCATCGACATCAATCAAGTAAGTTCCACTGTCAATCAAGCGGTTCTGCTCGGCCAAAGCTTCCCCTGTGACATGAGCCACCCTCAGGGGAAAGAAAGTGACCCACAAAGGTGAGGGGAAGGGGGGCAGATGATGGAAGTTGGGGGGGGGAGAGAGAGAGAGAGAGAGAAGGGGCAGATGATGGAATGGAGGAGATGAGAGAGAGAGAGAAGGGGACAGATGATGGAAGTGAGAAGAATGGAGAGAGAGCAGAAGGCAGATGGATGTCAGTTGAGAAGGGAGAGCAGATGCTGAATGGAAGTGGGGAAAGAACACATACTGGATGGAAGGAGGAGATAAATAAAGGGGGAAGAAAATAGTAAGATAATGGAGGGGTGAGGGAAAGGGGTGACAAGCTGTGTGTAGACACAGTGAAAAGAGGGAAACGGGACTAAATAGTAAGAAAGAATTTAATTTAGATGGAGGCAGAAAATAGAGAAGGAAGACCAGAGAAGAAAAGGGAAGAGAGAGCAGAGAATGATCAGATCTGAGTGGAGGAAATGAGAAGAGAGATATGCTAAAAACCACAGGGGGGAGGGAAGGATAGAGATGCCAGACCATGAGGGGAACAGAAGGAAGATGATGGATGCTAGACCAAATTGGGGGGTGGGGGGGGGGGCAGGAGGAGAGATGGCAGGGAAAGACAGACAGTGAATGGAAGGGGCAGATGCTGGACTGAAGAGACAGAGAAGGTTATCATGCTGCTGTACCGGGCCATGGTACGCCCTCACCTGGAGTACTGCGTCCAGCACTGGTACTTTAAGAAGGACACGGTACTACTCGAAAGGATCCAGAGAAGAGCAACTAAAATGGTTAAGGGGCTGGAGGAGTTGCCGTACAGCGAAAGATTAGAGAAACTGGGCCTCTTCTCCCTTGAGCAGAGGAGATTGAGAGGGGACATGATAGAAACATTCAAGGTACTGAAGGGAATAGACTTAGTAGCTAAGGCAGGGAGAACGAGAGGGCACTCTCTAAAGTTGAAAGGGGATAGATTCCATACAAACGTAAGGAAGTTCTGTGGTAGAAAGCAACATATTTATTTGGCTCATAACTTGCTGGCGCCCGATATTTTTAGCTCACAGTGAAAAAAGTTTGCTCACAACACCCGCCCGCTTAGAGGGAACACTGATAGGGACCCTCTGTATTTATCCCACCATACCTTTCTGAATTTCATCACTCTCTGAAGCTGAAGAGCATTTCAGACATCCAACATCCTTTCTGTAAAAAAGTATTTCCTGATGTTGCTTTTAAGTTCACATCCTTGCATTTTCTTTTCACATCCTCTGATCCTACAGCTTCCTCATTTTTGGTAAAGGTTTGCTGTTACCTTTCAAATATTTAAACATCTGTATCATATCTTTCCTCTACGGTATACATATTCAGGTCTTCAAGTCCCTTCTCATATGTCTTCTGGTGCAGATCTCATACCATTTTGATTGCTTTCCTCTAAACCACTTCAATTCTTTTTATATCCTTAGTAAAATATGACCTCCAAACCTGAACATAACACTCCAAGTGGAGCCTCACCAATGATTTGTATGGGGCATTATCACCTTCTCACTTCTTCTATTTAGCATCCTTCTGGTTTTGGCCATTGCCTTGCCACATTTATTTTTACACTTTTACAGACACTATCACCCTGAGGTTTCTCCTACTCCATCAGCCTCTTGCCATCTATCATACAATGCTCATTTGTATTTATGCATCATTCTATAATTCTTCATAGTATAGCTTAACTGCAAGCATTAGACCATGCTTCTAATATTTATAGATCACTTCTCATGTTTTGTAGTTTTTCTGAGGTGTCCACCAATGACAAACATTTCCTTCTAACCCTTTAGTGATATTGCTCACAAAGTTATTGAATAGAATCATCCCCAGGAGCAGTCCTTAAGGCACTCCCCTACTTACCCTTTATTCTTATGTGAGTTTTATTTACCACCACCCACTGTCATTGGTCAACCAGTTTTTGATCTAGTTTACTAACTAGGATTCTATCCACAAAATTCCCAGTTTATTCATGAGCTTCCTATGAAAAACAGTATCAAAGGCTTTGCAGAAATCTAAGTAGGCCACATCCAGTGCATGCCCTCAATCTAGCTCATTGAACTCCTGGTCAAAAAAATCAATCCAATTTGTTTGGCATGATCTGCCTTTGGTAAAGCTATGTAGCCTCAGATCTTGCAACTTATTGGATTGAAGAAAGTTCACTACCCTTTCCTTCAGCAAAGTCCTCCATTATTTTCTCTACCACTGATGTAAGACTTACCACTTATTGTACATATAAAAATGAATAAAGATTTTTTTTTATTTTTTTTTAAAAAGACTTACCAGTGTGTAGTTTCCCACATCTTCAGTGTTTTTACTTTAGTGGTGAGGGACCACATCAGCTCTTCTTCAATTCTATGGAATCTCTCCGGTTTCCAATGCTCAAATCACCCACAAACCAACTCTTCCTTCCATATATAACCCATACAATGTTTTGTCTCCTTTAGCTTTGTGGTATTTATTTCTGTGTTTCTATATATTGTGAGCACTGCCTTTTTATCCTAATTTTAGTCATTACCTCTTTGAAGAACCATATTCTCTTGTTTTTATTACTTTTCTTACATAAATATCTGTTGCACTGTTTATATCTCCTTTCAGTTTACCTCATTGTCTTTCAACAAATCTCATCTTCTCCTATTCTGCCAGCTACTCTTCCAGAAACATCCCCATATTACTGAAACAGGCATAAAATCTATGGGGCTCATAATCAAAACTTAAACATGTCTAAAAACCTGCCCAAGTCAGCACTTGGTCATCCAAGTGCTGATAATTGAAGCAGCTTTTTGGATATATCCAGGGACATTTATTGCCTCTGAATCCCGCTGTGCGGCCAGAGCTGAAAGAGGCGTTTCTGGGGTGGTTAGGGCAGGATGTGAGCTGACGTATACTTAGTTGTCCTGCAGGGATAAACGAATGCTAGACAAAACGTATACGTTGTGAGTTAGATGATGTAAAAGCAGGAATAAGTGCCAAAAAGATATCCAAAGTGACCAGATAACCACTGCAGGGACAAAATAAAGACCCCACACACTCCCCCCCCCATGTTCACTGACCCTGTTGCACCCCAAAAAGTTCAGAATAAAAACGTACATACCTGCCTCCGGAACCTGGGGGGGCCGGCTACTGAACCATAGAGAGGAAAACCTAGGCCCATAAGCCACTGTAACCACTACATTAATGATGGAAAAGCTGAGCCCTAAATAGGTGGCACCTGCAGCCATAAGGGCTATTGGGGTTGTAGACAGGTGGGTATAGTGGGTTTTGGGGGCTCACCATAATCTATAAGGAAGTTCTGGTGAGATGTTTATGTGGTACCCTTTATGTGAAGTTCACAGCTGTGCCCTGTAAGGTTTCCCTCTGCTCTGTTCCCATGTCTGGGTGGCCAGTCCATCACAATGCTGGCCCCTCCCATGCCCAAAAGGTCTTGTTCTGGGCATTTGGGACTTGGACAAATTTTTGGTCGAGAATGTGGTATAAAGATAGACATAGTGGTAGTCTGGACGATCAAAAGCCTGGACGTACAGATAGACAATTATATTTTAGACGTACTTTTCGAGAATGGACATTTTCCTGCTGCCGACTCTGGACGACTAGTGCCCTACATCCAAATCAGACTTAGATATATCTTTTGATTATGGCCCTCCACGTATCTGTGATATTACAGCAACGTAGTAAACATGGTAAATTTTAACAAAGAAAAGAACATCTAGCTCATCAAGTGTGCCCAGTCATTCAGTCCATACTACTATGGATATATCCCAGCTGCCAGAAATCTACCATCATAGTAGAGCATAGAATACCCCATGTCACCTTTTCCATGAGTAAATTCAAAACTACAAAACATTCAAAAGAGCCAATAAGTGGCCACTGCCCTAAAACGTAGTCTCCCGGGTAGCCTATTGTACTAAAGGTCAGTTTTTGATACCCTATTTTACTGAGTTTTGCTAGTTTTAGCATGTTAGATAATTGTAATACGTCAATGTATTATGTTATCTTGGTTATGTGTGTTTGCATGATTATGTATGTTCTCTCTGTAAGCCGCTTAGGTTTCAAGTGGTGTAGAAATTTTTTAAATAAATATACCTGCCAGACAGACCAGGGGCTTCATTTTCGTTAGGACTTCTAGTTATTACAGAACTTGCAGCTTGCTAAACAACCCGGCTACTAGTTATTTTTTTTTTTTTACCATCAAAGCCTGATCTAAATGACTATCATGAGTGGTGAGTCCTTTGGTTCTCTCTGTAGCATGTCTGACAGTCCTTACTATCGGAGTGCCTGAGTTTCTGGTAGAACTCCTGCAGTAAAAATGAGAGCTCATAAATAGTCACCATATACTAGTTACAGCATATAAATGTAAATCTCCCAATTCACAGTAAATCAAGCAGTGCTGCCACCATCCTCTCCTTAAAGGGGAAAAGGAAAGGGAAAGGGATTGGGATGACTTTTTGTAGTTTTACAGCAAAGGTCTCAAACTCAAACTCTTTGCAGGGCCACATTTTGGATTTGTAGGTACTTGGAGGGCCTCAGAAAAAAATAGTTAATGTCTTATTAAAGAAATGACAATTTTGCATGAGATAAAACTCTTTATCATCTATATATATAAAATCGGAGGTATGTATGTGTGTGTGTATGTGTGTATGTGCCGTGATCACGCAAAAACGGCTTGACTGATTTGAACGAAACTTGGTATGCAGATCCCTCACTACCTGGGATGATATGTTCTGGGGGTCTCGCGGCCCACCTGCACACGTGGGCGGAGCTACAAACAGAAAATCAGATTTCACCCATTCATGTCAATGGAAAAAATGTAAAAAGCTGCCATTCTCACAGTAATTCAAAAACAGCTTGACCGGGTTGCCATTCAGCATATAACCAATAACTGGAAGAATCATAGTAACCTTAATTATACATTTTGGTGGAATACAATTTGTCATATATTCAAAATGGAAAGAGTAATAGCAATACAAAGAGGGACATATCCTAAATTTATAAAAATATGGGGGCCATTGACAAAGTATTGTACTGAATGAATAGTAGGATTTATCTTCTTCTTTTCTTCTTTATGGCACACATGGAGGGGGGGTAGTGAAAATAATTTTACATAACATGTTATAATATGGTATACAATATGTATAAGGTGATTGGAAAGTACTTGAAGGGTGGGGGGTGGGAGAGGGGATAAAAAAAATTTGTTCAGAATATTATGTAATAGATATAAAAGTGATATTGTGTATTCATTAGTTGTAACTCAATATTTTGTACACTTCATGTAAAATATGAAAATGAATAAAGAATTATAAAAAAAAACAAAAAAAAAAAACGGCTTGACCGATTTGAACAAAACTTGGTATGCAGATCCCTCACTACCTGGGGTGATATGTTCTGGGGGGTCTCGCGGCCCACCTGCACACGTGGGCGGAGCTACAAACAGAAAATCAGATTTCACCCATTTATGTCAATGGAAAAAAATGTAAAAAGCTGCCATTCTCACTGTAATTCAAAAACGGCTTGACCGATTTGAACGAAACTTGGTATGCAGATCCCTCACTACCTGGGGTGATATGTTCTGGGGGTCTCGCGGCCCACAACTCTTGTTGCTTGCTCAAGGGTGGGTTCACCCAAGAATTTATATGTTCTTGCTCCAGGAGGTGAAACTAAAATTGTTGTTTATAATCACGTTTTGCGTTAGTTGTATTGTATTCATTTTGTCAAATATTTCACATTATAATTTGAATATTGTACTTTTTATTAAGCTGTAAAAAAATAATTTCATTCACCACTATAAAGTATCTTTATTTGAATCCATTTACAGTGTTATTGCTATAATTAAATACCCGTGCAACGCCGGGGCATCAGCTAGTAGTTTATAAATCTTTCCTTTTGGCTAAGCCTTAATAATAATATCGTAATTTATAGCTAAAGAGACATTAGATCAAGAAACTGTTTTGTTTTACTTTTGTGATTATGATAAACATACCGAGGGCCTCAAAATAGTATCTGGTGGGTTGCATATGGCCCCTGGGCCACGAGTTTGAGACCACTGTTTTACAGCCACATTCAATACTTCCCAATTTTGCTCCTTAATTTACCTTTTGGAACGCCATATCAGCCCCTTGTTCTAAAACTTACTTTCCTTTGAAACATATTTGCCACTTGTGCATTATTATTAATACCACTGACAATTGTACATTATCTTCTATTTTTTAATGCTTTCTAAATCAGTTTCTCATGCTTGATTATTTCTTCTTTTCTGATGTCTAAGATTTCTTCTTTTACTTTTCCAGGTACTTGGTTCTCTGGTATCCCCATCTACTTAGATATCAAGATTGAGGGCCTCTTCTATCAAACTGCACTAGCAGTTTTTAGCGCAGAGAGCCGCACTGAATGGCCCGTGCTGCTCCTGACGCTCATAGAGCTCCTATGAGTGTCGGGAGCAATGCAGGCCAGTCAATGTCATTTATCTTTTATACAGAATATTGCACTATTTTTAGTAAAGAAATTATAATTTTTCCTTCTCTATTGCAGTTATTCTTGCTTGTTATGTCTTAGTTATCCTTTTCATGCTTAAACAGCTTTAATTTCATTTGATTTCATTTATTCATTTACTCAATTTGATTTATTGCCTCTCCCTTAGGCTTAAAGCAAGTCACAAAAGATCCATATACTACACAATCAATAAATAATACTAAACAAGGCTGCAAATCAGATCAAAGCATTTCATATTTATAATCTCAAAATCATTACAATTCCCCAAACATCAGCAAATAAACTAATTTAAAACTCAGATGAAATAAAAAATTAATAAAGGCTCCTGGAGCCCAATAGATTATTTATGGTTAAACATCTTCTAATATAAATATGTTTTAACAAACTTCTTGAACTTAAAACTCTCTCAACATATTGGTTTAGGAGGTCATTTACTAAAGCATACTAAGGGTTCCATTTACTATGGTGCGCTAGCGTTTTTAGTGCACGCAGATTAGCGCATGCTATAGTGCGCACTAGCCATAAAATTACCGCCTGCTTAAAAGGCACGTGGCATTTTAGCGCACGCTATTCTGCACGTTAAGGCCCTAACACACCTTTGTAAAAGGAGCCCTAAGCTTTTGTACTTAGTATGTTTTAATTTTTGCTGTTAAGGCATACTGAGGGGGAAATTCTGTATAGGACGCCTGTTTCTGCAGCCGCCTAAGAAGCAACCAGTGTCCTATACAGAATTGTGTCTGCCCTAAGGGAAAGACACCCAACCCTGCCTAACCGGCCCAATTCTCTAACCGGCGTCCATGTCGCAGGCACCGGTTTTAGAATCGTGCCTGATCCCTTCCCATCATCTGATCATGGCTGAGCAGCTGCAGCAGGGAACCCCCAAACCCCTCCTATGAACCTGGCCGGCAGGAGGGATGCCACTCCCTCCTGCTGCCGGCCCCGTCGATATCCAAAACCCCTGATATTCCCCAATACCCACCTGACACTCCCCCCGACCCCTCATACCAACACTACCCAACATACCCTGACGTTCACCTGACGTGAAAGATATGACAACAAACATTTTGCCTGTTTTTTCAGTTCACAGAATACATGTGGAGGGGCATAATAAAAATATACGTCTAAGTCCATTTTGAGCCTAGAATGCTAGTCATCCAAAGTCGGAAACATCCAAAGTCCATTCTTGAAAAATACATCCAAATTTTTTTTTTTTTTTTTTTTAAATCATCTACTTCTACGTCCAGCCGTTTGATCATCCAGACCACTAAGTCATCTATCTTTATACCCCATTCTTGTCCAAAAATTTGGCCAAGTCAAAAACACCTAGAACAAGACCTTTTGGACATGGGAGGAGCCAGCAAAGTAATGGACTAGCCACCCAGACATGGCAACAGAGTAGTGGGGCACCTTACAGGTCACTACTGTGAACTTCACAAAAAGGGTGCCACATAAACATCTCACCACAACTCCCTTGCAGGTCATGGTGATACCTCCAAAACACCCTTAAAACCTACTAAACCCACCTGCCTACAACCCCATAGCACTTATGGCTACAGGTGCCACTTATATGGCAGTACAGTAGGGTTTGGGGGGATTTTGGTGGTTGCACATGTTCCACTATGAAATGCAGTAGTTAGTGACTTATGGGCCTGGGTCCTCCTCTTTATGGTTCACAACCCACCCCCAAGCTATTTAAGACACCTGTGTGCAGCTCTACTGGGCTTTCCTATGCCAGGTGCTGATGTTCTGGAGGCAGATATGTACATTTTTATTCCGATTTTTATGGCATGGAGTGGGGGGGTGGGGGTCAGTGATTACTGGGGGAGTGTGTGGGGGTCTGTACTTTGTCCCTGCAGTGGTTATCTGGTCAGTTTGGATACCTTCTGGGCCCTTAGACCTATTTCTAGATCACCTAAGTCACTATAAGTTCCGTCTAGGCAGTCTCGTTAAACTTTTGGTTATACTTGCAGTACGACTAAGTCTAGGTCAGCCTACGTCTCACCCAAATCCCATCCTCACCACTCCTCCTAAAATGCCTCTTTCAGTTCTGGATGTACAGCAGTAGTAAAAAGGCCTATGCTGCTTTTAGATACATTTAAAACCCATTTCGGTTATCGGCACTTGGACGACCTGTCTTTTTGATCATCCAAGTTCCAATTTAGGCGGGTTTTTAGACATGTTTTTGTTTCAATTATGAGCCCCATACTGTGTGTATATATTTATCTATATATAAATAAAATGGCACTTTGCCTTATTCCTACCATGACTGCAGCCCTTTAAATTGCAACTTGCACTGTATCTTCAACCCCTGTCACCAACGTTATTACGTGTCTTAAATTAACCCCTCCCTTTCACAAAACCTTGATAGCGGTTTTTAGCGCAGGCCGGTGCCCTGAATGCTCTGCTTCTGACACTCATAGAATTCCTATGAACGTTGGGAGCAGCAGAGAGCATTCAGCATGCCGGACTGCGCCAAAAACTGCTATCGTGGTTTTGTAAAAGGGAGTGTAAATGCGAACAACTATAATCCTGAATAGTATACATGCAGAGCTGTAATCCTGTAATATATGTTGTACTACATCTCAAATTATGTATGTAGAAATATAATCTGCCTAGAAACTGATTGATAGCATGGTATGTAAATCCTTCCAAATAAATAGACAAACCTAGTTATAATTAGTGTGGATACACTTAAGCCCTGATTCTATAAAAGATGCCTAATGTTAGATGCCTAGATTGGCACATCTAGGCACCTCACTTAATTATTTAAAAAGTTTAATTGGTGCCAATAATTGGCAATTAGCAATTCATAATTTGCTTAAGATTAGTTGGGTGGTAGGCGCATAACTTGGTAGGTACCTATGACTATCAGGTGGGTACCTAGTCCAATGCGCTTACCAGAAAGTGGCCTTAGTTAGGGGTGACTCGTGGATGGATCTTTTTATGTAGGTGCTTAAACTGGACTATTATTAGGCCATTTGGGCTATTGCAACATTGTTTACTTAGCTGCTATTTAAGAAAAATCTTTCCAAACTGAGAATTATTCAATACACGGCTGTTAGACTTATTTTTGGTTTGAAGAGGTTTGATCATGCTGCTCACTTCTACCAAGAACTGCATTGGTTGCCAGTTGAGACACGGATTATTTTCAAACTAGGTTGTATCTATTATCAAGTAGTATTGGGTGAAGCTCCACTTTTTATGACTGATTTATTTTGTTTCTCTGTTCAAAAACACTCTCGAAGCTCCAAAGTGATCACTGGGGGAGTGTGTGGGTGGGGGGGGGGGGGGAGGGTCTGTACTTTGTCCCTGCAGTAGTTATAACATAATATAGCATAACATTATACTTATAGACCGCATTACCAAAAGGTTCTACGTGGTTTACAAAAGATTATAAACATTAAACATAATCGTATATTTGAATGAGTCAGTTAGTCAGGTAATTTTCAAGAAAGGATCGAGAGGAGAACCGGGCAACTATAGACCTGTGAGTCTTACGTCTGTCCCCGGCAAGATGATTGAATCACTGATCAAGGATAGCATAGTTCAGCACTTGGACACACATGACTTGATGAAACCCAGTCAACATGGATTCAGGAAAGCGAAATCGTGTTTGACGAATTTACTCCAATTCTTTGAGACCGTAAACAAGCAAATTGATAGTGGAAAGCCGGTGGACATAATATACTTGGACTTCCAGAAAGCATTTGACAAAGTCCCACACGAAAGACTTCTCAGGAAACTACAAAGCCATGGCATAGAGGGAGATATACAAAGATGGATAGGCAAATGGCTGGATAACAGGAAGCAGAGAGTGGGCATTAATGGGAAGTTCTCCGACTGGGAGAAAGTGACTAGTGGTGTACCCCAGGGCTCGGTACTTGGGCCAATCCTTTTTAATATTTATATCAATGACCTGGAAAACGGAACATCCAGTGAGATCATCAAGTTTGCAGACGACACAAAACTCTGCCGGGCAATCAGATCGCAGGAGGACAGTGAGGAACTCCAGAGAGATTTGTGTCGGTTAGAAAAATGGGCGGAGAAATGGCAGATGAAGTTCAACGTGGAGAAATGCAAGGTAATGCATTTAGGCAGTAAAAATAAGGAATACAAGTACAGAATGTCAGGTGCAACTCTGGGAAAAAGTGAACAAGAAAGGGATCTGGGTGTACTGATAGATAGGACCCTGAAGCCGTCGGCACAATGCGCGGCAGCGGCAAAGAAGGCAAATAGAATGTTGGGCATGATAAAGAAAGGAATCTCAAGTAGATCGGAGAAAGTTATAATGCCGCTTTATAGGGCAATGGTCAGACCCCACTTGGAATACTGCGTCCAACATTGGTCTCCCTACCTAAAGAAAGATATAAAACTGCTGGAGAGGGTGCAGAGACGAGCGACTAAACTGGTGAAGGGTATGGAGAAACTGGAATATGAGGATCGACTTAAAACACTGGGATTGTTCTCCCTTGAGAAGAGGAGACTGCGTGGGGATATGATCGAGACCTTCAAAATACTGAAAGGAATCGACAAAATAGAGCAGAGATTATTTACATTGTCCAATTTGACACGGACAAGAGGACATGAAATGAAGCTAAGGGGGGACAAGTTCAGGACTAATATCAGGAAGTTCTGCTTCACACAGAGAGTGGTTGACATCTGGAATACTCTCCCAGGGGAGATTATTGCGGAATCGACAGTCCTAGGCTTCAAAAGCAAACTAGATGCATATCTCCTTGAGAGAGGCATATAAAGATATGGTTGGCTATAAAATAAGCTAGGTGTATACCTGGCAGGGCCTCCGCGTGTGCGGATCGCCGGACTTGATGGACCGAAGGTCTGATCCGGAGATGGCGCTTCTTATGTTCTTATGTTCTTATGTTCTTAGGTATTATCTGGTCACTTTGGATACCTTTTCCAACAGTTAAAGGCTGTAAACTCAAAAGTTATCATGATCGCATGCTTTCCTACCAAGCTGCAGTGTGGAATAAGGATTTCAAATTTTTGTTATTTTCTGCGGTTTCTTATTTTCATTTTAGAAGACAACTGAAAACTTACTATTTGCAAAATTTCTAGGTTCTTAATTTTTTTCATTTATTTCTCATTGTATTTTTAGTTAACCTTTTGTAAATCACATAGAACTCCATTTGCGGTTAAGAAATTGATTTATGATAAATAGGGAGTGCCTAAGTCTAATTTAGGCTCCACAAGGCGCAATTCTAAAAACTGCCTATATTAAGACTGACAGGCAATAAGCGCCGTGTTCCTCAGCACCAATGTTTTAGGTGCTGTTTATTGAATCAGGGCCTTAGTGCCTCCTAATGAGGAGGGGTTAAGTGAACCTATGCTAATTGCAAAAGTGACGACTAGTGAGCAGTATGTACTAGAGAGTTGTGCGGGGACAGAAATCCCACCCATCTCCGCCTATCCCCGCCAGGATCCTCTCCGTCCCCACCCGTCCCCGCCAGGATTCTCTCTGTCCCCACCCGTCCCTGTCAGGATCCTCTCCGTCCCCACCCATCCCCGCAAGGCATTACCTCCATCCCCGCCTGTCCCCATAAAAAGCAGCAATTACTTCTGACAGGATCATCAATTCCACAATTTATTTTGTGTTCGCGCTGCTGTTTTCCTTGTGGAATCTCTCTGGTGGAACCCTTTTTTTGTTTTCTGTTCAGGTAATTAACTTAGAAACCCCCCTCTTTTACTAAGGCTGATGTGTCCATTATATTATATGGATGAACCCTGCTTCCAAAGCCTTCCATCCCCGTGGGAGTCCCGTGGGTTAAGGGGGGATTCCCGCGGGACCCCCGCGATCCCCATGCATTCCCATGCAGACCTCTAGTATGTACAATTCATGCACATTCTCCGACCGTGATCTCACTAGCTCCTGGTCTCCTAACCCATAATACAGTTAATGTGAGAATTAGCACATGCAAACCTCCATGCAACTACAGTAACTGTGCTGAAGTGGTTGATGTGCTAATTTGCAAGTTAACTGCTTAGCGCTTTTTAGTAAAAAAAAACAAAAAACCCCACTCCTTAGTTAGAGTTGTTGAGGATTGCAGCAACATATAAATAAGTAAGCTTCTGATTGAGTGTGCCAATTATCACAGCACATGTACTGTCGCCTCCAGATAGTGGAGTTGTTCCAAGGGGTGGGAACAACACGTTTGGTTTTTCAAAAATATACTCGTTTTGGCAGGGAAAAAGTACCCGCACGGAAAGCAGGCACTCATCTCTTTGGATTCTTATTAGAGTAGAAACATGCGTTATTTGTGAAAATCCTTTGGCTAAATAATACCTACAGAGTTTGCAATGCTGCAGGCCTACTGGCATTTAGTATCAATTTATTCACTGTACTGAATAAATGAAAGCAGTAGCCACGTTGAGCAGCCATGATGAATTACAGGCTACAAATCAAGACTGCTGGGTCTGAGACTTGCCACACAGTTCTCCAAGCTACAAATGCTGGAGGACAACCTTATGCTGAACGGTAAAGTTAGAAAACACACTACAGGAAGAAAAGAAGAACATGAATTCTCCACTTTTCTAAATCCTTGTCTTATCAAATATCATTTATTACCTCATTCAATTTAATTGCACATTTTTTCTATTGTTTCTTTTGAAACAGAGCTATAGGAAAGTGAGTTTGAGCAAAAACTGGTAGTATTGTTCCTTCTGCCAGAAACTCCCCAACCCTGAGATGTCCTGTCTGTCTGTCCAAATTAGATTGTAAGCTCTTCTGAGCAGGAACCATCTATTGAATGTTAAATGTACAATGCTGCATATGCCTTTCAGCACTATAGAAATTATAAATAGTAGTAGTAGTAGTAGTAGAGGTGTGGGCTAAGATTTAGACTTTCCCTCTTAATTTAAGCTTACATCACAGCATGAGCATCCTTTAATGGCTTTCTCTACTGAATTCAAGATGCTGGTAATGGAAGATGAGCAACGCTAGATGTTTAAAAAAGGATGATACGGCTCATGCACACTTTAATGAAATTGCTAATGTATAACATTTGAATCCGTTTTTCCAATTTATATAGAACCTGTGTTTTATTAACAGATTAAAGGGAGTTCATGTGCGCTGAAATTAGCATGCACTAACTATTAGCATTTTTGTTCAACATAGAACTTTCTTACACTGGCTCCCCATTCCTCCTAGAATTACTTTTAAAATTGAGCTGCTCACATTCAAAACTCTTAAATCTAGAGAACCAGCCTTCATTGATAAACTACTCATTCCTCACGCACCCACCAGAACTCTCAGATCTTCATCCCAAAATCTACTCTTTGCTCCCTCTCTTAAGACTTTTTGCACCCACCGAATATCTTCCTTTGTTGTCACTGCTCCCCTTATTTGGAACTCCATACCCCCTATATCAGGGACAATGACGTACCAAGGGAGGGCGGGGGGGTGGCCCACCCCGGGTACAAGCCCTGAGGGGGTACTCCCGGCCTTGAAGCCATTGGCGTCCGGTCCCCCCCTCGGCGTCCGGTTCCCTCCAGCGTCCGGTTCCCCCCCTGGCGTCTGGCATCCGGATTCCCCCCCGGCCTCCGCACCATTTGCGGTGGAGAAGCAGCCTGCAGCGGGATTGCGATACCAGCGATCTTTGTGCTGCTTCGTCACTGTTTCCTCTGCCACGGTCCCGCCCCTCATCTGACAGGGAGGGTGGCGAGCGGTCCTTCGGGGTGGGGGAGGCGAGCGGTCCCTCGGGGTGGGGCGGGGCATTAGGCCTTCAAGGTGGGGCGGGCAGGCAGGCCTTCAAGGGAGGAACAGGCCTTTGGGAGGGGGACAGGCCTTCAAGGGAGACAGGCAGGCAGGCCTTCAAGGGGGGAACAGGCCTTCAAGGGGGACAGACAGGCAGGACTTCAAGGAGGGGACAGGCCTTCAAGGGGAGGACAGGCCTTCACGGGGGACAGACAGGCCTTCAAGGGGGGGGGACAGGCCTTCAGGGGTGGGTTGCAGACCTTTAAGGGGGGGGCCTTCAGGGGAGGGGGGGCCCTGGTGTAGAAGTACACGGAGGGAAGGGGGTTCAAAGAGACGCGCATATGCCGGACTTTGTGTGGGAATAAATAATGGGTCTGAAAATAGAGGAGAGGGAGAGAGATGATGGACCATGGGTTTTAGGGATGGAAGGAACAGAAAGGGATAGAAGTTGGACACAAGGGATGGTGTGGAGGGGGGGATAGAGATACAGGATAGGAGGTTAGTTGGGAAAAGAAAGGGAGAGATGGTGGACCCTGGGGTGGTGAGGAAGGAGGGAGAGATGCTGGATGAAAGGGTAGTTAAGAAAAGGTGGATCTGTGGAGGGAGACAAAAAAAAGGAAAGATGCCAGACCTCCTGAGGAGGGAATGGAAATGGAAGGGGAGCACAGAGATGGCAGATGGATGGTTAGCATGCAGAAAGAAGAAAGAAGGAGACCCTGGCAAGCAAGTTATAAGACAACCAGAGCTTTGGACCAACAAGATTTGAAAAATAACAAGACAACAAAAGGTAGAAAAACTAATTTTATTTTCTGTTTTGTGATTACAATATGTCAGATTTGAAATATGTATCCTGCCAGAGCTGGTGTTAAACCGCAAACGTGAGCTAGGATTTAACAGAGAGGAAAAGTCCTTTTTGTTTCTTTATTTTATTTACACCACAGCGCCAGTGTGGTTAGGAGAAGCCAAAGGGGGGTGAAAAAGCTATAAAATAAACCCTCCAGGATGTTTGAAAAACAAAACAAAAAAAAAAACCCAATTGTGCAGGAAAATTGAATTGAAAAACCAATTCAATAGGCTGAATCGAATCGAAATTTTTTTTTTTTCCTGAAACGGGCAGCACTAGTTAGCGCTATTGCCTTAGACTTTAGGACCTGGGATTGGGGTGAGAAGGCATCCTCAGTACTTTATAATGCAAGTGAAACGAGGATTTGGTCAGACTTTTGAAGGGTCTGCAGAAGAAAAATATTGTAAAGGCCGGGGACATGAGGCAGCAGGAAACGGGAACTTTTCTTCCTTCTATTTTTGTGAATGGCAAGGCTGAGGATGTCAGAGAGTTCAGTTAAAATATGTGCTTTATAAGAAAATATAATAATGTGAGGTGTTCTTAGTGGTGGTGGTGGTGGTGGCAGCAGCAGCAGCAGCAGCAGCAGAGTGTCAATGTGTTGAGAGGAAGAGGTGGTCTAGGAAATTCTGCTGAGCAAACTCCGGGCCCATTTCCACCCCCCAGTTAGTCCACTCCACTCAACTGGTTCACACACTGAGTGGGTCTTTGGGTGTTGTGCCTGGGTAGTTGTTTTGGGATCTCTTCTAGTGGTTTGTCAGTATCTCCTTGTGGTCCAAGGAAGGAAACTTTGTTAACCTTAGCATTGACCTTCAGAATATGTTTGTAACAGCGCTGCTTGTGTGGCATTAGGCTATGTAGTGATCAAAAGAAAAAAACAGACCTTTGCACATTTTTGCATTATATAGTGGGTGTATGAGGAGATTCACATTTCCTGCACAGCTAAGTCCTTGTGAAGTTACCTTGTTCTTTCTGCATTTGACATCTAGCAAGGTCTCTGTTTGGAAGGAAAGATCTAAGCTTAAAAATGAAGTGGCCAGAAGTTATGGTAAAAGCAGATAGTGTTGCTGGTTTTAAGAAAGGTTTGGACAAATTCCTGGAGGAAAAGTCCATAGTCTGTTATTAAGACTGGGGGAAGTGTCTGCTTGCCCTGGATCGGTAGCATGGAATGTTGCCACTCTTTGGGTTTTGACCAGGTACTAGTGACCTGGATTGGCTACCATGAGAATGGGCTACTGGGCATGATGGACCATTGGTCTGACCCAATTAGGCTATTCTTATGTTATGTTCTCATCTGTAGGGGCCTTTGTTTTCACTTATTTTAATGTATTTTTTTCTGGGAACTTATCGGTATTTTTTTATAATGGGAACAAAAATGGAAGAGAATTAATGTGTGTGGAATGGGGGGGGGGGATAACTAATTTCTTCAGCTAAATAATTCAGTCCACCTTAACCAGACATAAGAGAACTCGCACACCATTCACACACCTCCAACCAGAAACGTCAAAAGAAAAAAATGTTCGACAACTTCCTAGACATTCGAGCTGCAACACTCGACCCCCAACTCTACAACCTATTGACCTCGACCACAGATTACAAAACCTTAAAAAAAGAAATAAAAACCCTTCTATTCAAAAAACACATAAAACCGAACTAACACAATCGGAACTGTCCCAAGCATCACCTGCAACTACTCCATATATACTTCTGAAGTCATGATAATTCAGACATAATTTATGTTATGTTATGTTATGTTTGGAATAATGGTTACATATATGAGGCTCAATAAAAGAAAACTTTCACTGCCTGTTTCTATTCTGACCATTTATTCCGTTTCATGGTTACTACAAAAAATATTTTTTTTACATGGGGGGGGGGGGGTCAAAAAATGATGGTCCCCGGGTGCCACATACCCTAGGTACATCACTGATCAGGGAAGAATCAAATTTAGTTCAATTTAAAAGTTCTTTAAAAAGTTTCTTATTTAAAGATACCTTTGAGCATTAACATGAGTATTCCTTCTTTGCTCTTTCTTTGAATTTCCAGGCAGTATGAACAACACCCCCTCTCCTCCTGTTTTTACCCTTCTTCGTTCTCTTTTCCTTAATCTTATTGTAGTTCACCACTCTCCCTCTTGTATCCCGTTAGTCTGCCCTGTCTTTATAAAAAAGTTACTCCATTGTTATTGAATCCCCCTGATTTTATTATACTATGCATTTGATTAGAATTAAGATAGGTGATAGATTAAATGTTCATTCAATTTGAAACTTGTTTCTGCATCAGAAATCTGGTGAATCCAGTCTCAAAGTGCCATCTTTAGAGCAGCTTGAGAATGCGGAAGAGCTCTTTACATGCTCAAGTAGGTGCACGTTGTCCTACCACATTCGTGCACCAAAGTAGGCACTCAGTAAAAAAAAAAAAAAAAAGCCCTTACTTTACACACAGGCATTTCAAGAAGAGAGACTGGGTACAGAGTAGGGGCAGAATCAACCATAGGGGAAGATTTTATGTAACATAATACAGGCATATGCACTGAGGCCCATAGTCTATAAGCGGTGCCTTAACTTAGCGCCACCCAAGTGCAAAACGCTGTTTAAAAGAGGTTTTAAAATAATTTTCAAGGCACTGGAATCGTACCTACAGACGCCCATTATGATGCATAATGCCACTGAAGGCGTAACTAACGCCGGAAGTGGCGTTAGGCATTGTAACATGTCTCTGAAGGTGCAATTCACGTCAAAGGCAGGCACCGGAAACGTAGGCTTTGAAAACCCTGGCCTAAATTTCCGGCACCTATCTTTCCCAAAGGCGTGATTCTCTAAACAGCACCCTTACTTGAGTGACACACGATCGATGGCAGCTTTTAAGGTGGCTGCCGACAGCGGCGCCGTTTAGAGAATCCAGGCCTGATTGCTACTGGCATAAACACCTACTTCAACACAGGTGGCAACATTATTTATTTATTTAAAAAATTTATAGTCCACCACATCCAATAGTTTTGTGCAGGGTGCAATAAAACATGTAACTATAACAAAAGCATAAACGCTCCACACGTACATATTACACGCAAAAAATATCAAGCTGCAGGGCC
Organism: Geotrypetes seraphini; assembly: GCF_902459505.1. Classification (NCBI taxonomy): domain Eukaryota; kingdom Metazoa; phylum Chordata; class Amphibia; order Gymnophiona; family Dermophiidae; genus Geotrypetes; species Geotrypetes seraphini. The sequence continues at coordinate 205,682,691 of NC_047088.1, forward strand.
TATTTGGAAACAAGGCCATTTTCATTTCTTCTGAGAAACATTTGGAACTGAACTATTGCACTGGATTTCAATGGCTGCAGTATTTACACACAGTAACAAATGCTTGGTCCATCCAGTCTACCTACGTGGATAGAGCTGGCATTGAAGGTGTGATATTGTGATTGGATATAACTACCTTTAGCTGTACAGAGCACTTTATTTTAGAAGAATCTTTATCAGGGTGGACTACAGCATTCTTCGGTGCAGCAGAACCTAATCTGCATTACTTTTAATGGAAAGACTGATGGTACTCTGTGTGTGTGTACCTGAAGAATTGTTCCTTTATACATTAGGATCCCTGTATCCGTGGGTATATGTTTCAAGACCTTCCACGGTTATGTGAAAATGTGGATAACAATAACGCTATTATAAGACACCTAGCTCATACATAAATAACAGCATCACTTTGGGGCCATTCTGAAGAGCTTTCTGAACACAAATACTGTGAACAGCAAGAATACAAGAAGCCAGCAGTGAGCAGCATCTCCCACCCACTGTATGCGCTGGCCCGAGCTCCCCCCTTCCATCACATCCTGCCGGCAAACTTTCGGGGGGGGGGGATCAGCAGGAGAGATTGGGCATCTCCCCTGCTGGTGATCGTTGTGGGGGAGTCATGGTGGGTGCGGACAGGAGGGACTGGGCATAAAGGCAGATGTAGTGGTGGTCTGAGTGATTAAACGCCTGAATGTACAGGTAGGCCATTCTCAAAAAAAACCCAACATATTGGACATTTTTTTCAAGAATGGACATTTCCCTGCTGCCTACTCTGGGCACCTAACGCCTTAGGCCAAAAAGGGACAGACTTTTTTTTAATTATGCCCCTCCACGTCTCCAGAATATCATGAACATACTGTATTTCTGTAACCAGTATACTGTGAATGTACCCAAAATATTGTGAATGTTACTCTATATTAAAACCCGTTCTGGGCTCCTGGTGAGGACGGACTGTAAAACTAACTAAATAAAATAAAATGTGTTTATAAAGTATCCTGCATACATTCATCACAGCCTAGTGTATATTAAAATTATTAGTATGAGATGGAACCAATGCATATGATGAATTTAAGTATAGCACTGAAACAGCAATAAAAATTCACTGTTTGTTAATGCCACTTCATAAATAAATTAACTCCTATCACTAATAGAAATAAACATAACGCATGCTGGGACAGCCACCTTGTGGACCCCATAAGGAATATAGATAGTACATTATAAGACTCATTTTCAAAAGAGAAAAACATCCAAAAACGGTATAAAGTGGCATTTGGCTGGTTTCCGAAAGGGGACTGAAAAGTTCTCAGCCCAACCAACCAACTTCCTAAATTCTGTGCGTTATTTTGCCACAGTAGCTGAAAAGGGTATTATCTTGATTCGTTAAGTGCCAATTTGCAGAAACAAAATTCTATGTTTTGACATTGCTTCAGATCACTGACTGAACCATATCCAAGTCATTCTCTTCTTGATTGGGCTGAGAACTTTTCAGCACCCCCTTCTTGTATTTGCTAAACCGTCCAAGCTGCCATTTTCAAAACACTTTTTTTTTTTTTTTTTTTTACAGTTTTCTATGCTGTTTGCCTGAAGTGCATCTAAATCTCAAGGGGACGTGTTGGCAGTGTGTGTTTTGGGTGGAATTAGGGTGGACTTATGATTTGGATGTTTTTCTGCAAAAATGGAACATTACAAAAAAACGTTCAGGGCGAAACTTGAACATTTGAGGCTAGATCTGTTTTAATAACAAATTAAGTAGCAAAAAGGTGGCCAAACTGACCGGATGACCATCTTAGGCATGAAAACACGGCCCCTCTTACTCTCCCAGTGGTTATTGACACTGCCCCCCCCCCCCCAATGATGTGAATGAAACAGTACATACTAGCCTGTATGACAGCTTCAGATGTTATGGCCAGTCCTCTTAGAGCAGTGGTCTCAAACACGTGGCCCGGGGGCCACATGCGGCCCGCCAGGTACTATTTTGAGGCCCTCAGTAAATCACAAAAGTAAAATTAAACAGTTTCTTGATCATATGTCTCTTTAGCTATAAATGACAATATTATTATTAAGACTCAGCCAAAAGGAAAGATTTATAAACTATAAAGAGTTTTACCTCATGCAAAATTGTCAATTCTTTAATAACACATGAACTATTTTTTCAGAGGCCCTCCAAGTACCTACAAATCCAAAATGTGGCCCTGCAAAGGGTTGGAGTTTGAGACCACTGTCTTAGAGCAAAAGCACTAGATCTCTGGAATAGCCTGGTGGTTAGTAAAGTGGACTGCAGAGAAGGGAACCCAGGCCCAAATCCCACTCTAACTAGTACACTTATGGTGGAATGTATGAGTAGAGAATGACAGAGTGATAAAATTCATCACTGTTCCCATCACTGCGGATAACCGCGGGAAACCATCCGGTGTCATTCTTTAATGTCTATCTCAACCTCAGTCTTTCTACACCAGCATTCTTCAATGCAAGGCTTGAGGGTCAGTGGTTGTGCTCATTCATACTCTAATTCTTATATGAGCCAAGACTAGGATAATGAACCCATTGTGACATCACTGATGAGGTTGGCTCTTAGGCATTGGTGGAATGAGGCGTTATGACATCGCAATATCTGCTCTGGATATCAGAGACTGTCATTCTTTAGCGTCTATCTCAACCTCAGTCCTTCTACACCAGCATTCTTCAATGCAAGGCTTGAGGGTCAGAGGTTAAGCCCATTCATACTCTGATTCTTCCCTCTCTCCTTAAAGAATGACATGGAGATGGTTTACCGCGTGGATGGGAACGGTGATGAATTTTGTCACCATGTCATTCTCTAAGTGTGAGCCCAGCATAAACCTACTGTAATGACATATAGGTGACACCTGTGGGCACAAGGGCTATTGGGGAGTATATAGTTGGGCACAGTATACTGTGTGTGAGTTTTTTCAGGTTTTTTCATACAATATGGGGGGGTTATGATGAGGTGTGTACCTGGAACCTATTATGTGAAGTTCACTGAACTGCTGGGACGTCTGTGTGGTCAGTCTGCTAATAATGCTGCCCCCCCCCTCCTATGTCCTATTGGCTGGGTTTTTTTTGTGCAATTTTCATTTTGAATTTTTTTTTTTTTCAAACATGGTTCAAAAAGAGATGCACTGAGGACAAACACATCTAAGAGAAATTTTTCTGGTTTGAAAATGGTCATTTTCTCTACTGGGTTTTTGGATGTCATATTGAAAATGCCCCTCTATACAGTATATCCTAATGACATCTGTTACCAGATGTTGCTTAGTTTGTTTGCTGAAATCTAAGAACATTATTACATCTGAGGTTTACAAATGATTGCCTTTTGTCTAGACACATAGCCATGTATGGATGCGGTATTTGCTAAACTATCTGAACTGGTCATCTGGATCTGACCGTTTCCAGTGAAAAATCTACGGAAGGTGTGGTTGAAATGCAGCCATGCACACAGTATGAATCAGCGCCTTTATGCAACACTGCAAGAAGGTTAAAGAGCACAATGCACTGAAGAAAAAGGCATCGGAAGCAGAAGCCTTGGCCTGTTTTATGGCAGTAAGTGGGGCCTCATTAGTTGAGAATGACAGCAGGAAAAGGTCATCCATGTCCTGATTAGTTGAGGGGGTTGGGGAAGAGAGGTTACATATTCCTGCAATGCCAGTGTTTAAGCACAGCAGCAGAAATATCCCTGATTTTTGTTCTGATCTAGCTGCTCCAAGTGTATGTGGAAAACTTGGCAATTATGTATCAAACCTAGTCTGCAGATGTAATATTAGTGACCATATTTTCATTGAACTAATGAAAGTTAGCTATTTCAAAACAATGAATGCCATTTTATGACAATGAAACGGTAACCAGAATTTCTAATTCAAAGATGCATATGACTCATTTATGACAGGAGATTTAAGATCAAGAGGGGATGGAAAGGATGTTTGCAGCAGTTTGTGGTTAGGGGATATGATTACCAAAAAGTCTCTTGTTCAAATCCACTCATAGGGCTCCTTTTACTAAGGTGTGCTTGTGTTTTAGCGCATGCAGGAAATTACCGCACACTATGCTTCTAGAACTAACGCCAGCTCAATACTGACGTTAAGGTCTTGCACACGCGCAATGTAGCACGCGCTATTCCATGCGTTAAAGCCCTAGCGCACCTTAGTAAGGATATATCTTCTATCAGTTTCGGATGTTAAACTTTGATATACTTTTTAAAAAAACAACATTATTTTCAAGCAATTTTTAAAAAAAATTAAAAATGGTCATTAGATTGCTAAGGCTCGCACGACGCAGGCGTTGTACGGTCTCTTAAGAGTGCATCGCAGACATGGCACAAGCTGCCCAGAGGCTTATCAAGACCGTCGTCACCCGGACGCCGCAGCTTGTGAGCGCTGCTGTGACTTACTCCAGGCCCCGTTTAGCCACATTTTGGTACTACGCCAAGGTTGAGCTAGCTCCTCCAACTCCTGCAGAGATCCCTAAGGCTATAGAGAGCATGAAAAAGATGGCCAGTGCCTTTCAGAGTGGCCGTCTTACACAGCTCACAGTAAAGGAAGCCCCGCGGAATGGTTTGGTAGCCACAGAGGTGCTGATGTGGTTTTATATTAGAGAGATCATTGGCAAGTGTGGGTTGATTGGTTACAATGTTTGAAGACCAACCCTACCTTACTGTTGTCTTTGTTCTAGTTGCTAATGTTCTTTACAAGCTTTGTCTACTCTATCCATCAGGGCCAAAATTAAGTTTTACCAGAAATACTGTGCTACTCCTGCCTAGTCCAGCTGTAACAAAGGACTTTACTACTTTCCTTTTTAATATATGAATAAAAAGCATAATTAGTGAGCCCTAAAAAAAAAAAAAGGGTCATTATCTCCTGTTCAATATACAGTGGTGCCTCGCATAACGAACGCCTCACACAACGAACGCTGCACACAACGAACTTCATGTCTTGATTCACACAACGAACTTCGTTTCACACAACGAACTTCACACAACGAACTTCGTTTCACACAACGAACTTCGTTTCACACAACGAACTTCGTTTCACACAACGAAGTCGCCCGAGCTGCCGATGTATTGCATCCTTCCGCGCAGGCACTGCAGGCAGTCGTTAGTCACTGCGCTTAACTGCCCTCTCTCACTGTATACAGTCGTCCTTTTAAGATAAACTCAATATTTTTTATATATCATGGCTTCTAAAAAAAGCAGGAAGGTGATTTCTGTTGAAATGAAACGGGAAATAATTAGAAGGAGTGAATGTGGGGTAAAACAGTGTGACCTCGTCAAAGAGTTTGGCCTCAGCAAGACCACCATTTTCACCATTTTGACAAATTTATCTTTTTTTATGTCATCTTAGCATATTTTATGCTGCAGAACGAATTATTTTTTTTAACATGTATTGTTATGGGAAAACGCGTTTCACATAACGAACTTTTCGCATAACAAACTTGCTCCTGGAACGAATTAAGTTCGTTGTGTGAGGCACCACTGTATTTATCAACAACCTGGAGACGGGGACGAAATGTGAGGTCATTAAATTTGCTGATGACACCAAACTCTGTAGCAGGGTCAAAACCAAAGAGGATTATGAAGACCTGCAGAGGGACCTGACGAGACTAGAGGAGTGGGCAAAAAAATGGCAAATGAGTTTCAATGTGGACAAATGCAAGGTCATGCATGTAGGGAAAAAGAACCCGATGTTCAGCTATAAAATGGGGGGAATATTGCTAGGGGTGAGCGACCTTGAAAAACACCTGGGGGTGATGGTGGACGCAACATTGAAGCCATCGGCGCAGTGTGCGACAGCCTCAAAGAAAGCAAACAGAATGCTGGGCATCATCAAAAAGGGTATCACAACCAGGACGAAAGAAGTCATCATGCCACTGTATCGTGCAATGGTGCGCCCGCACCTGGAATACTGTGGCCAGTACTGGTCGCCGTACCTCAAGAAAGACATGGCAGTACTCGAGGGAGTCCAGAGAAGAGCGACAAAACTGATAAGAGGTATGGAAAATTTTTCATACGCTGACAGGTTAAAAATGCTGGGGCTGTTCTCCCTGGAGAAGAGGAGACTTAGAGGGGACATGATAGAAACCTTCAAAATCCTGAAGGGCATTGAGAAAGTGGACAAGGACAGATTCTTCAAACGGTGGGGAACCACAAGCACTAGGGGTCACTCGGAGAAATTGAAAGGGGACAGGTTCAGAACAAATGCTAGGAAGTTCTTTTTTACCCAGAGGGTGGTAGACGCATGGAACGCTCTTCCAGAGGTTGTGATAGGCCAGACCACAGTACAGGGGTTCAAGGAAGGTTTGGATAGGTTCCTAAAGGATAAAGGGATTGAGGGGTACAGATAGAAGCAGAGGTAGGATATAAAAATGGTCAAATCACTTCACAGGTCAAAGGACCTGGTGGGCCACCGCGGGAGCGGACCATTGGGCGGGATGGACCTCTGGTCTGACACAGTGGAGGCAACTTCTTATGTTCTTATGTTCTTATCTTCAAACAAACAAACAAAAGTAATGCATACACTACTGAACATTTGATGTTCCAAAAATAAGACCAGTCCACTTAAATCGCATTGTACCATAAAGATTAAATATCCAATCCCATCAAACAATACCCTTTTATACCACAACTTAGGGCTCCTTTTACGAAGGTGCGCTAGCGTTTTTAGCGCATGCACCGGATTAGTGTGCGCTAGCCAAAAAACTACCGCGTGCTCAAGAGGAGGCGGTGGCGGCTAGTGCGTGCGGCATTTTAGCGCACGCTATGCCACGCATTAAGTCCCTAACACACCTTCGTAAAAGAAGCCCTTAGTGGAATAAGAGATGTAGACCTGGTTTGATCTAAAAAGTGTCAAAATAAAGGATCTGAATAATTTTATACTTCTCGCATATTTGTAGGAAAGACATACTAGCTGCAATAAAGTAGAAAATATCACTAGAGAATATTTGGTCTCCCCCATGCACCTTTCTAACTCCAGCATCCTCATCCCTCCCCCCAACCCTCCCCCAGGGCAGGATTAACCAATAGGCCAAGTAGGCACGTGCCTAAGGCCCAAAATGGTCAGGGGGGCCCGATGAAGGATGGCATCAACATTGTTTTTTCCAAATGGCAATGGGCCCTTCCAGCATCGATCAGCAATGCGGGCCCCCCCTGATCGGCAACACGGGCCCCACCCCGATCGGCAATGCGGCCCCCCCCCCCCATCGACGGAAAGTAAGATAAGCAAGCAACGCAGGTAAGAAAGGCAACGGGAACTGTAATTGTGCAAACAGTGCTGCTTGCCCAAAATTTCCCTCTGACGCAGCTTCCTGTTTCCGCCAGGCACATGGTGGGGTGGGGCGGGGCAGGAGGCCCAGTGTACCTGTGTGCCTAGGGGCCCTCAACAAATTAATCCTGCCCTGCCCCCCCATCTCTAAGTCACTTCACTATCATTTTCATCAACTGTTTATGTAGGTGTGGCTGTGTTTTTTGGTGATGTACAAGTGTACTTTTCAAAGAGCACATGTTAGCCAGTTGAATTGGTGGCCACAGGTAAAACAGCATGGACAGAGAATCAGCAATAAGTGGTACAGTATTTTTATTTTTTTTTTACAAGTACTGTTTTGCAATTTTTTTAAATGAATGTAAGCTTTGTAAACTGTATACGGTATATAAATTTTTTAATAAAATAGAGAGATGGTTTTAGATATGAACTAGATGACTCATCATCTCCACCTAAAATTTCTTAAAATGAAGTGCAAAATTATGTTGCTTTCAATCTCTGAATTTTCATCACTTTGAAGTAAGCAAATTTATAAAAATAATTTAATTCTCATTTAGAACTCCTTTTACAAAGCCATGGTAGTGGCTGCTGCTGCATTAACCGCTCCGATGCCCATAGAGATTTTTAATGGGTATCGGAGTGTTTGCCGCATGGCAGCTGCTACTGCTGATTTGTAAAACAGGGGCTTAATTTTTTTATTTAAGGAAATTTAATAAATTACCCCCCCCCCCCCCCACACACACACACTTTCACAAACTATAGCACAGATTTTAGCTCCGGCCATGGTGGAAACAGCTCCAACACTCATAGAATTCCTATGAATGTCGTAGCTGTTTACCACCACAGCTGGTACTAAAATCCACGATACGGTTTTGTAAAAGGAGGGGTAAGTCAAGCATAGCACTTATACAGAAATTGAGCTAATATCAGAAATAAAACTGAAAATAATAATAATAAACCCTACTTAGGAATTAATGGGCCAATTCTATATAGAAAGCTGAAGAATGTGGTGCTATGCACAATTCTATAAAAGTTAGTTGTATCATATAAAATCACACTTAGCACCACCTAATCAATGTTAGATGTTGCTAGGGGTCCTAAATTTAGGTGTACCATATTTGTGCCAGGATTTTCTTTGCGTAAATTCCTGCACCTATTTTCAAAAGAGGTAACATAAGAACATAAGCAATGCCTCCACTGGGTCAGACCCGAGGTCCATCGTGCCCAGCAGTCCGTTCACGCGGCGGCCCAACAGGTCCAGGACCTGTGCAGTAGCCCTCTATCTATACCTCTCTATCCCTTTTTCCAGCAGGAAATTGTCCAATCCTTTCTTGAACTCCAGTACCGTACTCTGTCCTATTACGCCCTCTGGAAGCGCATTCCAGGTGTCCACCACATGTTGGGTAAAGAAAAACTTCCTAGCATTTGTTTTGAATCTGTCCCCTTCCAATTTTTCCGAGTGCCCTCTTGTTCTTATATGTTTTGAAAGTTTGAAGAATCTATCCCTCTCTACTTTCTCTATGCCCTTCATGATCTTGTAGGTCTCTATCATGTCTCCTCTGAGTCTCCGCTTTTCCAGGGAGAAGAGCCCCAGTCTCTCCAATCTTTCAGTGTATGAAAGGTTTTCCATGCCCTTAATCATTCGTGTCACTCTCCTCTGGACCCTCTCAAGTATTGCCATATCCTTCTTAAGGTACGGTGACCAATACTGAACACAGTACTCCAGGTGCGGGCGCACCATTGCCCGATACAACGGCAGAATGACTTCTTTCGTTCTGGTCGTAATACCCTTCTTAATAATACCTAACATTCTGTTTGCCTTCTTCGTGGCTGCTGTGCATTGTGCCATTGACTTCATTGTTGTGTCCACCAGTACACCCAAATCTCTTTCAAGGTTACTTCCCTCTAATACTAATCCCCCCATTTGGTAGCTGAACATCGGGTTCTTTCTCCCTATATGCATGACCTTGCATTTCCCTACATTGAAGTTCATCTGCCATTTATTCGCCCACTCCTCCAGTTTGTTCAGGTCCCTTTGTAGGTCCTCACACTCTTCCGCAGTTCTAACCCTTCTACAGGGTTTAGTGTCATCTGCAAATTTTATAACTTCACACTTCGTCCCTGTTTCCAGGTCATTAATAAATACATTGAACAGCAGCGGTCCGAGCACCAACCCCTGCGGAACTCCACTCGTGACCCTCCTCCAGCCCGAGTAGTGACCTTTCACTCCAACCCTCTGCCTTCTGCCTGCCAACCAGTGTTTTATCCATCTGTGTACGTCCCCTTCTACCCCGTGGTTCCACAGCTTCCTAATAGCCGCTCATGGGGTATCTTGTCAAAGGCCTTTTGGAAGTCGAGGTAAATGATGTCCACGGGTTCCCCTTTGTCTAAATGGATGTTTACCCTCTCAAAGAAGTGCAGTAAGTTTGTTTGGCACGATCTTCCCTTGCAAAAGCCATTTTGGCTCGCTTTCATCAGCCCATTTTTTTCGATGTGCTCACAGATGCTGTGCCCACCATCCGCCCATAAAAATGCACACTTTTAGATGGCTGCTTTGGACTAGGTGCCTACTTTTTATGGAATTGGTTTTTTTAAATTAGGCACCTAATTTAGTCCATTCATGGCAATTATGAGATGTTAAGTGTTAAAAATCAGTGCTGATTAAGCCTATTAATCAATTAAACTAAGGGCTCTTTTTACAAAGGTGCGCTAGTGGTTTTAGCGCGCGTGCTAGCTGCTACCACCTCCTTTTAAGCAGGTGGTAATTTTTTGGCTAGTGTGCGCTAAAGCGCACGCTAATCTGGTGCTTGCACTAAAAACGCTAGCGCACCTTAGTAAAAGGAGCCCTAAGTGCCTGCATCCATGCATTTACAGAGATAGCTAAGAATGAAAGATTCTCCAAGTTGCTGAACTCCTAGATGCAACAGATATAGCAGAATTAGAAAAGGTACAGAGAAGGGTGACGAAAATGATAAAAGGTTTGGTACGCCCTATGAGGAAAGGCTAAAGTGACTAGGGATCTTCAGCTTGAAGAAGAGACGGCTCAGGGGTTATATGATAACGGTCTTTAAAATACTCAGTGGAATGGAAAGGGTAGATGTGAATCATTTGTTCACTCTTTTAAAAAAATACTAGGACTAGAGAGCATGCGATGAAGCTACTAAGTTGTAGATTTAAAACAAACAGGAGAAAATATTTCTTCACACAACGTTTAATTAAACTCTAGAATTTGTTGCCGGAGAATGTGGTGAAATCAGTTAGCTTGGCAGAGTTTAAAAAAGGTTTCGATAATTTCCTAAAAGAGAAGTCCATAGGCTGGGGGAAATCCACTGCTTATTCCTAGGATAAGCAGCATAAAATCTGCTTTATTGCTTGGGATCTAGTTACTGCTACTGCTTGGGTTGACTACTGTTGGAAACTGTTGATGGACCTTCGGTCTGTCCCAGTATGGCAATTCTTATATTCTTAACAAGAAAAACTGGTTTTGTTTCCATTGAGTCTTTCTAAAGACACCTGGAAACATCCAGATTTTCCTATTGTAAAACAAATTTTCCCTATGTTTGAAATAAAATGTTAAAAGCCCATCTCTGTCCACAGTCAAAGCTAAAGTCACCATTAAAGTTGAAACCATGGTAATTCCCAGAAGATTCCAAAAATTGAACAAATTAGTCAAATGCAAGCCTTCTGGAATATTCTCTGAAGAACTCTCCTGAGTTTCCATAGAAACATGATGGCAGAAAAAGACCAAATGGCCCATCCAGTCTGTTCATCCACAGCATCAACTATCTCCTTCTCTCCCTAAGAGACTTACATGCGTGTCCCACGCTTTCTTGAATTCTGACACAAACTTTGTCTTTCTTGAATTCTGACACCCATTCTGTCTCCATGCATCTACCACCCTTTCTGTAAAAAAAAAAAAAAAAGTATTTATTTAGATTACTCTTGAGTCTATCACCTCTTAATTTCATCCTTTGCCCTGTTATTCGGGAGCTTCCTTTCAAATGAAAAAGACTTGCCTCATGCACGTTTATGCCACATAGGTACTTAAAGGTCTATATCTCTCCTCTCCTGCCTTTCCTCCAAAGTATACATATAGAAATCTTTAAGTCTGTCACCATATGCCTTATGACGGAGACCACAACCATTTTAGTAGTCTTCAACTGGACTGACTCCATCCTGTTTATATCTTTTTGAAGGTATGATCTGCAGAATTGTATGCTATATGAAAATGAAGCCTCACCAGAGTCTTATACATGTGGCATCAATACCTCCTTTTTCCTACTGGCCAAACCTCTCCCTGTGGACCTTAGGATGTGGTAAGAGCAGTTAATATATCTGGTTATAAAAACAGTTTGGACAAGTTCATGGAGGAAAAATCCATAGTCTGCTACTGAGACAGGAAGGAGAAGCTCTTTCCTGTCTGGTTAAATTGCCAGTCAGAGGCTATAGGTGGCATTTAACTGGACATTGCTACTGAATACCAGCACTAAACACCCAAGTCAAAATCAGCTATTCAGTGGGTGTACTGTGGGCGGAGTCATAAGTAGTGATATTCGACCCTTAACTGGTTAAGTTAGCTGGCCATATAGGATCACATAAATAGCAGTTCTCTCTATGGCTGATTTACCTTAAGAACATAAGAGATGCCGCTGCTGGGTCAGACCAGTGGTCCATCGCACTCAGCAGTCCGTTCACTTGGTGGCCCTTTTGGTCAAAGACCAGCGCCCTAACTGTGACTGGCCCTACCAGCGTACGTCCTTGTTCAGTAGGAACTTGTCTAACTTTGTCTTGAATCCCTGGAGGGTGTTTTCCCCTATGACAGCCTCCAGGAGAGCATTCCAGTTTTCCACCACTCTCTGGGTGAAGAAGAACTTACTTATGTTTGTTACGGAATCTATCCCCTTTCAGCTTTAAAAAGTTCCCTCTCGTTCTCCCTACCTTGGAGAGGGTGAACAACCTGTCCTTATCTACTAAGTCTATCCCCTTCAGTATCTTGACTGTTTCGATCATGTCCCCTCTCAATCTCCTCTGTTCGAGGGAGAAGAGGCCTAGTTTCTCTAATCTGTCACTGTATGGCAGCTCCTCCAACCCCTTAACCATCTTAGTCGCTCTTCTCTGGACCCTTTTGAGTAGTACCGTGCCCTTCTTCATGTACGGCGACCAGTGCTGTATGCAGTACTCCAGGTTAAGGCTGAATATTGACATTTAACCAGTTAATTGCTAGCTGGTCACACATACCTAGATATTTAGTGTCAGTGCCCAGACATGGGCTGGCATTATCTAGACCAGTGTTCTTCAACCTTTTTACACCCGTGGACCGGCAGAAAAAAAATAATTATTTTGTGGACCGGCAAACTACTAGGACTAAAATTTAAAAATCCCGTTTCCGCCCCATCTCCGCGAGCTCGGTCCCCACAAATCATCTGATCCCATCTACACAAGCCTCAGTTATGATTTTATATTGAATGTATTTTATTAAAGTATAAAAAGAAACAATATTCTGTAGAATTGTCATTTTATAAATACAAATAATTCAGAGCAAGGATCAACAAAACCCCTGTCTCCCCTCCCCTTCACATATATCCCCTCTACTATCAAGAAAACTGAACAAGCCAAATTATTACAGAATGCTACACAGAAATATCATGCTAACAGAATACTGAAGTAACACATGACAGGAATAGTTTTAGGGGAGTGCAACTAGGGCAACTGCCCCCTGGTCAGAGAGCGCCCTAAGCCAGCTGAAAGCTAAAGAAGCACTGCCTGGGTTTTGCAGTCCCCAGTTATGTCTAATACCAGCTCTAGCAGGATATATATTTCAAATCTGATATATTCTAATCACAAAATAGAAATAAAATTATTTTTTTCTACCTTTTGTTGTCTCTGGTTTCTGCTTTCAATCTTTTTTTCACTCTCTTCCTTCCAGCGTATGCCCTCTCTGTCTCTTCAATCCAGCATCTGCCCCTTCCATCCACTATCTGTCCTCTCCCCCTTCCATATGGTATCTGTCTTCTTTCTATGTCCCTCTCCCCTTTCCATCCAGCTTGTGCCCCTCTCTCCTATTTACATGATTCATTCCAGCTTCACTGCTCTCTTCATTTTTATCTCTCCTACACCAGATCTATCATCATTGTCCCTCTGCTTATTTTTCTGCTGACCCCTTCCTATCATCAATCTCTCTACTTTCTCATGCCTGTGTCTCCCCTTCCCCTCCTCTAATCTCTCTGCCAGCTGTTTCCTTCCTTTTTTCATTCTCCCTTCCCTCCTCCTCCTGTCCAGCAGTAACTCTCTTCCCTTCCTCCCCTCCCAGCAGCATCTCTCCGTCTCCCTCTCCAGTAGCAGCTGTCCCTTTTTTTTCCTTGCCCAGCAGCTTCCCAGATTCCTTTCCCTCCTCCCCTCCCAGAAGCATCTCTCCTTCTCCCTCTCCAGTAGCAGCTGTCCCTTTTTTTCCTTGCCCAGCAGCTTCCCAGATTCCTTTCCCTCCTCCCCTCCCAGAAGCATCTCTCCTTCTTCTTCTCCCTGTCCAGTAGCAGCTGTCCCTTTTTTTATCTTGCCCAGCAGCTTCCCAGATTCCTTTCCCTCCTCCCCTCCCAGAAGCATCTCTCCTTCTCCCTTTCCAGTAGCAGCTGTCCCTTTTTCCCCCCTGCCCAGCAGCTTCCCAGACTGATAGTGGTTTTTTCCCCTCCCAGCAGCTCTTCTTACTTTCCAGCGAAGCGATTCACGAAGGCAGCCTCGGGTCCTTTGTTGGGTCGCGCCGCCTCTGAGGAAAGAGGAAGTTGCATCATCAGAGGCAGCCGCGACTCAGCAAAAGCCCCGAGGCTGCCTTCGTGAATCGCTGCGCTGGGAAGTAAAGGAGAGCTGCAGAGAGGGGAGAAAGCCACTGTCGGAGGCTCCCCAAGATCTCTCCGGCCCAGCGCACGCTTCCGATGCTGATCTTGCCGGTCCTGCGCGGACCGGCAGGAAGTTCAAATGAGTCAATCTTGCCGGTCCTGTGCGGACCGGCAAAAATTTCCTGCGGACCGATACCGGTCCGCGGACCGGCGGTTGAAGAACTGTGATCTAGACAAAGTCAGAGGTGGCAAAAAAATCTCTGACCACCATCAGCTGAACATTTACCCCTTTATAGTATTATGGATCTGGTTGGTTTATACCTGGGTTCTTTTTGCATTGCCCTGACCTGCTTTGGATGCTAGATTAGTATTTTTCAGGGTGGGAGAAACTGGATGACAAGTATGTTACTTTTCTATCGATTTATTGGTCTGTATTATTGATGTCAACTGTTGCTGCATATTAGGAAGGGAGGGAATGTTATAAGGAGGGTGTGTTCTTGGTTCGATATTTTATCGTGTGGGGGGAAACAACAAATAATTTTGATGAAGGAGTTTGTGGACCCACTATGCCAGTGGTTCCCAACCCTGTCCTGGAGGACCACAAGGCCATTCGGGTTTTCAGGCTAGCCCTAATGAATATGCATGGAGCAGATTTGCATGCCTGCCACTTCCAGTATATGCAAATTTCTCTCATGCATATTCATTAGGGCTAGCCTGAAAACCCGATTGGCCTGGTGGTCCTCCAGGACAGGGTTGGGAACCACTGCACTATGCTATACCGCTTTTGGTTTTCTTGCTGTATTATGTTTGAGTCTTATCTTATGTCTGTACATGCTTTCTCTTTTCGTTAATAAAAATTGTTTGAACTTTAAAAAAAAAAAAAGGGAAAATATAAGTAAATATGGAAATCTACAGATATTGCAGAGAAGCCAAACACATTAGTAGTTTCTTTGTGCTGTCACTTTCAAGTGGATCAAGTTGTTTGGGTCTTGTATCATGCTGAATATGCCTACCACAGAGTCTGTAACTCAGTATAAATGCGCCCATCCATACACAAGTCTATTTTTCCACTGTAGCCCTGGGATTTTTTGTTTCCCAGACTTTGGTCAATAAGCGTGGAGAGCCCGTCTGTGCTTTAAATAGCAGATTTGCAGCTTACTTTATTTACTGGCACTGGCCAATCTGAAGAGAAAAGCGTGTTGCCCACAGCTGCTTGCAGATTGTCCACAGTGACCATATTGGTGTTAGTGCATTACCACAGACTCCAATCGTTTATATACTCTGAGAAATATTTACCAATCTGCTTTATTTAGATCCTATGTCATAAACTTTCCAGAATGCATTCTGAGCTAGCACTAGGGAAGTGGGAGGTCCTTTTAATGAGTTCCATTAGGTGCCAATGCATGCCTAAGGCAACCAAAATAGCGTAATGCAGGACACATTATATTATAGCATTACGTGTTTGTTTTTACATGTGCATGTGCATGGAGGAATTATTTTAGGGAGTGGTTGCTCCTGTGCTAACTAGTTAGCATATCGGTGACGGGACTAAATCACGTGAGACAACGGCGCGCCGACAACTGAGCGCAGACAACTGAGCGCAAGGTTGACGGCGTGCCGAAGAAAAGCACTATTTTAAAGGGCTCTGACTGGGGGTGTGGGGAGGGAACCCCCCCACTTTACTTAACAGACATTGCGCTGGCGTTGTGGGGGGGTTTGGGGGGTTGTAACCCCCCACATTATACTTAAAACTGAACTTTTTCCCTAAAAAACAGGCAAAAAGTTCGGTTTCAAGTATAATGAGAGGGGTTACAACCCCCCAAACCCCCCACAACGCCAGCGCGATGTCTGTTAAGTAAAATAGGGGGGTTCCCCACCAACACCCCCCGTCGGAACCCTTTAAAATAGTGCTTTTCTTTGGCGCGCCGTCAACCTTGCGCTCAGTTGTCGGCACGCTGTTGTCTCGCACGATTTTGTCTATGAACCAGCATATCTTCATTACTGCACGTTAACTGGTTAGCATACAGATATTGTGGGAGTCCATAGGCCCAGACCCTCTAACTGGTGCCATTGTCAGCGGCTGCTTTTCAAACACGTGACAATGTCGGTTGAGAATTGCACCTCAGGCAAAAGCTAGGCAATGGAAATGTAGGCCAGGGTTTACCAGGCCTACTTTTCTGGTGCCTACGTGGGTGCTTTACGGCGCCTAATGCCACTTCCGGCGTTAGCCATGCTTACAGTGGCACCATAAGCGCCTATTGAGGTGTGATTCCAGTGCCAGTAGGCACCTTGAAAATCAATGATAAATGTTGTTTAAACTGTGCTTTTTATGGAGCTTGGGCACCGTTTAGAGAGTTCGGGTCTTACTGCCTACAAAAAAAAAGGGGGGAGATAAGTGCTCCTGTGGTAATTTTCAAAAAGGCTGCGTGCTAATGGCAACATTTGTGTATAGCTTTTAATTAGCTGATTTCTACACACAACTTAATTTTTTTAAATTAGGTTAATTGACATTTTAATTGAAATAGCCTAAGTGGTTTACATTCAGGTACTCAAGCATTTTTCCCTGTCCATCTCGGTGGGCTCACAATCTATCTAATGTACCTAGGTCAATGGGGGGATTAAATGACTTGCCCAGGGTCACAAGGAGCAATGTGGGTTTGAACCCACAACCTCAGGGTGCTGAGGCTGTAGCTTTGGGCACTGTGCCACACTCTCCCCACTAGAGGTGAAATCATAAGTGCTCTCTGAGACTTGATAAGGTAGGAAAGCTGAGTAGGAACTGATTCCTGGCATTGTATGAAAGAATTCCATCATATATAGAGGTGCTAAACCATAAAAATGTTTAAAGCACCAATATTGAGAACTGCTACCAGGATTAGCTATCTAATCTAAATCTTAGATTTCTAGACCAGATCATGTTTCCAACTTTATTGCATTTGATATACCGCTAAGGCCTAGGCGGTGTACATAAAATGAAAACTATAATACAGTGGTGCCTCGCATAACGGACGCCTCGCACAGCGAACGCTGCGCACAACGAACTTTATGTCTTGATTCGTACAACGAACTTCGTTTCACACAACGAAGTCGCCCGAGCTGCATCCTTCCGCGCAGGCACTGCGCTTAACTGCCCTCTCTCCGCCTGGCTCCCTCTTGCCCCCCCCCGACACGATCGGGGCAAGAGGGAGCCCAAGCCCTCTTGCCCCCCCGACTCCCCGACACGATCGGGGCAAGAGGGAGCCCAAGCCCTCTTGCCCCCCTGACTCCCCGACACGATCGGGGCAAGAGGGAGCTCAAGCCCTCTTGCCCCCCCGACTCCCCGACACGATCGGGGCAAGAGGGAGCTCAAGCCCTCTTGCCCCCCCCGACTCCCCGACACGATCGGGGCAAGAGGGAGCCCAAGCCCTCTTGCCCCCCCGACTCCCCGACACGATCGGGCCAGGAGGGAGCCCAAGTCCTCCTGGCCACGGCGACCCCCTAACCCCACCCTGCACTACATTACGGGCAGGAGGGATCCCAGGCCCTCCTGCCCTCGACGCAAACCCCCCCTCCCCCCAACGACCGCCCCCCCCCAAGAACCTCCGACCGCCCCCCAGCCGACCCGCGACCCCCCTGGCCGACCCCCACGACACCCCCAACCCCCTTCCCCGTACCTTTCTGTAGTTGGCCGGACAGACGGGAGCCAAACCCGCCTGTCCGGCAGGCAGCCAACGACGGAATGAGGCCGGATTGGCCCATCTGTCCCAAAGCTCCGCCTACTGGTGGGGCCTAAGGCGCCTGGGCCAATCAGAATAGGCCCGGGAGCCTTAGGTCCCTCCTGGGGGCGGGGCCTGAGGCACATGGGCCCAACCCGACCATGTGCCTCAGGCCCTGCCCCCAGGAGGGACCTAAGGCTCCCGGGCCTATTCTGATTGGCCCAGGCGCCTTAGGCCCCACCAGTAGGCGGAGCTTTGGGACGGATGGGCCAATCCGGCCTCATTCCGTCGTTGGCTGCCTGCCGGACAGGCGGGTTTGGCTCCCGTCTGTCCGGCCAACTACAGAAAGGTACGGGGAAGGGGGTTGGGGGTGTCGTGGGGGTCGGCCAGGGGGGTCGCGGGTCGGCTGGGGGGGCGGTCGGAGGTTCTTGGGGGGGGGGCGGTCGTTGGGGGGAGGGGGGTTTGCGTCGAGGGCAGGAGGGCCTGGGATCCCTCCTGCCCGTAATGTAGTGCAGGGTGGGGTTAGGGGGTCGCCGTGGCCAGGAGGACTTGGGCTCCCTCCTGGCCCGATATTGTCGGGGAGTTGGGGAATCGGCGGGGCAAGAGGGCTTGGGCTCCCTCTTGCCCCGATCGTGTCGGGGAGTCGGGGGGGCAAGAGGGCTTGGGCTCCCTCTTGCCCCGATCGTGTCGGGGAGTCGGGGGGGCAAGAGGGCTTGGGCTCCCTCTTGCCCCGATCGTGTCGGGGAGTCGGGGGGCAAGAGGGCTTGGGCTCCCTCTTGCCCCGATCGTGTCGGGGAGTCGGGGGGGGGGGCAAGAGGGCTTGGGCTCCCTCTTGCCCCGATCGTGTCGGGGAGTCGGGGGGCAAGAGGGCTTGGGCTCCCTCTTGCCCCGATCGTGTCGTGGGTGCCAGGGACCACACGGAGTCACCCACCGTACCACCCGATTCGGGTAAGCGCAGGTATCGGTGGGTGGCTTATTTGCGGGGGGGTGCCTTATTTTACATTTTTTTTCTAAAAAGGGGGGGCTGTCTTATTTGATGGCCCTGCCTTATCATCGGGGAAACACGGTAGAAAAAAAAAAAAAATGAACAGTTAAGTCCCAGTTTTTGCCGCTGAGACTCTGCCCTCTCTCACTGTAAAATTAGACTCTACTTAGTCTGTCTTTAAATTTAAAAAATGTGTGTTGTTTTAAAAAACAATTATGTTTTTAGATGTATCTAAATAAAAATAATAACCAAAAATTTATCTTTTTTTATGTCATCTTAGCATATTTTATGCTGCAGAACGAATTATTTTTTTTTACATGTATTCTTATGGGAAAAAGCGTTTCACATAACGAACGTTTCGCATAACAAACTTGCTCCTGGAACCAATTAAGTTCGTTGTGTGAGGCACCACTGTATAAGAAATAATTAAACTTAAAAGAGGGGAACAAACAATAATAACACACTATTAGAAAATATTGAATACAAGAGGAATGATGGTGAAAGGATACATCATATACATTTTACTAAGCCACACTAACCGATTTAGCGCGTGCAAACTGAGTTAGAGTGCACTAAATCAGTTTGCGCACCTTAGTAAAAGGACCGCATAATTTTAAGGATATAGGGCTAGATTCACTAAGGACACCAATCATGTCCCAACCAGTTGCGACCACGACCCGATTCACTAACCTTACTCCCGATCCGCGCCCGATCCGATCTGCACATGCAATTGAGGGGGAATGGCATGCAAATGTAGGAAGGCAGCGATTCACTAACCAAAATCAGGAACACCGACTAAGCTGGCTGATCAACAAAGAAGCGACTGATGGAGACCAGTCGCTCAAGTCCTTTCAGACTGCTATGCTCTCTGGCCCGACTCTCCTGCTCTTGCCACCCCACTCTCTGGCCTGACTCTTCTGCTTGCCGCCCCGCTTTCTGCTCCGACTCTCCTGCTTGCCACCCCGCTCTTTGCCCGACTCTCCTGCTTGCTGCCCTGCTCTCTGGCCCGACTCTCCTGCTCTTGCCACCTCACTCTCTGGTCCGACTCTCCTGCATGCTGCCCTGCACTCTGCCCCGACTCTTCTGCTTGCCACCCTGCTCTCTGGCCCAACTCTCCTGCTCTTGCCGCCCCACTCTTTGCCTCGACTCTCCTGCTTGCTGCCCCGCTCTCTGCCCTGACTCTTCTGCTTGCCACTCCGCTCTTTGCCCCAACTGTCCTGCTTGCCACTCCGCTCTCTGGCCCGACTGTCCTGCTTGCCGCTCCGCTCTCTGGCCCGACTCTCCTGCTTGCCGCCCTGCGCTCTGGCCCAACTCTCTCGCTCTTGCCGCCCCGTTCTTGGCCCCGACTCTCCTGTTTGCCGCCCTTCTCTCTGCTCCAACTCTCCTGTTTGCCGCCCCGACTCCGTGGTTTTAACCTGCAGGTTTAAAGTGGAGCTGCACTATGGTGTATTCTATTAAGTTCCAAAACACGCCACAGTGCAGCCTCGCTTTAAACCCGTGGGTTAAAACCACGGGCTTGTGAGTCAAAATAAAAATAAAAGTCAAAAAATAAAAAAGCAATTTTGTTCACAGACAGCAAAAGCGCATGCGCAGACCATCTACAGGCAAAGAAGGTGATATGCGCATGCGTCAGGATCGCTCTCCAGCTATCCGTGTGGTCGGTTGAAGGCGTGACTCCGATCGCCACCATTTGCATGAGGACGCGTCGTGAACCGGGTAACCTCACAGATTGGATTGCTAACGGATCGGATCTGTGAGGTTAGTGAATCTAGCCCATAGTGTTCGCACTGAAAATCACCAGTTTCTGCATAATGGTGCTGGATTGATAGCTATCTCTATACTCAGATATTCAGCACCTCTATCTGGACAGCAGCTGGTGCTGGAAACATGATAATCCTCCTCCCCCCTCCCTTTTATCAAGCCACGCTGCCAAGCAGCCTGCGCTAAATGCTGAGCCGCCCATAGGAATAGAATGGGTAGTTTGGCATTTAGCTTGTGCAGCTCGGCAGCATGGTTTGCTAAAAGAGGGGGATATGTTTAAGTACTGCGTCTAGTATGTAGAGAAAAATGCCAGCTGTGGAGTTTAAATATCATAAGAATCACAACAAAACAGGTAGGTCATTTCAGATGTTTTTTTTTCAAACATGAATGGTCTCATTTTTATTTCGTATGTCCCTAATAGTATTTATTCCACACTTTTCTTGACAGATTTTTGTTTTATTCCATATCACTGAAATGAAAAGTGTCGAATAACTTGTAAGTTTCATGGCTCCACCTCATTCTCTTCTTGGTTGGGCTGAAAACTTTTCAGAGGCTCCTCGAATCACATACCTATCAAAACATTCTATTCACTTAGAATTAAACTCACATTCTTTTGCTAAATTTAAAACCACCTTCAAAATTAATTCATCTCACATGCATTCTTGCATTCTTAGCCTTAAAACAATTTCCCAGCAAACCAACCAACACGTCCTGCTAACCCACTAGCAGAGGAAGCTTATGGTGTGTCCGCACTCCCTCAGGCATGATAATAAAAGCCCATTTGGTTAATCGGTTATCATTGAAAGAATGGCTCCAGGAGAGAAAACAGCGCTATGTTAAGAGTGCAGCCTGAAAGTAAAAGTAGCTCTTGTTTGTTTCATCTTCCTTCTTAGACATGAGTAAGCAGTATCAGTTTATATGTCCCCAATAAGTTTATATGTCCAAAATAAGTAATTTCCAGTGGTTTTCATGCATGTAACAATACTGACAAAGGTTTTCCAAATGATTTAGTTGTCAAAACCAACTTATTCTTTTTAGCTGCATTTTATAGCACATAAAAGTGATAGGTTTCAGTAAATTATCCATCTTTCTGTTCACTCATAGCCATATTTGAGCCACTCTTCACATCAATAGATTTGCATACGTTTCATGGTAAAGAATGATACGGTGACAAAATTCATCACCGTTCCCGTCCCCGCGGATATCCGCAGGAAAAAAAATCCCATGTCATTCTTTACTGTCTATCTCAACCTCAGTCCTTCTACACCAGCATTCTTCAATCAAGGCTTGAGGGTCAGAGGTTGTACCCATTCATACTCTGATTCTTCCTTTTCTCCTTAAAGAATGACATGGGGATGGTTTCCTGAGGTTATCCATGGGGACGGGAACCGTGATGAATTTTGTCACCATGTCAATCTCTATTTCATGGCTCATATCATTCTCCTTTTGGTCGGGCTGAGAACTTTTCAGCAACCTCGTAAAGTTTGAAGTTAAGATTTTGCAAAGAGGGCATTGCTTTGCTTTCTCGAAGGTCTAAAGAGAGTGGACATGTTTGATTTGAAAAGGTGTTAACTGAGGTATTGTTATAGAATGGAGAACAAGCTGAGAGTTTCGCCTGTCAAACTATTTGAAGTGTGAATTATCCAAGGAGTTTGTTAGAAATAATTGCCTTAGAAGCACAGCTATATGAGAAAGCAAGAGCTCATTAACTCACAATCCTGATGGAGCACTGAAAGTAGAAGCTGTTTCTGCACATGGATGAGTAGAACTTCCGAGTATTGGTTTGTTGAGAAACTGCACATCTTAAAGCTTACAAAAGAAAAAATACTTGTGAGTTAAATTACATTTTTTGAGTGTTTCTTCAGAGCTTGGAAAAGCAAGGAAGTGTGTGAGTTAAATTGAATGGATATTTTTAGGGTTTAGAAAAGAAATAAAGCTTGTGAGTTAGTTCTGTATGAATAAAGCATTTGCTAACAATAAGTATTTTAAAGAAATGTTTGCACTAGAAATATTGTTTTGCTGAGAGACTTTGTGCATGTGAGACACCACTCCAGTATGATAGTTTTCAGTGTTGTTTGATTTTCCACAGTTTCTCTTCTCATCTCCTACTCACCACAGACAAATTCTTTCATAAATAAATGGTCATCCCAATTAAGAGATTAGGAAGAAAATTTTCATAAGAGTCAATTATGAATTTATAAAATAAAATAACTCTTGACTAGCAATTGCAGTCTTTTTGATGGTCATTCAGAAACCCAAATAAAATACACCAAAATGTATTTAAATTAATTTAAATAATTAATACTTGAATAAGACTTGAGATGGGGAATAATTCAAAATTTTGCACTGATGACCAAATGTATGATTGTTTACCATCTGACATGAGGTTATATATGTGCACACAGTGCAAAGAGTTCCTGGTTCTCAGAAAATGAGTTCTCTTATCACTGGAGACTAAAGAGGAAGAATTGCAAGAGCTTAAGTAGCCAGAGAAGCAAAGTGTCCTGAAGGGATGTGATAGGAAGTGATCCTATAGCTAGGTCCTATCCTCTTCATCATTAAACCTGGAGTTGTTCCCTCTCGTTGTTGCTTGCGAGCTCTGGTCGTAAGCCTTGTGGGATCGACGCGTGGTGTTTTGGTGTGACAATTTAGGAGTGGTGGACATTGTTAACCGGCAGGCGGCTCGCTGTCTGGCAGTGAATGCGCTCATGCGGGAGTTAGTTTTGCACTGCTTGCGGTTGAATTTGTTTATCCGGGCACGACATGTTCCGGGTTTGCAGAATGGCACTGCTGATGCTTTGTCTCGTTTCAATTTTTTGCAATTTTGTCGGTTGGTGCCAGGAGCTCAGGCATTTGTGGAGCCTGGTCGGGAAGGAGTCTGGGAGATGCTCCATTTGTCTGTAGCAGCTTCCACTTGGTCGCACTATTCCGTGGGGTTTCGGTCGGTGGTAGCCTTTTTGGCTGATCTGGGCTGGTGCCCGGGTGATGTGGCCGAATCCTTGTTAGAGGATTTCATGCTGTCCTCTTTTCGGGATCGAGTTTCCTGGAGTGTTGTTTGAGGGCATTTGGCGGGGTTTGCATTTTTCTGTAGGGCCCTGGGCTGGGCTTGCCCTGTTTCTGGTTTTCTGGTACAGCGTTAGCTGCAGGTCGCATGCTTCCTCGCTCACGTAACTCGCGGTTGCCGATTGCGCATGAGCTGCTTCTCCGCTTGTTGTCTGTGTTACCGGAGGAGGCCAGTTCACCATTTGAAGCCTGTTTGTTTCAGGTGGCTTTCTCTATTGCCTTTTTCGAGGAGCTGCGCGTCAATGAACTGGTGGTCTGCCTGTCCTCACGGGCAGGCCCTCGGGGGTCTTCTGTTTCAGCATGTACGGTTACAGGACTCGGTCTTATGGCTGTACATTGCGAGTTCCAAGACGGTTCAGTGTGGTCTTGGGCACTGGGTTGTTCTTCACGCAGATAGACAGATTAAAGAGCGACAAATCACCAGGCCCGGACGGAATCCACCCAAGGGTACTAAAAGAACTGAGAAACGAAATAGCGGTTACGCTCCAGCAAATCTATAACCTATCCTTAAAAACTGGGGAGATCCCGGAGGACTGGAAAATAGCAAATTTCACACCTATCTTCAAGAAGGAATCGAGGGGAGACCCTGGAAACTACAGGCCAGTGAGCTTGACCTCGGTTCCGGGAAAGATGATGGAAGCACTGGTCAAGGACAGCATCTGCGAGCACATGGAAAGCAATGGACAGCTGAGGGCGAGCCAGCACGGCTTCTGCAAAGGAAGGTCATGCCTTAAGAACTTACTGCACTTCTTCGAAGGGATAAACAGCCAGATGGACAAAGGGGAATCCATTGACATCATTTACCTTGACTTCCAAAAAGCCTTCGACAAGGTACCCCACGAACAGCTGCTTAAGAAGTTGTGGAACCATGGGGTGGAAGAGGATGTCTACCGATGGATTAAATACTGGTTGGAGGGCAGGAAACAGAGGATTGGAGTAAAGGGCCAATACTCAGACTGGCAATGGGTCACGAGCGGAGTTCCGCAGGGGTCGGTACTGGGACCGCTCCTGTTCAATATATTTATAAATGACCTGGAGATGGGGACAAATTGTGAAGTTATTAAATTTGCAGATGACACCAAACTCTGCAGCAGGGTTAGAACCACAGAAGACCGTGAGGACCTGCAAAGGGACCTAAAGAAACTGTAAGAATGGGCAAAAAAGTGGCAAATGAGCTGTAATGTGGAGAAATGCAAGGTCATGCATGTAGGGAAAAAGAACATGATGTTCAGCTACAAAATGGGAGGATAAGTAACCTTGGTAAGTAACAAGGGGTAAGTAACCTTGAAAGAGACCTAGGTGTGTTGGTGGATACAACATTGAAAGCATCGGCACAATGTGCGACAGCCTCAAAGAAAGCAAACAGAATGTTGGGTATCATCAAAAAGGGTATCACGATCAGGACAAAGGAAGTAATCATGCCGCTATATCGTGCAATGGTGCGCCCACATCTGGAGTACTGTGTCCAGTACTGGTCACCGTACCTCAAGAAAGACATGGCAATACTTGAGGGAGTCCAGAGAAGAGCAACTAAATTGGTAAGAGGTATGGAAAACCTTTCATATGCTGATAGGTTAGAAAAGCTGTGGCTCTTCTCCCTGGAAAAGCGGAGACTTAGAGGAGACATGATAGAAACCTTCAAAATCCTGAAAGGCATAGAGAAGGTAGACAGGGACAGATTCTTCAGACTATGGGGAGCCACAAACTCAAGAGGGCACTTGGAGAAATTGAAAGGGGACAGGTTTAGAACAAATGCTAGGAAGTTCTTCTTTACTCAGAGGGTGGTGGACACATGGAACGCGCTCCCGGAGGCTGTGGTAGGGCAGGGCACGCTACAGGGGTTCAAAGAAGGTTTGGATAGATACCTACAGGATAAGGGAATTGAGGGGTACAGATAGACATAGAGATAGGTATAGGAAAGGCAGGGACACTTAACAGGTCATGGACCTTATGGGCCGCCGCAGGTGCGAGCTGCTGAACATGATGGACCTCTGGTCTGACCCGGCGGAGGCAACTCTTAAGTTCTTATGCTCAGTGTCTGGGTGTTGTTCATGTCCGGTGTCCCGGATGCGTGCGTATATTGCTGTTTGTCCTGTGGGCGCGCAGATTTTGTTTGTTCATGTGTCGGGTTCTCCTCTTACACGCTATCAGTTTCGAGCTGTTCTGAGTTTAGCCTTGGTGCATTGTGGGGAGAATCCGGTGGGTTTTGGGACCCATTCCTTCCAGATTGGGGCAGCCACAAGTGCTAGTTTGGCTGGTATGTCTGGTGAAGGCATTCAGAGACTAGGTCGCTGGGTTTCGGATGCCTTTCGGGGCTATAATCATCGTGGGAGTCCGGGATCAGGGGGAGGGTTCTGGGCAGGGTACCCCATAATGGGGGGGGGGATTTTGGCGGGAGGGGGTGTCATTCTGATGAGTGGTTTTGCTATTGTTGGGGTTTTTTCAGCTTCTAGACGCCCCTCTTATTCTCTTTGGATCATGGGCCAGTCCTTTGTTCACTGGGCTAGTGAACGTGCGGTTATCCGCCCTGGAGGGCGTCATCTTGGTTTGGGTCATCTTGAACTCCGTGTTTCCTGGTGGGGACAACGAGGGATGCGTTGGAGTCAACTGCTCTTGTTGCTGGAGGATCTGTGGTTTTGGAGTCGGCATCCGGATATTCTTCTGCTTCACTGGGGGGGGGGGGGAATTATGTGGATGACTGTCTGGGGAAGGACTTGGTTAATATGATGAAAGATGATTTGCGGATGGTGCTTGATTGGTTCTCTGGGATGTTGCTGGTGTGGTCCGATATTGTGCCACGCCCCCGTTGTTTGGCGTCTCGGCGTTGAAGATAGGGATTGGCCAAGCTTAATGGGCAAGTAGGAAAATGGGTTGTGGGTCATGGCGGGTGGCAGATCTTGCATGAGTGGGTGGATGTTATTTGTGCGGGATTGCACCATAGTGAGGGCGTTCATTTGTCGGCGGTGGGTTGGGACCTTTTGCTTGATGATTTTGCGTCCAGTTGTGAAAGGTTCCTTTGCACCCGGTAGTAGTCGCAATTCTGTTTTATGGGGGGAGGGGGGGGGAAGGCCTATATGGCTACAGGCCTGTGGCGGGTCTCCCGAGCTACTGGGTGCTGGGGCTCATCCGGCGATGAGCGGTGGGCTGGCTGGGAGCCATGCCTTGGGGTCAGGTGACCCGGGTTAAAGGGGCATGAGGTCAGACTCTTGCTGTTTGTGGCGGGATCAGGGGCAAATGTTGATGTTTACACTGGGTAGCTCAGGAGGAGCTTGCTGATGTTGTTCAGTTGAAGTCAATGTGTTAATGATGTTAATATATGCAAAGTTAATTTATTTAATATTGTGGATTAATAAAGAGCTGTGGCTATGTTCCATATTACTATGTGTTGTTTTATTAGTTGGTTGGGTAGGTGGAAGAGTGGGTGTGTATGGGTGGCAGCAGGGACTATACAGATTCCGCTGTTAAGAGTAGCCAGAGAGCTTGTCTCTAAGGGCGTATTATAACACGGGGCTGGGAGGCCCTTTGTCGCCCGTGAGGCAAGCTGGGCGAGGAGGGAAAGTTGCAGGAGGAGAGCTAGGGAGGGAGTGGTTCACGCCAAAAGGCGTGAAAAGGATTGGGCCAGCGGGTTGAGTGACGGTGCGAGAGAATTTATAAATCGGGGACCTCGGAGGACTTGAGTTTTAGAGTCCTCCAGGGCAGTTTTTCTCCCACCCGCCCGCCCTTGTGTGGGTGATCTCGTAGCTCGGGAGGGCAGGTCTCCCGAGCTACTGGGTGCTGGGGCTCATCCGGAAATGAGCGGTGGGTTGGCTGGGAGCCGTGCCTTGGGGTCAGGTGACCCGGGTTAAAGGGGCATGAGGTCATGCCACCCCTCAGACTCTTTCTGTTTGTGGTGGGGTCGGGAGCAAATGTTGATGTTTATACTGGGTAGCTCGGGAGGAGCTTGCTGATGTTGTTCAATTGAGGTCAATGTGTTAATGATGTTAATATATGCAAAGTTAATTTATTTAATATTGTGGATTAATAAAGAGCTGCGGCTATGTTCTATATTACTGTGTGTTCTTTTATTAGTTGGATGGGTAGGCGGAAGAGTGGGTGTGTATGGGTGGCAGCAGGGACTCTCCAGATCCCGCTGTTATAATAAAAATAGGGGATGTAAAACAATCACAACATACAAAGAAGACAAACTTTGGCTAACAAACTAACAAGACAAGAGGAAGGGAGGGAAGAACAATAGTATTAAGAAAAGTTAACAATAAAGGGAAAAACTATGGGTCGGGGACACACCAAGAGAAAAATTTCTTAGAAAATAGAAGAAATTGTAAAGCTTAAGCAATCTAATATTTAGATGTGACGGGGCTACTGAACTTAAGTTTCAAATGCGACCTGATAGAGAGAGGTTTTACAGGGAATTCTTGAATCTTTCTAATATGGATTCCTCTCTCAGATGAATTGGGAGTGAGTTCCAAAGCTGGGGTGCTGTAATCTGTTTAGACTGTACATTTGTGTCGTCTGGTTTATATCTTTGGGGTTCTGGTATGTGCTTGTGCAATGACACGCTGTAGACATTATTAAAAGAACTTTCCATCACTTGAGTTCACTGGGTGATACAAGAGTTCTAGCAGCTTCCAATATCCCATTCCATCACACCACTGTGTATGTCTTTTGAAGCTTTTTATTACTCTGTAATACTAAAGAAAGTTACAGTGTGCAAGAAAATAAGGTAGTTAAATCATGTTTTTTTTATGCAGGCAAATTCATATTTACCTACATAAAAATACTATCTAATTACTGATTCCCTCTCTGTATAGGAGTGTGTATATTCCCAATGACATTTTTTATCCACAGAGAAGAGGAAGGGAAAACTTATAAAGAGCCATTTTCCATGTATAACTTCCAGTGTGTTTTTCATGTCTGCTTCAATATAGGCCCAAAGTGCACAGTGAGTTTTCAAAGGGAGATCCCCTGTATCTGTAATGCAGTAAGATCCACAGGGCTGTTCATTATTTGTTTCTTAATAAACTTTTCAGATGAATAAAATCCATGACTAAGGAGAGAGTGTAGCAGATCTGTGCTTTGATTCCTCAAGCGCTTTTCCCTCCCCAATCTACTCTCACCATTTAAGTTGATTTCCATCATAAGGATGCTCTTGTATTTTATAATTTTCATTTCAGGTCCTTGTTGCTCACTGAGTTGTAGCTAATGAACATGTCAGCGAAACGACAACAGACCTTGTTAAACCAGGAAATCAGAAATGCCGTACTAATCCAGTTTTCCCTCCTACAGCTGAAGTCTTCCTGCATAGCTGTAAAGTTTGATTCCATTTGATGCTCTCTGTGATAGGGAGAGTATGGCGCAGTGGTTAAAGTTACGGCCTCAGCATCCTGGGTTCAAATCCACACTGCTCCTTGTGACCCTGGGAATGTCACTTAATCCCCCCCCAATGCCCCAGGTACAGTAGATAGATTGTGAGCCCACCGGACAGATGGGGAAAAATGCTTGAGTACCTGAATAAATTCATGTAAACCGTTCTGAGCTCTCCTGGGAGAACGGTATAGAAAAATGAATAAATATATAAACAACCAGAAAATAAATTCTTATGCATGCAGGCAACATTATTTTGTGTCTGGTAAGATGTGCATTTGTTAATACACATTTGGCCCATTACTATATCTTAAAATTTAGGGCTCCTTTTACTAAGGTGCGCTAACGTTTTTAGCGCACGCACAAGATTAGAGCGTGATATAGCGTGCGCTAGCCGAGAAATAGCCCTTAGTATATACAAAAGGAATCAGCTCTGTGGGTGCTTAAGCACTCCTGATATTGGGCAAGCTCTTTGTCTCTGTCCAAGAAGGGTCATTTCCATTGGGTTTAGTATATCCAATTATTTTGAAAAGCTGGCTCCGATGATGTAAAGCAAATTAACATGCATAAAATTGATTTGCCTGTGTTAAAAAGTTCTGTGTTTTAATTTTAATTAAAATGAAATGTCTGGAACAAACCAAAAAGCGGTCCAAAGATTGGAGAAAATTCTAAAAAATAGAAACCTGAAGACAATGTTTTTCGCCTGTTCACTACCCTACTGCCTGTATATTTTCTCTATTAAAGGATAAGACGAGACCTGGTGAGACTAATTATTTTGGCACTTTGGATGACTTCTATTTAATGCAAATTACTGGCAAGAAAATGTAGGATAACCTCCCAACAAAAAGTAACAAAAACTAGGCTCCATTTTTTTCAGACTAAGGAGAAAAACAAGCTCAGAATATGATTCACCCTTCTCTGGGGATCATTCAACAATGGTCTCAGCCATATTTAGGTGCCAGTTTTCTGAGCAGGCACTTTCTTTAATGTGTTCGCATAATTGCCAAAGTGGAACACTTTTAGATATCAGCAGTGGCGTACCTAGGGTATGTGGCACCCGGGGCCCATCATTTTTTGACACCCCCCCCCCCTCATGTAAAATTTTTTTTATTTTTTTTTTTTTGCAATAACCATGAAATGGAATAAATGGTCAGAATAGAAACAGGCAGTGAAAATTTTCTTTTTTTTTTTTTTTTTTTCAAAGTATTTTTATTGAGAATGGCAAAAGGTCCAGACAAGCAACCATGGTCTGTACAGAAACTTATACATTATCAAAAAGAACACAGAATGAGAGTAACAGCAACAACAAGCATGAACAAGCCTCTCCCAAGAGAAAATTGCCAATGAGAGGCATAGCAATACACAACAAAAGGCCAAAACTTGGGGCAAGCAAACAAATCCCACCCCAGAACCCACAAGAATAATAAGCCGGACTAGACCCTCAGCCATATTTTATAATGAAAAAAACCCCCACAAGCAACAACACCCAGACCGCTCACCAGACACACCAATCCGCACAACAAGCACCCAAGAAACACCCAGCCACCACCCAGACAAAACTACCAGACACACCTACCCCACCAAGCCCAGACCCAACCCCCCCTCCCCAGAGAGTGCAAGCGCAAAGTGGACCGTGAAAAGGGCAGCTGCAGAAGTGGAAAGCCCCAGATAAGTAGGTTAGCTAAAGAAAGCCCACAGATAGAAGAAATCAGGATAACAGAAGTTCCAACAAATGCTCCCACAGAAAATTTTCTTTTATTGAACCTCATTTATGTAACCATTATTCCAAACATAACATAACATAAATTATGTCTGAATTGTCATGACATCAGAAGTACATATGGAGTAGTTGCAGGTGATGCTTGGGACAGTTCTGATTATGTTAGTTTGGTTTTATGTGTTTTTTTAATAGAAGGGTTTTTATTTCTTTTTTTAAGGTTTTGTAGTTTGTGGTCGAGGTCAATAGGTTGTAGAGTTGGGGGTCAAGTGTTGCAGCTCGAATGGCTAGGAGGTTGTCGAACAGTTTTTTTCTTTTGACGTTTTTGGTTGGAGGGTGTGTGAATGGTGCGTGAGTTCTCCTATGTCTGTTTGAAGTGGATTGAATTATTTAGCTGAAGAAATTAGTTACCCCCCCCCATTCCACACACATTAATTCTCTTCCATTTTTGTTCCCATTATAAAAAAACACTGATAAGTTCCCAGGAAAAAAATACATTAAAATAAGAAGTGAAAACAAAGGCCCCTACAGATGAGAACATAACATAAGAATAGCCTAACTGGGTCACACCAATGGTCCATCATGCCCAGTAGCCCATTCTCATGGTAGCCAATAGTGCTGCCTGATTCAGAGAAAAATATTTCATTCGATCCGATTCACCCTGTTGAATCGATTTTTCGATTAGATTCACTGTTAATGACACCGCTTTTTAAGTTTAAACAAAGTATAACAATAAATTTCACAACAACAATAAATTTCACAAAGTACTTTAAAAAAAAAAAATCACATTTTTCCATTAAAGCAGTTCTGGAGACATTTGCTTGAACAGTCTTTTTTCCCAGTCCATAAGCAAGCAATATGAAAAAGATTTCCTTAATTATCTACTCAAACATTTTTGCTATTTACTTTCATTGTACCTAGACTATTATTCAGTAGAAAAAATTTAGTTTGTTCAATCAAGCAGAACATTCACTCATAGAAGTCCAATGTCCACACAGGATTTGATTGAACAAACAAATTTTTTCTACTGAATAATAGTTTAGGTATACTGAATAGCAAAAATGTTAAAGCCACACAGAAAAGCAGTAAAAGTCAATAGGTTCTCCAAGTGGGAACAACTGAGTGCACCAATCCAGGGCAAGCAGACGCTTCCCCCATGTCTTAATAACAGACAATGGACTTTTCCTCCAGGAATTTGTCCAAACCTTTCTTAAAACCAGCTACGCTATCTACTTTTAACATAACTTCTGGCCACTTCATTTTTAAGCTTAGATCTTTCCTTCCAAACAGAGACCTTGCTAGATGTCAAATACAGCACAAGGTAACTTCACATGGACTTAACTGTGCAGGAAATGAATCTCCTCATACACCCACCATATAGTGCAAAAATGTGCAAAGGTCTGTTTTTTTTCTTTCGATCACTACATAGCCTAATGCCACACAAGCAGCGCTGTTACAAACATATTCTGAAGGTCAATGCTAAGGTTGACAAAGTTTCCTTCCTTGGACCAGAAGGAGATACTGACAAACCACTGGAAGAGATTCTAAAACAACTACCCAGAAATAACACCCAAAGACCCACTCAGTGTGTGAACCAGTTGAGTGGAGTGGACTAACTGGGGGTGGAAATGGGCCCAGAGTTTGCTCAGCAGAATTTCCCAGACTACCTCTTCCTCTCAACACACTGACATGCTACCACCACCACCAACACTAGGAACACCTCACCGAGTATGCCAGCAATGCTTATAAACTTTATAAAACACATTATTATATTTTCTTATAAAGCATATATTTTAACTGAACTCAGCCTTGCCATTCACAAAAATAGAAAAGTTCCCATTTCAAGCTGTCTCATGTACACTTTTCAAATCTAACATATTGTAATCACAAAACAGAAAATAAAATTATTTTTTCTACCTTTTGTTCTCTGATCAATATTCAAATCTTGTTGGTCCCAGGCTCTTGTTGTCTTGCTTGCCAGGGTCTCCTTTCTCCGTGCTAACCATCCGTCTGCCATCTCTGTTCTCCCCTTCCGTTTCCCTTCCCTCTCCCGGAGATCTGGCATCTTTCCTTTTTTTTGTCTCCATCCACAGATTCACCTTTTCTCAACTCCCCACCACCCCAGGATCCACCATCTCTCCCTTTCTGTTCCCAACTATCCTCCTATCCAGTATCTCTATCCCCCCTCCACACCATCCCCTGTTTCCAAGTTCTCTCCCTTTCTGTTCCTTCCCTCCCT
The DNA here is from genome assembly GCF_902459505.1 of Geotrypetes seraphini. NCBI lineage: Eukaryota > Metazoa > Chordata > Amphibia > Gymnophiona > Dermophiidae > Geotrypetes > Geotrypetes seraphini. Next base: position 205,715,640 of record NC_047088.1, read on the forward strand.
AAATCCCATTATGCACCATCTCTCTCCCACTCCTCTGTTTTTAGACCCATTATTTCTAACCCCCAAAGTCTGGCATATGCACGTATCTTTGAACCCCCCCTTCCCTCTCTCCCTCTGTGTACTTTTACACCAGGACCCCCCCTCCCCCGAAGGTCTGTCCCCCCTCCGAAGGGCTACACCCCACCCCTGAAGACCTGCACCCCCCGAAGGACTTTACCTCCCACCCGAAGGTCTGTCCCCCTCTGAAGGCCTAAACCCCACCCCTGAAGGCCTGCACCCTCCCCGAAGGATTGTACCCCCCACCCGAAGGTCTGTCCCTCCCTGAAGGCCTGCACCCATCCCGAAGGCCTGCACCCACCCCGAATGCCTGCACCCACCCCGAAGGCCTGCACCCACCCCGAAGGCCTGCACCCCCGAAGGCCTGTCCCCCCCCTTGAAGGCCTGACCCCTCCTTGAAGGCCTGCCTGCTTGTCCCCCCTTGAAGGCCTATCCCCCCTTAAAGGTCTGCCTGTCCCACCCCCTTGTAGGCCTGTCCCCCCTTAAAGGTCTGCCTGTCCCACCCCCTTGTAGGCCTGTCCCCCCCTTGAAGGCCTGACCCCCCCTTGAAGGCCTGCCTGCTTGTCCCCCCTTGAAGGCCTGTCCCCCCCCTTGAAGGTTGGCACCCCCCCAAAGGCCTGCACCCCCTTGTAGGCCTGTCCCCCCCTTGAAGGCCTGCCTGCTTGTCCCCCCTTGAAGGCCTGTCCCCCCCCTTGAAGGCCTGCACCCCCCCTTGAAGGTTGGCACCCCCCCAAAGGCCTGCACCCCCTTGAAGGCCTGCACCCCCTTGAAGGTCGGCACCCCCCCTGAAGGCATGCACCCCCCCTGAAGGCCTGTCCCCCCTTGAAGGCCTGTCCCCCCCCTTGTAGGCCTGCACCCCCTTGTAGGCCTGTCCCCCCCCCCTTGTAGGCCTGTCCCCCCCTTGAAGGCCTGCCTGCCTGTCCCCCCCTTGAAGGCCTGCACCCCCTTGAAGGTCTGCACCCCCCCCCGAAGACCTGCACCCCCCCTTGAAGGCCTGCCTGCCTGCCTGTCACCCCCCTCCCCCTTGAAAGTCTGCCTGCCCGCCCGCCCGCCCCACCCTGAAGGCCTGATGCCCCGACCCACCCCGAAGGACCATTCGCCCCCCTGGCCTCCCCGCACTACCTATGAAGCAGCCGCAGCAGGATCGCGACGTCAGCTATATTTGCGCTACTTAGGAGCTGCTTCCTGCGTCGCGGTCCCGCCCCCTCCTCTGACGTCAGAGGAGGGACGGGACCGCGGCGCAGGAAGCAGCGCCCAAGCAGCTGAGGGATTGCTGACGTCGCGATCCTGCTGCGGGCTGCTTCATAGGTGTGCTGGAAGGTCAGTGGGGCGAGCGGTCCTTCGGGCGTGGGGGGGGACTGAGCGGCAAGGCCGGGAACACCCCCTCAGGGCTGGTACCCGGGGCGGCCCGCCCCCCCCCCGCACCCCCCTAGGTACGCCACTGCACCGAACCAAACTGATAGAAGGAGAATGAGCTTCTTCAGGGATCTGACCCAGTTCTAATACCTCTCCGTCTCCGTGCCGACCGACCCCCTCAAGGACCGACCCTTGGAAACATGTTTTCAGGCTTGGAATCCAGTTAAAAGGCAATAGACGCTCTGTCTATACCTGGGACCAAACTGAAAGAAATTTGTCCAGCCCTGGCAAGTTCAAACCCAACTCAAACCAAATTCTGCACTCCTGGGGAAGGGGGAGGTTTTGCTTCTGAGAAAGTGCTCCTTAGTACATCAGAATCTCTGTCTGCTTCTTGGCACCAGCACTGGAGAAATAATGAGATGCCCTACTTTCTTTCTGCATGTGAAGCCATCTGGAGGGGGGGGGGTGTGTTTGTGAGTACCAGAAGGCACTGCGAGGAAGGAACGGGGTATATTAGTAGATCTGTGTGTGATGGAGGGCACTAGGGCCAGCAGGAGTGAGGTACATAGTTAGAGCTGTAGAGGGGGGGGGGGGAGAAGGAGGGTGTCCCTATTGCAAGGGAGGAGTGAGGTTTTCCCTCGCCTTTTCTTCAGTCCTAAAGTTCACATTTTCTGGCTTTGGCTGCCTTCAGCAGTCATGCGACCGGGTAACAAAGCCCCCCTGACCCTGCACGCTGTCTGATTCGGCTGCTGTTGAACAGTTTGCGTGCCGGAACCCTTCTCAGGCTGAGTGGAATTTGGGTTATGAGCTGCAGGGAGTGGTTGTGAATTTCTCCGTGAGAACCTTGTGCATCCTCCTCCAGCTTGAGTTCCGATCCTCCCCGAGGCTGACGTATTTCCTGTTGCCTCAGCTTTCAACAGCAATCTGACCTGGAGGAGGGGAGAACAAGGCCTGGGAATGCATTTATCTGAGTTTGGGGTTTAGGTTTCTGCCACTTGGTGCTGAATGTAAGACGCGCGCACGAGGACGCGCACGCGTAGACGTCCGCACGTAGACGTCCGCACTAGACGTCCCCACGTAGACGTCCGCACTAGACGTCCGCACTAGACGTCCCCACGTAGACGTCCCCACGTAGACGTCCGCACTAGACGTCCGCACTAGACGTCCCCACGTAGACGTCCGCACTAGACGTCTAGTGCGGGCGTCTAGTGCGGACGTCTACGTGGGGACGTCTAGTGCGGACGTCTAGTGGGGACGTCTAGTGCGGGCGTCTACGTGGGGACGTCTAGTGGGGACGTCTAGTGGGGACGTCTACGTGGGGACGTCTAGTGCGGGCGTCTAGTGCGGACGTCTAGTGCGGACGTCTAGTGGGGACGTCTATTGCGGACGTCTATTGCGGACGTCTAGTGGGGACGTCTAGTGCGGACGTCTATTGCGGACGTCTAGTGGGGACGTCTATTGCGGACGTCTATTGCGGACGTCTAGTGGGGACGTCTAGTGCGGACGTCTATTGCGGACGTCTAGTGGGGACGTCTATTGCGGACGTCTAGTGGGGACGTCTAGTGCGGACGTCTAGTGGGGACGTCTAGTGGGGACGTCTAGTGCGGGCGTCTAGTGGGGACGTCTATTGCGGACGTCTAGTGGGGACGTCTATTGCGGACGTCTAGTGGGGACGTCTAGTGCGGGCGTCTAGTGGGGACGTCTAGTGCGGGCGTCTAGTGCGGACGTCTATTGCGGACGTCTAGTGCGGACGTCTACGTGGGGACGTCTAGTGCGGGCGTCTAGTGCGGACTCAAGCTGGAGGAGGATGCACAAGGTTCTCACGGAGAAATTCACAACCACTCCCTGCAGCTCATAACCCAAATTCCACTCAGCCTGAGAAGGGTTCCGGCACGCAAACTGTTCAACAGCAGCCGAATCAGACAGCGTGCAGGGTCAGGGGGGCTTTGTTACCCGGTCGCATGACTGCTGAAGGCAGCCAAAGCCAGAAAATGTGAACTTTAGGACTGAAGAAAAGGCGAGGGAAAACCTCACTCCTCCCTTGCAATAGGGACACCCTCCTTCTCCCCCCCCCCCCTCTACAGCTCTAACTATGTACCTCACTCCTGCTGGCCCTAGTGCCCTCCATCACACACAGATCTACTAATATACCCCGTTCCTTCCTCGCAGTGCCTTCTGGTACTCACAAACACCCCCCCCCCTCCAGATGGCTTCACATGCAGAAAGAAAGTAGGGCGTCTCATTATTTCTCCAGTGCTGGTGCCAAGAAGCAGACAGAGATTCTGATGTACTAAGGAGCACTTTCTCAGAAGCAAAACCTCCCCCTTCCCCAGGAGTGCAGAATTTGGTTTGAGTTGGGTTTGAACTTGCCAGGGCTGGACAAATTTCTTTCAGTTTGGTCCCAGGTATAGACAGAGCGTCTATTGCCTTTTAACTGGATTCCAAGCCTGAAAACATGTTTCCAAGGGTCGGTCCTTGAGGGGGTCGGTCGGCACGGAGACGGAGAAGTATTAGAACTGGGTCAGATCCCCGACCCACCCCGAAGGACCATTCGCCCCCCTGGCCTCCCCGCACTACCTATGAAGCAGCCGCAGCAGGATCGCGACGTCAGCTATATTTGCGCTACTTAGGAGCTGCTTCCTGCGTCGCGGTCCCGCCCCCTCCTCTGACGTCAGAGGAAGCAGCGCCCAAGCAGCTGAGGGATTGCTGACGTCGCGATCCTGCTGCGGGCTGCTTCATAGGTGTGCTGGAAGGTCAGTGGGGCGAGCGGTCCTTCGGGCGTGGGGGGGGGACTGAGCGGCAAGGCCGGGAACACCCCCTCAGGGCTGGTACCCGGGGCGGCCCGCCCCCCCGCCCCCCCGCCCCCCCCCCCTAGGTACGCCACTGGATATCAGAACAGAAAATGTTACAGGCAACATTATGACAAGGTGTCATCAATCAGAAACATCCCACAGTACTCAGATGCCGGGGAAAAGAATAAAAATAGAGATAGATAGATATGTATATTTAGATGGCTAAACGTAGCTCCAAAACATTCCATCCAAAAAATGTTATTTGAAAAAATGAATACCTTATATCATAATCATACAATTTGGTTTAAAGTCAGAACCTTTATTATGCAGTTTGATTAATGAAAAAGCATCATCTCATACAAACACTGGCTATCAAACCACTAATGATATCTCTCTGTCACCAATTTTTTAGCACTTAAAATCTGTATGTGTCCTGCACACAAGTATGTTTTTGCTTTAAGTATCCTTTGAATAGAAATATAAGTTTACATATATTAATTAGGCTGAACAAGTTTAACTTAAATTGAACACTAAAGAAATGAATTTATATTTTCAGAAACCCAAGCATCTGAATTAGAGAATGACAAAGGGACAAAATTTTCCCCATCCCCGAGGGAACTCATTTTCCCATCCTGTCCTGTCCCCGTGAGGTTTTTCTTTCCGGTTCTTACCCCATTCCCGCAAGCTCTGTCCTCATCTGCACAAGCCTCAAGCACTTTAAAATCATAAGTGTTCGAGGCTTGTGCGGTTAAGGCAGAGTTTACAGGAAAGGGACAGGGATAGCGACAAAACTTAATGGGAAAGGGCAGGGAAATTTGTCCCCGTGTCATTCTTTAATCTGAATGTACCAAAGTCTGCCTTTTTATGTCATAGACCTCATGTAAAAAAATTATGAAAGGTATGTGGCAGAACTTACACATTATGTCAAGGATGCTAAGCTTAGGACACATTATAGAACATATTTCACCTGGAGGAACACTATGGTTATATGTTGCATGTTCTATAGCAACCTTTGACAGAAAGAATAATTGAAATTCAATTCCACCCTTAAAGTTCCTCCGGGTGCATCATTCGACATGTTATTCAAAAAGGTCATAGCATGATATTGCACCAGTCAGAAAGAATACGCACCACTATGGCATCCAGCATCTGCTTAACAGTAGCTGTCAGCACTTTCTGCTTACTGAGAAGATAATTGAGTGGAGGTCAGAAGTAGAAAGAATGAACAAGCACTGCAGTTACTCATCTGTATCTCTTCCTTTCAATACTCACGCCACCCTGAAATAAAGCAACGTCATGTAGTACCAGCAAAGATGTCAATAACTTTTCAGCCAAAAAACAACAGAATAACATCAACAAAATAAGTAAAATCCAAAACCCAATCTTGGGCTGCTCATCCATTTGCAAGACGGTTACAGCCAAAAGATCTTGTGATGAACTGATTACTTCATTCGGTGTTTTCTTAAAGGAGCATTTCAACAAGATGGTCTCTGGGACCAGGGCTTCTGCAGGTCTGCTCTCCTTCAACTATTTGGCCAGGCGCTGAGGAGGTTGCGGGTCCTCAACGTCTCTCTCCCAGAGACCTTGCCTGTAGGCTAGTGAGGCATCATAACCCACTGCTTCTGTGGTTTCTTTTACTTTATACTTGTTCAGCCAGAAGGCAGGCGACATAGGATTGCCTCAGGTTAACAGCATTTTGGGGCTGATTCTATAAATGGCACCTATCTCCTGGGTATCACTCGGCACAGTTGTCAAACAGCCGCTAGGTGTCATTAACAGAATCAAACTTATCAGCACCTAACTCGACTCAGGCGCTGGTAGGCGTCATAATGATAGGTAATGATATATTAGGCCAGGGTTTTCCTGGCATCTAACACAGGTGCTTTACTGGTAGGTATCAAATCACTAATGTAATGTAATGTACCTCGACTTAGGCCTCGGTAGGTGCCGCTCAGCATTCCATGCAAAACTCTTGTTTTAAAAAAATGTTTTAATGGGCTTTTAATGGTATTGCCAATTACCACACCAATTAATCTCATGAATCAATTTTGAGTTTCCGCATAGAACTCTGCTAGAAGTCCTAATTCTGTAAACTAGGTGCCGTTAGCGCCTATTTCCTTTCTTGTGCCCAAGTTATCCATCCTCAGCCTTATTCACCTACTATAAACCATTATGGCCATCAGGTCCATTGTTGCCTTTTTGTCCAGGGCTGTGGAGTTGGTAGATAAATGTTCCAACTCCGACTCCAACTCCTCAGTTTTTTGTACTTCAGACTCCGACTCCAACTCCAGGTACCCGAAATTTCCTCCGACTCAGACTCCACAGCACTGGTTAATTTTCAGATCGTTAAAATGGAATGTCAAGTTGAGAGAAATGAGCATTTTCGACACCACCTTCTTTTTGCTTTTAATCAAGGTTCTAAGGCCGCAGAAGCTGCTCGCAACATTTGTGCTGTGTATATAGTGGGTGCTATAGCTGAAAGAATCGCTCGTGATTGGTATGCCAAGTTAAAAAATGGAGTCGGTAGATAAATGTTCCGACTCTGACTCCTCTGTTTTTTGTACTTCTGACTCCGACTCCAACTCCAGGTACCCGAAATTTCCTCCAACTCCTCGACTCCGACTCCACAGCCCTGTTTTTGTCAATACTTATGTCCCCAGCCATTTGGATTTATACCTCAATCCACCTCAACCAGACATAGGAGAACCCACGCACCCACACACCATTCACACACCCTCCAACCAAAAACGTCAAAAGAAAAAAACGACGACAACCTCCTAGCCACCTGAGCTGCAACACTCAACCTCCAATTTTACAGCCCATTGACCTCGATCACAGACTACAAAACCTTCAAAAAAGAAATAAAAACCCTTCTATTAAAAAAACACATAAAACCAAACTAACACAACCAGAACTGTCCCAAGCATCACCTATAACTACTCCATATGTACTTCAAATGTCATGACAATTCAGATGTAATCCTTAGCAACTAAAAAAAAATGTACAAACTATTCCCTAAATACTTCTAATGTCCTGACAATCCATTTGTAATCCGCTTTGAACCGCAAGGTAATGGCGGAATAGAAATCCCTAATGTAATGTATCTTCCTCTCAACCAGTTCATCCTGTCACTTTCATCTCACCACTTTTTCTATTTGTTTACTCATCTCTTCCTCTTTCTCTTAAGTGGAACTATCAATCCTAATCCTGTTCAGATGGACAAAATCTATTGTTTCCCCTTTATCCACTACTTTAGTCACCACATTAACAAAAGCAATCACATTTGTCTAACAGGACCTTACCTCTATGAAATCATGCTGCTTTGTGTCCTGTAATCACTTATTTTCTAGTGCTCGTGAGCAGAGGAAGAGAACTCTGAACTGTGAGTACAGAAGCTACTTATTTTTATTGTCACTGGTTTTTCAATGCACGCTCTTGATATGAGCGTTTGTTTGTTTTTTTGCTTTTTTGCATTTCAGGACAATTTGTCTATTGAACATTCAGTTGATTTTTTTTGAGGCTCTGAAGCAGTGGCATTGGCCATGAAATGATTATCGGTCTTGTGATCACGTTGTTTGTAGTAACTATTCAGTTATTTCGTTTTCTGATATCACTGATTTGGTTAGTTTGTTACCAATCTCATGATTTTTTTCTCACCTCACTGTCTTCTATCAGCCAAAGTTTTTTTGCTTGTGATGTATGGGTGGTAGAGTGTGGGTTCATCTCTCCAGTTCTTTGAGACTTTTTCTTTCACTTGAAAGACTTTTCTGGTGCACAGCTAGTGTGGTATAATTACAACAGAGAGTATTTGGGGTTTGTTTTTTTTTGTATTGTTTGGTCTTTTTCTTTACTGCATTTCCACAGTTTTTTACACTGGTTTCCACCAAGATCATGTTAGCTTAAATGTGCCCTGTGCGGCATGCCCCTAAACACTTCTGCCCCGCCCATTTGTGTCAGAGTGGCAAGGGAAGCAACTGCAGAGGCCCTGTTTTCCACCCTGAAACTGTTGGCAATAGGAAACTCTCATTGGCGTACCTAGTATACTGCTGTTACAGTATCCTGTTTGGACTTGAGGAAGAGGCTTATGGTCTCTGAAAGTTGTAAAAATATATTTTAAAATTAGTCCAATAAAAAGATTATCTTATTTCTATGTTCTATTTATAAACATTTATCAATACAACTACTACTACTAATTATACTACTATAAGTCCCATAAATTATAATAGTTTTTTTGGGCGGAGGTGGAGCAAAAGCCCGTCTCTTGAGTACGTGCATTATAGGCGTGTCTTATGTGTTTCTGGCCGTGGTACATGATAAAATTTGACATTAAAAACAAATTACAAGATTTACATGAATTATAGTCATTGAAAGCCGACGTTTGCATCTCCCTTCTCTTTCATCCAATAGCACTGGCACAATAAGGCACGCACATGATATGTGTGCTTATGGTGTTGCTTTTCCCAGTATATGCAGACGTATACGCCTCTCTTGTGGTGTATTCTGCGCATGTTCCAATCGCTATCACCAGTGACTCATCTCAAGTAAATTTAGTGAAACTTCGCTACTCTCCGCCAACCTCATTTGAATGTGTGGTATTTTGAGAATGACTCGACTTTTTGAAATCACTATAATAAAGGCTGCGATAGCAGCCCATCGGTTTTTACTGCAAAGTTTCGAGAGTCTTTCCCTAATTTTTGACACGTGTTTGACAATTCACAGATTGTTTGAATTTTTTCTCAACACCTCTTTGTAAATTTTGCAAAAAAAATAAAGGAGGCCCAATTCCTAGAAAGTGGGGAACACATCAGCCTTTATGTATAAGTGTTTAGTGTTAAGTGTAAAAAAAAAGAAAAGAAAAAAATGCTGTGTTGATATTTTACACCTCTAGAGAGGAATTCATCAAGGGGCGCTAACTCTATTAGTGCATGCTAACAATTACCGCATGAAAAATGCAAAGACACCCATTATATTCCTATGGGCATCTTAACATTTAGCTCATGCTAATGAAGTTAGAGGTCCTTTTACTAAAGCGCGCTAATGCGTCTTAGCGCGCGCTAAATGCTAACGCTTGTTAACGCGTCCATAGGATATAATGGACATGGTAGCCCGCATTAGCATTTAGCGTACCCTAAGATGCACTAGTGCGCCTTGGTAAAAGGACTCTTTATAGCCCCTTGATGAATTCCTCTCTTACTGATATAAAATGGATGCTTCCAATATACGCAACTGGTACATAATATTCATCCCCCGATGTACTTCAAAACAGGCTCTACATTGGCAAATCCTGCTCTAAAAGACCAGCAGAACCTGACATGTGTCAACCTGAACATCTCAGTTCTAATTTGCATGTCCTTTCTAAAATGCCATTCTATATAGGCGGCAGAGTTTCTATTTCACCTACACATCATTACTAGTAGTGCATGTCATTTTTTAAAACAAGTTCTAGTATAATCTTTTCCATATTACTAACATAAAAAAGAAGAAAGAAAAAAATGTGAAAGATAACAACAAAATTTTTTTTTTTTTAAATCCACTAAAAAGGTTTTTACTTCTAGAGGCAAAATGTAGGTTCTGTACCAGCAGTTAAAACGTAATTGCATGAGGAATGTAGCTTTTGTATTACCCTATGCAATTGAGGTAGAATCTATATAAAAAACTACCACTACTATATGAACTCATCCCCCTCCCCCTCTTTTTTATGAAGCTGCGGTAGTGGCTGCCACGCGGCAAATGCTAAGATGGCCATTAAATCCCTATAGGCATCGGAGCGATTACCAAAACAGCAGCCACTACTGCGGCTTTTAAAAGATACCCTCAGTGTTTAATAGATTGCTCACAGTGCTAAGCAGTCACGATAAACATCAACAAAGTCACCTCTGCAGCAATTCTCTACAAACAGCAATTTCCATAAAGATGAACATCCATGGACATAGATGACATATTGTAATTTGAGTGAGAGAACATCCTTGCAATAGAGTACTAATAATTTTTAAATAATAGTACAAATCAATACAAGTACTAATTATTTTTAGCTTTAATATCAGTACACATATATTGGTGACAGCAGGGAAAGATAAACATAATTTATAAAAGCACGATCTATTACATTCAGCCAGTCAAGGACAGCCAACACCGGAGCACAGTTTTTTAAAAATTGAGATTTAATATACTCGTATTTACAAATAAGTAAATGTAAAGCAACTCGGAACAATAACCAAGAAGCAAGCAACCCAAACGTAGAATCTCATAACAAGTATCTAAAGTTAACATTGCACACATATCGAAGGAAGGGAAACAAAATGCAAAACGAAGAAAAAAGAATCACATCCCCTAAACATATGAACTTATCTCCAAGCACATCAGCAACTTAAAGCATTCTTCCACCCAATAAACAAAAGGATTTAACTGGGCACCACAGACTGCCCCTGCACCGTTCGGTTAGTCCTGTGGCAGTCCAATGGGAAGAACTTGGGCAGAGCCTGGGATGCCCATATTCAAACCACTAACTGGTTAGGTAAGTAGCTAAAGTAAGGACAGCAAAGAGACTGTCCTAAGTTTAGCTGCAAAGTTAACTGGGCACCAGTCTGAATATCAGCTTGTGGCTGGTTAATGTCTCAGTTAGTAATAATAATAATAACTTTATTCTTTTATACCGCCATAACCAAAAGTTCTAGGCGGTTTACACTAAAAAAGAGCTGGACAATCCTTCCCATCCTTAACCGCATGATAAGCCAACTGAGTTCCCCTAATTATCGCTTTCTACCCACATATACCCCTTTGAGCCTACCTCAAGGTCTATAGTGGTCCACTGGGTGTCCTAAGGGCAGGAACGATGTCCACTTACTCCTGCTCATCATTACTCTTTATCCAAAATGGCTGCCATGACCTCTAGTAGCAATTTCACAGTACTTTCTAGTATCATTAGGCTGCTACAAGCGGTACTGGCAGCCATTTTGGATAAGGAGCCATGAGGGGCAGAAGCAAGTAGGCATTATTCCTGCCCTTTGGCCCCCACTGGACCTCCATGGATCTTGAGGTAGGCTTATGGGGGCATATGAAGGTGGAAAGGGGTAAGTGTGTATGCAGGGGATCTCTCCTGTTCCAACATGCAGTTGGGTGTGGGAGGGAGAGGAACTGGTGTCATGAGGGAAGAGGTAACAGGAAGGCAGATCTTGAGGTAGGCCCAGAGAGCACCTATAGGGATTGTGGGGGGCTCGGTTCTAGATTGGTTTTCAATAGGGAGAGGTAAAGGGAGGGGGGATAAGAGCTGGTTGAGGCAAAGCATGTATGCGGGTCCTGGCCAATATACAGCAAATTCCACCACTGTGTACCTCTCACACAAAATACAGAATTTCTGCATTCTTCCAAATGAACTGAACGAAAAAAAAGGAACATCACGAATATTAGATACAATCGATTTTAGCACTTTCACAGGCTGATGAATATGTAATGATGCTGCCAGTACAGAAGACACCTTACATTAACGCTTTAAATATCAGTACTGGCAACCTATAAAGTGACCTTTTAATAAAGAGACATCAAAACAGGTGTAATATGTTCATGTACATGTGTACTATGTTCGTGTACAGATCTAATATGTTTATGCCTTGAAATTCCATTAACTACTCTGGCAACAGCATTTTGAATGATTTGTAAAGACAGATATTTCCTAGATACCCCTGCCAATACTGAATTAAAATAATTAAAATAAGGTGAAATTGTATTCTGGATCACGAGTCGATAGTTATCAGCTGACAATATTTGTTTTAAAAGCTTTATTATTTCTTCAATATGTAGGTAATATGATTACTTATCTTAAGGGCTTGGTCTAAAACTACTCCCAATGTTTTCAAACTCTTCACAAATTGAATTTCAACATCCCTGATCTTAAATGAATTAGGAATAACCGGCAATATTCAGCACTGACCAGCTACATTTAGCAACCAAATTGGGCTGTGCAAATAGTAAGCCTATCTTTGGCTGCTACTAACCTAACTGGCCAGCTATGGTTATTTGGAAAAATGTTGGTGGTCTTGTTTTTCCTGGACACCATGTATGTGTATATAGAAAGATAGATAAATATTATATTACATTACATTAGCATTTATGAATTGCTAATATGCCCCAGAAGGAATTCAATGCAATTTACAATTTTGAAGAACCTGGCCATATCCAGGGATTATGTAATTTCATAAGGTTTCATGACACAGATAATTTGGTTTGTATTTGTGTAGACGTATGCTTATGGTATATGGTTTGGAGAGAAGATTGGCTATATCCGGTGTTGTCTTAATATTACAGATAAAAAACCCAAAATTCCAACAATCTGACCCAAGGGCTGTAAAATATTAAATATGGAGGAAAGTAAAGACCCCATGGAACATTACAGCTCAAAGATTTAACATGTGAGGGTTCATAGTTAACCTTAACTCGACACCTTCTTCTATAAGAAAATACCTAAGCCAATCCAATACTAGTCCTGGTAGATCCATTTCAACAACAACTGATCGTAATCTACAAACTCAAAAGCACTTGATAGATCCAATATAATAAGTAATATTGAATCATTTTTGCCTAGATTTTTATTGAGAGAATACCTAGGGCCGGATTCTATATAGGATGCCCAGTCTCAGCAGCTGCCTAAGTGGCTTTTGAGATTTGCACATGGATGTCTTATACAGAATCGCGTCTGTCCTAACCCCGCCTAACCCCACCCCACCCCCGATTCTCTAACCGGCATCCATGTCACAGGCACCGGTTAGAGAATCACGTTGCTGCTGAGCTGACCACTGTAAGGGAATCTTGCTGTGGCGATCAGTTTAGCAGCTACTGCAGGGAAGTTGGCCATCAGGAGGGATACTCACTCCCTCCTGCCAGAACCCCCGAAGTCCCCCCCATGAATGTCTGTGGCAGGAGGAATGCCCAATTCCTCCTGCCACCACTGAGATATCCTTCGGCAGGGAAAGATTGAAAAGCTCAGCTAACGGTTCTGCCAGGACATCTTTCAATTCTCGAAATACTCTAGGGTGTAGATTATCTGGGCCCATAGCTTTGTTTACTTTTAATTTTGATAGCTCGTGGTAGATGTCGCACGCAGTAAATTCCATGTCCCGGAATGGGTCCTCCGAGCTCCCCTTTGTCTGTAGCTGAGGACCGGATCCTGGCGCTTCACAGGTGAAGACTGAGCAGAAGTAGTTATTGAGTAGTTCTGCTTTGTCAGCATCCTAGTCTGTAAAGTTGCCGTCAGGTTTATTTAGGCACTAACGTATTTAAAAAAGGATTTCTCCCCTTTCTTTACCTGCCTAGCTATGTTTTCTTCCATCCGGAGTTTGGCCTCTCTGACTTGCATTTTAACTTTTCTAGACTTCGCCAGATAAGTTTCTTTAGCTTCTGGTCATTGTGATAGTTTGTAGGTAATGAAAACTTTTTTCTTTTGCTTTACTAGTTCTGAGATCTCTGCGGAGAACCACTGTGGTCTATTTTCTCTGCGTCGTTTGCTCACAGTTTTTATGTATATGTTGGTTGCTTCTTGTAGGGTAGATTTCAGAGCCAACCATAGAACCTCTACACTGTCCGTCGTGCTTTGGTTTTGCAGCACTTTGTAGACATAGTCTCCCATGCCCTGAAAGTTAGTTCCTTTAAAATTTAGGACCTTAGTCGATGTATTTGACCTAGAGGTTCCTTTCTTGAGGTGAAACCACACCATGTTGTGGTCACTGGAGGCCAAGGTTTTGAAAAGAGCCAGGTTTTCAGGTGTTTGCAGAAGAGTTGGAGAAACTCAAGCTCCCTCCAACTCTTCCGCAAACACCTGGTTCTTTTCAAAAATCTAACACCTCCCGCTCTCTGGTACCCTTGTCCCTCTCTATCTTCTTAGCTCCTTTCCTTTAACCCTTCATTGGAGTTCCTTTCTATCCTAACTCTGTAAACCGTGCCGAGCTCTACACTTGCGGAGATGGCGCGATATACAACCTTTTACAGGCGGAAAGACAAAATTCAAATGCAAATTTCTCCTGTGTTTACTAGTTGCAAAAGAAAAAAGATCAGTTAAATATTTAGGGGTAAGACCAAACAAAACCCTGTAACAAAAACAAGCAAACTTAAACTTCACCCGCGCCTCCACCGGCAACCAATGCAATTTCCTTTCTAGCAGTGGTTCTCATCTCAGTCCATGGGAAACACCTAGCCAGGGCACCCACAATGAATATGGCATGAAATAAAATTGCATGTACTACCTCCATTGCATACATATATATCTCATGCATATTCATTGTGGATATTCTAAACAAAAAAAAAACCACCAACTGACTGGCTAGGTATGTCCAAACGACTGGGTTGAGAACTGCTGCTTTGTAGAATAAGATTATAACCACGAACTTATGTGCAAGCACTTACGCCAGTAATAGGGCTGGTATATATAATAATAATAACTTTATTTTGTATACCGCCATACCCAGGGAGTTCTAGGCGGTTCACATCAATTAATCAAAATTACAAACAATGAAGTTATTGAAATTATCAGAAAAGGAATGTACAGGCCATTTAAGTTAATAGGTTAGGAATGTACAATAAGAAGGAGAGGATGGAGATCAGATCAATGGTGGATGGGGTGAGGGAGGCAGGAGAGGGGTATTAAGGGTTCTGTTCAGGAAATATGTACTTAAATGCTGGTGATATGTAAAATTATATTCTATAAGTCATATTTGTAAATGTGCACATCCACCCTTGAGCATACCCACTTATGTGAGATACACGCTTATGTATTATTCTGTAAATATGTGCATACCTGGCATGCATGCATGCTTCTGCTAGTATTCTGAACATTAGCACACGTAACTGAGGTACAAATGTTATTGTTTTCATTATAGTATTGCCCCTGAATGCTTGTGCTCTGCGACTTGTAGTTAGCATCTGCTTAAGTTTATTGCTTAAAATCAATTTTTCTACACTCATTTATTGAATAAAGAAATGAATCAGGCAATTAGTTGAGAGTAACAGATGACTCTTCTGGTGTCCAAAAATATCTACTCTAGAAGGAGTGCTCTAATGAAGTGTGCCAGTGTGGGAATTTAACCAGGCAACTGAGAATGCTCCAGCTTGAAGTCATACAGCAGCTAACAACGATACAGTGCCGATCTCAGTGTTCACTGACTTTTTTTGTCCCCCCTAAGGGCACTTTAAGCCAGAGATGTCAAATTGTAATCTTGCGATGAAAACATAAAAACAAAAACTGTGGATACAAATGTTCTGGAGATAATTTATTAAACACTGACATATAAAACCATGAAAATTCAATTAAAAAAGGACAATGGTAAAAAATACTGTGATGAAAATCCAATCGGAGCCTACACGGTCCGTATTTCGGCAAAAAAAATGCTACTTCAGCTTGTCTGCGGTGTTCTTTGCTCACATGTTTAAAGACAATAGACTGTTTTCAGTCCAATTCTTTATATGTGAGTTTGCAAACCATTGGACACCTGAGGAAGGCGTGTTCGCTGAAACACAGATCGTGTAGGGTCCGGGTGGATTTTCATCACAGTATTTTTTACCATTGTACTTTTTAAATTGAATTTTCATGTTTTATATGTCAGTGTTTAATAAATTATCTCCAGAACATCTGTATCCACAGTTTTTGTTTTCATTGGTGGATTGTTTTCACTGTCGATCATTGGTTCTCCCTATTTTTTCTTTGTTAAACTGAAATAATCATATTTTTTGGATTGCGCTAATAATTTTGCTGAAGATTTATCAGCATTGTCCTGCCTTCATTGTATGCAAATATATCTCATATTTATTAAACTCAACATAAAAAGAGAGCTATACATTTCTCTCTCTGAATCCGCGCTTTCATTACCCGCGGATTTGGTTATTCACGATTTTTTTGGGGGAAAAGAAACACTGCATCCTGGACCTTCCCCAGACCTTATCTGGTGTTCTAGCGGCGACAGTCTTCTTCACTGTGCCAATTCTCAGTTGCTTTGTTTTCAATCAGTTGTTAATAATATCTCTTCTATTCTTATTACATCAGTCCAGCCTGATCAGTGGAGACAGATAAGCTTGACACAGTTCTGTGTTTCACCCTAAGGCGTCATCAGGAGCTTAAAACTGAAGTAGGCTCCAGTTTTTCACAATCGCTACAATACATAATACCAATTTTACACTAACCCACAAACCTTACAATATGCTCAAAATAACTAAAAATAAATTGAAATAAACCTCTGTACATTACATTCAAAAGAATCATAATCATACCTGACACTTCATTATATTCTTTTTCCTAGCAGCAAACAGGAATGAGAAATCCAAACCAGGACCTTTCTCCAAAAGAACATAAGAACATAAGCAGTGCCTCCGCTGGGTCAGACCAGAAGTCCATCATGCCCAGCAGTCCGCTCACGCGGCGGCCCATCAGGTCCAGGACCTGTGTAGCAATCCTCTATCCATACCCTTCTATTCCCTTTTCCTTCAGAAAATTGTCCAATCCCTTCTTGAACCCCAATACCGTACTCTGCCCTATCATGCCCTCTGAAAGCGTATTCCAGGTATCCACCACCCGTTGGGTGAAGAAGAACTTCCTAGCATTGGTTCTGAATCTGTCCCCTTTCAATTTCTCCAAATGCCCTCTCATTCTTGTAGTTTTCGAAAGTTTGAAGAATCTGTCCCTCTCCACTTTTTCTATACCTTTCATGATCTTGTAAGTACCCCTCTAAGTCTCCGTTTCTCCAGGGAAAAGAGCCCCAGTTTCTCCAATCTTTCAGCATATGAAAGGTTTTCCATACCTTTTATCAAATGTGTCGCTCTCTTCTGAACCCTCTCGAATATCGCCATATCCTTCTTAAGGTACAGCGACCAATATGGGACGCAGTACTCCAAATGTGGGCGCACCATCGCCCAATACAACGGCAGGATAACTTCTTTCATTCTGGTTGTAATACCTTTCTTGGTTATACCTAGCATTCTATTCGCTTTCTTAGTGGCCGCTGCACACTATGCCGACAGCTTCATTGTCTCGTCCACCATTACCCCCAAGTCCCTTTCTTGGGTACTCTTACTCAGTAACAGCCTTCCCATCGTATAGCTGTACCTTGTGTTTCTGTTGCCTACATGCAAGACTTTACATTTCTCTACATTGAACTTCATCTGCCATCTCGTCGCCCACTTCCCTAGTCTGTTCAGGTCCCTTTGTAAGTCCTCACAGTCCTCTTTAGACCCAACCCCACTAAATAGTTTGGTGTCGTCTGCAAATTTTATTACTTCACACTTCGTCCCTTTTTCTAGGTCATTTATAAATATATTGAATAGCAGCGGTCCGAGCACCGACCCCTGTGGGACACCACTCGTGACCTTCCTCCAGTCCAGCTAAACCAAAGGTCAAACTCAATTTCTCTCTACTAACTCATTTCCTATCCCCTCTTTATAATCATCATACACCTGCCCCTAATTAAAGCAAATGCCACTCAACTGTCCCCCAAGTGTCAGGTATGAATATGATTATTTTGGATGTAATGTACAGAGGTTTATTTCAATTTATTTCAATTTATTTTGAGCATATTGTAAGGTTTGTAGATTAGTGTAAAATTGGTATTATGTATTGTAGCGATTGTGAAGAACTGGAGCTTACTTCAGTTTTAAGCTCCTGATGACGCCTTAGGGTGAAATGCAGAACTATGTCGAGCTTATCTGTGTCTCCAATGATCTGGACTGATGTAACAAGAATAGAAGAGATATTATGAACAACTGATTGAAGAACAAAGCAACTGAGAATTGACACAGCGTATTTAAAACAGCACTTTATTGATAAACATTTCATGAATTTTAAGCGATTAGGGTGACTGGGTGGGCTTCATGTCTGGGGAGGTTGATTGTATGTTTGTCTGAATTGTATAAAATGATGATATTGAAAAAAATGTTTTAAAGATGTGAAGGTGCAATATATAGGGCTCCTTTTACTAAGCTGCGATAGCGGTTTTAGCTCATGATTAGCACACGTTAAATTGTCATGCGCACTAGACCCTGACACCAGCATTGAGTTAGCATTAGTTCTAGCCGCGTAGCGCAGATTTAGCACATGTTAAAATTCTGCGTGCGCTAAAAACGCTATTGTACCTTAGTAAAAGGCATCCATAATTATAGTAAATGATTAAATATTTATGAAATTATGAATAGGTTGTAAGTATAGCTCTCTTTTAAGTTGAGTTTATATATTGTTCCTTAGAGCTATTAAAAAAATAATTTATAAGTTCCGGGTTATTAATGCATATTTATTAGGGATATCCTAAAGAGAAGACTTGATTTATGAACCTCAAGATTATAGTTTCTTTTTTAAATTAAAATTTTATACTGCATTACATTCATAAAACGTGACAAGAAATACTACCACAAACTTTTTCTTTTCAAAGGAAAAAGAAAAAAAAATATAAACAAATCAAGAATAATAATTTATTTTTATATACCGCGAAACTAGAAGTTCATAGCGGTTTACACAATAGGTACTCAGCACACAATATAATAATAACATCAAGGGGTAACTGGAATCAAAGTAAATAAATAAATAAGAAAATTCTAGATTTTTATCAAATCTGACTTCTAAGTGGTGCTACTTTTAATACGGGCCCTTCAAAATAAAATCTCTTCTATGCATAAAGAAATAAAATCAAAAAACAATCTTATCTAACAATCCAGGATTGTAGTTTGACACGAGTCATAGCAATACATCACTGACAGTTCTCCTTGCAAATGTGACTTCAAACTGAATACTTAATATGGCCATTTTGAACAGCATCTTCAGTAGAACATCTGCTGTAAAGATGTTCATGTCACATTTATCTGCTTAGAGTCACACTCCTCAAAAATTTGTCTCCAATATCATTTTTTCTTTCCCACTCCACCTGCAAACTGTCTGTTACTGCTTGAGTGCTGCTAACAGGTTTTCTGTTTCTCTCCTGGTATGCTCAGTTATTTTGTTGATGATAATTATTGACATGTTTGATAATTATTTGGGTCCTTTCACTGAATGCATGTTCCCTTTATTTTATCACCAGTCTTTCACGGTTGAAAACTAAATCGTTAAATTCTTGAAAGAGTCTTTGCCATGGTTACATTAAAGCTAGTTATAAACACAGAGAGACATAATTTGATTGCAGAAAGGAACTGTTTAGCCCACTCAGTCTGCCCATTTGTACCTACCTACTGTAACGGATTGCAATAATACGTACCTATATCTTTCTATTTCTAGAAACACATGCATTTTTTTGGTAGGTAAAAGCACTCAGAAAAAGTGGGGGCAAGGGGCCGCATGAACCTTTTACTTGGACAATTATTAAAAGTTGATGCAAAATCTGTGGGTTGAAAATATCTATTGCCTGCAATAATAATTCTAGAAAATTGTGTGCCCAAATTTATGACTAGTGTACAAGTTTTGTGTGTGCAACTTATAGAATGTCAGTTGTTCATATAACTTAATAGATTGATTAGATGATAATTGTCTTTAACAACCAATTATTGGTATAAATTGGCAATTATGTGGGTAACTGACATTTTGTCAGTATTCTACAAGTAGCATATTCAAATTTCACAGTGGTCAACTCCAAAGAGGCATGGACCTGAGGCGGTTATAGATGGACTGTGGATTTTAGGGAATTATGTGCACAGATTATAGAACATTAGAACTTATGGGGCTCATTTAAAAAAATAAAATAAAATAAAGATGCCCAGAAACCGACGCTTGGACGTTTTAATCGCCAAAGTGTCCAAGTGCAGATTTTTGAAACTGACTTTCTGGACATCGTGCTAGGCTTCCTAGCCACTGTGCATCCAAATTTCGAGGGAGGCATGTTAGCGGCATGTTATGAGTGGGATTTGGGCTTGCTTAGACTTGGATGTCTTGATAATCTAACCTTTTCCAAGATATCCAGGTCGGAACTTAGACGTCCAGAGCTAGACCTGTTTTAAAAGTGTTGAAGTGCCAAAAAGGAACCCAAACTGACCAGATGACCACTGGAGGGATTACATAATGACCCCCCCCAAATCTGAATAAAACAGTACATACCTGCCTGTAGAACAGCAGCACCTGGCATAGAAACATAGAAGATGACGGCAGAAAAGGGCTACAGCCCATCAAGTCTGCCCACTCTGCTTACCCACCCCCTGCCTATGCCCTAGTGACCCAATTTCCTTATCTTGACCCTCGTAGGGATCCCACATGGGTATCCCATTTATTCTTAAAGTCTGGCACGCTGTCTGCCTCAATCACATGCACTGGAAGCTTGTTCCAATGATCAACCACTCTCTCTGTGAAGAAGTACTTTCTGGTGTTGCCATGAAATTTTCCACCCCTGAGTTTGAGCGGGTGCCCTCTTGTGGCCGAGGGTCCCTTGAGAAAGAAAATATCATCTTCCACTTCGACACGTCCCGTGAGGTACTTAAATGTTTCGATCATGTCTCCCCTCTTCCTACGTTCCTCGAGAGTGTAGAGCTGCAATTTGTTCAGTCTCTCTTCATACGAGAGACCCTTGAACCCCGAGATCATCCTGGTGGCCGTCCGCTGAACCGATTCAATTCTGCGCACATCTTTACTGTAATGTGGCCTCCAGAATTGCACACAGTACTCCAGATGAGGTCTCACCATGGCCCTGTACAACGGCATTATGACTTCAGGCTTTCGGCTGACGAAACTTCTATTGATACAACCTTGTCTTGCCTTGCCTTAGATGAAGCCTTCTCCACTTGATTGGCAGTTTTCATGTCTGCACTGATGATTACTCCTAAATCTCGTTCTGCTGAAGTCCTAGTTAAAGTTTCTCTGTTCAAGAAGTACGTCCTGCATGGATTTCCGCTTCCGAGGTGCATGACCTTACATTTCTTAGCATTGAAGCCTAGCTGCCAGGCTGAGGACCAACTTTCCAATGTAAGCAGGTCCTGCGCCATATAATTCTGTAAACTGCATTCACTTACTATATTACATAGTTTGGCGTCATCGACGAATAGTGTTATTTTACCTTGAAGCCCTTGAGTCAGATCCCCTATGAATATGTTGAAAAGGAGTGGACCCAGGACCGAGCCCTGCCTTAAGCATCCTGGTGGGTGGGCTACTGAGCCATAGAGAGGAGAATCCAGGCCCATAAGCCACTCTAACCACGACATTTATGGTGGAAAGTGTGAGTCCACCAAAATCCTACTATACTGCCATATAGGCGCCACCTGCAGCCATAAGTGCTACTGTGGTAGTAAACAGGTGGGTATAGTAGATTTGGGGGAGTTTTGGTGCCCCACTGCTCTTTTGAGATGTCTGTGTGGTCAGTCCATTTCAATGCTGGGCCCTCTCATGTCCAAATGGTCTGGATTCTGATGTTTTGAACTTGGACATTTTCTTGGTTGGTTGGTTGGGGGTGGTGGTGATAAGAGAGGGGGGAGGCCCACCACCCTGGGCATCTCTCACCCTTGCTACGCCACTGCTTTCAAAGCTTGGGTATGCTGGTGATAGAGTGGCTCCCATGCAACTCTGGATATGGAGCAGCCACTTTTCTGAAATCAATGAGTTCTGTGAGAAGCTCTGCAGGTAGAGATTTCTATCACAGCCCGGGGCACTAAAAGCTCCGATGTTCATAGGAATTCAATGAGCATTGGAGCAGGGTGTCAGGTCAAAAGCGCGCCGGGACAAAGGTGCGAGCAGACAATTGAGCGCAACGTGGAGGCGCGCACTGAAGAAAATTACTATTTTTAGGGCTCCGACAGGGGAGGCGTGGGGGGAACCTCCCCACTTTACTTAATACAGATCGCGCCACGTTGTGGGGGGCTTGGGGGGTTGTAATCCCCCACATTTTACTGAAAACTTCACTTTTTCCCTGTTTTTAGGGAAAAAATTAAGTTTACAGTAAAATGTGGGGGGTTACAACCCCCCAAACCCCCCACAACGCCGGCGCGATTTGTATTAAGTAAACTGGGGGTGCTCCCCAACAAAACCCCCCGTTGGAACCCCTAAAAACAGTAATTTTCTTCAGCGCGCGCCTCCGTCTTGCGCGTTGTTGTCTATGAACCTTGGAGCAGCGACACAGCATTTAGCAGTCTGGGCCACGGTAGAAACCTCTACTGCAGTTTAATAAAGTGGGGGGTGGTGGTGTAAATTAGATCTTTTGAGAAAAAAAATTACTTTTAGCATGGGACCCATTCAGTAAATACAATCGCTGAGACATTAGTCTTCAAAGTGACTAAGTTACACACCAAATTTCAACCTTTGAAGTCCATTTCTGAGAATCAGAGATAATTTTTTTTCTTTGAACTAATTAATTAAGATAAAGGTCTCAGGAGTAAATGAGTTGATTGAAAAGGAAATTATGAGCCAAAAATTATTTATTTAGTTGACTTGTTTGCTACAGGAGGTAGAATTACCATGTCAGCTAATAATTTCTCTTAATCAGGTTCCCAGAATTACTACAGTAAATTCTTATGGTGTCCCCAGAGTTCCCTGTAAAATCAAAGTAAAGAAGCACAATTTGTGCAGTCTGTTTTTCTTGTTTCACAGCTTCCCTGAGGAGCATGTACTTATTTGAGATCTAAAATTCAGGTATGACTACTGCCTTCATTGGAACTTTGCAAAATGGTGTGGAATGCTTGATTAGGTGTAGTTTGAGTACTGAAATGCCAAAGTATACTTTTTTGTTCTGCAGTGCTTGCTTTAGTGTTATCCAATAACAAAATAGCAGAAAAGCAGAAACCTTACATAAGACCATAAGAATTGCCGCTGCTGGGTCAGACCAGTGGTCCATCATGCCCAGCAGTCCGCTCACACGGCGGCCCCCAGGTCGAAGACCTGTGCCCTAACCGAGACCAGTCCTACCTGCGTTCGTTCTGGTTCAGCAAGAACTTGTCCAACCTTGTCTTGAATCCCTGAAGGGTGTTTTCCCTTATAACAGACTCCGGGAGAGCATTCCAGTTCTCCACCACTCTCTGGGTGAAGAAGAACTTCCTTACGTTCGTACGGAATCTATCCCCTTTTAACTCGTTCTCTCTACCTTGGAGAGGGTGAACAACCTGTCTTTATCCACTAAGTCTATTCCCTTTATTATATTGAATGTTTCGATCATGTTCCTCTCAGTCTCCTCTTTTCAAGGGAGAACAGGCCCAGCTTCTCTAATCTCTCACTGTACGGCAACTCCCCCAACCTTAACCATTTTAGTCGCTCTTCTCTGGACCCTTTCGAGTAGTACCATGTCCTTCTTCATGTATGGCGACCAGTGCTGGACACAGTATTCCAGGTGAGGGCGTACCATAGCCCGGTACAGCGGCATGATAACCCTCTCTGATTTGTTCGTGATCCCCTTCTTAATCATTCCTAGCATTCTATTCGCCCTTTTCGCTGCCACTGCGCATTGTGCAGACGGCCTCATTGACTTGTCGACCAGTACTCCCAGGTCTCTTTCCTGGGAGGTCTCTCCTGGTCTCTCCTGCCCCAGACATCTTGTATTCGTGTGTGGGATTTTTGATACCAACATGCATTACCTTACACTTATCCACATTGAACCTCATTTGGCATGTCACTGCCCATTTCTCGAGCGTGGTTATGTCACGTTACAGATCTTCACAATCCTCCTGCGTCCTCACTACTCTGTATAGCTTCGTATTGTCTGCAAATTTAATCACCTCACTCGTCGTATCCATTTCCAGATCGTTTATGAATATGTTGAAGAGCACAGATCCAAGTACCGAGCCCTGCGGCACCCCATTGGTGATATTCTTCCAGTCCGAGTATTGTCCATTTACCCCCACTCTCTGTTTCCTATCTGCTAGCCAGTTTTTAATCCACCTGAGTATTTCACCCTCTATTCCATGACTCTCAATTTTTCGAAGTAGTCGTTCGTGCGGAACCTTGTTGAACGCCTTCTGAAAATCCAGATATACAATGTCGACCGGGTCTCCTTTGTCTGTCTGCTTGTTTACCCCCTTGAAGAAGTGCAGCAAGTTCGTCAAGCAAGATCGTCCTTTGCTGAAGCCGTGCTGACTGGTCCTCATCAGTTTGTGTCCATCAAGGTGATCAATGATGCGGTCTTTTATCAGCGCCTCTATCATCTTTTCCGGTACCGAAGTCAGACTCACCGGTCTGTAGTTTCCCAGATCTCCTCTCGAACCTTTTTTGAAAATTGAAGTAACATTCGCCACCTTCCAGTCTTCTGGAATCCTTTTAAAAAGTTATATAAAACCAACTTCCCCACCCCCAAAATATTGGGGGGGGGGGGGAATGAACTGAAATCAAACTAAAACATTTTGGCTTATGTAAACCCCTAATGCATGTGTGTTTGAGCTGTGACTTTCAGATCACATCTATTCAATTTTGAAGTCAGCATCACTTACTTAACCCCTCAGTTCTAGTCACTGAGAAAGGACAATGAATAGAAAGCTATGTGCTGCTTTTTCATGAAATCAAATGCTAATCCATATTTACTGGTGTGATAACAGAGGGATTTCTAACTCGAAAACCCACAAAGCAATGCGCTGCCTCTTCGTGAAATCAAATGCTGGTAACTAAGGGCTCCTTTTATCAAGGCATGCTAAGGGGATTAGTTCGTCAGACATTTCATTACGCGCTAACCCCTGCGGCAAGCCAAAAAACTAACGCCTCATCAATGGAGGCATTAGCGATTAGCGCGGCAGGCGGTTTAACGCATGGTATTCCGCGCGTTAAACCCCTACCGTGCCTTGATAAAAGGACCCCTAAGTAATAAGCAATCCTTGCCTACAGGTATGATAATAGAAGGATTTCTATCAGATGTCATCTGGAAATCACAGAGCAGAAATTTTGACCAAGTGAATATTTAGTAGTTTGGAAAACTAGAAAAATAGTTTGCACATAAACAGAAATGCATGCTTCAACTTGAAACACAGGTCAGTAGAAAACATATAAAAATAAAGTGAGGCATTTCTCATTTTGCTGTTATGTTCACCAGCAGCTCCTTAATGAACTGTTGAGTTTCACATTGCAGGCAATTTTATGATCAAAGCATAGAATTACAAAACCTCCTGTAGATTGCTCATGTTTTAAAAGTTTATTTAAGGCAATTATCTTTGGCTAATCATCTCACCTTCAGGGAGAGGAGAAACCATCTTATGCACATTTAAGAGAGGGCTAAATCATAGAGATTTTATTATTTACCGTATATACTCGAATATAAGTCGATCCAAGTATAAAGACGATACACCCTTTCTCCCCCCCAAAAAAAAAAGAGGAAAAAAGGTTGATTTGAACATAACATGGGTGTGTATGTGTGTGTGTTAATATTCATGTGCCCTGCCAGGATCTGTGCCCAGCCCCCACATCCTCACTCCCTCCTCTGCCAGGCTCTGCACTCAGCCCCCCTCACTCCCTGCCAGGCCCTGCACCCAGTCCCCCTCCCTCCTTACTCTGTCAGGCTCTCCACCCAGTCCATCTCCCTCCCTCCCTCCCTGCCAGGCTCTGCACTCAGCTCCCCTCCCTCCCTGCCCTGCCAGGCTCTCCACCCTGTCCCCCCTCCCTTCCTGCCAGGCTCTGTACCCTGTTCCCCCCCTCTCTCCTGATGTCCTGCAGGCCTCCACTGGGCCTGCCTTATGACCTGGTGGGCCAGAACAGGAAGGATCCCTCCTGTCTCCTGTCCCAGCCAACTGTCAATTTTTTTTTACCTCCCTCACACCTCCTCCCATGTACCTTTATGAATCCCTGGTGGTCCAGCAATGTACCAAGAAGGAGCGAGCTTTCCGCACTCCTGCCCAGCGCTGAGCCCCTCCCTGAATGACCGCCTCGAGTTCTCATGGCCCAGTGAGGACTTGAGGCAGCCATTCAGTGAGCGGCTCAGCGCCAGGCTGGAGCAAAGATAGTACCTGAAAATGATGGTGAAAAGGAGGACATGCATGGCGATACAAAGAAGAGAATTAAGAACAGAAATTGCAAAAACTGGGAATGTGCACAAATATTTGCACACTGGGTTAAAAAATTATGAATTGAAAATGAGATAGTGCAACAAATACTTAACTTGAACTGGGAGATAAAGAGAGAGAGAGAGAGAGAGAGAGTTGTTTTACTAGAGCTTGTCTAGCTACACACACATCACGGAATAAATGTTCATTATCTGATGTGTTTTGCAGCACTACATAAACATTCACCGTACTATATAAAGTTAATTATATGCTGACACTATGCAAACAGCTACCACAAAATGAACTAGCATTCTGAAATCTACAACATGTAAATGCCATTTATGGGAAGGAAGTACTTAAGTATGAAATTGTGTTGTGGAGTGAGGCTATTAAGTTGACATGAATATTATCTCACATTTGTTTGGAAGATATTGTAAAAAATCACTGTGGACATGCTCACACTAACAAATGCTTCCTATCTGAATACAGTATAATGCTTGCTCTTACAAAACTGCATACATAATCAGATTCTATCTCCAAATAGGTCTATGTATAAACCTGAGATTAACACAGATGTTTAGAAAGCTGGCACATAACCGGTTATGTTTTTAAAATCACACAGACAACCAATTACATGTGCCAACACATAATCGACTATCTTCGTGATCTTAGAAACATAAATAGTTATGTTCCTTTTGCTGTTAACCTTGCCAAGTTGGCATTTGGGGGGGGGGGGGGTCAGACAAACACCACTGAGGGATTAAAAGGACACCCCTCCTAATCCCTCTAGTGGAGTGCTGCTCAGTAGCAGCTGGTCACTAAGGCCCAGATAGTTTCCTTGCAAGTAATACTAGTTTTAACCAGTCTTACTTGAAAGGAAACTTTCCTGCTGATGCTCTAAAAGGGCTCTCCATGGCTGCTACCAATCGTCACCAAGAATCCTATGCTAATGCATTACAAAGAGCTCACTAGTATTCTAATGAGCACTCCGTTTAATGCTCTAAACGTTTTGCCTACTTTTTACAAGCAAAATTTAACGACAGGGTTTGAGCTCTCATTGCTTTACTTTCCTGTCAGTGCCTGAGCACCGATTGGCCCAGACACTGATAGAAAAATAAGGTTGGAGCTCAGACCCATGGTTCATCTGATTGAGAGCTTCCCCTGTTGGCTCTGGAACCCCGAGCCAGCAGTGGAAACCCCAATCAGCTGGATATTTTTTTTTTTTTTTTAAATGAGTGCAAACAGGATGGTTAGATAGGCTGGAGAGAGCTTGGACGGCAACTTCAGCATTTGGAACCTAGTACAATACCAGGTGGACTTTACAGTCTATTTTCCAGAATGGATGGACCATGTTGAGAGGCGGGGCTAGGGTGGAACAGGATGTGACTAAGGCGGAATAGGGCGTGCCTGGTACATGCAGCGGATGGAAGATGCTGCTCATGCCAGTGAACACTTCAAGAGGTACACAGGCGCTCAAGCGGCGGGAAAGGGTGGGGGAGACGCACGGCATACTGGTTTATAATGAAGGAATGTTATATACAAATTAGGCTTTAGCATCTGCAAGGAAAAAAGCCTGGAATGGTCTCATTCCATAGTATTTGCTGTGCACCTGTGGCACCAAAAGCACTTTACCACAACAAGCGGCATACCTGGCTTGGCAGTCACCCAGGGCAGAATACCTCTTCCAGGCAGTGTGTGCGTGTATGTGTGTGTGTGTGTGTGGGGGGGGGTGGTATATGAAGCGGTAGCATTACTATTGGCTCTGCCGGTCCCCGTCCCGATGTCAGAGGGGGCAGGGGGCTGGTGGAGCCACAGGCTGCACACATGTGGACCAAGGACAGCGACTGCTCCATTCGCCCCCCCCCCCAACTGCCCAAATCCAAGGCAGACCACCCCCCACTGTCCCACCCTTGGCAAGTTAGAAACCACCACTGCTCTGAACATTCAAAGGCAGGAAAAACTCAAAGGAGGTGGTTCAAGGGGGGAAATAGGTACAAAGCAGGATCCGGCTCTCCATCAATGATCCCCTACATTGAGCAGAGTCCTTTACCTATGTTCCTGCTCATGGGGCTGCTGTTTCAATATAACATTTTCAATAGCAAGGGACTGGCAAGCTTTGCAGGACTCCAAGGAGCCTGTCTGTCCCTTGTGATTGAAAACGTAACAGTGAAGCACCACTCCTCGCTAGCAGGTTAGAGGGAACATTACTCCCCAAGCTGCCTGCTGCCCATTAATTTAGACTTCGGGACTCATACTATTTTTAGGAAGGTGAGGCACATGTATTTAGAAAAGAACTCCTGCAGACGTTAAGAGCCATTGTTGTGAGATGCTAAGAACAGAGCCTGATCTGAACACCTGATCAGATCTGGAAACACGACACACTAATTGGAAGCCACTATATTAACCTGTGATCAACTGCTAGAATAGGCTAGTACCATCAGCAATAATTCTCACAAATGTAATTATGCATGCTATTTGCCTGTTTTCCATACATAATCACTTTTGTGTACAGCTGTTCCTATTTGGGGGAGGGCCATGGGGAAGGGTGCCTAGCATGCTCACTGGATTTTGAAAAACTAAAAATACTCATATTCCATTTCCAAGATCATACACAAAAGAGTGTTGAGGGATATTTACTTTTCATTTTCCATTTCACTCATCCATATAGATATAACACTATCCCCCCAGCAAATTCAGTGCCTTGCAGAAATGATTCTTCATAGGGTAAATAAATAGATATTTGCAATGTTAACATGACAGCAGGTTTCTGATCTGTGGAGAATACGAAACCTCCTATACCTAAAGATTTCATTCAGAGACACCTGAGCTGTGCATTTGCTATATTTACTGTAGATTCTGCTAGTGCCCAGATGGATGCATGACACTCATTAATCAATCCACAGGACATGTCCAAGTGAACACACAGAGAAAATTCTAACCTCAAGCCTGCCAATACTAGTTTAGAAAACAACATAAATCAAAACCACTCACAAGCCCCTCACATGCATGTTTGCCAGCGACTGCCAGGCTTTAAAATATCACAGTTGAACTCGGGCTCTCATAAACAAGTTGCTTTTATTTACACATGTCGATCTTCAAATATAATTCTCCACAATGGCGTCGTAAGGTCAAGGGGAGGGGGGGCGATCTGTCTCGGACACCGTCTTGGTGGGGGCGCCCCCCCACTCCTTCATGACTTCCCTGCTGCATGCGTGCGCCCCCTTCCTTTGTACCTCTTTAATTTTCCCAGCACGAGAAGTATCACGAACATGCTGCCCGTGTTGGTGTTGGCTCTTTCTGACATCACTTCCGGGTCCCGTGCCTAGGAAGTGATGTCACAGGGAGAGCCAACACAAAGCGGAACGGGGGGGGGGGGCAGAGAAGAGGGAGGGGGAGGGAGCTACCGCCCCGGAGGCCACTCACCCTTGCTACGTCACTGGTTCTCCATGTCCCCATAACCCTTCAACCTCCATGTTCTGAAGGGTGTCTCTTCCTCAGACATCATTCTGTGCTGACTGACAATATTCTTTCCATTCTTAATGGGGGCAACTTTCAAAGAAAGTGTGTATGTGTTATGGCTGCAGGGAGTTTCTATTTTTTCTTGGAAAACTGATTTGGAGAAAAGCATGCAAACAAATGTGCACCTACCGAGTACTGTTAAAATTTACATCTCTATTTTTGAAAATTCAAAAGTATGCATGTACAGTATGTACACTCTCATCCCAAAGTCACCCATAGGCATAATTTGAAATTACACTTATGACCATATTTGCTATATATATATATGGAGGCATGACCTAGTGGTTAGAGCTGCTGCCTCGGCACCCTGAGATTACAGGTAGAGAATGACACGGGGACAAATTTTTCCCCATCCCTGCAGAAACTCAATTTCCCTGTCCCACCCCTGTGAGTTTTGTCACTGTCCTTGTCTCTGCCCCATTCCTGTAAGCTCTGCCTTAACCACACAAGTCTTGAACGGTTATGATTTTAAAGTGTTTGAGGCTTGTGCAGATGAGGACGGAGCTTAGGCATTGGTGGAATGAGGCATTATGACATCACAATCTGAGCTCTAGAATGTTGCTACTTATGCTTTTAAAGTGTTTGAAGCTTGTGCAGATGAGGACAGAGCTTGCAGGAATGGGGCAGGGACAGGAAAAGAACTTGTGGGGACAGGGCGGGAAAATGAGTTCCCGATGGGGAAAAATTTGTTCCCGTGTCATTCTCCAATTGCAGATTCAATCCCAGCACTGTTCCTTGTAACCATAGGCAAGTCACTCAACCCTTCATTGCCCCAGGCATAATTAGATTGTGAGTCCATAGGGACAGGGAAAATACCTGATCACCATTCAATATAAAACATTATAATCTGCATTATCTAAAAATTCAGTGCACATAGCAAAGCAACATACAACATTTATTAAACACAAAAATAACAAGATACATGTCACAACAAGTACAATAAAAACATTTTTGCATGATGTACATATTAGGCATTTTCAAAAGCCACATTTTTATTCTCACATTATTTTTTTTTTTAGCAGTTATACAATATGAGGCTCAAAATCAAAACTTTGAAATGTCCAAAAACCAGCCTATATTGGCATTTGAATGTCCTAATATCAAGGACGTTCAAGTGTCAATAATCAAAACCAACTTTTGGATGTGCAGCAGCAATTCTAAGCTGTTGTGTGTCCAGAGTTCAAAAAGGCATGTTGGGAGGTGTGTTAGGGGTGGGAATCAGGTGGGCTTAAAACCTGGATGTACTGCAGTAATAATTAAAGCTTTCCTACAGGGAACTTAGATGTTGGCAGTTAGACCTGTTTTAGTTGTGTCTAAGTGTCCCAAAGCTGCCCAAACTGACCAGATGACAACTGGAGGAATTAAGGCATGATTCCCCCATACTCCCCCAGTGGTCACTGACCACCCTCCCACCACCCAGAGATGGAGGACAAGACCGCTTATTGAGGGCTTGTCATCAGTTGATGGTGATTCCCCCCTGCCAGAATCAGATGAACTGGCAAGGAGATTCCTCTCTGCCCCCTCCCTCACAGGCAGTGAGCCCCCAACATCGTGACTGTGGCAGTCAGGGCCTTAGACCCCTCCCACTGCATCCCAAGATACACTGCATCCCAAGATGCATCCCAAGATGGAGTGGGAGGAGGAAAGTAACATGGAAACATAATGGTAGATAAAGACCAAATGGCCCATCCAGTCTGCCCATCTGAGTAACCATTATCTCTTCTTTTCTCTAAGATCCCACATGCCTATCCCAGACTTTCTTGAATTCAGACACAGTCTCTGTCTCTACTACCTCTTCTGGGAGACTGTTCCACGCATCTACCACCCTTTCTGTAAAAAGGTATTTTCTTAGATTACTCCTGAGCCTATCATCTCTTAACTTCATCCTATGCCCTCTCATTCCAGAGCTTCCTTTCAAATGAAAGAGACTCGACTCATGCGCATTTACTTCACATAGGTATTTATATGTCTCTATCATATCTCCCCTCTCCTGCCTTTCCTCCATAGTATACAGATTGAGATCTTTAAGCCTGTCCCCATATGCCTTATGACGAAGACCACGCACCATTTTAGTAGCCTTTCTCTGGACCAACTCCATCCTGTTTATATCTTTTTGAAGGTGCGGCCTCCAGAATTGTACACAATATTCTAAATGAGGTCTCACCAAAGTCTTATACAGGGGCATCAATACCTCCTTTTTCCTACTGGCTATATCTCTCCCTATGCACCCTAGCATCCTTCTAGCTTTTGATGTCACCTTTTCAACCTGTTTGGCCACATTATGATTATCACATACAATCACACCCAAGTCCCGCTCTTCTGTCATCTACATAAGTTTTTCACCCCCTAAACTGTACCGTTCCCTTGGGTTTTTGTACCCAAATGCATGACCTTGCATTCGCAGCATGCAGCCCTGTAGGCAGGAAGGAGTGGGTTTCCCTCCTGCCAGTTTTGCAGTGCAAGGTGCGGGGGTGTTGGGTGAAGTGGGGGGGGGGGGGGGGTTGTGTTGCCAGTGCTGTCGGGGATTTCAGGTGATGTGGGGAGGTTGCCAGTGCTGATGGGGATGTCGGGTGATGTTTGTGTGTGGGGATGTCAGATGATGTGTGTGTGTGTGAATACATATACTGTTTTTATATAATGATAAATGTTTGTATGTCTCCCTTTTGTTATTTTTTTAAAATAAATTTTTATTGTAAAACCGCTTAGAAATTTGTTAAGCGGGTTAACAAATTTTAATAAAACTTGGAAACTTGTGTGTGTGGTTGTTGCTAGTGCTGTCGGGGATGTCAGGTGATGTTGGAGGAGAGAGGTGTAGTGCAGGAGCTCTCTGTGGAGGGGGTTGGGGGGATCATGCCTGTGAAGGAGGGAGGGAGAGAAGAATCTTTCTGCCAGTTCAGCTGATCCTGGTAGGGTAATCCCCCATCAGCTGAAACTGACTCAGCTGATGGGGATTTCCCTGCCGTGATCAGACAAGGTAGTTGGGTATGTCTACAAAGCTTGATTTTGTGCGTTTTTCAATTGGATCTTTTTATTTTTGAAAATGGCTAAAAAAGAGACGTCCTAAAGAATAAAACTTATGCACAGGTCATTTTCAATAATAAAAGATAGACATTTGGCAGCATTGAAAATGGAATTTTTTTCTAATGGTTTTGTGGTCGTCTTGGCCAAAATGTCCAACCTCAGACTTACTTATATCCACTTATTCTAAGGCATAAAGTGAATAAAGTAAGAGTGCCTTAGAATAAGTAGATATAAGTGATACTGGGACAGTTCTGAGGCTAAATATAACAGCCATTTACAACTGGGATTCAACCTCAGACTTAGACATCCTATCGAAAATGCTCCTCCACACATACAGTGGCATTTTTGATATGACGTCTACTCTATATACTCGAATATAAACCAATACGAATATAAATCAAGGTACCCTTTTTTCCCTCAAAAAAAGGGGGAAAAAAGGTTGACTAGAATATAAACTGGAGGTTAGAAATTTGGGTTATCATGGTGAGCCAATCTATAAAGATTGCTCACCTTCCCTCCCCATCAGCTATCTCCTAAGTCACTAAACATAATACAAATATCCGTGATGCTAACATATTCACAACAAGGCCCCTACATAGGAAAACACAACTACAAGCAACCACAAACTTAAATAAATGTAGACAAAAATCATACTTAAACCTCAAGAAGCCGTATGCAGTTCAACACCAGAGAAAAAGAAACAGCACTTCACACTTTGGAATATAAAAAGAAAGCAGTGTAAAATTTAAAATAAAACTGTTCATGAAATTAAAAATAAAATTATTTTTTTCTACCTTTCTTGTCTGGCTATTTTATTCATGTTTATCCCAGTTTCTAGTTTCTGTTTTCTTAATTTTCTTTCAGTGGAAGTCTCTGTGTCACGTTTTTAAAATGGAACACACTATGGCTATACAACAGGGACTTTACAAAAAGTTTCTGAGGATTTGGGAGCCATTGACAAAATTTTGGAAAGAGTGATTGTTTGATTTTGCCCTTTGGTCATGCACGGCTGGGGGGGGGAATATTTTTAAATCTTTTTTTAATTTGAGTGCAATTTTTGAATATGAGTATGGGGGGTGATATATCTATTTGTCAAAGATTAAGATTTGATTGATTTTAAGTGCTTTTATAATGTAATGCAATTGTATAATTGTTGTACTTATGTATGGCTTAAAAATGAATAAAGATATTTTTAAAATAAATTTTCTTTCAAGGTCTTCAATCTGTCTCTTCTCTCCTTCATGTCTTTACTTCCTCTCCTACATCCATCTTTGACTTTAGCCTTTTCCTTTCAGTTTTCTTCCATTTATTTTTCTGCATCTCTATCTGCTTCTATTTACAGATTTCCATCTCTTTCATCCTATTATTCTCCAGCTTTTTTGCTAACTCTTCCCTCTCTCCCCCTTCCAACATCTTATCTTTCTCGCTCTTTCCCCCTTTATTTTCACTCTTCTAACCAGTATCTAGTGTCTTGCCCCCTCCATTCAGCATATTCCCTCCCTTCTTTCATCCAACACCTCATCTCTCTCCCTCCACCTCAATCCAAGATCTCTCCCCATCACCCTTTCCCTTTGCCACTTCCAACACTACATATCTGGGACTCTGCCTGTGGGGAACAAAGTCACGGGTCCAGGGCAGGCCTTCCATCTTGCCAAGCCACTATAGGCTCTACAGGTCTCAATCCCACTCCTCAAAATCAGGAAGCAACCAGAGGGGTGGGATCATGTCCTGCAGAGTCTATAGTGACTTGGCAAGAGAGAAGGCCCCCCACGGCATCTGGCTTCTTCATTGCCAGCCAATTTAGCGGGACTGGAACAGAAGGCAGGGCTCATCACAATCCAGATACGCCGCTGACTTCTCACTCCCCCCTGCTTCCAGCGGCCGGCAAATAGCATGGACGACTGCCACGACCACTGATGGGAGGAATCAGATGCCTGCCTCACATTTTGGGCCTGCCCTGAACCCATGACTCTGTTCCCCATAGCCAGACCCCTGGTAGGTTTAAATTTTGATTTTTTTATTGTTAGAGAAGTACTCAAGTGTTAACTCAAATATAAACCAAGACCACCATGTTTGGGCCAATTTTGTTTAGCCCAAAAATGTCAGTTTATATTCGAGTATATAGTAAGTCTGAATTGAGATGTTTTGCAAAAAATAAAAAATAAAAATCTAACCCCTCCCCCCATCTAGCTTACAGTCATAGTCAAAATAGAAAAATATCTAAATTTCTGGTTCGATTATGGCAGTAAGCTAGAAGTTTTTATGCTAGAAATGTCCATCTGTAAAGTACCATTTTCAATAAAGTGTCCCAGGGGAAAAAAACCCATAGAAAACAAGCCATAAGGATGCTTGTCTGGCAGCATTCCTAGTAAACTGGTCACAAAGACATCTCAGCAGTGCAGAGGGACAGCCTAGTGCCCAGTGAACTATTTGTATCTAATTATTTATACCCCGCCTTTCCCAAGGAGGGGTCACAATAGAGTACATACACAATCAGAATCACATCCAGTACAATGAATCAAACATGAATAAAACATAATAGTAATAATGTAAAGCCTCCTAAAATTACAGAGGCTACCAGTGCCTCGCGTCAAAAAAACTATAAATCAAGTCCCATATTTCATCTTACAGAAGAGGTATTTTTTGAACATATTCTTAAAACTACTCAAACTTTATTTAAAAGGGCCTAGCTTGAATTATATATAATGGAACTGGCTTGAAAGCAATGGAAGTAAAACCCGGATGTTCCAATCCATCCTTCTTTTTCTGGAATCATATGGTAACCCTCTCTAGGTGCCTACCGAGTAAGGCGCCATTTATAGATCTGGCCCTTACTGCCTACAAAATAGGTGACAGTAAGCGCACATATGCTAATTTTTATTCAT
Source organism: Geotrypetes seraphini (assembly GCF_902459505.1). Lineage (NCBI taxonomy): Eukaryota > Metazoa > Chordata > Amphibia > Gymnophiona > Dermophiidae > Geotrypetes > Geotrypetes seraphini. The sequence goes on from NC_047088.1 coordinate 205,751,149, forward strand.
GACTGTGCACTAATTGTAACTAGCACTTGACCATTAATTAGGAAAATGGAAAATCAACCTTTTTCCAGCCACGGGAAAAATGGCCTTAGCGAATATGAAAGACCATCTCAGGATGTGCTAAGACCACTTCTTGCTGTTACTTAGTAAAAGGACCCCATAGTGTCAACAGCATTCATTTACAACCTACTGAAATGATGCATATGATTTTACACACACTGATCTTCTCTTAATGACTATGAAAGCAAGGCCCTTCACTTTAAACCGTCTTTTATAATTAATATCAAACATTTTCCATTATATTCCTTTTTAATTACTTTCAACTCTTCTTATCAATGCTACCATGCTATTCATTTATTTAAATGCATGCATAATGTTTAGGAAAACAAATAACCCTATCCCTTTAATTCACCTGCATTAAAATAATTGCTTTTAACCTAAAAACCTTTTAATGGGCCTGATTTACAAAGGTTTTCCCCATTCTGTGTCTTTTGTAAAAATGCTTAGTAAATAGGACCCTATATGTGATACTAATGATGCACTTTGTTTTCCATTATTTTTCAACTGAGATAAACATTTTAATTCCCAAATTATATTCCCATTGCATGGTGTTTCCACTGTTTCAGCTAGATAAAAACTCTTTTCTGTGTTGAGTGTGCGGTGAACCTGTGACTCAACAATGAAGAGGAATGCATTACTGAATGTTTTAATTTCGGATTTGTTAGGCAGAGAGAGAAATAAGCATTTTAAGTGAACTTTCTGCTTTAATTGAAATGCAAACCAGCCAGAGAAGAAACTCATTAAATAACCATTCAAACTAAGTTCTTTCTATAATACAGTAATATCACTTTATTTATATCAGAAGAGTACTGAAATACAGTCGTCCTGATATTCAGTGTCACTTATTCAGGCAACAAATACTGCTACCCAGAAAAATATTGCTTACCAGAATCTTACCCAGATTTTCATCAGCATTATCTGGAAAATATTTCTGAAAATACCTGGAGACTGTCCGGTGCTATCTGGATAATGCTTGGATGGCCAAGGATAGAGCTTGGGCAGAGCTGGGAATTATCCAGATACCAGCAACACACAGCACAGATATCCAGATAGTAATCTTAGCAATTTAGACAGCAAAAAGGCACTGAATACTGCCAGTATCTGGATAGTATCACAGTAACTTCAGTGTCTGTATACGAGGGGCGTCCAATAATTTATCTACCTCAGTAGGAAAGAAAAGTTTAAAAAAAAAATTTGTTTTTGATTTTCAATATAGTCCCCTGATAGCTCCATACACTTCATCCACTTTTTTTGCAATGACTTTAACCCCTTTGAAAAGAATTCTTCTTCTGTTTGACCTTGTCACAGCTTCCATGACATCTTTATCACTTGAAAACTGCTGTCCACGGAGGGATTTCTTCAAAATTCAGAACAGGAAATAATTCAAGGGAACCAGGTCAGGATTGTAGGGTGGATGGTTCAGCTGCTGAAACCCACATTCTTAGATGGTAGCTTGTGTTGTGACATGTGCACCAGCGCATTGTCATGAAGAATCAGCATGCCTACTGTGAGTTTTTCTTGTCTTTTCTCCTTGATTGTCTCCTGCAAAGTAATCATTGTGTTGGCGTAACTCTCTTGTGTAGCATGAACTCCAGAAGCAAACGTTCTTCATCATCCCAGAAGACAGTTGCCATGACTTTGGCTGCAACCTTTTCTGTCTTTAACTTTTTTGGAGTGGGGGATGACCTGTGCTTCCACTGCATTGACTCCATTTTGGACTCAGGATCTCTGTGATAGACCCAAGTCTCTTAGTTACCAAATTTAAAAAAAAAAATCACTTAGGCCTCCTTTTATGAACCTGCGATAGCAGTTTTTAGTGTGAGGAACCGTGCTGAATGGCCTGCGCTGCTCCTGATGCTCATTGAGTTCCTATGAGCGTCAGGAGCAGCGCGGGCCATTAAGCATGGCTCCCCGTGCAAGAAACTGCTATTGCCATTTCGTAAAAGAGGGGGGGGGGGGGAGTTAGTTTTCACAGAGCATCTCTAAGTTCTCCTGACAGCACTGGAGCCTCATGGCTTTCTGATATGGGGTCAGCATTCTTGGAACCCATCTTGCACTAACCTTGAGTATACCCAACTTTTCATGAATTATTTTCCAAACTGTACCTGCCAAGATGCCCATTTTTTCAGCTATTTCACAAACCTTAATCCGTTTATCTGACAAAATTAAATCCTCAATTTTCTTGCATATTTCTGTGGACGTTGCTTCCACAGGCTGTCCAGTGTGAGGGTCATCCTCAATGGACTCTCTACCCCACTTAAATTGCTTGCTCCAAATTTTTACTTTGTAGGATGATGGGGCAGACTCACTATAAACTGCAGTCATGTGTTCATGGATCTCCTTTGGCTTTTTTCCTTCTTTTGTGAGAAATTTTATCACTGGTGCTCCAAATCTACCAGTTTCTTACTTGATTTGCATGAGGACTCTCCTGACATCCATGTCTCTTGGAATGTTAGACTCGCACTGAGCTGCAACTGTGCATGAGCATCTTTGAGACATGTCACAGCATGCACAGACTTGTTTCAACACACTTGCTACTTTTTTTCATACTCAGGTAGATAAATTACACTGGTCAACCAAAAAAAAAAAGTTTTTCTTTGCTACTGAGAACTTAATAAGTGTTCTTAGTTAATTTAACTGTTAATTGACACAGATTTCAGATCTGTAATTGAAATTCAGCTAGCACATCAGGTTTCTGAGATACAAGTTACTGATTTTTTAGACAGTTTGCCATATCGGCACAATATTGCAAGCATGAACTGTGCCCCACCAAACTTATGTTAAGGAGTTTACGCTGAAAACAAAGACAATAAGGAGACATGTTACAGCATATATTTACGCCTCTCTTAACTCACACAAGAGTGATGTCAGCATGTTCAGAAATGTTTGAGACACTTGCTTTTATGCTTGTACTGTACATTTGTCTCTTTTTGCAAGAACCATCAATAGTCTCGCATCAAACTGGGATTGAACCTTCAGTGATATCTGATTTCCATCACCTTAATATCTTGATGAAATGTTTCCCCATGCTCATCGCAGATATCACCAAAATTGGGTGGGAAGAAGTCAAGGTGAGAATGTAAGAAGATCATTTTAAGTGACATTCTGGCACCCATTAGCTGATGTACTGTCAGCATATTCTCCACAAGCTCAGCATAATTCTCTGATCTGTGATTACCAAGAAAATTCTGAACAACCAGAATTCTGCTAATTCATCTGGGTTCAGCTTCTGTTTGAACGCATCATCAAATTCACGGATTTTGGGTCCAACAAAAACACCTTTGATTTTGGCTTCACTTTTCTTGAAATTAAATGTACTTCATAGGTGCTGAAATACATAACCATTTCTGTCCATTGCCTTGACAAAATTTTTCAGCAGACCCAGTTTTATGTGAAGTGCTGGAAGATAGATTTTCTCAAGATGTACTAATGCAGCGGTCTCAAACACGTGGCCCATAGGCCGCATGCGGCTTTCCAGGTGCTATTTTGCGGCCCGCGGTCTGGACGCAATCAAAACAGCATTTCTCTTCCCCCTTCCCTTCCTTTTGGAGCAGCAGCGTGTCTGGCCGGCTCAGTCGATCATTCCGTTCAAAGCCGCGGGTTGGCAGCTCCTCGCGCTATCCACTCCTGCATCGGAAGCCTCTCTGACATCACAACATTAGAGAGGCTTCATACGCAGGCACGGATCTCGCGAGGAGCCGCCACCCGCTTTGAACTTCTCTTCCTGGTCGCCACGGACTGGAGAAAGTAGCAGCTGGGAGGAATCAAAAGCTTTCCTTCCCTGCCCTGTCTCTCACTCACTGCTGCAACAAAATGAAGCTCTGTGTGGGGACTTTAACTCTATGCGTGGTTTCTGTTCTTTCCCCTCACCATAACAGGAAGTTACTCCATGGGGGGTGGGGTAGATGTGGGAAGCTGGCAGTAGTGCACATAGAGTTATGATCCCACACATAGCTTTATTTTGTTACAGCTCTAACCAGTGAGTGAGGGGACGGGAGCTTGTGATACTTTTCTGCTCCCATAGGGGTCCTGCCTCTTTCCTTCTCCCTCCCACTCAAGCTCTCCCATTTCTTTTGTACTACTCCAGCACTAGCAATTAAGTGAGTTAGCCTAGTGCCGGCATCAGAGCCTCTCTTCAGATGCATCTCGCCTACTCTAATTTAACTTCCTTCATAGAAAGGATGCACCTAAAGAGAGGCTTTGACACTGATACAAGGCTGGCTGAATTAATTGCTGGTGCCAGAGTAATACAGAAGAAACAGGAGAGAGCGGGTGGAAGGGAGAAGGAGAGAGGCAGGTCTTGTGCAATGTGGGGTTGTAAAGAGGGGAGAAAGGAGAAAGAGACTGACTGGAACTGGGGAAAGATGCTGGACCTCTGGAGCAGGCTGGGAAGATATGTGGCACAGAAAAAGACATGGGAAAAGTGAAAATGGGAAGAGATTAGGACATACAAAAGAAATTCTGGACAGGAAGTGACAGGGATACTGAAGGTTAGTGGTAAACAGGGAGAGGGAAGGGTCAGTGGAATGCAAACAGGCAGTACTGGAAAACAGAAAAGATAATGGGCACAGTGATGGGAAGGAATGCTGGAAAAGGGGGAGAGATAGCGGACACAAGGTGGGAGAATAATGGTAGAAAAGGGAGAAGATGGAAGACACTGGGGAGGGGGAAAATGCTGGAAAGGGGGGGAAATAGGACCACAGCAAGACAATGCTGTAAAAGGGAAAACATGGGGACATGGGGTAGTAATGCTGGAAAAGGGGAAAGAGGCTGAACTTGGAGGTAGGATAGGGACAGGTAGGGCTGGCTCAACCATAAGGCAGTGGCCCAGGGAGCCAATGATAAAGGGTGCCAAAATCCCAGTTCAGTCTACTTTCAAACTCTTAGAGGGATAAATGCCAGAATGCCATCCTGAGCCAGTGACTCATCTAGTCCAGCAGTAGGGGGAAAGACTTGAGAAATAGGAGGAGATACTGGATTATATGCGGTGAGGAGGATTGGCACATTTTGAAGCCAATCCAGGTCACAAGTACAAAGTCTGCACCCCGAGGGTTTCTGGCATATTGGATTTGACCTTATAGCGTTATGACCTACATTTCAGTGGGCACTTGGAGATAGGGGGTGCCTTTGGGGTATAAATTATGGCTGGACGCCTTTCAGAAGGCCTGGTCTTGGTGGAGAACATATATAGGGGATGTGGCAGGTAACTGGGCTATGCTTCCTATTCAGGGCAACCCTAACAAGTACAAAGCAGAAACCCCAAATTAATAGAGTTACAGTGGGATTTGAACCTATATCCCCTGGGTTAGGGTGCACTTCACTAACCACTAGGCTATTCCATTACTTTCCTACATACGGCCGCCAGTACCGCTGTTTGAGATGTGTAATAAACTCTGCAGTTAGGGCTCCTTTTAAATGCTGGCGGTAATGTTTAAAGATATAGTTGAATAAACAATATCAGCCAATATTCGGATATTGGTGCTAGATACGAGGGGTGGTCAATAACACTGGCCAACAATCATGGGACACTTCTGGTGCATAGGCGCCATTTTCTTTGACAAATATTTTTGTGGGAGCAACCGCTCCCCCTGTGCCACACCTAGCGATGCCTATGCGCCTAACTCAAAACCGCAATTCTATAAAAAGTAGATGCCTAGTGCAAAGCGCATAGATAAAAGTGGGCACAGTTAGAGGCAGATCATAGGCATGTTTTCAAGACCTGACAGAAATATGGTGTGACTAAACGAAAGAATGCCCAGTGATGCCTAAGGCCTCTTAGGTGGCGCTAAGAGTGATTCTATACAGTGTGTCTAATTTTTTATAGAATCGTGCTTCGCACTGCACCATTCAGTGCCAATGTTTTTCAGAAACATATATAGAAACAGAGCCTCAATGTTTAATTAAACTCTGGAATTTGTTGACAGAGAATGTGGTGAAAGCAATTAGCTTAGCAAGATTTTTAAAAGATTTAGATAATTTCCTAAAAGTCCATAAGCCATTATGGACTTGGAGCAAATCCACTGCTTATTTCTATTATAAGCAGCATAAAATCTGGTTTTCTTTTTGGGGATCTTGCCAGGTACTTATGACCTGGATTAGCCACTATAGGAAAAGTCCATAGTCTGTTATTGAGCAGACATGGGGGAAAGCTACTGCTTGCCCTGAATCAGTAGCACAGAATGTTACTATGAGGTACTAGTAAACTGGATTGGTCATCATGAAGACAGGTTAACGGGTTAAATGGACCACTGGTCTGATCCAGTAAGGCTATTCTTATGTTCTTATGATACTAGGTTTGATGGACCTTTGGTCTGTCTAGTATGGTAACTTTTATGTTCTTATGTTATATTCTTAGGTCCCTAGAAGAAAAACATACAGAATTTGATTGGTTATGTTTTTCTTTAGTGTGGAAGAACTGGAAAGGAAGTATTTTGCTCTTGAAAGGCAATTTTACTATTTTACATACAGGAAGTCCCCGAGTTGCAGATGCCTGACTTAAGTATGACTCATACTTAAGAACACAGTCACGGCTTCATTTTGATTTCACTGAGCAGTATTTCCAGTGGCATAGACTCCTATACTTCTCCTGTAGCAGATTCGGGAATGATGCATGTCTACATTAAGAACAGTGTGTGGCTGAGCATGCAGTATCTTAGAGGGAACACTGGGACAGTTGGCCCTTTTGTCAGCTGGGAGCAGAGGTAAGCAGCAAGAATCTTAAAAGCTACCAGTTCTGAGTTACATACAAATCTGACTTAAGAACAGCTTTAAAAACGTAACTCGTTCTTAACCCGGGGACTGCCTGTACATTCCTTCCTCCATATTCGTGGTGGTTAGGGGCAGAACATAACCACAAATATGGAAAAACCGTGAATAAATTTTTATGTTATTCACGTTTTTTTTGTAACAGCCACTGTTAATATATCAAAATCGCAAATAATGAGCAGCAATTTTCAAGGTGAAAGCTGGGAAGCAGCGATTTTCTCTGTGCACGCTAGGAAGCAACGATTTTGAAAGCTGGGAAGCAGCGATTTTCAGGGTGAAAGCTGGTAAGCGCCAAACTTTTTATCGGTACAGTACTTTATTCATGATGTAATTTGGGGGGGAGGAGTCAACAAGTGAAAAATCGTGAATAAGCAAAACCGTGAGTGCTGAAACCGCAAATACGAAGGGAGAAGTGTATTTTGTTATCAGAGGTCTTGTACTAATGACCATTACAAATGATTTTATGCTTATGAGCTAGAGCATTTGCTTTGCTTCAAAAGAAAAGCAAAACTATAGATCAATATGAAGATATTTAGAATTATTTCTCTATAAATCTTTCAAGAAAAAAACTGTCTGATGTTTCAAATCTGTCCTCACTTGTATTTTAGTAGCTACTAGCTGATGCCCTGGCGTTGCACGGGTATTTAATTATAGCAATAACACTGTAAATGGATTCAAATAAAGATACTTTATAGTGGTGAATGAAATTATTTTTTAACAGCTTTATAAAAAGTACAATATTCAAATTATAATGTGAAATATTTGACAAAATGAATACAATACATCATTTCCATTGACATGAATGGGTGAAATCTGATTTTCTGTTTGTACCTCCACCCACGTGTGCAGGTGGGCCGCGAGACCCCCAGAACATATCACCCCAGGTAGTTGGAATTACTGTGAGAATGGCAGCTTTTTACATTTTTTCCATTGACATGAATGGGTGAAATTTGATTTTCTGTTTGTAGCTCTGCCCACATGTGCAGGTGGGCCGCGAGACCCCCAGAACATATCACCCCAGGTAGTGAGGGATCTGCATACCAAGTTCAAATCGGTCAAGCCGTTTTTGAATTACTGTGAGAATGGCAGCTTTTTACATTTTTTCCATTGACATGAATGGGTGAAATCTGATGTTCTGTTTGTAGCTCCGCCCACATGTGCAGGTGGGCCGCGAGACCCCCAGAACATATCACCCCAGTTAGTGAGGGATCTGCATACCAAGTTTCGTTCAAATCGGTCAAGCCGTTTTTGCGTGATCGAGGCACATACACACACACACACATACATACACACATACATACCTCCGATTTTATATATATATATTAAATTAAATTAAATTAATTAAAAGTATGAAAAAGTAAACTTTTTTTTTTTTTTTTACAAAGATAGAGGCCAAATCCCTACATATCATCTATAATTCAGGAACATTCCATCTTCCAAAGAAAACTAGTTCTTGAAGTACAAGTAAATATAAATTTCTCTTCCAGGTATAACTGAAGTCTTTCAAAGCCACTAATGGTGACATATACCAGCCAGCAGTTCCAACTATTCAGAAAAGAGCCTTATTTTCACAAATGTGCTTATTTTGTGTAATCAAAATGCACTTATCCAGACTTTGCTATAAAGATTCAGATGCAATTTCCCTACCTCCTCATTCTGAAATCTAATAGCCATTATAAAAAAAAAACAACCCATCAAAACCTCAGATATTTTAAACTTTTCTGGAAATCTTTATACAGGTCTGTCAAAAGAAAGGAAAAGGGGACTGCTGAGACATCATTCAGCCTAAATAAGGAAGAAGTTTAATGAGTATGTACTGAAACTGTATTTTGCATCTTCATATGCCTACATTATCAGCTCAATATTGACCACATAAAGGCTTCTTTTTTTTAATAATTCTTTATTCATTTTCAAAATTACAATAAGTGTTATATATGTTCAATCACATTAACAATAAATACATCACTTAAAAACTATCATTGGTACATTACATAAACTCTTATCCTTCCTCCCTTCCCACCCCTCCCTACCATAAATTCCATTATCTTATAGAATATGTAATAATAAAATATCCCCCCCTTCACTATTATACTGATAAATTTAAGGGAAACAATGTCAACTAATCCGTACAATATTTTGTTAATGGTTTCCACACATCCTGAAATTTCCTGAAATATGCCCGCCGAATTGCAATACATCTTTCCATCTTATAGATATGACATAAAGAGTTCCACCAAAAATTATAATTTAATCTTCTCCAATTCTTCCAATTATATGTAATTTGTTGAATGGCAACACCAGTCATTATAAGTAATAATTTATTGTTGTTCGCAGAAATCTGACATAAAGGCTTCTTTAAAAAAATCTATGGCTGATCTACAGATAAATTTGACCATTTTATATATAGGGGACCTGATTTCTATAAACGGTGCCTATAATTATCTAAAATCTCAGCTTTATTCTTTTTCTTTAAAATGTTTTTCTTTTTCTTTCATACATACATAAAGTGCTTCAACATTGTAATCATTTGTGCGTGAGTGACAACCTTCAGTGGTTATTCAAAGATCTTCTAAATGTTCATTTATAGTCTTTCTTTGAATTTAATTTTGTTTATAACCACTGAGTAAAAGTGACCTGGTGCAAAAAGTGCTATAGTGCTGTGCTTTAAACTCCTTCGGGTTACCTTTACCCCCCAACTCGAGTTTCGAGAATTTCTTCGTCAGGAGGGGTACCAAGAGCATAAAAGCAATATAAAACATGAATTACTAAATGCTATTACAACTCACGAACTCTATTCTAATACACCATAAATTTAAACATTTGTTTTATATAATTAAATATTTCATATATTCTTTCATACCTATTAATCGGCTCTCTCTCATGGGGAGGACAAGCAATACCAACACGTCTCTCTACCTGACCCCACTTTTATACATCGTATCCAATTACCTATTACCCTAACCAGAATATCTCCCTCTAAACCGGAAGTGAATCATTTACAAAGCGATCCATTCTACTTCCATGTTTAAACCTGTGGCTGTAGATGTTCTCCAGTTAAATATGAAGCGTTGTTCCTTATAATGCAATATTTTACTTATATTACCCTGATAATCTCCTATGTGTAATAAAACTGTGTACCGCAAAGAATCTACTGCGTGACATTCCTGTAACCAATGGGCTACAAGTGGAGCAGTCACCGGGGCACATCGGATATTGCTTAGATGCTCCGTTATACGGGTCTTTATCATCCGGCTCGTCTGGCCAATATACAGTTTGTTACATGGGCACTTGATACAATATATCACCCCTGATGACTCGCAGTTAGTACCCGATGACAGCTTAAATTGTTTTCCGTTAGAATGCGGAACTTCTATCTGATCTTGCTCTATTATATATTTGCAATTGCAACAATGACCACATTTACGATGTGGTGGTAACTGTCTGTGCTCATGTTTATGTTTATATTTACGGTATTTAAGCTGTTCACCTAGGTTGCTAGATCTACTGAACGCAAACTTTGGGTTTTCTCTTAACCCCCTATGAACTTGTAACACTGACCAATGTTTTAAAATAATGTTTTTTATCTGATTACTTCTTGAACTATAGGGTAATACGCAAGCTATTTGTGATTTTTGATTTTGTGGCCCCGGTAACAGGAGCCAGGGCCGATGGCAACTCCTAGCTCGTTTCCAAGCCTTTTTGACAATTTTCTTCGGGTAGCCCCTATCACAAAATTTATGGTACATAATATTAGCTTGATTAGTGAAATCTTCCTCCTGAGAACAAATACATCTTATTCTTAAAAACTGCCCCATTGGTATGCAATTCCTCAATATTCGCGGGGGAAAACTCTGATATTGAAGTAACGTATTTCTATCGGTGGTCTTTGTGTGTAGACTGGTGACGAGGCGATTCTGATGTTTAATCAATGTAATATCCAAAAATGAGATTGATTCCCTACTGAACACATATGCAAATTTAATATTTGGATCACATAAATTAATTTCTGAAAAAAATAAATGTAACTGTGCCTCGTCACCTGTCCATACAAAAAGAACATCATCGATAAAGCGTTTCCACAATTTGATGTATTTTAATATTTGGACCTATACACATATGTACTTTCAAATCTGGCCTTGTATAAACATTCCAGAGTTGGTGCGACCGCAGCACCCATAGCGACCCCCTTCGTCTGAAGATAAATATTTAAAAATTTAAAATAGTTATTGAATAAAGCAATATCTGCCAATTGATTTATCCCATTCTGTTCAATTGAATATAACACAAGAGAAACAGAATATGAGAAATCAATTGGCAGATATTGCTTTATTCAATAACTATTTTAAATTTGAGGATAATATTTATCTTCAGACGAAGGGGGTCGCTAAGGGCGCTGCGGTCGCACCAACTCTGGCATGTTTATACATGATCCTCAAATCCCTTAGTGAGAACAATATTCACAATAGTAAAGACCCCTAGTTTCCCACTAGATATGAAAGAGTGCAACATATATCATTAACTAAGGTTGCCGATGATTAGAGCAAAGGAGCCGGGAATGCACGCAGACTTGTATGGTCAGAGTCTATGACTTGCGTAGGCTCTATCACTGAGGCCCTTCCAGTTAGTTAATGATATATGTTGCACTCTTTCATATCTAGTGGGAAACTAGGGATCTTTACTATTATGTTTATACATGGCCAGATTTGAAAGTACATTTGTGTATAGGTCCAAATATTAAAATACATCAAATTGTGGAAACGCTTTATCGATGATGTTCTTTTTGTGTGGACTGGTGACGAGGCACAGTTACATTTATTTTTTTCAGAAATTAATTTATGTGATCCAAATATTAAATTTACATATGTGTTCAGTAGGGAATCAATCTCATTTTTGGATATTACATTGATTAAACATCAGAATCGCCTCGTCACCAGTCTACACACAAAGACCACTGATAGAAATACGTTACTTCAATATCAGAGTTTTCACCCGCGAATATTGAGGAATTGCATACCAACGGGGCAGTTTTTAAGAATAAGACATATTTGTTCTCAGGAGGAAGATTTCACTAATCAAGCTAATATTATGTACCATAAATTTTGTGATAGGGGCTACCCGAAGAAAATTGTCAAAAAGGCTTGGAAACGAGCCAGGAGTTGCCATCGGCCCTGGCTCCTGTTACCGGGGCCACAAAATCAAAAATCACAAATAGCTTGCGTATTACCCTATAGTTCAAGAAGTAATCAGATAAAAAACATTATTTTAAAACATTGGTCAGTGTTACAAGTTCATAGGGGGTTAAGAGAAAACCCAAAGTTTGCATTCAGTAGATCTAGCAACCTAGGTGAACAGCTTAAATACCGTAAATATAAACATAAACATGAGCACAGACAGTTACCACCACATCGTAAATGTGGTCATTGTTGCAATTGCAAATATATAATAGAGCAAGATCAGATAGAAGTTCCGCATTCTAACGGAAAACAATTTAAGCTGTCATCAGGTACTAACTGCGAGTCATCAGGGGTGATATATTGTATCAAGTGCCCATGTAACAAACTGTATATTGGCCAGACGAGCCGGATGATAAAGACCCGTATAATGGAGCATCTAAGCAATATCCGATGTGCCCGGGTGACTGCTCCACTTGTAGCCCATCACGCAGTAGATTCTTTGCGGTACACAGTTTTATTACACATAGGAGATTATCAGGGTAATATAAGTAAAATATTGCATTATAAGGAACAACGCTTCATATTTAACTGGAGAACATCTACAGCCACAGGTTTAAACATGGAAGTAGAATGGATCGCTTTGTAAATGATTCACTTCCGGTTTAGAGGGAGATATTCCGGTTAGGGTAATAGGTAATTGGATACGATGTATAAAAGTGGGGTCAGGTAGAGAGACATGTTGGTATTGCTTGTCCTCCCCATGAGAGAGAGCCGATTAATAGGTATGAAAGAATATATGAAATATTTAATTATATAAAACAAATGTTTAAATTTATGGTGTATTAGAATAGAGTTCGTGAGTTGTAATAGCATTTAGTAATTCATGTTTTATATTGCTTTTATGCTCCTGGTACCCCTCCTGACGAAGAAATTCTCGAAACTCGAGTTGGGGGGTAAAGGTAACCCGAAGGAGTTTAAAGCACAGCACTATAGCACTTTTTGCACCAGGTCACTTTTACTCAGTGGTTATAAACAAAATTAAATTCAAAGAAAGACTATAAATGAACATTTAGAAGATCTTTGAATAACCACTGAAGGTTGTCACTCACGCACAAATGATTACAATGTTGAAGCACTTTATGTATGTATGAAAGAAAAAGAAAAACATTTTAAAGAAAAAGAATAAAGCTGAGATTTTAGATAATTATTGAATATTTCATCCAGCTATTTGGATAATATCTCCCACATTTTTGAAAAATATAAACGGTGCCTAACCATGATTAATTCTTAGACGCTGATCACATGGTTGTGAATCAACCGCTAGGTGTCTGTGGTAAGGAAGCACATATCCTGGAAGGGAGAGGTTAGGACACAACACAGTCTCATATTCTTTTTAGTTTGCCTTGCACTTTACAGAAAGTTAGCTTGGCTTACCTCTGCCAAGCAGTACAGACATCAGTCCTTTTCCCACAGCTCTGCCCTCAGCTGATGTCTAGGGAAAAATCAGGAGTTCACCTCTCTCGCTCAGGGACCTCCCTGAACAGATCCTAGGCTCATGCATATATTCTCCTCCCTGCCTGAGCAGGGAGCTGAACCCAGTGTATCCTGTGAGCTATAGTTTCCGCACTCCAGGGGCAGCACCTTCTGCTGCCCAGTGACAGAACAAAATCATTACTGAGGGAGAATCCCTGACTCTTTTACAGCGTCCTTTATAGAATTACACCCAGTGTGCCTAGGCATCGTTGAGCTAAGTGCTGGTATATTAAGCCAGGTTTTATCTGGCTTAATTTATCGGCCCCTACCACATGCTTAGTAATGCCTATTTACCATGCCTATTCTCCACCCAAACCATGCCTACTTTTCAGGTAGGCATCAATAGGCGTTGGAGGGTGCCTGGACTTAATACTTGGGATCTAGCTAGGTATTTGGGACCTGGGTTGGCCAAGCAGTTTACAATTAAATGCCTTCCTATAAAATATGCATCTATAATAATAAAACTCCAAGCGCGCATGCGCACTCGCGCCACGTGTTCCCTGAGATCTGATCTGTCGGGATGTGGCGGCACGAGTGCGCATGCGCGCTTCCAGGATGCGCGGAGTGGTGGCTGCCGGGAGGAGGGCTGTTGGCGGAGGGAAGATGCCGAAAAGGGCTAAAATCCGGCAGGAGCGGTGAAAGCGCGCAAGGCATCGAGCCCCCCTACTCTCCACCTCGTGCCGCTGCCGACTGAGGATAGCCGCCATGTCAACTTCAAAATTAAAAAAAGCCCGGACTCCACACCAATCTGTCTGGCCGAACTTCACCTGTGGGAGATGGTTTTTGCTGTTCTATAGGTGTTGCACTGCACTTCTTCAAGATGATTTTTGCGGTTTTATATACTTAAGCTCTAACAAAAGGAAAAGGCTTTAACAGCACTCACTGTACACAGTTTATTGCTTTAATTTTCTATAACAAGTTTGCCTTTTCTTTGTTTGAGATTGCTGTAACCAAAAAAAAAAAAAAAGGGTGGGAGGCAACACAACCTAAAACCTAACCAGGCACCACCTTGAAAAAAACCCCCAAAACTCCCAAACTGCACAGGGAAATGGAGGGGGAGGGAATGCTGCTGCTGCATAGGGGGCAGGGAGAGAGACAGATATAAAGAAAGACAGACAGCGGGAGGGAGACAGAAAGAAAGGAAGAAATACACAGGGGCAGGGAGAGAGACAGACAGACAGAAAGAAAGCAGGAGGGAGAGAAACAAAAATAAAAAGACAGGGATAGGGAGAGAGACAGAAATAAAGACAGACAGACATATATTCTAGCACCCGTTAATGTAACGGGCTAAAGACTAGTTATTTACAGAATATGCCAGAATTCTAGTCATTTATGTGCATATTTGCTATGTAAATTAACAGAATTACCCCCTAAGCAGTTCCCTTAATAACTTCTGCTTGATCAAAGTTCACATATGCAACTGAGCATTTAACCTATTGTGCTAATATCATTAATGTTATTTAAAATTAACAAGACTCATGTTTGTAAATAAACTCATTAGTGTTAATGACCATATTTTATTTTTTATTGACATTTTATTCTGGAACTACTTGAACAGAAATAGTCCTACCTTCATTAAATATTTGGATATGGAACTATTTACATTAGCATATAGAAAATGTCATGCACAAACGTTAGAATGCCAGACTGAGAACTAATACTAGATTGGAGAATCTTTTTTTTTTTTCCAAATGCAAATACAGACCAAAAAGCCATAGAACAAGAATATGGAAAAGTAGGAACAGATTACACATTCAATGTCCAGCCAACAAAGTCAAATCCAAACTATACAAAAAGGGAACTTTTACTAAGGCGTACTAGATGCTTTAGCGCACGCTAAATGATAATGTGCCCATTATATTCTATGGACGTGTTAGCATTTAGCACGTGCTAAATCGGCTAGCACGCCTTAGTAAAAGACCCCCCAAAACGAAGTAAAAACAAGACAGTGCTGAACACAATCCGATAAAACTTAACAATCCTCCTCAAAAGCCCTGAACAAAATTCCATGGACTGAAATGCATGTTTTATGCTTTACCACCCCCTCCAAACATTCAAAGAATGTCATAGTTCCGCACAATCATCCCTTGCACACATACCATATATCTAATCCCCTAATCTCTCACCCCTTCTCTCCTCCCACCCTCCTTCCCAAACCCAAGGTACTTAGGCCTAGATTCACTATACTCACCGATCTGGATCTCTGTTGGGCGATTCTTGGCCGAGTTTTGCAAAGTGACCGATTCACTACAGATTCTTCATGCAAATGATCTGATCGCACGCATGCACTACAGTGATCAAGACGCATGTGCAGATTATCCTTGTTGGTTGTAGATGCGATTTGCACATGCGCTTGCTCTTCGCACAAGCGAGGTCAAAATAAAGGGGGAGGGGTGGCTAAAATTTACTTCCTGGCCCTACGAGTGGACATTTTAAAAGGAATAATTTCAATTTGTGCAGCCAGAGTATGGAACAAATTATGGAACAGAACACGCTTTGTGCAACCAGTTTATGGAACAGAACATGCTTTAAACCCACAGTAGTGGGTCTGCTGGCCAGATAGTGTATGCCTCCCTCCGTCCATTCCTTCTGTTTAGAAGGCATAGGGGGGAGTAGTTAGAGGGATGGTGGTCTCCCTTTTAGGGAGATCGCCATTTGGGTGGAGATGAGGGGGTGCAGTCGGTCGCCGGGTAGGGTGTGTGTGTTTCAGGACGGGTGTTCTGGCAGGAGGGTGTGGACATCTCTCCTGCCTATCGAGGATGGGTGGGGGCTGTTTCGGGAGAGGTGTTCTGGCAGGAGGGAATGGGCATCCCTCCTGCCCATAGCTGTTGGGGGGGGGTGTTTTGGGGGTTCCAGCAGGAGGAATTGGGCACTTCTTCTGCTGGGGGATGCTTCAGGTGGATGTTTGGGTGGGTGGTAGCAGGAGGGAGTGGGCATTCCTCCTCCTGCCTCCCAACTTCACGGGGGTGGGGGGTGAGTTCCCTGCTGTGACCGCTCAGCTGAGTGCAGCAATGATCAGCATAGCGGCCAAGTCTATTTGAAATGTAGACCAGACTTTTGTTGGCCTACATTTCAGACGCCTATTGCGGCCCTAGGGTGATGTTTAGGGCCGCCTAAGCTTGCCCTAGGCCACTTCCGGGTGAAACCATGCCCACGCCTAGCCTTGGGCGAACTTAAGCATCCCTATGCATCTCCCTCAACCGTGACAGATGCATAGGATGTAGGCGGTGTGCCTTGAGGTGGTTTTTTTTTTTTTTTTTGTTTGTTTTTTTAACGTGCATCCTGATTGGCTGGTTAGACATTGGTAGGACACTTACCGTCGCCTACAATTGGGACACCATTTATAGAATATGCTCCAAAATGTTTAATTTCTATCAATACCCAATCTCAGTTCATGAACGGTAGAAACTTACAATGTTTCTACACTATGTCCAGATTGAAAACCATGTTGATGAACATCCAATAAATGTTCTTTCTTAACATAATTTCTAATTGATTCAAAACTGCTTTTTTAATTATTTTTTCTACAAAGGCAACACTGATATTGGCCTATAATCCTCAATAATAGCCTCATCCAGATTTTCTTTTTTCAACACTGGTTTAACTATAGCAATTTTCAATAGTTATGGCATCATACTTGTTTGCAAATATTTATTTCCTAAATACTGTAACACTAGTTTTTAATTTGTGTCATCATAATTACTTATGTATACCGCTGTGAACTTCATGGAGGTACTGGCGGTATACAAATAAAAATTGTATTGTGTTGCATTGCATTTAGAGTATTGCTCAAGGAGGGAATCACTTGCCTACCCATTTGTTTAATTATAGATAGTGAGCACAGGTCAATCAAAGATCTTGTAGGCCTTAATGCTACTAATACAGACATTACCTGTTCCTCTCCCATGATGTCACAATCAGCACTATTTTAGCGTCCTCAATCTCAGGATATTTCATTCCTAAAAATTTCTGTCGCTGACCATCAGCTTTTTGCATCATATAATCTAAAAAATCTTCTGCATATAGTTCAGGCTTTTTACTGTCTCAAATGGCACTTTTGGTCTTTTCATTGCATACTGTATTTTCTCACTACAATATTTATCTCTCTGAATCTTACAAAATTCCCGATACTCATATAATCTAAAATAATAGTTGTTGTAATTATATGCATTCCTTGTTTTCCTCAAATACATTCATACCTCTCTCTTCTCAGATTCAAAAGGGGCTCTGATCTCCATTTTCCTAGTCAATTTCCAAAGGGAAAATTTAACACCTGTAGTAAAAGGAAACCCACAATCACTTTACACTTGTATACACAGTTTGAAAGTTTCTCTGACTGTAAGGCTTTATTATTTTTTAAGTAAAGGTGAGACATTTTTTCTTACAGCTAAGTTAAAAAGCAAAAGCCAATGTGATACTCAGACTGATCTGAAGGCTTTTCTTGTCACCAAAACAGAACTGTCTGAGGCTTCTACAGATAAAATAATGCCATATTTTCAATGATTTGCAACACACAGCACTGTGTTCAATTTTATTACTTAATGAAATGCTGTTAAGAACAATGGCTGGGTAGAAGGATTGAATGTGCCTTAGATGACTTTTCAGAAACATGGCATCTACAATAATGTATCATTTTCCTCTAGTACGAGATCCATACTGCTGTGACAGCATTTTAGTGCAGACTGTGCTGAAAACTGAACATCAAACAAAACTCCTACTGCATGACTCACACTTTCCCTCTGCCCCCAAATCAAGTGTTTTGTCCTTCAGAACAGAGCAATTTATTCCATATCAGGCACGCATATATCTACAAGATGATGCAATAAGCTGCACTAGGCTAAACACAGCTTGTTAACTTCCGTTTTGGAGCAGATTTTTGTGTTAACATGACTTTCACTGTAGTACAGAGAAAGTAAAGGAGTGGACTAATTTTAGCACACTTCATATGCTAATCAATGCTAATGAAATGAATATGTAATTACTTTCAACGCAGGAAAATGCAATACAATTAGCACCCTTTTTCATTCCCAGTGTAATGCTGATACTCCACTTCAGTGCCAGCCATGAAGTTCTAACTTGCAAATGGCAGTCAATTGAGAATTAAAAATTCAGTTTTGAAAGACCTGAGATCCCCAAACTGGGTACCATTGCAGATGAGATTCCCAAGCTAGGACATTTAGGATTGCCAGACCCAAACCTTCATTCTCATATTTTGGCAGTCCAGGTTCAGGACCTCTTAATTCTTCATCCATAATCTCATCTACTCCTCATCAACTCAGCTGGCCCCTACTTAACCACTAATCAAATCTCTCATCTACTTAATAAACCCCTAGCTACCCACTGACTCTTCCCCCCACCCAACTACTAATCTACACAGCCCATCCAAACACCCACCAACACCATCACCCCTCAATCCAACTTCCCATCCACCTAATAACTCATCCACAGCTACAGGCATGTGTGTGCTTTTCCTACCTAGGTACCTAGTTATAAAAGTACCTTCATTATACTGTTCTTGTCATATACTGCATTAATATATTAAAGTAAAAAGGCTTATGACAGTTTTTTTTTTACCTCTAGTATGATTAATTTTGAAGTTATACAGTATGTAATTTAGGTTCAAGTTGAAGCCATATTTGTTTTCAATATGGCAGTAGGGTGTGTCAATTAAATGGGTAGATTTTTATTTTTTTCAAACTTTACAAACTACTACTGACCAAATCATAGGCAGCAGAACGCTTTTTTGTTTGGGGGGGGGGGCCCACAAGTTGCTACTTAACCTACCCACCCCCATATTATGGGGGCTACCCACCCCCATAATAGTACTAATTGTAATACCATTTTTTCCATTCATTTTTCATATATATATATATACACAATATAATCTTATTAACAATACATAATGGTTAATCACAAAATTAAACTACACAAAGCACACTGTATGTATGCTTCTCAACATTCATTCCTACCAGAACACAGATAACCCCTATGCAAATACGGGACCACAAACTAAAAGTACTAATATATATAAACGAAACCCTAAGATTCAAGACTCTGCATGCAATACAACCCCAGAGAAATAGAAACAAATGCATTTCTTCCTTAACATTGCAAAATATAGACAGCAGATGTAATTTCTCAAAACTGACACAATTCAATCACTAAACTAAAAATAAAATCATTTCCCCTACCTTTGTTATCTTGTGATTTTGGTTTTCAAACCATCTTTCCCAGTTCCCTCCCTCCCCTGTCAGGCACTGCCCCAGCCTCCTCCCTGCCAGGCTCTACACCCAGCCCCCTCCCTCCCTCCCTGCTCTGTCAGACTCTACGCCCTGTCCCCCCTCCCTGCCCTGTCTGTGTATCTCCCCCAGAACAACTTGTCTAACACAAGTTGAGTAGCTCCAAATTAGTTAAATCAAGATACTGAGAGATAGCTATAATTATCTCTCTCTCTTTTAATCACTAATTTTACCCTCTTAATTTATGGCTCAGCTGTATGGTTGTCGGTGGCTGCCGGCGTTCTCTTTTCTTCAGCCGCTGAGTGGCATGCTGAGCAGCTTTCTGATTGGTTCCCGCAAATTTTCACAATTCATGCGAATTCATAGGAGCCAATCAGGAATCCGCTCAGCGACGAGCAGCAGCGCCAAAGCGCACGCCTGCTCGGTGCCGCTCAGCAGCTAAAGAGAATTCCGAAAGCCACCGACGAGCAGCGGGGCAGAAGCGCGGGAAGCTTGCTCCTGCCCCTGCACCTCTGGACCATCAGGGATCGGCAGAGGATGGCCAGGACATGGCAGGACTGCCAATTTTTGGGGAGGCCATGGCCCCTGTGTCACCCCACCCCTTCCCCCACCCCCGTTCCAACACCTATGGACCAAATTGTGCAGTTTTGCAAGCTGAATCTGAAACTACATTCAGAAACTGCTTAAAATAAACTTACCTATATCAAATCACAGTTGAAATATATAGAAATTAAGTGATATTTATTTGAATGTACAAATAGTCTGAACTACATCTGTAGCCATATAATTGTCTTTAAAATGTCATTTGTGCAGTTAATTTAATGTTATTTAAGAAAATCCAGCAAAAGGCCATATCTTGTTGCTTCTGTCTCAGCTCATGAGCTCCCTGCTGGCCATCTGACCCCTAATATAGACAGGCTTTTACAAAGGTGCACCGCTGAGCAACGCATGCTAAATGCCAAGCCACCTACAGGAATAGAGCGGGAGGCTCGGCATTTAGTGTGCACTGCTCAGCAGGCAGCTTTGTAAAAGGACCTGAAAATGTTCCCTCTTCTCCTGATTGAACACATGATCAACAGCCTCAGTTGTCATTTCAACACACCTTTCTATGGACTGGGTATATAGGTATTTCTACGGCCAGTCTGGAACCACTATGGGCTAGATTCACAAAGCAAACTGATCGTGTACTGATCGATTTGCGAGCCCTTTGCAACCCGATTTCCCTCCGACCCGATTCACTAACCTGTGTAGCGATCTCATCCCGATCCGTGCATGCAAATGAGGGGAATTGGCAAGCAAAGCAGGAAGGAAGTGATTCGCTACAATAAAAAAGCAACACTAACTGGGCTGGCTGATCCAAAGTAAGCGACTGCTGAGGACCAGTCGCTGAGGTCCTTTCCGAATGCCTTGCCTTCTGCCACCCTGCTTCTCTGCCCCGATCTGCTCTCTGCCCCGACTCAGCCCTGATCTCCTGCCTGCCCCGAATCTCTCCTGTTGCCCCGACTCAGCCCTGATCTCCTTTCCTTCCCCGCACTACAAGCCCATGGTTTTAATCCGCGGGTTTAAAGCGGGTTAAAACCACAGGCTGGGGTTTAAAAAAGTAATATTTTTTTTAAAAAAAGTTGCGGCTCTTAGACGCATGCACAGACCATCTATAGATGGTCTGAGCATGCATTGGGATTGCTCTCTAGCGATCCATGCGGTGGGTGGGGGGCGTGTCAACGATCATCTCCATTTGCATGCAGCCTTTTGTGAATTTGTTGGCCTGCATGCAATCGGGCACGGATCGGACATGGGGGTTAGTGAATCTAACCCAAAGGACTTACTCAGAAATGCCTTGATCTCTGCTGTTGTCATAGTAGAGGTAAGAGGAGGCTCAGAGACTCCGGAACTCCAGTCAAGTAATTGAGTGAGTGTATCCAGTGGCGTAACGAGGGTGAGTGGTGCCCCTCCCATGCACTCTTCTCCATCCACCCACCACCAACCTCTACACGCTCTCCCTCTCATGTCACTTCCTAGGCATGGGTCCAAGAAGTGACGTCAGATGAAGAGCCGATGCAGGCACGATAGCAGGCTGGGGGGTTGCTGCTCACACCACAAATGTTACAGAGGTACAAGAGAAGGGAAGCTCTGTGCAGCAGTGGGGTTGGGGTTGGGTAGAGAGGTGGACGGGTTCCATGCTCCTACCAAAATAGCGCTCGGGGTGGATTGTTCTCCCCTCCCCTCACTACAAATTTGTCCCCGTTTACACAGGAACTCAATTTCCCCATCCTGTCCCCGTGAGTTTTGTCACTGTCCTTCTCCCTGTCCCATTCCTGTAAGCTCTGCCTTAACCGCACAAGCCTCGAACACTTATGATTTTACAGTGTTTGAGGCTTGTGCAGATGAGGACAGAACTTAGGCAGTGGTGGAATGAGGCATTATGACATCACAATCTGAGCTCTAGAATGTTGCTGCTTATGATTTTAAAGTCTTTGAGGCTTGTACAGATGAGGATGGAGCTTGCAGGAATGGGGCAGGGACAGGAAAAGAACTCGTGGGGATGGGACAGGAAAATGAGTTCCCGTGGGGACGGGGAAAAATTTGTCCCCGTGCCATTCTCTACTTACTACGCCACTGAGTGTATCTGTGTCATTGTTGATTGTGTTTTCCTGGGTCTCACTCTGCTGTCTCAAAGCTTTGTCTTCTCATCTTCTTCACCTCTAATATCTTCTGCACTACATCTCTTCTCTCCTGTTCCTCTTCACTATACAACCTAGCTTGCAGAACAGACTCATTGGAACCATACCAAGCTGTTAGTATGACTGTCTTTCTTACCTTTTCATAGTTCCTTCAAAGTTGCAGCTGGAAGAAGAGATGCCTGGGATTTTGTATCCAATTACTATTTATTTTTATATTGAACCAGTTTACCAACTAAACCACAACTGTCATTCTTAAATTTTTCAGATTATTTCCTTTCAGACTATGCTTAGAAATCCATTAATGTACAATGCAAACACATTAAAACTATTATCAGAGCACTTAAACATATTTCAGTGATCTGTGTATTTTTGCATAATTTCCTAGAAATTCCAGGTAGGTAAATAACATATTACTAGCTAGTTGTTGATTTTCCACATGAAATTGTACCATTTTTTAAACTAGTGCTTTTAAAAAAAATTATATCTCCATAATTGGCACACCCTAATATGGTAGTAAAACTCACATCATCCATACCATGGGGGTAATTCTGTAAGGAGAAATATGCACATAAATGCTAGTGTTTTGTCTTTTACATATGTAGGTGAACATATACATGCATGAATGACAGTAATCCAATCCAGTTATGAGCTATTCTGTAAGTATATAAGAATTGCCATACTGGAACAGACTGAAGGTCCATCAAGCCCAGTATCCTGATTCCAACAGAGACCAACCCAGGTCCCAAGTATCTAGCTAAATCCCAAGTAGCAAAACAAATTTTATGCTGCTTATCCTAGGAATAAGCAGTGGATTTCCCCCAAGCCATCTCAATAATAGCCTATGGACTTCTCTTTTAGGAAATTATCCAAGCCTTTTTTAAACCCTGTCAAGCTAACTGATTTCTCCGGCAACAAATTCTAGAGTTTAATTACACGTTGTGTGAAGAAATATTTTCTCTGGTTTGTTTTAAATCTACTACTGGTACTTAGTAGCTTCATCGCATCCTCTTTAGTCCTAGTATTTTTTTAAAAGAGTGAACAAGCGATTCATATCTACCCTTTCCAATATTTTATGGTGTATACTTTGCAGATGGTCATTCACATGGGTGGAATATGGGCAGAGCATGGGTGGGGCACATATTTCTATGTGTAAATACAGAACAGTGTACTTTCCCAACCCAGGTGCAAGCATTTACACCAGCTCTATGGCTGCCATATATACCTGTGCATAAAACATGCACACATATTTGACCAGTTATGATAGAATTCCTTAAAGAAAGGTAGGGGGAAAAAGGCATATCGTTCCAATACCGCCCCATGTATTTCAAACTCTTGCTAGATTCACAGAACATTCATTTAGTTCTTCCAGTGAATCAATACGTTTTGTTGAAACTACCTGATATCCAGGGAAGAAGTGTTAATAGGCAACAGATTACTTTCTATAAACTATGAAGTCTCTTGTGAATTGTTTCATGCTCGATATTATAACACATTACCACAGTGATCTCCAGTGCCAGACAATCTCAACTGAAGGAAACAATAACAAACAGCAGGAATAATTACCTCCAGGATTCTGTTAACAAAATCAACATTTAGATTTCCCCAGATTCAGAACTGTAGCAGTAAAGTTCTTAGATCACGGATCACAACACTTTTATGTCACCAAACATAGGCATATATCAGCCAATAATCTACTGCCATAATCTACTGCCATAATTTTATAGCAAAAATATGAGGTGCCAAGAACTCTTCCGGACAATTAAAATTTTAGGTGTATTTATGAATTCTGAACTATCCTTGCAATTCTGGTCACTGTATCGCAAAAAAGATATAGTGGAATTAGAAAAGGTACAGAGAAGGATGACAAAACTGATAAAAGGGATAGGACAACTTCTCTATGAGGAAAGGCTAAAGCAGTTAAGGCTCTTCAGCTTGTAGATGAGAAGGCTCAGAGCTGATTAGATAAAGGTCTATAAAACACTGAGTGGAGTGGAAAGAGTAGATGTGAATCACTTGTTCACTCTTTCCAAACATACTAGGACTAGGAGACATTTGATGAAGCTACTAAGTACAATCAAACCTCGGTTTACGAGTGCCGCGGTTTGTGAGTGTTTTGCAAGACGAGCAAAACATTTGCAAAATCTACGCCTCGCAAACCGAGCATTGACTTGATTTGCAGGGGCCTCCCCGTGATCCAGAATCCCCCCCCATGATCCGGCATCATCTAGAGGAGGTATGTAGGCAGATTGATAGGCTTAAGAGCGATAAATCCCCGGGACCTGATGGCATCCATCCGAGGGTCATCAAGGAACTGAAAGGGACCCTAGCTGAACTGCTTCAACTAATAGCCAATCTGTCGATCAAATCGGGAAAGATTCCAGAAGACTGGAAGGTAGCGAATGTTACACCTATCTTCAAGAAAGGTTCGAGGGGAGATCCGGGGAACTACAGACCGGTGAGTCTGATGTCTGTACTGGGAAAGATGGTAGAGTCACTGATAAAGGACAGCATCATTGATCACCTTGACGGAAACGAGCTGATGAGGACCAGTAGGCATGGTTTTAGCAAAGGCAGATCGTGTTTGACGAACTTGCTGTACTTCTTTGAGGGAGTAAACAGACAAATAGACAAGGGCGGTCCAGTCGACATTGTATATCTGGATTTTCAGAAGGTGTTCGACAAGGTTCCGCATGAACGACTACTTCGGAAAATTGCAAGCCATGGAATTGAGGGTGAAATACTCACGTGGATTAAAAACTGGCTGGAGCATAGGAAACAGAGAGTGAGGGTAAATGGATAATACTCAGACTGGAAGACCGTCACCAGTGGGGTGCCGCAGGGCTCGGTGCTAGGACCCGTGCTCTTTAACATCTTTATAAATGATCTGGACATAGATACGATGAGCGAGGTGATTAAATTTGCAAATGATACGAAGTTATTCAGAGTAGTAAAGATGCAGGGGGATTGCGAAGATCTGCAACGTGACATAATCAAGCTCGAGGAATGGGCATCGACATGGCAGATGAGTGGATAAATGTAAAGTGATGCATGTCGGTAACAAAAATCTCATGCACAAATACAGGATGTCCGGGGCGGTACTTGGAGAGACCTCCCAGGAAAGGGACTTGGGAGTTCTGATCGACAAGTCAATGAAGCTGTCTATACAATGTGCGGCGGCAGCAAAAAGGGCAAACAGAATGCTAGGAATGATAAAGAAGGCGATCATGAACAGATCAGAGAAGGTTATCATGCCGCTGTACTGGGCCATGGTATGCCCTCACCTGGAGTACTGCGTCCAGCACTGGTCGCCGTACCTGAAGAAGGACACGGTACTACTCGAAAGGATCCAGAGAAGAGCGACTAAGATGGTTAAGGGGCTGGAGGAGCTGCCGTACAGCAAAAGATTAGATAAACTGGGCCTCTTCTCTCTCAAACAGAGGAGATTGAGAGGGGACATGATCGAAACATTCAAGGTACTGAAGGGGATAGACTTAGTAGATAAGGACAGGTTGTTCACCCTCTCCAAGGTAGGGAGAACAAGAGGGCACTCTCTAAAGTTGAAAGGGGATAGATTCCGTACAAACGTAAGGAAGTTCTTCTTCACCCAGAGAGTGGTAGAAAGCTGGAATGCCCTTCCAGAGGCTGTTATAGGGGAAAACACCCTCCAAGGATTCAAGACAAAGTTAGACAAGTTTCTGTTGAACAAGAACGTGCGCTGGTAGGGCTAGTCTCAGTTAGGGTGCTGGTCTTAGACCAGAGGGCTGCCGCGTGAGTGGACTGCTGGGCATGATGGACCACTGGTCTGACTCAGCAGTGGCAATTCTTATGTTCACCCAACGACAGTCTCTTACCCCAATGTGGCACAGGCACCAACGCACAGGGCATGCCGTTGCCCGAAAACCCTTCCTCTTGCTTGGCTGGGCCTTGAGCATCTGCGCAAGCTCAAGGCCTTCTAGTTCTCGCTTTCTCCGAGATTCATTGGGGTAAGAGATTGTGTCTGGGTGGGTGGGTGAGTGGGGGATGCCGGATCGTGGGGGGGGGGGGGTGACGCAAGCAGGGGGTAGAATGCCAGATCGCGGGGGGGATGCCGTATCGCGGGGGGGGGGAGTGTGGAGCAGTGCTGGTGGCCTCGGGGGTGGGGGGGTAAGGTGGAGCAGCGCCGATGGCCTCGGGTTTGGGGGTAAGATGGAGCAGCGCCTGTGGCCTTGAGGGAGGGGAACGAATCGAGCGAGTTTCCCTTACTTCCTATGGTGAAACTCGCTTTGATATATGAGTAAATTGGTTTATGAGCATGCTTCTGGAACGAATTATGCTCGTAAACCAAGGTTCCACTGTAGAATTAAAACAAATTGGAGAAAATATTTCTTTACACAACAAACTCTGGAATTCTTTGCCAGAGAATGTGGGACAGACCGAAATTCCATCAAGCCCATGCATGAATGACAATAATCCAATCCAGTCATGAGCTACTCTGTATGTATATAAGAATTGCCATACTGGGGCAGACTAAAGGTCCATCAAGCCAAGTATCCTGTTTCCAACAGTGGTCAACTCAGGACCCAAGTACCTAGCTAGATCCCAAGTAATAAAACAGAATTTATGCTGCTTATTCCAAGAATAAGCAGTGGATTTCTCCAAGTCAACTCAATCATGGCCTATAGACTTCTCTTTTAGGAAATTACCTTTCTTAAACCCTGATAAAATGGGTCAAGGATGATTCAGCACGGCCATTTCATCACAGCCGTTTCATTGCTGAATTGGCCATAATGAATTGTCCGACTGCATGTGGAGGGGCTATGCTCCTTTCCCAAAGTATGAGTGCCCCCTGCATCCTGACCTCCTCCTCTCAGCTCCCATTCCCCCGAGTACCTCTTGAAATGTTCACTGGCGCAAGCAGTATCTTCTACTTGCTGCTAGTGCTGGCCGCGCCTCCCTTCTAACATCAATTCCTGGTCATGGGACTGGGACATAATGTTAGAAGGGAGATAAAGCCAGCACAAGCAACAGGTAGAAGACACTGCTTGTACCAGTGAACATTTCAAGAAGTATGCGGGGGGGGGGGGGGTGGTTGGCACTCAAGCAATGGAGAAGAACAGGGAGCACACAGCATGGTGATGCTGTGCGCAACCCCCCTAGATGCCAACAACCCTAGCAACGCCACTATGTATGAGAGCAATTTGCATATACTGAGTCTTAAATGCTTGTAAATTGTCACATGCTTATTCATTGTGGATAAAATCTATGAGCTGTGGGGTCCCCAGGGCAGGTTTGTGAAGTCCTAACTTAAGATGATGAGTTGTAGAAGGCCAGAAACAGCTCATGCTGTTCTTCACAGGATCAAGCAGAACCAATGAAAAAATAGTACCCAGCAAGGAATGGGTTAGAGCTGAAAAGAGAAGGTTCCAGGATAAAAAATGCCAAATGAACAAACAAAGCAGAGGAAGGCACAGTGATGTTACTGCTGTAATGTTAATGTACTGTTTGGGGGAAGATTTATTACAGCTCAAAAGATTGAAAGAGGTTTCCATGGTAGCTCAGATTAGCAGTTTTGTATTGAAAATAAAGAGGATTTCTTAGAGTACAATAAGGCTTTGGATAGAGACAAGTTTTTGTTTTCATATTTTTTGCATTGTTTAAAGGGCTCCCGGTCTCCATGTGAATTTAAAAAAGCTTTATGTGAGGAGAGTTGCCTCTGTAAGCTACGAGAGAGAGGCCTGTCTGAATCTCTCAGTGAATGTGCCATTCTCCAAACCAACTTGAGCACACTGATGTCATCTTAGCTTGTTTCTAGTGGAGAATAAAAGTTGCTACTTCCTGTGCTAACATAGGTTGCTGGAATGCAGCCACAAAACATGGAGCTGAATTCTGGCATAGTTGATTTGGTGAACACCTGTTCTTATGATTCTCAACATCAACAATAAGGGCAAGTAGAAAACGAAAGGAAATGGAGGGGTTTCCACCTCTCAAACAGTTGTTGGCCCTATGGATAAGCACATCCAGATTTTGTCAGCCATGGGTGATTTGGTGGCTTTGAGTCCAGGTGTATCAGTTAGATCTGAGCCATCCCATAGTTCCGTGGGAGATGGCCCCCCCCCCCACCCTCTCAACAACAACTGCTTCTTTTACATAGGTCTAAGAAGGGTCAGCACTTAAAGATTAGAATAACTGGTCTACCAAAATCAGGGCCTTGATAGTCATTAATCCCTCCTTTTATAAAACCATAATGTGGTTTTTAGTGCCAATGAGCGTTGGAGTTGTTACCATCATGGCTGGCACTAAAAACCACACCAAGGTATATTTCAGTTGATAATTGCCTTTTAGAATTTTTGACAGCAATGTATGAGGTAAAGTTTGCTTGTATTTTGAATGGATTGAATTTGCGCAGTATCCCTGCTCACAACAGGGACGACCATAATGTTGTTTAGACATGTCTATGTTATATGTGGTAATCATAGAGACATAAGATTTCATGTATGTGCTATGGAAACCACATAGTTGTATGCGGTATATAAATTTTTAAATAAATGAATAAATAAAAATGGGGAGGGGGGTAAGTTTCAATTTATTATCAAGTTTTCAAGTTATTAAGTTTCAATTTACTGATTTTAACTCTACCTCATTCATTGTATTTATGTTTATATTTGGTCTTTTTACTACTGTTATGCTGTTAACAAAATTGTGTTTTATGTTGAATTATATCTATTGTACACTGACTTGGGTAAATCTCTTCATAAAGGTAGTTAATAAATCTCAATCAATAAATGTTTTGTAGGATTGAAAAAGATAGATGATTGAGACCCATTGAGATGGTGATTTGATTAGCCTTGGAAGCTCTGAGAGCAACAGACAAGGAAGGATACCTATTTGGAATTACTCTGAGAGTGAGCAGAAAGAAATTGGGAGTTCAGAACTCTGTACAAAGTTTTGCATGCCAGACACGAGAATTCCTGGATGGGAGATGGGAGACAAGAGTATGCTGAAGTGTCCTACAGGTCAAATGAGTGAGTTCCTGACCATGGACCTGAAAGTTCATGGTAAGAGCGGTTAACATAGCTGGTTTTAAGAAAGGTTTGGACAATTTCCTGCAGGAAAAGTCCATAGTCTGTTATTGAGACAGATATGAAGGAAGCCACTGCTTGCCCTGGATTGGTAAAATGGAATGTTGCTACTATTTAGGTTTTTGCCAGATACTTGGGGAGAGTGTGGCGCAGTGGTTAAAAGCTACAGCCTCAGCACCCTGAGGTTGTGGGTTCAAACCCACACTGCTCCTTGTGACCCTGGGCAAGTCACTTAATCCCCCCATTGCCCCAGGTACATTAGATAGATTGTGAGCCTGCCAGGACAGAGAGGGAAAACTGCTTGAGTACCTGAATAAATGCATGTAAACCGTTCTGAGCTCCCCTGGGTGAACAGTATAGAAAATGAAATAAATTTTACAAAAAAATTGTGATCTGGCATGGTCATTGTGAAGACAGAATACTGGCCTAGATGGACCATTGGTCTAACCCAGTAAGAATATCCTTATGTAAAAGGATTTTGGCACGTAGAACAGGAAGAGCCCGAAGATGAGGATAGAAAGAATACCAACTGTCCTGGATATTTTTTGCCTATTCCTTTTTGTCTGCAAAGATAACAGCTGACTTGATTTTTCAATCACCTAGTAAAAACTTTCCTATTTTTTATAATGTCAAAACTTGGTCTGGATCTTTTCTCATTTGGAAGAGTGAGGACTTATTGTGGAAGGTAAAAGTGCTATTTGCCTTGTAACACATCCTGTAAGTATAGGGCCTTAAAAGTGATCCAGACTAGGAAGATAAAGAGAGCAATCCCCCTCTTCGCACACTGCAGCCCTTAGACTGAGGAATCCACTATATTTAATAATTTTTTTAAATCTGTCACTATTAAGTCAGATAGGGTGGGGGACTATGGAGGGAATAACGAGCAGAAATGGATGCTTTACAAGTTGGTTGGGCTAGGACCTAAATGCAGCTTCAAAAAAAGTGGGTTTTCAGCCTGGATTTGAATACTACCAGAGAAGGAGCTTGACATATCGTATAGAGGAGAAGAGTCCTGCCAGGAGAGACTTGCCTGATATCCACAGTATGAGTATACAGAGGCGCTTCAGGAAAGGCAACAACCACACTTAAAACAGTTAAGGTGGTAAAACTTGCATGCAGATAATACAGAGACATTCTTCGCTACAGTAGTAAAGGGCAGGGCAACTGCGCAAAATGGTTAGGCCATATAGTCCTCATTTGTTGAAATCAACTAAGGGGGGTGGGCTATTCTACAATGGGGTACCCCCATTTAAGAGCCTTGAGAATGTGTGGTGAGAGTCTATTCTAGGACAACATATTGACACCCAAATTCTGTTATAGAATCAGGCATGGATTACATTTGTGTACCCGTAGTTACACTAGCCATAGAGCTGGTGCAACTGCAGTCACGTAAATGCTCTAGGCGCCTGGGCCAATCAGGCCTTAGACTTAGTGGGGATGGGCGGCCCCGCTATGCCTTAGGCCTGATTGGTCCAGGCTTCTAGAGCCTGGGCCAATCAGGCCTTAGGCTTCGGTGGGATGGGCCGGGAAGGGGCGGGCCCGCCTCATTTCGACGAGGCGGGCCTGCCGGCTGGACGGGCAAGACCCATCTGGCCAAAAGAAAAGGTTAGTTTGGTGGGGTGGAGGTTTGGGGGTTGTTAGCGCAGGGGGGGGAGGGTGCGGAGGGGGGTGCGTCTTCGGGCAGGAGCGATTGTGCACCCTCCTGTCAGCGATCGGACAGGCGGCCGCGGCCCGCTATACTTATAGCAGCAGAGAGATCCCTTGCTGCGATAAGTGTAGCGGGCCGTGTCTAATCTAATCTGATTCTCTAACCAGCGTCTGTAACATGGACGCCGGTTACAGAATCGGGGTTTAGTGTAGGCCCGATTCTGAATAGGACACCTCTCCCGGGTGTCCTATACAGAATCAGGGCCATACTGTCTGACATTCAGTGCTACATAACCGTTGTTTCTGGCCTACTAAATAGCTGAATTGAAAATTCAATTTACGGATAAATTATTTATATATTACTACTAATCATTTTTGTAATGCTACTAGATGTAGTCAGCGTTATACACATTATATGCAGGTACTTTCTCTATCCCTAGTGAGCTCACAATCTGGTTTTATGTACCTAGGGCAATGAAGTGTTAAGTGCCTTGCCCAGGGTCAGAAGGAGGCTATTCCTCCACATAACATTATGCCTTGATTGCATGCTATGCCTTTTAAAGATGCCCAGAAACATGAGCCCATAGCATTGAGGCCCAGTGCTTTTGGGATAGAACAATAATGTTGATTGAGAGGCTGATCACAAGTAACATATTGCTGAAAGGAGTCAGTAATCTGCGGTACTGAGTAGAGAATGACATGGTGACAGAATTCATCACTGTTCCTGTCCCCGCAGAGAAACGCGGGAAACCATCCCCATGCCATCCTTTAAGGAGAGAGGGAAGAATTAGAGTATGAATGGGCACAACTACTGACCTCAAGTCTTGCATTAAAGAATGCTGGTGTAGAAGGACTGAGGTTGAAATAGAAATGAAAGGTTTCCCACGGTTATCTGCAAGGACAAGAATGGTGATGAATTCTTCTGTCACCGTCTCATTCTCTAGTACTGAGCTACCACCGGTGGTGACTCCCTTGCTAAACTGTCCTCTTTTACCACACTTTGATAACTTCCTTCCTTACACATTTATGCACTGTCGATAAACGCCTAAATCTTATTGAATATTTGTCAGTATTATTATGTCACTCATGTGGCTAAAATGAGTTTATCATAGAACATGGTATCCAAAGGGTTAAGGACTCCATTAAAACCCAAGAAGAAAATTTAGCAGTTTTCAGTTCTGGTGTTCACATGCATCTGCTCCACTGATAAAATCTGTATTACCTGATTATTCAAAGATATGCCTCATTTTCAATGCAGGTTTTAAACAAGAGCTAAATTTGTATGCTGACTCATGGTGAGAAGGACTTAAATTTCCCCCTTAACCTCAGGCTATAAAAAAAAAGTTTATTTTGGTTAATGATTTCTATCAGCTCTTTTCCCATATTGCTATGAGCTCCAGGTTCATATCACTTACACTATCTTTCAAATGAGACAACCTGTTAGGTTTGTTTTTTTTCCATGCAGAAGAGAAAATATTGTATAGTGTACTTCCTTGTTTGTAAGTGACTGAAACATCATGACATTTCAGATAATCATGATCAGCTTTGCAGAGGCAACTGCTCAAAGATTTTGCCGGAAAT
Source organism: Geotrypetes seraphini (assembly GCF_902459505.1). Classification (NCBI taxonomy): domain Eukaryota; kingdom Metazoa; phylum Chordata; class Amphibia; order Gymnophiona; family Dermophiidae; genus Geotrypetes; species Geotrypetes seraphini. The sequence goes on from NC_047088.1 coordinate 205,783,884, forward strand.
AGTTTAATACAGTAGGTGTCTATTTAAGGTTACCATTAGAAATCCTTGAACGTTGCCTGTCAAGTTAGTCACTGAGGCCCTGATTCTATAAAAGATACCTACAGTTAGGTGCCTAGATCACGCACCTAACTTAAATTTTTAAATTGGCTTAATTAGCACTGATAATTGAAAGTGCCATTAAAAACCAATAAAAAAGATTTAAAAATTAATTAGCCAGTAGGCGCCTGACTTGATAGGCATCTACAACTTCGATGTAGGCATCTACACTGAGGTATCTACCATGGATAGGGGTTTGGGTACAGATTGAGTTAGGTGCTGGTAGGCAGCACCGGTATTGTAAGCCAAGAAAACACTGGTTGCAAATGTCCATTGGTGCCTAAGTCAATTTAGGCGCTGCTAGGTGTGATTCTACAAGTGGCACCTATCTTTGACTGGCATGAGGTAGGTGCAGTTTCTCTAGGCGCCTACTGACTTAGGCACCATTTATTCAATCTGGCCCTGAGTGCTCATTATAACTTATGATAGGTTCTGACCAAAACTACTATGAAAATCCTTTTTCTTTTTTTCCTAATTTGACTATCAGATAAGTCATTGAGTGGACAAGAAACCTGTACAGGTTCAAGATCCTTTATCCGAAATTCCGAAAACTGAAAAGCTCTGAAAGACAAATTTGATATGAATTGGAAATAGTCAATTTCCCCAATGTGACACATGCTGAAACCAATGCAGGTGCGTGAGTTTGTTCTCCCTCCCGCCACTGCTGTTGTCAATTCTCCCACCCAGAACCAACAGTTTTCCTGCCCTTGACCCAGCAATTTCCCTACCTTCAGCATGCCCCTCACTCTCTCTTCACCCCACGCTGAAGAGTGACAACCCACCCCCTTTCTGGACCCAGCAGCAAGACCCCCAGGGCTACTGTGCTTCTATGGTGATCTAGTGGAATTTTGGAACAGAAGCGATTCTCACTCCTGCCCATGCTCTCTGTGCTGAAAATGTCTGCCAAGATTTACAGCGGCAGTCTTGCGAGTCTCTGCAGTAGCTCAAAAGCTATCCAAACTTAACAGACCACCTGGGACTCACATAACTTTGTTTTGTTTTCTAAGCTCCCCTCCCTCCGGATATGGGGGGGGGGGGAGGAAAAAGAAAGGAGAATGGCTTGGGGGGGGCTGAGAGGGGAATTGGGGGGTTTAGAAAGGAAAAAAGTGGTTATGGTTAAGCGAGTCCTTACCAATATTCAGCTAGTACACTCAAACTGTTTTATGCAGGCCCCAGCTGAATACTGGCTGGGACCCACATAAGCTCAAGTGTCAGGTCCTTTACAATTAGGCCTGGATTTTCAGTGCCGGTGCTAGGACATAGTCTAGAACCGAATATCTGAGGCTAATCTAACCAGCATTTTAAAAAACATCGATGACCGCCAGCTGCTGAATATCATCTGGATTATGACCATATTTATAGTTATATGTCCTATGTGTAATATACCTACGCTAATATTCTAAGATTCAATCATTACATGATTAAATATTCAAAGACATATTTAAGAAATATTTTAATTGGTTGACTAATTTTTCAAGAGTGAAGCCTCATCATACCATGGCCATTTTTAAAAATATTAATGGAAGAACCATCATAAACTAGGTGTTATTTGTACCATATTTCCAATAATCCATTATAATCAGTTTCCCATGTAGACTATTAACATTATTTCTGTTGTCTTTTCTATTGAACTTGAATGGTTCATTAATGGTCCTCACCCTTTTTTTTTAATGGCCATTAAATTATACAGGTTTATTTTGGTTGTTCTTATCTAGTTATCTTCACATGGACACAGACAGAAGTGGACAGAGATTTAATAGTAGACATTCAAAATATAGCTGTAAAAGGGGAATTAGTACTAATAAGTGATTTTTAGCATGGCAACACAAGGCATTGGGGTAGTTTACAACAATGTTTTTCAACTTTTTCAAGCCAAGCCAAGTCTAAGAAATAATATCAGAGTACCCTCAACCAAGTTCTGCCCCAGGTCTGCCCAAGTTCCGCCCCAGACTCCACCCCCATAATAATAGTAATAATTGTAATGCAATTTTGTCCATTCATTTTTCATATACACACAATATAATCTTATTAACAATAAATAAACACTCCAGCTAATGAGGACCCTCACGCTATGTCAACTTAGTTCTTCCTCTGAAAGTGGCCCAGAAGTCCCTTTTGCCAAGCTTGGCAAGCAGCAGCAGCAGTGTCCCCAAGTCACAGATACTGGCACCTCAGTGGCTCAGGGATGCTGCCAGTGACTGTTGTGCTTGGTGGAGGGAAGTTCTGGTTGCCTTCGGAGGAAGTCCTCAGCTGACGCTGCTTGGGAATCCCCACCAGACACAGCAAGGGCCAGCCAGTACTCCAACACTGGAGAAATAAAACCAGAAATACATTTCCTTTTCTGTTGAAAACAATATAAAGACACCAAAATATCAGTTGGGTGTGCCCTAGAACATTGCAAGAAAGTTAACTCCCTAGACTCCACCCAATAATATATAAACCTCAAATCTAAATTTTTAAGATAAGGAGCACCCTCAACGTGAGTTTGAAAGCTTTAAAGAGCGACTCAAAGAGCAGCCCTAGTGCTTAGAATAGCAAAGCCAGCAAACACTGAGCAGAGATTACCACTCACTGCCAGCCGCACACCATCATCTGGGTGCTTCTTTGTGCTTTAAAGTGCAAGTCAAGTGCAAACAGTGTGCAATAAATATATATATATAAAAGTGGAAGACAAAGAGTTCACTGTCCTGCAATGCTCCGAATGCCTAACCCACTGACCTGAACAGAGAATGAAAAAATTAGTAACTTGTCCCTCCAGTTACTTAGCTGAACAAAGGTGCTGTAATCAAATAGTAGCAAGGAGAGTACAGCTTTTTTTTAGATCAAAGACCAAAGTTAAGGTGCAGTCCCCCTTCTACACGGCTCGACCCAGTAGGGTTTCAGGGCAATAGCTCCTTCCTTAGGAACCGAACAGGCCAACACAAGGTCAGAGTGATTCCAGGCAGGCAAAGCGAAAAGTGGGAGGAACTGGAGACATAACAACAGCTTTAAATTCTCAGGCAATTAGCTGCATAATCACATTAGAGCAGTGGTTCCCAAACCTGTCCTGGGGGACCCCCAGCCAGTCAGGTTTTCAAGATATCCCTAATGAATATGCATGAGAGAGATTTGCATATAATGGAAGTGACAGGTATGCAAATCTCTCTCATGCATATTCATTAGGGATATCTTGAAAACCTGACTGGCTGGGGGTCCCCCAGGACAGGTTTGGAAACCACTGCATTAGAGCTTACAACAGCATTCACAGGTGTATACCCTAGCAGAGAGAGGAAAGCCTGGAGAGAAGGCGACACTGCCCCCCAGTGCATAAACATAGAAGTAATCACAAAATGAAAAAAACTTTGCAGTTAAATAATAGAGTTCCATTCTATCATGTCATTGAGCCGTAGAGGTTTCACAGCCTGCAGCTCAAATATCCAAAATTGTTGTCTCAGATGGATCCTAGCACTCCGATCACCCTGGAAATTTGAAGGAATTTGCTCAATCACAAACCAACGTAACTGGGTGAACACATGTTGAAACTCCAAGCAGTGACTCACTATAGGGGTGGTCAAGGTAGCAGTATTGCGTTTACTTTTATGCTCTACCAGTTGAGTCCTGATCTGTCTGCTTGTGCGTCCTAGGGAGTTAACTTTCCTGTAATGTCCTAGGGCATGCCCAACTTATATTTTGGTGTCTTTTAAGGATATTTTGTTTTGGGTGGGGGTTTGCTATAGAAAACAACATAAAGATATCTGCAATATACATTTCCCAAAAATAACATATTTCAGTCAATAGTCCTTTTTTTTACCTTTGTTGTCTGGAGATTTATTTTTCCATCAAGTTGGTTCCAGTTTCTCTTTTTTTCTGCAAATTCTTCTTCGACTTCCTCCTACCATGGTCCAGCATTTCTCTCGTTCCTCCCTCCCCCCCCCCCCAATTGTACAGCATCCTCACTCTCTTCTATCAAGTTTCAAATTTATTTAAAATTTCTTATACCGCCCAATCAGCCTTCTAGGCGGTGTACAAATTTGTAAAACCAGAAAACAAACTTTAACTAAAATACAAGTTTGAGGTGATAATACGTCACCAAACTATAACTATAAAAACTTTTAAAAACAATTAAAAACACAGACAAACAAGAACATAAAGTAAAGGGCAAGAACTACATTAGGCAAAGTAAAAGAAAACAATTAAGAAAAAAACAAGAGGGAGGGCTGCTGTTAAACTCAATAGTATTTTCGCTCAAATGCCCTTAAAAGGACATTTAGGCCTCAAAGGCATCAAGGAAGAGAAATGTCTTTAGCTTTGTCTTAAAGTTATTAAGATTTGATTCTTCGCGTAAATAATTTGGAATACTATTCCAGAGAGAGGGGGCAGTGACAGAGAAAATGGTAGACCTCATTGTATATATAAACTTCAGTGACGGTATAGGGAAAAGATTATTAGCTGTTGATCTTAGGGACCTAGAAGGAATATATGGGGCAAGAAGATTATTTATAAATTCTGGCTGATTGTTTTGTCTAGTCTTAAATGTTAACAAAATAATTTTGTAAGTGATTCTGTGTTCCACTGGCAACCAGTGGACTTCTTGCAACAAGGGGGTGACATGGTCCGATTTCTTTGTACTGAATATGATTTTTACAGCGGTGTTTTATATTATCTGAAGTCTTTGTATTTCTTTTTTGGTTAAACCTTTATAAAGGGCATTACAATAGTCAATGCACAAGATCATAAGGGACTGAATCAAAATGTTCAAGGATGCGGCATCTAGTAGTTTCGATAATGATCTGATCATACGTAGCCTATAAAAGCAACGTTGGACCTGAATCATTTTCCCTCTTTTTCCCCTCCCCACTCCTGCACAGCATTTCTTCCTCTTTTCTCCATCCCCATGTGCAACATGTCTCCCTGTCTCTCTCACTGTCTACCATTTTTCTATCATTCCCTCCCTTGCTGCAAAGGGAGTGGAAAAAGAGAGAGAGAGAGGGATCCAGGGTGCATTTCTCCTACCCACTCTACTGCCACATTCTCCCTCTCTCATCCCCTGGATCGTGTGCAGCTTCTTTCACCACTGTCCACCAGCCCAATGTTCAACATTTCTCCTTCTATCACCTCTTTCCAGCACATGTCACATCTCTCTATTCCCTCCATCACTATGTCCAACATTCCTCCCCCTTGCCTCCCTTTCAATCTGTCCCACTGTTCCCCTCTCCACGATCATATCCAACATTTCTCCCTTTCATCCTTCTCTTCCCCCTGCATCTCTACCTCACTCTTCCCTCTATGCCCAAGTTTTCTTCTTTCTTCCTTTCCCCATATGCACCATCTCTTTCCTTCTCACTCACACACTCATGCTCAACAATTCTCCCTTTCTATTCCCTCCCCACCTCAGCATCTCTTTCCCTTCTTCCTGTATCCCAAGTTTGTGCCCCCTTCCTCCCTCCTTTCTCTGTCCCAAATTCATGCTCCCCTCCCTTCCATGTCCAAACACACTCCCTCCCTTTTGTGTCCTGAGTTTTTGCCCCATACCTCCTTTCTTCCAGCCTTTGTCCCAAGTTTGTGCCCCTCCCATGTCCCAATTTGACTCCTTCTCCTTCCCTCCTTTGTACAACATTTATGTCCCCTCTCTACATTATTTATCTCAATGTGCTTGCTCGCTCCCTCCAGGGCCATCCAGGTGGACCTTCTTCTTCATGCCTTCAGCCGCACTTGCTTCTTCGCAGGGCTGCAAACAGTGGCTCCTGCATGTGGCTGACCTGGAAGTCTTCCCTCTGACATCCGCTCTGAAGGCTTCCAGGTCAGCTTTGGCGGCATGCTGGGAGCCCACACATAGCTTTGTGAAAGGGTGCATGCAGTTGGAGGGCAGGAAGAAAGAGATGCTGCTGAGGTTGCTAGTCTGGGAGGGGCACAGGAGACAAATTGATGGCCACAGTAGCATTGGCAGAAGGGTGGGAGAATGCGGCAGTGGCAGTACCGGCAGTGGCAGGAGGGCAAGAGATGACAATGCCACATACCCCCTGACACTGATACATGTACCCCTGGGGTATGTGTACTGCATGTTTACAAGAATTAACATATTGCTTCCAATAAAATATTGGGGATAATCTGCATAGAGCAGTCCTTAAGCATAGTACATTGGATAGAACCATATCTTGGGCTTCCACAAGGGCATTAGAGTAATTTGTAATGAGTTGTTTTAAAAATTAATATTCAAAAGCACTTATTTGGATAGTAGCAGCTGCTAAAATACAGTAGAATCCCAGTTAACTGGTATTCAACCGGCACTCTCAACCAAATGTCAAAAAAAAAATTAAAAAATTGTCTCCTACACTCCGCAGACAACGTCCAAAGTGGTGCTCCTAATTCAACAACCCCCTCCCTATAGCCTCCAAAAGCAGCAGCAACAGCCGCCACAAATCTCCCTCCCTTCAGCTCCCAAAGCATCAAGGGCAGCCACAAATCTCCATCCCTCTCTCCTTCTAGCCCCTGAAGTAGCAGCCTCTCCGTCCCCCAAAGAAACAGGCAACCAGTCCTGATAACCCCCCTTCCCTCCCTCTAGCCCCTGAAGCAGCAGAATCGATCTTGACAACCCCTGCCCTCCCTCCCTCATTTACCTGAGGCAGTAGCAGCAGCTGGTAAGCAAAGGCAGCACCATAAACAGGCTGCTTCTGGCCAGCCCCGACAGGGCCTTTCCTCTGCTGCGTCACTTTCAATGCAGCAGAGGAAAAGCCCTGTTTACAGCGCTGCCTCTGCTCACTAGTTGCCACTACTGCTTCAGTTAAATAAGGGAGGAGTGGAGGAGGGTTATCAGGACCGGCTGCCGCTACTGCTTCGGGGGTCGTAGGGAGGGGTGTTGTTAGGACTAGAGCTGCTTGATTCAGGGAAAAAAAATTTTGATTTGATTTGGCCTACTGGAAATTGGAAGACTGGGCATCCAAGTGGCAGATAAAATTTAATGTGGGCAAATGCAAAATGATGCACATTGGGAAGAATAACTCAAATCACAGTTATTGGATGTTAGGGTCAACCTTGGGGATTAGCGCTCAAGAAAAGGATCTGGGTGATATTGTAGAGAATATGATGAAACCTTACGCCCAGTATGCGGTGGCAGCGGCCAGGAAAGCAAACAGGATGCTTGGAATTATTAAAAAAAGGGATGATTAACAAGACTAAGGGCTCCTTTTACTAAGGTGCACTTGCGTTTTTAGCGCACACACAAGATTAGCGTGCGCTAGCCAAAAAATTACCGCCTGCTTAAAAGAAGGCGGTAGCAGCTAGCGCGCGGGGCATTTTAGCGTAGCTATGTGTGCACTAAAACCGCTAGTGCACTTTTGTAAAAGGAGCCCTAAGAATGTTATAATGTCTCTGTATCACTCCATGGTGCGATCTCACTTGGAGTACTGCGTTCAATTCTGGTCTCCTTATATCAAAAAAGATATAGCGGCATTGGAAAAGGTTCAGAGAAGAGAGACCAAGATGATAAAGGGGATGGAACTCCTCTCGTACGAGGAAAAACTAAAAAGGTTAGAGCTCTTCAGTTTGGAAAAGAGACGGCTGAGGGGAGATATGATTGAAGTCTACAAAATACTGAGTGGTGTAGAATGGATACAAGTAGATCGACTTTTCACTCCGTCAAAAATGACAAAGACTAGGGGACAGTCAAAATTACAGGAAAATACTTTTAAAACTAATAGGAGGAAATATTTTTTCACTCTGAGAATAGTTAAGCTCTGGAATGCGTTGCCAGAGGATGTGGTAAGAGCAGTTAATGAAATTGGTTTTAAAAAATGTTTGGACAAATTTCTGGAGGAAAAGTCCATAGTCTGCTGTTGAGACAGACATGGGATGGTAGCATGGAATGCTGCTACTATGGGCTCCTTTTATCATGGTGCGCTACAGGGGTTGGCGTGTTGGACATTTCATCACGCGCTAACCCCCGCGGCAGCCTTAAATCCTAACGCCTTGTCAATGGAGGCGTTAGGTACTAGCGCAGCAGGAGGTTTAACGCACGGTATTCCAAGCGTTAAACCGCTACCGCGCCTTTGTAAAAGGACCCCTATCTGAGTTTTTGCCAGGTACTTGTGACTTGGATTGGCCTCCGTGAAGACAGGATACTGCACTAGATGGACCATTGGTCTGACCCAGTAAGGCTATTCATATGTTCTTATGACCCCTGATGCAGGCTGACTGATGAAACATGGGCCGTGTCGGGTCACTGTGCTGTTTTTGGTTTGCATGAGTAGTGAAATAATTCCTTATTCTCTTTCCAGTTTATTAGACTGTGCACTGCCTTGCTCTGTTCAGTTCCGTTAAAGGTGGTACATGAAGTCTTGAATAAACAAATACTGCAAAAAATAAAAAAAGAGGAAGTATATTTGCAATACAAGACTAATTGTGATTTTCTGAATTTTTTCTAGAAATGCTTTTAGATGGTGCCACCATGTGCAAAACTGCTTTGGGGAATGTGAGTTTTTTCTGTGTTCATTCCATTTTATGATCTTATTAATAAGAGAAGGCATGATGAAGAGGACAATAAAAGTACCATTTTAAATATCCTTCACTGAAATGCGGCTGCTACATTTTAAATGGCATAGTCACTCCTTAGACAATATATTTAAATAATCTAATTAATAGAATTGTGAAGAGAATGCTTTTACAAATTCTGTTTTCATTTCTATTTGTTACCGATGTTTTTGCATTTAAATTCTGTATAATTTAGTTATTAATTCATGCTAGAATGGTTAGTTCAGCTTTCTTTTGTCTCTGATGCCAGGCAATCAAAGTATTAATAATTTATATATTTTACTGCACCTTATCATTTAATTACATGGGCAGTTAGACATATCAGCATCATAGAATTTTTACATTTTATAATTTCCTCTAGAACAATGTTGTAAAAACTGTCTACATTTGAGCTACCCATGGGTGAAATGGCCTTTCTTAGTAAATGTCACAAGATTTAATGTCACAGTGTAATAATTGGGATGGAAGGATAATTGAGCAAAGACCAACATCTTTCTCTCCATACTAATACACTAATAATGTGTGAGAGTGTTAAAATATGTTTTATTATGGTCATATTCACATAGAAATGTTTGGAAAGTACTAGTGACCATTTTTTTTTCATTGCCCAGCTAATATATAACACCAGACAATCTTGCTGTGATCAATGGCATAGCCATGGGGGAGGGGTGTTTCTTGGGGGCCTGGGTCCCCTTATTGTGGACTCGGGCCCCTCTGGAACTGCAACACCCCTTGTCAGCCAGTTCTCCTGGCACTGATTTGTGAATTGAGCATGTACTGAAAGTCCCGGCGGTGGCTGAAGGTGTGCCACCAATTTCTACATTCAACAACCAGCACCAGGAGGAGAGGAGCGGCTCGGGAACTGGAAGGCAAGACTTTGGTATCCCTATCAGCCAAGGTATGTTTAGTGTGTGCAGGAAAAGGTGGAAGAAATGTGTTAAACCGCCAGTCCATTCCTAGGCACCCCCAAAGTTGGAGGGCTGGCTGAGCCCCTGGCTCTAAATTATGTCTGGCAGCACTCTAAGAATAGTAGTAGTAATTAAAACTGAGCTATGGTATCAGAATATCAGTAAAAAGGAATCCAGATGGTCAACAAAGCTGCAGTACAAAGTGATCTTAATGTACCCTTATGTGGGTCTTTCTCATGCGCCATTTTTACCAGAGCTGTAATGATGGCCTTTTTGATTTTTGTATTAATTCTCATGTGCTAATGTTCTGATGCTTATGTGCTGATGTCCGGAATTGTGGGGGCATTCAGTGGAACACAGCAGAAAGTGGGGAAGTCCTTGAAAAAGCTGTTTACTTTGTTTTGGCAAAACATGTTGGATGTATGCCCCCCTGCCTGATGAGGTGGGTGTATAAATCTCATGGAAATGAGAGGTTATCTAAGCTCTGAGTGCCACTTTTGAAGTCTGTTTGGAGTAATCTAAGGCTAAGCTTACTTTGGTTAATCTGTGCAAAGATACTAGTTAAAATCCTGAGATCTGTAGTAGATATTATGTGCTTAAGTTGGCATTAGCACAAAACCATTAGAAAAATTGACTATGTAAGCACTTACCACACTAATTTTGTAAGGTGTTAAGGGCTCAAGTCGCTATCAGTGTGCTAACCAGTTAGAACACGGTAATGTAGTGGTACTGATTAGTGCAGGAACATCCACTCTCCACTCCCTGACACGCCCTCTCAAAAAAAAAATTTAAAATATTTGGCAGTTACCATAGGACATCTGAACATATCCGGCTGTACACCATTTTAAGCTACATTAGACATATTAAACCCTAATACAACTTAGTGAAAGGGCCCCTAAAAATGGGTGACAGTAGCTCAAAACTGGCCTACTGTCAAAAAGAGAACCACACCCTTTAAGGTACCGTATTTGCCGGCATATAAGACGACTGGGCGTATAAGACGACCCCCCAACTTTTACAGTTAAAATATAGAGTTTGTTATATACTCGCCATATAAGACTACCCCTTCTTCCGCACACCTTCTGCACAACAAATAAAACTTAAAAGAACATCAGAATTTATTTCAACAATTTTAATTAATTCACTAAAGCTGAATAGAACAATAAACCCATGGGAGCTGCCATGCTATTTATTTTCTAAACTGTTAACCAAACTGAAACTGTCAATGATAGAAGGAAGATAACACTTAGAGGGAGAGAGCAAGTGCCGGGCAAGTCCCTAGCAAGTTTGCTGGCATGACAGTTTCCCTTTAAAAGCCTTCAAAAGCCTCCTGTTCACCCCCGCAACTTCCTTAAGGACTAGACTCCACACACGGCCGCATGTGCGAGAGACGTAGTAAAGAGAAAAGGGGTGGGGCCAGAGCGCCGCTGCTTCCCGCTGCGCAGGATGAAGGAGCTGGCACCCTTGTCACACTGATGTCCCGCCATGGCCCCGCTGATGTCCCGGCAGGTTTACTAGTACCGTAAGCACCGTAAGGAGGTAAGGAAGGAGATGTTAGGGCATGTAAAGTAAGGGCATGTAAACAGTACCCGGCGTATAAGACGACCCCCGACTTTGGGGAGGATTTTAAGGTACTGAAAAGTCGTCTTATACGCCGGCAAATACGGTATATATAACTATATTACAATGAAGAACATTTTTATTCTTAGAGATTAACAGAAGGCGGGCAAATTATTATAATATACTAGTCATTAAGTCTGTTACATTAACGGGTGCTAGAATATATGTCTGTCTGTCTTTCTGTCTCTCTCCCTCCCACTGTCTCTCTCTCTCCCTGGCCCCCTTTCTCTATCTTTCTGTCCCTCTCCCTGCCCTTGTGTCTTTCCTCCTTTCTTTCTGTCTCCCTCCCTCCTGCTGTCTGTCTGTCATTCTTTCCCTACATTTCCCTGTGCAGCTTCAACAGCATTTCCCTCCCCCTCCACTTCCCTGTGCAGCAGCAGCAGGTATTTCCCTTCCCCTCCAGATCCCTGTGCAGCAGTAGCAGCATTTCCCCCACCCCCCCTTCCCTACTCTTACCACGATGTGGCCTGCTCCTTTTGGCCCCTCCCCCTTCCCTCCCGCAGTCTAGCCAGCTCCAAGGGCCCCCCTTCCCTTATCGCGTTTCTCACAGGCAGGCCCAGCTTCTCCCTGCACGTTACCTCGCGGCTGGAGTCTCTTTTTGTCGGCGCTTCTCTGCCCGGCTCGCGGTCTGGCCTGCTCCGGGTGAGTGTTGCAGCGGCTCCTCTCGATCCCCGCCAGCGTCGGAAGCCTTCTCCGATGCTTGTGCGGCTCATGAGAGGAGCCGACATCGCGATCTGGAGAGCAGGGAGTCCAACGCTGGCGGCCAGTCCTTTGTAGGTAGGTGCTGGGAAGCAGTAAGGCTGAGGACTCGCACATGCGCACTTCTGCGGCCACGGACCTACATCTCACAGATCAGAGATCATGGAAGCATGCAGATTAGAGTGCGCATGCACGGATAGGGTTTTATTATATAGGATAAGTCCAAGGGTTAATATTTAATTGTAAAAACCCTTTATGCCAGCACCTCCTGGATGTTGTGCAAAAATTCTTACTGTTATTCCTTAACTTTATAATTAAATTAAATCAAACATGGTCACAGTAAGTTTTGTCACTTACCTTTATTGTTCAGTCTTACTAGCCAGCCCGACGGGACCCGTTTCGCCATAAATTGGCTTTATCAAGAGTTCAGTTGGAGCTGTTGTACAGAATGATTCAGTTGAAGCTGTTGTACAGCGTCCATTCTCTCTTTCGGGCAGTAAAATCTAGCCCGAAAGAGAGAATGGACGCTGTACAACAGCTCCAACTGAATCACTCTGACCTGCAGTCGTGTTGGCCTGTTTGGTTCCTGAGGAAGGGGCTATTGCCCTGCTGGGTCGAGCCATGTTGAAAGAAGGCTGCACCTTAACTTTGGTCTTTGATCCAAAAAAAGCTGGACTCTCCTTGCTACTATTTGACTAAAGCACCTTTATTCAGCTAAATAACTGGAGGGACAAGTGACTAATTTTTTCATTCTCTGTTCAGTTTAGTGGGCAAGGCATTTGGGGCATTGCAGGACGGTGAACTTTTTGTCTTCCACTTTTATATATATTTATTTATTGCACATTGTTTGCACTTTGACTTGCACTTTAAAGCACACAGGAGTACCCAGATGATGGTGTGCGGCTGGCAGTGAGTGGTAATCTCTGCTCAGTGTTTACTGACTTTGCTATTCTAAGCACTAGAGCTGCTCTTAGAGTCGCTCTTTAAAGCTTTCAAACTCACGCTGAGGGTGCTCCTTATCTTAAACATTTAGATTTGAGGTTTATATATTTTTGGTGGAGTCTAGGGAGTTAATTTTCCTGCAATGCCCTAGGGCATGCCCAACTTATATTTTGGTGTCTTTTAAGGATATTTAGTCTTGGGGTTTTTGCTATCAGAACTATTTAGGACACATCAATATTACCTGTGCAGCCAACATTTAGCAGAGTGGCTCCTAAAACCTATCCTGGGGGAATCCCTAGTCAGTTGGGTTTTCAAGATATCTGCAGAAAATATGCATGGCATATATTTGTATTAGAGAATGACATGGGGACAAATTTGTCCCGGTCCATGCGGGAACTCATTTTCCCGCCCCATTCCCATGAGTTCTTTGCATGTCCCTGCCCTATTCTTGAACACTCTGTCCACATCTGCACAAACCTAAAACACTTTTAAATCATAAGTGTCTGAGGCTTGAGTGGTTAAGGCAGAGATTACAGGAATGGGGCAGAGACAGTGACAGTGACAAAACTCACGGGGATGGGGAAATTGAGTTCCGACAGGGACAAATTTGTCCTCATGTCATTCTCTGATTTGCATTTAAAGTAGGCAATGCATATAAATCTCTCATTCTAAGATCAAATAAGCATTTAAACATAAGAACATAAGCAGTGCCTCTGCTGGGTCAGACCAGAGGTCCATCGTGCCAGCAGTCCACTCACGCGGTGGCCCAACAGGTCCAAAACCTGTGCAGTAATCCTCTATCCCTTTTTCCAACAGAAAATTGTCCAATCCCTTCTTGAACCCCAATACTGTACTCTGTCCTATCACGCCCTCTGGAAGTGCATTCCAGGTGTCCAGCACACGTTGGGTGAAGAAAAACTTCCTAGCATTTGTTTTGAAGCTGTCCCCTTTCAACTTTTCTGAATTTCCTCTCGTCCTTCAGTTTTTCGAAAGTTTGAAGAATCTGTCCCTCTCCACTTTCTCTATGCCCTTCATGATCTTGTAGGTCTCTATCATATCCTCTCTTTCCAGGGGAAAGAGCCCAAGTTTCTCTAATCTCTCGGTGTATGAAAGATTTTCCATACCTTTTATCAGACGTGTCGTTCTCCTCTCGAATATCGCCATATCCTTCTTAAGGTACGGCGACCAATATTGTACGCAGTACTCCAGATGGGGACGCACCATCGCCCGATACAACGGCAGTATAACTTCTTTTGTTCTGGTTGTAATACCCTTCTTGATTATACCTAGCATTCTATTCGCTTTCTTAGCGGCCGCTGCGCACTGTGCCGCCGGCTTCATTGACCTGTCTACCATTACCCCCAAGTCCCTTTCTTGGGTACTCTCATTCAATAACATCCCTCCCATCGTATAGCTGTACCTTGGGTTTCTGCTTCCTACATGTAATACATTACATTTCTCCACGTTGAACTTCATCTGCCATCTTGTTGCCCATTCCTCTAGTTTGTTCAAGTCCCTTTGCAATTCTTCACAGTCCTCTTTAGTCCGAGCACCACTAAATAGTTTGGTGTCGTCTGCGAATTGTATTATTTCACACTTCGTCCCTGTTTCTAGGTCATTTATAAATATATTAAATAGCAGTGGTCCAAGCACTGACCCCTGCGGAACACCACTCATGACCTTCCTCCAGTCCGAGTAGTGGCCCTTCACACCTACCCTCTGTTTCCTACCTGCCAACCAATTTTTGATCCATCTGTGTACGTCTCCTTCCACCCCATGGTTCTTCAGTTTCCGAAGTAGGCGTTCATGGGGTACCTTGTCATAGGCTTTTTGGAAATCTAGATATACGATGTCTATGGGGTCTCCTTTGTCCATCCGTTTGTTAATTCCTTCGAAGAAGTGCAATAAGTTCGTTAGGCACGATCTCCCCTTGCAGAATCCATGTTGGCTGGTTATCAGAAAATTATTTCTTTCAAAATGCTCATTGATGTTGTCTTTTATTAGTGCTTCCGCCATCTTCCCCGGAACCGAGGTCAGACTCACTGGTCTGTAGTTTCCCGGGTCACCTCTTGATCCCTTTTTAAAGACGGGCGTAACATTGGCTATCTTCTAATCCTCCGGGACCATGCCTGTTTTCAGGGATAGATTGCAAATTTGCTGCAGTATTTCCGCTATTTCCTCCTTTAGTTCTGTTGCAGTCACCATAGAGATTAATTGGTGTGGGGGAGACAAGAGGTGGTATGAGAATCCTGTAAATTGTTACGAGATATTGAAAGGAGTTTAAAGAATTTCTATAAAGGGCTACCATTATAATAAACCCCTGAAATGTGGATCTGATTTTCACTAGTGCCTGTAACACATTATCAAGCCTGTCTGCCATGAAGCAACAGATAAGTGTGGCTTGCACTTTGTTAGATTAATATTTAATCACCTTACCATTATAGTTGGCACAGTGGGGTTGCCTATGATAGAATATTGAAGGTTAACCAATGAGGAATTTGGGTTCTCCTTCCTAGCTCTGGAGCAATGACTGCCCAGTAGCTTCTGAGGCAAATTCCCCTGCAAATGTGCTTCAACTGTATGCTTTAGGTGTAAAATAATTAAGCCTTGAGCTTTAGCTTCAGCACTTGAACTGGAGGATATAAGTGTTGTGTTCTGATTTTCATACCTACATTGTCTATGCAACATGGATTTGTATCTGATCTGTCTATAAAATTAATTATAGATATCATATTCTTTTTCCACCACTTAAATACATATTTCTGCTTCTCTTCCTTTTTTCTTTGCTGAACCCAATGACACATGGCTGCATAAATGCTTCTGAGCACCTGTTAATGAGGCAATGTGCGACTGAAATATGGTAATCACTTTTGGTTTCTTAATCTTTCTCCAGGGTGATATCACATAATTATGCTCAATGGGCTTTCTTTGTCTTTCTTTGCGGAATTCCAGATGTTGATCATGAGAGTTAACTCCACATATATGAAAAGGGATAATGAGGGCCTTTGAAACTGAAAATATACCACTATACAGTTGAAAGCAGTAAAGGAGGTTAAGACACA
Source organism: Geotrypetes seraphini (assembly GCF_902459505.1). Taxonomy (NCBI): domain Eukaryota; kingdom Metazoa; phylum Chordata; class Amphibia; order Gymnophiona; family Dermophiidae; genus Geotrypetes; species Geotrypetes seraphini. The sequence goes on from NC_047088.1 coordinate 205,799,716, forward strand.
CCCAACTTTTAAGCCATGTTTTCTAAATACAGGGTACAATTATTTGTATTTACTACAGTCACAAAGGGGCAGATTCTATATAGGTTGCCAGTCTCAGAAGCAGTCTTAGCGGTGGCTGAGAATTGCACACCAGCGTCCTATAAAGAATTGCATCTGCCCTAACGGACTGACGCCTAACCCCACCTAACAGTCCCAGTTCTCTAACTGACACCCATGCCAGGTTCCAGTTAGAGAATCACATTGCTATCAGCTGATCGTGGCAAGCAAATCCCCTGCTGTGATCAGCTGAGTGGCTGCGGCAGGAAACCCACCTCCCAAGAATTCCCCCAGCAGGAAGGATGCCCACTCTCTCCTACTGGAAACCCCAAACCCCCTGCAAAGTCCCCCAGCAGAAGGGATGCCCATTCTCTTCTGCCAAAAAATCCCCCCTGGAAGGTCCGAACCCCCCAACTGGCGACACCCCCTCCAGACACCCTAAACTCCCCCCCAAGCTTCTAGGCCCCCCACCATCCTGAACCTCTTTGTAGAAAGTCCAGCCGGAAGGATGCTTACACTCTCTGGCAGGCAGGCCCACCACACCAAAATGACGGACCTTCCCCTAAGGCTCCGATTGGCTCAGATGCCTAAGGCCCTTCCCATAGAAGGGGATTTAGCGACCTGGGCCAATTGGAGACTTAGCCCTCCTTCCCAGTGCATCCTGAGATGCACTGGGAGTGGCCTAAGACTCCGATTGGCCAGATACTTAAGGATGGAATTACTTTCAAAAGCTAATCAAACAATGCGCTACCTCCCCCCCCCCCACCTTTCACTAAACTATGGTAGAGGTTTCTACTGTGGTCCAGGATGCTACATGCTCTGATGCTCATTGGAATTTTATGAATGTCAGAGCAGTTAGCGTTTTAGGCCGAGATAGAAACCTCTACCACAGCTTAGTAAAAAGGGGGAGGGGGGTTAGTGCATTGTTTGATTAGCTTTTGAAGGTAACCCCTCTTCCTCAGTTCAGAAATAAACAAATGTTGACAAATACCAATATACTGTATAAATAGAAGATAACACTTGTGGCAGTATGTACAACTATACAGACACTGTTTTAATAGGAAACTCTTGCTGTGAATCATAGACCTTATAATCCACCTTCTTTGAATACAATATCTTAGTGGTTCCCAAACTTGTCCTGGAGGAACCCCAGCCAGTCAGGTTTTCAGGATATTCACAAAGAATATTCATAAGTTAGATTTGCACACAATGAAGGCAGTGCATTGAAAACTAACTCATGATATTCATTGCAAATATCTTGAAAAGCTATTGGCTGGGGGTTCCCTCAGGGCCGGTTTGGGAACCACTGCAGTATCTGAATAAAATAGTATCCTAGCACGGCTTAGACTTTTTGCAATTACATAAAGTGAGGCAATTATTTTAGAAGTTCTGTTTACAATTTGATTTCTCACACTTTCTCCAGTCTTATTTTGATTTTGCTAAACTGTGGCAGGCTGTTTTTCAGCATATTAAGGCTTTCTTGTGGCTCGAATGGACTAGCTGCCTCTGTCAGTCTACCTCCTTTTAGGGATCTCTGCTCCTGATGAAGAATCTGAAATGGGGTGACAGAATATCTGAGTGGCAACAGAAAACCTAATATCTCAGCTAAGTAGTACTGAACTTATTACTACAGCCTTTCATGTTTGCTTCTACATCAGTAATTAAATTTTCATTGAGTAGATTTTTTTAAATGAAACTTTTGAAATTCTAACTTTGGGGGTTTTGGAGTGCTCTAATTCTTTTCTCTCCCATTTTGAGCTCACACCGAGGGTTTTTCCAGTTTTCACTTTTCTATTAAAAAATTAGAAATTTCAGACATGATATACGGGGCAGGACCTATTTAGACTTTTTAGTCTGGTGCTAGTCACCTACAAGTTACTGTCCAGGGCCTAATGTTGACCAAAGGGTTAGTTGTGCCCATACTGATGTCTTATTAATATTTAATTAATTCATATAGACCAGTGTCCACTCTTACTGGGAGCAAAAAGTTCCTACCAATATTATTTTTTGGTTTATACATCTTCTTTATTGGTAAATTTTGGGGTTTTTTTTAAAGCCTACAATTTGAATATACATAAACTGGCATTTAGACATGTAAATTCCAATTTTAGAAAACCGGGATGCATACATCCAAATCAAGAATACCTGTTTATTATGAGGTGGTAGGGGTTGGGCGTATTTTAAGCAAGACTAGGGCAAGGCTAAAACATACATGTGCAATCCCCACTTCAGAAAGGGAATGCACATTTATGTCCTTTGAGATCAGCATTGTGATTTACATGTTCCCAGGATTGACTAGGTTAGATACAAGTGGTCATGCTGAGTAGCTGTACTAGAGGGATCAGGGGAGTGTTTTTTGTCCCTGCCAAAAGTAATACTGGGAAATGATGTCAGACACTAGGATAACTTGGAGAAGCATAGACCTGTATGCTTCTACGATGGCCGACATAAACATGTATATTATGAAATACCGTACAAAAGAAAGTGGGAACGGACAATGAGCACTCCACTGAAGAACACTGATGTAAAACCAACTTGTTTATTTCATAAAAGGACACAAGCAGAAGTTGTGGACCCGACACAGTACTGTGTTTCGGCGTCTGAGGAATGCCTGCATCAGGGGTCAATCGGTTCAACTAACATGCCAGAGTAACCAAAATCACTGAAAAGCTATGGAAGCATTATTTTTTTGAAAATGCTTCCATAGCTTTTCAGTGATTTTGGTTACTCTGGCATGTTAGTTGGACCGAGCTTTGGTTTTATCCCACACCTGTCATCTGTGAACATATAAGCCACAGGTTTGGTTCCATTTTTAGTGACCCCTGATGCAGGCGTTCCTCAGACGCCGAAACACAGTGCTGTGTCAGGTCCACAACTTCTGCTTGTGTTCTTTTATGAAATAAACAAGTTGGTTTTACATCAGTGTTCTTCAATAGAGTGCCCATTGTCCGTTCCCACTTCCTTTTGTACTGTTTTATACCCGTGAGTTTTCTGTCCTGTTGGACTTTTTCTATTATGAAATACCAACATATACAGTACATGCATATGAAGGCATACTCTTCAAGGCATACTCTTCAAGACTATATTCTTCAAGAAAACTCTGAAAAAAGAAATAATACCGCAAGTCTCAAACTCCACCTCTCACTAAAGCCAACTACCCCAAACAAATAACCTTACCCATTTCTTACTCTTTCTGAAAATGACCAATTTTTTTTTTGTAAGTTCTTGTTGTAATACATCTTGGATAATTCTTTTGTAATCCGCCTTGAACTGCAAGGTAATGGCGGAATAGAATCCCTAATGTAATGTAATGTAATGTATATATGTGCTTGTTGCTGTGTCAAATCCACTGATATTTTCAGTTGACAATGGCTAGGGACCCCTAGACCTGCCCCAGGCCCACCCAGTTCCACCCAGCCCCATCGCCCGCTGCTTGCTCTTGTAGGGCAGGCAGAAATCTACGCATGTGTGGATTTCCTCTTGCTCGACGTGATTTAGGAGGCTTTTTAAAAATCCAGACAAAGTACCGGATTATGAAAAGCCGTCCAGACCCCTGGACATGTCTTCGAAAAGGAGGGCATGTCCAGAGAAATCCGGGCGTCTGGTAACCTTAACAATAGCAAAATGGGTGCTACTGCTGCATGTAGCTAGCAAATACAGTATATGCCTATTCCTGCATCTATTTTAGAAAAGACTTTACTCAGGCTGTTCATTTTTTGACATACTAGCCAACTCTCTAGAAAGGCAAATCCCTAATACCATCTGGTACGGGTTAAAGTATTTTATTGCCATTCTACTTAAAAGAAATGTGAGTAACTTGCTGCAGAATGTTTGAGGTTAATATTTTACCATTAATGCCAGAAATGAATTCAGGCTCACCATGTCATTCTCCACAAGACTTATCCTTTCTTATACCATTTATCTCAGCTCTTTCAGCTTTGCTGCACTACCTTGCTACACTGTTTGCCTGCATGAGTTCTCTTGAGTTGATGCATCATGCTCTTTCTCTTGCCACATTTCAAATCCAGGCTAAAAATTTACCTTTACAGTTTGTTTTTATATCTTGATCGCTGCTCTATTACACATTCTCCAAGAATCTCTTGTTTGTCATGTATATCTGTCTTGACTATTTCCTCTGTGGAAGATGGACCATCTCTTAGCTGTGTCCATACAGGGCCACATATGTCTGGTAGCACTTTCCCATCAGACATACCCAGGTACGAGGGGGGGTGCTAAAAATTCTCAGCCCAACCAAGACGAGAATAACGTGGACATGGTTCAATCAATGATCTAACAACAGTGGAGATGCGCAATAATGTTGGTGTGCAAATTTATTCCACAACTACAGAGGCTTGTGCAATGGATCGACACACACGTGTTTCAGCCAATATGGCATGCCTCAGGAGCCTTATAATTAGTATACTATTTCTTGTGTGGTGTAGCCTAACACAGATGAAAACCCTCGGCAAAATACTGTTATTGGTTTGTTTCTGGTTGAACTGTGGAGGTTTTTCTCCTGTTTTTTTCTGGCTCAATTAATGATCTGGCATAATGTCAAAACATAGAATTTTGTTTATGCAAATTGGCACTTAATGAAATAAGATAACACTCTTTTCAGCTACAGTGGCAAAATAATGCTCAGAATTTAGGAACTTGGTTAGTTGGGCTGAGAAGCGTATGTTTGATGTGAAATCAGATAAATACCTGAACGGTCCATCCAGTCCGCCCATTAGTTAAAAATTAAAAATTAACTTATCTCTTCTTTGATATTTCTGGGTCATCGACTGTAAAGTTCACCTGGTATTGTCCTAGGTTCCAAATGCTGAAGTTGCCGTCCAAGCTCACTCCAGCCTATCCAACCATCCTGTTTGCAGGATATCTACCATAATGTCTGGTCAGTAACATCCTCATGTTTCAAATTAGTAGAGTTCCCATTGATGCCCTCCCCAGCCCATCCTATACCAAATTACCACATATGGGATGCAGACCATGCAAGTCTGTCCAGTACCAGCCTTAGCTCTTTAATTTACATCCTTCATTTTCTAATTAGAGATCCTCTATGTTTATCCAACGCTTTTTTGAATTCCATCACCATTTTCATCTCCACCACGTTCCTCGGGAGGGCATTCCTGGCATCTACCACCCTTTCCATGAAAAATAATTTCACCACATACCTTGAAAGTGATCCAGTCCTCTTGAAAATATAGTGCAGAAATCATGTCTGGTGTTCTTTTTTTCATTTTATTCTTCGGTCACTGAAGACTTAAGTAAAAAAAAAAATATATATATATTTATAAAGTTTACATTTCATACACCTAGGGGCTCATAATAAAAAAAGTCTAAAAAGTGGCCTAAATGGCTACTTGCCCATAATCAAAGCTGGTTTTAGACGTATCTAAAACCAGCTTAGGCCTTTCCCCTGCCTCTAAACACACAGAGAGAAAAGAGGCATTTTTTAGAGGACGGGAAAGGGTGGGCGGTGGGCGGGAGGTGGGCCGACCTACACCTAGGCGTACAACACATATAACCAAAACATTTGACAGGTTGCCTAGTCGGCATTTATACGTTTTGACTTAGATCAAGCCCTCCTGGCCCGCGGCACCCCGACTACGTTCGGGGCATGAGGGGCTCCCTCTTGCCCCGATCGAGTCGGGAAGGTTTGGAGTGCCGCGGGGCAAGAGGGCTTGCGCTCCCTCTTGCCCTGATCATTGTTGGCGGGGCCAGGAGGGCTTGGGCTCTCTCCTGGCCCGATCGTTGTAGGGGGGGTGGGGGGTGGATTCTGTAACCGGTGTTGTTTTTGACAGACACCGGTTACAGAATCCAGCTTTTAGGCGAAGGACTGGCTCCTCCTTCGCCTAAAAGCCCTTGTTTTGGATGTTTGGGGCTTAGGCTTTTTTTAGGTTGATTATAGGGTATAAGTTTAAACGTTGTGGTGGTCTGTGCGTTTTCCCTGCTTCTACTTTTAACGTTTAAGGCCTTAGGCCAAAAGGGGACTTAGACATTTTTTTAAATTATGCCCCTTCTAGAGTTCACATCAAATCAGAAATCAGCCTAATATTAAAAGAAAAGGCAGTTATTTTCTAAAGAACTGTTTACTACTTCTACAAATCGAGAAAATGTATTCAGCAGCAAGCTTTGGAAAATATGGCCATTTTCAATAATATGAATATAGTCATTCTTTTGCTAAATTTATTCTACAGCCTTTCACACCATCCTGTATCCAAACTATGACTGTTTCTGACCATGACCAGCCATTAATAGACTGAGAATTAATGAAAAAAATTTTCAGGGAAAAAGGAATTTATTAGGTCAATAAAGTATGCTGTTCATCATAGTTTCAAGCCTCACGTTTTATTTACAATTGATATACTGCTAAGGGCAATTACCATCATAGAGGTTTATAATAAAATGTGAAAAAAAGAATATACAGCAGACTCTATGGGGATCATAATCGAAAGAGAAAAACGTCCAAAAACGGCCTAAGTCGGCACTTGGACGAACATTTCTAAAAAATGTGCACTTGCTGATAATAAAACCGGGTTTTGGACGTATTTCTAAATGACCTAGGCCTTCATAGTGCCGCTCAACGTCCAAAGCTAAAAGGGGCACTTCGGAAGGCGTGTCAAGGGCGAGAGTTGGGCGGGACGTGGGATGGCTTAGACTTAGTCGTACAGCATGTATAACCTAAAGTTTAACAACAGAGTCTAGACGGAACTTGGACGTTGTGATTTAGACCATGTAAAACATGGTCTGAGTCACAAAAACCCACCTAAACTCACCAGATAAGCACAGAAAACACATAACACAGACCCCCCCACAAACTACCCCAGTGATCACCAACTCCCCCCACCACTATAAATATTTTATTCACAACTTTAAATTTCAGCCTCCAGACAATCATCACCTGGCCGCCTGGCATAGGAAAGCCTAGTCGTCCAGCCCAGAGGCAACTTAAGTCGTCTTGGGGTTGGGTTAGGGACCCATGGAGAGGAGGACCCATGCCCATAAGCCCCTGTAATCACTGCATTGATACTTAAACATGTGCACTCCCCTATATACCCCCAAAATCCTTTTTTACTGGAATATAAGTGGCTCCTGCAGCCATAAGGGCTATTGGGGTGGTAGATAAGTGGGTCTAGGGAATTCTGGAGGTGGTTTGGGGGGCTCACCGTCACCTATAAGGGAGCTGCAGTGAGGAGAAGCCATGGCACCCTTTTTGTGAAGTTCACAGCAGTGCCCTGTAAGGTACCCCACTATTTAGGTGGCATGTCTGAGTGTGCAGGCCATCACTTTGCAGACCCCTCCCACGTCCAACAGGGCTTGTTCTAGGCGTTTTGGACTTGGACGGAAAGTTGGACGGAAATGTGGTATAAAGATGGAAGATTTAGTGGCTTGGACGATCAGATCGGCAGTACGTATAATTAGACGATTTTCGAAAGTAAAAAAAAGTTGAACGTATCTTTCGAAAATGTGTCTTAGGCTCTTAACTTTGGACGACTTGCGAGATGGACGTAAATGGACTTAGACGTCCCTTTCGATTATGCCCCTCCAAGTTCACTGAAATTTAACAAACCACAACTCTCAAGCAACCAGAAAAAAAATATCAAAGAAATACTGTAATACTTTAAATAAAAATGAAAATAAAATCAATTTCTGGTGGAAATTTAAGTGTAAACTTGGCATGCTACACACGAGTACACCCACGCTTTGCCTACCACATGTCTGGTAGTTTGTCTGGAACAGTTTATAGTATGGCATAGTATGGGGTATATTATTAATTAGGCCTATTTTTAATAATAACTTTCAAGCAACCAGAAATTACATTTATCCAGCATCTATCAATCCCCATGGGTGCTGGTTAACTTAGAGTCTACTGTACTCAAAAAACAATGTTAAAAATTACAGCATATAAGCAAAGAATAGCAAATGTATGTCTTCTTGCTTCAGATCAGAGCCCATCACATTGACTGCCACCACTAAAGAACTGTGTTATCAACAATCATTTTTTTTTTAAAATATCTATAAAAAGAAATATTTTAAAATCTTTTTTAAAGGTATGAAAGGTGAGATAGCTCAGCTACACCAAAAATGAGCTCATCTTGAATGTTGTCCTTGAAGATATATCTAAAAGGATGGAATTATCACATAATTTTTATGAGAATAATGCAAAATTCAGGGAGCCAAATAAGATATCAGCAGCCGAGAGAAGAAAGCTGCTAAACTGTATAGAGGAATCAATGACAGAATAGTGCACTGAAACTTAATTTATAAACGTGTAAGACTTAAACTAGCCACCAAATGATACATTTAGATAGAAAGTGTTAAGAAAACTACACTCAAGTTCCTCAGTTTGCCACACAGTTTTTGACGTATGGTAGCTGTCCTCATAGGCTCAACGAACACAAATCCCGTGTTAACACTGGGGTTGAAACTGCCCCTTTAGTCCGCCATTGGGCTTTAATGAATCATAAAATCACCGATCTTAAATGGCGCATCATTGACACTGTACACATCGGGTGGGAGGGAGGGAATTATGAACATAATCTAAACATCAAAGAGCTACGGTGGATGTTCAAACTTAATACTATGTATCCCCATGGTCTGAATCTGACCAGCGATTGGTTAACAGCAAGTATCTAATTCTGGGCTCTGTGTTAAAGGCTTTTTTCTAACGAGTTCATTGGCCAGTTTTGAGTCACATGACCAGGGTTTTTCAGGATTTAATAGCCTCATTTTCGCCGGTTTTTCACTTCCGGCTCAATACCTATGGATTTAGCGTTCTGCTAAAATATTCAACTGCTCTGGTAAGCTTGTTAGCATTTTTCAACTCTTCGATTTCGTAACCATTTTATTTTAATTTACTGGGTTATGTTTGAATTTTTGTGTGTTTTTCACAGCGTACTCCTTCCCCGACCCTGATGAAAAAATGAAACGCGTCGGTGGGGATTGAGCCAGACCCAGTTGCTACGTAAAATAAATAAGATAAGTAATTGCTACTTTTGCTACTATTGCAATTATATTATGAAAAACTAAGCACAAGCACTTTATAAGTTGTTTATTGATATACAAAAAAAGAAAAAAAACAAAATTACACGTTATCGGTTCCTATGAGGACAGCTACCATACGTCAAAAACTGTGTGGCAAACTGAGGAACTTGAGTGTAGTTTTCTTAACACTTTCTATCTAAATGTATCATTTGGTGGCTAGTTTAAGTCTTACACGTTTATAAACTGTATAGAGGAACATTTTCGAATGACGTCTAAATCTGAAATTAGACATTGTCCGGAAGACATCCAAAATCTAACAGCGATAGTCATAAGACACCTAAAATGTATGTCGTGTTTCAAAAATTTTTGGGAAATCGGCGTCTATATACAGTATCACTGTACGCTGTTAAATGTCATCATGCATTGGAAATACTCCATGAAAAAATGTCTGCTGTATTACTGGGTATGGAGAACATCAGTGACAACATCGATATGGAACCTTGGTGGCAAAATGACATTCTCACGACATGCTGAACTTGTATAAATAGTGCTATATGTGGAGCAACGTTTCTTTGTGGGAGTTAAGAGTTATAGAGAGGAGGATAGGTAGTGGAGGTACAGAGAGATAGAGACAGATAGAAACAGATAGCCAGCCCTGAAGGGGTGCTCCCGGCCTTGCCGTTCAGTCCCCCCACACCCCCGAAGGACCGCTCGCCCCACTGACCTTCCTTCACCACCTGTGAAGCAGCAAGCAGCAGGATCGCGAGGTAAGCTATCCCTGAGCTGCTTGGGCGCGGTCCCGCCCCTTCTCTGACGTTAGAGGAGGGGCGGGAACGCGGCGCAGGAAGCAGCGCAGGGATAGCTGACGTCGCGATCCTGCTGCGGCTGCTTCATAGGTGGTGCAGGAAGGTCAGTGGGGCGAGCGGTCCTTCGGGGGTGGTGGTGGTGGTGGGGACTGAACGGCAAGGCCGGGAGCATAGGTAGTGCTGCTTCATAGGTGGTGCGGGGAGGCCAGGGGGACGAGCGGTCCTTCGGGGTTGGGCGGGTGGGCAGGCAGGCAGGCATTCAAGGGGGAGGGGGTGACAGGCAGGCAGGCCTTCAAGGGGGGGACAGGCCTTTGGGGGGGGGGGAGGAGGCAGGCCTTCAAGGGGGGACAAGTCTACAAGGGGGGACAGGCCTACAAGGGGGTGGGCAGGCCTACAAGGGGGTGGGACAGGCCTTCAGGGGGGGTGCAGGCCTTCAGGGGGGGTGCAGGACTTCGGGGGGGGTGCAGGCCTAAAAGGGGGGGACAGGCTTTCAAGGGGGGACAGGCCTTCAAGGGGGGGACAGGCAGGCAGGCCTTCAAGGGGGGGACAGGCCTACAAAGGGGTGGGCAGGCCTACAAGGGGGTGGGACAGGCCTTCAGGGGGGGTGCAGGCCTTTAGGGGGGGTGCAGGACTTCGGGGGGGGTGCAGGCCTAAAAGGGGGGGGACAGGCTTTCAAGGGGGGACAGGCCTTCAAGGGGGGGACAGGCAGGCAGGCCTTCAAGGGGGGGACAGGCCTACAAAGGGGGGGACAGGCCTACAAGGGGGTGGGACAGGCCTTCAAGGGGGGGACAGGCCTTCAGGGGGGGACAGGCCTTCAGGGGGGGACAGGCCTTCGGGGGGGGTGCAGACCTTCAAGGGGGGGACAGGCCTTCAAGGGGGGGACAGGCAGGCAGGTCTTCAAGGTTGAGGGACAGGCCTACAAGGGGGTGGGCAGGCCTACAAGGGTGTTGGACAGGCCTTCAGGGGGGTGCAGGACTTCGGGGGGTGCAGGCCTTCAAGGGGGGGGACAGGCCTTCAAGGGGGGGACAGGCCTTCAAGGGGGGGACAGGCCTACAAGGGGGGGGACAGGCCTACAAGGGGGTGGGACAGGCCTTCAAGGGGGGGACAGGCAGGCAGGTCTTCAAGGTGGGGGGACAGGCCTACAAGGGGGAGGGACAGGCCTTCAAGGGGGGGGGACAGGCCTACAAGGGGGTGGGACATGCCTTCAAGGGGGGTGCAGGCCTTCAAGGGGGGACAGGCAGACCTTTAAGGGGGGACAGGCCTTTGGGGGGGACCCTGGTTTAGAAGTACACAGAGGGAAGGGGGTGTTCAAAGAGACGTGCATATGCCAAACTTTGGGGGGGGGGATGAAGAAATAATGGGTCTGAAAATAGAGGAGAGGGAGAGAAATGATGGACCATGGGATTTAGGGAGGGAAGGAACTGATAGGGAGAGAAATTGGACACAAGGGATGGTGTGGAGGAGGGATAGAGATACTGGATAGGAGGGTAATTGGGAAAAGAAAGGGAGAGATGGTGGACTCTGGGGTGGTGGGGAAGGAGGGAGAGATGCCGGATGAAAGGGTAGTTAAGAAAAGGTGGATCTGTGGAGGGAGATGAAAAAAAGGAAAGATACCAGACTTCCTGGGGAGGGAAGGGAAATGGAAAGGGAGGACAGAGTTGGCAGATGGATGGTTAGCACGCAGAAAGAAGAAAGAAGGAGACCCTGGCAAGCAAGTTATCAGAAGAAAACCAGAGCCTTGGACCAACAAGATTTGAAATATAACCAGACAACAAAAGGTAGAAAAATTAATTTTATTTTCTGTTTTGTGATTATAATATGTCAGATTTGAAATGTATATCCTGACAGAGCTGGTGTTGGACTGCAAACGTGAGCTAGGATTTAACAGAGAGAGGAAAAGTCCTTTTTGTTTCTTTATTTTATTTACACCACAGCGCCAGTGTGGTTAGGAGAAGCCAAAGGGGGTGAAAAAGCTATAAAACCCACCAGGAGTTTTGAAAAAAATCACCCAACTGGGCAGGAAAATCGAATTGAAAAACCAATTCAATAGGCTGAATCGAATCGAAAATTTTTTTCCTGAATCTGGCAGCATTAGTTTGCGCTACTGTCTTAGACTTTAGGACCTGGGATTGGGGAGAGATGGCATCCTCAGTACTTTATAATGCAAGTGAAACGAGGATTTGGTCAGACTTTTGAAGGGTCTGCAGAAAAAAAATATTGTATAGGCCGGGGACATGAAACAGCAGGAAATGGGAACTTTTCTTCCTTCTATTTTTGTGAATGGAAAGGCTGAGGATGTCAGAGAGTTCAGTTAAAATATGTGCTTTATAAGAAAATATAATAATGTGTTTTATAAAGTTTATAGCATAGCTGGCCTACCCAGTGAGGTGTTTCTAGTGGTGGTGGTGGCAGCGTGTCAATGTGTTGAGAGGAAGAGGTGGTCTGGGAAATTCTGCTGAGCAAACTCCGGGCCCATTTCCACCCCCCAGTTAGTCCACTCCACTCAACTGGTTCACACACTGAGTGGGTCATTGGGTGTTGTGTTGGGATCTCTTCCAGTGGTTTATCAGTATCTCCTTCTGGTCCAAGGAAGGAAACTTTGTTATCCTTAGCATTGACCTGCAGAATATGTTTGTAACAGCGCTGCTTGTGTGGCATTACGCTATGTAGTGATCGAAAGAAAAAAACAGACCTTTGCACATTTTTGCACTATATGGTGGGTGTATGAGGAGATTCACATTTCCTGCACAGCTAAGTCCATGTGAAGTTACCTTGTGCTGTATTTGACATCTAGCAAGGTCTCTGTTTGAAAGGAAAGATCTAAACTTAAAAATGAAGTGGCCAGAAGTTATGGTAAAAGCAGATAGTGTAGCTGGTTTTAAGAAAGATTTGGACAAATTCCTGGAGGAAAAGTCCATAATCTGTTATTAAGACATGGGGGAAGTGTCTGCTTGCCCTGGATCGGTAGCATGGAATGTTGCTACTCTTTGGGTTTTGACCAGGTATTAGTGTCCTGGATTGGCTACCATGAGAATGGGCTACTGGGCATGATGGACCATTGGTCTGACCCAGTTAGGCTATTCTTATGTTATGTTCTCATCTGTAGGGGCCTTTGTTTTCACTTCTTATTTTAATGTATTTTTTTCTGGGAACTTATCAGTATTTTTTATAATGGGAACAAAAATGGAAGAGAATTAATGTGTGTGGGATGAGGGGGTAACTAATTTCTTCAGCTAAATAATTCAATCCACTTCAAACAGACATAGGAGAACTCACGCACCATTCACACACCCTCCAACCAAAAACGTCAAAAGAAAAAAACTGTTCGACAACCTCCTAGCCATTCGAGCTGCAACACTCGACCCCCAACTTTACAACCAATTGACATCGACCACATACTGCAAAACCTTCAAAAAAAAATAAAAACCCTTCTATTCAAAAAACACATAAAACCGAATTAACACAATCAGAACTGTCCCAAGCATCACCTGCAACTACTCCATATGTACTTCTGATGTCATGACAATTCAGACATAATTTATGTTATGTTATGTTATGTTAGGAATATAAGAAAATTTTCACTGCCTGTTTCTATTCTGACCATTTATTCCGTTTCATGGTCATTACAAAAAATATTTTTTTACATAGGGGGGGGTGTGTGTCAAAAAATGATGGGCCCCGGGTGCCACATACCCTAGGTACGCCACTGAGTGTGAGAGAGAGTAGGTGAGGGTGAGAAGAAAGAGTGTGAGAGTAAGAGACAGTGGAAGAGGAGAGAGGGGGAGAGGAGAGGAGAGAGATAGAGAGAGGAGGAGGGAGAGAGGTACAGACAGAGAGGAATGAGAGAGGTGGAGCTAGAGGGACAAGATATAGGTAGGAGCATGTCTATGAGGAGGGAGCCCAACTACTCCCCCTTGGAAACTGAGGTTCTGGTGCTTGTGTGCCTCCGCTACAGGAGGCACATATTCAAATACCACCACCACCTGCCCCTCCTCAGTGCGACCATGAGGGTATGGGGAGCTATCCACAGCGACTTATACAGGTATGAAGCTCTGACCCCCAGGATCACTGCAATGCTCATATTCAATCTCCAGACACAGGCATGGTGTGGCTCCAACAATACATAGAACTGCTCATGTCCTAAGAAAAGAAAAATCACCTTTGTGCCAAGCACAATCCACACAATGAGACATGAGGAGCTTACAAGGTTGCACCACCTGTGCCCTGTTAACACGAGGAGTCCCACAGATGTAAAAATCCTTCCTTTCCCCCCTCCTGCCCCATGTCTACATCATCAGAGCAACTTTGGGGCTAGCTACTAAAGTACAGTGAGCCACCCTAAACCACACCTGCCTGTCCTCAATGACCATCCGCACCTACTCCCAACAGTGCAAATGCTTCACACAGAGGCCACCAGGCTATCTTCAGTCCCCACGCCCACCACAGCTCACAACCCAACTGGGCCGTGTTGGCCATTCCCTCCTTGCATGCAGACTGTTGCCATCTGTCTAGGCCAAATGAGAAGCATTGCACATCATGTCTCAATAAACAATCATGTATGTGAAGCCAAGAAGGCTCTTCACTTGACCCCATTCTCCAACAGCCTGTGTCTTGCAGGTGCTTTGGGTGCACCGTGACCTCCAGTTGCTGTGGTGTCTTCTACAGGTGCATGCACCGGGAGGATCTGAACCTCATTAGGTCCATGAGACTGTGCCTCAGGGCTGAACATAATTATCCTCGATAGCAACTCTGCAACCTCTGTCCCTCATTATGTTCTCAGTGTGCCGTGCCCCTCCTTTCAATGTTCAGAGTCTAACCTGAGTGTCAGCATGGCAGGGCACATGGCTCATGGGGGCAACAGTGTGTGGGAGGCTGTGGCAGCTGATTGGCCCCACACCTATGCAACTGGTATGCCCCTGTACCTGTCAGTGGGCGACACCTCTCCCCCTCCCTCAATAGTGTGCACACCTTCACCCAACACCTCTGTGTCTCTAACAGCCCTACCGCATTCTTTCTGTCTTTCTTCATCTTGAAGTGTTTCTGTCAGGCACCTTGGCATCTGAGGGACGCAGTTCACCTTCACATTTGCCTCTTTCAGGTATCTATGTAGGGGAAGACATCCTTGGGGTACATGACACTGGCACTGCTTCTCAGCTGAGAGGACTGGAAAGAAGGGGCAAGGACAGGAATGCTTATGAGCTGTGGTAGGCTAGATAGATGGCCAGGAACCACATCTGCTCCCCTTTCCCCATGCAGATGATGACAACTCATAGCTGGAACTTTGAACCAGTGACCTGTCCACAGACCCAACCTGCAGCAGCGGATGCGGGGGCAGAGACTTCTCCAGCAACTGTAGGCAAGCCAGGCACAAAGGAAGGGCAGGAGCTCTGTGGAGCATCTGTAGAAAATGAAGAAGCAGGTGTCATGGGAAGGCCAACCAGCTAGAGAAACAGCAGCAGCACCTTGCTCACTAAGGTCTCAGATCAAGGTAGGGAGCTGGATGAGGCAAATGGTAGCTTATCTGCATGGCCCAGAAGCTCCTAGGCCACAACCTGTCCCTGGCTGACTTCAGGAAGCAGAAGCTTGAGCTCCTGCGTCAGGGGTTAGACATCTAGACAACAAAATGAGTTGCAGCAGAGGCTCCTCCAGGCAACTGAGCAGATGAATGAGGGTGGTGCTGTGTGCTGCGACTATGCACTGATATGCAGGACCTTACTGCAGCAGTGGAGGACAACCAGCTTCCTACTGAGCAGCCACCCACACCATTTGCCTTCAACATCTTCAAAGGGACATCACCCCTCCAAACAGGGCTGGGTGGGTTGGGGCAAATGCCATGCCAGCCATCAGCAGGGGATGTTAGGTGGCCCAGTTCAGCAAGGCAGTCCACACTGCAGCAGCACCTGGCCCCTGCAGGACCAGTAACAGCACAGGAGATGATGGGGACTCAGAGAGTGGCTCTGATGCTGGAGAATCAGTCTGCTCAGCTTCTGCAGTGACACAGGAGAGATCAGGGAGAAGCCAAGATGTGTGGGGGGGGGGGAGGGGAGTAGGCAGAGAGCCCCAGATGTGGGTCTCTGTGTGTTGGGTGGAGGAACAGTGTGTGCCTGGGGGACAGAGGGAGGATGTGTGTGTTGGGAGAACGGGTGAGAGTGAGTAGGTATGCTGGGTGTGCTCTGCTGAGGGGGTGGTGGGGTTTGAGTGGTGTCATGCACAAATAAAACTGTTCACTCACATCTACATGAAGTTGGTCTGTATTAGGCGTTACCTGGCATGGACACCCTGCTGGAATGCACCCTGATCAGCTCTGTGGGTGATCCTGTCCGTCTCCTCCCCCTTCTTGATTAAACTCTGGAATTTGTTGCTGGAGAATGTGGTAAGATCAGTTTGCTCAGTGGGGTTTAAAAAAGGTCTGGATAATTTCCTAAAAGAGAAGTCCATAGGCAATTATTGAGATGGCTTGGGGATAGCCACTATTTATTCCTAGGATAAGCAGCATAAAATCTGTTTTACTATTTGGGATCTAGCTAGGTACTTGGGACCTGGTCTGGCCACTGTTGGAAACAGGAGACTGGACTTGATGCCCCTTAAGTCTGTCCCAGTATGGCAATTCTTATGTTCATATATGTTTTAAGTTTCACATTTTAAGTTTAATAAGGATTGATATATTGCCCAATGATTCAGCTTTCATCGTTTATCAATTTAAGACTGCTACTTCAAAAATGATCACAGGGGATTTACACATAAAATGACACCATAAAATGATAGAATCCCCCCCCCCCCATCACCACACACACAAACTAGAGCAATACATATTCCCAGCTTCTGAAATACAAGATCTGGGTTGAGGAAGATGTGAACAGTGCAGGGGCCCCAGAAATGGAGATAATGGTCCCCAAAGCTACAAAGTATACAGTTACATTTTACTTTCAGTTCCTGCACCGATTCTTAAGGAAACATATATGAGGACTTTGAAAACAGGCCTGGGCACAAAGTATGAACATGCTTTTTGTGCAGGTTGAGTTTTTCTGTAAAAAAAAAATCATCTTTTTAAGGAAAGATTCATAGCAACAGTAGCTAATGCAGGATACAGAAACAAAATATTTACTTTCATAGATTTGAAATGGCTGCTTTGAATAAATAGGTATATTTGTGTATTGGAATTTTAAAATCACTTAACAATTTGTAGATTGCAATTTAATGGTCCTATTCATTGAAGTTTTATGCAATATTGTTCTCATGGGAATAATCTTTAATGAAGAGGGCTTGAAATGTTGCATTTTAAGAGATGCTAATGCTATTTGCTTTGGATTGTTTTGCCAGAACTTGCTGAAGCAGTGAAATACTTCACAATTTATGAGTACTGCTTACCGTGTTGAAGTTTATTGATGAATAAGCTAAAAAAAAACTTTAAGTTAATTTAGTGGAAAAGCTTCAGCAGTACAGGAAAAATGGTTTAGAAAAGCTGTAGGTTGGACCAGCCACATGATTCTTGCCTTAGGGATCTAGGCAGGCCTGGACACAGCACAGAGGTGAATGAGCTCAGGTGCAGGGAGGGTTAAAAGATAGGTATCACTAGAGCTGGCATCTTTTAACATCCACTATAGTAGAGTCCCCTAATGGGAAGGAAATCACAAATATCTATTATCTGAATAATCCCATATATATAAGAGAAGGTGTATGACACCAGTAGTTAGACTATATTTAGGAAGAGACCTCAGTAACGGAGCCCACGCACAGTCGTTTTTCATAGACCGAGAAATTCAACGTGGTCACATGCTCCTTTGCTCCAATCATCGGTCTCCTTCCCAAGTGTATTCTATCCTATATTCTAAATGTGCTATAAATATTTTAAAGAGAATGTGGCTATTTATTTTTTATTATTTGTATTTTATTTTTTATTTTTTCTTCCTAATAAAACATCTTACTAATTCTTACTTTAAAATGATCGTAATTCCTCTATTATGATAAATCCGGTGTCTACACTCATTCATTGAAGACCAAACTGACATAACTTATGCACTTCTAATTTTAAGTTGTTATTAAGCATTCAAATGAAGGAACAAGTGCTTAGCAATAATGTTTTTGAAAAAAGTACTTAGCTTTCATTTTTTAGCAGCGCTCGTATATCGTGCAATACCAACGTGGCCAACGTTTCGTAGACCTGAATTTTTGTCTACTGCTTCAGGGCCATTTCTCACGTGTAACAAGCTGTTGTTTAAAGTACACTATCAGTGAAGAGTACCAACTGTTACTGTCCTAGGCGTACCACCCAGGAAGAAAAAAGAAACAGATAAGAAAAGAATAAAGGCATAAAAAGGTTTAACTTGATATAGTGTAACATACAGCTTTATAAAAAAAAAAAAAAGAAAAGAATGTAAACTTATAGAAAACCGGTTCTTCAGGTGTAAGCTGAAGTTTGTACACATAAGAACATAAGAATAGCCTTACTGAATCAGACCTGCCGGTACTGTCAGGGTTCGGGGGTAGATTGTGATTACGGCAGGAGAGATTAGGTATCTTTCCTGGCGCGTTTTGTGGAAGCTCAGAGGGGATCGCGAACGTGGCAGGAGAGATTAGGCATCTCTCCTGCAGCGATCGTTGGGGGGTGGGGGATTCTTTAACCAGTGTTGTTTTTGACAGACGCCAGTTACAGAATCCAGCTTTTAGAGAAAGGACTGGCCCCTCCTTCGCCTAAAAGGTCTTGTTTTGGGCATTTGGGACATGGGCAATTTTTTGGGTTGATAATGTGTTCTAATTTAGACGTAGTGGTGGTCTGGGCGATTAAACTGCTGAATGTAAAGGTAGCCAATATCACAGCCTAATGTTTGTGTGTTTTTCTAGTGACCTCGACCCTGAAGAAAAGTTTCTAACATTGAAACATGCATGTCGGGAGAGGTATTAGGATGACCTGATCACTATTAAGATAAGTGAGGTTCCTCTGTTTAATTGAAGTAATATTAATATGATGATTAAAAAGAAATGACGATTTTATATATCCAAAGAAAAAGTTAAAAAGAATAAGAAGTTAAAAAGAGTAAATAAAGATAGGACTGACAAAGAGTTTAGCAACTGAGGTGGTGTGGTACCCGGTTGCAGTCAGAAGGTCCATACAAATAATATAAACAATAAAATACAGGATTGTATGGATAAGTGATCCACAACTTTAGTGGATTTGCTGGCAGCTTAGTTCCTAAGAGACTTAGAATTGAACAAAGAATGTAAATGTAGGCTATTCTAAAAAAAAAAAAAACAACCCTCATTTTGGACGTTTTTTTTGTTTTGTTTTTTTTTAGAACGGACATTTTCCCTGCTGCTACTTTCAGCATTCAGGGCCTTAGGCCAAAAGGTGACTTAGATGGGTTTTTTTTATTATGCCCCTCCACGCTATTTAGATGGTTTAATTTACATTGTGTTGACATCATAAGCAAGGCTGCATTTTTATTTAAATTTTTAATTGTGATTAATTATGCAAATAAATCTTTTTAATAGTGATTAATCATACAATTAAAGGGTTTTTATTTATTTATTTCCATTGCAGCTCCTCTTGTTTCTCCCATTCTCCTTTCTTTTTATTTTAAGGCAATGTATCCCTCTCATTTCCCTTTTGTAGAATGTTTTATCTGTAACACTGTGTAGTCTGTCTTTTTATTACCCCATTTTACTTATATTTTAAATTTTGTACAATGTAAACCACTTTGGTAATTAAAGCTAAATAAATTTGCAACCTGAAGTCACTTAACCCTCCAGGTACAAAATACATACCTGTATATAATATGTAAACTGCTTTGATTGCAACCAAAGAAAGGAGGTATATCAAATCTCATTCTCCTTCCCATTCCTTAAAGGACTGATAATCTCTCTCCCACTCCCAGATTCAACATTTTTTTTTTCTCTCTCTTTTCCCTGGGGTCCATGATCTCTCTTCCCTTCCTTCCTTCCTCCATCACTCCCAGTGTCCAGCAAATTTCCCTCCCTCCTCTCTACCCTCTTGAACAGCAACATAAACTTGGTGGTGAGCAGCACCAAGCTCTTCTCGTGGCTGCTGCAGTTCATCACCTTGGCCATGGCTTCCACTGGTGTTTCCTCCAGTTCTGCTTGTAAGTCTGCAGCTCATTGCTCTACACCCAGGTGAGGTTTCCCTCTTCTGTGAATTCCAATCCCCTCCCCCCAGCATCCACAACAAGGACCTGGGGCAATCTGGAATCCCGCACACCTACCATAAACACAAAAGACAGTCCCACAGAAATGCACGCACACAAGCTGTGCACGGATACAATTCTGATTCTCTTTTTTATTCTGGTAAAATCAGATTCTCACACAAAAAGAAAAAGAATGGTATACATGCAGTTAGTAAGAATAGTCTTAAACACAAAAAAATTATGATAAAGCACACAAACTACCAAAGCTGACAGAGGCACATATATAGGCAGAGAGAGAGAGAGAGATGGGAGTCTGTGTAGCTGGCATGGACAATAAAGCACACAATACCAGCTGGTCAGAGCTCATATTTTATAGATCCTGCTCTAACAGGGACTAAATGAAAAAATGCATATTCATTAGCTTTGATTACCTAAAGGTCAAGTAGTAAACTGTTTTCTTAATTCTTTTGATCTCTTTCATGCCCCAATTCTTTCATCTGAAATGTACAGTATCATTCTCTTTCTGCAAGTAACAAAATATATACTATAAACTAGCCCCTCTACTTGAATGGTGATGATGTATTACTTCTTATGTTCCTAAATAAACCTACTGCTGCTGCAGGAACCAACAGAAGGCTATCTTTAAAGTAGAGTAGATTGGTGGGGGAAAGATGCTGGATTGTGCCAAGGACAGGAGTTGGGAGCGGAAAAGCACAGAAGAGATGTTTAGAGGAGAGAGGAGATGGTGCAACATTATTAATTTTTAAATCAGGATTAATAATTAATGCATTAATTACAGAGTAAACTGTGATTAACTTGTAAGTAGCATTCCTTATGTGTGGGCGAGCGTTGTCATGAAGAATGAGTGGCCCAGTCAAGACACTTCTTCTACATGGAATTTTGTCTGTGATGATGATGCCTTCATGATCATAAGCAAAAATCAACATTTGGTTGACTTTTGATTGAGCTTGTCAAAATTTTTTTGGTCGTGGGAAAGATGGAGCTCTCCACTCGCCATTGAAAAACTACGCGACAATAGTTGGGAGGTGTTACGTCATGCTCCCTACAGTCCAGATATGAGTCCACCAGACTTCGACCTTTTTCCAAAGTTGAAACAACCTATGTGTGGACATCGTTTTGCATCTCTGGAAGAGCTTTCTTCTGCCGGTACCCGAGCCTTTCGGCAACTGAACAAAAATGGAGTCTTGGATGGAATAATGAAGTTTCCCGGACATTGGGACTCAGTCATTGCAAAGCAGGGAGATTATATTGAAGGACTGTAAAGAAATACTTGAAAAAAATAAAATGTAAATTAAAAAAATTAGTGTGCATTATTTATGAAATGACCCTCGTATATAGTACAGTAGACTTTCTTTTAACGGGAACTCAATTAACCAGAACTCTCTAGCAACCAGAAAAAAAAAATAAGAAATATTGTAATACTTTTTAAAAAATTAAAATAAAATCAATTTCTGGTGGAAATTTAAGTGTAAACTTTTAAACACAACCTGAGTTCACCCACACTTTGCCTACCACATGTCCGGTAGTTTGTCTAAACCGTTTATGGTATGGCATATTATGGGTTACAGTATTAGTTAGGCCTATTTTTAATAGTAACTCTTAAGCAACCATACACTACATTTATCCGGCATCTAGCAATCCCCATGGGTGCCGGTTAACTGAGAGTCTACTGTATAAAGGTCCCCATACTTATTTAAGCAGCGTTACAGAAGCACTATTCTGCATCCACATGGGTGGACAATGAGCAGGGCTCCTACTTACATGCATATTTTCTGTTCTTCCTCTCTAAATAGTGGACCGTATGTTAGAAGGCAGGTAGCAATGTTTTTTCTTTTTTTGTTTGTGCTTTCTATTTTCTTTTTCAGTATTAATATCTTCATCTGTTTTTGTTACAAGAATTTGTTTTTGGGATCTATAATAATTTCTATAAATAAAATGTTACAAAAATGTTTAAAAAAACACAGTTTACGAAGAAGTTTTCCAAAGATAAAGGTGAAAGAAAGTTGTTAGGGAGTTAGGGCTGGATTCTCTAACTGGCGCCAATATCAGCGGCCACTGATCACATGTCAATCATGTATCAGCACCGGTTTCAGAATCACACCTACGGGAAAGATAGGTACCGGAAATGTAGGCCAGGGTTTTCCAGGCCTAATTTCCAGCACCTATCTTTGCGTGAATCGTGCCTACATAGGTGCTTTAGGTCACCTAATACCACTTCCGGCATTGACCAAGCTTACTTTGGCATTTGGCGACCTAAAGTGTCTACTTAAGTGTGATTCTGGTGCTTCAACCTCGCTGTTTTTTTTGCTGTTTCTAACAGCATTGTTCAATTAACTTAGGCGTCTTAGTCTCTGGAAAATCAATTTAAACATCTTATTAGGTTGTGCATTAGTAACAGAGATGCATTTGATGTAATGAAAAACCTACATCAGCCATAGTGGTTGGCCTGTTCGGTCTTTTACCTCATATAAAGCCAATCTTTTCGGGGACATCATCAATAAGATGAAAAGGCTAGAACCAGAGCCTTAACATTTTTTTCCTACTATCAATTACCTACCACAAACCATTAACGTATGAGGTCACAGTACCAACCAAGGTAATGTCCTTATTGTGTATAACTCAAATTAATTAAGAGCTACAGAAAACTGTTGTGTAATGTAAATATTCAGTTTAAGACTGCATTCTATGAAATTGATGATAATACACGATTGCCTATGAGGTGATTAAGTAGGGCTATATTGATCATAACTTCCACATATGCATACCTAAAATTATGGTTATTGGAGATGCAATACAACAATAATTCATTAGTATACACAATTATTAAACCATAAACTATTTTCCAATAAAGTATAAAACTCAAACCCTAATTGAAATTGCTGGTTTAGCATAAATCTGACATGCCTTCATTCTTTAATATAGTGGAATGGATAAGCTTTCTGTTGAGCTATTAATTGATACTGACAAGCAATAATTACTGGATTGAAACTGCAATTATGAGCAGCAATTAATCACATTAACTGTCACTCCTGGTGTCAAAGAAGATGCAATGAATTTCTAAACACTGAGAAAAAAATTGTGTGTGTGTGTGGGGGGGGGGGGGAAGGGGGTAATTTTTTAAAAGATTTTTCTGTTTGTAAAACCAGTTTTACATGAAGAAAAGAGTTTTAAAAAATAGCACAATATAATCTGTGTATAAAAATTACATGCAGGTAAATTGTGTTCCTACCAGCGCTAATGACTTCTCTGCTAAAAAGCAGCCAGATGGTAAAAATCCTGCATTAACTACCTAACACAGAAGTAGACAGGTGTTGGATGTAACATAGTGGACACATGACTTAGAGGGGCCGTGGGGGACATTTTGAGGCTGGACCTGCTAAGGGCAGTTGCACTGAGAGTGGGCATTAATCCTGCCTATATAACCCCCTGGATTGCCAGGGAGATTCAAGATAGGCCTTGTAGAACCAAGGATAGAGCTGTATGTGGGGGAGAGGGAGGGAGATCAAGATTAGGGCTTGAGTTGTCTGAGAGGACAAGAAGAGGGGTATTAGAACCGGGGCTTAAATTGGCTGTGGAAGGGGGAGGAGGGTCAGTACCAGGACATGAGCTGCATGCAGGGAAGGGAGAAAATCGGGACTTGAACTGTTTGGGGAGGGGGATTGGGACTGAGAGTTGACCTGTCTGCAGGAGGGGCGGGGGGGAGAGTGTATTGGAGGAACAGAGGGCACATATTTCTACTTTTGTTGAGTCTTGGTTGAATATTGGATGGCACCCGTGTGAGATCCAGAGGCCAGCAAATATAGCATTAGCCCTGGATATTCCAGAGCCTGAACATGGCCCAGCATTGAATATCCAGGGCTAATTTAACCAGCAATGGTCAGCATTTAAAAAATTGCTGATCACCACTGGCTGTATATTGATCGGATTCTAAACTAAGGGATGGACTTTCAAAGGCAGAGGTGCTACTAACAAGAGATGTGCTTATGAAATAACATTCAGTACAGCTGAATACTTCCTCTGACTGCCTTGGCTCTATCCAGACAGTGCCAGGGTAGTGTATGGATGGAGCTTATCAGAGCTGGAGGTTACTGGGTTACCAACCATATTCAGACCACCAACCAATAATCTAACCAGATAAAATTCAGTTAGCCATCCAATTAGCAGTCTGAATATTTTTCTACCTCACTACATTATGGGGAAAATTGATGCAACTTGTTGGCTTAATAACGGCAAATAATATCTATTCCATTCCAAGGTAGATGAAGAAAAGATATACCGGTATTCCAGGGTTAAATTTATATCAGGTCCCCTATGTGGAAAGTACAAAAATTTGCCTGTTTTATAGATGCAACCTAAACACCGTTATGTCTTAAAAAATACACATAGAAAATCATATCCACAAATTTATAGTTGCTCTAAATCTATAAATATGTCCATGTACTCTATGTGTGTACTTATGTATTTTGTAAAATATACAATGCAACTCTACTCCAGCCCCACTACCACCATGTGCCTAGGAGCACCTATATATGGCATGGGCATAAGTATGTGTTATTCTGTTGGCACACCTATTTCTACAGGTATATACAACCGTACTGTTTATTAAAAGTCTGTACCTGGAAGACCAAGCTTCGTTCGGGGAAGTAGTGTTAATGATAATGATGGTGTTCTTGTTTTAGTTTTATATTGTTACTATTGCACTGTAGTGTTTAAGTTTTCGTTATTTTCTGGGTGAGAACTAAAGCACTCAAGTCGTTGTGATGTTTCAGTTCTTCTTTTTATTTCTTGAATTTGATCACGTGTTTGTTCCAATTCATATTCTTTGAAAGTATTAATAAAGTTTGACAATTTTCAATACCTTTAGCTTTTTTACATGATCTTGTAAGTAGTGTTGTAGGTTGTTTTTCATGTAAAGGAAGATGAGGTGGTTTTAAATTTTTAAATTGTTGTATATTTATTTCTTTGAGTTGGTCCTCTAATGATATAATCTTTTTCTTATTAAAGTTGAAATGTTGCATTTTTTTGTGGAATCCAGGAGATGTTTGTGAAGAGTAGTAAGTAGAAGTAATAAATGTTCTACAAAATAATAAACAGGTGTGTAATGGGTTTAACTTGGATGTAGAGATTTTAAATGTTTTAAGAATGATACGTAGGTCTGTAGAGTACTAACTAAACTTTGATGGAAGTTATTAAAAACCAATTAAAAACTTTATTAGGCAGTAGGCACCTAGCTCGGTAGGCACATACCACCCTCACCCCTAACCATGCCTACTTTTCTTATAGGCACCTACAGGAAAAGTAGGCATTGTTATAAGCGAAGTTTGAGCACTGGATGAGTTAGACAACGGGGCGTCTATGTTAGAAATCCCTGGCTTAATATACAGGCGTCTAACATTATGACGCCTACCGGAGCCTAAGTTGAGTTAGGTACCGCTATGCGCGATTCTACAGAAGGTGCCTAATTTTGATTGACATGTTATTGATGCTGCTTTGCTAAGTGCCTACTGATTTAGACACCATTTATAGAATCTGGCACTTTACGACAACTGAGCAGAGATAGAGGGAAGATACAAACAATCATTCTTCATTAGCAGGTTCGTTTGGAATGGGCAGACTTGGTGGGCTATAGCCCTTTTCTGCCACCATGTTTCTATGTTTAAAGTGCCATGTCAGTATTCAAAAGAGAGGTACACTTCTCCCTCCGTATTCGCTGTGATAGGGGATTAACAGAACCGCAAATACAGAAAAACCGCGAATAACTTTTTCATATGTTATTTGCTGTTTTCTATTAAAAACCATCGTGAATATAGTGAAACCGTGAATAACATGGTGGGAGACCTGGTCTGTTCCTGAAGGAGAGGCAAAACACGGTGAAGAAAGTGCTGGGAATCAGCGATTTTCTCTGTAAATGCTTGGAATCAGCGATTTCTCTATGCAAGCTGACATAATTTGGGGGGAGGAGCCAGCAAGCTAAAAACCATGAATAATCAAAACCGCGAATGCTGAAACTGTGAATATGGAGGGAGAAGTGTAACACTTTCCATTACCAAGCTTTACTATGTCAATTGCTGCAGCAAAACAATTAAGGGCCCTTTATCAAAAATATGTTACGAGGCTCATATTAAAATTAATGAGCAACAATTTTTTTAAAAATCAGAATTTATTAATGTAGGAAAAACATGTACATCATCTTAATGTACAGACTTTTCTTCACTTTTCAACATAGTCGCTGTTGCACAAATTTTTTCCCATCGTTCTGCAAGCTTGAAAATTCCTTTGTGGTAGAACTCCATTCCGAGCTGCCTGAAGACACAGACATACTGCTTTCTGGACGACCTCCACCATCTCATAATGTTGGCCTCACATCTGTTCCTTCACAAAACTGAAAAGATGGTAGTCAGAGGGTGCCTGGTTGAGACTGTAGGCAGGGTGTAGAAAATCAACTCATTCATTTCAATATCTCTGAAGAAGGTTTTGAGTGATGGGTTTTCTCTGAACTTTGTGGTTTGCAGTCAACAAACATAGGACCCAGCGGGCACAAACTTTTAGAAAGCCTAAGCTTTCAATCATTTCCAGCACTGCATTGTGTCCTATTCACATCCCATGGGGGGTGGCCTAAGGGGTCAGGCCTAAGATTCTGGTTGGCCCAGGAGCCTAAGGCCTCTCCTATGGGAGGGACCTTAGGCGCCTGGGCCAATCAGGGCCTTAGGCTCCTCCCCAGTGCATCCCATGAAGCACGGGAAGAGGAAGGCACATCATTTGGGTGGAGGCAGCCTGCCAGCCGGAAGCAGGAAGGATCCCTTTGGCAGGCCAACTAGAAAAGATAGGGGGGGTTCGGTTGGGTTAGGGGATGGTCTGACTGGGCTAGGAGGGGGGATGTCCGGCTGGGCTAGGGGGTGGTCAGGTGGGATGGGGGGTCCAGCGGATGTCTACCTTTGTGGGGGGTAGTGGGGTGTCCGGCAGGAGGGATTGGGCATACTATCTGCCAGTGATCTTTGCGGACGGGGTGCAGGGTGTTGATCAGGAGGGACTGGCATCCCTCCTGCCAGTAGTCTTCATGGGGGGGGGAGGAGGGGGTGTCACTGCCACTAAACTGATTATGGCAGGGAGATTTCTTTGCCGCAATCAGATCAATGGATTCGGCATTTATTCCAGTTGTAACTTCGTCTAAGCCACAATGTATAAGTGTCATCCAGACAGCCTTGTAAAACTTTTGATTATTGCTGCCTACCTCCCAAACTATCCAGTCCTCCAAAAACGCCCCTTTGAGCTCTGGGCGCACAGCAGGATTCAGAGGTCTAAAAAGTCTCTGAATAAGTCCAAACACCTGTTTTGAAATTATCGGTACTTAGATGACCTGTATTTTAGGTCATCCAAGTACCGACTCAGGCCGGTTTTTGGACGTATTTTTGTTTTGATTATGAACCCCCTAGCCTCCAAGTAAGATCTGTGATTTTGAAAAATGTATAAAGTTTCCAGGTTTATTAAGGACTTTCTATCCCAACCATGAAGTAGATGCTTGAATGGCTTACACTCTATAATAAGGCAGGAAGAGATGAGACTTAAACATCAACAGGGGAGGAACTACAATTTCAGAAAGAAAAGCAGAGAGAGAAATACATAAGGATGACTCTTACATAGCTCTATCTTGCACTCAACAGGACACGCAACAAAATATAGCTGCCTCCACAAAAAATAAAAAAGATCAAGAGATCGGATATAAGCATCTGTGAAGAGAAATGTTTTTAGATCAATCTTGAATTGTTGGGATGTTTAAAGTCTCGGTTGTAGTGGCAAATGCATTAGTCACTTCTGCCCACTTTTCAGAATCATCTCGGTAGTATGTGTAAATTTGGCGAAAATAGAACAAGCAGCAAGGCAATTGTGTAGAAATGCTTCCAGCACAGCCTTTTATTAATGAGAAAATAAGAACTGATGTACTGGGACAGACAAATGTTGATCAAGTCCTCCAACAGTGGGCAATGCAGGTCACAGGATCTGGTATGTAATAGAGCCTATGCAATATAATTCCAGTGATTAGTGGCTTTCTCAAGTTTTACCTTAATAATGGTTTATGAACTTTTCCTAAAGGAACTTGTCTAACCCTTTTTTAAACCCAGCTACAGTATGTTACTTGCTTTCACTACATCCTCCAGCCACAAATTCCAGAGCTTATGTGTTGAGTGGAAAAATAGTTTCTCCAATTTGTTTTATCATAATTGCACATAGGGAGGATAATTTTATAAAAGGCAGTCTAACTTCTCAGCAAGCTACACCAATTTCTAAAAAAAAAACCAAAAAAAAAAAAACCCCATCAAAGAGGCTTTTCATCCAATACTATCCTGGAATATGCCTCCATACCAAAATGTACCCAGATACCTTAAAAGAGGGAAGTTATCAACATGAGCTGTCGTTAAGAAGTATTATTTTACTTTTAACCCCAGTTATTGCATAAAATGGGATCTGTACTAGAACAACTCAAGTTAGTAGTAAAAGAACACTTATTAAAAGTAGCCAGGTTGAAAGCTATGCACTTTAAGAATCCAAAACCATTTTATGCTTTCCTCCTATGTAAATCAGGAAACACTGAAGAATGAGTAGAGGAGTGGCTTAATCTAATCAAATCTAATCTAATCTTCCATTTGTGCATCACACATACCTATACAGGGTCAAGGCGAGCTATGGGCTGAAAACCAGGGAAGCTCTCTGTTATCTTGGGCAAGTCACTTAACTCTTCATTGCCTTAGGTACATTCAAGTGAGATCTTTTTGATTACAAAGGCCCAGATTAACTAAAGATAGCAACTCAATTGCTGCTGGCTAATTCTCTGGCCGATTTTTAAACAGTGATTGATTTACTATCAAGTTTGCATGCAAATGATTTGCACGGAGGTGCAAATCATTTGCATGCAAACTCCCCGACTCAATCGCTCAGTGAGCGATTGAGTCAGTGCAGAGCACTGACAGTAGTGACAGGAGATGCAGCCTCCTGTTACTGCTGTCAGGGCTTCTGTTGGGAGGCTTTTTTTCGGCACAGATATTTTGCATAAAAAATGGGAAAAAAAGCCTCCAGAAAGCGCCCCCTCCCCCCAAAATAGCAGGAGGGATGCCCACTCCCTCCTGCCACCAGACGTCCCCCACTGCTCTTAAATACGGCAGAAGGGATGCCTACTCCCTCCTGCCATTGTCCCATTCCCCCCGCCCACCGAACTTATGGCAGGAAGGATGCCCACTCCCAACTGCCATCGGCCCATTTCCACCCGCCTGCAGAACTTGGATATGGTAGGAGGGATGCCCACTCCCTCCTGCCGTCGGGCCCCCGTGGTTGGGTCAGGTCAGTTACTGACAGGTTTACAGCAGTCAGATTTTAGGATCGTAAAACCTGATGCAAAATAGCCAAGCAAATGTTAATGAATCAATCACTTGGCTATTTTGCATGGGGTTTTACGCTTTTGCATGGGTTGGATCGGAAAATGGGGAAAAACACGCGGTGGGCCGTTTAGTGAATCAGGTAGGTAGCAGCAATCGTTGCTAAACCTGTGAAAACAGATTTAGGGACGATCGCTGACTTTAGTAAATCGGGGCTCAAGGCAGCAATTCTATCACTTCACAGCAAGAAGAAGGTAACACAATAGAGTACACTTAGCACCCATTCTATAATGGCACTTAGGCACGCCTATGCCATTATAGAATAATTAGCACCACTTTGGTGTGCAAAAATGGAGGCACACCCACCTACGGCAGCTCTAAGTGCACAATATGCAACACATGAAACCGACAAGTTCTAAGTTGGATGCATCACTTAGCAACATGCCCATAGTCTACCCATGCTCCACCATGTTTATGCACCCTCGCAGTTATGTAATAAGCAACACTGGCTGGCATTTTATAGCATAGCACCTAGCTCTTGCAGATGTACATGAGGGAGACCAAATCAAAACACAGGCCATGTCAGAAGATGTAGCATATCTGTGATATGGGAAAGACCTAGGGGTCCTTTTATGTAGCTACATTAGCGGGATTAGCGCGTCTGACATTTCATCACGCACTAACCCCCGCGACCAGCTAAAAAACTAATACCTGCTCAATGCAGGCGTTAGCGGCTAGCGCAGTAGGCGGTCTAACGCACGGTATTACGCACGTTAAACTCCTACTGGAGCTTGATAAAAGGACCCCCTAGTTTTCTTTGCAGCTCTTCAAAAAGCATATTAATGAAGAATTACTGCACTAACTTCCAAAGATCCTTAAAACAAAAAGATTGAATGGTGAAAAATGGCATGAATTTTATGTTGAATGTTTTTTTTTAAAGTCATTCTAGAGGTACACAAATACAAAAACCCTGAGAGTTCATTCCATATCATTGGTGCAGCCAAAGAAAATGCAGACATTCTGATACGCAAATAGCGTCCTCCATGGCCCCCACCAACAATCAGACACATAGCTAATTCCAATTGCAGTGTATGCCTAGGCTGATAAATTGACAGCAGCTGCTTTAAATACCATGGTATCTAAAAATAGGTACACTGTTATAGAATTACTCTCTTAGGATGCTTGCTTTTCATAAGGGTTTGGAAGTTATCATTTTTATGATTTGAAAATGACTTTTATGGAAAGATTCCTTATCTCAAGCAAATACTTTACAGCATACTTTCTCAGTAACTGAACCCTGCTAAAAAGCAAACACATTCTAGGCCCGTATAAAACTTCTGTTAGAATAAAACAGCACTAATGTCCAGGACTCAAAAAACAACAACCCTACCTATAAAAAGGCAGAAACCTATAAAACCAATGTACATTCTGCCATAAAACCAGAACAAGTCACATTTCTACAGATCCCTACACAGAAACTAAACACTAGCTGAAAACTTCACAGAAACTACATGCAACGCATAGACAGACCCTCACGAAATAGGAAACAAGGAACCACTGTCAATAACGGAAGTGGAAAATTCAAGAAGTCAAAATCTGCATGTACAGCAATTCTGGAGAAATAGAAACTGAAATGCAAGATATCAGAGATGCCCATGTCCCAAAATTGATATCCAAATAATAAGCTCAATACGCGTTTGTACTGGCAGCCAGTGCAAGTCCTGAAGGGCAGGTGTAATATGCTCTGATTTAGGCACACTAGCAATCAGCCTCGTAGCAGCATTCTGAGCCGTCTGCAATGCCTGTATCTGAGGCTTAAATGACAAAGTCAAATCAAGGACTATGCTCAAATATGTACATTGATCGAGTGCAGGAATCTGGACATTATTGAAAAATACTTCTGAAGGAAACTCATTTAACTTTGCACTCCGTCTTCAACGTAAAATCGGAGTCCTACCTACTTTAAGCTTTAGATGATTTATAAGCATCCAAGCACTAACTGATTGTAAACAGTCTGTCAAAAGAGCAAGAAAATGAATTCCCAATTGGGACAAAAAACTGTATGTCATTGGCCTAAAGCCGATTGCTACGAGTTCAGTTGGGAAAGAACCTGGCAAAGGGGTACCAAATAAATATTGAAAAGGGCAGCTGACAAAGAAAATCCCTGGGGCACACCTCCAGAAACTGGGGACCAATCAGAACAATCATCAGACAACTGGATCCGAAAACTCCTATCTGATAGAAAAAAAAATTAAACCAGTCCTACAACTTTCATAAGAACATAAGAATTGCCGCTGCTGGGTCAGACCAGTGGTCCATCGTGCCCAGCAGTCCGTTCCTGCGGTCGCCCTTAGGTCAAAGACCAGTGCCCTAACTGAGTCTAGCCTTACCTGCGTATGTTCTGGTTTAGAAGGAACTTGTCTAACTTTGTCTTGAATCCCTGGAGGGTGTTTTCCCCTATGACAGCCTCCGGAAGAGCGTTCCGGTTTTCCACCATTCTCTGGGTGAAGAAGAACTTCCTTACGTTTGTACAGAATCTATCCCCTTTTAACTTTAGAGAGTGCCCTCTTGTTCTCCCTACTTGGAGAGGGTGAACAACCTTTCTTTATCTACTAAGTCTATTCCCTTCATTATCTTGAAGGTTTTGATCATGTCCCCTCTCAGTCTTCTCTTTTCAAGGGTGAAGAGGCCCAGTTTCTCTAATCTCTCAGTATACGGCAACTCCTCCAGTCCCTTAACCATTTTAATTGCTCTTTTCTGGACCCTTTCAAGTAGTATTGTGTTCTACCAATGCCCAGTGATCTTAACCTCAGCAACAAAATCTGATGACTGATAGTATCAAATGCTGCTGAAATGTCTTAAAAAAATCATCAAAAACCATACAAAAACTGATAGGAGGCAATGTTCTATTATAGATTGGGAAGTAGTTACATACAGAAACAAACACAGGCCAATAATGAAGTATCCCAGAGAAAAGTACTCTACTGATGTTTTAACATCTAAATAAATGATCTGGAAATGGGAACAAGTGATGGCACAAAAGTATTCAAAGTTGTTAAATCACAAGTGGATTGTACAAAATTGTAGGAGGAGCTTGCAAGACTGGGAGAGTTGGCATACAAATGGCAGATGAAATATAATTTAGATAAGTGTAAAGTGTTGTGGATATGGGGCTAGATTCTATAAATAGCGCTGTAAGTTAGGCGGCATTATTTATTTATTCAATTTTCTAAACCGTTCTCCCAAAGGAGCTCAGAACAGTTTACATGAATTTATTCAGGCAGGCATTTTTCCCTGTCTGTTCCGGTGGGCTCACAATCTATCTAATGTACCTGGGGAATTGGGGGGATTAAGTGGCTTGCCTAGGGTCACAAGGAGCAGCGTGGGTTTGAACCCCCAGGGTGCTAAGTCTGTAGCTTTAAACACTGCGCCACACGCTGCGCCCTACCACTGCCTTCGTTGTTTTAATTGGCTTTAATCGGAACAGTAATTGACCACATCATTTAAAACCGGTTAAAAACTTTAAAAAAAGGTGCCAGGAGGCATCTACAGTGTAGGTGCTGGAATCACGTCTACAGCAGGATGCCTAACGGCGCCTTATGCCTAAGTGGGTGTGGTTAGGGGATGGAGTGGGACTTAGGCGCTGTTAGGTGCAATTCACTAAAGAGCTTAGGCATCTGCAATGTAGGCCAAGTTTTATTTAAAATTTGATTAAACGCTTATAGAAATTTCTAAGTGATTTACAATTAAAAACCAGGGTAAAACACATAGGTCAGACAAGACTAAAACAAGACTGTCACTAACAGGAACAAAAATGGAAGGAGGGTAGAACTACAATTGTGATAGGAAAGAAACAATATAAGGGCAAAAATAAAGCTAAGTTGTCACTGTGGAGAAGTTAATTATTTGGGGGGGATGGACCCTGGCCTACACTCCAGATGCCTACGTTTTCTGGTAGGTGCCGTTAGCTGTGCCTAAGTATGATTGACACGCAGTTTTTTTAGGCGGCTACCAATCTAGGCACAGTTTACAGAATCTGGCCCATGGTGTTCTCTTAACTAAGAAATCTATTTCTACCCTAGTCTACAAGATGACTTCCAATGGGAAAAGATTGACCATGAATACTCAAACTACCTTGACTATTGCACTGTATCACCTTACACCATGTGTTTTATGCTTTGTTTTATTTACTGATCTTTATTCCTGTACTGTCAAGAAAGGACACATCACGATATTATTGATACAAACCTGAATTGTGGCTGTGATGTTCACAGTACAAAAACAACACTCCTTCATACTTTGATGCTGAATTCAATCAAGGACAACATTTCTCTTTACTAGACAGAGAAGATTTATTTACTAATAAAAGTCAAAGCTGCCAAATAAAGTAGACAAGTCAGCCCTTTCCAAAACATAAATCCCCATCTCTTTCTAGGCCAGGAAAGTTTGAATTTCTTTGTACAATACATTTTTTAAAAAAATATAATTTTTTGCATTCAAATCTCCTGTAAACGATTTTTGAACAAAAGTTTGAAACGCCACTTCTAACTTTTGAAAATGTTCATGGTTCATTTTATTTAATATAACACCAATCATAGATTGTTTAAAATGATAAAATCAAAGGTAAGGTTAAGCGACTCTCTGAGGAGGGCGAAAAGGAATGAATACATCTGGAGGCCTAGGTTACACTGGGTCAATACGGACGTGTATAGGTAAGATTGGAAGAAAGGTAAGGGTTGTAAAGGGAACTAAGCAGAAGACAAACAGAGGGAGGGAAGCAGCCTCTCCAAACCTACTTATTACAGGAGGTTAGAAAATGGTAGAATAGATAACAAACTAACCTCCCCTCCCCTTTTTATCAGGTTGTGCTAGAGGTTCTTAGCCTGGGCCAGCAAGATAAGTTCTCCAACGCTCATAAGATTTCTATGAGCATCGGAGCAATTAACACGCTGGACTGCGCTACAAACCTTTAGTGCAGCTTGATAAAAGGGGACGTTAGTGTAGAACTCATTAACCTGTCGTCCCCCCCCCTTATATAAAGCCACACTAGTGCCTGCTGCTGCGGTAACTGCCCTGAAGCCCATAGGGATAAAGGGCTTCAGGGCTTTTACCACGCGGCAGCCACTAATGCGGCTTCGTAAATGAGGGGGTTAATTTTGATTGGCCTATTTTTCACTTTAGGGGTCCAATCTCAACATTCTGGATCTGACTTAAGTGATGTTTTCCTAGAAACGGTCACATTTGTGTTTGGTGGAATAAGGAAGGACAAGGCATCCATGGCTTGATGGTTTAAAGAGGCCATCCATCTATATTAGTGGCCTTCAATGCAAGACCCACGAGCCTATGGCGGCCTGCACTGCAGACTGGGTTTCCATGCCCCCCCTTCCCCCCGCTCAATGATCCAACACTTCTCTTTCCTAGTAGCTGCTTTTTCACTCTTCAGGCTGCTGGCAGCGTGAGTGAGGTAAACATGCTGCCTTCAGCTGCCTGAAAGCTTTTCCTCTGCTACTGCTACTGCTTCCTGTCCCCGCATGGGCGGGCAGCAGTAGCAGAGGGAAGGCTTCTGGGCTGTCAAAGGCAGTGTATTTATTTCACTCATGCTGTCGGAAGCCCGAAGAGTGCAAGAGCAGCTGCTGGGATGGAGAAGGGTGAGGAACTTCTGGATCCTGGGGTGGGGGGGGATGTGAGGGGGTGGTTACTACAGAGATGCTGAACTTTGGGTATGGGGAAGAAAAAAAAGAAAGATGCCAGAGCTCCGGAGGAAGGAAGGGGAAGTGAAGGGGAAGACAGAGATGCCAAGAGGAGGAAGAGGGAAGGGAAGGAGAGAAGATACCAGACAACAAGGGAGAAAGGGAAGGAGAGAAATGTGTCAGACTACTGGAGGGGGAGGAAAGTGACATGCCAGACCAGGGAAGGGAAGGAGGAGAGAGATTCCAGACCACAAAAAAGGGAGGAGGAGGGAAGGGAAGGCAAGGAGAAGAGAGTGATAGACCACAGAAGGGGGGGAGGGAAGGAGAGAGAGAAGCCAGACCAGGGAAAGGGGAGGATAAAGAGATTCCAGACTAAGGTAGGGGAGATGGGAAAGAGAAGGACAGAGATGCCATACCACAAAGGGGGAGGAGGGAAGGGAAGAGGGATGCCAGATTGAGGGAAGGAGAGAAGAAAAATGTCAGACCATCAAAGGGGGAAAGAGAGGGAGGAGATGGTGCACAGGGATAGGAGGGGTGAAAAGGGAAAAGAGATGGAAAAAATGCTGTTTAAGAAAAGACGGGAATAGGGGAGAAGAAAGAGGGAAGAGATGGTACACATGGATGGCAGGGAGGGGAGAAGCAGAGAGAGGGAAGAGATGGTGCATGTGGATAGATGGGAAGGAACGAGAAGACAAGGAAAAGTAGATAGATTTGAGAAGGAAGCAGAAAAATTGAAGAAAGTTGAATATTAAAAGTGAATGCTATAGATGGATGACGCCCCGATCAATTAAACTGGTTGCAATAAACTTAGAATGGTCCAATATATCAAATTAATTCAATCCAAAAGTAGACCTATCATTCCTTTTTTCTAAATGAATCTTATCATAGAGATATAATATATAACATTCTCCATGCGTGCAATCGAGAATATTCTTCTATTTCTTTGATCATGAAGGAGCCATCAGATGCGGCACTCTATTGTGTATAAAACACAGAGTCTTATAGAGTCTTACTAGCTGCTACACTTCCTCATCAGGCTCTTCAATCCTATCTTATCCAATAACTTATTTTAATGTTGCTTAAATGGTGAATTATAAATAAACTTATCTGTAACTCCAGTATGGTGTATTGCCTATCTTGTACCAGCTGTCACTTTTTTACTACAACCATCATCGACATGCATGTTTCATTTGCATGTATATACAAACTGCTTCAGGGTGTGGTATTCTATTTATTCTTAACTGTTCAACATCGCAGGCATTCATATTCACCTCAGCGTCTCTAAATAGATGGATGTAGGGCAGAAAATGAAGAAGGAGAGAAAAACTGTGTTTTCTTTCATCTCTCCTGACTGCTGCTCTTCCTGGGGATTCTATCAGCTGGTTCAACAAAGCTTTCCCTATCCGGGCTTTTGTCCAGGAGTAGAAGGGAGAAGCCATTGGCGCAATGCAGCACGGCCCCGACGTGGTCACCAGCGGTGGATTGATGTCGGCGTCAGGGGATCTCCTATGGCCTTCCATCTCTCCCCCCCCTCTCCTCGGCAGACTTGCACTCCTGCAGCTGCGTTGTTGGACACATAGAAGGGAAACTGGACTTCACTTCAGGGATCTGCTGTTGGCAGTGCCTGTCCTTGCTTGTCCAGTGACTGGTGTCATGGTGGTCTTCATTGGCGTGGTTCCTGGTCCTGTTTTTTAGGTGGCAGCAAGTTGACCTGGTTCTGCAGACTGAACTTACTATCAAGCCACCTCAGAGACTTTTCTATCTCTTAAATATGTTTTATTGTATTTTTAAATTTTTATCTTCTTTCTTTATGTCTAGTTTCTATTTCTTTGATTTTTGATCTTAGAAATGTATTACATATTTTTATTTTAATGAGGTACTTTAGCTAGATTGTGAGTCTTCAGGACAGATAAGGTAGTTTTTCTCAAGTACCTAAATTTCATTTTAGTTTGATACATTGTAAACCGCTTAGGTCAGTAAAATGCAGGAGCAGTATATCAAATCTTAAATAAACATAAACATAAAAACAGCAAATGGATAAGAAGGCCCTGGAAACAAAGTTAAAAGCACAGACAGAAGGAAGTTCAAACAGAGACTGGGAAAAGATGATTAGAAAAATAAAATCACCAGACAACAAAAGTAGGGAACAATTATTTTATTTTCCATTTATGGTTTAGTAAAAATTTGATATACCGCTCCAATTTAGTGATTGAAATGTGTCAGTTTTAAGAATTTACATCTACTGTCTATATTTTGCACTGTTGAGAAAGAAATGCATTTGTTTCTATTTCTCTGCTTTTGTACTACATGCAGAGTCTGGCATCTTAGGGCTTTGTTGGTGTATATTAGGACTTTTAGTATGTGGTCCTGAATTTGCATCGGGTTTATCTATGTTCCTGCATGTGTGATTGGGGCCAGGTGCTCTGGTAGGAATGAATGTCAAGAAGTGTTATTGGTGTCATGGTCCAAAGTAGGGACATATTCATCAGCTCTCCTTCACCCCTTTTGGACCCAAAATGGCCCTCACTTACAAATTAGGGAAGACAACTGGTCTGTATATATCATTAGAGGTAACCCATTTGTCCTGTTTATCTGTTTTAATTAGATTGTAAGCTCCATTGAGCAGGGATTGACCCTTCCATATTTAAAGTACAGTGCTGCATACATCTAGTAGTAGTAGTGGGAAGGGGGAGAGGTCAAAGACAGGACAATATAGTCTTACAAATTGAAACTCCCTCCCCACATTTTGAAGCTCTTTAGTATAGAGCCTTAATGAAGTAGTAGGTCTTCAATTTTTGTTTGAAGGATTTTATTACATATTCTATCTGTTTTTCATGGCATTATAAGGGTTATTACTGCTCTAGTAACTACAGTAGGGTTGATCACAGGTTGGCATAGCAACTTCTATCGAATCAGCAGAGCACTTTACAATTCCTAGAAGGTAAAATGCTGGCACATATGCTGAAAACAGTCCATGCCTTATTCAAGGTAGTTTCCTTTTCTCTGTTTCAGCATACAAATCTTGAGGCTTTGGCAAATTAATTCAGAAAAAGTAAAATAAAAGTCCTTTGAAGCTTATTTACCCCCTCCTTTACAAAGCCGCGCTAGCGTTATTAGCGCTAGCCACGGCGGTGACTGCTCAGACGCTCATAGGAATTCTATGAGTGTCGGAGCGGTTACCCCAGCAGCCAGGGCTAAAAACACTAGTGTGGCTTTGTAAAGGAGTGGGATTAAGATGCATTAGCTGTTAAAGTGAAATTTATTTGGGAATTCTTTGTGTGGTGCTTAACATTATGGGCTACTTATACACTGACTTCTTTCGGCAAAGAAAAGCATTATACAATATGCCAAAATGAGCCAAAAATGGCAGATCCGAGTAGAACTACACTAATGTGCCTAGTTATAGAACAGTGCCAAAGTGTTTCCACTTGGCTCTAAAAATGGGGTATTACAGAATTAGGGGGTGATCTGCGCCTAATTTACACACCGGGATTTACACCTGATTTCAGTTGGTGTAAATCCTTGTGCCCAAAGTTGGGTGCAGATTCTGGCGCTATGTACTATTCTGTAAGGAGAAGCCATCCTTTGTTGCTCAAAGATGTCTGGATAACTTTCAATTTGGTTTTTGAAAAAATCATTGCACCAAATTATTTTTGTTAGCTGTGTGTGAAGAGAGTCATAAAGGATTTGATAAGGGAAAACATTATTTGTTGGTGTCTCTTGATGTTGGGGCCGTCTTTGATATGGTAAATCATCAGGTATTATTGAACAGATTATGTGCACTGGGGATCTCAGGGGATGTATTGAAGTAATCTGTCTTTTTTGAGCAGTAGAGGCTTTTCTGTGATTAATGGTTGTGACCAATCTGACTTTTTACCTATAAAGTGTGGAGTGCCACAAGGTTCGTCGCTTTCAGAGATGCTTTTTAACCTGTTTATGGCCCCAATTGGTAAAATTTTTACTGACCTTGGAGTACAGTACCGAATTTATGCGGATGACTTTCAATTTTCTTTTTTTTTTTTTTTTTGAGTTCCCAGCTGATTGGACGCAGAGTTTTCAGTTGGTATTCTCCTATTTGGATGAAATTAAGACATGGATGACCTTGAACTGTCTTAGTTTAAATGTCTCCAAGACAAAGATTTTGTGGCTTTCCTCAGCTGGTGGTGACGGAGCTGTAACAAGTTTGTATATGAGGGGGTTAGAATCATAATACAGCAAGAAATTAAGAGTTTAGGTGTTCTTCTTGATTCATTTTTACAATTTCATAGTCACATCTCATCAACTGTTAAAACTGTGTTTTTAAAGATCCGGTTGGTACTGAAACTACGAGATCTTTTATCTCCTGCTAATTTCTGGCAGGTTATGCAATACTTTGTATTGCCACATTTGGATTATTGTAATTCTCTTTTATACAGACTCCCACAGAAATAATTGAGAGCCCTTCAATTGGCTCAAAACACTGCAGCGAGAGTGATTGGTAGACATTTCACCTTTACTTGCAGAACTTCACTGGTTACTGATAACATGGAGAGTCCAATTTAAATCAGTGCATAAATTGCTGCCTGAAGTCGTTGCTTTGTTACTTGAGAAGTATGTACCTGGTCGTTTGTTGCAATCCCAATCTAGAGAACTATTGAAGATTCCCTCTATTCAATCTATAACTAAAGTTTCAAGCCGTTCTCACATTTTTGGAGTGGTAGAGCCCCAATTGGGGAACTCCCTTCCTGACTTAATTCACTTGGTTCCTGTGTTTCTGACCTTTTGTAAAAGTTTGAAGACCTATTTTTTGTTTGTTTGTTTTTTTTGCAAAGGCCTTCCAGAATCTGGGTAATTTTTAGTTTATAGTTTGTTTTTATCTGTTCTTATTTGTTTTAAGTAATAGGATCTAGGATGTGTATTTCTTTTGTTAATGACTTCCAAGAGCTGATAATTGCTAGGTTTAATATAGTATATTACTGTATGTTTAATAATGAGGACTGAAATTATATGGTAATGATTTTGTATTATGTGTATGTATTGTCTGATTCATGAATGTGATGCTGTTACCCATATAGATTTTGGATATGCGGAACATAAATGTTTAAATAGATAAATTAGGCACCCTTTATAGAATACCGTTTAGCACTAATTTTTTTCTGTGCCATATACTGAATCTAGCCTTTAATGTGCAGTGCTTTAACAACGCAAGTAATTC
The DNA here is from genome assembly GCF_902459505.1 of Geotrypetes seraphini. Classification (NCBI taxonomy): domain Eukaryota; kingdom Metazoa; phylum Chordata; class Amphibia; order Gymnophiona; family Dermophiidae; genus Geotrypetes; species Geotrypetes seraphini. The sequence goes on from NC_047088.1 coordinate 205,839,958, forward strand.
CTGCATTAAACATATAACGAGGAAGGGTGTATAGACTTGGGAGGTGCATGGGCAGATCAGGGGCATGCCTAGGAGTTATGCACATAGGTTGTAGAACACTAGCAGTTATGCAATTAACATCCTATAGTTAGATGTGGGCATTTACACCAGCCATTTGGCTGGCGAAAGTTAGGCATGGAAACGAGTGTGAACTTCAACTAGTATTCTGTAATAGCAGAAGAATTCATGCTTAAGCGCATTATCCCAATGCCTAAATTTCAGTTACCTATACCCAGATGTTCAGTGCCAATATCCAGACAACAGCTGGGGCTGAACATTTAGGTATAATGTCAAACTCTGCAGACAGCAGAGTTAGAATACTGACCCAAAGTCAATTTGTTTTCTGAAGATAAAAGTTTGTGTCCAGGCATGTTTATAATACACAATATACTCACAGATGCTGTAATTGATATGGTGGAAAATTATTGGACAGGAAAATTAAAAGCATTTTTCCAATAATAAATCACAAAATATTTGAGATGCTGCAAAGGAAAATAGGTTTTGCAGTTCAAAGTAAATCCTAAGTCTGAATATAACCAGCACAATTGAAAACAAAACCAGGGGGTTTTACTGTATTTAAGACCATTCCCTAATATGGGAATGCTCCTGGCTCACTGTGATTCTCTGTCTTCTCACTCAGAACGATTATAATTGATTCACATCAATCCAATTAAGTGGTTTTCTTTTTCTTTCAGACTGCTAAAAATATTCATAGTATTGCCATCTTTTGGTCCAAAAACAACCAGCTCTAAGACCAAACATCTTATTTATTCAGAAATATGACATACTGGAAGAGAAAGCATTCTTCTGTTCATCAAAGTTTTCATACAGATTCATGGCCCTTGTCAAATCATAATGATATGGTCAGGCAAGTACATTTCCAAAACCTTAAGAAACTTCTAAAGTGCCTTTTAAGAAAACCGAGCTCTACCATGGTTTTATTAAAGCATCACAGCGAATTGTTAAGAACACTTGACATAATTATTACATTTGGGAATTTAATATGATTACATTTTTTCTGTAGAGTCTATAAAAGTACAGACCTACTGCATCAGAACACTGACTAATAGTACGAGGAGTGGCTTGATGATTAGAGCAATGGATTGAACATCAAGGCGAGTGGGGCTCAAATCCCACCTTCCACTGATGCTCCCAGTGAACATGGGAAAGTCACTATGGAGCTCATTTTCAAAAAAGAAAAACATCCAAAAAGTGGCATAAAGGGGCATTACAGTCGCAGCTTTTTCAGCAGTGACAGGCAAAAATTGTTGTGTTTATATTTTTTTACTCACAAATACGAGGGTAATAAAATTATCAAAGGTGATATTATTATATATTCACTATCATTAATCACCTAGACTTACAAAACCTTAGAGAATATTCAATTCATAAATGTAGCTAGTGCAAAGTGAACACTCAGACCCACAACTTTATCCCAGTGAACAAAGATCACGGAGTAGCTGTGCAGCGACACCATCACAGTGGTTCACAGTCTCACCCACCAAAACCAAGTACATAGCATACAATGAATAAAATCTTATAACTTATCTTGGTTCAAGATGGTTCAGGGTTACTACCATCTTTGGGACCATTGATGAAGAAGTATTAATCGAAATACGGACCGTGTCGGGTCCCGTTACTCATTTAAGGTGGTTTACACTACTCCCCCTGAAATTTGAGGTGGGTTCCATTCCAGGAACCCCCGTGAATGTTGAAAAATCGCAAATGCGGTTTTTCACCTGTCAAAAGGCAGGGGAGGCAGAAGAGGGCAGCTGGAAAAGCAGGAGAGAGGGCAGCTGGAAAAGCAGGAGAGAGTAGCTGGAGTGCCTGCGGGTGAAGAAAATCACTCGCGTTTTGCTCCGACCGCCTCTTCCTGTAGTAAAGTCAGGCTACACCAATCAGGAGCTGCTTTGACACGCAGCTCCTGATTGCTGTAGCCCGACTTTACTACAGGAAGAGGCGGTCGGAGCAGTCCGTGAATGAGTGAGTCTGCGATTCGTGAACCGCGAATTCGCAGGGGAACACTGTATTTATGCGCAACAAATTGTTTATTGAAATAAACATTGCTTGTATCTTTTGTTTTGGTTTCACTGTTTCTTTACTGCAGACTTGTTGGATTTTGTTTTTTTGTCCGATAAAGGGGCATATGAACATTTTTCTTACCAAATCCTTCCAATTTGCTATTTTTGAAAACTATTTTCTAGACATATTTCTATGCTGTTAATCGTGTTAGAGGCATGGTATGGGTGGGAGTGGGGCCGGCTTATAATTTCAATGGGTCACCATACAGCAGGGACAACAGTCCATCAATAATCTCGGAGAGAACGTGAACTCACAGGCCTTGAGCATGTGCACATGCTCAAGGCCAGCACAGAAGAGGAGGCCGACATGCCGGTGCTACATTAAAGTAAGAAGAGGGCTCTGGGGGACTTCAGGTTGCGGCGGGAGGGGTGCCCGATGGTGGCGGGGGGGGGGGAGTGCCAGATCGCGGGGGGCAGGGTGCCGGTTCACGGGGGGGAGGGGGTGTGCTCGCAAATCGAGGCGCGCTCGGTTTCCGAGGGTCTTGCAAAACACTCACAAACCGGTGCACTCGTAAACCGAGGTACCACTGTATAGATATTTTGTGACTTAGGGAAAGACATCATCATGCTGCATTAGGGCACTAACTTGTGTTATTTTCCCCTTAACATGTGTTAAAGGGTTCTAACCTTGGCTGTAGTATCCTATCCTGATGATAAACAAGTCACCCTATGTAACACATATAAAGCACCTCATTACTACACTGTGGTTAAAAGCTGGGGTTATTTTACCACTCGGGAGCATTGGGCTGTCAAACCATGGCCTGATGCTACTGGGCCATCTCTAAAAGGGGCCAACATCCAACATTGAAGGAGATGCCAAAGCATCCCCTATAGGCAGGAAGCCTTTCTTGGGCTCCCCCCTCCATCAAGCCCCTTCCCCCAGTGTCAACTCGATTAGCCTTCCCCAAACTCTAAGGGCCCCCTAGTGGCTCACTCCTCCAACACGCAATAGTCTCCTCCATCCAAACCTAATTCTGGGTAGTAACCCCTTTCTTAGGTTTCCTCTCCAAAGCCTACCTTATAATTAAATCCTTGGTTTCTAGTGGTATGATCAGCAGGGTGCCTTCTTCCAAAATGGTGGTCTCGAAAGGGGTCATGCAAGTTAACTCAAAAGCAGCACTGCTCTTTAACATGGGAGTCAGCAACCTGAGAAACTCTCCCTTTTGGTTCTTATAGATATTAGAGGGTTGGAATATAAAAGCATTTTTACCCATACTTCATGTTACATGACTTCTCAACAAAAGCAGGCTCTGATTCAACCCTATAAAAATTCTGATCAAGAGAGCAGATCATACTGTATGGTCTATATCTCAATATCATAGTGAGAAATAGGATGGAGTCAGTCTAGAGGGTGGCTACAAAATTAGTCAATCACACTTCTCCCTCTGTATTCTATTTCTGAAATACCTAGACAGCTGACCCACTTCCCTCTTTTCCCTCTCTTGCCCTTTCTCCCCATTGTTCCCACATCCCTTAAATTAATTCAACTTGTACGTTAACTCAACTTGTATTCCACTAATCTTTTGTAAACCGCATAGAACTTAACGGTATTGCGGTATATAAACTGTTATTATTATTATTCGTGGCTTCAGCAATTGCGGTTTTGATTATTCACGGTATTTATCTTGCTGGCTCCTCCCCCGAATTACATCAGCTTGCATAGAAACATCGCTGATTCCAAGCGTTTACATAGAAAAATCGCTGATTCCCGGCACTTTCTTCTTCGTGTTTTGCCTCTCCTTCAGGAATAGATCAGGTCTCCCACAATGTTATTCGCAGTTTCACTATATTCACGATGGTTTTTAAAAGAAAACAGCGAATAACATATGAAAAAGTTATTCACGGTTTTTCTGTATTTGCGGTTCTGTTAATCCCCTATCACAGCGAATACGGAGGGAGAGGTGTAGTCTCTGTCATAAAGCATATAAGGATTAGGGACAGACTTATAGACCTTAATATGTATACTGTGGAAGAAAGGCGATGAGACATTTAAATATCTCTGTGGCATTAATGTATAATAGGAGGTGAGCTTCTTTAAAATGATGGAAAACTTTAGAATGAGAGGGCATAGTATAAAGTTAAGAGGTTGTAATCAGATAATACTTTTTTACAGAAAGGGTGGTAGATGTGTGGAATAGTCTGCTAATGAGGTGGTGGAGACCATGACTGTGGCTGAAGTTCTCAGGGAGAAGAGTAGATAGTGAACGCTGTGGATGGGCCATTTGGCCTTTATTTACTGTATGTTTTTATGTAGTTGGTTGATGTTTCGATACTTCAATGTAAGACATGTGAACTGGTGAAGCATATTATATTTCAACCAATCATCAAGATGGAAGCAGTTTTTTTGTGTGTAAAATCATCTGAAGATTTTGAAATCTCAATCATTTCAGGTTAAATCATTCTTACAAAATACATCACACTTTTTTAGGTTGCTGCTGAATTGGTGTTTCCTATTAACATACCATGCCTTCTAATTACAATGAATGATATATATACACAGTTTCCTCAGCAGACTGCAATAGAATAAATATAGGTTAGTTTAATTTAGTTCTACTGAAATTGACCACCATATTTCTGCTAAATTTCTCTGCTCTTTCTTTGGATTGGATTTCCTGGAACTTGTACAGAGTGGATTTTCTCTGGTGTTTGGTCTACTTTAAGTCGCGCTATTTTAGCACAGGGTGTGAATGTTTGTTTAATGTTTAATACAGACTTATATTCTGTCACTCGATTATTTCATCAAGGCAGTGTACAACACAACATAGAAAAGAAAAGGAGCTACAAAATAAATTACGGGAAAGAATAGAGAAATGGATGCAGAATTAATTGAAGACATAGAGAATATCACTGTACGAGGAGAAGCTGTACTGCTAGGGGACTTCAATATGCCTGATGCAGACTGGAACTCATTTTCAGCGACAACCAGTGGTAGCAGGAGGCTCTTAACCTCCATAAAGGGAGCACGTCTCAAACAAATGGTAATGGAGCCCACTAGGGCCCAGGCAATCCTCGACCTGGTACTCATCAACGGGGAAAGCGTCTCAGAGGTCTCAGTAGGAGATACGCTAGCCTCCAGCGACCACAACATAGTATGGTTCAACCTTAGGAAAGGCTTCCCTAGATCAAACACGAAAACAAAGGTACTCAATTTCCGGGGCACAGACTTCGCACGCATGGGAGATTTTGTCCATCAGACGCTGCAGGACCAAGCGGAGACCGATGATGTAGAAGCTAAGTGGTTAACACTGAAATCAACCATACATGAAGCAACTAGCCGCTTCATAAAATCAGTAAATAAACGACAAAGAAACAATAAACCCCAATGGTTCACCGCGGAGATCTCGCACCTCATTAAGGAGAAGAAAAAAGCGTTTCTCTCCTACAAGCGCACGGAGAAAAGAGAGGCAAAAGTAGAATATAGGACCAGGTCTACAGTGGTCAAAATGGCAGTTAGGGAGGCAAAACTTCGAGTGGAAGAAATTCTGGCAAAAAACATTAAAAAAGGGGACAAATCCTTCTTCAGGTATATTAGTGACAGAAAAAGGAACACAGGCGGGATAGTACGCCTTAGAAGACCGGACGGAAGTTACGTGGAAGCAGATTCCGATAAAGCCGAACTACTGAATGAATACTTCTGCTCAGTCTTCACCTGTGAGGCACCGGGACACGGTCCGCAGTTGAAGGCAACACAAAGCACAGAAGACCCGTTTCAGAATTTTGAGTTCACACCAGGTGAAGTTTACAGTGAACTGGCAAGACTCAAGGTGAACAAAGCCATGGGACCAGACAATTTGCACCCAAGAGTGCTCAGAGAATTGAGCGATGTCCTGGCGAAACCGTTGGCTGAGCTATTCAATCTCTCCCTAAGTAAGGGGAAAGTTCCCCTGGACTGGAAATTAGCTAATGTCGTTCCTCTGCATATAAAGGGTTGCAGGCCAGAGGCTGCGAATTATAGACCGGTGAGTCTCACATCAATAGTGTGCAAACTCATGGAAACACTAATTAAAAGCAAATTGGACACGATCTTGAATGAAGGGAATCTTCGGGATCCCAGTCAGCATGGATTCACCAAGGGTAGGTCCTGCCAATCCAATCTCATCAGCTTCTTTGACTGGGTAACAAGAAAGTTGGACTTGGGAGAGTCTTTGGACGTCGTGTACCTGGACTTCAGTAAAGTTTTTGACAGTGTCCCACACCGCAGGCTGCTAAGCAAGATGGAATCGATGGGGTTAGGAGAGACACTAACTGCATGGGTCAATGATTGGCTGAGTGACAGACTTCAGAGGGTGGTGGTTAATGGTACCCTCTCTAAAACATCGGAGGTGACCAGTGGAGTGCCGCAGGGCTCGGTCCTGGGTCCACTCCTTTTCAACATATTCATAGGGGATCTGACTCAAGGGCTTCAAGGTAAAATAACACTATTCGCCAATGACGCCAAACTATGTAATATAGTAAGTGAATGCAGTTTACAGAATTATATGGCGCAGGACCTGCTTACATTGGAAAGTTGGTCCTCAACCTGGCAGCTAGGCTTCAATGCTAAGAAATGTAAGGTCATGCACCTCGGAAGCAGAAATCCATGCAGGACGTACTTCTTGAACGGAGAAACTTTAACTAGGACTTCAGCAGAACGAGATTTAGGAGTAATCATCAGTGCAGACATGAAAACTGCCAATCAAGTGGAGAAGGCTTCATCTAAGGCAAGGCAGATATTGGGTTGTATCAATAGAAGTTTCGTCAGCTGAAAGCCTGAAGTCATAATGCCGTTGTACAGGGCCATGATGAGACCTCATCTGGAGTACTGTGTGCAATTCTGGAGGCCACATTACAGTAAAGATGTGCGCAGAATTGAATCGGTTCAACGGACGGCCAACAGGATGATCTCGGGGCTCAAGGGTCTCTCGTACGAAGAGAGACTGAACAAATTGCAGCTCTACACTCTTGAGGAACGTAGGGAGAGGGGAGACATGATCGAAACATTTAAGTACCTCATGGGACGTGTCGAAGTGGAAGATGATATTTTCTTTCTCAAGGGACCCTCGGCCACAAGAGGGCACCCGCTCAAACTCAGGGGCGGAAAATTTCATGGCGACACCAGAAAGTATTTCTTCACAGAGAGAGTGGTTGATCATCGGAACAAGCTTCCAGTGCAGGTGATCGAGGCAGACAGCGTGCCAGACTTTAAGAATAAATGGGATACCCATGTGGGATCCCTACAAGGGTCAAGATAAGGAAATTGGGCCATTAGGGCATAGAAAGAGGGTGGGTAAGCAGAGTGGGCAGACTTGATGGGCTGTAGCCCTTTTCTGCCATCATCTTCTATGTTTCTATGTTTCTATGTTTACCCAATAGTTCAAGGCTCCTAATAGAGAAGAACTTTATAATGAGTTTACGAGAGCTCATTTTCAAAGCACTCAGACGCACAAAGTACCATAGGTTAAGTAAGAGCTTTGAAAACGAGTCCCTCTGTCTGTTAGCTGTTAGCTCTACAAAAGATATCACTATCAGTGCCTTTCTCATGTATCTGAGCAACAACTGTAATATTTGCATAGCCATATAATAATAATAATAATTTTATTTTTATTTACCGCCAAAGCCATGATAGTTCGAGGCGGTTTACAACAAGAGGTGCTGGACAATCAGCGAAGTGGTACAATACAGTGAAGTGGTACAAAACAAAGTCATCGTATATAAGGTACAGGTTGGGAGTGGTAATACATTATAAGAATCTTAGGTTACAATCGATTAAACAAATTTGTTTTTATTGCTTTTCTGAAATTGAAGTAGAATGAGGAATGCATGATGATGTAACCCAGCCAGTCGTTCCATTTGCCTGTCTGGGAGGCAAGAGTTCTGTCCAGGAATCTTTTGTAGCGGCAGTCCTATAAAGATGGAAAGGTGAACATGAATTCTGCGTGTGGATCTAATAGGATTGACCAGATTAAATTGAGAAACCAGGTACATAGAGGCCAGGCCAAAAATTGATTTATAACAAAGGCACAAAAATTTAAACAAAACTCATGCTTCCAGGGGCAGCCAGTGAAGTTTTTGGTAGTAGGGACTAATGTGTTCCCATTTTCTCAACCTAAAAATCAGTCGAACTGCTGAATTTTGAATGACTCGGGAGTCTTTGGAGGGTTTTTTGAAGATTCACAATAAATGATGTTACAGTAGTCAAGTATTCTAACAATGGAAGATTGAACCAATAAGCGGAATGATACTGTATCAAAATATTTTCTGATGGTTCTGAGTTTCCATAATATCGAGAAGCATTTCCTAACCAATAAATCCGTGTGTATATTTAGGGTAAGGTGATGGTCCAGAGTCACTCCCAGAATTTTTATGGAATCTTCAATAGGGAAGGTCTGACCATTCATAAAAATTGTTGAGTCTTTCATTTTGTCATTTGGGTTTGCTAAGCAAAATTTGGTTTAGTCTCAGTTGAGTTTTAATTTGAATTCTGTCATTCATAATCCAATCTGTTTTAAAAAATGAATGACAAGTGATTGATTGTTTCAGGTGACAGGGATGTAAGGGGGATGACAATAGTGATATCGTCTGCATAGATGTAGAATTTGACTTTTAAGCTTTGCAGTAAGTTCCCCAGTGAGGCGAGATAAATGTTAAACAATGTTGGGGCTAGGGGAGAGCCCTGCGGCACTCCACAAGAGTTTACCCAGCTGCTGGATTGTTTATTATCACTTTAGACTTGATACGATTGTTTAGTCAAAAAACCCTGAAACCATTTTAACACATTACCTGAAAGACCAATTGACTCCAAACACTCAATCACAATGGCATGATCGACCAAATTGAAGGCACTTCTTAAGTCCAATTGCAGAACTAGAGCACTTTTACCTTGACTAAATAGGCTATGAAGGAAATCTAGCAATGATGCAAGGACTTTTTCGGTACTAAACCCCAATCGAAAGCCTGATTTGTTGTTGTGTAATATGCTGAGTTTGGTTGACCAAACCTTCCATCAGCTTTACAAATAAGGGAGTGCTGCTGCAGGATTAAAATGAGCTCAATTGTTTATGAAGAAATTATTCTAGAACAGGGCTGCCCAAGTTCGGTCCTCGAGATCTACTGGCAGGCCAGGTTTTCAGGATATCCACAATGAACATTCCTGAGAGAGATTTGCATACCAAGAAGGCAGTGCAGGCAAATCTCTCTCATGCATATTCATTGTAGATATCCTGAAAACCTGGCCTGCCAGTAGATCTCGAGGACCGGACTTGGGCAGCCCTGTTCTAGAACAACAGTACAGAAAATGTACTGTAAATTTTATCATATGAAACTAATGTTTCTATGATTTGAATTTCCTCTCACTGTGGGTTACATAAGGCTTGTTGTTGCTTCTTGGTATACAACAGTATGTATATTTAAGATACCACGATTCAATTTATTGCTTTCGATTACAGTAACTTATGCGGCGATATATTTTATACCTACAAAATCTCATATTATTATTCCATACACTTTGATGGCTCACATTGATTCTTTTCTCTTCACTATATTCCCCAAGGAAATAGAAAATAATAACACACTCTATGGAATATGGGATCAGCTGCAATACTGCATGGTGCCATCTATCACTGTAGTTGTTCACAAATGTGACATTTTTTACTTTGTATCCAATGAATTTTGCATCTCATAACAAAGCCATTCCTACGAGTATATCTGTTTTTGTCTTTTTTTTCATTATGGGATATCTCGACCAAAGCTATTGCCTGGTCTATCTGGGCTGACAAATAAGCATTTTTCTGTAATTTGCATTTCAAAGCAATAATGTAAGGAAGTGATATGAATGTAAAACACATATCTTCACTCAAGTTGCATACTGTATAACTACTATTTTGTTCTAGGAATGCATTTACTTTTTAGAGATTAAACAATTAACTAGAAATAATAATAATAATAATTTATTTTTATATATACCGCCATACCCGTGAGTTCTAGACGGTTCACAGCAGTTAAGCATAATACAAACAATGCAAATCTTTTGAGATTCGACAGATTAAGTGCATACAATATAAAAAGAAATACATACAGTATAGGAAGGATACAACAATGTTAAAATAAAGTTAAAAGTTAAAAGAATATGATACATTAAAAACCCAGTTTTAAAGGACCATGATAAATCTATTGTAAATATTATAATTTTTGTTGTCTTTTGAATATTTATTTGGTCATTAAATACCACCATTTACTGACTATACAGTTCAAGGCGGTATAGAACACAACAAGGAATTCCACAAGTAAGAAAGAAAAGTACTCATTTACAACAAACAGGTGAAGTGAGTATTGAAGTACATCAGCAGAGACTGCATGGACTCTGCATCTGTGACACATAGGACCACCATCCTCAATTGAGGGATGTTAAATCTTAGTTTGAAAAAATGAGTTTTTAATAGCATCTTGAATTTTTTGTTTTTAAAGAAGTTTTTGTTCTTATAATGGGTAGCAAATCATTCCAAAGTTTAAAGACTATGAAGAAAAAATCCATATTATGCTTGGATTCATAGTGTGTTCTTTTGACAGGTGGTAGAACTAGATGGTAGGAATCAAGGGAAGTATATGATATTATCAAAGAGGAAAGATATAATGGAGTATTCAGGTGAAGAGTCTTGTGAGTGAGGCAGAGAACTGTAAAGTAGACAGGACGATCAATGGGAAGCCATTGGAGCTTAATCAATAAACAGGAGGAAGAGTCTGATTTCTTTGCCCTGCAAAGGAGGCATATTGCTGTATTCTGTAGAGTTTGAAGACAGCATAATTGGTCTTTGATGACCCCAGCATATATAACATTACAGTAATTTAATCTAGAGATCAAATATGTGTGAATTAATGAGTGCAAGGAGGGAAAATCCAGAAAATGCCTGATAGAGTTAATGTAGTGATAGGGAACCCGATTTGGGAGATTTATTCAAATGTAAGTCTGGAATCAAAAATGATCCCTAAATATCAGAATGATTCAACATCTGATGTCATCTGATAGATATTTACCCTAAGGGGGCAATTTTATAAAGGGTGCCAAAAAATTCGGTACCATACTGCAGCATTCTGAACACAGATTCTATAATGGCTTCTGGGAAAACAGATTATGTTATAAAATACTAGCACAAGTTAGCATTGATGTGCCCACCTAAGCCATATCAATAGCAGGTGCACATATGTACACTTAGGGCTCCTTTTACAAAGGTGTGCTAGCGTTTTTAGCGCATGCACCGGATTAGTGCGCACTATAGCACCCGCTAGCTGAAAAACTACCGTTTGCTCAAGAGGAAGTGGTAGCGGCTAGCACGCATTGCATTTTAGCGCGTGCTATTCCACGCGTTAAGGCCCTAACATGCTTTCGTAAAAGGAGCCCTTATTTGTAGCATATAACTAACAGTATTCCTTAAGTGCATAATTTTGGGACATGCATAAGCCCCACCCATGTGCACCTATGAATGCCCCCTTTGTACTTACATGCTAAGTGAGTTGCACACCGGTTATAGAATATTGGTCAACGCCAAATAGTTCTCAGGCATGAAACTGTAACAGTCATGCACATAACTGCTAATAATCTATAACTTAAGTGCGCATTTTGATGCCTAATTTTGGGTGACCAGTTTAAGAATGAGAGGGTAAATGTATTCTTCTGTGGTTAAAGCACAGTTGTGTTGATGAATCCTACTGTAGTGGATTAACATTTAAATCAGCATTAATGAGTCTGTAAAGTTTGTATGACTGTAATGTGACAATATCTTTAGTAAGCGACAAAGAATGAACATTAACATGAGTCACTGATAGTTTAACCATCAGTTTTCTGTTCAACATGATAATGAACATGACATTTAATTTTCCCTAATCTTCTCTAAATCATATACCCTCACCTTCCCATCTGTATTGAATCATAGTTATTATATGAGTAGGGGCATTTTCAATATGATGTTTAAATCTGAGTTTAGATGTTTTGTGGAAGATAAACAAAAATCCAGTAAAAAACATGCCCATTTTCAAAACTGCAAAACAGCTATCTTATTTTTTCAAAAATGGATGTGTTTGTGCCTTGTGTGTCTATCTTTTTGAACCATTTTCTTTTCTTTTTTTTCTTTTTATTAATTTTCAAACTTTGTCAGTGCCATACAATTAATTTAGACATAAACACTACGATGAAGGCACTTTAAATACACAATTAATACATAAAACAATCATTTACCCCCCCCTCCCCAAACTAATATATGAAGACATATTATGGAATTACAATTATTATAATTAAGTAATTTTAGTAATCAGAATACCTTTCCCTCTCCCCACCCATCCACCCTGGATGTGCAAGGAAATCTAATACAAGGAGAAATACATGATGGTTAGTGCAATTCAACAAATGCAGTCAATGGACATCACACCCTATTTAATGTATTACTAAACCCCAGACACTCCGCATTCATTCTCTCATACTTATAAGTGGTACAAACATTTGCCCACCAAAATGTGTAATTAAGTCTGTCGTAATTCTTCCAGTTTCGTGTAATCATTTGGATAGCTAACCCGTCATAATCAAGAAAAGATGACTTTTATATTTATCCAAAGAAGGCTTAAGATGCAATATCGTACCAAAAATTATGGCTTCATAGTGAACCATTTTCAAAAGAAATCACATTCAAATGAAAAATGTATAAAACTAGCCATTAGGATGTAGGAGGGGCATTTGTACTACACTGGACATCCCAGAAGAGCAGTGGGGCACCATAGCAGGCACTGCAGTGAACCTCGCATAAAAGTCTCCAAGTTTATTTAAAAATTTGATAAAATTGCTTTTTCGGAATTGCAAAGCGATGTACAATAAAATAGGGGAGACAAACAATTTATTAGGGAAACACTGACTTAGTTCAGACAAGAGGAAAGTAACGGGGAGAACTACAATCAATATAGGAAAGAGAATGAAGAAGGAATAAAACATAGGGGAATTACATTGCTAGTGCCTTACCTGTGTTGAGTGTCGAAATCATGCTAAACCTGGGAGAGTAATCATTCAAAGGCGTCCCTGAATAGGTGGCTTTTTAATTTCCCTTTGAACTTATCAAGGGTTTTTCCTCCCTTACCTGGGCCAGTAATAAATTCCAAATTTGAGGGGCTGTAACAGAGAAAAGGGTGTTACGCCTGGTGTTAATTGGTCTCAAGGATGGTATTGTGAGAAGGTTTTTATGCTCTGATCTTAGAGCATGAAATGGATTGTAAGGGGTAACTACTCTGTCTAAAAATAGTGGAGCTTATGTTGTATGGTGAGCCCTCCAAAACCCACTGTACAGTACACCACACCAATAGCCCTTATGCCTGCAGTTGACAACTATATGTGGGTACAGTGGGATTTGGGTGGGGTTTGGAAGGCTTAGATATTCTACCATAAGTGTAGTAGTAAGAGTGGGATATGGGCCTGAGTCCTCATCTCTGTGATTGACTACACCACTCACTAGGCTATTCCAGAAACCTGCTTGCTGCTCTACTAGGATCATCCATAACATCTGAAGGTATCATACAGGCAGGTATGTACTGTTTCACTCACATCTTTAGACGTCTAAAATGAACTTGGATTAAATCAGGGAAACAATTGGACCATGAGACTTGGAGAAAAAGGGTTTATATATATATATAAGCAAAAAAAAAAAAGAAAGATGGACTTCTAGCCACCAGAGCAGCGAGACTTGATCGCCACCTCTCAAATCTACTGACCACCACCCCCAACTACAAAACATTCAGGAAAGAACTGAAAACTATACTATTCAAGAAATTTGTCAAATGATCTAACCAAACCATATTGACCCTTCCCAGATCCCGACGCATACTATATCTATCAACCTTGGAATCTCCTTGGAAACCATTAAGGAAGCTGCTCAGCACTGAGCAGCAGTGGAAAATCGCGCACCTGTCATGCTTCTTCTCAGAGGCCGAAGACACTGTAGTCAGTTAACAGTGGCGCAGGAACTTGGAAAGTTCGCTCCTGCCCGCTGCACCTCCACCGACGATCAGACACGGCAGCCAGTTAACAGCACGGCAGGAACTTGGAAAGTTCGCTCATGCCCGATGCACCTCCACCGACGATCATCAGTAGAGGTATGAGCCTGAGTCTAGGACAGGGAGGGCTGCAGGGTGAATGGCAGCAGTGGCTTGGAAAAACTTTGGAAGAGGCAGTGTATTGGCTTGAATATAAACCGGGACCCCCATTTTTGGGCCAATTTTTGGGCCCAAAAATCCCAGTTTATATTCGAGTATATACGGTATATAATAAAGAACAAGGAAATATAGAAATTAAAGCAAACAATTATTTTTCTTCTTAGACCCCAAATTGAATTAGAATGGGGGGGGGGGAGGGCAGTAAAAGAAACATATGGAACCTCATATTCCTATCAATAACTGAAAACAAAGAAAATAGCTTAACGGATTCCTCCTATATTCTGTCTCTATTTTTATCCCCTTGAGATCTTCTTTAAGTCGAGGAATGCTCTTAACTGGTCTGGAGCATAGAAGATGTATTTAACTCCCAGAAATTTAATAAAGCATTTGCATGGATATGCAAGAAGAAACATAGCACTTAATTCTTTGGTTTCCTGGTGCATAGCCAGAAAACGTTTTCTTCTTTCTTGCGTTTCCTTATTGACGTCAGGGTGTACCCATTCCCAATGTCCCATACAAAGATTTTGAGCATTTTGAAAATACATTTTCATCACCGCATTCAAGTTCTGCTGGAAAACAAAAGAGACTAGTAAAGCCCTCTCTTTTATAATCGATTCTATTTCTTCCATAATTGCAAATATGTTTCCCAATATATTTGTAAATTCAAAACACCCTCGACGCATGCATGCTGTATTTACCTTTCCTTCAGTTAAAAGCTGTCTATATAAAAAATATCATCGTTTTTTGTTGTTTCAAGCAGCATTATGGGATAAAGATTTGAATTCTCTAATAGCAACTTCTTGTTCTTATCAGTGTTTTAGAAGATAATTGAAAATGTTTTTATTTGTAAGATATTTAGGAAATTAATGTATTATATTTAACTGCATATGTGCAGTTTTCTTATTTTATTTTGTAAACTGCATAGAACTTAACGGTATTGCGGTATAGAAATAAAATTTTATGTTATTTGTGTGGAGGGGTCCATTCTTACATCCCTCCAGTGGCCATTTGGCCAGTTAGGGTACCTTTTTAGTACTTATTCGTTATTAAAACAGGTCTAGCCCCAAACATCTATCTTGTCCTGAAGTTCTGGAAGCCCACGCCAATGCTCTGTGCTGGACTGAAGGGCCTTGAGCGTCTGTGCATGCTCAAGGCTTGCTGGACTCCCTTCGAAAATCCCAGAGAGGGCGGGAGCCAGCAGGCCTTGAGCAAGCACAGACGCTCAAGGCCCTTCAGTCCAGCACAGAGCACCGGCGTGGGCTTCCAGAGCATCGGGACTGTAAGCGTGATGTCAGTCTGGTGCAGGGTAGAGTGGGTAGTGGAGAATAAGAGTGCTGGTCATCGGGGGAGGGGGTATAGCAATGTTAGTTATTGGGAAGATAACAGTGCTGGTCATTGGAGGGTGGGAGAAACAGCAGTGCTGGTCATCGGAGAGTAGGAGAAATTGCAGTGCCAGTCATTGCAGGGGGTGGATGATAGCAGTGCTGGACAACGGGAAGGGTGGAAAATGGCAGTGTTGGTTATCGGGTGGGGAGGGGAGGAAAAAAACACCATAAGTGAAAGGAGGCTCAAATATAAACCGAGACCCCCATTTTTGAGCTTTTTTTGGCCCCAAAATCTCAGTTTACATTCGAGTTTATATGGCAAGTGATTCTGACAAGAAAGTTCAGAATACTTTATTGCACCATGTGCTACAGAACTATGGATCTAATCTAATCTAATCTAATCTAATCCTTATGAAATCTAAGTACATCAGGAAGCTGAATAATTATGAGTATTTGTATAACCTCTGTACATAGCACTCATTTCTATATTACTCAAAATTAATTGGTCCAGTATTCAGCTTTGGCAGTCAGTATTTGTTTTAAATAATGGCTGCCATAATAAGCTATTCCTTGATATCAATGCCAAATATCTGGGCTTATTCATTGGTGCTGAATATCCAGGTAAAATGGACTGTGCCAGGAGTTACTTTGATAATGGGCATTCTGTTTCTTATATAGCTTGCTGCCTCAGTCCAGAACTCTCTCAGCATATATGTGGCATATTCAACAGCACAACAACGTACATTCAGGAAGTCCTTATAATTTTTTGTAATATACTTTATTGAATATAGTAGATGTACTCATAGTTGATAGATTTTTTTTGAATATTCCAGCTGGAGGTAAAGATTTGAAGAACAGAAGCTTTGTGGCAGAGGTAAGAGAATAGTTAGATAGCAAGGTATTCCAAGTTCCAGAGATGAAATGCTGAATTGGTCATGCGTGTGGTCAGATGGCTTCAAATAAAAAATGCTGGTCTTTAATTAGGGACTACAGCCACATGTGGATGAGAAGGAAGCAGAAATGTGTCAGATTTTGAGACAAAGGATTCTCAGGGAGTACCCACAGAGCTAGGAGAGAGAAGAGAAGAGGCCAATTTAGACAGAGCTTGACAATAGTAGCAGAAGGACCCATCAAAGCAAAGGTTGCAGAAGTGACCAGGAAGTACAGCAATGAGACAAAAGGCTCAACTTAGATGAGAGGAAAAGTGAGGGGGGTCTTAGGAGAAAGCCCGCTGGAACAAAGCTTTTACATGTAAGCAGGAGTGGCTGCAGTATATAAGAGACTACATTTCATACAATACTTTGCTCACACACTCTGGCAGGAAATGACTGTACCATTACAGTTCTACAAAGTGAAAATAACATTAACACATCTTAGAGCTATACTATAAACTAGCATGAAGCTGCTGGAGGCAGAACAATGACAATATTCAGTACCATTACCCAGAAAACTAACCAGGATAGCTTTTTGGCCCAGATTCTCATTGGAATACAGAAAGTTAGGTGGCAGTAGGCGTCCTACCGCCACCTAACTTGTTTTAATTGGTGCTAAACGATGCGGTAATTGACCGCATCATTTAAAACCAATTAAAAAGTAATTTTTTAAAAAGCCACCACTGCATGGCCTCAATGATTGGCGCCTCGATCCCTACTGGCTAGCGGTACCTAGTGACACCGAAGCCTGGAAGTGAACGTGGTTAAGGGTGGTACCAAACTTCAGCGTCACTGGCCATGATTCTGATGGTACCCTAGGCACCGGAAACCTTGGCCTATATTTCTGGAGCCTAGGGTTCCATCAAGCTGTGATTCTGGAAGCGGCATCTGTCAGAGATAGACACATGGAAGGCACCCATTTTGTAGGCACCTGCCATGACAAGTGCTGCTTATAGAATCAGCCCCCTTTTGTCTAAATTTTCCAGCAATGAACACTGCCAGCCTCTGGGTGGCTCACAGATTCACCAGACCTCAACCTAGACTACCCTGACACCATCAAGATTGCCCCCAAGGGTGATCTTAAAAAATTTTCAGTGGCATTATCAGGATAATGCCACTGAAATTCCATGACACAGCTCCAGTCAATGTTACTTATCCAGGTAGCAGCATTTAGTACCCGGCCAAGTAGTTTTGAATATCAGGGTGAATAATTCTTTGCATTTGTAGGCTACTTATTATTTGATTGATTTTGGTGTATTCCATAATAGATAATGAGGTACAAAACATTAGCAAGCTTTCAGCTTAAAGTCTTCTTAACAAAAAAAAAATCTTGTTTAAACAAACAGGGAAGAACTATTCAAATTCAAATCAGGTTTGTCCCATAGATGAACATTACTTTCATAAGCTTATGATGATTAACTTTCTACATATTACTCTCAGAATGCTACATTCAGTTAATCATTAATTTTTTTTACCAAGGTGTCTTCTGCAATTAAGCAAAATACTATTTATCCTCATTCTATATTTAGATGAATTAATAGACTGAATTTAATCTTTTTTCATTTTCCATTACATACTCCATATGGCAAATATCCTACAGTTACATTAATAAACTATGCACTGGCCTTCCCACTTAACTGAACCTTGACAGAAGGATTACATCTTTCACACCTTTTATCTTCCATTAGAATTGAAACCATTAGTACTGATGAAGCAAGTATTGATTTTTCATCAACAGTGAACAAACATGGCTTTAAAAAGAAGTTCAAGAAGGTTATTTTACTAAAGATTTGTTTTGTCTAATGACATATGCTACCAACGATTTTTCTTTAAGCACATCCTTAATGAAAAAAGAATACTGTGAGGTTACCCTTTTGCTCTAAAGTGCTGGCAGCAGATTTGAGATGCAAGCACAGGCACTTGCAAAAAAACATGGAGTACCCATTCTTGCTTTTCGAATTTGTTGAGCTACCACTGTAGGCATGGCTACAGAATGGCACCGTGTAGGGAGCAAAAGAACTAACTCTCACAAACTGTGTTCAGGATTCATGGTAGACACTTGCAGGTGGAAGTAAGCTGAGATCTGGAATAAGGCAGCTATGCTGGGGTTTGGATCTGATGCAGATGCTGGGGCTAGGAAAAGGGGGCTATTGGTGATGCTGATGCTGGAGAGAAAAGGAACTTCTGAAATATCCATTCAATATATTTTGGGTATGAAATATCCTCATAAAGAATTTCATCACAAGCAAGAAGAGAAGATCACAAATAACCGAGTATAAAATCTCTCCTCCTTCTGGTAATTTGGATATGGATAATCTTCATGATTGCTTTGAAAGTTTTCTGAACTCAAGGAAGGAGGTAAGGAATGCCTATCTTGTAGTTCAAAATCTGAATGGATGAAAGAGAGACTACTGGATACTAGGAACAACAGAAATATATGATTGCAGATAAAGACTCTATTGCCTTTTGAGTCTGTTCATCCATACTAAGTACTAACAATCCCTTCCTTAGAGATCCTCAGTGCTTGTCCTTTACTTTCTTGAATTAAAATACATCCACTGCCTTTTACATATACAAATATTCCTGACTCATTTCATCCTTTGCCTCTTCGTTCCAGAACTTCCTTCCAATTGAAAAGGCCCATCTCCTTTGCATTTTGCCATGGAGCTATTTAAAGATCTCTATATCTCTCCTTGCCGTCTTTTTTCAAAATTATACACATTGATTTCATCATACATAAGCACCCAGACATACTAGTCTTTGATGCTCAGAACTACTTCCCTATACTGTACTGATCCCTTCAAGTTTTGTAGCTCAAATGTATAGCCCTGCAATATTTTAACATTATTTTCTTAGCTGCCAAATTCTATATCATTCTTTAAGTTTTGCTAGATCCTTTCTCATACTATCCACACCTTCAGGAATGCCCGCTTTATTAATTTGGTTTCATCCACAAAGAGGCAAAACCTTAGCAAACAGAGCTTCTGTAACAAACAAATATATTAAAAAGAACCAGATCATGAGCTGATTCCTGCAGCACACCACTGGTAACACTTTATTCTGAGTGAGCTCCATTTACCACTGTTTATGCTTATTAAAAATCTTTATATACTGCTTAACTAGCCACTGCCCTTTCTTGTCTCCTGACCAACCAATTTCTAACCTAGTCAGTCATTTTAGGGCTAAACTAAACTAAACCTTAAGTTTATATACCGCATCATCTCCACGGATGTGGAGCTCGTCATGGTTTACAACTTAAAATATAGGAAGAGAAGGAAAAAAAAAAGGTTTACATGAACTTATATATAGAAGAGAAGAGTAAGGGAGAATATAATTACATTTTAGTGAAAAGCCAGGTTTTCAGTTGCTTGCGAAATAATTGGAGGGAGCTCATGTTCCGCAGCGGGGTAAAGGTCATTCCAAAGACCTGTGATTCTGAAGAGAAGGGATTTTCCCAATTTGCCTGCATAACGAATACCGTGTAGAGAGGGGAAGGATAGTTTATACCTTTGGGCGGGTCTGGTAGAGTCAGGACTCGAGGAGTTATAAGATAATGGGATTAAGGGAGGAAGGATGCCTTGAATGATCTTAAAAGCCAGGCAGGAGCATTTGAAATGGATTCTGGAAATCACTGGGAGCCAGTGAAGTTTGGCTAGGAGTGGGGAGACATGGTCAGACTTGCGTTTTGCAAAGATCAACTTGGCTGCAGTATTCTGGATTAGCTAGAGTCTTTGAAGATGTTTTTTTTATAGGCTTAAGTAGATGGCATTGCAGTAGTCTAGTTTGATAAAATGATATGGGGACTAATTTGTCCCTGTTCCCACGAGTTCTGTCCCTATCCTTGTACCATTCCTGCAAGCTCTGCCTTAACCACACAAACATCAAGGCTTGTGCAGATAAGGACAGAACTTCCTGAAATGGGGGCAGGTACAGGAAAAGAGCTCATGGAGATGGGACAGGGATAGGGGGAACCATGTTAAAAGCAAACACTCCCCCCCCCACTTTAATCAAATTTGTCTAATAAGACATACCTCTAGCATAATCATGTTGTCTCAGATCCTGCAATTCACTGAATTCCAGCAACTTTTCCATTCATTTACTCACCACACAGATATTGTTACTTGCCTCTCTCTTTCTGCAAACTTGTAGTTTATGAAGGATAACTTTTTTTCCTTCTCTCTCTACCTTCTTCATTTGCAAACCAGTGTCCTATTTTTCTTCTCACTTTTATTTACTTTCCTAACAAACGCTGAGTTTTACTAAACGGTGCTAAAGGTTTTAGCGTGGGCCAGTGAGGTAAATGCACCAGCGCTCTTAGGAATTCTATGAGCGTCAGAGCATTTACCTCACTGGCCCACGCTAAAAACATTTAGCACCGTATAGTAAAAAGAGCACAAAGAGGTTTATAGCCCTTAAAATATTTCCTTTCCATTTTGCCCACTGCTAATGACTCCTTCAGGTATTCCCCATTCTTGTTTTCCATTTAAATGGACTCTCTCAACAAATGTACTAATATTGAACCATAACATCTCTGTCTCTGTACAGGAGAAACTCCTACAGATTGGAAGGCACATGTTGTTGTCTGTTTCTGATACATACCACCTGGTAGATCCCTGCAAGAAACAGATAGTAAAACGGATGAGGAAAACTCATCTGTCACCATAACTAGCACCGGAATTGATGCCAAAGGTTCAGCTTTGATACTGAATAGAACGTTGTTGCACAGGAGAAAATAATGAAGACACCTGTGCTATAATTAGTGAACAAGAAAACATTTATGCTCACTCTGTGTTGGATAAATCATTATGCAGTCAAATGTGTAGGCACTAGCGTTTCAGTCCAAGGGCTAGTGTAAATGTTACATAGAAACATAGAAGATGACGGCAGAAAAGGGCTACAGCCCATCAAGTCTGCCCACTCTGCTTATTCACCCCCTGTCTATGCCCTAATGACCCAATTTTCTTATCTTGACCCTCGTAGGGATCCCACATGGGTATCCCATTTATTCTTAAAGTCTGGCATGCTGTCTGCCTCGATCACCTGCACTGGAAGCTTGTTCCAATGATCAACCACTCTCTCTGTGAAGAAGTACTTTCTGGTGTCGCCATGAAATTTTCCGCCCCTGAGTTTGGCGGGTGCCCTCTTGTGGCTGAGGGTCCCTTGAGAAAGAAAATATCATCTTCCACTTCGACACGTCCCGTGAGGTACTTAAATGTTTCGATCATGTCTCCCCCTCTCCCTACGTTCCTCGAGAGTTTAGAGCTGCAATTTGTTCAGTCTCTCTTCGTACGAGAGACCCTTGAGCCCCGAGATCATCCTGGTAGCTGTCCGCTGAACCGATTCAATTCTGCGCACATCTTTACTGTAATGTGGCCTCCAGAATTGTTAGCAGGTACTTTCTGCAAGTAGGCATATAAATTAAGACATTTTATAATATGTAAGCTTAAGTGCAAACTCCACCCATGCTCTGTCCAAATACTGCTCTTTTGCACTATGCACAAAGTGAAAGAGTGTTCCATGAAATTTATGTAAATGACTACAATTCTGAAATTTATATGTATTTATAACACCTAAAACTAGACTGCTCCTTAAGTCCTTGTTTTAGAGGTCCCAGTCACAATTTACATATGTAAATATCTGCATTTAAACATGTGTATCAAATACTTGAGTAAAAACTAATCTTTATATATATGTAATCCTCCTGGAGAGTGAGAGTGCAGAGTGTCTGGGTTTGATTCCCCAGGGGATTACTGAGTCTGGTCAGGCTAGAGCTTGTCAGGCAGGGGGAGGAATAATTTGTGCTCTGAGGTAGTGCTGCCCGATTCAGGAAAAAAAATTCGATTCGATTCGATTCATCCTATTGAATTGGGTGTTTTTTTCAAATATCCTGGTGGGTTTTTATTTTATAGCCTCTTCACCCTTTTTATAGCTTCTTCACCCCCTTTGTCTTTTCCTAACCACACTGGCGCTGTGGTGTAAACAAAATAAACAAACAAAAAAGACTTTTCCTCTCTCTGTTAGATCCTAGCTCACGTTTGTGGTTTAACACGAGCTCCGGCAGGATACACATTTCAAATCTGAAATATTGTAATCACAAAACAGAAAATAAAATTATTTTTTCTACTTTTTGTTGCCTGGTCATTAATCAAATCTTGTCGGTCCCCGGCTCTGGTTGCTTGCCAGAGTCTTCTCGTTTCTCCGTGCTAACCATCCATCTTCTATCTCTGTCTTCCCTTCCCTCTCCCAGAGGTATGACATCTTTCTTTTTTTTTTCATCTCCATCCACAGATCCACCTTTTCTCAACTACCCTTTCATCCAGAATCTCTCCCTCCTTCCCCACCAACCCAGGGTCCACCATATCTCCCTTTCTTTTCCCAACTACCCTCCTATCCAGTATCTCTATCCCCCCTCCACACCATCCCTTGTGTCCAACTTTTCTCCCTTTCTGTTCCTTCCCTCCCTAAATCCCATTGTCCACTATCTCTCTCCCTCTCCTCTGTTTTTAGATCCATTATTTCTTCCCCCCCCAAAGTCTGGCATATGTACGTCTCTTTGAACCCCTCCTTCCCTTCCTCCCTCCATGTACTTCTACACCAGGGCCCCACTGCCCTGAAGGTCTGTTCCCCCTGAAGGCCTGCACCCCCCCTGAAGCCCTGCATCCCACCCCTGAAGGCCTGCCTGTCCCACCTGAAAGCCTGTCCCTCCCAAAGGCATGCGCACCCCTCCAGAAGGCCTGCGTGTTTCCCCTGGCCTCCTGCGCACCATTTACCTAATATCAGCATCCTGAAGAGAAGATCGCAGTTGCTAGCGATCTTTGCAAGCTGCCATAGGAGCTGTTTCCTCTGCCACTATCCTGCCTCTGCCATCAGAGGAGGGGCAGGCTTCTAACATTAAAAAAAGAAAAAAAAAAAATCTAAGCCAGACCCGGAGGTCTAGCATATACGCAGACCATCTACAGATGGTCTGCGTATGTGGGGCGATCGTTTAACATCGATCCGTGCCTGCAGATGGGGGCGTTCCTCCAATCGCCCTCATCTGCATATTTACTTGTTGGGAATTCGTCGGACCTGCCCGAATCTGGCCCTCAGTGCACTACTATGCCTTGAGATGGTCCTGAAGCACATTCCTTGTCCATTCTCTACCACTTTTCTACCCTATTCTATGTTACCTTTAATGTGGAAAGTACCTCATGTTAATTAATATTGTCTGTTAATTGCCATGTTAACAGCTAATACAACTTAGTAAATAAAGGTTCCTTAAGTAGTGAAAAGGCCCCACTGAGAATAATGGAACTTCTCTTAAATAGCATTAACTTGTACTAACACTCATTACTGTGTATTAATGCACATTAACATCAAGTGGTTATCTATTTGCTAATCTCATTTTTGAATTGATGGGAGATGTCATAATTCGGATGTGCATCTTTTAGGCATTCTCTCCTACTCATGTTAATTGTTATATGTCTTGTTTGCATGTAACCCATTCTGGGCTCCCTGGGCAGGACAGGATATAAATGGAATTAAATAAACAAATATGATAATCCATTGGCTAGAATTTTATGATAGAAAGGTACATAATCTGATAGTTTGTGGATAACCAGTATCTGTCAATTGTCTTCCTCACTACTGATCTAGATGGCAGACTGTAACTCATGAAATGAAAAGTCTTAGGTGTGTGATGCAATTTATTCCTCTTTAAAATTCATCAAATTAAGGAGCTTATATACTAAAGGACCTTAGGGTTAATGACTTTGTTTAATGGATGCTACCTAATGCCCATACCTAATGTGCTTTATTTGCATGAATATTATGTGGTAAAGGCCCCCTCTGAGTTAGCTTTCTGGGGCAGGAATTAAGCTTTGAATTCCATTATCAGGCATGAACAGGATAGTGGTGTACTATTTAGATGTTTTATTTACAAAGTTTAAATTAAATGTTTCTCCATAGCAATGGTTCTTAAAACTCTCCTGGGGTACCCCCAGCCAGTCTGGTTTTCAAGATATCCCTAATGATTATGCATGAGGCAGATTTGCATGCCTGTAATCTCTGTTATATGCAAATCTACGGTGTCAGGTCAAAAGCGCGCGCAGACAATTGAGCTTAACGCGGAGGCGCGCGCCGCACTAAATTACAGTTTTTAGGGCTCCGACGGGGGGGCATGGGGGGGAACCCCCCCACTTTACTTAATAGAGATCGTGCCGCGTTGTGGGGGCGTTGTGGGGGTTGTAATCCCTCACATTTTACTGAAAACTTCAATTTTTCCCTGTTTTTAGGGAAAAAGTTAAGTTTACAGTAAAATGTGGAGGGTTACAATCCCCAAACCCCCCACAACACCGGCGCGATCTCTATTAAGTAAACTGGGGGGGGGGGGGGCTCCCCAACAAAACCACCCGGAGACCCTAAAAACTGTAATTTTCTTTGGCGCGCACCTCCGTCTTGCACTCAGTTGTCGGCGCGCGCTTTTGTCTTTAGTGGGGTTGTCTATGAACCCAAATCTACTGTCCTTCCTCCTGACAGACCCAAGGCTCCTGATCACATCATATCCCCTGACAAAGACCCAAGATCCTCAATCTCCTTATCAGAATCTGTGACAGAGACCCACCATATCCCCCATGACAGAGACCCGTGGTGCCTGATCACCATATTATACCCCCCCCAACAGAGACCCAAGAATCCTGATCACTACATTATACCCCCCAAGGATCCTAATCACATCAACTCCCCTGACAAAGGCTCCCCGTCATGACATCACCCCCACCCCAAGACCTTAGGCCTCGGATCACTGCATCATATCTCTAATTGAGACCCGAAGCTCCCAACACAAATTCTATATTCCCCCATCCTGACACAGTGGAATATACCCTTGGATTTTTCACCAATATATTACCTGCTGGTACTAGCACAAAATAACTGCATTATTTCAAGAAGGAAAGTTTAAGATCCAATTTACTAAGTTTTGGCTTCACAATGCGCGGCAGCAGCAAAGAAAGCAAATAGAATGTTAGGCATGATAAAGAAGGGAATCACGAGTAGATCAGAGAGGGTTATAGTGCCGCTTTATAGAGCAATGATCAAACCACACTTGGAATACTATGTCCAATATTGGTCTCCCAAGCTAAAAAAGGATATAAAACTGCTGGAGAGGGTGCAGAGATGAGCAACGAAGCTGGTAAAAGGTATGGAGAACTTGGAATACGAGGAACGACTTAGGAGACTGGGATTGTTCTCCCTTGGGAAGAGGAGACTGCGAGGGGATATGATCGAGACTTTCAAAATACTGAAAGGAATCGACATAATAGAGCAGGAAAATAAGTTATTTACAATGTCCAATGTGACACAGACAGGAGGACATGGACTGAAGCTGGGGAGGGACAAGTCCAGGACAAATATCAGGAAGTTCTGCTTCACGCAGCGAGTGGTGGACATCTGGAACACTCTCCCAGAAGAGGTTATTGCAGAATCCACCGTCCTAGGATTTAAAAGCAAACTAGATGCACATCTTCTTATGAGAGGTATAGAGGGATATGGGTGACTATAATTACGCCAGGTGAAAAGAGGTCAGGGTGGCATGGAAGGGTGTGGAGGGTGAGAAAGGGAGTCAGGGTGGTTTGGAATCATGCTGAAGGGTGACAAAGGGGGGTCAGGGTGGTATGGAATCATGCTGAAGGGTAACAAAGGGGGTCAAGGTGCTACTATGCTCCTTTTTTTCCCCATCCCAAAGGTCCAGCAATGACTGTTTTTGCTCCGGATGGAAGAGGTAAGTGACGTTGGAGGGGGCTGGGCCGGTAGACGCAGTTAGTTGCGGCAAGATCCCGCGATGACTGCGGCTGCCGGTCCACCCCCCCCCCCCACCGACTTCACTTACCTCTTCCGGAACAGAGGCGGTAGACGGCGCAGTCATCGCGGGACCTTCGTTCACTTCAGCGCGGCAGCCAACTCTGCTCTAAGTGCAGCAGCTGCACTGAGGTGCCATTTGGTGCAGCGCGGGAGGTTCTGGATCCGGCCGGCTGTGCACCCCCTTAGAGCATACACCCGGGGGTTGACCACCCCCCCCTTGGTACGTCACTGCTTCGTTTTTCTCTGTTTCTATATTCAAAATGATTTAACTGGGAAGGAGAGGCTCCTTTCCAGTTAAACTGTACTGAGCAAGTCAGGAGGGGATATTCAGAAGCACTTAACTGGGAATTGCCACTGATTATCCGGGAACAGAGTCTGGTTGGAGCCAGGAGTAATGTACTGTACATACCAGTGAGATATTGATATGGCTTGAGGAAATCCACTGCTTATTCCTAGGATAAGCAGCACAAAATCAGTTTTACTATTTGGGATCTAGCTAGGTACTTGAGACTTGGGTTGGCCACTGTTGGAAACTGGATACTGGGCTTGATGGACCATCGGTCTGTCCCGGTATGGCAATTCTTATAAACAAAAGTTCTTTCTTTGCCCAGTTAGCTATATGGGTAGGGCACTGAATATTGGCTGTATGCCCATAATTTCCAGGTACCAATACTGACCTGGATATTTAGTGCTGGTGCCCAGATTTGGGCTGGAACTAAATATTTGGGTCTAAATTAGCCAGCAGTGGTTAGAATTTATAAATATGCTGACCAGCTCAATAATGGCTTGAAAGAGAGCAAGATCAACAGACAAAAATACTGGGGGTCAAAAAAAATTTTTTTTTTAAATGAAATTTCAGATTTTTACAAAATAAATAATTAATAAACAAACATCACCATACTGTGCTAAAAACATTTACTACTAAAGTAACAAGAAAAAAATAGAAAATCTAGTGATCTAGCCCACATTAAAATTACGCTCATCAAATATAACAACATAATTAGCCAGGGGCAGCAGAATGCTGTCTTGTTTGGGGGAGGCCAAGGCGCTCTGCCCTAGCCCCTGTGAAATCTTGCGGCAGCTTCAATGATTGGGCAGCTGCCACACAGCATCAAGAAGAAGGCCAGCCCCTGGAAGTGTTCATTCTATTTCCGGGGGCTGGCTTTAACAAGCTCATAATTGAAAAAAAAATACCGTATATACTCAAATAAGTCTATCCGAATATAAGTCAAAACCCCCTTTTTCCCCCCCAAAAGGAGGAAAAATAGTTGATTCGAATATAAGTCGGGTGGCTTAATATTCAAGTGTCCTGCCCTGTCAGTCTCTGCACCCAGCACCCTTCCTTCCTCCCCTCCCCTGTCAGGCTCTGCACCCAGCACCCTTCCTTTCTCCCCTCCCCTGTCAGGCTCTGCACCTAGCACCTTTCCTTCCTTCCCCTGTCAGACTCTGCACTCTTCCTCCCAGGCTCTGCTCTCTGTCCCCCCCCTCCCCCTCCCTGCCCTCTCTTCATACCTCTGCCGATCTGTGGTGGAGGTGCAGCGGGTCCTCTGCCGATCCATGGTGGAGATGCAGTGGGCAGGAGCAAGCTTTTCAAATTCCTGCCCCGCTGCGAGAATTCGCAGGAGCCAGTAAGGAAGCCACTGAGCGCTGAGAAGCAGTGCCAAATCGCACTGCTGCTCGTGCCGCTCAGATGAGGAAATTCAATCGCGCAGCCGGTTAGCAGCGGGACAGGAGTTTGAAAAGCTTGCTCCTGCCCACAGCACTTCCACCACGGATCGGCACCTGCACCTCCACCACAGATCGACAAAGGTATGATAGGGCAGGGAGGAGAAGAGGGGTAGAGCCTGGCGACGGCCTTAAAAAAAAAATTCTGGGAGGGGCATTGACCCGAATATAAACCGGGACCCCTATTTTTGGGCCAATTTTTTTGTCCAAAAATCCTGGTTTATATTCGAGTATATATGGTAATTGGGTGATAGGTGCCTATCTTCTTAGGCATAATTCTACAAAAGATATGTCTAACTCCAAAGTAAATCTGTTATATCAGGCTCTTATATTTGACACCCCTCTAAGAGTTCAAACAATAAAGTAATAGTTGGAGAGGCTCTGAAGTCTCTTAACCCACTGACCTCAGAAATGCCTAGGGGTATGTTCATAAATCTTCAAAGAACATACAAACCCATAGCGGCACCCATAGTCGTCATAGGTCACTAAATTCTTAATTATTTTTATTTAATAGTTTATATAAATATTTAATTGGTTATTTCAAGTATCAAAACAGTACTCATCTTTTGCTTTGTTTTCATCTACGCGGGTGGGGGTAGGCACTCCGACATAGACTATGTTTCGCCCCTACGGGCTGTATCAAGGAATCCCCCTGCAGTAATAATTTAATCACTTTATCAAAATGTTATTACTGCAGGGGGATTCCTTGATACAGCCCGTAGGGGCGAAACATAGTCTATGTCGGAGTGCCTACCCCCACCCGCGTAGATGAAAACAAAGGAAAAGATGAGTACTGTTTTGATACTTGAAATAACCAATTAAATATTTATATAAACTATTAAATAAAAATAATTAAGAATTTAGTGACCTATGACGACTATGGGTGCCGCTATGGGTTTGTATGTTCTTTGAAGATTTATGAACATACCCCTAGGCATTTCTGAGGTCAGTGGGCTAAGAGACTTCAGAGTAACTCCAAAGTAGGCATGTTTGGGGGAAGGGGAAAGGACTTAGGCGCTGCTAGGTACAATTCTCTAAAGGACTTAGGCGCCTGTAATATAGGCCTTTAAAACTGTGGCCTACATTACAGGTGCCTATGTTTTAAGTTAGGCGTGATTCTGTAATAAGCGCCTATGTGTGATTGACAAGAGATAGCCACCTATATTATAGGTGCCTATCTTTTTAGATGTTCATTTAGATGCCATTTACAGAATTTCCTCCATATAATCTACACCAGTGGTATTCAACCCAGTCCTCAGGGACCACTTGGCCAGTCGAGTTTTCAAAGTCTCTGTCATCCATATTCATTGTGGATATCCTGAAAATCCGACTGGTCAAGTGGTCCCTGAGGACTGGGTTGAATACCACTGATCTAAACTGCTTCAAATAGTATCTATTTATCAATTACAGACCTTCAGTTCCTATTCCCTATCCTTTCCTTACATATTAAGCTTGAAGAACATTTTCTAAACGTGTGGGATCATAAAAAGACATAGGGCTGGTGAGGAAAATGTTCCAACGTTCATAGCAACCAGAATGAGCAATAAAAAGCTCTACCGCTGCTTGATAAAAGGAGCCCATAATTCTTTCCCTGTCCGACAACTATTTATATGGGAACCTAAAAAAAATGTGGCTCCTTTATTAAGAACTTGAGCTTTAAAATCTCCTTAGCTCCGTGGAACAAGCCACATTAAGGACGATCTGGATATTTTGCCCAAAAAATACTACATCTTCTTTTTAAATCTACAGCCAGCATGTTTTGTTTTGGGGCTTTTTTAATGCTGGCTGTAGCAATTTTTAAAATACATATATTCAACATCACTAGATAGAAAATCTGTGACAACGAATAGCTGAATTTACCACTGACCATTGCCTAGTGTACATATAACAGTGATATTTGGCCGATATATATAGGAAGCCTAGGCATTTTACTTTAGAACTGCAATTTAGTGTATTTTTCACTATTCAGCAGCCCTAAAGTAAAATATCTTGGCTTCCCGTGTAGCAGCCAAATATCATTCCTACTGTATATGGATAGAATATAGAACGAACTGTATATGGATAGAATATAAAACGAAAGAAGTTATCCTGCCGTTGTATTGGGTGATGGTGCGCCCGCATCTGGAGTACTGCGTCCAATATTGGTCACCGTACCTTAAGAAGAATATGGCGATACTCGAGAGGGTTCAGAAAAGAGCGACACAATTGATAAAAGATATGGAAAACCTTTCATATGCTGAAAGATTAGAGAAACTGGGGCTTTTTTCCCTGGAGAAGCGGAGACTTAGAGGGGACATGATAGAGACTTACAAGATCATGAAGGGCATGGAGAAAGTGGAGAGGGACAGATTCTTCAAACTTTCAAAAACTACCAGAACAAGAGGGCTTTTGGAAAAATTAAGAGGGGACAGATTCAGAACCAATGCTAGGAAGTTCTTCTTCACCCAAAGGGTGGTGGACACCTGGAATGTGCTTCCAGAGAGTGTGATAGGACAGAGTATGGTTTGAGGGTTCAAGAAGGGATTAGATAATTTCCTGAAGGAAAAGGGTATAGAAGGGTATAGATAGAGGATTACTATACAGGTCCTGGACCTGATGGGCCGCCACGTGAGCGGACTGCTGGACGTGATGGACCTCTGGTCTGACCCAGCAGAGGCACTACTTATGTTCTTATGTTCCTTTTCTTGATGGATCCTAAATCTGCCCTAGCCCTATACAATTAAGGCTGGGCAATTAGATAAAATTTCACTCCAGCATAATCCATACGGGGCTGAATATTGGTTAACAGTAGTCTTCACAATTACAGCCAAGTTACCTAAGATGTTAGCATCATTGTAAGAAAAACATACGGTATTTAAAACAGCAGCTGTGGCAGCGTTTAGTGCAACAATTGACTTTTTTTATTGCAATAAAAAAAAAAAAAATGGAGCTTATATACAGTAAAGGTCAGGATAGTTTTAAATTGCAGCCAACCAGAGGGCATAGATTAGCATATAGTATGTGCATCTGATGGTTCCTCTGAGATTAAAGTATGGTAATTAAATACACATTTCATAGCACACTATAAATGACTGGTTAAGGGCTCCTTTTACAAAGCTATGGTAGTAGCTGCTGCTGTGGTAATCAACACCCAAAGGGATTTAATAGGCAGTGAAGCATTTGCCACGGGGCAGCCGCTACCGTGACTTTGTAAAATGGGGGAGGAGTAAGCTCCTAAATAATAACAGAATCATCAATATGAAATATATAAAGCTAAAACACGTTGTTAGTGCTACAAAAATTATTAGACATTAACAAAAATAGTACAATCCTATATTCACCCGGAAGCCTTTCCCCTGTCACAAAATGCAAATGAATCAGATGGAAGGCTTCCAGGTCAGCCACTCGCTGCCGGTAGCCTGAGAGGAAGAGAGAGGCTGCACAGGCTAGGGTGGAGGTTGGCAAAAGCGGCCTATGTCTGCTGGGTGAACAGGCCTGAGCTCAAACTGGGTGGGCCAGGCCTGTCTAGGCCTGCCCATGGATATGCCTCTGGTATTCACAGATGCTTTCTCAGTGCTCCAAAATCAATAGAACAAGGTACCACTATTAAATGTAACTGTCATTTCACTACTATTAGATGGAATTGTCCTTCAATACTGATAACCATGGCCATACAAAATTACAAGTCCACATATGAAAAGAATTAAAATATACGAGAGTTTATGAACTTTGGTATCTTAGACTTGAGTTGGTGTTATAAATTCATGACTCTTAAGTTCAAGCTGGTGTTATAAATTCAAGACTCCTCAGTTATAAATTCATGACTCCTAAGATTAAATCAACATCAATCAGCAAACAAAATATCATCCATCATCATCTACAAACTAACATCTAAGGGAGTTTGAGAGGCTTAAATCATATAAATTCATATACATAGAAGCCTATAATTTGGAGCAGAAATCAAATAATCTTACCACAGTTACATCAGTGAAGAAATCTTAGAGGAAATCTCTTTCTTATCTAACAGTAAAGTTTCCAGATGTTATTTTCCTATTTCTTAATGTTACTTATATTGTAACCTATTAGAAATTTAATTTAAAAAATCCATCAGCAAATGATTTTAATTTAATAACTGAAAAAAATACAAAAATCACTTGAATATGTGATTTCAAGTCTAAAATCAAAATAAGTGTAAAAGAGTGATTTGAAATAAAAATTGACAATCATATAACATTATTTTAATTTATCATTTCAATGGTGCGAAGAGGAAAGCTTTGACTTCGTGTGCAACTGGACAACGTCCTGGGGAAGAAGCAAGTGCTACAGGAAGGATGGACTGCACCTCAATGAGGAAGGAGCAAGAGTATTGGCAGGCAACATGAAGAAGGCCATCAAGAAGGCTTTAAACCACATGTGTCAAACACAAGGCCCGCGGGCCAAATCCGGCCCGCCAGGCCTTGCAATGTGGCCCGCACCGCGCTGTCATCACTGCACGCCGCTGCGTTCCATCACAATGACGCGCGGTGACATAGGAGGCTTGTGATCTCGCCGGCCGTACTTGCTATCTATCTCCCCCCATCGATCGCCCCCCCCAAGAACCTCCGACCGCCCCCCCAGCCGACCCGCGACCCCCCTGGCCGACCCCCACGACACCCCCACCTCCCTTCCCCGTACCTTTCTGTAGTTGGCCGGACAGACGGGAGCCAAACCCGCCTGTCCGGCAAGCAGCCAACGACGGAATGAGGCCGGATTGGCCCATCCGTCTCAAAGCTCCGCCTACTGGTGGGGCCTAAGGCGCCTGGGCCAATCAGAATAGACCCAGGAGCCTTAGGTCCCACCAGTAGGCGGAGCTTTGAGACGGATGGGCCAATCTGGCCTCATTCCGTCGTTGGCTGCCTGCCGGACAGGTGGGTTTGGCTCCGGTCTGTCCGGCCAACTACAGAAAGGTACGGGGAAGGGGGGTGGGGGTGTCGTGGGGGTCGGCCAGGGGGGTCGGAGGTTCTTGGGGGGGGCGGTCGGTGGGGGGGGGGGGGTTTGCGTCGAGGGCAGGAGGGCCTGGGATCCCTCCTGCCCGTAATGTAGTGTGGGGTGGGGGTAGGGGGTCGCCGTGGTCAGGAGGGTTTGGGCTCCCTCCTGGCCCGAATAACTACCGGGGGGGGGGATCGCCAGGGCCAGGAGGACTTGGGCTCCCTCCTGGCCCGATATTGTCGGGGAGTTGGGGAATCGGCGGGGCAAGAGGGCTTGGGCTCCTTTTTGCCCCGATCGTGTCGGGGAGTCGGGGGGGGGGCAAGAGGGCTTGAGCTCCCTCTTGCCGCGATCGTGTTGGGAGTCGGGGAGTCGGCAGTCCTTCGGGGTGGGGGTGCAGGTGCGTGCGAGCGGTCCTGCTTGGGGTGAATCGGACGTCGGGGGGGGGGAACTATGTAAAAAAAATACACAGCAGAAGCTGCCAGTTCCTGGCATAAAGTGTAGGCATAAAAATCGCAACAGAATCTGCTATCTGTACCCAGCCAGGCATTTATTGACTGACTTTTTCATTCTAACGCAGATTTCCAATAAACTACATCTTTTACTGCCAATATTGATCCCAAAATGTCCAGGAAAAGAAAAGTTGACGGTGAAGGCAGACAATTTAATGACAAATGGGAAAATGAATACATGTTTGTGCTTAGTGAGGGCAAACCAGTGTGTATATTGTGTTATGAGACAGTGTCGGTGATGAAAGAGTACAATATACGTCGTCATTTTGACACCAAACATAATGTTAAGTATGACAAATATACTTTGGAAGAAAAGCATAAAATTGTTAAAGAACTAAAAGGCAAACTACAATCACAGCAGCAAATGTTTACAAAGGCTACAGCGAAAAATGATGCTGCAGTGAAAGCAAGCTTTATAGTGGCTGAAGAAATTGCCCGTACTTCAAGGTGTTTTTCAGAGGGTGCCTTTTTGAAGCAATGCATGCTAAAAGTGTGTGAGAAAGTATGCCCAGACCAGATACAGAGTTTTCAAACTGTCAGTTTGTCAAGAAACACCATTGCAGACAGAGTTCAAGAACTCTCAGGAAATCTATCATCACAGCTGGCCGAACAGGCATGCAGTTATCTCGCTTTTTCACTTGCTATCGATGAAAGCACAGACAACACTGATACAGCGCAGCTGTCCATCTTTATACGTGCTACGAAGACCGACCTCTCTGTCACTGAGGAACTTTTGGATGTAGCTGCCATGCATGGGACGACGACTGGTAGAGATATATTTGAGGCTGTGGAGAAATCTATAAATAATTTTAAATTACCCTGGGAAAAGTTGGTGGGGCTAACTACCGATGGCGCACCTTCAATGTGCGGAGAAAAGAAAGGCTTGATTGGACTAATGAAGGAAAGAATGCAAAAAAGTCACTGCCACACACCCTTGATTACTTATCATTGCATTATCCACCAAGAGGCTATGTGTGGAAAAGTTCTGGACATGAATGACATAATAACCACAGTCATTAAAACTATTAACTTTATAAGGGCACGTGGCCTGAATCATCGCCAGTTCCAGCAGTTTTTACAGGAGGTGGGTGCAGAGCATGGAGACGTGCCATACCACACAGAAGTAAGATGGCTGAGCAAGAGCGCAGTCCTCAAAAGATTTTTTGAGCTCAGAGAACAAATTGCTCTTTTCATGGAAAGTAAAGGAAAGCCCTTGCCTGAACTGTCGGATCCCGCCTGGCTATGTGATTTTGCTATGATGTGTGACATATGCGAGCATCTCGCCCAACTGAATCTGAAGCTGCAGAGACGCAAACAAGTCATCACGAAGATGTCTGACATGATCACAGCATTCCAGCGTAAACTTCAACTATGGAAGTCCCAACTGGAACAGGACAATCTTGCCCACTTTCCCGTTTGTTTGAGTATCTCAACCACTATTTCTGGTACTTTTCCTTGCAGTCGGCTGGCTACCAAAGTTAGCCGTTTACTAAGTGAATTTGAGCGGCGCTTCTCTGACTTTAGAACACAGCACTCAGGCTTTGACATCTTTGCCAATCCTTTTACAGTTGATGTCAACAATGTGCCCCATCACCTTCAGATGGAGATAATCGAGCTTCAGTCTGACAGTGGCCTGAAATCAAGGTTTCAGGATGTTGAAATTGAGGACTTCTACCCTCTACTGCCCCCTGACTCAATGCCAGAGCTCCGACTTCATGCTGCCCGTATTCTATCCATGTTCGGGAGCACCTATCTTTGTGAACAGATGTTTTCAATAATGAATCTGAACAAAAACAAGCACAGATCACACATTACCGATGACAACCTCCATGCTGTTTTGCGGGTTGCTACAGCCCAAGAAATAAAACCGAACATTGACTCATTGATACGGGGAAAACGGTGTCAGACATCTAGCCAGAAAACAAAACAATGAGCATTTTAGGTACATTCCAATATTACTGTTTTGCTTGATACCAATATTACTGTTTTGCTTGATAGCATGTGAGTTGGTTAACAGCACTGTTAAGGAAAAGATTATTCCACTCATTTTAAATTCACATTTCTGGTTAACATTGTCAGTTTATGACTGTTCAGTAAACCATTCGGCCCGCGATTTAGGCTGGATTTTAGATTTTGGCCCCTTCTCTGATTGAGTTCGACACACCTTCTTTAAACTAAAGGACAAGGGAAAGCCGACAATCGACCACCAGTCGATGGTATGGGCGACAGGATGTCCCAAAGAAGGAACTACGAACAACTACTCAGACACAGGAGGGGATGACCACAAAGCATATAAGAGAGACAACACAGAAACAGAAAAGGATACCGTGAAAGAACCAGGGGAGACTGCTAAGCTTAAAGAGTCCAAGAAGGTAACACAAAGGGAACTCAAATGTATGTATATGAACGCAAGAAGTTTGAGAAACAAAATGGGAGAATTAGAAGCAATAGCAAAAAACGACGAACTGGAAATCATTGGCATAACAGAAACCTGATGGAATGACGAAAACAAATGGGATATAGTACTACAGGGATACAGACTGTACAGAAGAGATAGAGTGGGGCAGAAAGGCGGAGGTATTGCCCTATATGTTCGTGAAGGAATAGAATCTGTGAGAGAAGTGTCACAGGGCAGTGAGGGATGCCAAAAAAGACTATGAGGAGAAAATAGCGCAGGAGGTCAAAAACTTCAAGCCCTTCTTCAGGTACGTGAAAGGAAGAAAACCCACAAAAGAGGCAGTGGGACCGCTGGATGACCAGGGAAGGAAAGGGTACATCAAGGAAGACAAACAAATCGTCTGTCTTTACAAAGGAAGACACTGCAACAATTCCAGAAGCAGTGAAAGTGTTCAAAGGAAACAGAGGACAGCCTTACCACAGTAGAACTGGACTTGTACCAGATTTACCACCAGATCGACAAACTCAAAAGTGACAAATCTCCTGGACCGGACAAAATTCATCCGAGAGTCTTGAAAGAGCTAAAAGTGGAAATCGGACAACTATTGCAAAAACTTGCCAACCTGTCAATCAAAACAGGACAGATACCGGACGACTGGAAGATAGCGAACATCACAACGATATTTAAAAAAGGATCAAGAGGAGTACCGGGCAACTATAGACCTGTGAGTCTCACGTCGGTCCCTGGGAAGATGGTTGAGGCGCTGATCAAGGATAGCATAACCCAGCACTTAGACACACACGACCTGATGAGAGCCAGCCAACATGGATTCAGGAAAGGGAAGTCATGTTTGACGAACCTACTTCAATTTTTTGAGACAGGGAACAGACAAATTGATAATGGAGACCTGGTGGATATTATATACTTGGATTTTCAGAAAGCGTTCGACAAGGTTCCACATGCAAGACTCCTCAGGAAACTGCAAGGCCATGGAATAGAAGGAAATATACTAAGATGGATAGGCAAATGGCTAGAGAACAGAAGGCAGAGAGTGGGCATAAATGGGAAGTTCTCAGACTGGGAGAATGTGACTAGTGGTGTGCCCCAGGGCTCGGTACTTGGGCCCCTACTTATTTAATATTTTCATCAACGACCTAGAGCAGGGGTAGGGAACTCCGGTCCTCGAGAGCCGTATTCCAGTCAGGTTTTCAGGATTTCCCCAATGAATATGTATGAGATCTATTTGCATGCACTGCTTTCAATGCATATTCATTGGGGAAATCCTGAAAACCCGACTGGCATACGGCTCTCGAGGACCGGAGTTTCCTACCCCTGACCTAGAGGATGGAACATCCAGTGAGATCATCAAGTTTGCAGATGACACAAAGCTATGCTGGGCAATCAAATCGCAGAAGGACAGTGAGGAACTCCAGAGCGACTTGAGACGATTGGAGAATTGGGCAGATAAATGGCAGATGAAGTTTAATGTGGAAAAATGCAAAGTGATGTACTTAGGCAGAAAAAATAAAGAACACAAGTATAGTATGTCAGGTGCAACTCTGGGAAAAACTGAACAGAAAAGGGACCTGGGAGTATTAATTGATAGGACCCTGAAGCCGTTGGTGCAATGCGCAGCGGCAGCGAAGAACGCAAATAGAATTCTAGGCATGATAAAGAAGGGAATCACGAGTAGATCGGAAAAAGTAATAATGCCGCTTTATAGAGTGATGGTCAGACCACACTTGGAATACTGTGTCCAACATTGGTCTCCATACCTAAAAAAGGATATCAAAATGCTCGAGAGGGTGCAGAGATGAGCAACGAAGCTAATAAAGGGCATGGAGAACTTGGAATATGAGGAATGACTTAAGAGACTGGGATTGTTCTCCCTTGAGAAGAGGAGACTGAGAGGGGATATGATAGAGACTTTCAAAATACTGAAAGGAATCGACAAAATAGAGCAGGAAAAAAATTATTTACAATGTCCAATGTGACACCTGGCAGGGCCTCCGCGTGTGCGGATCGCCGGACTTGATGGACCGAAGGTCTGATCCGGAGATGGCATTTCTTATGTTCTTATGACACGGACAACAGGACATGGACTGAAGCTAAGGGGGAACAAGTTCAGGACAAATATCAGGAAGTTCTGCTTCACGCACGAATGGTGGACACATGGAATGCTCTCCCAGAAAAGGTAATTGCGGAATCCACTGTTCTAGGATTTAAGGGTAAGTTAGATGTACATCTCCTTATGAGTGGCATTAAGTGACATAGGTAAGGGTAAGCTAGATGCACATCTCCTTATGAGAAGCTTAGAGTGATATGGGGACTAAAACTATGCCAGGGTTCACCTGGCGGGGTCTCCGCATGTGCGGATTGCTGAACTTGATGGACCTAGGGTCTGTTCTGGAGATGGCACTTCTTATGTTCTTATGTAAGTCATACCTAACACTGGATTAAGGGCTGTAAAATGAACCAGGAAGATGGATAGAATTTGATAATGTAGATGAGAAGGAGGTGTGTAATACAATTCATAATTGTATACCCACGTGCGCTATCCAGGACCCATGCTCATCATCTGTCATGAGACAGATGGCAGACAAGGTGTCTCCTGAGATAACAAGAATAGTTATTAAATCATTAAGAGAGGGAGTTTTTCCCAAGGACTGTAAACAATCAACTGTAAGACCAGCCTTGAAACAGAAAGGCTTAGATACTAATGTTATGAAAAATTTTAGACCTATTTCGATAGTACCTTTTATTGGTAAAGTTCTGGAGAAGATTGTCTTGCCTCAATTGGATGATTTTGTGAAAGATATTGATTGCTTGGAATGCTACTGATTTGGTTTTAGGAAAGCACGTGGAGGGGCATAATAAAAAAAAATGTCTAAGTCCCCTTTTGGCCTAAGACCCTAAACGTTGAAAGTAGAAGCAGGGAAAATGTCCGTTATCAAAAAAAACATCCAAATGGAGGTTATTTTTGATAATGGCCTGTCTCTACGTTCAGCTGTTTAAATGCCCAGACCACCACTACGTCTACACTTACACCATATAATGAACCAAAAAAAGCCTAAGTCCCAAATGCCTAAAGCCAGGCCTTTTAGGCAAAGGAGGAGCCAGTCCTTCGCCTAAAAGCTGGATTCTGTAACCGGTATCTGTCAAAAACAACACCGGTACCTGAATCCATCCCCTCCCCCCAGCAACTATCGCGGCAGGAGAGATGGCATTACCACCAAGTGCCGCCAAACGTGGCACTTGGCATCACTATCGCGGCAGGAGAGATGAGCCATCTCTCCTGCAGCGATCCACCCCTCCCTCCCCACCCGACAATGATCTGGGCAGGAGGGAGCCCAAGCCCTCCTGCCCCAGCGCCCCCCCCCCCCCGCCCAACAACGATCCGGGCAGGAGGGAGCCCAAGCCCTCCTGCCATAGCGCCCCCCACGCACCTGACAATGATCTGGGCAGGAGGAAGCCCAAGCCGTCCTGCCCCAGCAACCCCCCCTGCCTAACAATGATCCGGGCAGGAGGAGCACAAGCCCTCCTGCCCAGTGACCACCCCACCCCGCTGATATTATCTGGGCAGGAGGGAGCCCAAACCCTCCTGCCCAGGTGACCCCCCTAACCCCCACCCCCACCAAGATACGGGGAGGGATCCCAGGCCCTCCTGCCCTCAGTGCACCCCCTCCCAGGATCGCCCCTCCGAACCCCCGATCAGTCCCCCATCCGCCAACCCCGTGACCCCCCTACTGACCCCTCGACACCCCCCACCCTCGACACCCCTCCCCGTACCTAAAACAAAGTTGGCTGGATGGACGGGTCCCAAGCCCGTCTGTCCGGCAGACCCGCCATCCGTCGAATGGCAAGCCTTAGGGCCTGATTGGCCCAGGCGCCTCAAACCCTGCCAGCGCTCCAGCTGCCCTCTCCTGCCTCCCCTGCCTTTTCACAGGTGAAAAACTGCATTTTCGGTTTTGTCAAAATTCAAGGGGGTTCCTGGAACAGAACTTCCATGAATTTTGGGGGAGTACTATATAACTAACATAAGGAAAAATTGAAGGTAGATTCCAAAAAAGTATATGAAAATGATCTCAGCTAGAGTGGATAGACAAGTCTTGCTCTAGTATGTACAGCTGGTGTTAGTCCTTGTATAATATGATTTGGTTTGGCTTGTTCAGTTTTGGTTTCTGAAAATTTTCTATGAAGGAGATGAATTGGAGAAACCCTTTGCATGTTAGGTATATATTACTTGATACATTACATTCTATGAGGGGATGCTGAAAATTTCTCAGCCCAACCAAGAAGAGAATGATGTGGATATGGATTCAATCATTGATTTGAAACAATG
Organism: Geotrypetes seraphini; assembly: GCF_902459505.1. Taxonomy (NCBI): domain Eukaryota; kingdom Metazoa; phylum Chordata; class Amphibia; order Gymnophiona; family Dermophiidae; genus Geotrypetes; species Geotrypetes seraphini. The sequence continues at coordinate 205,880,255 of NC_047088.1, forward strand.
TCAAAACATAGAATTTCTGCAAAATAAGATAACACTCTTTTCAGCTACACTGGCAGCATAATTTAGGAAGTGGGTTGGTTGGGCTGAGAACTTTTCAGCACCCCCTCGGTGTATTCCATTCCTATACAATAGTTGCAAGTAGGTTCCTTAATTGTCCAGCATTACAATAAAATCCATTCAGTTCAGGCTGACTGAAAGTAAATTTTATACAATCTTGACAGGTTATTGTGCTGATTTATTATCGCCAATTTTTATTAAACCTAGTGAGAATTCTATACTTGCTAGGAAGAAAATAATGGTTACATACCAAATAGCATTTGTTTAAATGACAGTTTTACATTTCTCCCAAGCAGGTTGAAAAATGTGCAGTTTTCTTCTGAGTTAATACTCACAGCTAACTTACGGAAACAGGGATGCTTACCATATATACTCGAATATAAGCCTAGATTTTTGGGCCAAAAAAATATTCGGGTCAGCGCCCACCCGCACCCTCATGGACCTGTTGCAGGCTCTCACCAGGACTGCCATAAGACCTTGTGATCCCTCCCGTATCCTGTCCCAGCGGACTCTAAAAACTTTTAACTCCCTCCCAATGCATCTGCATACCTTAAGAATCCATGGTGGTCCAGGACAGGAGGGAACCCTCCTGCCTCCTGTCCAATTGTGATTTCTTTTATCTCCCTCCCACCTTCCAAGTTTCAAGTTTCAAGTTTATTAGGTATCTTGATGAATCACTTAATCAAACTTCAAAGCGATGTACACATTAAAATTTACATTTGTTAGGTAACAGTACAATACATACGAATATTTAAAAAAAAACTAAATTACACTGTTTAACATACTCTTGACATTAGGTAAGGAGGGGTGAAATACAATTCATTAAAGTAAAGAAGAGACATTCAGGGAAAAAACACAAGGGTAGTAGTTAAAAAAAATGTAATAAAGTAAAATGGAGTAGTAACATAAAAAAATCAGTTTGCAAAGGCATCTTTAAAAAGAAAAGTTTTTAAGTTACTTTTAAATTTACTTCCCCGCGTACCTTTAAAATTTACTTTTAAAGTTACTTCCCCGTGTACCTTTAAAATCCCCAGTGGTCCAGCAGTGAACCAGAGCAGGAATGGTCTTCCTGTGCTCATGCCTCACAGAGACACTTGTAGGAATGGCTGCTGTGAGTTCTTGTGGGACTTGTGAGAACTCACAGAAGCTATTCACAAGTGACTCTCCATCGGGGTAGGAGTGCGAGAAGACTGGGGATTTTAAAGGTATGCAGGGGAGATGGAAGGGCAGTAAAATATTTTAGAGTTGGACGAGACAGGAGACCAGAGGGATCCCTCTTGTCCTGGCCCACCAGGTCTTATGGCAGGGTCTGGTGGAGGCATGCAAAGCATCGGGATGGAGGGAGGGGGTATAGGGCACAGAGAGGGGGGCTGGGTGCAGAGCCTGACAGGGCTGGAAGAAAGGGGGACAGGGTGCAGAGCCTGTCAGGGGAGGGAGTAATGGGGGAGGGGACTAGGTGCAGAGCCTGACACTTGAATATGAACCCCTGGTTTATATTCAAGTCAATCTTTTTTCCTCTTTTTTGGGGGAAAAATCTCAGTTTATATTCAGGTCAGCTTATATTTTAGTACACACTGTAGTTTGCAAGTCAGGCTCAGCCTTTGTATTAACCCATATCAGCAAGAGGGCTCGATACTACGAGATGGTGCCTAAACCATAGGTGTTTAGGAACACAGCGCTTAGTGCATGCCAATCTTTAAGTTAGGCACCTTTTATAGAATCGTGCCTAGTGGCGTCTAAAGTGGACTTAGGTGATGATATGTACATTGTATTTAAGCCATTGTATTGTATTTATGCCATTGTATTTTTGGCCTAAATACCGGTGCCTAAGTCCAAAACAAGTGTCTACCTACAAAACACACCCATGATCCGCCCAACTACACCTAATTTCTGGTAGGGACTGGGCCTTACCTGAAAGTGATAGGCACCTACCAGGTACCAGATGTCTACCATCCAATTAATTTTAAGCCAATTATGAGGTGCTAATTGCTTGTTATCTATGCCGACTAAGTTTTTTATATAATTAAGTTAGATGCCTAGATCTGATAGGTGTGCCAATTAGGGCTCATATGCTCAAACTCACTGTTAGTTTAATGGTTGATGCAAAACCAGTTTTAACTGGTTTAGCGTCAAAGTGTTTCAGCTCAAAATGGCTAATCGCTGTCTTTTCCGTGATTTGTAGCAGCCTCCGATAATCATGTGAAAATGGATTACAATGAGCTCATCAATATTAAAATGAGCATTCAGATCGATGCCCAGATAATGCACATAATGAAGCGCCATTTTTTAACACTCTGAAATCTCCAACAGTGGTGTTAAAAATGTGCAGCTTTTTTTAAATGGGCACAAATATTTTGGATGTATTACACACACACACACACACAGCCTCCTCTCCCATCCCCGAAATTAAAAAAAAGATTGGCAGGGCAGGAGGGATGCCCATTCCCTCCTGCCTCAGTCACCTGGACCCTCCCCATGAAGATTGGCAGGATGAATACCTACTCCCTCCTGCCTTGGCCACTTGCACCCCTCCACACACACCCCCATACCTTATTGAGATGACAAGCAGGATGGATGCCCACTCCTGCCGTCAGGCCTGCCTCTTCAAAACGGCAGGCCATCCGCTTTCCAGTGCATCCTGAGATGTACAGGGAGAAGCCTAAGATTCTGATTGGTTCAGTTGCCTAAGGCCCCTTCCACAGGAGGGGCCTTAGGCACCTGGGCCAATCAGGGCCTTCATCCCCTTTTCAGTGCATCCTGGGATGCACTGGGAGAGAGCCTAAGATTTTGATTGGTTCAGTTGCCTAAAGCCTCTCCCATAGGAGGGACCTTAGGCACCTGGGTCAATCAGAACCTTAGACCCCTTCCCAGTGCGACTGGTTCAGATACCTATGGTAGGGGCCTTAGGTAACTGAACCAATCAGAATCTTTGACCACTCCCAGTGCAATCAGGGCCTTAGGCCCCTTCCCAGTACATCGCAGGATGCACCGGGAAGAGGAAGGCCCACAATTTTGAAGAGGCAGGCCTGCTAGCAGGAGGGAGTGAGCGTCCTTCCTGCTCGTCATCTGAATAGGAGAGAGCAGAGTGTGGGTGTAGAGGGGTGCGGGTGGCCGAGTCAGGAGGGAGTGGGCATCACTCATGCTAATCTTCACGGGAAAGTCCACGTGGTTGAGGCAGGGAGTGAGCATTCCTCCTGCCCTGCCAATTTTTTTTTAAGTTTTGGGGATCGGTTAGTGTGTGCTAATGCACTTAGACCCTGATTCTATAAAGTCCACCTAATTGTTAGGTTCCAGTATTGGTGCTTAACTTAATCGATCAATAGGCTTAATTGGTGCTGATAATTAGCACCTTACAATCAGCTTTAATTGGACTTAATTGAAAGTTAGGCATCTAACTCAAAAAACTCATTTCTATAAAAATTAGGCGCCTAGCCAAAGCACTTACACCAAGAGTGGGCATGATTATGGGCAGATCATGGGCATGTTTTCGAGTTAGGAGCCTCTGAGAATGAGGTGTCATTAGACTCAGATATCAGCATTTAACTTTAGACAAAGAAAACCCTGGCATTAATTGTGGATGCTTACATGTTAGGATGCTGAGCGCCAGATCAGCATGATTCAATAACGGGTGCCTAACTTTAGGAGAACTTTATATAATCAGGGCCTTAGCACCCTTTGATAAATTTCCCCCTTAATGTCGCTATAATATAGAGCTGGGTATTAAAATTGTTTTGCATCTCATTACTATGTAAATTGGCTAACATGGCTTGTGACTTATGGTGACATAATGTACATCACATTAGAGCCCAAAAATGATATTAAAATAACCCCAGCTCTTTGCTGGGTTTATTTTACTGTCTGGGAGTATTGGGGGGTAGGAAGGTATTCATCCCTGAGGCCCAATGCTCCTGTACCACAAGAATAATGCTGCTTGTGAGTCGGCTTACAAGTAATGCTATTCCTATAAGACAGGATTCAGAAAACTGCTGTACTGGGATACCACAGGTTACTGAATTCCATGGGGCATCAAGGTATGGTAAAGGGAAAATTTACTGCACATTGATGAACCCCTCCTAAATTTCAATCCCACCAAATTCAAGCAAGTCTCTTGTCGTGAAGCTGAAGCCATCATAAAATAAAATTATACCACCACATCCACATTTATTTGTTCAGGGTTGAGAAATATAAAAATAATTGGTTCATTAAAATTATGTCTTTGGCCAAAAGCCAAGATATGGTAATATACAATCAAATTTTATATTTTAACACAGTCAAATATAAGAGATGTTTTGTTTCGTATGGACCTTGCATTAATATAACAATGTTAAAATCATAAAACAAATGTTTTACTCTAAAACTATTAAAAGAAATTTCATGAAGATAGCTAATTTGATTAACATATCAAGAAGGGAGAGCTAAATCTTCCTAATGACCCTGACCTAGAATCACCAGAATTACATTGGACTATCACACCTACATTAATACCAGAAAAAAAAAACCCCCAAAACAACAGTAAATACATCAAAAAGAAAAAAGATTAAATAGATTTCCAGTAATCCTTTGCAGTCTGCCTGGAGAAGTACAAAAAGGAGCACTTCTTTGTTGCGGTCTTTCATTAGCCCGATGAACAGGCATGCAGCTCATCAATGCATGGTGCATCTGGAATCATCCCTGAGCCTATACAGATGTCATACACCCATGTGACATTGCAGGGAGGCAAGGCTGGCAATGCTCCTTGTCCGGGATCAGCTGCAGCTGTAATTGTAGGAAAGTTGTCAGCTCTGTTGGAGAAATACACTGGAGATAATCACATAGGACAGGAGTACCGTAGATCAGGAACAAATATTACTGTATAGTCCTTTCTCTCTCCTCTAGCATCATTTCCGAGCCTATATATGCATCGCACACCTGTGTGATGTCACAGGGAGACAGAGTTAGCAAGGGTCCTGGTCCAAGATCAGGTGCAGCCATAATTAGATGAAAGCTGGAGAAATGACCTGATGGGAATCACATAGGACTGGAGAACGTAAGGTACAGAAATTATACTCCTTTCTCTCCTTATAGACTGAGAATTTGAAGAAGCAGGTCCATTATCTGTGACTGCAATGGCAAGGCTGGTTGAAGGAGGACCTGGAGTGTGAGAGACCCATCAGTATTCATTACCCATTTTCCATATTACTGGCACACTTCTCAAACCTACAATTCTGCATATACATGTCTTATCTGTAGGTTTGCTCTATATAATCTTGTAAGGAATGTATTTTGATAACTGCTCATAAATCACAAACAGAGGACTTCCAAAGCAATGACAGCTTCCATCATAGCCATCCTAAGATCTCTACCCACTGGTGAGGTTTCTCACAAAGCCTTTCTCTCCAAGGACAACAATTATAACACACTTATTCCACTACTGAAAGGGTACCTTAACATAGCATTTTGCAAATAAGGAACTGCTTCCAAAGCAGCCTCTTCACTTTGATCATTTAACAATGGCCTCTCATGACCTCCCTTGCTTCAGATACATACCTCTGCATCTTTGCCTCCTCGTTCACAACCATATTTTCCCACGCCTCTACACTGCAACTCAATCCTTGACATCCCATCCCTTTCACATTATACTGCTTCTAAGACAACCCCATTCTTGCCTCTAACAACTCAATCATTCCTTAAGAAACAGCATTATACGCGTACAATGTAACTTTATCCTATGCACTCAACCTTTTTTCTTTCATTTTTTTCACAGTAGGCTGCTCCTCTGCTTTCTGTAGAAGTTGAGGCTGCCACAGGTATGGATCAGCACCTTGTAGAGCAGGAGTAGCAGAAGTGTTACCAACATCACCAGTTAACACCTGAACCAGCTATAAAGCCAATTTTCTAGCATGTGCAGCCAAGACAGAAGCCACCGAGCCTCCATCTCCTCTACCAGTTTTGTTGCTCTCTCCTTCTATATCTCTCCTCATAGATACTCTCTCCATTGTATCCCCAAGAGAAAAGGATGACTGTGAGAAGGTGCTCCTTCAGTTGGAAGTTATGCTCCTCCCTGATGTTCGTGATCAACATTTTTTGTGAGCAGGCGCACCAGCAGCTTTTATTTTTGCAATTCACATTATACCTGAGAGTATATAAAAACAACAACACAGTGACGAGAGTGTTCAACCTCATAAGATGGCAATTGGTTATTGAATTAAATCCATCAGTCATCAAGACTCCTGATGCAGGCCAGTAAGGCCGAAACATGTACAAGTCGAGTCTTTTAACCAATAAATTTATTGAACACAGAGGACACCTTTGCTGTTTGTCCTTTGATCCTCTCTGATAGTAGCCAGCTGACCCAAAGAGTACCACTGCTGAGAAGTTTTGGCTCCTTATTTGGGTTCAGAGGAGATAGTTCAGTGCCTGCTGCAGTGGAATAACAAGATAAAAAGATTGCTCAGCTGGTTTATTGGGGAAGATCCTTCAGAAGATACTGTACATTCAGAAAAGATGCTGGATCTGATGATCCTCACAGTGTCTGCTCTTGGCATGTACATTAGAATAATGGCATATACTGTAAGTGAGTAGATGCCAAAATTCTGCCTAAATATGATTCTGTAGATAGGAGCATATATTACATACAGTAGAATGCACGTAATTTACAGGTAGATGTACACAGAGGCAGAATTTGAGCAGGGAACAAGTGAGTACTCGTAGAATGCTATAAGTTATGGGGCTCATAATCAAAACTTAAACACGTCTAAAACCTCACCCAAGTCGGCACTTGGATGACCTAAAAGACAGGTCAACCAAGTGCCGATAATCAAACCAAATTTCTTGACGTATCCAGGAACTTTTTAGGCCTCTGAATGCCGTTGTGTACCCAGAGCTGAAAGGGGCATATCTGGAGGTTAGGGCGGTATTTGGGCAGGATGTGGGCCAACCTAGACTTAGTCATCCTGCAGGGATAATTAAATGTTTCATGAGACTTCCTGATGATGTAAAAGCAGGTAGAAGTGGCAAAAAGATATCCAAAGTGACCAGCTAACCACTGCAGAAACAATGTAAAGACCCACACACACTCCCCCAGTGATCAATGACCCCCCTCACACTGCCACAAATATCATAATAAAAAAGTACTTACCTGTTTCTGGAACATCAAGCCTAGTAGAGCTGCATACAAATGTCTTAAGTAGCCTGGGGGGGTGGGCTAGTAGGGCTGCATACAGGTGTCTTAAGTAGCCTGGGGGATGAGCCCATAAGTCAGGCCCATAAGCCACTCTAACCACTACATTCATGATGGAAAATATGAGCCCCCCCAAAAACCCCACTCTATTGCTATATAGGTGCCACCTACAGCCATGTTTCTATAAGGACTATTGGGGTTGTAGAGAGGTGGGTACAGTGGGTTTTGGAGGTGTTTTGGGGTGCTCACCATTACATTACATTACATTACATTACATTACATTGGTGATTTCTATTCCGCTTGTGCCTTGCGGTTCTAAGCGGATTACATTAGAAGATGGCTGGACATTTCCAGGCGATGACAATACAATTATTTGTATAACTTTACAAACTTTGCAAACCTAACTTTACTTAACTTTTCGTACATAACTTTACATAACTTTACGTACATAACTTTACATAACTTTACGTGGAGTTACTTTGTGTTACTTTACATTATCCTTACCGTGCTTGCATAACTTGCATTAAGTTTACATAATTTATCTTACATAATTTATCTTACATAACTTTACAAGACTTTACGTAGAGTTATTTTATGTTATTTTACCTTATTATTCCAGTACATTGCATAACTTACATTACATGATATTACAAAGCATAACCTTATGTTATATTACAACGCATAACCTTATGTTACTTTACATAATATTACAACGCACAATCTTATGTTACCAAAAAATCGTCTGTTCCTAGGTTGCTATATCTGATTTTTTCGGTATTTGGGGAGACTGTGTTTCTAGATATGAATTGGCTTTACGCCCGATGCAGCTAGATTAGATGTTGCCTATGGGGACGAAGTTGCAGTTGGTTGAGAGTTGCAGTAGGTTATGAAGGGAGAGAAGATGATGGTAGATTATAATATTGGGATGTGTTTTTTGAATAGTATGGTTTTTATATCTTTTCGAAACGCTTTGTAGTCCGTAGTTGTGGTCAGCAGCTTGGATATGGTGGGGTCAATTTTCGCGGCCTGTGTAGCAAGTAGGTTGTCATATAGCTTTTTGCGTTTTGTGCCTTTGAGTGAGGGGTAGGTGAATGGAGTCTGGGTTCTCCTTACTCTAGTTGAGAGGTTTCGGGTTAGGCGGCTGTTTAGGTAGAGAGGTGCTGTTCCGTTTAGTGCTTTGAATAATAAACAGTATAGTTTGAATTGAGTTCTTGCTTGTATCGGTAGCCAGTGTGAGTCGAGATAGGCATTAGTGATGTGATCGTATTTTCCTAGCGAGTAGATAAGTCTGAGTGCTGTGTTCTGTACTGTCTGTAGTTGTTTGGTCATGTAAGCGGGGCAGGGTAGATAAAGGCTGTTGCAGTAGTCTACAAGTCCTAGTACAAGTGATTGGACTAAGATCCTGTATTGAATTTTGTCAAAGAATTATAAGGGAGTTCTGGTGAGATGTTTATCTGGCACCCTTTTTGTGAAGTTCACAGCAGTGCCCTGTAATGTGCCCCACTTCTCTGTTGCCATGTCTGGGTGACCAGTCCATTACAAGATTGACCTCTCCCACGTCTAAATAGTCTTGTTCTGTGTGTTATTGATGTGGACAAAATTTTGGTTGCAAATGTGGTATAGAGATGGACGAACAATAGCCTGGACGTCCAGATAGACGATTTTCTGAAAAAAAAAACATTCTAGACGTATTTTTCGAGAATGAATAGTTTCCCACTGGCGACTTTGGGCTTCTAGTGCCATACGTCCGAATCGGACTTAAACGTTTCTTTTGATTATGCCCCTCCACATATTTATCTCCAGCACTTAGGCGCGCACACTTATACCTGCATTTTGGCTGATATTTAAGTGCTCATGGCTACATTTCGACCAATATTCTGCACTATTTAACTATCCAAGAACACTCTTGGCTGGTTAAATAGTGCTAAGCCAATTAAGCACTAATATTCAGTGTGAGATGGTCGCTGAATATTAGTGTTTAGCAGATAACTGGCTGTGTTGCATGACTTAGCTGGCTACCCTCAAAATTTAAAGTGCTAGTCAGCTACTTAAATAGCTGGTCTATCGGTGGCCACTATATATTTAGCTGGCCAGTGCTTAATATCAATTTAGCCGACTAATGTTGAGTTTTACTAAGCCACGGTAGAGGTTTCTACTGTGGCCTGGAGCACTAAATGCTCCGATGCTCATAGAATTCCTATGAGCATTGGAGCATTTAGCTCTCCAAGCCACAGCAGAAGCCTCTATTGCGACTTAGTAAAAGGAACCCTAAGTATATAGCAGCCATAAATAAACACATACAACAAAAGAGAAGAGGCTAACTCACTATAAATAATCACTTTATTCTTTCTTTTCCTTGTCTCACAATAAATGTGCTTTACCTACAGCTAATACACATAAAGCAAGCCATAGTAAGACATAACATGAATGGGGCTAACCCACGTAGAATATAGAAAACCTGGAACATCAGTCCCATAATGTCCCCCTTGAAAAAGACCTGGGGGTGATGGTGGACGCAACATTGAAGCCATCGGCGCAGTGTGCGACAGCCTCAAAGAAAGCAAACAGAATGCTGGGCATCATCAAAAAGGGTATCACAACCAGGACGAAAGAAGTCATCATGCCACTGTATCGTGCAATGGTGCGCCCGCACCTGGAATACTGTGTCCAGTACTGGTCGCCGTACCTCAAGAAAGACATGGCAGTACTCGAGGGAGTCCAGAGAAGAGCGACAAAACTGATAAGAGGTATGGAAAATTTTTCATACGCTGACAGGTTAGAAATGCTGGGGCTGTTCTCCCTGGAGAAGAGGAGACTTAGAGGGGACATGATAGAAACCTTCAAAATCCTGAAGGGCATAGAGAAAGTGGACAAGGACAGATTCTTCAAACTGTGGGGAACCACAAGCACTAGGGGTCACTCGGAGAAATTGAAAGGGGACAGGTTCAGAACAAATGCTAGGAAGTTCTTTTTTACCCAGAGGGTGGTGGACGCATGGAACGCTCTTCCAGAGGTTGTGATAGGCCAGACCACAGTACAGGGGTTCAAGGAAGGTTTGGATAGGTTCCTAGAGGATAAAGGGATTGAGGGGTACAGATAGAAGCAGAGGTAGGATATAAAAATGGTCAAATCACTTCACAGGTCAAAGGACCTGGTGGGCCACCGCGGGAGCGGACCACTGGGCGGGATGGACCTCTGGTCTGACCCAGTGGAGGCAACTTCTTATGTTCTTATGTCCACACTTTAAAATCCAAATTACCAACGATTCCGGTAGACTTTACTCCTGTGATTTCTATGACCTCTTGGCAATCTTTAATTGTTTCAGATGGCTACAAACAAAATAACAGCCAGCCCAACACAATCTTGCGTTTCGCCATGAAGGCGTCCTCATACTACGGGGGTCAGCCCTGTTCATGTTATTGTTATAATGTCTTACTATGGATTGTTTTATGTGTATTAGCTGTAGGTAAAGCACATTTATTGTGAAATAAGGAAAGGAAAGAATAAAGTGATTATTTATAGTGAGTTAGCTTCTTCTCTTTTTTGCATATATTAAAATATTGTGGAAGCTCTATTGATATTGAGTCCTAACTGTATATTGATTGGTTTACTGTAACCAGGGTTAAAAGTTTAATAGTTACTTGAGTGTGAAAAACAGAGTTTAAAGAAGTTTTTAAAGGGTTTAATGAAGCAGAGAGGATCTGGAAGGAAATATCTATGTTTTTTTATTTTGAGAAGTATGGTTTGTGTATTGTTTGTATTGGTGCAGTTTTGAGGTTTTCTGTTGCTAATTTCCTGCACAGGTTTTCTATCCTCGTGCAGAGATCAGCATTAGCTGTTTGAACATTCTAACTGTCAGATTTGACAGTTGGGAGGGTGACTTGGATCTGCGTGGAGGTGTTTTGGTTTCTGTGCCTGGTGAGAAGGTAATTATGGTGGTTTTTATTTGAGTTTGTGAAGGATTGTGAAATTCTGGATAAGGTCTGAAGTTTGGTATTGATGCTGGTAATGTTTGAGAGTCTGAAGAGATTTTTTGTGATGTTCTGTGAGAATCTTCTGGGAAATGTGTGAGAGATTTCCTGACTAAGAAATATATGGTGCTGAGTTCTAAATAAAGTTTCAGTCTGCTATTCTGTGAGAATCTTCTGAGAAGTGTTTGAGAGATTCTATAAGTGAGAAATTTATTGTGCTGATTTTTTGAGGAAAATTTCAGTCTGCTCTTCTGTGAGACTCTTCTGGGAAATGTTTGAGAGGATCTTTGAGTGACTTCTGAGGTGCTAATTTTTGGAGGAGATTTTTATCAGAGATCCTGTGACAGATTCCTGTGGAATGTTGTAAGAGAATATTGATAAAAGAAAATTGGTAAACTGCTTTGGAAACCTATTTCTGTGTATATCTGTTATAAAGTTTATTGAGAATTTGTTGGGGTTTTTTTTGTAATTTTATAAATAGGAAATTCTGGGGAGGGAAAAGGTATAGGGAACATCAATTATCTATTTTTTTTTCTAGCTTAGAAAGTATATTTAGGCAATTCAGGGGTTATTATATTAGGATAGGGTTTTCCCTTATTGGTTTGTTTAAGTCAGAGTAGTAGGTTGGTTCCAGCAAGAGAGATTCTGCTAGCAACAGTGTGCCTACGTGGTACCCCTTCATAGCAAGAATATAAAGCCTCAAATACCCAAATCTGAGGAAAAAGAACTTTACAGAGGGGAAGTAGAATCTCTTTGTTTAGATTTGATTTAAAGCATTTGTTTATTAAATTTTATTTCTATATTCAATATTGAATCCTTAGTGCTTCTTTATATTTATTTTATTATACGTTTAATAACTATTTTTATTTCAAGGTTATACCATATTATTATATACTAGTCTTTAAGCCCGTTACATTAACGGGTGCTAGAACATATGTGTGTGTGTCTGTCTTTTTCTCTCTCTCTCTCCTTAGCCGCTTTCTTTCTTTCTGCCTTTCTTTTTCCTTGGCTGTCCATCACCACCCCTTGCCTGCTCCCCCTGTCCATTTTCCCTTCATTTTACCTCCACTGTGTCCACCACCACCCCTTCACTGCTCTCCTTATGCAGCAGCAGCCCTTCTCCCTTTGTTTTACCTCCCCCCTGTCCAGCAGCACCTCTTTCCTTCTCCCCCTGTCCAACATTAGTCCTCTGTTCTTTTTTCTTCACCTCCCCTGTCCATCAGCATCTCTTTCCTTCTCCCCCTGTCCAGCAGTAGGCATCCCTTCCTTTTTTATCCTCCCTCCTCCTTCTTATCCCTATGATACTCTTACCTTGCTCTGCCCCTGATCAGAGGTTCCCGACAGCTGCCCAGTTGCACCCATTGGAAAAGTTCCCACTGCCGCATCCCGCACCCCTCCTGACGCAGCTCCCACTGTCCTTTCTGTCTGTCTCTGTCCCTGGCCCCCTTTGCCTGTCTGTCTTTCTGTGTATCTCCCTGACCCTGTGTCTTTCTTCTTTCCTTTCTGTCTCCCTTCCTCCCTCTGTCTGTCTGTCCAAAGCAGCATTCCATCCCCCTCCCCCCACACCAGTTCCCTGTGCACCTGCCCCTGTGTCTTTCTTATTTTCTTTGTGTTTCCCTTCCTCTCTCTGTCTGTCCAAAGCAGCATTCCATCCCCCTCCATTTCCCTCCCCCCACACCAGTTCCCTGAGCACCTGCCCCTGTGTATTTCTTATTTTCTTTGTGTTTCCCTTCCTCTCTCTGTCTGTCTGTCCGTCCAAAGCAGCATTCCCTTCCCCTCCATTTCCCTCCCCCCCCCACCAGTTCCCTGTGCAGCAGCATTAGCGTTTCCTCTACCCCCCCTGTCCCTTCCCCTTCCCCTTCCCGCGGGCCGGACTACAAAGGTGGTGATTCCAGCAGCGCTTTTATCAGTCTCCACACGCTGCTTCGGGCCCTTCTGCCTTGATTTACTCTGGCACGTCCCTGATGACATCATCAGAGACGCGGCAGAGCAAATCAGGGCAGTAGAAGGGCCCGAAGCAGCGTGTGGAGACTGATGTACACGCTGCTTGAATCGCCATTCGGACCCGCGGGAAGAAAAGGGGGTGGGCGGCAAAGGAGAAACGGAGATCGGCGGCGACAGGAGAAACGGAGAACGTCGTCTGGCTGCGGTCCGGCTTGTGGAGGCGATCGGGTGGTGACGTATTCGCGCGCATGCGCACTCCTTCGGCCACAGACCTACAGCGCACGGAACACGCAAATAGGACTGCGCATGCGCGAGTTAGTCTTTTATTATATAGGATTATTATTTTGTTTATGTAATTCACCCCTTCTCCTGGGGAAAAGTATCAATTTAATCCTCGGTGTGCACGACTACAAAACAAATCTTATTTCAAGAGGGATACCTTTTACCTCAATCTGAGAAGGAGGGGGTTACATTACCAAGCCATAAATAAACTAGATATTCAATGCTGGTCACCAGAAATGACCCAGCATTGAATATCCAGGTTCAGCGCTGACCATGGAAAACAGCCCAGCTAACTCCTTCTGTCTGGATATTGGCCCTATGATATTTGAGGTTCTTGATATGCTGTCTTTCTTAGGTTCAACCAATGTTCCCTCTAAGCCAGTGTCTCACAAACTTTCCGGCCTGCAGTTTATTAAACCCGGAAGTGTGCGGTCGTTGATGTGATGATGTCATGCGCATGCATGATGTCACTGCATCGACATCCACGTGGAGGCCCATCTGGCTGCGCCCGCTTTGGTGGAGGGATCCAGAAGAAAGGAATGTGCGGGGAGAGGAGGATGGCTCTTCTCCTCGCCAGTATGTTGCGGCACACCTGAAATCTCAGGAGGCACACAGTTTGCAATACACTGCTCTAAGCACAGCAGGAGTCCTCCACCTACAGTCCTGCCAGTGGGGGATGCTGTTTCACTATCACATTTTCAATAGTGAGGGACAGGCAAGCTCTGCGAGACTCCAGGAAACCTGCCTGTCCCTAGCAATTGGAAACATAACTTTTGAAGTATCACCCCCCTACTGGCTGCAATGCAGTTGAAGGACTCCTGCTCAGCTTACAGGGAACAGTGGGTATAACCAAAGTGGATTTCATATTATATACAGGTACAGTAGGTATTTTCCCTGCTTACAGTTTTCCTGGTTTTCAGCCCATTGCAATAACTATTAAGCTACTCTTTCACGCCACAATATTTTTGCTTTAATGCTAGTATTCTGTAAAGGAAAGTAAGCACCTGCATTCCTTTACAAATAGTCTCCTACTGCCCTCTGTTTGCCTATTTATAAATTCCCAGTTAAATAATTGCTTGCTATGTGGGTAATTTTTTGAAATTGCTTTTATAACAAAGAGCATCTTCTTTGAATGGGTAACAAATAAATGAAAATGAAATATCTGTCTATTAAGAAATAATAGAGAAACATATTAAGAGGATTATAGTCCACAACAGTTTTATAATTTTATGAAGGTACGTCCATGTGGAAAAGCAGCTTTACATGTGGAAAGGGCCTTTCACAGAATTACTCCACAGTATATGCATATATATGCACATGTGATGGCAAGACAGCACATACTTATACACATGCAATATGTAGAGTGTATTATGAGGGGCGCATACTTCTTCTTTCTTGTGGCTGCCAATGGATGCTGACTTTCCCCAAAGCCCCTTTCTCATAGAAACATGACGGCAGATAAAGGCGGCCCATCCAGTCTGCCCATCCGCAGTAACCATTATCTCTTTCTCTCTCCGAGAGATCCCACGTGGATCCCAATCCTTCTTGAATTCAGACATAGTCTCTGTCTCCACCATCTCTTCTGGGAGACTGTTCTACGCATCTACCACCCTTTCTGTAAAAAAGTATTTCCTTAGATTACTCTAGAGCCTATCAACTCTTAACTTCAATCTATGCCCTCTCATTGCAGAGTTTCCTTTCAAATTAAAGAGACTCGACTCATGTGCATTTAGATCACGTAGGTATTTAAACGTCTCTATTATATCTCCCCTCTCCCGCCTTTCCTCCAAAGTATACAGATTGAGATCTTTAAGTCTGTCCCCATACGCCTTATGATAAAGACCACATACATCTTTCCTGTACTATTATACGACAGTGATTGTAAACTAGCTCTGATACATATGAAATAGTGCAGTACAGAAATCTGGAAGATAATACACAGAGAACATAGAATAGCCATATCTCTATCCTCAATGCTATATAAAGTGCAACAGAAACAGTATAATCTATGAGTGTGGGGAGGGGGGGGGGGAGGTGCTGAAAAGTTCTCAGCTCATCCAAGAAGAGAATAACATGGATACGGTTCAATCAATGATCTGAAACAAAGTCAAAACACGGAATTTTGTTTCTGCACATTGGCACTTAACAAAACAAGATAACACTCTTCTCAGCTACAGAGGCAAAACAACTCAGAATTTAGGAAGTTGGTTGGCTGGGCTGAGAACTTTTCAGCAGGGGCTCTCAACCTATGTGTTGGGACACACTGGTGTGTCACCAAAAATTTAACAGACAGCATATTTGTACTTTAATTACCCTGTCTTTTGAAGGTCAGAGAGAGCTGAGAACAAGGAAGTCAGGTGCTTCTTTTACATATCCCTAGTTTTATAACCAGTTCCAAATGGGAATGTTGTTGACCTCTGCTCTATCCCTCTCCTGGCATCACAGTACAGTGGTACCTTGGTTTACCTGTGGGTTTGCGAGTGTTTTGCAAGACGAGCAAAACATTTGCAAAATCGGCACCTCGGAAACCAAGCGTGCCTCGATTTACGAGCGCCCCCCGCCATCCGGTACCCTCCCCCCCCTGCGATCCGGCACCCCCCTTCCCCCCGCCGTGACCTGAAAAACCCCAGACCCACCCGAACCCGCTTCTTACTTTCATCTGGCCTCGGCACCGGCATGTCCTGTGCGTTGGTTCCGGTGCCCGAAGATCGGCCTCCTCTTCTGTGCTGGGCCTTGAGCATCTGCGCAGAATCTCTGAGAGAACATGAACGCGCAGGCCTTGAGCATGCGCAGATGAAGCCACAGAGAAAGCCTGCTGAGCTCTCAAAACCTGAAGCATCAGTATGTGGCAGGCAGCCAGGCAGCTTTGTAAGTTTTCATCAGCATAGGAGGCTTATTTATTATTATAAATATATATATATATTTTTTTTACATAGGATTGTTAAATAAAAGATAGTGCTCTTAAAACCAGAAAAGAGAGCCTTCAGGCTCATGGTTGGAAGCAAAGTAAGTCAACAGAACCTAAATCCTACGGAAGCACAGGAAATCCTAGTAAGTTTCCCACTGCTAGGGAAACAATCCTTCTTTAAAAGAAAAAAAAATCCTACTGATAAGTAGCTCAGTTTTTAAAAAGGTGAAGGTAGCTGAGGCACTCAAGAGTAAACAGCAGGAAACTGTTACTGACCAGACGGTTAGGAAAGTAGCAAAATAGAGCAGACATACAGCTGTGTTAAAGCAAGTACAATACTGTCAGGTGTCTTCCATAAAAGTTACCTCTATTTGATAATTAAGAGCACAAGAAAAATGAATGCCATTGGATTGGGTATATTTGTGCATAGTTGGCACCCAACTAGGCACAAAAGCACTTATTTTATGCGTATTCATGCAATCCTTAGCAAGTACTATACTGTATATGTAGAATAGCTGCCAAGCATGGAGCACTTCTGAGGAAGTCAAACTTTGCTCCTGGGGAAGATGTCCTGATGAAGGAAATCATAAAACATTACACAGTTCTGGAGCATATAATGTTACAAACTTTTACAACCGCTAGAACAGTAAGTAGGTTCATAAAAATCGGAGGGACCTCTGCCAGAAAGCAAAGCAGACTGCAAAACCAAGAAAGGGACTCTCAAGCCAGGTGATTGTCTTGATTGTGGATGATGCCACCATCAACAAAATCAACCTGGTGAAAATGTCCCACTCTACTGCTAGAGAATATACTACTGGGTTATTTCTCATGCTATGCCTTTTGCACAGTTTTCTCTTTGCTTGCACTAAAACCTCTGTCTCAGAGGTACAAAGGTTAGACTAGCCCTTCCAGAATAGTAGGCTTCAGATAATATGAGGCCGCTGTCTTTGACACTTCACTGGAAAGGTGCAGTAGCAACCAAAAGCTGCTTCTCCACTCTCAATGGAAGGGTGAGAAAGGTAGAGATCCAAGACTAAAGAACTTGTGAGAACAACTTGAAGTCAGGCCACAGATCATGTGAAGTCTGCAGAGCAGCCTAAGGCACTTATTACAGGCTGTTCCTGCTCTAAAGTCCTAGCTTTTTGCTCTGGGGCAATGTTTCCTCTAAGGACTGAGTTGGCGTGAGCACACACACACACACATATATATATATATATATATATATATATATATATATATAAACATTTGCAAGGAACTTGGAAAGAATCCATGAGCCATACAGTACTCTGTGTGCTTTCCCTACTTATTCACCTTCAGTTTATAGCTATAGACTGTACAGGATCTGAGTTTCATACAAATTCAACTTAAGAACGGTTTTAATAACAGAACTCATTCTTAACCCGGGGACTGCCTGTAACCTGATATTGACTGGGTAAATGTAACATCAGGTGAAGCAATTCTAGATCTAGTTCTTAGTGGAGTGCATAAATTGGTGTGGGAGGTAATGGTGCTGGGGCCGCTTGATGACAGTGATCATAACATGATCAGATTTTATATAATCCCTGGAATAAGTTTGCACAGGAAATCCAATAGAACAGCACTTTAACACAGGAGACTATGATAACATATAGAGAAAGGTAAAAACAAAACTTAGAGGTGCAGCTGCAAAGGTCAAAAATATACAACAGGCGTGGATGTTATTCAAAAATAGCATCCTGGAAACCCAGACTAAATTTGTATATTCCATGTATTAAAAAAGGAGGAAAGAAGACCAAATGGCAGTCAGCGTGGTTAACGAGTAAGGTGAAGGTAGCTATTAGAGTTAAAAAAGAATCCTTCAGAAAGTGGAAAAAGAATCCAACTGAAAATAATTGTAAACAGCACAAGCAATGTCAAGTCAAATGCAAGGCGCTAATAAGGAAGGCAAAGAGAAACCTTAAAAAGAAGACTGCGCTGGTATATTAAAAGCAACAAGCCGGGAAAAGAATTGGTTGAACCACTAGATAACTGAGGGATAAAAGGGGCTTTCAGGGACGACAAGGCCATAGCAGAGAGATTAAATGAATTCTTTGCCTCAGTCTTCACCGAAGAAGATGTGGAGAAGCTACCGGTGCTAAAAATGATATTTAATTCTGGTGAATCAGAGAAACTCAAACAAATTTCTATAACACTGGATGATGTAATGGGTCAGTTTGACAAATTGAACAGTAGCAAATCAAATATGCCCCCTATCCTCCCCACTTCTGTCTAGCATGTGCCCCCTCTCTTATGCATTTCCATCCAATGTGCCTGTCTATCCTACCTACTTCCATCCAGCATGGGCCCCTCTGTCCTTCCAACTTCCTTCCAGTACGTGCCCATGTTCTCCTTACTTTCTTACAGCATTTGGTTCCTTCCCTAACACCCACCTAACCAGGAACAGCGGCAAAACAAAATATAAACATCACAGTCATTGTACTTACCTGTGGCTGCCAGTTTTACCCTGGAACAAGAAGTGACATTAAGGGGGTAGGGCTGGCAGCCATGGGTAAGTACAATGTGGTGCTCAGTTTTGCATTTTGTTTTGCTGCTGATTTAGAAAAGCATTGGTAGCAACAGCAGCAGTAACAGATGGAGGCAGTGAAAACCAGACGCTGCAGGGTGGTGTGCTGGTGGCGTGGTGAGCCAGTTCAGCTGTGTGGCCTCTTATGGAGGTGTGTGGTCGCATAGCTTAGAAGGAACATTGCTCTGGGCCCATGTGCACTTCCATGCAACAGGTGTGCCAAACATGTACTGGCTCTAAGTACATAACTTAGATTGTGAACCCACTAGGAACAGAAAAATTACCTGCATAGTATATGTAAACCAATTTGATTGTACCCACAGAAAGGCAGTATATCAAATCCATGACCCTTTACTCTTTTCTGTGTATCACTTGCTGTTGCCAAACCAGTAGCAAGGCCCAGGATAGAGAAGGCAGAGAATAACCAAAGTGGCATTTGGAAGAGAGGAGGAACCAGGGCTGATACAGCCTATGTGAACATAGGAACCTAAGATTACCCATTCAGGGTCAGATCAATAGTCAATCTAGCTCAGTATCTTGTTTCCACAGTGGCCAATCTGGTCACAAGTACCCTGGCAAAAATCCAAATAGCAGCAACATTCCATGCTACTGATCCCAGGGCAAGCAGTGGCTTCCTCCATGTCTATCTCAATAGCAGACCATGGACTTTTCCTCCAGAAACTTGTCCAAACCTTTTCTAAACCCATCTATGTTAATTGCTTTTCCAGCATCCTCTGGTAACACATCACAGAACTTAGCTATTCTCTGAATGAAAAATTCCTCCTATTGGTATTAAAAGTATTTCCCTGTAACTTCGAGTGTCCCCTAGTCTTTGCTATTTTTGATGAAGTAAAAAAATGGATTTATATGTACCCGTTCTATATCATTCAGGATTTTGTAGACTTCAGTCATATTTCCCCTCAACCGTCTTTTCCAAGCTATAGAGCCCTAACCTCTTTAGTCTTTCCTCATTTGAGAGGAGTTCCATCCCAAGCTCAAGACAATTCTGGGGTGAGAGGGTCTTTGAAGCAGGATACAGCAACTGAACTGCTGGATCCAGGGGAAGAGGAGGATATGCTAGCTAGAGGATAATACATGCAGTGAGAAAAAGACCATTGGATGTAGGTCCATATTAGCTGTATTGCCATCAGTGCAGGGCACGTCTTTGACAGAGTTGTTAGGTCCAGTGGTTGAGAGAATCTGTAAGAGAGAAGAAAAACCCTGTTGTCTGGTGTGTTATAAAATTCAGAGCAAAACAAACTGATGGCAGAATGTACTGACCTGCAATCTTTCACCACCATGTTGGAGTGTCTGTTGAAGAGGATGATGAACTGTCTTGCATCACCTAGGTCCTTGTCTTCTTCTAATCTTCCTGCTTTTCCCCTCTTTTGTTCTATCCCAATTGTGCCACAATAGAAGCTCCTTATCACAGGGCTACCCATCAGTGGCTTGCCTTCCCAGACTTTGCTGAAGTAGCCAGAAAAGACTCAGAGGTGGCAGAAGTGGGAGTAGATCTTTTTGAGGCCACTATGGCAGACAAATCAATTCCACTGAGGCACAGCACGCACTTACAAAGCTGCAGTACCCTTCCACATCAGTGCAAGCCTGTGTGCATCCCTGTGAGCACTGATACTGTTGAATATATTCACTGTGAAGAAATAAGCACTTACCAGCTAGAAATTTCTTTGAATGAGTTCATTTCTTGAAGCTATTGCCTCCTCATTTCTTTAGGGGTGATGAGGTTCCTGCTGTTGGGCTGCCTCCTTCTCCTCTTCCTTGCCAATGTCTGGGGATCCATGTTGAAGGTCTATGAAGGAGAAAGTCTGGAGATCAGGGTGGCATGCAGAAGGCCATGAAGATGTTGCATACTTTGAAAGGGGGAAGGATAGTAAAGTAGCCCTCTCCTTGATCTGTGCGGGCACCTGAAGTGTGTTTTTAACAACCCCAAAAATCTTTTTAGTGGCTGCCTTTATCTGTGTGTGGCTCATGCTGTAGCACTACTGGAGATCATAAACCATATCTTGAGGGAACAGTCCCTATTATCTGGGAAAGACAAGGCAACAGAACACAAAAATGAGTGGGTCTATGTTGGGGTGTGAGGCAAGCAAGCACTGTAGAGATAGGATCTGATGGTTCCTAGGCCGAGAGGGTTCTGAGGAGAGGAATGTTACAGTACAGAGTGATTGTGAGAGATCCTACATACCCAGAAGCTATTCCTCAATGGTCACACAACTCTCAAAACAACCCTATGTTCATGACTGTGACAAGAGCATGGGAAGTGTGGGTACCAGCAGCAGGTGTGGTAGATCACTTGCATACTGAAGGAAAGAAAGGCCTGTTTCCAGAGCTGCTCTCTTTTCTAACAGGTGGCAGAAGGAAAGTAATCGGCTCATAAAATTCTGTCATGGTTTCATGCATGTGCTTCTTTGGCTCAGGGAAAGCGATATTTGATTAGGAGGAAAGTGTTCAGAAATTGAGCAGAGCAGAGTGATATGACTAGTTTAAGGTTGCCCTGGTACCCAGTGATGTCTAGAAGTCTCTCATGGCCTTCAGGTGAACTGTCACGGCATGTCCCTCCAACTAACTGGCAGGGACTGAGAGTCTAGCAGGTGACATAGGTAGAAAATGGTCAACAGTTTCCTTGTTGAACCTAAACTTACTCAGGCACTGCTTCTCAGCCTGGTAGATCTGCTGCAGAATTTATCTTCTCCTACTCCTCTTTTGCCTTTCCCTCCTCCAAACAAGAGTACATAGAAACCATTTGTGCATACCACTCACTGTAGCTACAGTAAATTACCTGCTACCAGCACCAGCAGACCTACTACCAGAAATAGTGCTGTAGTTAAACACAGCCCCACACAAAGCAAGAAAGCCATACTCAGATAGACAGAGGATCAGAGTGAGGGAGGAAAAACAAGGAATGCAATATAGAATTCATCAAACTGCTGGTGTATTCCTGTACACCTCTGAGGAACAGGGACTATATTTTTCTTCCCAAGTCTTGCTGAATACCTTTATGTGGTGACTCTTATGTATGAGTATAAGATCAATATGAAATATCAGCAAAGCAACACTATAGAGGAAGTACAGTAAGAAGGGAAAAAAGCAAATATATCGACCATTGTCCAAGATATAATGGTGCGCCTTAGGGCTATTGATGGTAATAGTGCAAAACCTTCAGGAGAGGATAACACCTCTTGTGCAACAAGGCCTTGGTGAAGGTCTTCATGAATCCACTTCAACAGGAGATAAACCATAGACACTAATGAATACTGTTAGGTGGCTCTTGAAGATTAAAAGGAGATAAAATACTGCTGCAATTATGCTACAAACCTTGTAGTTGATCACATAGAAAAGCTGCAAAATGCAACTGATGCAAATTTAAAATCCCTGATTCTACCTATTAAAAAAATGCACCTAAGTAAAGACATTTTAGAACAGCTGAACAACACTGCACACAAAGAGAGTGAGTGACAGAGAGACTAGGGTTCATAGATAAGTACAGGCCGCTGATTGGCTGAGGCCCTGTCATGGATGAAATAGAGAGGGAGAAAGGCGATCCAGAAACACAAAAAAATGAGAAGAATGATAGAATAAGAAGCCAGCTGAAGAGGACGAAGAAACACAGGAGGTGAAGGAATTAACAGTTGGCTAGTTTCCTATTTGGAAACAGATGAATATGCTGGGTCCAGGAAAAGAGAATAAAGAGTATAATAAGTAAGATGGTATCACTTAATTAACTGAATACAAAACTGTGTAGCCAGTTATTTCTGAGAGAATTGTAAAGGACACAGGGCTAGAGTTAAAAAAAAAAAAAAAAGAAAGAAAGATAGCAACTCCCCCTTGAGAAAAATGCATTGAATGAAAACCAGAATCATTACAAGCAGATGTGCCTTGATAGATGGGTATTTAAAATCATCAAGATCACTAATGATAATAAGAAAGATCCAAAACATCAAACTGAAGCATGCTGCAATTAATGGATGAAGATCTTACATTAATATGCTTCAATAATAAATTAAAAGAAACACAAAAACTGAGTAGAAATGAAGAAAACAGAAAAGAGAGATATCAAAATAACCCCCTCCTTTACAAAGTCGCACTAGCACTTTGTGCGCTGGCTGCCGCGGTAACAGCTCTGATGCTCATAGAATTCCTATAAGCGTCCGAACTGTTACCACCGTGGCAGGTTCTTAAAATGTTAGTGTGGCTTTGTAAAGGAGGGAGTAAACTATTTAGAGAGAACCCAAAACACTTCTACAGGAACTTGGAAAAAGCATTTCTACAATGAAAATACAACCAATCATAGCTGAAACAAACACATTGTAGAGACACTTATACAAGCACCCTTTAGACCAGTGGTCTCAAACTCGCGGCCCAGGGGCCACATGCGGCCCGCCAGGTACTATTTTGAGGCCCTTGGTATGTTTATCAAATAAAGCAGTTTCTTGATCATATGTCTCTTTAGCTATAAATGACAGTATTATTATTAAGACTTAGCCAAAAGGGAAGATTTATAAACTATAAAGAGTTTTACCTCATGCAAAATTGTCATTTCTTTAATAAGACATTAACTATTTTTTTCTGAGGCCTTCCAAGTACCTACAAATCTTAAATGTGGCCCTGCAAAGGGTTTGAGTTTGAGACCACTGCTTTAGACTGTGCAGGTTACTTCTAAGTGTCTCCTTTCATCTTCATCCTATGCCCCCCCTCATTCCAGAGCTTCCTTTCAATTCAAAGAAACTCGCCTCCTGAGCTTCATAGCACGGAGGAATTTAAATCTCTCTATCATAGCTAGCTCCCCTCTCCTGCCTCCAAAGCACACAGATTGAGATCTTTAAGTCTGTCCACATACACTTTATGATAAAGACCACTGACCATTTTAGCAGCCACCCTCTGGAGCAACTCCATCCTGTTTATATCTTTTTGAAAGTATGGTCTCTACTGTATTATTTGGTATGTCAATGTCAATGAGAGCAAAGAGTCAGATATCATCAAATAATAACAAGCTATTACTCATAATGACTGGGGTTGCCATTCAATAAATTACTTATAACTGGAAGAACTGGAGTAGACTAAATTACCGTATTTTCGCGGATATAACGCGCGCGTTATACGTGATTTTACGTACCGCGCATACCCCTCGCGCGTTATATGCCTGAGCGCGGTATACAAAAGTTTTTAAACATAGTTCCCACCCCGCCCGATGCCCGATTCACCCCCCCAGCAGGACCGCTCGCACCCCCACCCCGAACGACCGCTCGCACGCGCTCCCACCCGCACCCGCATCCACGATCGGAGCAAGAGGGAGCCCAAGCCCTCTTGCCCGGCCGACTCCCCGACGTCCGATACATCCCCCCCCCCCGGCAGGACCACTCGCACCCTCACCCCGAAGGACCGCCGACTCCCCAACAATATCGGGCCAGGAGGGAGCCCAAACCCTCCTGGCCACGGCGACCCCCTAACCCCACCCCGCACTACATTACGGGCAGGAGGGATCCCAGGCCCTCCTGCCCTCGACGCAAACCCCCTCCCCCCAACGACCGCCCCCCCCCAAGAACCTCCGCCCGTCCCCCAGCCGACCCGCGACCCCCCTGGCCGACCCCCACGACACCCCCACCCGCCTTCCCCGTACTTTGTGTAGTTGGGCCAGAAGGGAGCCCAAACCCTCCTGGCCACGGCGACCCCCTAACCCCACCCCGCACTACATTACGGGCAGGAGGGATCCCAGGCCCTCCTGCCCTCGACGCAAACCCCCCTCCCTCCAACGACCGCCCCCCCCCAAGAACCTCCGACCGACCCGCGACCCCCCTGGCCGACCCCCCCACCCCCCTTCCCCGTACCTTTGGAAGTTGGCCGGACAGACGGGAGCCAAACCCGCCTGTCCGGCAGGCAGCCAACGAAGGAATGAGGCCGGATTGGCCCATCCGTCCTAAAGCTCCGCCTACTGGTGGGGCCTAAGGCGCGTGGGCCAATCAGAATAGGCCCTGGAGCCTTAGGTCCCACCTGGGGGCGCGGCCTGAGGCACATGGGCCAAACCCGACCATGTGTCTCAGGCCGCGCCCCCAGGTGGGACCTAAGGCTCCAGGGCCTATTCTGATTGGCCCACGCGCCTTAGGCCCCACCAGTAGGCGGAGCTTTAGGACGGATGGGCCAATCCGGCCTCATTCCTTCGTTGGCTGCCTGCCGGACAGGCGGGTTTGGCTCCCGTCTGTCCGGCCAACTTCCAAAGGTACGGGGAAGGGGGGTGGGGGGGGTCGGCCAGGGGGGTCGCGGGTCGGTCGGAGGTTCTTGGGGGGGGGGCGGTCGTTGGAGGGAGGGGGGTTTGCGTCGAGGGCAGGAGGGCCTGGGATCCCTCCTGCCCGTAATGTAGTGCGGGGTGGGGTTAGGGGGTCGCCGTGGCCAGGAGGGTTTGGGCTCCCTTCTGGCCCAACTACACAAAGTACGGGGAAGGCGGGTGGGGGTGTCGTGGGGGTCGGCCAGGGGGGTCGCGGGTCGGCTGGGGGACGGGCGGAGGTTCTTGGGGGGGGGCGGTCGTTGGGGGGAGGGGGTTTGCGTCGAGGGCAGGAGGGCCTGGGATCCCTCCTGCCCGTAATGTAGTGCGGGGTGGGGTTAGGGGGTCGCCGTGGCCAGGAGGATTTGGGCTCCCTCCTGGCCTAATATTGTCGGGGAGTCGGCGGTCCTTCGGGGTGGGGGTGCGAGTGGTCCTGCCGAGGGGGGAGAAGAATCGGACGTCGAGGGGGGGCATCAGGCTTTCAGGATGGGGACAGGACTTCAAGGGGGGACAGGCAGATCTTCAAGGGGGACAGGCAGACCTTCAAGGGGGACAGGACTTCAAGGGGGGACAGGCAGACCTTCAAGGGGGGACAGGCAGACCTTCAAGGGGGGACAGGACTTCAAGGGGGACAGGCACGGAGAGGCGGGGCAGTGCACCGAAAGTCAGGGCGGGTGAACGGTGAGTCGGGGCAACCAGAGGAGAGTCGGGGCAGTGCACCGAAAGTCAGGGTGAGTCGGGGCAACCAGAGGAGAGTCGGGGCAGTGCACCGAAAGTCAGGGTGAGTCGGGGCAACCAGATGAGAGTCGGGGAGGGCGAAAGGAGAGTCGGGGTGGCCAGAGGAGAGTCGGGGAGAGCGAAAGGAGAGTCGGGGTGGCCAGAGGAGAGTCGGGCAGCATGCGCGTTATATACCTGAGCGCGGTATAGAAAAGTTTTTGTACATATCATCGTGATTTCTGCGCGCTATACCCCTGTGCGCGTTTTACAATGGTGCGCGTTATATCCGCGAAAATACGGTATAATTTTTGGTGGAGTTCATTATGTCATATGAATAAAATGGAAAGAGTAATAGCAACACAGCGAGGATATATTAGGAAATTTCAAGATGTGTGGGAGCCATTAACAAAATTTTGTAATGATTAGTTGTTAATTTCCCCTTAATTCTTAAAGTTCATTTTTCAGGGAGGGGGGATTTTAAGTATAACATCTTATATAAAGTAATTTAATTACTTGTTTTGAAGGGGTGGGAAGGGAGGGAGATAAGATTTTATGACTGGTATTATTGCTGAATATTAAGTGATATTCTCAATGTGCAAATGTGTTTATGTATTATCACACTTATTGTACGTATAAAAATGAATAAAGATTTACAAAAAATGAAAGTATGGTCTCTAGAATTGTACACAGTACTCTAAATAAGGTCTCACCAGAGATTTGTACAAAACCATTATCATCTCTCTTTTCCTGATGGCCATTCCTCTCACCATACACCCATGTATCCTTCTAGTTTTCGCCATTACGTTTTCTATGAGTACCTGTTTGGCCACCCTAATATCATCACCTACAATAGTTCCTAAGTCCCACCCCTCTATCACACACAAAAGTACTTCACCTCCTAAACTATACCGCTCCCTTGGCTTTTTGCAGCTGAAATGCACGACGCTGCAATTTTAGCATTAAATATTAGCTGCCGAACTCTGCACCATTCTTCAAGCTCCGTTAGGTCCCTCCTCACGTTACCCCACCATCAGTCACGTAGTTCTTCCTTCATGTGACATATCATAAAGGCTAAACTCTTCACACAGCTTACACTACATTTCCCAGTAGACAATATATTCTTTTCATGAACTACTATTTGATCATATTCATATGCGCACACAGTACCTTGGGCACTTATAAAGTCATCATATATCAACTTAATAGAAATGTCTAATGGCAAATAGTATCTGTTGGGTACATATTCACATCTGTAGTGAGAAACACATAGATGCTATGATTCTACATGATTTGGGATAAAAGGTCAGTCAATTTTATTCCTTGCAGGTGCTTTTCCTCTACCATCTGCCTTTGATGCAATGCTGCTTTCTGAACAAAGTGCTTTTCTGAACTGAACGAAGTGCATGTCAAACAAAATGTGTCATTATTTGTTTGTAAACCCAAGTAAACTGTTTTGCAAACAGGCACTATGTCCCACCAGCATTTAAGAAATATTGGATAGTTTAGGCACAATGTGACTCATCAGATGTGCAAGATCATCTTTTTAACACAAATCGTTTGCACTGGTACCGATCAAGTTGCCAGAACTCAAGATTTAAGTTTTGAGAGCTGTTCCTCTGAGATTTTAGATGCAGACTGCCCACTTACAGCCTTCATAGTATGGCTCTATGCTTCTGGTGAACCTCATCTGTTTTTAACTGTTTTCTTCCCTTTGGTGGTAGTAAATTTCTCTTCCATTTTCGCACAGTGGCTAATGAAGTTTAAAGGCTCGCAGGCATTGCAACCAACCAAATATTGAGGAGACTCATTGATTCTGATCAGGGAGGAGTACCCATAAGAACATAAGCACTATTCTGGCCCAGACTGAAGGTTCATCAAGCCCAGGATCCTGTTTCCAACCTGGCAAGATCCCAAATAAGCAGTGAATTTTCCCATCTTAATCATGGCTTATGGACTTTTCTTTTAGGAAATCATCCAAATCTTTTTAAACTCTGCTAAGCTAATATAGCATGACTTAATGGTGGCCCACTTTGATAACTATACCGCCCTATGTATATTAAAAGGTTTTATTAAAACGAATGTCCAAATAACATAAAAATGAGCTGAATTTCTTTTTGACCTGCACATATCCTATCTCAGATATTTACAACAAATTGAATATAAGGCTTGCATTTTCAAATTGACTTGGACAAAAATTCAACACAAGAAAATGCAAAATAAATGTGTCAAAATATGTCAAATAATGGATCATTTGTAGACTAGAAAATGGGAAAGGGAAAAGCATAAGGTGATCTGACAACTTCAGTAATCGTTAAGTCCAAATAACTTGCAAACTCTGAAAATATTCCATGCCTATTCTATCCATGTTGAAGCTTTCTGTTCAACACTTGAATTGGTTAATGCAGCTTTTGAGCCATTTCTGAATCAATGCTCCTTTACACTAATGGAAATCAATAAAAATAAATAGGCATCTAAGGTACAAGGAAAAATTACACATACAGACAGCATCTGTCACACTCAGAAAAAGAGTTCAAGACTATTTCAATGTCTATAGCTCATTAATACTACTACTATTACTACTTATCACTTATATAGTGCTAAAGGCGTTTGAAGAATGAAACAAAGAGGTTTAGAAATTTGTATTGTGAATTTTTGTTTCATTTTGTTTCATTTAATTTTTAGTATGCTCTAATTCATTTTCATGTGCAAATAAAAATGTGAATTAATAGGAAATTTTCTCATGCACAAGACTATTACAAATGCAATTTTCCAAAGACATTTAATTTTTGAGATGTACTGTATTTTTACACTTCTAAACACGCACACATTGCATGTCTATATAAAAATAGACTTGTATTAGGCAGGCAAGTTACATGCGTAAAATACAACTCCTGCTAGCATTGGGCACTCCCCACAGTCCTCCACACATCTTGCATTTCTTCCTTTTGTTTCCTCTCCTCCTCTGCTGTCCTCTGAAGTTTTGATACCTTTACCTTCTCCACCCCCCCCTCCCCACAGTCCTCCTTACTTCATTTCTGAGTCCAGTCCGGCAGCAATTCAGACAGGCAGCATCAAGTGGCATCGGGAACTTTCTTCTAGTATGTCCCACCTTAGAACTTGATGCAACATCCTGCATCTACTCCAGAAGAAAAGCCTCCAATGCCATTCAGGGTTGCCTGTCTGAATTGCAGCTGGATCAGATTCAGAAACAAAGTAAGGAGGAATGCAAGGGGAGGGATGGGAAGGAAAGGGAAAGGGAGAGTAACTAGATTTGGCTCACACATATAGCACGCAGGGGGGTCTCCAGATTTGCAATAACACTTATAACATATAAACACAAAGCCCAACTTAGCTATGTGTCACCCTAATAGGGCTGCTTCAACAGCTATAAAACCTCTCTCTCCTTCACAGTACAGTCGAGATTTGTGTTTTACCACTCCTGCAACTGTTGTTAATTAAATGTGTTTGTGGCTTGGTCTGCCATTTCTTTCTTGACGTTCATGCCCCTCCTGGGTCCATGACCCACATCAAAGTTACATGCTCTATGATTTGAGCATCCAACTTATATAAGAGTGACTAAGGGCAAGTACTTGCGTAACTGCTATTTGGTGCCAATCAGCACCAATTAAGGCTAATTACAGACTATTATTGCTCATTAAGACCAATTACCAGCTCATTATTACATTAAGTTATACATGCAACTGACCTTATTCTATAACTTGCTCATGCAAATTTGTGCATTATCTGCAACACTGCCACACATACATAACTGAAATAGATACCATATGAGGAGACATTTGCAATCAAAGTTCCATAATGGAACATTACATATATGTACAAAAAAGTACTCACACTGGCTTGATGTCTTCTTAGTCATACAAGTCGTCCATGCACTCATACCCCATGAGGTTCCCTGATTGTCTTACTTCATCTCCCAGAACAAGTGTAATCACCTCATAAGGGTCTGCAAAACATTAAAAGGAAGTCATTAATTAATGGAACAAGTCAAAAATTGTAAACTATTAATCCTGAAACAAAGAAAAAAATGGCAAATAAAGACCATATGAATGCTATAAAGAACTCCTAACAAGAATGTTATTGAATAAATAATGTATAAGAAATTCTTATCACATATACTCAGAAAATGTGTAATCCAGCCAAGAGCCGAAGCTCCTATAGTCGAACCCACTGCCCCATCACTGTGTATGGAATTTTTGAAAAAGTGCTGAGAAATGCTATTCAAATAAATGTTGCAATAATTTTCAATGGCAAAAAGGAGGAGAGAAAAATAACTCCCACTTATCTCTGAAGTTGTTCAACAGGTCCCAACATGGACCATGTTTCGAAATTCTGTTTCAAGGAACACGAAAAAAGGTCTTAACAGTTCAGATGCCAAAAGGCTGGTGATAATGCAATTAGGGTAATTCTCATATTCTGTTAAAAAAGAAGAAAACTTAATTGTAACATCTTCATAGTTGTATAACTTTCTATTAGTAAAAAAAACTATATAGAACAATGTAAAAGCAACACAGAAAGTGGGTACTTGCCATATATAAATGATTAGAAGAAGCTTCTCTAATTCTGCTTTCGTATAAAGGCTCGAGACGCCGACTTCAGTTTAAATAAAGTATGCTGATGTTATCGCGCCTGTGCGGGATGACGTGGAGACCAGCTGAGAATTACTCTAATTGTACTATCACCAGCCTTTTGGCATCTGAACTGTTAAGACCTTTTTCGGGTTCCTTGAAACAGAATTTCGAAACATGGTCCATGTCGGGACCTGTTGAACAACTTCAGAGATAAGTGGGAGTTATTTTTCTCTCCTCATTTTTGCCATTGAAAATTATTGCAGCATTTATTTGAATAGCACTTCTCAGCACTTTTTCAAAAATTCCATACACAGTGATGGGGCAGTGGGTTTGGCTATAGGAGCTTCGGCTCTTGGCTAGATTACACATTTTCTGAGTACATGTGATAAGAATTTCTTATACATTATTTATTCAATAACATTCTTGTTAGGAGTTCTTTATAGCATTCATTTGTCATACTATTTTTGACCTCCTTACCCTTACGAATTTTAATAGACTAGCCCCCTTACTCCATTTATTGTAAAATAAAGACCATATAACATATGTATTTGGCCACTTGATACCAATTACTAAGTTCTACAATCTAGACATAGTAACACATTAACCATGACCGGCACTACCATCCCCCCATCCAGTCAGCATTAGGCTTACTGTTCTCGAAGAAGCTGACATCAAGTTCCTTGCTGGGCTGGTGCAGGGTATTGAGCTTCTGCAAGCCCTGCCAGCATCCATCTCTCTGAGAATCCTTGAGAGGTCAAGAGCTACCAGGTCTTCAACATGCATGGAAAGCTCAAAGTTCCATACTGGCCCAACAAGGAACTTTGGTGTCGGCTTCTTCGAGCATCGGAACAGTAAGCCTAATGCCGGATGAATGGGGGAAGGATGGTAGTGCTGGTCATCAGGGGAGAGGGGTTTGTGGAAGAAAGTAGCACCTTTCATGGGGGAAGGGTTGGTTTTGTGGAGGACAGTACTGTTGGTCATCAGGGGAGGGGGAAGGGGTAGACAGCAAACACCACAAATGATTGGGTCAGGATAGAGGAAGAGGACAAAAGCGACAGTCATTGTTTGGGGATTCGAATATAAACCAAGACCCCCATTTTGGGTATGATATCTTACATAGTAACATAGTAAATGACAGAAGAAAAGACCTGAATGGTCCATCCAGTCGGCCCAATAGGTACATGCATTACAAATCCTTAATTAAGTTCAATTGTCTTTGTTTATTGATATTTCTGGATTAAAGATTGTAGAAGTCTGCCCAGTAATGTGTTGTTCCAACTACTGGAGTTGCTGTCAAAGCTCACTCCAACCGATCTAGATCATCCCAAATTACTGGAGTTCCCATCAAAGCCCTCCCCAGCTCATCCTAAGCCGAATAGACATATGCTATTTATTTATTTCTATTTACAGGACACAAACCATTCAAGTCCACCCCAATACTGGCCTTGGTTCTTTCAAGGTTTGGACATTTTACTGGAGGAAAAGTCCAGTCTGTTATTGAGAAAGACATGGGGGAAGCCACTGGATCTGTAGCATGGAATGTTGCTACTCCTTGGGTTTTGGCCAGGTACTAGACCTGGATTGGCCACCGTGTGAATGGGTTACTGGACTTGATGGACCATTGGTCTGACCCAGTAAGGCTTTTCTTATGTTCTTAATTATAACCTTCATTTTCTGATTAGAGACCTTCTGTGTTCGTACCACACTCTTTTGAATTCTGTCACTGTTTTCTTCTCCACCACCTCCCTCAGAAGGGCATTCCAGGCATCCATCACTTTCTCCATGAAAAATAATCCTATATAATAAAACCCTAGCCATGCATGTGCACTCTTACCTGCGTGCTTCTGTGATCTCTGATCTGTGATCAGTAGGTCTGTGGTGGCAGGAGTGCGCATGCGTGCATATATCGCTCCCTCTCACCGTGGACGCCAGGACTGGCCTGCAGCACTGGACTCCCTGCTCTCCACCTCCTCAAGCAAAATTAAAAGCTGCGGTGTCGGCTCCTCTCACGAGCCGCACCAGCATTGGAGAACTCTTCCGACGCTGGCGGGGATCGTGAGGGGAGCTGCCGCGGCACTTTTAAACTTTTTTTAAAAAAACCTTCGGCTGCAGCAGGCCAGCCCGCGGGAAGGGAAGGGGGGCCAACAAAGAAGAGGACTCCAGCCACAGGAACGCAATAAAGGAAGGGAGGGGCATGGAGCAAGCTAGACCGTGGGAAGGGAAGGGGGAGGGGCCAAAAGGAGCAGGCCAGATCGAAGCAGGACAGAACGCAGTAAAAGAAGGGGGAGGGGCCGAACAGAGCAGGCCAGATCGTGGTAAGAGAAGGGAAGGGAGGGTGGGGGAAAATGCTGCTACTGCTGCACAGGGACCTGGAGGGGAAGGGAAATACCACTGCTGCTTCAGCACAGGAAAGTGGAGGGGGGGAAGGAGGGAAATGCTGTTGCTGCTGCACAGGGAAGTGGGGTGGAAATGCTGCTGTACAGGGAAAAGGAGGGAAAGAATGACAGACAGACAGCGGGAGGGAGGGAGAGAGAAAGAAAGGAAGAAAGACACAGGGGCAGGGAGAGGGACAGAAAGACAGAAAGAGAAAGGGGGCCAGGGAGAGAGACAGACAGTGGGAGGGAGAGAGACAGAAAGACAGACAGACATATATTCTAGCACCCGTTAATGTAACGGGCTTAATGACTAGTTTCCTAATATTACTCCTAAGTCTACCACCCCACAACCTCAATTTATGTCCTCTAGTTTTACCATTTTTCTTTTTCCGGGAAAAATTTGGTTCTATATTAGTACCTTTTAAGTATTTAAACATCTGTATCATATCTCCCCTGTCCCTCCTGTCCTCTAGAACATATAAATTCAGATTGTCCAGTCTCTCCTTGTACATCTTTTGGCTCAAACCTCCTACCATCTTTGTCGCCTTTTGCTGGACTGCTTCAAGTCTTCTTATATGTTTTGCCAGATGTAGTTTCCAAAACTGAACACAATACTCCAAGTGGGGCCTCACCAATTACCTGTACAGGGGCATCAACACCTCCTTTCTTCTCCTGGTTATGTCTCTCTATATACAGCCTAGCATCCTTCTGGCTACAGTCACTGCCTTGTCACACTGTTTTTGCACCTTTAGATCCTCAAACATTATCACTCCAAGGTCCCTCTCTCCTTCAGTGCATATTAGCCTCTCACCTCCCAGCACATATGACTTCCTTGGATTTCTACTCTCCAAATGCATCACTCTGCACTTCTTTGCATTTAGATCATTCTTCTAACTTTTGTAGATCCTTTTTCATGTTTTCCACTCCTTCCAGCATGTCCACACTGTTGCTAATCTTGGTGTCATCTGCAAAACGTTATTACTTCAAGAGACAACATTCAAAATTCTGTTCAATTTAACTAGTTAACTTCTCCAGTTCCCCTCCAACTTCTCCTGAATACTTGATGACAAATATCGGGCTTTAACTAATTGTGGTATGACTTCCGCTGCTATTTTAAGTATGTCCAAAACATATTTCTTTACCATCTGCATAGATGAAATGAATGGCAATTCTGAGAAGTTCAAAAATCTTAAATTCTTCTTCCACAACTGATTTTCCATATATTCTCTTTTCTTGTGAGAATACATCTTATCCTTTAAGAGGAATTCATTAATCATTGCATAGTTAACACCTTAGCCTCCAATGAGGCCAAACTAATGCTGTGTTGGTCTAAAGCCTGTACCTGGCTGCCCACGGATTTGGATAATAACTTAATTTAAGAGAAAAAGTAGCAGATATTTTAATTAAAGATAGCATCTGATCAGCAGCTTAGTGAGGAAAGGAAGATGCCCAGGGCAACAGAATCCAGCATCGCTCTTCCCTGCCGTGCTTGTCAGAAGGAAAGCTGAGGCTGGTGCAAGCAGTAGGAAGGAGATGCTGCTGGTTGCTGGTGAAGATTTGAGAGTTGGTGGGTGGAGAGGAGGAGAGGTGCAAGTGCCCCCATCAAAAAGGTGCCCAGGGCAGTCTGCCTCCCCCCTCTTCTCGCTACACCTCTACATCCGACTGAGACTCACCTGATAGCAGCTCTGATTCTTGGTGGCATTCATTGGACTGACTGTGCTGCTTTTTCCCTCAGAAATGGCGAAAAATAGCCTGTGTTTCCCTCTGTACTGACTCTGGTCCCTCTACTGTACCAGGCAACCCTAGAAAGTTTTAGTACACCAGCAGTCACCCTCTCCACTCCTCCTTTGATCCAGCCAGTGAATGTGAATTCCAACAGCACTGTGGATGGTGCTTCACTGAGCCCCATCGAAAAAACAATGCCCCAGTAGCCATCGAGCTCTTCTACAGGGGATAATCAAAGGCTGAGAATGGTATTTTCATTTCCCTAGACAGAGGATTCCCCTTTGACAGTATCGAACCACTGGGTGCTCCATTAAGTGCAAAGAAAGATCTGCATACAGCAAGGACCAGATTAGTAAATAGTGTCCAGCACTATTCTAGAAAAGGTACTCCAGGTTGAGCACCCTTTATAGAATCTGGGGGTAAATGCCCAGGTTTCAACTGGAGTCAAAGCAGAGTGAAGTAGAGCTGTGGGAATTAGTAAGACCTACAATTGTTACAATGGATTCCATTTGGGAAAAAAAACCTCTTAATGAAACAAGCTCT
The DNA here is from genome assembly GCF_902459505.1 of Geotrypetes seraphini. Lineage (NCBI taxonomy): Eukaryota > Metazoa > Chordata > Amphibia > Gymnophiona > Dermophiidae > Geotrypetes > Geotrypetes seraphini. The sequence goes on from NC_047088.1 coordinate 205,915,341, forward strand.
ATAAATAAACAGTACATCATGTATCTTATTAAGAGCTATTATTTTTACTGAGTTTACTTGGGCCTACCAGCCACAATAAACCTACTGAACCTTTTTTCTGATGAGACAGAGTCTAGTTCTTCTGTTATCCAGTGTACCACAGTGATGTACAGAATTTAATGGTGATGCACAGAACAGAGGCTTAGAGGTTATTCTTAAACTAATTAAATTTTTTTCTACAGGCAGAATTCCGGCAGATTTGTACATCCTGTGCTGGAACTTATTTCATGTTTAAACAGTGTTCATATCTTTAGCAGTGTGCATTATGAGATACTTGCCCTCCTGTTAGAGTAAAATGAATTCAGGCTTGGGACATTTAATAGCTGGCATGTCCAGCAAATGCCCTATCTTGGGCACTGTCACTTAGATTTGTTCAATGAGGTGGTGGGAGGGAGAGGGTAATAAACATAAGCAAAAACTTGTTTGGATCAAGATTTTTTTTATGACACTTCAAAATAAAATAGCTGACACCAATCTTTCAAATGAGTGAAACACAGCATTACTCTGTGCTGGATCCTTCTTGGAACCCATCTAAACATTCCATTCATCTTGTAACTTTAGATGCACAATTCCAAGTGCATTTTGCAGATCATGAGATGATGAAATAAAATCTATACATTATTCTCTAGATTTCATGCAGTATCATCAGTATCACGTATGATGGTTTTCTAGCCTTACTGGCAAAATCATAACAGCCTTGCAAAAATGTCAAGTGCAATGCCTCTTACTCAATTAGAAGGAATTTAACAGACAGGTTTGTCATTTGTAACTGTAAATGAAATGTATTTGATAAGTAGCTTTCTCTAGTCTTCTTACATCAAGCACTCCAAGGCTTTCAGATTTACAGTTTTCTTATGTATTATCCCTGGCTATCATTAATTTTCAAAGATCTTCCTCTTTGGTTCTGTCAGTAGTTCTTTATAAGATATTCACATTCACTGTTCAGCTTCTAGATTCCTTAATCAGCTGGTAAAGAGATCAAACTGGTTTTCAGTGGCTACAGAATAATTAATAGAGGGCCAAATGCTTTCCAGTAATACTCCTCTTTCTCAAAAAAAAAAAAAAAAAAAAAAAAAAACAGGAGAGAGGCCTTTTTATCTAATCTAATCCTTAGGTTTGTATACCGCATCATCTCCACGTTCATAGAGCTCGACGCGGTTTACAGTAGGAGAAATAGGAAGGAACTACAATAGAGAGTTAGAGGTAGAAGTGTGAAGAAAATTTAGAGGACTTGGGATGCCAAGATATAAGAGTTTCCTTGATTCCTAAGTTGGAGGGAGACTTACATTTTTTGAGAAAAGCCAGGTTTTCAGATGTTTGCGGAAAACTTGGAGAGAGCTCAAGTTCCGAAGAGGGGAGGTAAGGTTGTTCCAGAGCTCAGTGATTTTGAAGTGGAGGGAGGTCCCTAGCTTTCCTGTGTGGGAAATGCCTTTTAGCGAGGGGAAGGATAGTTATATAGTTTTTATATCTAACTATATCACCGAGAAAGACCATAGGAAAATATGTTGGATAAACTATCATGATTTTCATAGATAACCTAAAAGGGGAATCTTCCTGGGTATTCAGAGGTAGTCTACCCCTAATTCCTCCCTCATCTTCCCATACCAACTTAAAAAAAGACAGTGGGGAGTGTGTGGCACAGTGGTTAGAACTACAGCCTCAGCACCCTGAGGTTGTAAGTTCAAATCACATGCTGCTTCCTGTGACCCTGGATAAGTCATTTAATACCCCATTGCCCCAGGTACATTAGATAGAGTGTGAGCCCATTGGGACAGACAGGGAAAATGCTTGAGTACCTGAATGTAAACCACGTTAGGCTATAAGTGGTATATAAATACTTAAATAAATTTGGTTTCTCAGCTACATGGCAGTAGTCATACTCAAGAGTTACTTGGGCCCCAAGGTTGATCCCTTTTTTGAACAGTAGTGAGCAGCTGTGCCACAGAATATTGAGCATACTGTATACACTGCATCAGCATTCTATGAGGAAAAAGCCTCTTTTGTTATACTACAGACAATTGTAAAAGGTACATCTGCTTTGATTGTTTGCATGTAAGATCTACTGGAGCCCTGAAATAATTAGTACTCTGGAATCCTGCACTTAGCTGACCAAGGCCAACAACCATAAACGATTTTCTGGCATCCTCCAGGTTAAGATTGGGTGCTGACCATTTATTCCTCAGGGCTTCATCATGGTTAGGCCATGTGAACCCTTCTTGTAAACCCCCAGCATGGTATCCATATAAGAGAATACGGCATAGAATAAAAAAGTTTAGCAAAGGTAAAGCAGTAAAGCTAGCCAGATATTATATTGCATTACATTAAAAGAAATCTATAGTCCTTATTTTACCAAATTAAAATTCAAAGCAGCTAACATTAAAAAAAAAAACAAAACTGAATGGTTTTCAGAAATTCCACAAAATTACAAAACTATATCTTAAATTGCCTATGATACAAATTTCTTGAATAAAAAAGGCTTCAACAATTCTTAAAACATAAAATAATTAAATTCTTGCCTCGAGGAAAGCGGCCGTGAATTTCAAATAGATGCTGTCTAATAGGATAAGCCAATATTATGAAGTTTACAAAATCTCACAGATTTAAAAGAGGGAAAACCCAATATAAAATTTCTGCCTTCCTACTCCTTGAAGCCACTGAAAGTATGTACAAAGGGCTGCTGAAAAGTTCTCAGCCCAACCAACAAAGATGGGGCAGTTTCCATCGAGGGCTATACGCGTGGAGGGGCATTTTCGATAGGACGTATAAGTCTAAAGTTAGACGTTTTAGGCAGGACGTCCACAAACCCAGGAGAAAAAATGTCCATTTTCAAAGCTGCCAGATGTCTATCTTTTATTTTCCAAAAATTACCTAAGTGTAAGTTTAGGTCCTTAGGATGTCTACCTTTTTTTGGCCATTCTCAAAAATAAAAATGTCCATGTGAAATATGCACAAAAGCAAGTTTTGTAGACATACCCAACTACTTTGTCTGATCGGGGCAGAGAAATCCACATCAGCTGAGCCGGTTTGGGGGATTCCTGCTGGCTCAGCTGAAGGGAATTCCCCCTGTCAGGATCAGCTGGAGCCCTACACCCCTCCCCTGGAGTCCCCCCCCCAACATCACCCCCTACATCCTCCAAAATTCCTGCCATCCCCCCATCACCGGACATCCCCAAAAACAGACAACACCCTCCCCACATCACCGGACACCTGCGACTTCAGGCAACACCCCCACACACACGCACATCACTGGATACAAGGCACACAGACATCTTTTCTGTCACTCAGATATGAAATAACTTACCAGCCCAAATCAGAGAGGAAACAATGCTAGAAAGATTTAAAATCTCACTGAAGAGTTTTCTTTTCAGAGATGCATTTGAGATTGGACATACTTAAACACGGACCCCAAATTTCTCAAGTCACACAAGTCAAAATATTGCAATACTGCAACTTACAACTTAAGCCTCAATTTAGAAGCTTTTTAAAGCCTTTGCCCTATTGTTATTAGCCCTGTGTGTTCTTCTTTTCTATATAAATTTATAGTTCTACCCCTACTTCCCTGAGATTCAAGAAAGTTATAGTCGAGAAATTTTTAATAAGCGTTGTATCAAATTTTTATAAAACTTGGAAACTTGGATACCCCCGACTTCATGCAACACCCCCCTATATCAGCGGACAACATCCGATTTCATGCAACACCCCCACACACATCAGTGGACACCACACGACTTCAGGCTACACTCCCCCCCCACACACACACACACCTCAGCGGACACTACCTGACTTCAGGCAACAGTGTCCCCCACATCACCTGACCCCCACACCTTGCGCTGCAAAATCAGAAGGAGGCGAGCCCACACCCTCCTGCCTACAAGACCGCGTGCTGCAAATGACAGGTCATAAGAACATAAGAATAGCCTTACTGGGTCAAACCAATGGTCCATCAAGCCCAGTAGCCCGTTCTCACAGTGGCCAATCCAGGTCCCTACTACCTGGCCAAAACCTAAGGAGTAGCAACATTCCATGCTACCGATCCAGGGCAAACAGTGGCTTCCTCCCATGTCTTTCTCAGTATTGGGATGCAGTGGGAGGGGCCTAAGGCTCTGATTGGCTCAAAATGGGCTTCCCTTCTGCCGATTTTGCAGTGCAAGGTAAGGGGTGTTGGGTGATGTGAGGGGGCACTATTGCCTGAAGTCAGGGGTGTCCGGTGTGTGTGTGTGGGGGGGGGGGGTTGCCTGAAGTCAGGTAGTGTCTGGTAATGTGGGGTGTGTTGTCTGATATTGGGGGTGTCCGGTGATGAGGGAGGCAGGAATGTTGGGGGATGTGGGGGTGATGATGGGGGGGGGGGGTCATGGGAGGGGTGTGGGGCTCCAGCTGATCCTGGCATAGGGAGCCAAATGAGCTGGCAGGAATTCACAAAACCGGCTAAGCTGATGGGGATTTCTCTGCTGCGATCAGCTGATGGCAAGCCCTCAATGTGCTGGGTTTTTTTTTTCTCTGGGTGGTGTGAGGGGGTTATGACCACTGGCTGAGTAAGGGGGGTAATGCCTTAAACCCTCCAATGGTCATCTTGTCAGTTTGTTCATCTTTGGGACATTTAGACCTGTTTTACTTTGGTCTAAGCCTCGGCGTGAAAGTTCAGCCTAGGATGTCCTGGAAAAGCTTTGATTATTGCTTCAGGATGTTCAGGTGGAAGTCCCTGTTATTAGGACGTCCAAGTGCTGATTTAAAGATATGATTATGCCCCCCTTAATCCAGTGATTTTACACTTTTTTTTCATTCCATCAGAAAAATATGGAATGAAAAGTGGAAAATTGCTGGACTAAGTGTATTGCTCTCAGTGGAGACTGCTCCAACCTTGCTGGTTGGGCTGAGAACTTTTCAGCAGCCCCTCATATACAGTTCAGTACTTCACACTAAACTGGATTTCTAGTTCTTTGAACAGTAGAGATAAATCAGTCTAATGACACAGTCTGATCTTCTACCCAAGAGTCCTAGGAATTGTCTACCACATGACTGAATAGCCATTCAGGGATGGCTGATTTGCAGGAAGATCACCAGCAGTGAAATATAGGAATGGCAGCTGGAAAATTTTCATGTTGAATCATTTCCTGTATCATTTATGGGAACTGTCATTTTATTTGGGTATTTTGTCATTTTGTTGTCACAGAAACAATGGCACCGATATTCAGACCATGGGAGGCAGCATGGATATTTCTCGTAGTCAGCAGGGTATTTAGCCAGGCAGAAGCTGTTCCCAGTAGGCTAAATACCGCTGACTATCATTAACATTAACTCTTTGAACATACTTCACACTCTTTACAAAAAGTGTATGCTATTATTGGAAAACAAAAATGCTCATAATCAAACACGTCTAAAAACCCAACCATGTCGGCACTTGGTCATCCTAAAAGACAGGTAGTCCAAGTGCCGATAATCAAAACAGCTTTTTGGGACGTATCCAGAGACATTTTAGGTCTCTGTATCCCACTGTGCGCCCAGAGCTGAAAGGGGCGTTTCTGAAAGAGTGATTAGGATGGTTAGGGTTAATCGTCTTGCAGGGATAGTCAAATGTTTGATGAGACTACCTAGGTGAAACTTATACGTTGTGAGTTAGATGATGTAAAAGCAGGAATAAGTGCCAAAAAGGTATCCAAAGTGACCAGGTAACCACTGCAGAGATGAAGTAAACACTCCCACACACTATCCCTGTGTTCACTGACCCCGTCGTACCCCAACAAAGTTCAGAAAAAAAACGTACATACCTGCCTACGGAACATCAACACCTGCTATAGGAAAGCCTAGTAGAGCTGCACAGAGGTGGCTTAAGTAGTCGGAGGGGGGAGGGGGGGAGTAGTGAATCTTAGAGAGGAGGACCCAGGCCACTCTAACCACTACATTTATGGTGGAAAATGTGAGCCCCTCCAAACCCTACTTTACTGCCATATAGGTGCCACCTGCAACCATAAGGGATATTAGGGTTGTAGACCGGTGGGTATAGTGGGTTTCTGGGAGCTCACCATAACCTATAAGGGAGTATTGGTGAGATATTTACATGGCACCCTTTTTGTGAAGTTCACAGCAGTGTCCTGTAAGATGCCCCTCTGCTCTGTTGCCAAGTCTGGGTGACCAGTTTATCATAATGCTGGCCCCTCCCATGTCTACAAGGTCTTGTTCTAGGTGTTTGGGACTTGGATGAATTTTTGGTCAGAATGTGGTATAAAGATAGGCACAGTGGCGGTCTGGACGATCAAACGCCTGGACGTACAGAGAGACGATTTTCGGGAAAAAATAAATTTAAGACATACTTTTCAAGAATGGACATTTTGCCGCTGCCGACTTTGGGTGACTAGCTACCTATATTCAAATCGGACTTAGACGTTTCTTTTGATTATGGCCCTCCACGTGGAAATGAAACTAATGTGTTAGTGTCAAAATGGGTAGATAAGTTCAATATATTGATAACAGGCACAAAAGTTATTAATGTACAATGCAAGCACATAAAAACTATTATCAGAGCACTTAATATATTTCAGTAATTTGTGTATTTTTGCATAATTTCCTAGAAATTCCAGGTAGGTAAATAAAATATAACACAAAATTTAAAGCTAATGTTGATTTTCCATATGAAATTTTATCATATTTTTCATTAATGCTTTTTAAAATTAATGACATTTCCAAAACACACCCTACTGGGCAGCAATTTGATTTGTCTGTAGTCTGACCCTTTGAAAAGCAGTAGGCTGCAAAAAAACCGCAGGGAAGCTCCACATCCTACCTGAGACAAGTTGTGCCCCATCTTCTAATTAAATTATCTTCCTGTCTTTAAATAAAATGAGAAGGGATTACTATTCCTTTAGGGAAATCTTAACCTTTAAGGAATATATATTTTTTTTAAACGAACCATTCAGCCATAGCAGCTAGAGTAGGAGAAGCAATCAGATATAGGCAAAAGAGGAAACCTAATCACTGCCTTACCCTTTCAAACCTTCTCTTCAGTCCACTCATCCTACTTCTAACCAGTTTATTGCAAGGGACCCAAAGACTGGCACAAGCATATTTTTGTAGAGACATGCAGCCAGCCAGAATATCACTGGACACATAGCTATGTAGTCCCAACCTTCATATGGCTAGGACAAAGGTGGGATGTCATATGGCCTAGACAGCATAGAAAAAAGGACAAAGAAACAAGGGGAATAGAGACACCTGATAAATCTTAGTAAATGTCCTAGAAGGTTGGGGCGGGGGGGGGGGGGTAGGTGCTTCCTCTCCCTTGCAGGCTAGTTAAGTGGCACAGAAAATGGTGGATGGGAAGGGGAGCACCTAGGCAGCCCTATCCTATAGCATGTTTGTCCTGGCAATGGAAGCATGGTGCCAACAATTAATGAAACATTCATTCATATGGAAATATAAGTGAAAACTTCCATAGTGAAAGTGAAACCTAGCAAATACGTCATTCTTTTTGTTAATTATGAAATAAACTATTTTTTTAAAGTTATTTTTTATCTTCAAATTCAAGACAGGCTACTACTACTACTATTTATTATTTCTATAGCACTGAAAGGCGTACGCAGCGCTGTACATTTTAATATACAATAGACAATCCCTGCTCTGAAGAGCTTACAATCTATATTATGTTCCTCTGCAGCCTTGTTATGCTCATCAGGCAAGATGGGCAAATCCTTTGAGTTGAAGATTGATCTCCAATCAGGCGAAAATTCATCAAGCAGTGTTAGGAATTTCATGCAGACATTAGGGCCTTAATGCATGTTAAGGGAATTAATGCACACTAAAGGCTGGATTTTACAAATGACACAGCAACAGCTGATCACTTGTCAATCACACAACATTTGTGCCATTTGTGGAATTGCGGTTACCTCAAACATAGGCGCTGGACACATAGGCCAGGGTTTTTGAGGCCTACATTTCTGGCACCTATGTTTGATATGAAACACATCTATGGCAGTGCCTAAGGTTGTTTCCGGTGTTAGCCACAACTACTTCGACCTTAGGCATCCTTAGGTGCCGCTGTAATGCGATCTAAGTGCCAGGTTTGTAAATGCCTCTATACGCCTACATATTTTGTTTTAAACAATTTTAAGGAGGGTTTTAAACAGCTTTGCCGCTTAAGTTAAGCGCCAGCAGGGTGCCTACCGGTACCTAACTTATAATACCGTTTATAGAATATGGGCCTAAATGCCAAGAAGCCCATTTTATATTTATGGTCCTCCTACCATTTAGCACACATTAATTCTCTTAATGCACGTTAAAGTCCTAACATCCATGCAAAACCTCTAACTCTGCCTGATGAATTTCCCCTCAGTGTCTGAAAGTATGTGCATAGATGTCACAGCTTATGCATTTATAGGAATAGGAAAAAGGTTAGAGCAAGGAGAGACAAAGTACTCAAGAAGTGCGCAAATCTTTTTCTTTCTTGTTGGTCCACTTGGCTTTTGTTCTCTTGGGCTTGCCTCTTCAGAAAGCAACGATCAGGATCAGTGCGTTGACACTGAGGCTCTAATGAGTGAGAGGAGGGTCTCGAAATGTTTGAGAGTGAGAGGGCCTTCCGATGAATGTGGTTAATTGCTAATAAGTTAGACTTGGCATCTGTGGCCTGCTTGGGTGGAATTTATGCTGTTGCCACTGCAGTTCTGTGCATTCACTGGGGGCTGCTGCAACCATCTGTGGTTGACTCCACTTGAAGTTAAGAGCACTACAGTAGATTGCTATGGCAACCTGCAGCACTTACACAGAAAAACCACAGACCACTAGAAGCTAGAAGCGAATAGCACTACACTATTCATCATTAATCAGCTCCCAAAAATTGTATTCATCTATATAAAGAACAGATAATTTAAGCTGTTCTGAGCCACACACATCAATTACTGTACATAGAAATCATTTACATGTCATCATCGACTTACGACCTATGTGACATGCGACCGTTTGACTTTACGACTCATTTCCCCAGCCCATACTAATTACGATTTTTACCCCTCCCTGCCTACCTTTTCCCTGGTGGTCCAGCGGTGTATCCTGCCTGAGCCCCTCCTACCGATGTCAGAAGCCAGCAGTGCACCCTGGCCGGCACGCGCAGGAGCGAGCTTTTAGAACTCCCACCCAGTGCCGCGAGAACCACAAGTCCTGTGAGAACTTACAGCAGTGTGTCAGTCAGCGGCGCAGGGCAGGGCGGAAGTTCTAAAAGCTCGCTCCTGCGCGTGCCAGCCAAGGTGCGCTGCTGGCTTCTGACATCGGCAGGAGGGGCTCAGGCAGGATACACCGCTGGACCACCAGGGAAAAGGTAGGCCGGGAGGGGTATAAAATAGTTAGTACATTACTGTATACAGTACTGTATTAACATAGGCCGACTTACGACCGAATCAACTTACGACCTGTCAGTTGGAACCGATTGCCGTCGTAAGTCGACGACTACCTGTATATTAGGCCACACACACCTACTACAAAGAAATCATTTATATATGTGACACCACCCCTCCCCCAAAGAATGCCCCGGCTAAAGAGTAGGGGGTGGGAAATTCTTTGAGGAGTCACTGAGTACATGAATAGGAAAGCTATGTGGAAGGAGTTGGAGTACCCCCAACCTAAGAGGGAGGGGGGATAAGGTTATAAAAAGATTAAGGGTATAAAAAGATTAAGCTGAGAAAAAACAGGACTTTTAGTTATCCTAATCTCCTGTCAGAGCCGGTGGTACTGAGGGAGACTCCTGAAAGTGTTATTAGCCTGTGGGGAGAGAGTCCTAGTGTATTTGCTAGCAGAGCCAGCAGAAAAGTGCTTCAGCTTGGCGGGGAAGAAAGAGTGGCCCTGGGCTGAGGGTGAGACCTAGAGTTGCTCAATGTCTATTATTATAAAGGGACCCTTCACCTGAGGGTTGATACCAGGCGGGGACTGTGCATGTGTATTTGCTAACTCTGCCCCCCGGAATGCCCACAAAATAGCTGGCTTCAGCTTGAGCGCTAAACGAGCATTTTCAATGGCACTATCCAGTTAACTGGCACTGAATATACCCAATAAGCCATTTCTGGACATTTAGGGCTCCTTTTACTAAGCTGCAATAGCGGTTTTAGCGCGCACTTAGCGCACGCTAGACGCAAATGCCAGCATTGAGCTGGGGTTAGTTCTAAAAACGCTATCGCAGCTTAGTAAAAGGAGCCCTCAAATAATTTTGAATATTGACTACGTGATATCTTGGGGAGGGGTGAAGATAGGGGCCTGAAAGCTAATTGAGATGATGGGGTAGGGCATAAGGCTGAAAGTTTGGCTACTGCACCCAATACCCTTGCATTGGCCCTGCATACAACACCATATTTGTGAAAAACAATTTGCACTTTGTTACATCAGTCTGTAATAATGGTGTCTAAAGAAGTGAACAAAAATCTTCTATATTCCAAAGCTTCCCAGTAGCACTGCTTTTTTTTTTCTGAGCAGCACAATGCAGAACAATAAGTCAAAGCAGTTATACTCGGTTCTTTATCTATGACAGCTTGGAGACTAGTGTCTACTCAATTACTTTTCTGTCTGGTTTTAAAGAAAATAAAGGACTTGCTAGGTTTTAATAGTTTTCTACCTAAGTGAAATAATGGTGTTACTTCCATAAAGCAGCAATAAATAAACGTTAGCCAAGTCTGAGCACGGCCCTTCTATACCCCTTTCCCTTCAGTGAAGCAGTTGAGCTCATAGGTGCCAATATCAAAATGACTAAGGGTACCAAACACAATAAAAATTACCCCTCCCTGGACACAATTACTACTACTACTATTTATCACTTATATAGTGCTGAAAGGCTTATGCAGCACTGTACATTTTGACATTTAATAGATGGTCCCTGCTCAAAAGAGCTTACAATCTAACTTGGACAGAGAGACATGACTTATAGGGTTAGGGATGCAGAACCCAAGGCGAGAGGAGCTAGGAGTTGAAGAGGTGTCTCGAAGAGGTGGGTTTTTAACTTGGACTTGAACACTGCCAGAGACAGAGCCCGCAGGAGGGATTCGGGCAGTTAGTTCCAGGCATATGGCACTACAAGATGGAAGGGATGGAGTCTGGGGCTGGCAGAGGAATAAAAGGGCACAGACAGGAGGGACGGAGCCCGCTGGAGGGATTCGGGCAGTTTGTTCCAGGCATACGGCACTACAAGATAGAAGGGATGGAGTCTGGAGCTGGCAGAGGAGAAAAAGGGTACAGGTAGGAGGGACCCACCAGCTAAGTGGAGCTCGTGGGAGGGGGTCATAGGGGGAGATAAGTGAAGAGAGATAGTGAGGGACAGCTGTAGGTCAGCAAAAAGTGACAAGAAAAGTGTAGAATAACTTGCAGATTTCATGGTTCCACATCATTCTTTTCTCGGTTGGGCTGACAATTTTTCATCAGCCCCTCGTATATATACCATTCTGCTACAAAAAAAGAGCCCAAGAGCTTGTCTCGAAGGGCGACTATAACAATGAGCTGGATGGCCCAAGTAGTCACCTATGTGGAGACTGTTACAAGGGCATGAGGGGAGGTAGCAGGATAGGAGGTAGGAAGGAGGGACTTGATTTCCCGCCAGGAAGGGATGGGTGGAGCAACGGGAAGTAGGGCATGACAGAAGCGGGGTTAGAGGTTAGCATGCCTCCGGGGAACAGCATGCATCCCTGCCCCTTGGAGGCAACTTTCCCGCCCACCCTCCCTCCCCTTGGGATATAGGATTTGCTCAGGTGATTTGGGGGTTTAGGGTTGTCGCAGCGGCGGTAACCTGAGCTACAAGGTCTTGGCTCATTGGGTATTTGGCAGTCAGCTCAGTTGTATGGTGACCTTGTAAGGGGAGGGGCATGGCGGTCCATGCCTATACCCCAAGGCTCATATGGGGATGATCAGTTAAGGGGAAGGGAGCTCAAGTGAGCGAATATGTCTTGTGGCCCAGAAGAGGGGCATGGAGATCCATGCCACCCCCTAGGCTCTTGTTGATATGGCAGGGTCAGGGGAAAACAATTGTGATTTCTGTAAAATTGCAATGTCTTGTAGCTCGGGGTGAAGCAATTGTTCATTGCTTATTGGTAGTTCCAATAAACAAAGCTGCAGCCTAATTATTACCATCAATATTACCATCGATAACATTATTGCTGAGGATATAAGTGCATGAGTACAGCGAGGGGTTTTTTGTAATCATGGGGTGGGTGATGGGTTAGAAGGGGTGTGAGGGGACGACAACTTGGCCATTCCAGATCCATATGTTATAAGGGACAAAAAGGGGGAGTGAACTAAAACAACTGCAACAACAAACAATATATAATCAAAATATAAACCTTGGCACTCTTCAACCTCTATCCAAGCCAGGAACTTGATTTTAAGCTACAAACAATAATAAAAAAAGAAGGGAAAAGTCTCTTGAGGTTTTATTTTCCTTCCTGTTCATTCATTATTATTTGTAGTTGAAAATCATGTACCATTCTGCTATTACATCTTGTATAAGCTAAAGATCCCTATTGTCGCTTTATGGAAGTAACACCATTATTTTACTTACGCCCCCTTTTATCAAGCCACGTTATGGGTTTTTTTTTAATTACCAGTCGCTGCAGTAAAAGCTCCAACACTCATACAATTCCTCTGAGCATTGGAGTTTTTACCACAGCAACTCACAGTTAAAAAAAACCCTAACACAGCTTCATAAAAGGTAGAAAACTATTAAAATCTAGGAAGTCCTTTATTTGCTTTAAAACCAGACAGAAAAGTAATTGTGTGGTATCAATTGTTGGGTAGATTTCTGCGTGGTGAATTTTAATGTATTTTAATTAAAAAAAATTATAAATCCACCCTATCTAAAAATTCTAGGTGGGGTACAAAAACATACATAATAATATTTAAACAAAACTTCCAAATAACACAATACAAACTAGGTCATCATTATATAGCATTTCAGCTTGCTGCAAAACCCTTTATCATCACCTACTGGATACCATCATAGATTTGTTGCCTCTAGACTTTTGACTGATCTCAAATTAAAAAATAAATTGTGCCTTAGTTTTGGGCCAGCAGTATAAAAAGCAGAGTTCCAATATTCATCTGACAAAACAAAGGAACCTGACAACCACCCTCCATCCCTTTTACTAAGTTGCGGTAGAGGTTTCTACTGCAGTCTGGAATGCTAAGGCCAGATTCTGTAATCAGTGCCTATGTCAGTGGCCACCTTAAAAGCGGATGCTGATCGCATGTAAATCACTTGCCAGCGCCGGTTACAGAATCGCGCCTGATGCAGCCAAGAAAGGCGGCTGAAATGTAGGCCTGGGTTTCCTGGGTCCACATTTCAGCTGCCTATCATGCTGTGAATTGCGGCTAGGTAGTCGATTTAGCCCACCTAACGCCATTTCTAGAATTGGCCATGCCTACTTTAGCATTCCGCGGCCTAAAGCGGCCACCTAGACTTGATTCGAGCCGCCTTTTATTTAGGCATCGGTAGGTGCTTAAACATTGCCATTTTTTGCCATTTCTGATGGCATTTTTTATTTAACTTAGGCATCAGCAAGGCACTTACCGATGCCTAAGTTTAGGCGCTGGTTATAGAATTTCCCTATAAATTCCTATGAGCGTCAGAGCATTTAGTATCCCGGGCCACGGTAGAAACCTCTATCGCTGCTTAGTAAAAGAGCTGCCGAGCTGCCCATTCTATTCCTATGGACAGCTCGGCATTTAGCTTGTGCTGCTCGGCAACACACTTGATAAAAAGGGGGGGGGGAGGGAGGGGGGTAATTGCTTTATTTAGGCCTCAGGTTTTGGGCCTAGTTAGTTCATGTCCACTGTGAATCTTCCCTTGAGTTTTAAGTTACTCTCCTTGTGTGAACTGCAGGTTAAAGTTAGGGATTTTGCCCACTTCTCTGCTTGACTCGAAGTAAGTTGTGAACTCAAAATCATAAGCGAGGAGAAGATTCCCATGTGGAGATAGTCTGTGTGGAGACAATCCAAGAGAGAAGGGAAAAGTGCTTATAAAGCTCCATAGATTGGAATGGGATTGTCTAGTACTTGGGAAACCAGTAACCCAAAGGAACTGCCAATCAGTGAAAGGAATCAGAGACACAGTTTGAAAAATATGTAAAATGTGAGATTGACTATACAATATTCACCTAATGCTCTGCAACCATGACTATCTAAAAAAAAATACTGTTTTGCACAAGTTATCAGTAAACTTATACCACCCCCCCACCCCACACACACCTTTTACAAAACTGTGCAAAAGGTTTTTAAAGCCGGCTGGCATGCTGAATGGTCTGTGCTGTTCCGATGCTCATAGGAACTCTATGACTGTCAAAACAGTGCCGAGCATTCAGCGTCCACAATGTTCCCTCTAGGGATCGAGTTCATGTGAGCAAAAAAAATGTTTTCGCGAGCAAAGGACTGAGCTGATGTGAGCAAATATTTTCTGTTACATTACCCTGATGGTATTATATACACTGCAAAACAAAAATTTGGCAAAAAAAACTTCAGATCCCCTTTCAAAATCGACAAAGCACTGAATCAAAAGATCTTCATTTAATACTTAATAAAAGGACAGAAAAAGTTAAATAATAAATAAATACATAAAACTTTTTTAGTCCCAGGCAGGAAACTCATGGGTGACCAGCACCAGGTTAATAACCTAAATAAGTCCTGCCCTGTACATCATCTAGTCCTATACAAAATGCATACAAACAGCCAGTGAAAAACTTCAATCAATATTGAAAGGGGAAAAGAAGATGGTTCAAAGACCCATCCCCAAGTAAAGAGTTAATCAAAAGTCAAAAAACTACCCAAAAATATATAAATCCACAAAAACACTAATGTTCAAATAGTATATCAAAAACAAGTGTCCAGATGATATAAATCAAAAACTTATTTGAAGCGTGAAGAATTCTTGTCACAGTTCAGAGCACAGAGAATTCCTATCAATTTATTTTTCTACCTCTATGTCCAGATTTAACTCATTCTTACTATCTAGTCTTCAAGCTCCCTCTTTTTTTATGGTCTACCAGTAGCTCTTTTCCTCACCCTGGATCTCCTATTTTACTTCCACTTATTCCCAGTCTTTTACTATCTTTGTCCTCTTTCTCTCCCCCTTCTATACAGTGTTTGTCGCCTATTCTGCCCTTTCTTTCCTCTTCCATTATTATCTCCCTCCTTTTTGTCTCTTCCCCCAAATATCTGCTCATTTCTCTCCCCTCTTCCATCTAGCATCTACCTCCTTCTATACAGCATCTGCCTTCTCTCCCCTTTCTATTCAGCATCACCACACTCTCTCTTCCCCTCCATCAGTATCTCCCTCCTCTGTCTCTTCCCCTTTCCATAAAATCTGCCTCCTTTCTCCCCTTTCACTTCCCCCTTCCATCATCTCCTTCCTGTCTCTCCCCTCTTCCATCCAGGCTTCAGTTTCCCTTCTTCTATATAGCTTATTCTTCCCTCCAATTTCCATCCAGCATCTCCCCTCTCTCCCATCAATATTTCCATCCTCTTTGTATCTCTCTCCTTCCATACCTCTGCCTCCTCTCTCCCCCTCACCTTCCATTCAGTATCTCCCCTTTCACTTCCCCCATTCCATCATCTCCCTCCTCTCTGTACTCCACTCCCCCAACATCTGCCCTCTCTCTCCCCTGTTCTATCTAGAATCTGTTTTCCCACTTTTATATAAAATGTACCCCCTCTTTCCTCCATTCCAAAACATTTCCACCAAATTCTGCCACTTTTTTCTCCTCCGACCCCACTTCTACCAGCATCTGTTTCCTCTCTCTCCCCCACCCCATATCAACCGGATTTTGCCCCCTAGCACTTCCACCGCTACTGCTGCTCCAAACTGAAACAAAACTGGCTGTGGGACCTTCCCATACATATCTGCAGCTGTTGGCTTTGCTCTGGAAGAAGAAGTGACATTGGAGAGGGCGAGCCAGCAGTCACGGGTATGTATGAGAAGATCCCGCAGCCAGTTTGGGAAAGTAGCAAAAGTGGCACAAGTTGAAGAGTGATATTGGAGGGATGTTGAGCCCGACTTCATTGGCTGCACGGTGGGGCTGAATGGCTGTGCGACCTCACGGCCGTGCAGCCACGCAGCTTAGAAAGAACATTGAGCACCCCGTATTTGTCTGAGTACTGTATTTGTAAAATCTAAGCCTGGGCCTGTTCTCACCGTAGAGACCCTACCCCCCTGGAGAAGAATGCATGTGCTGAGTGAAAGAGGGGAGATATCTGGGATTAAATTAATGTTATGTGGGCTTTTGGGAGTATAATGACAAATGGATTGTCTGAGACAAGACACTCGTTACACATGTATGCACACACATCTCACATAACATTCTGCTGTAGAGTATACGGGCTGCTGAACACAGCCATAGAGTAAGAAAATGCTACAGGAGTTAGGATTAAATCTGTGGTGGCAGGAAAGGTTTAGTCTTGGTCTGCGTACATAGTACACATAGAGTTGCTGTCTCCTACCCATACAAATATAATTCTTTTTTATAATATTTTAAAATCTTAAGGTCAATATTCAATGTGATTTAAGTGGCCAGAAAAGGCTCCTGGCTGCTTAATTTGCAAGTTTGGTGCCAGCTAACCAGTCATTTTCAGTAGCACCTAACTGGTTAGCATTGCTGAAAATGACCAGTTGGAACCAAACTTAAAACTGGCTATTTTGGGAGTATTCCGACAGTGGAGTCAGCACTTGGCCAGTTATGTGCTAATATTCGGAACTTAACTGGCCAGGTTAATTGCATTAATAGGACTACATAAAAGTCAGTCCTATCTTTATTAGCATGTTAAGTGCTGAATATTGCACTTAGGTCCTCTTTTAATAAGCCGCGGTAGAGATTTCTACTGTGGCTCGGAGTTAGGGTAACCAGATTTTCCAATCAGAAAATCCGGACCCCTAGACCCGCCCCCAGGCCTGCCCAGTTCTACCCATCCCTGTCCTGTAACAACCTAATCCTGCCCTAGCCCCAGCAGTCTTCCTCCCTGCCTGACGCGATTTGAGGAGGCTTTTCAAAGCCTAGACAAAGTGCTAGGTTTTGAAAAGCCATCCACACCCCTGGACATGTCCTCAATAGGAGGACATGTCCGGAGAAATCCGGACATCTGGTAACCCTACCCAGAGTGCTAAATGTTCTGCTTCAACGCTCATAGCATTCCTATGAGCGTTGGAGCATTTAGCACTCTGGGCTGTGGTAGAGACCTCTACTGCAACTTAGTAAAAGAGGGGTTAATTGGCTATGTGCTAGCTGGCTCCACAAACACAGAAGTTCAATGTTGGTGCTGGGGCATGGTCCACCACATAATTTATGGGTTCAGTGCCAGTGACGGTCAATAAAACGCTGATTACCACTGGCTGAATTTCAGGCCTTTAATTGATAGTATTGATGAAAGGAAAGTGATCATTATTTTATTAGAAAAATGTTCAAGATCATGTTCATTAGAAATAATAATAAAAAAAATAAATTGCACTTTTATCAAAGAAAAGAACATGTTTAGTTAATACCGACTTTTCAAATTTCCTTCAGGAATATCATAGCCAGCTTTGTTTTATGGACAATATTATAGCACACAAATATATTTTTCTATGTCCTGTTTCTGCTGTGACCTGATTTCAGATATGGCCATATATACAATTGGAATAAATGATAAACAATTAATGGAGTGTCAACTACATGCAGGTGTTACTGAAAGAAAGGGTAGGGATAAAATGCTTTGTTCAAACTTGAATATAAAATATAACATGTACAAGACAATTGATATTTACATTCATCTTTTTACTGTTTTGACAGAAGTGAAGAAAAAACATAAAATATTAAGGCTTACAAAAAATATATACTACATTCTCAACAAGGATCAACTGTACTGTTGCTATTAAATCATATTTCATGATTGTCATGCCACTAAGTTTCTTAGAGGTTCTAACAGAATGAAACGAAGAACAGCTCTGCTCATCTGAAATAGGTAGGAAGTCCTAACTCTAGGCCTCTAGCGCACGGGTAGGGAACTCCGGTCCTTGAGAGCCGTATTCCAGTCGGGTTTTCAGGATTTCCCTAATGAATATGCATGAGATCTATTTGCATGCACTGCTTTCAATGCATATTCATTGGGGAAATCCTGAAAACCTGACTGGAATACAGCTCTCAAGGACCGGAGTTCCCTACCCCTGCTCTAGCACATAGACCACAATAATTCTAGAAATGGCACCTACACGTAGATGCTAGCAGGCACCCAAGTTACTTAACAAATGTCATTTAAAACAGCAAAACGTCACAATGTTAAAGCGCCAATGTTTATATGCTGGAATCGCGCCTACATAGGCACTTTAGGCTGACTAACATCATTATGGTCATGGCTAATGCCAGTAGTAGTGTTAGGTGGCCTAAAGCACATACATAAGCACGATTCACAACAAAAATAGATGCCGGAAATGTAGGCCTGGAAAATCCTGGTCTACATTTCCAGCCCCTATCTTTTGCAGAGGCACAATGCTCTATAGCAGTGTTCTTCAACCTTTTTACCTCTATGGACCAGCGGAAATAAAAGAATTATTTTGTGGACTGGCAAACTACTAGGACTGAAATTTAAAAACTCCATTTCCACCCCGTCTCCACGAGCTCGGTCCCCGCAAACCATCTGATCCCATTTGTACAAGCCTCAGTTATGATTTTATATTGAATGTATTTTATTAAAATATAAAAAGAAACAATATTCTGTACAATTGTCATTTTATAAATACAAATAATACAGAGCAAGGATCAACAAAATCCCTGTCTTCCCTCCCCTTCACATATATCTCCTCTACTATCAAGAAAACGGAATAAGTCCAATTATTACAGAATGCTACACAGAAATATCATGCTAACAGAATACCGCAGTTACACATGACAGGAATAGTGCAGGATATATATTTCAAATCTGATATATTCTAATGACAAAATAGAAATAAAATTATTTTTTTCTACCTTTTGTTGTCTCTGGTTTCTGCTTTCATCTTCTTTTCACTCTCTTCCTTCCAGCGTCTGCCCTCTCTGTCTCTTAAATCCAGTATCTGCCCCTTCCATCCACTGTCTACCCTCTCCCTCTTCCATATGGTGTCTGTCTTCTTTCTATGCCCCTCTCCCCTTTCCATCCAGCCTGCGCCCCCTCTCTCCTTTTTACGATTCATTCCAGCTTCATTTTTCTCTCTCCTATACCAGATCTAGCATCTTTGTCCCTCTCTGCTCATTTCTCTGCTGACCCCTTCCCATCATCAATCTTTCTACTTTCTCATTCCTGTCTCTCCCCTTCCCCTCCTCTAATCTCCCTGCCAGCTGTTTCCTTCCTTTTTTCCTTCTCCCTTCCCTCCTCCTCCTGTCCAGCAGTAACTCTCTTCCCTTCCCTTTCCCTCCTCCCCTCCCAGCAGCATCTCTCCTTCTCCTTCCCTCCAGGTCTAGTAGCAGCTGTCCCTTTTTTTTCCCTCCTTGTCAAGCAGCATCCCAGCCTCCAACAGTGGCTTTCTCCCCTCCCAGCAGCTCTCCATACTTGCCAGCGCAGCGATTCACTAAGGAAGCCTTGGGTCCTTTGATGGGTCATGCTGCCTCTGAGGAAAGAGGAAGTTGCATCATCAGAGGCGGCCACAACTCAGCAAAAGCCCCAAGGCTGTCTTAGTGAATTGCTACGCTGGCAAATACCGAGAGCTGCTAGGAGGGGAGAAAGCCACTATCGGAGGCTCCCCATGATCTCGCCGGCCCTGCGTGAACAGGAAATTACAGCTCATCAATCTCACCTGTGTAGACCGGCAAGAATTTTCTGTGGACCGGCACCAGTCCACGGACCGGTGGTTGAAGAACAGTGCAAAATTGACACACAATCAGCATCTGCATTTTAGGTGGCCGCTGATATTGGTACCCTATAGAGAATCCGGGCCAAAGGGCCTCAGTGAAGAAGGACTTGTCTTTATTGACCCAACACGAGCTGTGTTTCGCATACAGCATTTTCCTGCTGAAGCAAGTACAAGATGGTGAGACTACTTTCTATGCTCTGGTTTAAGGACTGATTCTGATTCCTGAGTTAATTGCATTTTGTTCTTTGGCTGACCCCTGATGCAGGCAATGTATGCCGAAACACGTCTCATGTTGGGTCAATAAAGACAAGTCCTTGTTCATTTAGGCCCTTCGTGGTTTTTTTCTTTGCTATATTATATTTGCTGAACTCTGTCCTGCTCTGTGCTGTTTATTACACATAGACCACAACCATGCTCACTCTCTCCCGCCACCAAGCAACATACCCCCAACACCCTCAGCAGCGGGAGAGATGCCTTCTCACTCCTGCCACCAAACAATACACACCCCCTAACATACTTTCCACACCAGGAGAGATGCCCACTCTCTCCCACCGCCAAGCAACACCCCCCCCATCCCTCCGACGATCCCCGTCCTCTTCCTCTTACATTATTTAGATGGCTGGCCGGAGGGATGGAGTAGGCATCCCACTGGCCAGGGGAAGAGGAGGTATAGGGGGAGGGGTTGCATGGCAGTGGGAGAGAATGAGCATCTCTCCTGCTGCCAAAGGGATGTTGGGAGGTGTATTGCTTGGCAGCAGGAGAGAGTGGGCATCTGTCCCGCTGTGAGGGGGTGTTGGGGGGGTTGCTTGGCAGTGGGAGGGGAGATGCAACATCGGCTTTTAACAAGCACTCATAAGACATGACTTTTCTCCCACAAAAACTTCTATAATTCATATAAATCTTGTAATTTTTTTTTTGTTGTGTTTAATGTCTAATTTTAGCATGAACCACAGCCAGAAACACATAAGACACAGCTATAATACATGCGCTCAAGAAGCGTGCTTTTACCACTCTCCCTAAACAGCAAAAAATGACTATAATTTATATGAATCATGTAATTTTTATTTTGATTCATTAGCCACAGTCAAAACAAATGCTACGAGATGCATTTTTCACAGTGCTGGCACTATACTGGTACCATCGGACCAGTCGCTGATTTTTTGTTGCCAAAAGCTGACGCTGCACTTGGAGAATGACTCGGCGATATTGAAGAATCCACTATAGAGCTCATTTGCATCTCAGTGTCAGAGACTGCTAGAAAGCTCGCAAAAGACCACGATAAGCCATTTTGATAATCTGCCACTAAAATGCATGAAGGTTAAACTGGTTGAAACCGGTTTAATTACCACGTTAAAGGTAATCTTACGTTTTGAGATTCTGGCCCGTAGTGCTTTGACAGAGTCATAACTGAAAAGCTTGTTTGAAAAAAAATGTGCTTTAAGGGTGCCTTTTAACTTTTTGTAGGATAATTCACGTCTTGTCTCTCTTTGTAACTAGTCTGACTATGAAGTACTGTAATGACCTCAGACATCTTGATGGTGTGTATAATATTGTCCACCTTTGCAGAAAGGGTGGGGTAATGTGATCATTTGATCTCGCTTTTCCTAATAACCTAATGGCTGAGGTCTGGAGAGTTTGTAGTCGCCTATTCTGGGTTTTCAGTAAAACCTACATAGATGATATTACCGTAATCTAATCTTGAGGTAAACATCATCAAAAACAGCCCTAATGGCTCTTGGGTCTGGATGTTGTAAAACTGCTGTTAAAATCCTATGGGTTGCTGTGGTGACAGTAAATTGTCCGATTTGAAAACAGTGATAAATGCTGAAACAATTTTGCATGCAAATGAGTTTTATGGAGGTCAGCTATAATTCCACCCAGTCAGTCATTGAAGAAAGCGACTGACACATGCACAGAGCCAGCATGTGAAGTCCCGAATAGTTGGGCAGCAGGGGAAGCCCTAAAGCAGCCTCCTGCTGCTCAGCTGTTTGAGGCAAGAAGAGTACGGTAGTTTTGCCTTTTGATTTTAATGGCACAGATGTTTTACCTGTGTAACACAAGCACAACACCTCTACATTAGCATCCAATCAAAATGGCTGTTCACTTATTAACATAGACCCCTGAAGAAGCCAAAGATTGGCGAAATGGGTGCCGCTGGGCCATCGGCCAACGTTAAAAGATAAGTGCCGATTTTTGGTTCTAAGTTATTTATATTGAGAACTGTGAACATAAGTTTTAAGTAAATTCAGTGAGGTGTGTAAAATCAATGAAAGATACCTTGACCTGCTAGTGGCTGATTTAACCATTGTTATTTATCAGTGCAGGCATCTGAGATCTTTCCCCTCTTCACAAATTTAATTTTTGTCATTGACTGTTGTGTTTGAAAGACCTGCTGTTTCATTTTGCAGTGGTGTAAAGCCATGCTTAGCTATTTTTATTTTTTTTATTAATTCATTCATTCAATTTTCTATACCGTTCTCCCAGGAGAGCTCAGAATGGTTTACATGAGTTTATTCAGGTACACAAGCATTTTTCCCTGTCTGTCCCAGTGAGCTCACAATCTATATAATATACCTGGGGTTTAGTTTCTTACATGGCTTTTTAATTTTTCTAACCAGTTCTCTATTGTGATTAGAGAGCACAAACTAAATTCTTCCAGTATGGAGACTGGGAAAATCCCATCCTGCAACTCTGGAAGTTAGCGTTCCCCCAAATGCTGATGTTCAAAGTCCATAGACCATTATTAAGATGGCTTGGGGAAATCCACTGTTTATTCCTAGGATGAGCAGCATAAAATTTGTTTTACTACTTGGGATCTAGCTAGGTACTTTGGACCTGGGTTGGCCACTGTTGGAAACAGGATACTGGGCTTGATGGACCTTCGGTCTGTCCCAGTATAGGAATTTTTATGTTCCTAATCTTTGAGTGAAAATATTGTCCTAATAACTCTGCTGAGGGTATTTCTGTTTCTAAGCAAATTAATTTAATGTTTCCTGTTAGGATTTTTTTATTTTTTTTTACCAAGGAAAACAATTGGCTCTGTCTTAAGAACAAAATTAAATAGGTAAAAGAACATTTGGCTGTGGATTTCAAAACATTAACACTCTGAATTTTAAAATTAAGGATGGAGTTAAAACAGACATGCAACATTTTCACAAAAGACCAGCAAGACTGCATACAATTTACTTATTATAATTTACAGCCTCTTGCACAAAAATGTAGTGATCTGGAAGCATCCACATAATCATATTGATTTTTCATGAATTGGACTTATACATTTATACAACTATCTTTGCCTTTCTTTCTTGCTCAAGATACTAGATACTACTGTAGTAGTTTCATTAAACCTAATATTTCTTAATGATCACCCTTGTTCTAGGTTTTTAAAAACCCATTATTTTTAGATACCCACTCAGCAGGACACAGTTTTAGGTAATGAGCTCATAAATCATTTAAATTAATTGTGGCTTACAAAGTTCAAGTCTCCTATTTCAAGGCATTTCTGATATGTTAAGATAACACAAAGGAAACAGTACAAAGAGTGAAACACAGCATTACCAGAAATACAAACCCGTGCCCAATAAACAGCACCATCCAAACATAATCTCCCCTTTAAGCCTCTCCCAATACTCCACAAATTTCACCCTTGTAACTATCTCTTGCAATCCCTTGTGTTTAAGGGGGGTTCCAAGTCAGAAGCAATCCCCAGTCACTCCTGCTACTGCCAGTAATAGCCTATGGGGTTGACAGATTGCAGGAGGCAGCCCGGCTAAGTCCCGCAGTTGGTGGTAATCCCAGATATTCAATGCTGGGCCATTTACGGTGACCAGCATTGAATATCTAGGGTTTTTTTGGGCCACTATGTCAATATTCAGCACTGTCCAGTCAAACTGATAGCAGACAAACATAGGCCTGCTATTTACAATGCATGATTTGGCTGCTACACGTAGCCAGCCAGCACTTGAATATTTGTGGCTAGCTGGCTAAGTAATGCAACACAGGCGGCTAACGCCTAGTTGCTAACCATGAATATTCAGCAGAGATATCTGGCCATCTTCCACTAAATATTAGTGGTTAGCCATCCAAATGCAGTATAATGGTTAGAGCAGCGAGCTGAGATCCAGGGGAGTCCAGTTCACATCCTACTCCAGTCCACTGGGATCTTAAGCGAATCACTTAACCCTCTATTGCCTCAGATAGAACTTAGATTGTGAGCCCACCAGGGACAAAACATTTACTATGACTGAAACATCGGTTTCTACCTGACAAGACGCAGCAAGACCCGGAAACCTGCAACAAGCTTGATGCCAGCAGCGAAAACCCTGAGAGAACCTACAACCCAGCTTCATGGGGAGAACATCTCTAAACTCACCAGAAACTTTTCCATTTTATGGGAAACCAACAAACTTTCCCGCAAAAATTCAAATTCAAGACCAACGGACCTCCCTGTTCGCAATCAGGTCAATGAACCCACTATATATAAAGACAAACTGCAGACCTCACAGCTTACACTGAAGAAACATTGGTTTCTACCTGATAACATGCAGCGAGACCCAGAAACCTGCAACAAGCACTTACTATATCTAAATGTACACTGCTTGGATAGCTGTTGGGCTTGCAAGATTTTTGAGACCCTGTCTGGTATTGCTCCAGTGTACTTTAAGCAAGCCTTACAGACTTATGCTCCTGTCTGCTCTCTCAGATCTGCAGGATCACGACAATTGGGAATTCCTTCAATAGCAAAAATTCATCATGCAGACCCGAAAGCTATTGAAGTGGTGTAGATTCAAGTCCAAAAGGTATTTTTCTGTTCCTGGAGGCCTCAGAATTTAAAAGAAGAATCACAAAAGAGTTGCAGTGGGATTTGAACCTGGGTATCTTGAGTCTCAACCCACTGCTCTAACCATTCGGCTACACCTCTGGTCTACATGGATATCTGTGTGGCCAGTTTATAAAATGGATATTTCTATGCTGCCACACAGACGTCCATGTCCCTTGTTTTCTCTGTTCATAATTTAGTCAGTTTGTAACATGGATATTTATGCTGGACGCTTTCATCATATGGACATGCACTATTTATGCAGTATGCAGCTCATTTTCAAAACACTTAGACACACAGGCCCGGATTCTGTATAGGACACCCGGTCTCAGAAGCCATCGGGCATCCTATATAGAATCGTGCCAAAAGTGAACCCAATTCTCTAACCAACGTCCATGTTACCGACAAGGCCAGGCAGCCTGTTTAGAGTGCTGTCGGCCCGACGCTGCTTCAGTTGAAGGTAGGGCTCACTCACAGTTGGCAGGGAGGGAAGGATGGAGGGTCAGCAGGAGTTCAGCTGCGCAGTGGGGACGAGAGGAGGGTGGTCAAAGGTTCTGCTGCACAAGGGATGGGAGGGAGAGAGGGAAGGATAGAAGCTGGGCAAACGTCTGCTGCACAGGGGGATGGGGAGAGGGAGGGGAGGAAAGATGCTGCACATGTGGGGGAGAGAAAGGAAAGAGGAAGAATTGGGATGAAGGAGAGGAAGGGAGAGATGATCATGTGCATACCCCGAAAATAAGACCTAGTGCCTTTTTTGGGCCCCAAATGAATATAAAAGACTGTCTTATTTTCAGGAAAACATGGTATCAGTCCCAAATCAATCATAGCGCTCAAGTCCATAAACTATAATATCATAGTCAATCACCATATGACAAGGCAGATGAACTTATCTGCATAATTCAGCGTCTTTTGTTCACACATCCTTAATTAAGGAAGAATTTGATTTTTATTTTTCAGTTGAAATCGAGTCATGTTTTCCTACTTGGCACTGACCAGGAGATTTATGATGTTTTTGTCAGCAATAATGAGTTCTGGCAAATAACAGCATTTTCAATAATACCACTTCACAGACTGGTGGTATATCTCTTGTGTATTTTAGTGATCTATAGAAGAATTATATAAATTGTTTATTCTTCCTTACTTATTAATTGAAGAGCACTTTTCCAAAACCCACTCAGTCCATTTTTTGTCAGTTTTGAGTTAAGGAAATAATTTCATTCATCAAGAGTCATTTCCTGTGGGATATTCCTGTACCAAAACTCACTAAGATCATAGCATTTAAATGACTGTGTTAAAAGCACTATGCAAAACACATGCAGATCAAAAGCCAATACCTATTTTTCTCAGAACTGTTGGTAATAGACTGAGTGAGTTTTGGATCAGGTTAAGTAGGCTTTGGATATTGACGTTTTCTATGTGCTCCCTGAGGGTTTTATGTTGAGAACCATTTAGAATTTGGCACAGTCGTAGCATAAAGAGTATATTCTTCATCCTGTCCATTTGCCTATCTAAGAAGATCTGTGATAGTTAAGGGATGGATTTCTGGAGACAGGGCTCTGGAAGACCTCAGGAAGGTCTTGGGATGGGGCTCATAGGCCACTAAAAATGTTTGATGGGAGGAGGGAAACTTGCCAACTCTACCTTATTGAAGCAGGAGGAGCGTGCCCTTGTTTTAAACAAAGAAGGCACCTCAAAGGATGGTGTAAATCTCCGAGAATACATTGGCCCCCAAATTCTGAAAATGATGCCTTAAGTTGTGCATGAAAATGTGCACAACTTAATTAATTGGCCTAATTGGTGCCGATAATTGGCAATTAACACCTCATAATTTATACTAATTGGCACTAATTAAAAGGTAAGGGACTCATAATTTTTTTAAAAAAACAAACATTCAAAAAGTGGCCTAAATAGGTACTTGGACGATCAAAAAGACAGATCATCCAAGTAACGATAATCAAAGCTGGTTTTTTTTTTTTTTTTTAGTTCAAAAATGTTTTATTAAGTTTCCAAAAACATAATACAAAAGACAACATAAATACATTAGAGAGTATATGGTCCATGTACAGGAAAACAACATTGAAGTCAAGTATCAAGTAGGCATACTATCAAAGTAAAGCAGGAGGTGACAAGAAATATCTCGTCTAAGGAAGTGCAGTTGAGAGGTATCAGATTCTAGCGGCGGAAGAGCTATATGAATTCAATAAGAATATACAATATCAATTCACTCATTCAAACAGTAATGGTGTATGGGAGACCAGACATTCTTATACTTTACTAGGGCATTATTTTTTTCTGCTATAACTCGTTCATATTTACTATGAAGACACAGTGTATTCCACCAAGTATAGTATTCAACATTTTCCAAATGTTTCCAACTAAAAAGAACATTTTGGATTGCTAACGACAGCATGATTGTCAGGAGAGAGCCTTTATGCTTGTCTAGTGGAGCGGTCAAACTATGAGACATTAAAATAAGGGTTCTGAGAGAGAGAGGTTCTGAAATGTCTAAGATAGAGCAAATTGTGCCCCACACTTTGTTCCAGTAGATTCCAAGGTGTTTACAGTTGAATAACATATGTTCTAAAGACCCATCATCATTGTCACAAGACCAGCATTTAGATGGAGTAGATGGATCTATTCGGTGTGATAATTGAGGGGTCCAGACAGCACGGTGTAACAAGAAGAATAATGACTGTAGAACAGAAGCTGATCTTATGGATTTGTGGAATGTTTGCCAAATCTTAGGCCAGTCGATGGCATCCGAAGGTAAGTTTAATACATGTTGCCATTTAATTTCAAAAGACAAGGGGTCTTTGTCAGAGGCTGTTTGAATCAACTTATACCATACAGAGGCTTTGTAGTTGAACACAGAGGATTTATCCAAAAGCGTACTTAGGCTCGGTATATCAACTAGGACCTGAAGATCTGGAAGGGCGGCCCGTAGGCAGTGAGTGAGTTGGAGCCATGCATAGTATTGATTGTTGGGGATGTCTCTGGCAGCTACGAGTTCGTGAAAGGACATCCATCCTTTCGCATCAGTTAAGTCCTTGATCGTCTCAATACCCCTCTGCTGCCATATAGGCCAACAAAAAGGTTTAGCTTGGATCAAAAATCTTTGGTTGTTCCAAATCGGTATTAGAGAAGAAGTTTCCCAGCTATGAGGCAGTATGCTATCTAGGGTATGTATAGCGGATTTGTAGGACATAAGTATGTAATCCGCTTTATCTAGGCGAGATAGGTTGTGTCCAGGAAGGTATTTCATGCGTGACACCCCGTACAGGGACGTTTCCAAATCAATCCAGCCAGGTCTATCTGGAGATCTGTTAGCAGCATGACCTTGAGACCAATGTCTAATGAGAAATGCACTGTGGTATTTATAAAAATCTGGAAAATTCACCCCCCCCTCCATCTTCGCTAATTTGAGTTTACCTAGAGCAATTCGAGGCTGTCTCTTATTCCAGAGGTATTGCGTGAGAATAGAGTCTAGATTCTTGTAGAAGGAGCGAGGTAAATAGAATGGTAACATGTTCAGAACATAGTTGATTTTGGGAACAATCATCATGCGTATCGATTCCAGCCTGCCCCACCAAGAGAGGTTGAGAGGAGACCATTTAGATGTTGTATGTCGGGCTATGCGTAATAAGTAATCAGAATTGAGTTGTATAGTTTCTTCCAGAGTGGGTCCAAAGTAAACTCCCAAGTATTTCATTGTAGTAGCGGACCATTGGACTCCATATGATTCCACATCTGTCTTGACCTCTGGACAGTTGAGAGGCATAACCAGCGTTTTATTCATGTTTAATTTGTATCCAGACAACGCGGAGTATTGCGTGATTGTTGTGAGTAGGTGCGGAAAGGATGGAGGAGAGATATATAGAAGTATATCATCGGCATATGCCGAGATTTTGATTTCGGCTTCATTGGTTTTGAACCCTTCAATGAGACTATTGGTACGGATGGAGGTGAGCAGAGGTTCCAGCGCCAGATCGAACAGTAGTGGGGACAAGGGGCAGCCTTGTCGGGTACCACGTGTCGGGTGAAATGTGGAAGACAACGTTCCATTTATAAAAGTTCTGGTAGATGGAGATGAGTAAAGGATCTTAATCTTTTTGATGAAGTTCGCTGAGAATCCATACCAGGCTAGGACTCTGAATAGGAAAGCCCACTCCACACGATCAAAGGCCTTCTCTGCGTCCAGCCCCACCGCAATAAGATCTTGATGATGATTACGAGATTGTGCAATGATGTGTGAAAAGGTTCTGGAATTGTCAGAGGAAAACCTCCCAGTGATAAAACCACTCTGCTCCGACTTGACCAAGGAGGTTATTACATTCTGTAACCTGTTAGAAAGGAGTTTGGCATATATCTTCGCATCAACATTTATGAGAGATAAGGGTCTGTAATTCGTTATTGAGCGAGGATTTTTATCAGGTTTCGGAAGGACAATGATGTGAGCTTCAGTGAATGACCCATGCACTTGCCCTGACTCAATGACTGAGTTAAGAAATTGTAGATAATGGGGGTGAAGTACATCCTTAAATTCCTTGTAGAACTCGACTGTTAGACCATCAGGTCCGGGTGCCTTGTGGGAAGCCATGTCTTCAATCACGTGATCAAGTTCTGATACAGTCAAGGGTTCATCCAGTGGTATGTTGTCCTCTTGGGATAGGGTAGGGTGAGGTAAAGTATCCAAAAATTTTGAAGCGATCTCATTATTATCCAATTCTGAAGTGTATAACTTCTCGTAAAATGACTTGAAGGCTTGAGAGATGTCCTGGTTGGTGGTTAAAGTGACCCCATTTTCCAGCTCAATAGCAACTATATTCTTTTTATCTGCTCTCTTCTTTAAATAAGAAGCTAACAAGTGTCCACACTTGTTATTGTCGGCGAAGTATGAGGCTGATTGTTGAAACACCGACTTAGCAGCTGATTTACTGAGCATTGAGTTGTATACATAACGAGCCTTAGCTAGTCGAGTGAGAGTGGGGACATCCAACGGATCCTGTTGATGAACTTTTTCCAGATCCGTAATGTCACGTTCCATCTGAAGGGTAGCTTCCGTCTGTGATTTACGTAAACGCGCTGTGTGAGAAATGATGACCCCTCTGATGTATGCTTTGAAAGCATCCCAACAGGTAATCCAGGAGGTATGTTCCGGGGTATTGAAGGAGAAGTATTCCTCAATAGCCTTGCGCACATCAATTTTAAATTGAGGGTCTTGGAGCAAGGAGGCATTAAAGCGCCATTGTCGGTGTGGTAATTGGGGCGTACTACACTGGAGTTGGAGTAAAATGGCTGCATGATCTGATACAGATATGGGTAAAATGTCAACTGCTTTAACAGAGTCGCACAAGGCTCTATCAAGTAGGAAATAATCTATACGAGAGTATGACATATGGGGATTGGAATAGAACGTATAGCCTCTATCAGAGCCATGATTAGTTCTCCAAATGTCCACTAAGTGTAGATCCGTAATCATGTGATGAAGAGCAAACCACGCTTTAGATTTTTTGTATTTGAATTGGGAGTTTCTGTCAATTTCAGGGTTCAAAACCAGGTTAAAGTCGCCTCCCAATAACAGGTGGGAATCAGAGTCCTGTAAAATCGATGAAGAAATTCCATTAAAGAACTCGGGTGAATCTATGTTTGGTCCATATACATTAAACAGAGTTATTTTCCGACCTCCGTGTTCAATCAGAACTCTGACCCATCTGCCCTGGAGATCATGCGAGGAGGCGATAATTTTGATATTTTGATTGTTACGGATTAGAATCAACACCCCACCCTTTTTCTCTATGGCAGGGGAGTAAAATGCAGGCAAAGACCACCCGAATCTGACTTTATCAGAGGCCACACTGTCCAGATGGGTCTCTTGTAGCATAATAATATCAGGTGTTTGTTGTTCAAGGTATAGCAGTATTTTCTTTAGTTTAATCGAGTTATTAAGCCCCTTAGTATTTAAGGATATACATTTAAGGGTCATGTAAGTGTGTATATGGATTTACAGAAAATTGGAGACATACAAGCTTCATGGAGGCAGTAATATAAAATAATTGTAAATATCTGTTGCACAACCTATGGAAAAAAGACAAGTTAATATACTGCAGTGCCTGAGACAGTAAAGGACCAAAATATCTAAGAAATGACCTAAAGTCAAACATTGCGAAACACATGTGCACTGTGAGAGTGAAACAGCAGCTATGAAAGCGAAGCACCCATATGAATGAGACAGTACAATATATGCAGTGGAATAAACAAGAACAACATGATGTAATAAACAGTGAGCAATGAGAGATAAATCAGAACAAGAGACAGAACAATTAATGAACTATTGCAATCAGCAAGATACCATAATACAGACAAGATGGCTCAGAAAACAGCCCCAGTGTAGTGGTTAAACCTGGTGAATGGGGGTAGGAGACTGCAATTCAATAAAAGCTGCTAAATCCTCTGGGTTAGTGTAATCTTTGGTTTGATTGAAGAGAGTGACTCTCATCCTAGCAGGGTATAACATGCCAAATTTAGCGTTGAGCTGCTTTAATTGAGGCCGATATGAGAGCAGTTTCTTTCTCCTTGCAGCCGTGGTTTTGCTCAGGTCAGGCAGGAAAAGAATGGTGGCTCCGTCGTGTTTAATAGGTGCTCTGATTTTAGCACGCTGCATAATGTCTAAGACATGCTGGTAACGGAGGAGTTTAATAACCACCGGTCGAGGGAAGCGGTCATTCGGATTTTTAGCAGAAGGTACTCTGTGTGCCCTTTCAATTTCAAACTCACGTGTGAAGGTAAGGTCCAGCAGTTTTGGAATTAAATCCTCCAGAAATGTGACCAAATTGTTGTCATGTGATCCTTCCTTAAGCCCAAGTAGACGAATATTACAGCGACGTGACCTGTTATTATTATCTTCCAGTTCTGACTCTAGGAAGGCAATTTTCCTTGTATGAGCTTTCAGCTCAGCCATGTGCTGTGATGTGGACTCCATTTTGTCTTCCAGAGTCTGAACTCGGGTCTGGAGCAGTGAAAAGTCAGTAGTCAGGGTAGTTAGCTTTTCATTTATTTCCTCCGTTGCAGCTTTAGTGTCAGAGACTAAATTTTTTAACTCCCGAAGTTCAGCTAGTATCTCTGAAGCACTTCCGGAATCGGGACCCGGCAACGGTACTTTAGAGGGCGACGGGGGGTCCGGTTTGTGACGCTTATTTACCTTTTTGTCTGCCATTTCGCCGAGCAAAAAGTAGCGATTCTGAATGGGGACACCTGGAACTTGCCTGTTCTTAATTTTTAAAGCGGTTCTGAGCGCCGACGCAGCGCTGCAAATTGTGATTTTCCGTTCGGGTGCAGGAGCTCCACGTTCAAGCTGCCATCACACGTGGGCTCAACAGCGCCCCCACCAAAGCTGGTTTTAGAAGTATCTAAAACCAGCTTAGGCCTTTACCCTGCCTCTGAATGCCTAGAGCGAAAAGAGGCGTTTTTAGAGGAGGGGAAAGGATGGAAGGTGGGCCAATCTAGACCTAGTCATACTGCAAGTATAACCAAAAGTCTAGGAAGATATATGTTTTGACTTAGAATAGGGGCCGCTGAGCTGATCGCGGCTGCTGCGATCAGCTCAGCAGCCCCGGCAACCCGCCCACCTCCCACCGCAACAATTGCGGCAGGAGAGATGCCTAATCTCTCCTGCCAGCATCCCTCCCCAACAAACCCAATACCGGTAGGAGAGATGCCCAATCTCTCCTGCCAAAGGCGTGGCGCACCCCCCTCCCACCCCGACTACCGGCAGGAGAAATCTCAAGCCCTCCATCCGGCACCCCAACCACCCCACGAATACCAGCAGGAGGGAGCCCAAGCCCTCCTGACGGAAGGCAACACCCCCCGAACACCCCCCCCCCGAATCGGCAGGAGGGAGTCCAAGCCCTCCTGCTGGAAGGCAAATCCCCCACTCCCCTCAAATACGGGCAGGAGGGATCCCAGGCCTCCTGCCCATGGCATCCCCCATGACCCCCCCCTTCAAATACAGGCAGAAGGGATCCCAGGCCCTCCTGCCCATGGTGCACCCCCCCTGAACCCCCAAATGGCCCCCCATTGCCCGGGCCCCCCTAACCCCGGACACCCCCCTAAACCCAGACACCCCCCATAGCTTACTTGAACGATGGCCAGAAAGATTTATAAACTATAAAGAGTTTTACCTCATGCAAAATTGTAATTTCTTTAATAAGACATTAACTATTTTTTCTGCGGCCCTACAAATCCAAAATGTGGCCCTACAAAGGGTTTGAGTTTGAGACCACTGAGTTAGCACCTAATGCAGCTTTATAAAAGGACCTCTATATGTCTTTGTAAAATAGTCTCAAAATAAGCGCCTATTTGGACTTCCAACCTACATGACATGCTATAAATTTTCCCTGGGAAAGAAGTACCTGCAGAAGACAAATGAAATTCAATCAACTCCAAATCTTAATCTTCATATTAATGAGTCGTCATAACTTGGTTGCGTGATAAATATTTCAAATTATTTCCTCATCTGTCACAACAATATTTTAATATCTAAATGAATGATAAACAAAAGATAATTCAATTTAAATTAAATTATATAAGAGTATTCTAAGCTGGCAGTTAAGGACGTATAAAAAAGTCCCACTAGTAAAATACTGTACAATAATTTATAGTGCTGAGTTCTCTTAACCAAAAAATTGTGAAGCAGAACAATTCTTTCAGATCATTAAGAATTTTCCTGGGGCATAATTCACATAATCAAGATTTGGCAGTATTCCATTTGCTTTATATGCACAGAATTATGCAGGTTATTCAGATATACTGAATGCCAAAATATTTTCATATAGATATGTTCACACTGTTTTAAAATGGTATCATAGTTACCGAGATGTTTATTTTTCATCTTTCAGGATACACTGCTACACTTCAATAGAGAAATAAAGAGCTCTTTTACTCAAAAGTATAAACGACTGTGGCTCACTGGTTGAGCTGCTGCCTCTGAACCCAGAGGTGGTGAGATCAAATCCTGGTGCTGTTTCTTGTGACCCCGGGCAAGTCACTTAATCCTCCACTACCCACCGCTTTGAATGTCAGCTTTGACATACCAAAACAACAAAAAAAAGCAATATACAAGTTCCCATTCCCTGAATTAGCAGGTACAAACTGTTACTACACGAGCACTTTAACTGTTACCATGGTGACATGACAGCACTTGCTAATTTATACATGAACTGCATAGTCTGTTAGGGGGTGGGAGCCAGGCAGATTATGGGTGGAGAATACACATGAACTGACCACTACACTACATACTGCATTGTACTTACTGCATGCTCTCATTAGGGGGGGGTGGCACAGGGGCCACGCCCCCCCCCCAAAAAAAAAGAAATTGGCATGACAACTATCATCTGAAGCAGGAGCAATTCTACCTTCATTTGCGGCCAAAAGAACGTCACTGCCGGCAGCCAATCACATACACTTCCCTGCTTCTGGCACCAGCAACTTCTCACTATTGTGGCCCACCCTCTCTGACATAACTTCCATTTCATCAGAGATGGGCCAGTGCGTATATGATTAGCTGCCGCCAGTGACGTCCTTTCGGCCGCAAAAGAAGGTAGATAGTACAGCAGGGTAGAAAAGAGCTAGGGTAGAGAGGGAGAGATGGACTGTGGAGGGGAGAAGGAGGGAGAAATGTCACACTCGAGGGAAGGGGGCGAGGATAGTGCAGGAGGCAGAAAGTGTTGGACTCATGGAGATAGAGGGAGAGATGTTGAATAGGGAGAGCAGAAAGGAGGGAAGGAGAAAAGTCACACTTAGGAGAAAGGGGATAGGGCAGAAAGTGAAAAGTTAAACTCATGGAGGGAGAGGGAGAGGAAGAGATGTTGGTTGGAGGAGGGAATGAGGACCGGAGGAGAGGAAGCATGCAGGAGGCAGAGAGAAAGAAATGTTGGACTGGTGGAGGGAAAGGAGGGGAAATGTTGGATTGGGAGGGGGACCAGAAAGAAGGAAGGGAGGGAGAAATGTTACACTGGGAGGGAGGATAGATGACTCAAGAAAGGGAGAGATGTCAGATTCCAGAGAAGGGTGATGGAAGGAGGGAGAGAGAGATGCCAGACTAGGGAATGGAAGGAAAGGAGGGGAAAGAGATATGCCAGACTGCAGGAAGGAGAGGAGAGAGATATACCAGACAGGGAAGGGAAGAAGAAAGGTGTTGGACTGCGGGAAGGGGGAGGGAAGGAGAAAGAGATGTCAGACCAAGGGAGAGGAGAGAGATGCCAGGCTGTGGGAAGGAGAAGAGAAAATGCCTGACCACCAGGATAGGAGAAGGGGAAAGACAGATGTCAGGTCATGGGAGAGGGAGAGAGAGGGAGGAGATGGTGCACAGGGATGGAGGGGAACGGGAGAGAGGGGAAGGAGATGGTGCACAGCAATGGGCGTGGAGAGGAAGAGAGCTAGAAGAATGCTTCTTATGGATAGATGAAAATAGGGGAGAAGTAAGAGGGAGGAGATGGTATACATGGATAGATGGGAAGGGAAGACATGGAAAAGCAGATAGATTTTGAGAAGAATGCAGAAAAATGGACGAAAGTTGAATGTTAAAAGTTAATGCCAAAGAGGGATGTAGGGCAGAAAGTGATAGAGGAGATAAAAACAACAAATGGATAAGAAGGCCCTGGAAGCACAGACAGAACGAAGTGCAACCAGAGACTGGGAAAACTAAAATCACCAGACAACAAAGGTAGGGAAAATGATTTTATTTTCAATTTAGTGATTGAAAAGTGTCAGTTTTGAGAATTTATATCTGCTGTCTATATTTTGCACTGTTCAGGAAGAAATTAATTAAGAACATAAGAAATGCCTTCACCGAATCAGACCTCTGGTCCATCTAGTCCGGTGAGCCGCACACGCGGAGGCCAATCCAGGTGTTCCCTGTTTAAGACCTAGGTGTTCCCTGATGAAGTCCTTAAATTCCCGTATCCCTCAATGTGATTTGCAAGGAGGTGTGCATCCAACTTGCACTTGAATCCCATAATGGAGGTTTCCATCACTACCTCCTCCGGGAGAGCATTCCAAGCATCCACCACTCGCTGTGTAAAACAGAACTTTCTGACATTAGTCCTGGGCCTGTCGCATATTTGCATATAATGGAAGTGGCAGGTATGCAAATCTCTCTCATGCATATTCATTAGGGATATCCTGAAAACCTGACCGGCTGGGGGTCCCCCAGGACAGGTTTGGGAACCACTGCTCTAAAGTATACATATTGAGATCTTTAAGTCTGTCCCTAAACGCCTTATGATGAAGGCCACACACCAGAATTGTACAAAATATTCTAATTGAGGTTTCACCAGAGTCTTAAATAGAGGCATGAATACCTCCTTTATCCTACTGGCCAACAAATAAATAAGTTTTCAACTGCTTTTTAAATAACACTTTCTCTCTGCACAGTCTCAAAGGCCCTGGCAATGTGTTCCATAAGTATGGACCAATAACAGAAATTGCTGTTGTTTGCATTTTTTTTATAGTGCTTCAGTCGATAAACTCATAGTCGACTGCAACCTCAAGTTTCTAGGAGGTATATACCATTTCAACATCTGTTGTAGGTACTATGGTGTCACCCCATAAAATACCTGATGTACATTTGTCAAGATGTTGTACTTAATCCTTAGATGAACTGGTAACCAATGCAAACTTTTCAGTGTTGGTATAATATGATCGTTTCACGCTACACCTGTAATCATTCGCGCTACAGCGTTCTGTATTACCTGCATTGCTTTAATTTTACATTTTGCAATGCCCACCATCAAAGAGTTACAAAAATCGAGCTTAGACATCACCATACACTGAATCACGGTCCAAAAATCTAATATGGACATCATAGATTTTACCCTTAACAGTAATCTTAACTGAAAAAAGCACCCTTAACAAATTGCATAATTTACATCTGCATGGAGAGCTGTGTATCTAAATATACCACTGACATCTTAACATAAGATGATATAGAAAAATCCAAGAGCATCATATCTGACAAACATCACTTCTATCTTTTTCAAATCCAAAACCAGTTTATTCTCACATATCCAGACTGTTATCTTATTCATATACTCTTCCAATTTCTTCTGAACATATTCTACTCCAGTGTTCTTCAATCACCGGTCCATGGACCGGTGCCTGTCCACAGAAATTCCTGCTGGGCCCCAGACAGTGCTCTTCAGCCGCCGGTCCATGGTGCGATCGATGCGGCATTGTCTTTGGGCTGGCTCCCTCTTCCTCAGTGCTGCAGTGCACAAAGCCGTGGGCGAGGCTCCTTCACACGTCCTATGCCTGAACCGGAAGCCTTCTCTCTGACGTCGCAACATCAGAGGGAAGGCTTCCAGATGAGGCACGGGATGCGCAAGAAGCCGCTGCCCACGGCTTAGTGCACTGCAGCACTGAGGAAGAGGGAGCTGGCCCGAAGACAACACCAGGGGGCAGGCCAGAAGGCAAGGCACAGCATGGAGGGAGGGAGACAATAACGGTAGGGGAAATTTATTTTTTTTTAAATTTAGTGATTGAGTTGCATCTGCTGTCTGTTCAGGAAGAAATGCATTTGTTTCTTTTCCTCTGGGGTTGTACTACATGCAGAGTTTTGCACCTTAGGATTTGTTTGTATATATTAGTACTTTTAATTTTTGGTCTAGTATTTGCATGGGGTTATCTGTGTTCTGGTAGGAATGAATATTAAGAAGCAAGCAGTGTGCTTTGTGTAGTTTAATTTTGTGGTTAACCATTATGTGTTGTTAATACGATTATATTGTGTGTATGTGTGTGTATATATATATATGAAAAATTAATGGAAAAAATAGGTAGGGGGAATTTTTTTTTTTTTTAAATTTAGTGATTGAGTTACATCTGCTGTCTGTTCAGGAAGAAATGCATTTGTTTCTTTTCCTCTGGGATTGTACTACATGCAGAGTTTTTACTAAGCTGCACTAAAAAGTGGCATGTGTTAATATTAGTTCGTGGGTTTCCCGTGTGCGAAGGCCACTTTTAGCGTGGCTGTAAAATGGTCGCATTTTCCATGTTCTGAATTAATGGTCACATGCTAATTTTCAAATTAGCGTATGGCTATTAGCATGTGAACACTTACTGACACCTATTTGCCAGGTGGTAAGGGCTCCTGCACAGTTAGGGCCTGATTCTGGAAATAGCACCTGCTGCGGTAGACATCTGCAAAATGGGCTCCTACCACGTGTCGATCATAGGTTTGCATTATATCCAGAATCGTGTATATTTTTGTATAGATACCTTAAATATAGGCTACATTTAAAGCTTCTGATTCATACCTACAGAAGTGCCAAGGCACACCTATGGACGCCCAAGGCCACTTCTGGAGCCATGCCTACGCCGGCCTTAGGCATCCATAGGAATGCCTAGGCACTTCCTTAGGCATGAGTCAGACACCAATATTGTAGGCGTCGTTAGCTGTATCAATTTTTTAAAAAGAATGTGCATCCCAATTCATTCGTTAGATGGCGGTAGGACGCCATTTTGAGAATCAGGCCTTTAGTGCATAACGATATAGCTCTGCTAACTGATTAGTGTAGTATACACCTACTCTCTGCCCCAAATATACCCTTTTGCTAAAAACTCAAATCTATTTTTTAGCCAAAATTACCGATGCTAAAATTACTGCTGAATGCCTGAGTGCATGCCACTGTAATGCCTTTTAAAGCTGCAGTAAGCATGCAGCAAAACATGCTCATTGTCTCATCCATTAGAAAGATCACCTACGAATCAACCCACAGTAGTATTTTTTCCGTGACTGGCTCTACTTTATGGAAAGCTCTCCCAGTGCATCTTAGACTTAAGTCATCTCTCAAAACATTTCTATTTAAAGATGCTTTTCAATAGTTAGTATCAACTAGTGTTCCATGTCAGATCTGATCTGGATGTCATACTGCACAACTGCAAAGAATATCTAGCCTTCTACTCATCTGTCCTATCAATTATTGTATGTAGTTCCTCTCCAACTATATCATTTCTTACCTCTCTATTACAATTGAATTATCATGTAAACTGCATAGAAGCTTCCTGAAGTGCGGTATATCAACAATAAATCAAACTTGAAACTTGCATTAGTGCTTACTGCAGTTTAGTAAAAGGACTCCCTTAGTATCCAAAAAAATTGGAACAGAGGACCAATGAATTTCCCCCTTTCGAGGGTTTAAGTTGATTGGACCGAGACCAATGACTTTTCCCACCTTCACAATTTCAAACTTGATTAAATAACAACTTTTCCTGCCTACAAGGGTTCAAATGTGATTAAACAGACATCAACCAATCTGGTTGACATCCACCACATAAAAACCAGCACACAGACCTACCCCACAGCATCACCCTAAAGAAAGCCACATCAAGTTGGCTAAAATATTAATTAAGCAAACTCAAATGTGGCACCACCTAGATAGCTGCAAACACTATATCACCAGCCATGGTAGTCTAAGAGAGCATTCCAAAGTAATTTGCCAAGATCCATATAAAGATATCATTATGTAACATGATTTTTGTTCCTGGGCAGTAAGTGTAATTTCCTACTTGCTCATGCCTAAAAAGTATAGAAAATGTCTGTTATTTCTATAAAACTTTACTTTTGTGACCAGTATTGTCAAATTTTACAATATACCTACTGAAAACATGAAAAAGCTGAATTTTCATCTTTTCGATCTTATAGTCATAAAAAGCAACATATGAATCACAATTAAAATGTATTTATATTGACGTTATACATTGATGACCACAGAAGATTTAGAAGTGAGTAATCTTTTTAGATTTGCTATTATATTGTTAATCACTTTCACGAATCAGCCCCCAGATGTACATAGTCTTCCATCATATTCTCATTATATTGTCATTGGTAGTGGCATTCAAACTCCAGTATATCCTAGTGGAAGCACTACCCTTGCTTCCCTGAGTTTGCTCCTATCTTCTCCTTGAATGTCTCAAGATGAGCATCAATGAGTGAGAGACATCCTACAGCCTATTTTACGGTAATTCTTCTCAGTCTTGATTGCCTAGGAAACCCTGAACCACTTCAACAAAGTTGTTCCAAGCCGCTTTCTCCTGCCTAGTTAGCTTCTTGGAGAATTCCTTGTACTCCAGGATCTTCTTTATCTGTGGTCCGACCAAGACACCAGCTTTGACCTTTGCCTCAGATCAAAGAAGATAGCTTGAAGGCTGCCGACTCTAATACTACTACTACTTATCATTTTTATAGTGCTGAAAGGCATATACAGCACTGTGCATCTAACATATAATAGATGGTCCCTGCTCAGAAGAGCTCTGAAAAATTGTTTAATTAGGCCCAATTTGATTTGCAATGGTGGCATCAGCACCTTCCGGAGTTCACAAGTGGTTCCTATTTGACATTGTTTCTCCCCACAGAGAACAGTCTGCTGTGGCAAGTCCCACCTTTGGTAGTGAGCCTTTGTGTTCCTGCTGACCCTATAGGCAGAGATAGCAGGGAAACTTGGCAAAACCACCTTGGAGACCCATTAGGAATGCCTCAATTTTGAAGTCTAGAAAGGTTTTGATGCTATTTATCACTTATATAGCTCTAAAAGGCATAAGTAGTACTATACATTTTGACATTTAATAGATGGTCCCTGCTTAGAAGAGCTTATAGTCTAACTTGGACAGACATAGGGTTGGGGATGCAGCACCCAAGGTGAGAGGAGTTGAAAGCAGTCTTGAAGAGGTGGGCTTTTAACTTGGACTTGAACACTGCCAGAAACAGAGCGTGCCGTAGTGGTTCAGGCAGTTTGTTCCTTGCATATGGCGCAGCAAGACAGAAGGGATGGAGTCTGGAGTTGGCAGAGGAGGAGAAGGGCATAGATAGGAGGAATTTACCAGCTGAGTGGAACGTGCAGGGAGGAACATATGGGGAGATAAATGAAGAGAAGCAGTAGTGCATTTATAGGCAATAAGAAGAGTTTTAATTGTATTCAGAAAAGGATGGGAAGCCAATGAAGTGACTTTAGGAGAGGGGTAACTTGAATATAGCCACTCTCACAGAATATGAGTCGTACAGATGAATTCTGAACGGATTGAAGGGAAGAAAGATGGCTGATTGGAAAACCTGAGAGTAGCAAGTTGCAGTAATCTAAGCACAAGGTGATGAGGGAGTGGATAAGGGTTTGATAGTGAGCTCAGAGAGGAAGGATCAGATTTTGGTAATATTATATAGGAAGAAGTGGCAGGTTTTAGCTATATGTTGTATCTGGGTGGAGTAGAGGGTCACACGCGAAGGTAGTCATAAAGTTAATTTATAATAGCACATTTCCCTCAAGTCAGTCTAAATATCATTGTAATAACAACACAAAATGCCAGGGGGCAATATCACCAGATACTCAAGTTTTTGCACAGTCAATAATTTTTGCAGAAGAAACCCAAAGTGAATAATGCAAAATAGCAAAGAGATTTTGCTGCTATATATGTATTAAAAGAAAGAATCTAATGTGTTTTACTCTGAAACTGTATGGAGCAGTATTTTATGGAAATATCTAGAGCCATTTCTAAACAAATATGCATGAAGAAAATTCAGTGCATGGAATTATGTGCTTTCATTTTTAAGCTACTACCTTAGATAAATTAAAGTGCTCAACATTGCACCAAGCAATGTGTCAGAAATGAATAGTGAATATGCCAGCAAAGATGCTTTTCATTTCTTAAATATCATCCTGGATTCCGACAGAACTGATTAGATTGTTGACATACATTTCCACTAGCACAAATAGAAATCATTTTTCTATCACCAGCTTTAGTAAATATGAAGTCAGTAGTTATTCCAAGCAATTGCACATATACTCAATAGGGAGCTGGAGCAGTACCAAGATGAAAACATTGAATCATTGCTATTCACTGTAATTTTATTGCAAACCACATAGCAACTTCCTAGTGCAATTGGTCGTTTATCAAGCATATTTGAATAAATAATAAAATGCATAATTTGATTATAGGATGAGTTGATAGATCTGTGTTGTAACATGGTCAGCTCTAAAACGGAGGTCACATTTCTCAACCTTTCTAACCCCAAGGCAGGGCAACATTGCCAAAAATGTAATGGTATATCAGCCTTTATGCAGCCAACAACGTGGGCATGGGAAAGGACTTATATGGCCTAAAGAAAAGTTGAGAAAGCATTGAAAGCCCCATCGACATTTGGAAGGACTCAAAGGGAGAGCTCAGGAAGAGCAAGAGGATGAGTGGGAGGAGGTGAAGCTGTGTGCAGTGTGTGCCATAAATAAACAAAGCAGGGCTGACTGCCTGTTTACTCCTGTACTTGGCGTTTACTGGACGTAGAAATAAGAGAAGAAATCTGTGATATATATATATGCTCAGAAAGGAGTTCCTAAGGTTGAAACAACAGAGGAGTCAAGTGAGAGTAAAGAAAAGTATGTAAAGATATTAAGACAATGAATAACCCTTCTTATTGTCTAAATGTTCTATTCCTTATTTAGATCAATGGGAGAGGGTTTGGTAAGCCTGTGTGGGGTTTAGTAAATACATTTTTCATTGAGGGGACTTTGCAATTGTTACATAGTAATATAGTAGATGACGGCAGATAAAGACCTGAATGGTCCATCCAGTCTGCGCAACCTGATTCAATTTAAATTATTTTTCTTCTTCTTCTTATCTATTTCTGGGCAAGAATCCAAAGCTTTGCCCGGTACTATTCTTAGGTTCCAGCTACTGAAGTCTCCGTCAAAGCTCATTTCAATCCCTCCCAGCCATTGAAGCCCTCCCCAACCCATCCTTCCCAAAAGGCCATATACAGACACAGACTGTGCAAGTCTGCCCAGTACTGGCCTTAGTCCTTCAATATTTACTATTATTTTCTGATTCTAGTTCATCTGTGTTCATCCCATGCTTTTTGAACTCTGTCACCGTTTTCCTCTCCACCACCTCTCTCAGGATTGCATTCCAGGCATCCACCTCCTTCTCCGTAAAGTAGAATTTCCTTACATTGCTCTTGAGTCTACCACCCCTCAACCTCAAATTATGTCCTCTGGTTTTACCATTTTCCTTTCTCTGGAAAACATTTTGTTCTACGTTAATACCTTTCAAGTATTTGAACGTCTGAATCATATCTACCCTGTCCCTCTTTTCCTCTAGGGTATACATATTCAGGGCTTCCAGTCTTTTAGAGCAAACCTCCTACCATTTTCATTGCCCTCTTCTGGACCGCTTCAAGCCTTCTTATGTCCTTTGCCAGATACGGTCTCCAAAATAGAACACAATGCTCCAAGTGGGGCCTCACTAACAACCTGTACAGGGGCATCAACATCTTCTTTCTTCTACTGGTTACACCTCTCTTTATACAGCCTAGCATGCTTCTGGCAACAGCCACCGCCTAGTCACACTGTTTCTTTGCCTTTAGATCTTCGGACACTATCACCACAAGGTCCCTTTCCCCATCCGTCCATATCAGCCTCTCACCTCCCAGCATATATGGCTCCTTCCGATGACTAATTCCAAAATGTATTACTCTGCATTTCTAGTACAGTATCTGCAAAAAAAAAAGAGAGATAGAGAGAAGAAAATGCCCTGTTTTAATTCTGTAGTAAATCTGAACTTAGTGTGCGGAACCAGGAAGTGACATCATAAGGAGAGCCGAGGCCACCACAGGCAGCAGGTTGACAATGCTGCTCGTGCTGACGAAGTTAGAGTTACGGGGGAAGGGAAGCGTTGCACATGCATAGCGGGGGGAAGGAGTGGGTGGGTGGAGAAGAGAGCAGGGGTGCCACCACCCTGGGCGCCTCCCACACTCACTACGCCATTGGTCCCACTCCCTTTTTGGATACATATGAAAAATTTACAAGCACATCTTTATAGAATAGCTGCTATAAAGATTCAGATGTAAATTACCCTGATTGCCAATGAGTACTGATAATTGATTATTAGTGACCAGTTATTGGTGCCAATTGGCTCATTATGCAAATTTTATATACAGCACAATTTGGGGCACTATAAAATTAGGGAGTTGGTACCCACCCATTTCCCCCTTAGGACCACCCAAAATTTGCTCTCTTGGTTACACTGCTGATCTGGGTTTGGCCTGCTCTGTGGGGTTTATATGGGAAGGAGTCTGCATGTCCAGTTAAACTCTTTTGAATATTGACCCTTTTATTTACTATCCTGTGGTATCAAGCAGTTGTGTTTGCAAAGTAAGAACCAGACTTCCACACACTAAGAATTCTTACTGTTCACTGTATTGTATTATTCAATTAATCATTTATAGACATTTATGATTAGGGATGAATGTTAAAATTCTCATGAGAACACAGTACTTTCAGTCACCAGAATTCAGATTCCTTTATTTTGAAATCTTATGAGAAACAGATGATATAATGGCAGACAAAGACTGTAGGTTCCATCCTGTCTGTCCGATTTATTTTCTGTTACACTTCATCTTCAGAATTTCCTTTACAGCTAGAGGTCTAATTCTATTATTGTTTTTGCCTCTCTCGCTGCTGCTGGGAGGTTGGTCCATATATCCTTCAACCCTCTCTGTGAAGAAATATTTTCCCATCTGTCTTCTGAGTGTATTGCTGTTAAGTCTCTTCTACAACTTTTTTTTCCACTGAAAAATATTTGCTCCTCGAGTCTTATGATTCTGATGTCTCTGTTTCTCCCATCTCTTCTCAGCTTTACCATGTGCATATGTGTGTAGATATAGATATAGAAATAGATAGATACAGTTACTGTATATAGATATGGTAGGTCTGAATGATTACAATTTGTAATTGTGATTAATCGCACAGTTAAAGGATTGATCTCTCCCTTCGTCTCTTCTACCCCCAGGTTCAATAACTTTCTCTCTTCCCTGGGGCCTAACACCTCTCATATTATCCAGCAGAATGGATAAAAATAATTTTTTAAATTAAAAATCAAACGTTTTTTTATTTAAATTGTATATTTTAAAAAAACTTAATGATTTTTCAAGGAAAAATCCATAGTTTTCTATTTAAGATACATTATGGTCCAAAAGCTATTCATCATGAAATACAGATTAGTTTTTAGGGCTCCTTTTAC
Organism: Geotrypetes seraphini; assembly: GCF_902459505.1. Taxonomy (NCBI): domain Eukaryota; kingdom Metazoa; phylum Chordata; class Amphibia; order Gymnophiona; family Dermophiidae; genus Geotrypetes; species Geotrypetes seraphini. The sequence goes on from NC_047088.1 coordinate 205,960,052, forward strand.
AAAGCCACAGTAGAGGTTTCTACTGTGGGCCAGAGATGTAAATGCTCTGACTCTCATAGGAATTCTATCAGTGTCGAAGCATTTACCTTGCTGACCTGTGGTAGAAACCTTTACCGCCGCTTTGTAAAAGCTGGCATTAATTATATAGCATGAGACTGTATATTCATGTAATATGAGGCTATACATTTTTTAGTAAATGAATTCCATTAATCCATTCATGTCACAGGCATGATCTAAATCAAGTTTTTTTAACTAATGATTTAAATCGTGACTTAAATTGATTTGATTTATATCAAATCCACCTTGTTATCCAGTCTCTCTCTTTCCCTACCTTCCACCCCAGATTCATTATCTTTCTTCCCTACCCCCTAGGTCAGACATATCAAACTCTGGCCCACGGGCCAAATCTGGCTCGCGGTGTAGTAAAATTTGTCTCGCCAGACGATTACCACTTTGCACTGAACCTGGCCTACCGGCAGACATTAAAGCAGCCTGCAGAGTATTGCCAGTCAGCTGTAACAATCCTAGCAGACTGCCGTAGCCTCAGCAGTACGTTCCCTCTGCTGCGGTCCCGTACGTCAGAGGAGGGGCAGGACTGCGGCACAGGGAACATGCTGCGGAGGCTGACAGCAGCCTGCTAGGATCACTACAGTTGACTGGCGATACTCTGCAGGCTGCTTTAATGTCTGCCGGCGGGCCAGCTGAGTCAACGCTGGAGTAAGTACGGGCCTGGGTTAGATTTGTACATATTTGTGATGTTGCTTTTTACAATGAGTCAACTATAGTAAGCTCCCATTCTACAAATGCTACCTATGAGCTAAGGGATTATTTTATTTTTGCACGGAGGGGGTGTGTCTGAAGTGTGGAGTGTGGGTGTTTCTGCATTGACATGCTCTAATAGTCTTGGCTGTGGCTCTCTTAGGCCCAATGATTGTGACAAACCAAGAGATATAAAGCAAGTGTGGAGGACAACCTTAGACTGACATAAAATCCTTTATCTTTAACTTTCAGGGTTGTTCTAGTCTTTTTCTTGGCACTTAGGCCTCATGCCCAGGTTTAAAACAAGTTTATTTTCTGTTTTGTGATTACAATATGTCAGATTTGAAATGTGTATCCTACCAGAGCTGTTGTTAGAGAGCAGGTGTGAACTAGGACCTAAAAGAGAGAGGAAAAGTCTTTTTTATTTATTTTGTTTACATCACAGAGCCGGCATGGGGTTGGAGAGGTTGTGACCCTATACTTCTACTAAGCCTAAGGGATACTTTTATTAAGGTGCGCATTTAGCAAGCACTAAATCAGTTAGCGTACCTTAATAAAAGGATCCTTAAATAACTTAATTAAAAATTTGGCCTGTGACTTAGCTTAAGTTTTAGATTTTGGCCCCTTATGTGATTGAGTTTGACACCCCTGCCCTTGATCACTTCTTCTCTCTTTTCTTTCCCCTTCTCATTGTCCAGCATCTCTCTCTTCCTCCCTCCCTCCTTTCCACTCCAGGTCTATTACTTCTCTCTTTTTTCCCTCCTTTTATTGATCACTGGCAACAGCAACAATGCACATATGCTTCTTGCAACCTACTCAAAAGTTTTCCCTCTGATCTGTCCCACCTGGGAGGAAACATGAAGTGATATTGGAGGTGATGGGCTAGGAGGGTAGAGAAAGTGAGACCTGAAATCTCATCTCACAGGGGTCTTCGTGTAAATCCTACCATAGGCAGAGGAATGCTTTTTTGTTTGCGGAAGGTTGGGGCAAAAGTTCTGCCCTGGACCCCGTTCCCATATAATGATACTGATTTCCCATAATAATGATACTGATTTCTTCCATTCAATCTTCATATACACACAATATAATCTTATTAACAATACATAATGGTAACTACATAATTAAACTACACAAAGTATACTGTATACAGAGAAAATTTAAATTAACTATGATTTATATTCTGCGTTTTTCAGAGATCTCAGGGTAGATCACCTCAGAAACTGCTACAAAAAACTCTCCTTCAATGCCAAAGAAGTACATCAAGAAGTACGACTACTACTACTATTACTACAATGTAGCATTTCTATAGTGCTGAAAATCATACGCAGTGCTGTACAATCAACACGCAATAGAAGGTCCCTGCTAAGAAGAGCTTACAATTTAATTGGACAGACAGATAGGACATATAGGGGTTGGGGAGTTTTGTGCAAAGAGAATGAAAAGAAGAACATAAGTACCGTATATACTTGAATATAAACCGGGATTTTTAGGCCAAAAACATGGCCCAAAAATAGGGGTCCCGGTTTATATTTGAGCCAACACCCCTACCCAGAATTATTTTTCATTGCTGCTGCCGCCAAGCTCTGCACCCTGCCCTAGCCTCATAGCTCATCTGCCGATCCCCGGTGGAGGTGCAGCAGGCAAGAGAGAAGTTTCCGAATTCCTGTCCCGCTGCTAACCGGCTGCTGCGAAATCGTTTCTTCAGCCGCTGAGCAGCACGAGCAGGAGTGCGATTTGGCGCTGCTGCTCAGTGCTGAGTGGTTTCCTTACTGGCTCCCGCCCAAAATACCTTTTGGCGATTGTTAATGCTGTCGGAAGATTTGACATTGTATCAGCGCCTTGGATATTGGCACACTAATGGATTCATTATTTGCAGTATTTTGAAGACTCACAAGACTCCTGAAGCAGGCCATTTGGGCCAAAACATGTGCATGTAGAGTCATTGAGTTTTTTTGGATGAAATAAAGGACATTTTTGAAATAGATTGAGTCCACCAGTCTATATAGGACATTTCCACTCCTTGTTTTGTGTGTTTGAGTTTGTGGATTTGGTTCTCCTGTTTTATGCTTTTTTATGCATTGTCTGGTACCTTATGGTTTAGTAGAAATCTATTGCAATTTAGAAAGTTGCTTAAGACCCATTTGTTCAAGCTTTTTAAAACTAATATTCTGCTCTTTCGAGTTAATATTTTACTTTCTGAATATCATCTTTTCTGCAGGTTATTAAATTTGTGCTACTTGCTTAAAGTAATGTAGTAAATGAGCGGTTGAGATGTAATTTATAGGTTGAGATGGTATAATCTTGTGATTTTTGCTGATGTATGGGATTTTTATGTTGTGTAAATCCTGAAATATGTATGTAATACTGTGAGCTGCCTTGGATAAAGGTGGATTAAAAATGTTTTAAATAAATAAATTCAGAATACTTTGCTATGTTTTCCTTTAGTAGTGACTCTATTATTTGGCCATCACGAAGGTCAGACTAACTGGCCTATAGTTACCAACCCTCCTCTTCCAATTCCCATAATTACGGTGAGGGACCATATTGCCCTTCTCTAGACCCCCTGGAAAGAATCATATCTTCAATTTGTCTGTTCATATTTCTGCATTGTCCTTATCACCGTCCACATATTTCTTCTTTTTTCTTTTCAGATTGAAATGGAAATTCTATAACAAGTCGCTGACATGAATGCACCAAGTATACACCTAAATATATCGAATGCTGACGTTTATGGGAAAATTTTGTTGTATTTGTCCAGGTCTCATCTTGTCTGGGTAGGTAGAACCAACGTTTCAGCCATCATGCTGTGGCTTTCTTCAGAGTGCAACAATTGTGATGCCAGCTGCGGAAGCCTACGAGAATATTTATGGGGGAAGTTATCAATGTGGGCTACTGTTACGTATTTTACCACAAGTCGTAATACTTTAGCATGTGGCCTCATTGTATAAAAAGGGACTCTGTGCTAAAATAGCACAACTTGTGGTAAAATAACTCATCTCAATGGTAGCCCAGATTGATTAACACCTTCAACCACCTATTTCCCAATATTCAGCTGGCGGAGGGCAATGCTTTGCCTGCTACTGACACTCAATCCAGATATTCAATGCTGGGCTGTTTCCTGCGACCAGCATTGAAGATCCATGTTTTCCAATATGGCCAGTTAAGGCAATATTCTGACTTAACCAGCCATGGCTTAGCGGGCAAAGATAGGCCTGCTTTTAATGCAGCCTTATTTGCCCGCAAAGCCTGGCTGCTTAAATTCCAGTCACGTCCCCGGAATACCCCCAATATCACCAGCTCTTTTTTCAGTGATAACCAGGCATTTTCAGCAGCAATAACTGGTTAAATGCTGCTGAAAATGACCAGTTAGCCTCCGAGATATGAGTTAATTAGTCGGCGGCCGTTCCTTGTCAGTTAACTTGCACTGAATATCGGCCTGCTAGGTGCCCAAATGACAGTAAATGTTCACTTAGGTGGTATTTTACAAATAAGGACTCAAATGTCATAGCTTGTATTTTTAATGAGGTAATCACATGTGCAAAGCATGGATTGGCCATAGACGGGGCAGGCAACCTGCATAATGCTTTATGTTTCCCACATGCCTGCTACATTTAGCCACTTGTATTTATGTCAGATCTATAACAGGTATAAATTTTATGCCTAAATGGACATTAGTATTCAATAAACACAATGTCACAGCTGGGCAGAAAGTTCAATTTATTTGACATACTGCCAATATAAAACCATGGTTAAAATCAAAAAGTGTACAAAAGCAGGGCCTAAGGGCCTCCATGCATCCCCAGGTCAAGCATTTCTCTACTCCACCCTCTCCACCCCAGCCAGGTCCAGCACCTCCCCCCTACAGGAAGTTGCATCAGAATGGTGGGACATGGCAGAGAAAAGGCCCTGTCAACCCGAGAAACAGCCTGCTTGGGCTGCTTGGGCAGGCAGCTGGCCATGAGGGGGGAGGTGCCAGACCCGGGCAGACAGAAGGGAGAGTTCAGCTGCAGATGGCCCTTATCATTGGGTAGCCCTGTGCATTTTGACAGGCTCACTGAATCATAGCTATGCTTCTGAATAAGTACATAGTTCTCAAGTATCCACAAAGATTGGGCTTTCACCTAGGGTTACCATTTTTCAGGCTGCAAAAATCCAGACACATGGCCCCACCCTGTTCCACCTCCAGCTCTGCCCCATTCCACCCCAGCCCCTCCCAATTCAGCCTCCAGCCCCACCCCAACAAACCTTCTCTCTTCTTCCCCGACAAGCTCCGGCCGTGTCTGGAGGGCCTGGAGCATGCGCGAATTTGTGTGGCATCATCCACGCGTGCTCAGATGCCCTCCAGAGGTGGCTGTAGCTCATCAGGGCTTTTCAAAACCCAGACAAACTTCTGGGTTTTGGAAAGTCCGTCCGGAACCCTGGACAGTCCTCTATAAAGAGGACATGTCCGGATTTTCTCAGACGTCTGGTAACCCTACTCTTACCCCTCATTACCATGATGTTGTAGAATCACACCATAAAGCTTAAAAAAAACCAATGAGAAGCATAAAACCAAAGGGATTGGAACTAGAGAATTACTAACCTTACATGCAACAGAAATAATTATAGGTCTCCCACACAATGCCGACATCCTAGCTGACTCTTTAATAGATATACTGTAATTAGTAAAAATGTAAGCATACAATCATGGGTCAATACGCTGCTGGTGCAGCAAGTGTGTTTTTTTTTTTTTTAAATACTGACCTGTTATTAAAAAAAATACATGAATATTTACCACCTCTCTATACATAGTTCAGCAGTGCTGAATATATCTACAGACTGCAGAACTCCATTGGTTATACAGATAGTGGAAATGTTCATAAAACTAAGCAGTTCACATAAAGACTTTCTTATAGGGGGTATGCCCTCACTTTACTCCAGCCTGATCCAGATAGTGCCAAAAATTCTAAGAATTTTTGATGACACAATCTGTATACTCCTACTGAAAATTGAAAGATTACTACTACTACTACTACTACTATCCAATCTGTCATGCCTGACCCTTATATACTGTGTAGGCCAGTCCTCGCCATGCTTCCCTGTTTTCCATGGTTTCTTTTAATTGCTTGATGTTCATTCCCGTGTCATTCTTGATGGTATCCAGCCAAAAGGTCTTTGGTCTTCCCTGCTTTCTTTTACCACTGACCATTCCGATTAGCACCTCCTTTTCTTGTGAATTCACCATCATCACAGATCCAAAATAGATCAGTTTCTATCTGGTAATCTTGATTTCAGGGACAACTCTAGGTTTATATGATCGAGAACATCTTTGTTTGTAATCCTAAATGTCCATGGGATTCGTAGAATCTTCTCCAGCACCACAGCTCAAAGACGTCGATTTTTCTTCTGTTTTTGAGTGACCACGTCTCGCAGCCATATGTCGCAATTGGGAACACAATGGCAGTGATCAGTCTTTGTTTGATGATGACTGAGATATCCTTGCACTTCTTGTCCTTGCATTTGGTTCATGCTCACAATTGCTGCACGCCCTAGTGTTAATTAATGTTTGATTTCTGCTGTTGAACCGCCACTGTGACAAATGAGGGACCTATGGAAAATGAAGCTGTCAAACACTTATATTCATTGTTATCTTTATGTGGACTTTCTTGTTGGCGGTAGTCATGATTTGGGCCTATATATTTAGCAACTCCCACTAAGGTGGAAATTCTATATATAGCACCAACCAATAGATGCTACTTTCACTCTAAATTATTGGCATGAAAAAGCTTTCTATCAGACACAAGGCACCAAAATGGGGCAACCCCACCCCCCAACATATCAATGCAAAAAACACACTTAGGCACCAATTTATAGAACAGAACCTATGGGGTTAATAATAATTTTTTTAAAAAGTCTAAAAAGTGTCCTAAATGGCTACTTGGACGATCAAAAAGCCTGATCGTTCAAGTACCCATAACCAAAGCTGGTTTTTAGACGTATCTAAAAACAGCTTAGGCCTTTCCCCTGCCTCTAGACGCACAGAGAGAAAAGAGGTGTGTTTAGAGGAGGGGAAAGGGCGGGCAGTGGGCGAGAGGTGGGCCGACCTACACCTAGGCGTACAACAGGTATAACCAAAACATTTATAGGTTGCCTAGTCGGCACCTAGACCTTTTTGACTTAGACGTAGTCAAACCAGGTCTAAGTGCCGAAAAAGGGGCCGCTGAGCTGATGGCTCTCCTCCATTGAGAAAAATGGTCATTTAACCCTATCCTTTGTTTTCTGTCCGATATTCTTAATCCAGAATTGATCATTGCCTCCTATCCCATGATTCTTTAATTTTCTCAGGAGCCTCTCATGAGGAACTTTGTCAAAAGCTTTATGGAAATCTAGATACACTACATCAACCAGCTCATCTTTATCCACATGTTTATTCACACCTTCAAATAAATCAAGCAAATTGGTGAGGCAAGACTTCCCTCGGCTGTACCTATGCTGACTCTGTCTCATTAAATGTTCCACAATTTTATTTTTTATAATTGTTTCCACTGTTTTGCCCGGCACTAAGGTCAGGCTTGCCAGTCTGTGATTCCCTGGATATCCCCTGGAACCCTTTTAAAAAATCAGCATAACATCAACCACCTTCCAATCTTCAGTACTACAGGTGATTTTAGCGATGGGTTACAGATCACTAACAACAGATCAGCAATTTCATGTTTGAGTTCTTTCAGTATCTTAGGATGTATACCATCCGGATCAGGTGATTTACCACTCTTTATCTTGTTGATTTGGCTTTGTACGTCTTCCAGGTTCACCGAGATTTCATTCAATTCCTCCGCCTCATCACCCTTGAAAACCATTTCCTGACTGGGAGGTTCACTAACTAAACAAATTAAAGAAGGTGAAAAGAATTTAAGAACTCAAAAACAATTAACAGAAGAAAATAAACAAGAAATTTCCAATGTGAAAGGAAAAGTAGGAGAAATTGAAAAAGAAGTGATTATGATTAAGCAAGTTCAATCTACAATAATAAAAGATAATCAGGGTATTAGAAGAAAATTGGAGACAATGGAAAATAGTTATCGAGCTAATAATCTGCGCTTGCTGAATTTTCCAAAAGTTCCATCTATAACCCCAAGGGATATGATAAAAAGATATTTCATGGAGATTTTAAATATTCCTGAGGATTCAATACCTCCCCTTATTCGGGTTTATTACTTGCCATCTAAAGTAATGGAACAGCAAGCAGAGAATTTGAAACAAACTGAACAGGAACCTCAATTAGATTTAACAGCAATTTTGGAAGTATCTGATAAAGATTTGGCGAAACCAGCAATTCTTCTATTATCTGTGGCATTATTGCCAGACAAAGAATGGATATTAAAAATGTTTTTTAAAAATAAACATAAGGAATTCCTAGGTTTGAAAATTCAAGTTTTCCCAGATGTTAGTAAAGAAACTCAAAATCGTAGATGACAATTTCTTTTATTGAAACCAGGAGTCACACAGGTATTTTTTTTCTTGCGCTTTCCATGTAAATGTATAGTAAGATATCGTGATAATAAATATGTGTTTTTTTGAACCAGCTCAACTTACAACTTTCTTGACGCTGAAACGCCTGGAAAAGGAAGGAACAACGGACCAGTAAATGCAAATTAAGCTCCTTGAGCCACTCACTAGATACCTTTATTTGGCATGGAACATATCTTTTGAATTTCTTAAATGTTCCCTCATAAATTCTTGGATCTATTATGAGGACTTGAGATTGTTTGAATAGAGAATTTATTGGAGAATTTTCTTTTAAAAAAAATTATGTTTAATCAGACAATCTTTCTGTACAAAATGTTTGATTCTGTTAAAATGAAAAATTGATAAAGAAATAAAGAAAAAAAAAAAAAGAAAACCATTTCCTGTTCAGGAAGATTTCTTACATCTTCTTCCATAAAGACCGAAGTAAAGGCCACCATGGCCTTATCCTCCCTAAGCACAGCCTTTACTCCTTGATTATCCAAAGTTCCCATGGATTCCCTCGCATGTTTTCTGCTTTTGATGTACCTAAAAAAAATTGTTACTGTCAGTTTTTGCCTCTCTGGCAAATTGCTCTTCATATTCTTATTTAGCTTTGTTTATCAATGCTTTGCATCTAACTTGCCAGTGCTTATGGCTCTTCTTATTTTCTTCATTGGGATCCTTTATCCATTCTTTAAAAGATGTTTATAGAATTCAGCCCATAGCGCACAGGCAAATAAATTACTGTTGGGCATATGAGCTTGGTATACCAAATGAGAAGGAAGTCATTGAGTTAATTTGGTGCCCTAAAAATTCTCAAAAGTCCTCTTGCACCAGTTTCTATCCCTCTTCAGTTCTAATGAGGGGTGGGCATGAAAGGAAACCCCTCAGGGTGCGATGCCTGGAGGATATTACTGTGAATCTGCAAGCAATGAAGACCAAAAGGAAGGTGAGACTATAATTCTAAAAGCAATCCCTGCCCAGGGAACTACTCTGGAGCAGATAAAAACCTTTGTTAGAAGGAGAAAAAAATTAAAATAAACACTGATATACCTATAAAAATATATATCTATTAAGTGCTCCCTTTATCAAGCAGTAGTAGAGAGTTTTACCGCAGGCCGGTGAGGTAAATGCTCCAGTCCGATGCTCATAGGAATTGAATGAGCGTTAAGAGCATTCACCTCGCCAGCCCGAGGTAAAACTCTCTACCGTTTCTTGATAAAAGCCAGCGTAAGTTCCTTTTTATTTTAGTTATTACCATATTTTTGATTCAATACATACCTAGAGTAATGACATTATGCATGTTTTTTGTGATCTACCAGTGAAGTCAGATTCAAAACAACAAAAAATTCTGCCTTGCCAAATTAGAGTGGCAGTGAGACAAACTGTAATTCACTTTTCAATATTCTGTTCTTTCAAGTCTAAGATTGCTTGTGAATATATGCAACTAAGCACCTGAGCCTTTTATTGTTTTATTTGATCAGGCAATTATGATTTGTTACAAGCCCACTAACAATAACATATGGCTGACAACTGTTCATAATTAGGAGGAGGTACTGAAAAGTTCTCAGCACAATCAAGAAGAGAATGACGTGGATATGGTTCAATCAACAATCTGAAACAATGTCAAAACAGAGAATTTCACTTCTGCAAATTGGCATTGAAATAAGATAACACTATTTTCATCTACATTGGCAAAATAAGGCTCAGAATTTAGGAAGTTGGTTGATTGGGCGGAGAGCTTTTCAGCACCCTCTCTTATAACATTTTGAAAAAAACAACAACTTTACATTGTGTCTTGCTCATGAATGCAGATGGTAGTTAGCATTGAAAAAGGCATATTAATGCCAAATTCTGAGAGCAATACACCAATCAATAATATGTTTTAACAGGAATGGCCATTTGAAAATACAAAAAAAAATGTGAAGTATCTACCTCTCTGTAGGGGGCGCCCAAATAAGCTACAGTCAATATTTAACAAATGGACCTCAAAATCTTGGAAAACGGGGAGATAAACGACTGTCATGGGTCCGGCTCCGGAAAAAGCTCCAGAGAAAAACTCCCAGCAAAGGGAGAGAAAAACTCTCCAAGCTAAAAAAAAACAAAAAACCAGGCTTAAATCATTCAAGCTTAATTATATATGGGGGATCAAAGTCACCATTTTGAATACATCGCTGAATTATAAGCCAAGTACGTTCATGAAAGACTGGTTACTGAAGAAGCTTCTAGAGTGAAACGGAAGCTCCGTTGAACTGGCAATCTTGATTCTGAGCTAAGTACTGCGCTTAACAGTTACTAATTATTACTAAGAAAAATTTATTTTAAAAAATATTTTAAAACCTTAAAAAATTAAAATATAATAAAGCTAGGGTTTTTTTTTTTAAAATAAGACTAATGATAGCTTACGTGCTAGGGTCTACACTAAGTTCATTCTAAAAGTGTAGTACCTGTGAGTGCTTGAAGTCTTTTTCCCACCCGAACGTAAAACTGCCTAAGGATACTGCAACACACAAAGGATACATTCACTACATAACATTTCAGAATTGCAAGTTTTACAGATGTCATTTTAATGCTTCCGTAAAATAAATTACTTTCACACAAGGGGCATTCACTTTTACTTGTCTTTTTCATTTTCTGTAATTCGTGGATTCTTTTCTGCCTCTGAGGAAGGATTATGTATGAGGAATCACACTGTCAGTTCTTGCTGGATTTTTATGTTTCCTGTTGTCACCTTTTTTCTAAGTGCCACCTTTCTTCTGAAAAGTTTGAATGCACACAGAGAAAACAGAAGATTTAAACTAAGCTGTTGATAAGTATTTGCTCAGTTATTTTAGGGTGACTAGAGGCCTTGATATATTTTTATAAAAGACTGGTAGCTCTTAAGTTTTGCAGTAATCCTAGTGCATTTCTCCCTCCATAATGTAGATATGGAAGGGCATTTTCGATATGGTGTCCAAATCTGAGTTTGGACATTTTGTGGAACATGCACAAATATTTAGTAGTGAAAATGACTGTTTTTGAAACAGAAAAAATCTTTTTGTTTCAAAAATGGGCATTTCTCAGATGTACTTTTCCTCGGTGTGTCTGGCTTTTAGAACCATTTTCAGAAACACACGTCTAAAAGGAAAATGCACAAAACAAATCATTGGATGTAGGAGGAGCCAGCATTTTTAGTAGACTGGCCACACAGACATTCCAGCAGTGGGGCAGACTAGGGGGACACTGCAGTGAACTTCACATAAAATGGTTCAGCTATACATCTCACCACAACTCCCTTAGAGTGTATGGGAGCCTTCCAAAACCCACTCAAAATCCACTTTGCCCAACCGTACACCACACCAATAACCCTTATGCCTGCAGGTGACACCTATATATGGGTACAGTGGAATTTGGGTGGGTTTTGGAAGGCTTACATATTCTACCATAAGTGTAGTAACTACAGTGGGATATCTGGATACAGTGGGAATTCTCATCTCTATGGTTGACTACACCACCCACTAGGCTACTCCAGGAACCTGCTTGCTGCTCTACTAGGACCAGCCATAACATCTAAAGCTATCATACAGGCAGGTATGTACTAGAGAATGACACGGTGGTTGTTACACGCGGCTAGCTGCGAGTAGCCGCGGGTAACCCGCCGAAGCGGGGAAGAAAAAATAGTGGTCTCTGCGGGGACGGGGACAAGGCCATTCACCGTCCCATGGAGCGGTGAATGGACTTGTCTCCGCAGTGAGGCATTCAAGGATCGCGCGATCCCCACCCACCCGATCGCAGCGTTCCACCATCTCCCTCCCTCCACCTCACCTTTGATGTAGAGCAGGGCCAGCAAGATGGACAGCCGCAAAAAAAAAAGCCTCCTTCCTTTTCCCCTGCTCTTACCGCCATGCTGCAGCTACTAAAGCCAACAGGAAGTCTTTCCGACGTCAATTCTGATGTCGGAGAGGACGTTCTGGGCCAGCCAATCGCTGCCTGGCTGGCCTAGAACGTCCTCTCCGACTTCAGAATTGATGTCGGAAAGACTTACTGTCGGCTTTAGTAGCTGCAGCATGGCGGTAAGAGCAGGGGAAAAGGAAGGAGGTTTTTTTTTTTTTTTTTGAGCGGCAGGGAGGCAGCAGGCTGGCTTTGGCTAGGGAGGGAGGGACAGAGGTAGACAGGCAGGCTTCGGGGGTGGGGGTGGGACAAAGTGTGGAAGGCAATGAGAGGGACATAGGAAGGAGGCACTAGGGGCACTAAAGACATGGGAAGGATGCACTGGGGGCACTAAAGACAGGAAGGGGCACTAAGAATATGGGAAGGAGGCACTGGGGGCACTAAAGACAGGAAGGGGCACTAAGAACATGGGAAGGAGGCACTGGGGGCACTAAAGACAGGAAGGGGCACTAAGGACATGGGAAGGAGGCACTGGGGGCACTAAAGACAGGAAGGGGCATTAAGGACATGGGAAGGAGGCACTGGGGCACTAAAGACATGGGAAGGAGGCACTGGGGGCACTAAAGACAGGAAGGGGCACTAAGGACATGGGAAGGAGGCACTGGGGGCACTAAAGACAGGAAAGGGCACTAAGGACATGGGAAGGAGGCACTGAGGGCACTAAAGACATGGGAAGGAGGCACTGGGGGCACTAAAGACAGGAAGGGGCACTAAGGACATGGAAAGGAGGCACTGGGGCACTAAAGACATGTGAAGTTTTACCTGGTTTTAATTGTTTTTTATGGTTTAATCTTCATTCAGCTTTCTGCCTTCAGCTTCCTCTGCCGCCGCACAGCGGCGGCGAGCCGGACTCCTCCCCCAAAAGGTCAGCTGTTGATTCATGCTCTATATTAACAACCTTACTGCGGCGCACGCCGCAGAGGCGCGCGCCTTCGGCGCGCGCAGAAGGAGCGCACAAAGGGAGCAGGTCCTGCTCCTTAGTGCGCTCCTTCGTGCGCAGCCAAAGGGCGCTACAAAACCTTATTCTAAATACACTAACCAATCTATCATCTCACCTACAAAGCTTCTACTCATTGGATTCATATATTTTTTATCGATAGAACTTTTTTTTCTCTTCAACCAAATAACATTACCTAAACAATCAAAATCATTAATGTCTGATATAACAGCTACACACAATATCCCATCTTTTTGGGGCCATCGTCCCTTTAAACAGAAATCCTCTAATTCTCTTCACACTTCTCTTATAAACATCCCCACCGCACCTACATCCAATTGTACAGGAACTCCTGCTGCCAATAGATTTAGATTCGGCCTTATTAATGTTAGATCTATTAAAAACAAATATCAATTAATAAAAGACGAAATCGAAAACAAAAAATTGCACGCCTTATTCATTATAGAAACATGGCTAGCGGACGGAGAAGAAGCGTACCTATCATACTGTTGCCCTTCCAACTTTAATTTTATATTTAATCATCGTAACAATCGTAAGGGAGGTGGATTAGCCGTAATTTTTAAAAATAATTTCTTAAGTTTACTTGACCAATCCCCGAAATTAGCTCCAATTGAGTATCTTCATTTAAAATGTAACTTCAATAACCAAATTGATTTTCTCTTATTATATGCTCCTCCACCTTTAAATCCAAATAAATTTTCTCTGCTTCAGGACATATTATTTGATTTTTCATCGACCTCGAATATTCCTTTTATCCTTGGCGACTTTAATATTCATTTTGATGACCCTACTAACCCATACACAATAGATCTTTTGAATATTCTTACTCCTTTAAACTTACAACCACAAATAACAGTACCTACACACACAGCCAATCATACATTAGACATGGTCTTTATACCATGTACACAAATACCTAATTTTACCGAATTGTTGATTTCTCCTATACCTTGGTCTGATCACTACTTTATAACCTTCAACTTAAACCTATCAAAAAATATGCAAATACATTTCCCACTCAATACCAAAACAATTACTTTCAGAGAATTTAATAACCTGGAGGACAAAGATTTAACCTCTTTTCTTGATCTAAACATCCTAACCTCCAATTTTGATTCAATATCACATCAAGTATCAGCTTGGAACACATCATTGACCTCTCTTCTAGACAGAATAGCCCCAGTAACTACAAAAACCATCTCTACTCGCAAGTTCATTAACCCTTGGTATAATAATGAATTACAATTGATTAAACAACAATTACGTTCACTTGAAAGAAAATGGCGATCCAACAAAACTCTTGATAACTTACAAAAATATAGGGAAACTGTTTCCCTATATAAAACCAAAATTAATTTATCAAAAAAATCATATTTCTCTAAAAAAATAGAAAAAGCAAAAAATTCTTCCATACTTTACAACATTTTAAAATCTATGGACCCCACAAATAAAATAAAAAATTCTTTGCACAAATCTTCTCTAAAAGCCCAAGAATTAGCCAACGCTTTCACTAACAAGATAAACAACATACGCAATGCTTTCACTCAAAACACATCCACAAATATCATTAATTCTGATCAATCAAACCACATTCCAACAGCAAAATGTTCAAACTTTAAAATTCCAGTATTACAAGAGATTGAATCTCTATTTCCCCAAATGAATCTAAAAAGTTCTCGATTAGAATTAATTCCACCATTTTTTCTGAAAAAATTCTTCTCACATTTCGGTCCTTTTATACTATCTATCATCCAAAATAGTTTAATTACGTCTACAGTCCCATTTCAATGGAAGTATACATCTATTACTCCTATTGTTAAAAATTACAAAATCAGTATCAATGAGTTATCCAATTACCGGCCGATATCCAATATACCATTTCTTGCCAAACTTACAGAAAAACTCGTATTCAATCAACTTTCGGACTTTTTTGAAAAAACAAATGCGTTACATCCACATCAAACTGGATTTAGAAAGTTTCATAACACAGAATACTCCCTGATAGGTTTAACATCCAATATTCAATACTATTTAGACCACCACAGATCTGTCGTCTTATTTTCCTTAGATATCTCGGCCGCCTTTGATACAATTGACCACGAACTACTTCTACATCGACTTGAAGAAAAAGGAATAACCGGGAACGTCCTAAATTGGTTCAAATCCTATTTCAATAACCGAACCTCATCCGTTAGATTTAACAATGAAGAATCTTCTATTTTTACCTCAACTTTTGGAATCCCTCAAGGATCCATCTTATCTCCCCTACTATTTAACATTTTTTTGTCACCACTCCTAGAAATTTGTCAGGCAACAGGTTTCATCCCTTTTTCATACGCGGATGATATCCAATTGATTCACCCTGTAGATCCCGAAAGTGACACTGATATCTTCTCTATTAATCAAAAATTAGAGTTAATACATAACTGGCTGAACTCAAACAAACTAGCTCTGAATATTAACAAAACAAAATCCATTCTATTTAAATGGAAAAAAGATATTTCACTGATAAAACCTTTTCTAATTAATAATATACCTATCAGCACGGAACCAACGGTTAAAATTCTTGGAGTGCTATTCGATAATAACTTATCCTATCATGAACATATCTCTTCCATTGTTAAACATTGTTTTTACAAACTTCGACAGATAAGATCAATTTCCAAATTTCTCTATCCTTCATCATTAAAGATTTTAATCCATTCATTCATCATAACTAAAATAGACTACTGTAACGCCCTTTTTTTAAATATCAGCCAAAAAGAAAAAAGAAGACTGCAAATCATTCAGAACACAGCCATAAAGTTAACCTACAATGCAAAAAAATTCGATCACGTCACCCCATTATTAATTGACGCGCATTGGTTACCAGTTAACCATAGGATCCTCTACAAGTTGATGTTCCTAATTTTTAAGACCCTCACATTCAGCGAACCACAATTTATCTTAAAATCACTTATCCCATACACACCTCAAAGATCTCTGCGCTCATCTAATCAAAACTTATTAACTGTGCCATCATTAAAAGTCATAGGAACACGAAGAGCTGAAATGTTTACTGTCGCAGGGCCACAATGGTGGAACTCCCTTCCCCATTACATCAGAATTGAAAGTGATATCATAACATTTAAAAAGCTTTTAAAATCTTATTTATTTAAGGACGCCTTTGATTTATAATATAACTAAAGGACGCCCTTAAATAATTTTAATGCATAAATTTTTTACGCATAAATTTTTACGCATAAATTTTTAATGCATAAATTTTTTACGCATAAATTTTTTACGCATAAATTTTTATTCATAAATTTTACCCTACCTTTCGTTCTTTCCTGGTTTTTTGTTTTTTTCTTCTCCCACATTGTAACTTTACCCTCCTTCCCTATCTTTCATGTGAGTCTTAATTGATTTTGTAATTTGGTTAAAGTTTCTATATTATATTATTATGTACATCGCCTAGAATTTCGAAATAGGCGATCCATCAAATGTGAAATAAAACTTGAAACTTGAAACTTGAAGGAGGCACTAAAGACAGGAAAGGGCACTAAGGACATGGGAAGGAGGCACTGGGGGCACTAAAGACAGGAAGGGACACTAAGGACATGGGAAGGAGGCACTGGGGGCACTAAAGACATGTGAAGGAGGCACTAAAGACAGGAAGGGGCACTAAGGACATGGGAAGGAGGCACTGGGGGCACTAAAGACATGTGAAGGAGGCACTAAAGACAGGAAGGGGCACTAAGGACATGGGAAGGAGGCACTGGGGCACTAAAGACATGGGAAGGAGGCACTGGGGGCACTAAAGACAGGAAGGGGCACTAAAGATATGTGAAAGAGACACTGGGGGCACTAAAGACATGGGAAGGAGGTACTGGGGGCACTAAAGACATGGGAAGGAGGCACCGGGGGCACTAAGGACATAGGAAGGAAAGAAGGAGGAAATAGAAAGGGACAATTCTTGGGCCTGAGTGCAAAAAGAAAGAAATGAAAGAAAGGATACACAGACAGAAGGAAACACAACCAGAGACTCATGAAATCAATCATCAGACAGCAAAAGTCAGAAAAATGATTTTATTTTCAATTTAGTGATCAAAACGTGTCAGTTTTGAGAATTTATATCTGCTGTCTATATTTTGCACTATATTTGTCTATTTTTCTATAGTTACTGAGGTGACCGAGCTCGCGGAGATAGGGCGGAAACGGGGTTTTTAAATTTTAGTCCTAGTAGTTTGCTGGTCCACAAAATAATTATTTTATTTCTGCCGGTCCACAGGTGTAAAAAGGTTGAAAAACACTGATGTAGAGTATGCCGGCTTTCTTTTTCGCCTAGCCGCATGCGTGGCTGCTCGAGTTGATCACTCTTCTCCTCTCCTGTAACTTCTTGTTTCCGGTTTTGCGTCAGAGGAGAATATTGAACAAATGAGCATCCACACGTGCGGCTGGGCGAAAAAGAAAGCCGGTATACTCTACATCTAAGGTGAGGTGGAGGGAGGGCGATGGCGGAACGCTGCAATCGGTCGGGTGTCTGCTGTTTTTGTATCACTGCCTGCCTGCGCTCACGTTCCAGATCCTCCTGTTGCTCATTGTACTGCAGCATCTGCATGATAATGTGCTCAGGTAGGCATTTTTGGTGTGCACAATTGACCTGATTCGAGCTATAGGTGAACATGGGGGACACGTCATTGCAAGGGAGGACAAGTCAATTGATTTATTTTATGTTCTGTTTTTACTACAGGGCAGAGGCACTGAAACAGATTCTCAGTGTAGTAGTTGTAGTGGCAGGACTCTCTTCTGTCTTCATGGTGTTTCACAGTACTGAGGTTTTTTTGGATGCTGCGGGAACGGTGACGGGGCGGTGAATGGGATGGCAGTGACGGTGACGGGGCGGTGAAGGGGATGACGGTGACGGCGCGGTGAAGGGGAA
Organism: Geotrypetes seraphini; assembly: GCF_902459505.1. Classification (NCBI taxonomy): domain Eukaryota; kingdom Metazoa; phylum Chordata; class Amphibia; order Gymnophiona; family Dermophiidae; genus Geotrypetes; species Geotrypetes seraphini. The sequence goes on from NC_047088.1 coordinate 205,978,105, forward strand.
GGTGAGCCAGGGACGGAGCAGTGACGGGGACAGATTTTTTTCCTTGTGTCATTCTCTAGTATGTACTATTTCATTCACATCTTGGGGAGGTGGGTCATGCCTTCATTCCTCCAGTTTGAATACCTTTTTGGTTAAAACAGGTCTAGCCTCAAACATCTAAATTGTGCCCTGGATGTTTTCTAAAATGTTCGATTATTGCAGAAAAATGTTCAAATCATAAGCCCTCCCTAGTCCAGCCTAAACCATGACTCCAACTAACCCCATTAAGATTTAGTCACACATCAGATGGCCAACATAGAAATCCATCTAGAAACTGGGCTTTGGAAATGGAAAATCAGAAGGGTTTGGCGAGAAAAACATTTGCTCCTTTATGCCAGTATATGGATGTTTTTCTTTTTTGAAAATGAGCCCGACAGATGTATTTCATTGCCTGTATATATATATATATATATATATATATATATATATATATATAAATATATGTTTATGTAATGATTTAATGCTGGGGGAATGTTGGGGTGCAGAGATGTCAGGGGATGTTGGGGGAGGTACGGGATATCAGGGGGATATCAGCATTTGAAGGGGGATATCAGAGCAATGTCGGGATGTCAGGGGAATGTGGGGGATATCAGGGCGATGTTGGGATGTGAGGGGGGATGTCGGGGAGGTCCAGGGATGTCAGAGGGAGGGGTGTAGGGCTCCATGGCTCATCTAATCCTGGCAGGGAAAATCCTCATCAGCTGAGCTGCCAGGAATCCCTGACACCAGCTTAGCTGATAGGGATTTCTGTCTGCCGACCCGCTGCACCTCCCCCTCCCCCAAAGCCGACCCTGTTACTTCGTTGGAGCTGGACTCACTCCATCCTCCCCCAGCAGCAAATCCGTACAGGGACGATGCATGCAGCGATTCACATGCTGCATGTGGCTGGCCCACAATCCTTCCTTCTGATGTCAATTCTGATGGAGAGAAGGTTCTGGGTCAGCTACACAGCATGTGAGTCGCTGCCTGCGTCCCTGCATGGACTACTGCTGGGGAAAGAGAGAGCCAGTCCAGCTCCAACAAGGTAACAGGGTCGGCTTCGGGGGTGGAGGTGGTGCAGCGGGCTGGCAGACAGGCAGGCAGGAAGGGATCCCCTGCAGCGGCTTTAGAAGCGGGCGGGCAGGGAGGGATCCCCACTGGCGGCCAGGCCGCGTACCCCCAACAAGTGGTCCGCATAACCTCGCGTTTTGAGAAACACTGCTCTGTATGTTGCCCAGAATACAAAAGAACTTAACAAAGCCCCTGGGTAGACCTATTGGCCCTGATTCTATAAACAGAGCCTACCAGTAGGTGCCTAGATTGGGATGCCTACTGATGTAGGCACCTAATGATTTATTTAAATTGGTTCAATCGGTGCTGTTAATTTAATAGTGCCATTAAAAAAACAATTCAAAATGATTCAAAAAGATTAATTTGGGGGTAGGAGTCATATAGGGGAAGATTCCATAGGACTAATTTTTGACACTTTTGTTACAAACTCTTTCTTCAACTCAAGATCTACGCAATGCTTTAAGCTAGCTTTCCCTTAAGAACATAAGAATTGCCGCTGTTGGGTCACGCGGCAGCCCTTGGTCAAAGACCAGCGCCCTAACTGAGACTAGCCCTAATTGCGTACATTCTGGTTCAGCAGGAACTTGTCTAACTTTGTCTTGAATCTCTGAGTGAAGAATAACTTCCTTACTTTCGTACGTAATCTATCCCATTTCAATTTTATACAGTGCCCTCTCGTTCTCCCTACCTTGGAGAGGGGGAACAACCTGTCCTTATCTACTAAGTATATTCCCTTCAGTACATTGAATGTTTCGATCATGTCCCCTCTCAGTCTCCTCTGTTCGAGGAAGAAAAGGCCCAGTTTCTCTAATCTTTCACTGTATGGCAACTCCTCCAGCCCCTTAACTATCTTAGTCATTTTTCTCTGGACCCTTTCGAGTAGTACCATGTCCTTCTTCATATACGGTGACCAGTGCTGGACGCAGTACTCCAGGTGAGAGTGCACCATGGTCCAGTATAGTGGCATGATAACCTTCTACGATCTGTTAGTGATCCTCTTCTTTATCATTCCTTGCATTCTGTTCGCCCTTTTCGCCACCGCCACACATTGCATGGACAGCTTCATAAACTTGTCAATCATAACTCCCAAGTCTCTTTCCTGGGAGGTCTCTTCAAGTACCGCCCCGGACATCCTGTATTCGTGCATGAGATTTTTGTTACCTACATGCATCACTTTACACTTATCCACGTTGAACTTCATCTGCCATGTTGATGCCCATTCCTTGAACCTGATTATGTAACATTGCAGATTTTCGCAATCCCCCTGTGTCTTCACTACTCTGAATAACTTTGTATCGTCCTCAAATTTAATCACCTCACTCATCGTACCAATGTCTAGATCATTTATAAAGATGTTGAAGAGCACGGGTCCAATCACCGAGCCCTGCAGCACCCCACTGGTGACGCTCTTCCAGGCCGAGTATTGCCATTTACCCCCTCTCTGTTTCCTATGATCCAGCCAGTTTTTAATCCACGTGAGTATTTCACCCTCGATTCCATGGCTGCAAAACCACTTTTGCATTCCAAGGCCCCAAAATTTGAAACAGCCTCCCACAACACCAGCATCAACTGGACACACATTACAATTTCAGGATAATGTTAAAGATTCATCTTTTCTCTTCAAACCCCTAATTCAAAAAACTAAGACATCTCTACTCCGTCGAACCTGTAACTCATTGTTCATGACCGCTGGTTAGAAATCTTATTGTAAACCGCATTGAATCCTTGTTGAAACTTGTGTTATAGAAGAAATGTATGATAAGATATATGATATGTTTATCTTAAATCTGAGGTGTAGAAGTGTTCATCTTATTTAAATAATATGACTCATTTTTAAATGTATTATCTAAAGTAAAATGTGATTTGTCTTTGGAGATGGTGACTTTAGATATAAGATATATCTCTATATACACCATTGCCCCAGGATGATGCTTTAGCTGTAATTAATGAAGTATTTGAAAATAGACCTAGACCACACATGATACCCACAAATTATTTGATACCATTAGCGAGACTAGCAAAGAATGAATTTTTTTTTATGATGGAAGGGAATTGGTATTTACAAAAGATGGGCATGGCAATGGAAGCAACATTTGCACCATGTTGCCAAATTGTATATGTCTAAATTCAAACCACAAGTGAATATATTGTTCCCTGTTTAGTGAAAAGATTTTTAAGTGGTTGAGATACATAAATGATGTTTTTTGTTGTGATTTGGAACTGAGAGCGAACTAGTGGAATTTGTGGGATAGTTAAATTCTTGCATTCACACATTTAGGGCTCCTTTTACTAAACCGCGGAAGAGCTTCTTAATCTGGGCCAGCGAGGCAATTCATATGAGTGTTGGAACATTTACCTCGGCAGCTCAAATTTGTTGCTACTCATTCAAGAACTAGAATTATTTTTTTTAGATGTAGGGATTGTGTTGGAAAGTAACATTTTTTATACAAAGATATTTTTAAAGCCTACTGATAGAAACACTTTGTTGGATTATTTATTTATTTTTAGTATTTTTAGATTTACCCCCTCCCCCCTTTTACAAAACCGTAGATGAATCCTACATGACAACAACAACAAAAAAGAGGTTTTTTGAAAAGTTATGAATGAGATTTGTACCCATATATGGTTGAGATAGTATGAAATCTCTTCTAAAAGTTTTTTCGTCTCTTGAAAAAAGTTTAGAAAAAAGATTATATCATTAGAGCAAAAGATCATAATAGTTTAGGATCAAGGTAATAGGACTGGGCCAGATTGGTGCATTTTTTTTAGTAGTTGTTAATAAATAGTGTGACACTGAGCCATTTGCCTTTGTATAGCAGTACACATCCCCAATCCTCCTCCCAATACCCAACGTAACCGTCTATATCCCTAATTTCCCTCCTGACACCTCAACAAGGCAGTCCACATTTCTGATCCTTCCAGTCACAAAAGTCCTTCTGCTTTATCCCACTCCCCAGAAGCAGCCTCATTCCCTGACAGACCGATCTTCCTCCAATATTTCCCTGGGACCTACCAGGGGGTCCCTGTTGGTACAGAAGTACCTGAGCAGCAGCGGAGCCCCTCCTAGTGCCCAGAACTGCACCAGAATCCACAATTACTGCACAATAATTTACGCATTTACCATATGATAAGTGTAAATCTTTACTGCACATCAGTAAAAGGACTCTGCAATGTTTATTTAAATTTATATGTTGATATTTTTATGTTGATGTAAGTGGTTTGTTATGATTATGATTTATAATCCACTTTGCATAATCTGTACGTAGATTGACAAGGCAAAACTGAAGTTTTAAAATCAGATTAAAAGATCAGTATCTTGATCAAGATCACTAGGACATTTTCAAAAGAATCTAGCCATGTTAAAATGGATTAAAGTGGCCAGCTGGGGTCATTTGAAAATTGTAATCCCTCAAGAAAGGAGCAGGAGTAAGGTTAGGGTTAGGGTAGAAAAAGGCATGCACATACAAAATCTCTATGCATCCTTTACAGTGGGCAATTTGCACCGCTCCTGGCTAAGTTAGACCCAGATATCCATTGCCAAGCCATGTCTGGGCACCATCATTGTATATCCAGGCATGACTGGCCATCTGGCCTTATGAAGGTCCCAGCCGATATTCAGTCAGAGCCTGCATAAAACACTTATTCAGGTCCTGGCTGAATATCAGTTTGAAACTGGATAAGAGGATCTGTCAATCAGCTCTTCTTTCACTACCTCCTTCTTATCCCCCTGACTCCAAATCTGATCTCCCCACTCTGTTCCCCTGGTTTTGATCCACCCTCAGATTCAATTTCCCTTTTCTAATTCCCGCAATCTCACACCTCAGGCCCTTAGACACCCTCAGGACTCCCTGTAAGCCAGTGGGATAGAGCTCCACGTGTCATAATAGTGGAGCTGACTATAGCACTAGGGGTCAGCCTTTCATATACTGTAAGAGTTAGAGAACAGATAGGGGAGAGGGGAGGGGCAGAAATGGAGATGGGGTTAGAAGCCAAGTGAGGGGTCAAACAGAGATCAGGGGGTTCAGAAACAGGAGATAAGATTGGCAACTCAGAAATTTGTAGGTGTCAGCCAGTATTCAATGTGGCATCCACATACAGTAGCTAAGTGGCAAAAGATAGGACAGCTTTTTGCGCAGTCCTATTTAGCTGTTTAAGTATGTGGGCACCAGTGTTGAATGTGGTCCATTGCTGCATAAATGCAAGCTCCTCCCTAGCCCTACCTCTGGGCCATACTAGTACTGGCTGGATTTTCACTTTGTTGTCTCAGTCGATATTAAGCAGGATTGACCAGTTAAATGCTACTGAAATTTTGCTGGCCAGCCCACTCAGCATGATTTAAGCAGGAGCTTCTCCTGCCTACTTAAACCATGCTGAATATTGGCCTCTAAGTGTTAATATTTCTCCTTCCAACCAAGAGAAGATAGATCTGTAAATTTAGCATTAATGAGTAGTCATAGCACTTAGTTACACTTAACAGCCTTTTCTCAAAAGGAGGTAATTTTCTTGATTTTCGATTTTCTTTCTTTGCCTTCCTGCTCACATGGTAAAAACAAAACATTAAACTACATATGTGTTTAATTTTGATACTGACTTATATTTTAAAAAGGCACTTCATTTTGATAGCCTCAGAGTTTAAGTTTCTAAGAAGAGAAAATATATTACATTCTGTGGGGTATACAGCAACTGAAGGATCTCTAATGCCTGCAAGCTTGGTGTATTGGAAAATACCACTAGGAAAACTATGGACTCTGAAAGATGCAACATTGTGTTAAAGCACCCAACCCATGGCACAGCCAGGAGGGACCTGGGAGCCTTGCCCCCCCTCCCTCTACACAAACTTTGGGTTCAGCCCTCTCCAGCACCCCTTTAAATGACTGGTAGTGATGCCAAAGCTCTATGGGAGAGGCCTTAGGGATTTGGTCATTGGGAGTTTTAGGCCACTCCCAGTGCATCCCAGAATGCAATGAGAAAGAGGCCTAAGACTCCGTTTGGCCCAGGTGCCTAAAATCCCTCCCAAGGGAAGGGCCTTAGGCTCCTGGACCAATCAAGGCCTTAGGCCCCTCGCTGATGCATCCCAGGATGCACTAGGAAGGAGAAGCCTGCCATTCGGAAGAGGTGCATAGAACTTGGGTGCCAGTTACAGAATCGCAGCTTTGGAGAATCCCTGATGCTCAGCTGATGGGAGAGGGGGGATCGGCTGCTGCAGTCTAGGCAAAGATAAGTGGCTGAAATGTAGGCCAGGGTTTCCCTTGGCATGATTCATGGCTAGGTAGCTGCTTTAGATTGCCTAACGCCACTTTGGGGGTTGACCACACATACTTTGGCATTCTGTGGCCTAAAGCGGCTTCCTAGCTGCAATTCCAGTGGCCATTTCAGCCACCTTTTATTTAGGCAGTGGTAGGCGCTTCAACTCTGCCTTTTCTGACCATTGGCAGGGCGCTTACCGATGCTTAAATTTAGGCGCTGGTTATAGAATTTCCCCCTCTATGCTTTAATACCGGATAGATTGATTGATTTCTAAATTCAATACATAAGTATCCACTTGTTACAGAAACATAGAAGTAATAATAAAAACAAAATTTTTCTTTCACAATCAAGAAAAAGTATTACCCCCCCCCACCCCTTTACAAAGCTATGCTAGCATTTTTAGCGCCAGCCACCAAGGTAACAACTCCGATGCTCATAGAATTCATTATCTTCCATTCTTCGCTTCTGGCACTTATGCTTGTGTTTCACTTAACTTCAAGACTCAGCGAACAAAGTGGTTACAAAATACATTAAGCAAGTAAAGAAAAAGAAACAGAACACCAAAATACAAATAGGGTGACCATAGGTGAGGGAACAAGGGTATAGAAAAGAATCCAGAAGAAACAATACACATAAAAATAATCTGACAGAAGAGGTTGGAAGGTGCTCTGCAGCATAGACCAGCTCAGATCCACAATCCCCCTCCCGGTTATGGCTTGTGAAAAGTTTGGGGTGATAGCAGGCAAGAGAGCTGATGATCTGTGGGGGTGTTGGAAAGAAATGAGGGCCCAAGAAAAGGAGAAAGCTCACTGTTCTGAGGAGGAGGGCTCGCCTTACTTGCAAAGCAGGGCGCCAAGAGAGTGGGAAGGAGAATTTTAAAGGGCAGCTACATAACCAGCTATAATTTTAGTCAATTTAGGATAATGTGGGCTTAGATTTGACCTAAGCTAATAAGTTTACGTAGGATAATTATTAACGGAACCTAGCCAGCTAGGTTGGAGCTAAAATTACCTTGAAGTTAACTGGCTAAATACAGTTTGTCGTCTTGGCTACTCAGCGGCTCTTGAAAAGTTTACTGCCTGTTCTTTGGCACGCCAGCGCTTATACATTTCTATGGTTTTACATGTTTGGCACTTTTCATGAGCTGGATGATAATAATTTGTATTGGAACATAAATTAGTTTATAACAGCTTGTGCTGAATTTTGAAGGCAGTCATTTCAAAGCCCGCCTCATGTTAATTTCCGTGGAATGTGTGTCTATTGAGAGATTCTACTAGCCAAATTGAAAGCTGAGCCTTTTTATTAATATAATGTGCAGATGGAATTCTTCTGTCTTTTTAGTACTGGATTTTAGCTGGTGGCACTTGTCTTTAAGAAAAAAAAAAAAAAAAAGTGAAATTTTATAGCACTTTTAACATAGAGCTGTACACAAAGAAGAAAAACCTCTGCATAAGCATATAAAACTCAAAGATATTGATAAAATGTGATTCTCAAATTAGAGAGCACAGAATCACTGTCTTATTCACTTCCTTAAGTTATACTTATAAGTCTAGTTCAAGGGTTGTTAACCTTTGTATAGCAAAGAGCCATTTGTCCTTTATCTGCCATCATGTTTCTATGAATTGACCCAAGATTTACAAAGAGCCACAAGGTGTAGCTTCCCTCCATGGAATCTTGCAACTTCTTGGCATTCTGCCATATACTTGTGACCAGGTTTGGCCACAATTTGAAGATGGACATTGGGTAGACAGATCTTTGAACTGACCAGTATGACAATTCTTACATTCTTATGGTCTTATTTATGATGAGTGGTGTAGATCAGTGTTCTTTTTTTTTTTTTTAATTCTTTATTAATTTTCAAATCAAATACAAAGTGCAAACAATATACAATCAAGTAATACATTAAACAGCACTTATATCTGTACAAACATTAATACAAAGTACATTTCCTCTCCCCCCCCCCCCCCACCCTCCTTGGATGTGTGTGGAAATCAATCAAGAAGTAAAGGCTTATTTGATTAATCAGTTTTAACAAATGCTGCTAATGGACCCCATGTTTCTTTAAATTTTTTATTATTTCCCAATTGTTCAGAATTCATTCTTTCATATCTATAATACTGACAAAGAGTTTCCCACCAAAAGTTAAGTTCAATCTGTCCCAGTTCTTCCAATTTCTCGTTATTAACTACATGGCTACCCCCATCATAAGAAGAAGTCTGTTTCATTTTACATCACATAAAACCAGATTACTTTTACTGTGATATTGAGATCTAGATCAGTGTTCTTCAACCTTTTTACACCTATGGACCGGCAGAAATAAAATAATTATTTTGTGGACTGGCACCGATCTGCGGACCGGCGGTTGAAGAACACTGATATAATCTTATTAACAACACATAATGGTTAACCACAAAATTAAACTGTATGCTTCTCAACATTCATTCCTATCAGAACACAGATAACCCCTATGCAAATACGGGACCAAAAACTAAAAGTACTAATATATACAAACAAAACCCTAAGATTCAAGACTCTGTATGCTATACAACCCCAGAGAAAAATAAACAAATGCATTTCTTCCTGAACAGAGCAAAATATAGACAGCATATATAAATTCTCAAAATTGACACAATTCAATCACTAAATTGAAAATAAAATGGCCACAAATTTGGACTTGGAGGATGAGATGTATAGCGTCAGCATCTATGAGACAAACTTGGTTTGTTTTTTTTGTTGCATAGAACCTTTTGGACCCCTGTTAGATTACAAAAATTAGATAGTTCTAAGTCAAATAGATGCTGGCACTGTCATCTAGACATAGAACACTGGATCATCTGTTATTCTATTGTCCTTTGATACTCAACTTCTGGAAATCTATTTGGGGACATATTAATTTGATTTTAGAAACCGTGATTCCGTTATCTTATGACACAGTTATCTGGTTCAGACATTCTTCCCGAGGGATTAAGAGTGTTAGCCAATTATAGATTGGATTTCATCCTAAACTTTATTGACTATAACATTGTCCAAAGAGTTACATTTTTTGTACAGTTATCCGTGGGATATTATTATCCCCTAAGTCACCAATAGACAGGCATAAAAACAGACTGTTAGGAATTATGAGTATGATAGCCATTCAAATGGTCACAAAAAATTGGAAAAACTTTGATCGCTCAAATTTTAGTTTTTGGTGGCACTCATTATGTCTTTGTTATAGGTTGGAAAAAATAATTAATGATCAAAAGGGTAATACTAAGGTATGTAGGGGTGATTCCTGCCTCACACTTAAGGTTAGGCCTCACTTATGTCAAGCAAGCCTGAACCATCGTTCCTGCATGAACCATTGTTGCTGCCTGATGCATTCTGGATGTGTTTACATGAACTGTGTGTTTCCAGTCAAGGACATCTGCCTATTCATACATGCCCAGCTCCTGTGAACCTGGAGGAGTTATGAACTACATTATGATCTATGTTTTGTACTTATTAACTATGGTGCCTTCCAAGGCCTCTGCACAAGAAAAGACTATTCATTCTTGCTGTTCTGCTTGGATTGGTCCTGGAGGATCATCTGACACGACCAAAGGAGAAAAGTTTTGGGAGGATTTAGACTATGTTTGGATGTGAGGGAGCTCAGATCTAAACTTAGGTTTCTCTGTACACTATACCGTAACAATAAGAACTGATAAAAGTTACCTCTTGTGACCTGCTCTCAGACGAGAGTGAAGACGCAAAACTGTCTTTGAAACAGATCTGGTTTCTATCACAAAAGGAACTCTAGCTAATATATATTACAGCTTTTCCAGTGACAAATAGACTTTTCTGACCAGAAGAAGTTCTATCATCTGCTACGCTGAGGAAACAGAAGAATTCCATCTCTCGGATCTGCTGAGGCATAATCTAAAGGGTGAGAAAAGGAATTATCTCCTCTTTCAGCTGGGCTAGCTAGAATTGTATTGGTTATGGATAGGAATGTTAGGTCCCCTTGGTGATAAACTATAATAGATTGCTGCTATTATCAGGACTTAGTATTGTAAGGAATTATACCTGTGTGTAAGAATTAGTCATATTTACTAATTTACTTAGTGATTACTGTGTATTAATTGTGTGCTGAAATATATATGTATGTATTCAGATATATTGTGAACAATAATTAGTTATTATTTACTGCTGGCTTGTGAATTATATTTTTATATCTATAATAAAATATTTCATATGGCTTTGGTCTCTGTATTCGTATAAGTTGGCAAAAATCCGAATCCTTGTGTACGGTTATGGGATATCCTAGAAACGTGAGTTGCATGTGACTTGTTTATGTTGCACTAATTAGTTATGCCCATAAATCTGCCTACAGGTATTTCAACTAACATGGGGGTCCGTTGACTGATTTTATTAATAATAATAATTGACTGGGTCATTAATTCACTTCTGATTATAACTTACACATCCAAGGGGTGGGTGGGAGGGTTGGGATTTGATTTTTACATTGATTAATGTAGGAAAGGTTATTGAAGGAACCTATATATTTATGTTTTTCTTGATTAGTCATTTGGCTGGGTGGAAGGGAGTAAAAATGATTGTTCATGTATTTCTGAAAGATGAATGTGCTTTTTCTAACAAAATTATTCTATGTATAATTGTTTATTGCACTTTGATAGTTTGGAAAATCATTAAAGATTTAAAATAAAATAAATAAATAAAATCATCCCCCCCCTACCTTTGCTGTCTCCCTCCCTCAATGCTGTGCCTCAATTACCTTATGGCCTACTCCCACCTGGCCATTTTATGCTGCCCGCAGTGCGATGTGTGTTTTCATTGCCGCCCCCGGTGTTATCTTCTGGCCGGCTCTCTCTTCCTCACTGCCATTGTGTGCACAGAGCCACATGCGACGGCTCCTTGCACATCTCGCGCCTCATCCGGAAGCCTTCCCTCTGATGTTGCGATGTCAGAGAGAAGGCTTCCGGTTCAGGCGCAAGACTCGCATAGGAGCTTATTGACTTCTCTTTTAGGAAATTATCCAAACATTTTTTTTAACCCTTCTAAGCTAACCACTTTCACTACATTCTCTGGCAATGAATTCTAGAGTTTAATTACCCATTAAGTGAAGAAAGATTTTCTCTGGCTTTTGGGCTTCGAGGAGTCCTGCTGGCTCAGCTGATCGGGGATAAATTCCCCTATCAGCTTATGGCAGCTGCGGTCTAGTTCTAGGATCCCATGGCAAAGATAGGCGGCTGAAATATAGGCCAGGGTTTTCTGGGCCTATATTTCAGGCGGCTATCTTGACGTGAATTAAAACTAGGTAGCTGCTTTAGCTTGCCTAATGCCACTTCTGGCGTTTAGCTTTCCATAGCCTAAAGCAGCTACATAGTCACATTTCCGACACCTTTTATGTAGGTGTTGGTAGGCACTTCAAAGTTACCATTTTTTTGCCATTTCTAACGGTGTTTTTCAATTAATTTAGGCGCCGGTTTTAGAATTTCACCCTAAATGCTAAGAAGCTCATTTTATACCTATGGCCTTCTTAGCATTTAGCATGCACTAGGCTTTAGTAAAAGAGCCCCTATGACCAGGGCAGGATTAATTCGTCGAGAGCCCCTAGGCACACAAGTACACTGGGCCCCCTGCCCCGCCCCAACCCACCATGCACCCTGGCGGAAACAGAAAGCTGCGTCAGAGGAAAGCTTGGGGCAAGCAGCACCACTTGCACAATTACAGTTCCCGATGCCTTTCTTATCCGCGTTGCTTGCTTTTCTTACTTTCTGTCGATGGGGGGGGTGGGCAAGTTGCCGATCAGGGTGGGGCCCGCGTTGCCAATCGATGCTGGAGGGGCCCATCGCCATTTGGAAAAAGCAATGTTGATGCCCTCCTTCATTGGGCCCCCCTGACCATTTCGGGGCCTAGGCACGTGCCTACTTGGCCTATTGGTTAATCCTGCCCTGCCTATGACTGGCACATGTGTTTGTGCCAGTTACACTAGTATTCTATAAAAGAAAGTAGGTGCTTCCTTTTCTTTATAGTATAGGTGCCTAAATATAGGTGCATTGTTATATCATTACCCCCTAAATGGTTCAGACTCAAATCTTTTTTTTTCTTTGATGTATCTTCAGAGTCATCTAGCCCAGTGTACCAGACAGTGAGTGGCTTTTTAAATGTTTAAGCTGAATAGTTTCCACTGTTTGAGGAGGGCAAAAAGCACATCACATTTAAACTTAATTTTCATGCATAGATCCTGGCAGCCTTGTAATATTGGATTTGTAGATATTTTCTGTCAGACAAAAAAGAGATTCTGGAAATCTAATCTTGTTATTTATAAGCTTTATTTTCACTTTGGCTGTGAGGGATAGCGGTCTGGAGGAGGACAGTTTGTGCAGGTCTAAATTTGTAAGAAGTAAACATGGTAAAATAGATCTTAGTAGTGTCAAGTCTCATGGAAAATCTTATACAGATCTATACTAATGCGGTTCGCTCTTACTTTTAAAACTATTCAGAAGCTTTCCTGTATATTAAATGAGACTGGGCCAAATTTCTAAAGACCATGTCGCCCATTGCCGAATGAAGAGTTCCCCTACTTTTTTATGCAAGGATACTTCTTATAACTTTTTGGTGATTATTTAATCAACATATAAAGCATTTTTATCTGAGTTAATTATTTATTGGGATTACTATTCTCTCTTATCAGGATGCAGATTAGGATCTAATCATTTTAAAATATAAATTGTGCTAAAATACAGACTTTAGGCTCATTAACCCACATAATATATCACTGCAATCATCTTTCCATGCACTGGGACAAGGTTTGGAGCACCATCTCTGCTATACTAAATATAACCGATCCCTTGCATCTCAAGATAATTATTCTCGGTCATCATGGCTTGTCAAGTATCTTACCAAAACATCATGTGCTTTTGCTCAATATCCTACTGTTTTTGGCTATCAAAAATATTTTGCATTGTTGGAAAGACTTATCCATGATAGAATACACAGTATAGTGGATTACAGTCTATCTATCAGTGTTGGGAGCAGAGCAGTGCAAAGTATTCAGCGTGCCGGCCTGCATTAAAAACCGCTTCCACACCAAATTTCCATGTCCCGCCCCACCCGGCTACTTTTTCATGCCACCCGGCTGGAAAAAAATTCTGGGGAGAACACTGTGGTAGTTTGTTTGTTTGTTTATCTGGTTTTATATTCCATCCTTCCCAGGGTTATAAATTAACATTCACAGTGTTACAATATTACATTAAATAGGGTTACATTTAACACAGGGTTACAATAACAGTATATAAATTGCAGTTTACACTCATAGGGTTACAATTCACCATCGGATATTGACTCAGTATGGACAAAGCACCATGAATTAACGAAAGGTTTATGAGTGGATAAAAAGGCTTAAAGCGAGAAGAACAGGTGTAACCGATGAAGGTCGTTCTAGTCGCCCATCAACATCGCACACACAAGAGCACAATGACAGGGCAGATGCCTTGATTAGAGGAGACTGATGGATAACAGTGTCTCAATTGGCTGCAAATTGGGATACAGGAACATCTGCACACGATGGGTTCCCAAAGAGCTTACTGATCTGCACAAGCAACAGAGTTTGGAGGTTGCGAACCAGTTCCTGAAACGGTATGGAGAAGATCCGAGTATTTTGGAGAGAATTGTCACCAGTGACGAGACATGCAACCCAGAGAGCAAAAGACAAAGCATGATAAAGTAAAGGAAGCGGTGTTCACCTGGCTTCGGGAGCAGCCGAAAAACTTCTCTGCAGGAAAGCAGAAGCTAGTTAAACAATACAACAAATGGATTGTCTTGCATGGGGACTGTGTGGAAACTGTGGAAAGTGATATGTTCAATTGCTCACAGTTACTTCTATTAAAGCCATTAAATGTGTTTTGCCTTTACTTTTTGATTTAACCTCGTACTTTGAATTATTAACATTTATTTTGATAAATACAATCACTGCTGTTATCACAATTGGACTACTGTAACTGTACAGTATAAGCAGAATGTTCAAAGACAATGTTTAAACAATCCAGAACATAGCGGTTAGAGACTCAGCTCAAAAATTTGACAAACCACCACCCTATTTTCTATACCTCCACCACCACTCAGTGGAAGCAAGGGTGAAATTCATATTGTATATGAAAGTATTCAAGATTAAATATGGGAGTTGCTATATAATTGACATTATACAACTTTCACTGGGGGAATAGTACGTATTTTTTTGAAATCAGATGAAACTAAGTTTTCCAGCAGTAAAAAAAAAATTAAAGGGTCCTTTTACTAAGCTGCGGAAAGTGCTAGCATGCATTTACCATATCTGAAAAGGGCTTACCATAGGAGGTCTTGCAGAAATTAGTGTATGCAAACCATGCGCTAAAAAAATATTTTTCATTTTTATCGCAGGGGCGGGGGCATGGTGGAGGTAGGAGAGTGGGCGTGCCAGCACCGATTTGTTAGCACACCATTAGCATGACTACAAAATAGGGGTCAGTAAGTGCACACACACTGATTTGTTTTCATGGGTATGTGCTAATGAAAGCTAATGGTGACTGAGTTCCCTCCTCTTAAAGCAGCGTTCAGTGAACCAAAAGGCTCTGTGCCCCTCCTCCTTTATTCAGCTTTATGGATAGCTAGTTTGCAAGCTAAGTGACGTTTTCATTCATTTTTTGTGTTGCAGCAATTGTTTTTATTTTAATATGGGCATGCGAGTTGATATTTTTGGGTTCTCTCTAGAGCAGTGGTCTCAAACTCAAATCCTTTGCAGGGCCACATTTTGGGTTTGTAGGTACTTGGAGGGCCTTAGAAAAAATAGTTTATGTCTTATTAAAGAAATGATAATTTAGCATGAGATAAAACTCTTTATAGTTTATAAATCTTTCCTTTTGGCTAAGTCTTAATAATAATATTGTCATTTATAGCTAAAGCGACATATGATCAAGAAACTGTTTTATTTTACTTTTGTGATTATTATAAACATACTGAGGGCCTCAAAATAGTACCTGGCGGGCCGCATGTGGCCCCCAGGCCGCAGGTTTGAGACCACTGCTCTAGAGAGTGTTATGCCTCATTTCTTAGTTTGGGAGCAGTGGGCTTTTCTCCTTTATTTTTAAGTTTTTAGAAGTTACTTTCCCAGTACAGTACTTGGTTTCTGGACCTTTTGGAAATCTATGACTGGATGGGACTCCTTTGCAGGCGGAGATGTTGAAAATCTGAATCATCTCCACTTGAAGCTATGAAGTTTCATTTGTTGCACATAGCTGATTTATTTGTGGCATTACCCTCTCTAGATTGATTTATTTAGTAAACATTTTGGGGGGTATTCAGTATATACTTTTAGCAACTCATTTGACTATTCTTCTTAGACTGAAACGGCACATGGTCATTAAATTTTTTTTTTTTTTTAAAGGGAAATCAGCCATTTTAGAAGAAAGTAGCCTTAGCGCTTACGATATGAGGAGTAGTGGCTCATGGCCAGCAGGGGGTGATGTTTATGGGACGGTAATGGAATGGATGTCAGAACATGATAAGTGCAGTATTTTTTGTGGAGTTTTTCTACAAAAGCGCCAGTTTTTCGTATGATTCTGGGTAATTCTAGTTAGACAAACATATGTGTCAGTTAGGGACACGCCCAGTGGAAACGTACGAAAAAAGGGTAAATAAAAATCTAAATATTATGTAGCTAAGGCCAGAGAAAAACACACTAAAGATTAATATAAGGGAAAGAATGGTGTTCTTTTGTACTTTGCTGTTGTGCCAGATCATAAAAGAAACCAGTAGACTCCATTTTGTGTTTCCAGGTCTTTGTTCCCAGCAGCGTGGTGTTAATTAGTACCACATGTGCTTGCTTTTGACTGGTAAAGAAAGATAACGTGTCCCAAACTGAATTAAATATAGTTTTGAATGAATGAATGAATACAGTATATGGAGGCTTGGCCAAGCAAGTATGAATGAAACAAATGTGTTGAACAAAAGCATAGGGTTTGAAAAAACATAATATATATTTGCAACCTAAAGAAATCCTAAAGCAACATCTGGAAGTAATTATGTCAGAGACTCTTGCTCTTTGTGTGTGAGACTGACAGCTCAGGCAGCCCCTCCTCCTCCTGTGGGCTGAAGCTATGTAATTTGAACCTGTCAGCTTAGGAAGAGTTTTTTCCTTTAAGGCTGACAACTTTTTCAGCACTGTGTGTGGATAAAACTTAGCTGACATGCAAGCTGAGAACTTCTCAGCACCCTGTTAATAATTGTAGATTCTCTTGAATATGTTATAATGTTAATTCAGAAATCAAAAGTAATTTTCTAAAACTGTCTTTGAAACATGGAGGAATTTTTCCTTTGTCCAACTTTTAAGACCACCTCTTTTGTGAAATGTTATTGGTTGTCAAACTTGATGATGTCACTGAACCAAAAGTATATAACAGAATGACCGGAGCTATTAAGAGAGCTCGTTATGAGAAGGCCAGCATTTAGCAACCATAACGATCTCCCATTAGCGCAACTGTTAAGCAATTATGCTTGATTCTTTTGATCTCATAATGGAAAAATAGAAACAATAACTCAATAAATCTTAATTAATTTTTAAAACCTTGCGCTGGTGTCATTTTGCATATTTTATTATTTTTCAAACCTGAAGCTTTCATGAGGGCGTCAGAATTCCTATGCTCAGATAAGAGCATCCTAAAGCCACTTTTCCTGTATCTTTGTAAAAGGACCTTTAAATCTTTTAAATCTGCTATATCTTCTTTTCCTTATTAGCCAGTTATGGTCTGGAACTCCCTTCCTCTTTCAATTAGACGCTAGAGAATTACTATTTTATTCTGTGAACATCTTCTAACTAACCCCGCTTTTACTAAGCCGCGGTGGAGGTTTCTACTGTGGCCCAGAGTGCTAAATGCTCTGACGCTCATAGAATTACTTTGAGCATTGGAGCAGCATCAGAGCATTTAGCGCCTCAGGCAATAGTAGAAACCTCCACCACAGCTTAGTAAAGGAGGACCTAAATCATGACGTAGCCTATGTGGCTCCTGATTTACTGAGAAAATTTGTGCATTGTTTTATTTGTAATTCCTGGATAGTCCCAGCCTTCTTAACTGTTATCTGCCCAGAGCAGCGAATTATAAGAACTGACAGACTTTCAGAATAGTTTGCAGCCAGTCCATTGTCATGTATATGCGTTTGTGTTCATTTCCCATGCAGTTCAAAATCAGCAGTCGAGCCCCCATTAGTGTAGAAAAATTAATAATGCACTACTGCCACTCTTCTCCTCCTGCCACCTTATGAGTGTGGCAGGGAGGGAATCAGCTAGAGAGGGAGTTATAAATGCTCCACAGGACCACTGCCTCTTCTAGGACGTGGCTTGCACCGATCTCCCTCTGTGATTCTACAGGATCTAGCTAATTCCTAATGAAGGGCTGGACTTTGCATCCATTCCAGCAGTCACAGAATTGCCCATGTATAATCAATATATATAGAAACAGCATGAATTAATTCTCACAAAGGGTAAAATAATCAGTCTTGGAATTGTGTGTATATAGGGCTTGCCTGCATTTAGCTTGTCCAAAATTCTATTCTGTAGGTTCATGTATAAGTGGCATAAAATGCACTTGAAAAGAGAGCCTCCATATGAAAGGAGCATGGGCGGTACATGGGAGTGTCATCCATCAGTATGTGTTATCTTGTATAATATTATCAGATGTGTGCATTGATTGACAGATCTAGAGGTGCACACCTATACATGGCGTGCCTTCTTTTTGATGCACCCAAATGTAGATTTGCACTAGTATTCTGAAACGCCATCAGGACATCCTAATGTCATTATAGAATTGGTGCTCCCTATGTTGCATTAGGATGAAATAAAGAAGGCACCAATTTATAAAATTGTACATGGAGATGGGGGGCAGGAATGACTGTGCCATTTTTTACACAACTGAATTAGCCAGACTTACTATCCTGCAGGAAGAAGAGGGCAAAATACAATGTAGATGCAATACTGTCATGTTATCTATGGAGAGACTTCTTATTCATACTACCAGTCAACACATGAGTGCATTCTCATATGTGATTCTTCTTTCTCCTGGGATATTTGTGACTCTATCCTCATACTACTTTCAGTTGCTGCCATTCTCTTAGAAGCTTGGTAAATATTTTGGCAACTTTGAGTAAGCATTTATTATAGCATTTTATTTAGAATTCATACTTTAGAAATTCCTATCTGAGTTCCAGTATTGTTTCAAAGGATTAACAGTTTTTCTGAAGACTTTATAAAGTGTTGGTTTATTTGCCTACATAATACTCAATTCTCATCCTTTCACTAAATTTGACCCCTTATGTCTGCGTACACTCCTACCTTTTCCTTCCAAGCATAAACGGAATCTTGCAAAACATACAGTTTTTATAATCGAGTCCGGGGTAGGTTCACATTATAATTCTGGGTCACATTGTAATTCTGGGCCTAGGGGAAGTACACATAGTAATTCTGGGTCTAGGGAGAGTACACACATTGAAAATTGTATTATAAGAGTCCAAGTAGCCCAAGAGGGAATAGCCCCACAGGATACACACATTTCTGAGTCTGGGATAGGTACACACTGTAGTTCTGGGTCTAGGGAGTCCGGGATAGGTGCACATTGTAGTTCTGGGTCTAGGGAGAGTACAAAACATGAAATTAATGCTAAAAGTGTCCAAGTAGCTCAAGCGGGAATATCCCCACTGAGACGTAACAAACATACAACATGGAGGGCTATGTACGTCAACGCCCACAGTCTGGGAAACAAGATCCTGGAATTGGAAACAGAAATGAGGAACGCCGACCTGGATGTGGTGGCGATATCTGAGACCTGGCTCACGGACTCCCACGGGTGGGACATGGTCATACCGGGTTACAACTTGCTTCGCCGTGACAGGGAGGGCAAAATGGGAGGAGGTGTAGCACTATATACTAAAGATGACATTAAGGTCACCAGAATCGCAGATGTCCAGTACACAGGGGAATCCCTTTGGGTAAATTTGGCCAGGGAGAAAGACAAATGCCTGTATCTTGGCGTAATATACAGACCCCCAAAACAACAGGATGACCTAGATATGGAATTAATCCGAGATATAGAGAATATCACCTTATGTGGGGACACAGTATTGTTAGGTGACTTCAACATGCCTGATGTGGATTGGGACACACTTTCCTCTGCTTCTGGCAGCAGCAGGAGGCTATTAAACTCTATGAAGGGAGCAAGACTCAGGCAACTGGTGTTGGAGCCAACAAGGGATCAGGCAATACTGGACCTGATACTTACCAATGGAGAAAGTGTCACAGAGGTCTCGGTGAGCGACACGTTGGCCTCCAGTGACCACAACATGGTATGGTTCAATCTCAGGAAAGGTTTCACTAAATCTACCACACTGACCAAGGTCCTCAAATTCAAGAACACAAACTTCGAAGACATGGGAGATTTCGTTCATCAGGCGCTGCAAAACCAAGCAGAAACCGATAACGTTGAAGAAATGTGGTTGACTCTGAAAGCCACCATACAGGAGGCAACCATCCGCTATGTAAAATCAGTAAGTAAACGGCGAAGGAACAATAAGCCACAGTGATTCTCTGCGGAGATCTTGGACCTCATCAAAGAGAAGAAAAAAGCATTCATCTCTTATAAACAATCAGGGAAGCAGGACTCTAGAGAAGACTATCTGGCCAAGTCAAGAGCCGTCAAAACAACAGTTAGGGAGGCCAAATTCCGCATGGAGGAGTCTCTAACAAAGAACATCCAGAAGGGAGATAAATCCTTCTTCAGGTATATCAGTGACAGAAATAGAAACACAGGCGGGATAGTACGCCTTAGGAAACCAGACGGAAACTATGTAGAAACGGACTTGGAAAAAGCCAAACTGTTAAATGAATACTTCTGCTCAGTCTTCACCCGTGAGGCGCCGGGACTCGGCCCTCAGCTACAGACAAGGGATGGCTCAGTAGACCCATTTAGTAATTTTGAGTTTACATAATAACATAGTAACATAGTAGATGACGGCAGATAAAGACCCGAATAGTCCATCCAGTCTGACCAACCTGATTCAATTTAATTTATTTTTTTTTTTTCTTCTTAGCTATTTCTGGGCAAGAATCCAAAGCTTTACCCGGTACTGTGCTTGGGTTCCAACTGCCGAAATCTCTGTTAAGACTTACTCCAGCCCATCTACACCCTCCCAGCCATTGAAGCCCTCCCCAGCCCATCCTCCACCAAATGGCCATACACAGACACAGACCATGCAAGTCTGCCCAGTACAGGCCTAGTTCAATATTTAATATTATTTTCTGATTCTAAATCTTCTGTGTTCATCCCACGCTTCTTTGAACTCAGTCACAGTTTTACTCTCCACCACCTCTCTCGGGAGCGCATTCCAGGCATTCACTACCCTCTCCGTAAAGTAGAATTTCCTAACATTGCCCCTGAATCTACCACCCCTCAACCTCAAATTATGTCCTCTGGTTTTACCATTTTCCTTTCTCTTGAAAAGATTTTGTTCTACGTTAATACCCTTCAAGTATTTGAACGTCTGAACCATATCTCCCCTGTCTCTCCTTTCCTCTAGGGTATACATATTCAGGGCTTCCAGTCTCTCCTCATACGTCTTCTGGCGCAAGCCTCCTATCATTTTCGTCGCCCTCCTCTGGACCGCCTCAAGTCTTCTTACGTCTTTCGCCAGATACGGTCTCCAAAACTGAACACAATACTCCAAGTGGGGCCTTACCAATGACCTATACAGGGGCATCAACACCTTCTTCCTTCTACTGACGACGCCTCTCTTTATACAGCCCAGCAGTGTCTACTGTGAGCTGTCTAAGCTCAAGGTTAACAAGGCAATGGGGCCTGACAACCTACACTCCAGGGTACTCGGGGAGTTGAGTGATGTCTTGGCGGAACCGCTATCCATGCTCTTCAATCTCTCCCTTAGTACAGGTAAAATCCCGTTGGACTGGAAGACGGCTAACGTCATTCCACTCCACAAAAAAGGATCCAGGATGGAGGCAGCGAACTACAGACCAGTGATTCTCACATCAATAGTGAGCAAACTAATGGAAACTCTAATCAAACGCCAATTGGATACGATCCTGAATGAGGAGACTCTACAGGATCCCCGTCAACATGGATTTACCAAGGGGAGAAACTGCCAATCCAACCTGATCAGCTTCTTTAACTGGGTGACGGGGAAGCTAGATGTTGGGGAGTCCCTGGATATCGTATACCTGGACTTCAGCAAAGCATTCGATAGCATACCACACCGCAGGTTGCTGAGCAAGATGAGCTCTATAGGATTGGGCAACACAGTGATGAAATGGATTGGGAACTTGTTTGGAAGTAGGCTTCAGAGAGTAGTGGTGAACGGCACCCCCTCCGAAATGACGGAGGTGATCAGTGGAGTGCCGCAGGACTCGGTCTTGGGCCCGATCCTATTCAACATCTTTATAAGAGACTTGCCAGAGGGGCTCCGAGGTAAAATAACATTATTCGCCGATGGCGCCAAACTATGCAATGTAGTGGGCAAAAGCACAACAGACGGAAACTCAATGCCTGACAACATGATGCACGACCTACTCCTACTGGAGCGCTGGTCTAGGACCTGGCAACTCAGCTTCAATGCCAAAAAATGCAAAGTCATGCACCTGGGCAGCCAAAATCCATACAAGACTTACACCCTTAATGGCGAGATCCTAACAAGAACTGTAGCAGAACGAGACTTAGGGGTGATCGTCAGTGAGGACATGAAGACTGCCAATCAAGTGGAGCAAGCTTCATCCAAGGCTAGACAAATCATAGGTTGCATATGCAGGAGTTTCGTCAGCCGTCTGTTTCTATGCATTGTTCTTGTACAATTTATCACCTGCACGTTTTCTTTTTTTGCAAATGTATCTTATAACCTATTGCTTTATGTGCTGAAACCTCCTCTGTGACTTGGGGTGTTAAACTGCAAGCCTAGAGGGCTGCAAACCAGTCAGTTTTCAGGATGCTGCTAATGAAGATATAGGACAGGGGTAGGTAACTCCAGTCCTCGAGAGCCGTATTCCAATCGGGTTTTCAGGATTTCCCCCATGAGATCTATTTGCATGCACTGCTTTCAATGCATATTCATTGGGGAAATTCTGAAAACCCGACTGGAATACGGCTCTCGAGGACCGGAGTTCCCTACCCCTGATATAGGAAATAGTATTTGTAGAAACTGAGGTAGTACATGGAAAGACATCTCCTGCAATTTCGTTAGGGGCATCCTGGAAACCTGACTGGTTTACAGCCCCCTGGGCTTGGAATTTGACACCCCAAGTCATAAAGGGTATTTCAGTAAATGAAGAAATATTTTAACTTATAAGATATATTTGTAAAAAAGAAAAAGTACAGCTGATAAATTCCAGGATTGAAGTTTAAAACTCCATTTCTACAGCATAAAAGACAAAAAGCAATCATAATAATAAATAAATCCATTTTATGAAAAGTCTCTGAGTATATGGATTCTTACTTGTACATGGATTCCTGTGGTAGCCCAGAAATATTATTGTGAAATTTATTTTGTATTAATGTACCATATATTCTATTAGAAGAGCCTGCAAATGAAACAAATCTGATTTATGTCTTTAATGGGCTGTATCTGTAGTACATGCTTTCTAAGCAGAAACTTGAAAAATAAAGATGATCAGATCTTTCATTTTTCTTCAGATTCAGTGAACTGGGAGACTCTTCGGGAAAGTGACATTAAAACAAAATCCATTATGAGCTATTAAACTACCTTGGAATTGGAAATTTCAAGAAAACAGTGGGTAGGTGGCAGTTTTGTATTTTTAGAGGCTAATGTTGCCACTGAAAGAAAAATGTGAAGAGGATAACTGCCAGATGATGAGTTGTGATTCATGGCAATGGTCAAAAGGTGAATTCCACAGTATTCCTTTCTTTACTTAAAGCAATGTAAATGCATTAACAATGCCAATAAATACTGCTTTCTTAGCAATGGAAACAAACATTGTTCCAGAAGATGCATATCAAGTCTATACACTTTAGTGGGCATAATCCCATGGATTCAACAAATGCTGTTGAATTTTGTGCTCTAAAAGCCCCTTTTACAAAGCTGTGGTAGTGAGCACCGGCATGGCAAATGTGACGCAGTCCATTGGAAATGAACAGGCTTCACTGCATTTGCCGCACAGGAATCATTACCGCAGCTTTGTAAATGAGGCCCTAAATTTTGAGCAACATCTCAAGAAGCACACACAACATAATTAGCTAATAAGTCAATTAATACCAATTAATTGGATTAACCTTTATAATTATGTTGCATGGGCTTCTCAAGATCATGCTCAAAATTTGACAACCTTTACATAATCCAGGGTTAACTGGCAATTATTTAGAGCTGGGCACACTTCTGCCTGCACGCCATACTATAAGGTTGCATTTCAAAATGGTATCATGTGCAATCAAAATGGGAGTATGGCTATGGGAAAGGCATAGGCAGGTCAGGCACATTCCCATAATTTAGTTCTGATGCTATAGAATTGAGAGATTGTATGCCCAACTTGCGTACCAAGATTTACCCCAGGATCCATTTGGTGTAAGTCCATGCACCCAAAGTTGGTCAAAGGATTCAGCACTATGAACTATTCTATAAAGCATTGTCTCTCAAACTTTTTTTTAGCTCTGGCACATTAAAAGGAACAAATGGTTTTTTTGTGGCACATTATACCAAACTTGCAAAACCAATTGTAACAGGGTGAAGATCCTGTCACTGGCCAGCAGAGGGAAGCCTTAGTAGAGGTAATGGAGCACATTTGTATATAAGTTCCTGCAAAGGTACCTGGGAGCTATCCACTCACCCTGAGTGAAAAGGGGTGCTGAAAAGAACATTTCTAACACAGAGAGCAAGGGAAAACAAGAATTCTTTCAGGAGCTTAGGTGATCCTTGAGAAGAGGAGGTTGATCTAGGTTAAGCCCCAGCTAATGTTAGCTGGGGCTTAACCTAGATCAACCTATCCAGTAGAGCTTGGAGTAATCAGAACTTGTCAAGCTTTGCAATTGGTAGAACACCTGGTGGACAGATATTAAACAATTAAGAGAGTTCTTAGAGAAAGAGTCTGAGAAACTAAAATAGTTCTCAGGAAGACTAAGCAACTGGGAGATTTCTCAGGGAGGGACATGGTAATGACTACTGCTGCAATAATTGCTCTGATGCCTATAGGGATTTAATGGGTGTCATAGTGTCTGCCGTGCAGCAGCCATTATCGTGGCTTTGTGAAAGGGAGGGGGGGAGGGTAGTAAATTTGTCTCAGTTGGGTTCAGCAGGATTATCCTTTTTATAATAGTTCTGCCTTTCTGACAAAATATGATGTCACCAAATCAATCAATTAGTGGCACAAAAACAGTCCTTATTAATGCTGTGCAGTTTTGGTTTCAATTTCACTTGCTGCCGCATGTTATTGTGGAGAATGTTATTTTAAAGGTATTTTGTCATTTAAAAAAAAACAAAAAACTCATATTTTGATCCTGTTGAAAAGATTTTTAGACTAGTGTGTTTATTCACATTCTTTATGGACTATGAAGGCAGATGTAGAGCCAAGGAAAATATTATTAACAATGCATGCAGTAGTCTTATATTAAATGAAGACTCGTTGTGTCACTAGTAAACAATTAAATATTATTAGTGATATGGCTGCTCTGCATTATATATGAGGAATACTTTGCCATTAGCACTATTTATATTTTGTTCTTGTCTGTGTAATAGTTTACTTCACAAGAGTGAAGTGGTAAAGAAATAAATCAAACTGCCAGTATGGAAGAGTCATGAACTTAGCTGGCATCATAGTAGCTTAGGAAATGTTAATTACAGTGTTCCCCCGGTCATTTGCAGTATTTTCCAACCGCGAACTGCCAACCAGGAGAGAACAGCTGGAGAGGCAGGAGAGAGCAGCCAGAGCGCTGGCGAGTGAAGGAAATCACTCGCTGTATGCTCCGACCGCCTCTTCCTGCACTAAAGTCAGGGTTTACCTATCAGGAGCTGCTTTGACACGCAGCTCCTGATTGGTAAGGCCAGACTTTAGTGCAGGAAGAGGCGGTCGGAGCATACAGCGAGTGATTTCCTTCACTCACCGGTGCTCCGGCTGCTCTCTCCTGCCTCTCCCTCTGCCCTCTCCAGTCTCCCCCACAAAAAACCATATATATCAGGGGAGTAATGTATTGGGGCTCATTAAAAAAAAATAAAAAATAGATGTCCAAAAGATGGCATAAACTGGTATTTGGATGTCTTACTAGTCAAAACATCCAAGTGGACATTTTCAAAACTGACTTTCTAGACATCTTTCTGGTCATTGGTTGTATAAACCAAACTTTAAAAACGGTATTCAGGTCCCATTCCCTTTACCCTTTATCCAGTTGACAATAAATCCTTTTGGATATTGGCCCCATAGAAATTGGGATCATATATGATTTTAATTTATAATCACGCCACAGAGGATTAAACTTTTTTTTTTCTTACATCAGACAATCTGTGGAAAGCAGAAAGATATCAATATTTCAAAGCAGTCTGTGGAAAATTATAAAAAGAGAGGCAAATCCTGTCTTTTTAAAGAAGTAGATGGAAAGCAAGGAGATATATTTTAGGAGAGGAATGTTCAATCTAAATTAAATCATATATTATTAATCTAATATGCAGCGTGTTATTAACTTTATAAATTATAGTACATAACAATCAATCATTTTCTCCCTTCTTATTCTTATAGCAGAGATCCACTTACACATTATCAGGCTCACTTTCAAAAATGATAGACGTCCCCAAAGACAGCATATACCAGCACATGGACGTCTTACTAGTCAAAATGTCCAAGTGGGCATTCTCAAAACAGAATTTCTAGACGTCTTTCTGGTTGTTTTGTCTCCAGTGCATCCAAATCTTAAGGGGGCATGTTAGAGGTGTGTTTTAGGCAGGCTTAGGGCGGGCTTAGAACTTGGATGCTCATCAGGCATAATCAAAAACAAAAGATCCAGGGCTTTTTTTTTAGACGTTTGGTGCTAGACCTATTTTTAAGGTGTCTAAATGCTAAAAAGGTGCCCAAACTGACCAGTTGACCACAGGAGGGATTAAGGCATGACCCCTCCACTTACTCTCCCAGTGGTCACCAACCTCTTCCCACCACCCATAAATGTTTTTAAAAAAACAGTATGTTCTAGTGGCCTGTATTACAAGGGGGTGCTGAAATGTTCTCAGCCCAAGCAGTTTCAGATATTAACACAGACATTTGAGCTCAGAAAGCAGAGGTTGCTGCAGTGAATTTCAAATTAAAAGTCCCAGGTACAGATATCATCATATCTTGCTTATATAGTATGGTGAGCTTTCAAAAATCTACAGTACCTACATTAAGATGACACCTGCAAGCATAAGGGCTATTGTTGTGGTATACAAGTGGGTACAATAAGTTTTGGGTGGATTTTGGAGGGCTCACCATACAATATAAGCAAGATTATAGTGACATATGTACCTGCTATGCTTAGCTGTCTGAACAGTTTGCTAAGAATGCAGGCTGCCTAGACAAAAACATACTTTTGTGTGTTTTGCATGTGGACATATTTATTTTCGAGAATGGCCAAAAAAGACAGACGCACTAAGGACCAAAACGTCTACATAGGTCATTTAAAAAAAAAAAAAAAAGGATAGACGTCTTGCTGTTTTGAGAATGGACATTTTCTCTACTGGATTTCTGGATGTCTTTCCCAAAATGTCCAAACTCAGACATAGAAGACCTATGGAAAATGCCCCTCTATGAGCCTGATTCTATATAGTGTGACCAACTAGAACACTATAGGCTCCTTTTACTAAGGTGCGTTATGGCATTAACGCGCGGAATAGCGCACGCTGAATTGCCGCGCGCACTAGACTTTAACGCCAGCATTGAGTTGGCATTAGTTCTAGCCGCGCAGCGTGCGATGTAGCATGTGGTAATATCCTGCATGCGCTAAAAACGCTAACGCACCTTAGTGAAAGGAACCCTATGAGTGGTGTAAAAATTATTAAATATGTAAATGAAGGGATCCAGGTCTTCCGTCAAAATTGGACCTTGCCTGAGGATTCTCCATTTCTTCAGAAGGGGCATCAGAGGCCTCTTCAGGACATGCTGTGGCCCAGATTCCATAAACGGCATCTAGCGGCCATATTCTATAAAGGATATCTATATTAGGTGCCACTAGGTGCCCTAAATGCAGCTGCCTAACAATGGCTAAGTTCGGGATCCACGCCTAATTTTCTAGGCAAAGAAAGATCTTGAAAAGAAGATTGCGCTAGAAGCAAAAACACACAGTAAAAACATTTTTAGGTATATTCCAAGCAAGAAGCCAGGAAGACTGCTAAACGACCAAGGGATAAAAGGGGCTCTCAGGGAAGACAAGACCTTAGCGGAGAGATTAAATGAATTCTTTGCTTTGGTCGGTCTTCACTGAGGAAGACATGGGGCAGCTGCAGGAGCCAGAAATTGTATTCAATTCTGATGGATCAGAGAACCTTATATAAATCTCTGTAACACTGTATGATGTAAAGGGTCAGTTTGACAAAATGAATAGAAGCAAATCGTTTGGACCAGATGGTATACACCCCAGAGTGCTGATAGAATTGAAAAATGAACTTCTGGAGCTATTGTTAGTAATTTGTAATTTTTCTTTAAAAACCAGCAAATTACCAGAAGACTGGAGGGTGGCCAACATAATGCCGATTTTTAAAAAACGTTCTAGAGGTGATCCGGGCAAAATGGTAGAGACTATTATAAAGAACAAAATGACAGAACATATACATAAGCATGGATTAATGAGAGAAAGCCAACATGAATTTAGAGCTCCTTTTACAAAGGTGCGCTGGCGTTTTTAGCGCACGCACCGGATTAGCATGTGCTGTAGCGTGCGCTAGCCAAAAAACTACCACCTGCTCAAGAGGAGGCAGTAGCGGCTAGCGCGTGGGCTATTCCGCACATTAAGGCCCTAACGCACCTTAGTCAAGGGAAATCGTACCCCCACTAATCTATTGCATTTTTTTGAAGGGGTTAATGAACGTGTGGATAAAGGTGATCTGGTTGATATTGTGTACTGTATTTGGATTTTCAAAAGGCTTTTGACAAAGTACCTAATGAAAGACTTCTGAGGAAATTAGAAAGTCATGGGATAGGAGGTAATGTGAGCAAGTGCAAAGTGATGCATGTGGGAAAGAAGAACCCGAACTATAGCTACATGATGTTGGGTTCTAAGCTAGGAGGCACTACCCAGGAGAAGGATCTAGGTGTCATTGTTGAGGATACGTTGAAACCCTCAGCTCAATGTACAGTAGCGGCTAAGAAAGCAAATAGAATGCTAGAAATTATTCAAGTTCAAGTTTCAAGTTTTATTAGGATTTTATATACCGCCTATCAAGGTTATCTAAGCGGTTTTACAATCAGGTACTCAAGCATTTTCCCTATCAGGAAAGGAATGGAAAACAAAGATAAAAATGTTATAATGTTCTTGTATCGCTGTATGGTATGGCTGCAACTTTAATACTGTGTGAAGTTCTGGTCGCATATCTCAAAAAAGATATAGCAGAATTAGAAAAGGACGATGAAAATGATAAAAGACCTGGGACGCCTTCCCTATGAGGAAAGGCTAAAGCGGCTAGGGCTCTTCAGATTGGAGAAGAGACAGCTCAGGGGTGATATGATAGAGGTCTATAAAATACAAAGATGAGTAGAAAAGGTAAATGTGAAATGCTTGTTCACACTTTCCAAAAATACTAGGACTAGGGGGTATGCGATGAAGCTGCTAAGTAGTAGATTTAAAACAAACCAAAGAAAATATTTATTCACACAATGTGTAATTAAACTCTGGAATTCACTGCCGGAGGATGTGGTGAAATCAGTTAGCTTGGCAGGGTTTTTAAAAAGCATGGATAATTTCCTAAAAGAGAATTCCATAGGCTATTATTGCGATGACTTGGGGAAATTTTGTCTGTTTTGTCTGTTAGTTATAGGTTATACGCTTTGTCCCCCTGAAAGTTATATGGATTTTAACTACTGTATTTTTCCCCGCTCCATTACATGCACCTGACCATAAGACGCACCCTAAATTTAGAGGAAGAATACAAGAAAAAACATTCTGAACCAAATTCTCTCTGCCAGGCTCTGCACCCAACCCCACACTCCTTGCCAAGCTCTGTACCCTGTCCCCCCTCCCTGCCAGGCTCTTGTGGTAGGCCGGGCAGGTAGAGGCAGGGCAGGCAGGTGTAGTGGCTAGCAGGCAGGTAGGGACAGGGTAGGCAGGGATAAGGCAAGCAGGGACATGACAGAGCGGGCGGGTGTGTAGGTAGGCAGGCAGGTAGACCTCCCCCCTCCCAGGCAGGCAGGCAGGCCTCCCCCCCCCAGGCAGGCATCAGGAAAGCCCCGGCCTCTCCCTCCTCCCTCCCTACCCCCCAGGCAGGCAGCATGTAGGCTCTGGCCCTCTTCTTCTTCCCTGCCACCGCCCTCCCCCCGCACTTTTTTTTTTTAACTTCTTTTCGTGGCCAAGGCTGGCTGTCTGGTTCCCACCGCTTCCTCCCAGAACTGCCAGCTGATGCGGCTGCCTCCTCTTACGTTCTCTCATGGCACAGCAGTGCACCAGGTTGCCTGCCTGGTCCCGCGCTGCTTCCCATGAGAATTCAGTTCTCGCGGGAAGCGGTGAGGGACCAGGCAGGCAACCTGGTGCACCGCTATGCCCGAGAGAACGGGAGGCAGCCGCGTCGGCCGGAAGTTCTGGGAGGAAGTGGTAGGAACCAGGCAGCCAGCCAGCCAGCCTTGGCCGCGAACAGAAGTTTAAAAAAAAAGGTACACACGGGTGGGCGGCAGGGAGGAGGAAGAGGGCCAGGGCCTGCTTGTCACATGCCAGCCAGCTGAGGGCACCGCATCCAGCGAGGGAGGGTGGCAGCATTAAAAATAGGTAACCGGGGGTGTGTGCTTTGGGTATTAGCTCCATAAGATGCACCCTAATTTCCACCCACTTTGGGGGGGAAATAAAGTGCGTCTAATGGAGCGAAGAATACGGTATGTACATCTCTTTGAAATTTGAGTAAGCGACTAATCACATCAAGTTTCAAGTTTCAAGTTTCAAGTTTCAAGTTTATTGATTTTTGATATCCCGATCATAAAACAAATATCTGACCGGTTAACAATAAAAAAAAAATTTTAAAAGGGAGAGTAAGAACTAGTTATTGGTGTATTGGAAAATTAGCGAAAACATATTAGACATATACTGACAAACATGACTGTGAGGAGAAATGGGAAGGAAGGGAAAAGTTACATAATATAAGTGGAAATGAGATAGAGGGAAGGGATAGGACATGAAGGACAAGGGTGCATGGTATAAGAGATATGCGCAGAAATAAAGGAGAACTTTTGGGACAAGGATGAGTATATAAGTGGATATAAAAGATTAAGATTTATTAAAGGCATCCTGGAATAGGAAAGTTTTAAGATTAGTTTTGAATTTAGTTAAATGAATTTCATCCCGAAGAAATTGAGGGAGAGAGTTCCATAATGTAGGGGCTGTTATGGCAAAATTAGTCTTTCTTGTATAGTAAGATTCTTTTAGGGAAGGGATGAAGAGGAGTTTTTGGTCCGTAGATCGTAAGATACGGGGAGAACTTTGAGGAATTAACAGTTTGTCTAGAAATAGGGGCAGATGGGAAAGTTTGATTTTAAAAGAGAGTAGTAAGATTTTATAAATTATACGGTGTGTGACTGGGAGCCAATGAGCCTCCTTAAGAAGCGGAGTAACGTGTTCGAATTTGCCTATTTTGTAAATGAGTTTGATAGCGGTATTTTGTATAATCTGCAAACGGCGGAGTTCTTTTTGGGGTAGTCCATTTAATAATGAATTGCAGTAATCTAAATGGGAGATAACTAAAGAATGAATAAGGATCTTGATCGAGTCGGTATTTAGGATGGAAATGAGTGAACGAATGATACGGAGTTTAAAGAAACAAGTTTTTACTACTGTACTTATGTGATCATGGAAGGTGAGATCTCTGTCTAGAGTAACGCCCAGTAATTTTATTTTAGTATCCATATGTAAGGGTGTGGATTTGATGTAGATAGTTCCAGGTAAGGTTTCGGATTTTTTAATAGGAAGGAGTAAGCCACAAGATTTAGCAACATTAAGTGAAAGTTTATTAGAAAACAGCCAATCACTTATGATATCTAATTTAGAGTTAAGATAATTAATATCCGAAGAGTTAGAAGTATTAATGGGGTAGAGTAGCTGGATATCGTCAGCATAGGCGAAAATTGAGAATCCTAGTGATTGTGCCAAAGAAAGAAGAGGGGATAGAAAAATGTTAAATAGAAGTGGGGATAAAATAGAGCCCTGAGGAACTCCAAAAGTTTGAGTTACTGAAGGAGAAGTTTGGTTTTTTATATGAACTTTGAAGTTGCGTTGATGAAAGTAAGAAATAAACCAGTTGAGAGCGGGACCTGTGATGTTAACTTATAAACTTGGAAATCTTGGGATCTAGCTACGTACTTGGGACCTGAGTTGACAACCTTGGGAAACAGGATACTGGGCTTGATGGACCTTCAGTCTGTCCCAGTATGGCATGTTCTTATGGCCAGGGTTGTGAAGTCGGTAGATAAATGTTCCGACTCAGACTCCTCAGTTTTTTGTACTTCAGACTCCGACTCCAGGTACCCGAAATTTCCTCCGACTCCGACTCCTCGACTCCGACTCCACAGCACTGGTTAATTTTCAGATTGTTAAAATGGAATGTCAAGTTGAGAGAAATGAGCATTTTCGACACCACCTTCTTTTTGCTTTTAATCAAGGTTCTAAGGCCGCAGAAGCTGCTCGCAACATTTGTGCTGTGTATATAGTGGGTGCTATAGCTGAAAGAATCGCTCGTGATTGGTATGCCAAGTTCAGAAATGGAGTCGGTAGATAAATGTTCCGACTCCGACTCCTCAGTTTTTTGTACTTCTGACTCCGACTCCGACTCCAGGTACCCGAAATTTCCTCCGACTCCTCGACTCCGACTCCAACTCTGACTCCACAGCCCTGCTTATGGCATCGTAACTGACTGTGCCAGTTTTGAGCCAATCAAAAAAAAAAAAAAAAGAAAGAAAGAAAAGAACTTTAATTAAACAATTTAAGAGTTTGGCGCCAAGCTTTTAGGATGCTTATTGACACCTAAGAGGAGGCGCTCTCCCACACCTAAGGACACCTAGCAATGCTTAACTGAAAAATTTGGCGTGGTTAGTGGTGGAGAATAGGCGTGGTTGAGTTAGGCATCATTAGGCTTCTGACATAGGCGCCACCATATTAGGCAAGTGAAAAGCTGGCCTAATGGAGTGTCATAGGACACCTAGTAACACCTAAGTCCGCTTAGATGCCGCTAAGCATGATTCGATAAAAGGCGCATAGCAGTTGATTGACAACCTCACTGAGCAGCACCTATATTGTAGATGCTTCTAAGCATCATTTATAGAAACTGAGCCTGAAAGTCTGCTTACCATGGATATCAGGGCTAATCTGTGGCTATCAGTATTACCAAGAATGGGTGTCTAGCCACCCTCTGCAACATTCTACCACAGGGGACAAGAACAGTAGTAATGAAGAACTAAATGATATTTGGTATGAAGGGTTCTAATTTTGTAGCTTTTAATAATGGTTAGAGAGATGTTGTGTTTTTTGTTGTTTTTTTTCCCAAAGATTATGAGACTAATTAACAAAGAAAGGATTGAAAAAATGGGAGCATATTACACCATATTATTTGAAACTCCACTGGCTGCTGATTGAGGCCAGAGTTTTGTTTAAGTTTGCCTGCATTTGTTACAAATCAATTTTTGGTTTGTCACCTGGATACCTCGTTTCCCATTTTTCTTTGAACCACCCAAACAAGGTCACATGTTTACATTTTTTTCTTCCGCTAAATTATGTTGTTACAAAAGATTTCGGGAGAGAACTCTCTCTTTTCAAGCTGCCAAATTGAATGATTGGTTCGGTAAAATTATGCTAGGTTCCTCTTCTTATCTTGATTTTAGAAAACTATTGAAAACCCAACTGTTAGAAAAATTTGTATTCTAATTGTTTTTTCCTTTTAAAATTACTCTCCACTGTATGACTTGTGCTTATTTGTTGTAAACCGCCTAGAACCATTTTTTGGTATATAAAATTATTATTATTATTACTAGTACTATTAATTTCTAGAGTGCTACCAAACATATGCAGCACTGTACAGAGTCACAAAAGAGAGAGTCCCTGCTTGAATGAGCTTACAATCTAAACAATCAAGACAGACAAACAGGATACCAGGGTAGAAGAGTTAGAGGTAGGGTTACCAGATGTCCGGATTTCTCCGGACATGGCCTCCTTTTGAGGACATGTCCAAGGGTTCTGACGACTTTTCAAAACCTGGCACTTTGTCCGAGTTTTGAAAAGCCTTCTCTCAATTGTGTTGAGAAGAAGGTAATCCTCGCATGCGCGGATTACCTCCTGCCCGACTACAGCAGGTCTAGGGGGTCCAGATTTTACGATCGTAAAATCTGGTAATCCTAGTTAGAGGCGATGATTAAACTGCTGGCTAGGGTGGTGTGCAAAGTGCAGAGGGGAGTTGGGGTTCAGGGCTACCTCACAAAGGTAGGTTTTCAGCTTACTTTTGAACAAGGGAAGGAGTGTGGTGGACGGACGCAGATAGTTTATTCCAGGTATACAGGGCGGCAAGATGAAAGGAACAAATTCTGGAATTAGAAGAAGGGTACAGATAAAAGCATTTTGTCTGAGGAACGGAGCTCTCAGGGAGGTGTATAAGGAGAGACAAGAGAGGAGAGATTCTGAGAGGCAGCAGAATGAACACACTTGTAGGTTAGTAATAGGAGTTTGAACTGTATGCAAAGGCAGATAGGAAGCCAGTGAAGTTTTCATTATAGATACTGAGCACAAATCTAAAGAACAAAAAGCATTTTTCATTGATGAAATAGCATTTGAAACTAGATCAATTGTAACAGGCAAAAAAATATGTCCAAGACCTCTCTAGAGGAAGATGGTATGTAGACTTAGCTAATGGATTAGAATCAACAATCTTGGAAACTTTCTCTTGAAATGCTGTTAGCAAATTGCTGATATGAAATAATTGGATAAATTATTTCATATCAGATAAAGATGTCAAGGTAGTTTTAACCATAATTAGCTTAACTAAAGAACAGAGCTCTTTTGTACTAGACAATTTTGAATGAACTGGTTGTGCAATTCAATTTAAGGACCCCTTTTACAAAGCCGCAGTAGCAATTCTCCCATGAAAAATGCATCGAAGCCCATAGGAATTGAATGGGCTTGGGTGCATTTGCCGCAGGGGAACCGCTACCATGGCTTTATAAAAGGAGCCCTAAATATTTAATCACGATTAATCAGACAATTAAGGGCATCATTCATTTATTACTTATTTATATATATTTCCCACTGTAGTTTGTTGTGACTGAGCAAGTCTCTTAATCCACTATTGCCCCAGGTGCAAAATAAGAACCTGTATATAATTTGTAAATCTCTTTGACTGTAACCACAGAAAGGCAGCATATCAACTTCCACCTCCCTTCCTGTCCCTAAAGTACTGATAATCTCCCTCCCTCCGAACCCCAATTGAAAATCATTGACTTTTTCTTCCTTCCCTCCCCAGGGTTACCTTATGTCCAGGAAAACCCATTTTCTAGACGAATATCTATGGTATTCATCAGCAGTTCATCTAAATCTCAAGGGGGAGTGTTAGAGGCATGGTGTGAGCAGGACTTATGACCTGGACATTTTTCTGAAATAATCAAACATTTTAGAATATGTCCAGGGCACAATGTGGACATTTCGGGCTGTTTTAACCATGAATAAGTGCCATAAGGATGCCCAGACTGACCAGATGACCACTGGAGTGATGTAAGCATGACTCCCCCACACTCCCACAGAGGTTAGTGACCCCCCTCCAACCCCTAAACATGTAAATGAAACAGTACCTACTTGTTTGTATGACACCTTAAGATGTACCGTATTTTCACCCATATACCGCGCATCCGTGTAAAACACGTACACGGGTATAGCGCGCGGGGAACACAAATTTATGTAAAAAAATTTTACTATAGCGCGCACACGCGTATACCGCGCATGCCGCCCCGACTATCCTCTCGCCGCCCCGACTCTCAGTTCGTCGCCCCGCTCTCCTCTCGCTGCCCCGACTCTCCTTTCCGAAGGACCGCTCGCACCCCCACCCGAAGGACCGCTCGCACCCCCATCCCGAAGAACCGCTCGCACCACCCCAAAGGACCGCTCTCACCCCCACCCCGAAGGACCGCTCGCACCCCCACCCGAAGGACCGCTCGCACCCCCACAGCCTCCCCCCCTCCCGCATGGAGAAGCTGCCTACCGTTGTTTCCGGTGAGCCCAGCTGCTTCCTCTGCCGGCGGTCCTGCCCCTTCTTTGAGCCCTGCGCTGCTTCCTCTTCCGGCGGTCCCACCCTTTCTATGACGTCAGAGAAAGGGTGGGACCGCCGGAAGAGGAAGCAGTGCAGCGCAGGGCTCAGAGAAGCGGCAGGACCGCCGGCAGAGGAAGCAGCTGGGCACACTGGTATCTGGAAACAAGGTAGGCAGCTTCTCCATGCGGGAGGGGGAGGGGGGAGGCTGTGGGGGTGCGAGCGGTCCTTCGGGTGGGGGTGCGAGCAGTCCTTCAGGGTGGAGGTGCAAGCGGTCCTTCCGGGTGATGAATCGGGTGATGAATCGGGGAACTATGTAAAAAAAAAAGTTGTATAACCCGCTCACGCGTAAAACGCGCATGGTTATGCACGGTTTGTAAAATCGTGTATAACGCGCGCTTTATATGCGTGAAAATACGGTAATAGCCAGTCCTAATAGAGCAGCAAGCAGGTTCCTGGAGTAGCCTGGTAGGTGGTGTAGTGAACCATAAAGAAAGGGACTCAGGTTCATATCCTACTCTAACCACGACTCTTGTAGTGGAATGTGAGCATCCTAATCCCATTGTACCCACATATAGGTGTCACCTGCAGGCATAAGGGCTATTAGTGTGATGTACAGTTGGGTACAGTAGGTTTTGGAGGGCTTACCATACATTATAAGGGGACTATGGTGAGATGCATACCTGGTACCTTTTATGTGAAGTTCACTGCAGTGTCCCCTAGGGTGCCCCACTGCACTGCTGGAATGTCTATATGGCCAGTCTACTAAAAATGTTGGGCCCCCCCTCCTATATCCCAATGGCTTCTTCTATGCATTTTTCTTTTGGACTTGTTGGTTGTTGTTGTTGTTTATATAGTTCAGAGAGCTAGATGCACAGAGCACAAACACATCCAGTTTCGAAAAAAAGCTAGACGTTTTGTAATTTTGAAAACGGGCATGTTTGGTATTGTATTTTTGTATGTGTTACGCAAAATGTCTAAACTCGGATATAGATGTCACATTGAAAATGGCCACATGTAGAAGGCAAGGTTTTCTGAAGATGATCCTACATTTAGCCAGCTCGACTTCTGATGCTTGCATTTGGATGTCTAAAGAGTCTAGGGTCAAAAGAAAAATACCTCGCTAAATTGTTTTCCATAAAGAACCTAAAGAAAGATAAATTTATTTTTAGCACTAAACCCTTTTTCAATTTGATTCAAAGAAGCTTTAGGAGTTAATTAAATAAGAAATTCAAATTTTCAATGAGAAGTGATAAGATGTTCATTTTCAAAGGCACAGTGAAACCAACACCAAGCTTATGTGGATCAAGTGTGGTGCATACTGTAATCATGTCTTATCTGAGTGGCATTTTTAATTTTTAAAGTGCAAAGAGAGGGAATCCACAGCACAGCAAAAACACAGCCAGCAACAAAGTATAGCCAACCTCAAGAATGGAGATAAAAACAATAGTCAGTGTGTGGCAGTGGCCAAAAAATGCTAACAGAATGTTAGAAATTTTTAGGAAAGGGATAGAGAATAAAAAGCAGTATCATAATGCCTCTGTATTGCTCTATGGTAAGAATGCATTTTGAGTTTTATGAGCAATTCTAGCAGCTGCATCTGAAAATGGATATAGTGGAGATGGAAAAAGTGCAAAGGGCAACCAAAATAATTAAGGGGATGGTACCACTCTCATTTGAAGAAAGGCTAAAGAAGTTAGGGCTCCAGCTTGGAAAAGAGAGGACTGATGGAAGATATGATACATGTCTATAAAATTTAGAATCGAGCAGAACAGGTAAACGCAAATCAAATGTTTACTCTTTCTATAAGTACAAAGACTAAAGAATACACCATGGAGTTACATGCACACATTTAAAATAAAAAGAAGAAAATATTTTCTCACTCAACATACTGTATAGTTAAGCTCTGGAGCTCATTGTGGAGCAAGTGGTAAAAGCAGTTAATGTAGCTGCATGGACCTGGGCTGACTACTGCTGGAAAAAGAAAACAGGTCCCCCCCCTTCCCATATCTGCAGGTCTAGGATTCGCAAATTCATTTATTCGTGAGTCTCTAAACCACACGCTTCCTGGACTTTACCTTTAACCTTGTACCGGTGGTCTAGTGGTGAAGTGGGGCAACAGCGATCTTCCTACACTCCTTCCTTGTGAGATCCGCAATTAAAAATGCCTGCCAAACGTAAACTCGTGACAGTCATTTTTGATTGTGACTCTCTAGGGCAAGAATGATCACTCCTGCTCCGCTTCACTGCTAGACCACCAGAGCTTTAAAGGTAAGGTCTACCTGGGTCAGGGATGCAGGAGGGAGTCGTGGTGGTTTAGAGTCGGCTGGGATAGGACGTGGAAAGGATCACTCCTGTCCTGGCTCACTGCTGGACCACCAGTGCTTCAGACAAACCCACAGGAGGCTTGCAACAGGTCCAGGCATGGGTGTGTGTGGGGGGGGGGGAGGCATAGACCAGAGGACTCGAATATAAACCGAGACCCCCATTTTTGGGTTACTTTGAGGTCCCAAATTCTCAGTTTATATTTGAGTACATATGGTAATATATCCAGTACTGAATTTTTTAAAAGCTAAGGGCTCCCATTACAAAATAACGCTAGAGGTTTTAAGCATGGGCCAGCAAGGTAAATACTCAGATGCTCATAGAATTCTTAAGGTGAATGGTGTATTAACCCCCCCTGAATAGTGTTTTGCAAAAGCTAAGTACTTTTAGCATTTACACTAAATTATTTCTTAAAAAGGTTTAAAATATTACATACTGGAACCAATGACGAGTGTGAGCATAAAGCCTAGCACAATGAGATAGTTTGAATGCGTGGTGGCCCGCTGAGGACCAGTGAAAATAATGATTAAATAATACATTGTTGAATGAAGTAAGGCAAAGCTGTGGGATAACATCTTACAGCTGATTTCACTTTTTTTCATAGAATTCTTATCAGCATCGGAGCATTTACCTCACCGGCCTGCACTAAAAACCTCTAGCGCTGTTTAATAAAACCTAGTGTAAGTTGTCCAGAACATTGTGAATCCATAAAGAATGCCTTCAAGACTTTCCAGTCCATGCTGTTTTCCTGATATTGTTGCTAATTTAACAAAATAACTTTATAAATTATAGGGAATTTTGCTCAGGATGCCACTTTTTAAATGTCATTCTCAAATCAGGCTGAAATTGGAATGCTAAAATTTATTTTCTATTTAATGAAATTTACAAATAAGTCACAACCACATGCTTGAAACAAGGAATGGAAAGTGCATACAGAATACAGTACATACCATACAAAAAGAATTGTTATATAGGTCTCCTTTTACAAAGGTGTGCTACATAGAAACATAGAGTATGACAGCAGAAAAGGGCCGACGGCCCAACAAGTCTGCCCACTCAAGAACCCTCCCTCCTCCCTCCCTCCTTTGGGAAGCCATCTTTTAAGCATTCCTATGGAGCGACCCCAAATGTCTGTCCCATCGTCCCTTGAAGTCGAGCATGGTTCTAGCCTTGACTAGCGTGGTTCTGGCCTTAATGCACAGAATAGCACACACTACAATGCCATGTTTGCTAGCCGCTACCGCCTCCTTTTGTGCAGGCAGTAGATTTTTTTTTCTAGCACATGCTATAGTGTGCACTAATCTGGTGCGTGAAGTAAAACCCATAGTGCACCTTCATAAAAGGAGCCCATAGTGTGAACAACATTTGTCCTAGCAAACAGGGACAAAAATAAAGTGCTCACAAAATATAAAAGGGGCAATATTCAAAAATCCCCATAAGACTGCAAGATTCTGGAAGACTGGAAGGTAGCGAATGTTACGCTGATCTTCAAAAAAGGTTCGAGGTGAGACCCGGGAAACTACAGACCGATAAGTCTGACCTTGGTACCGGGAAAGATGGTAGAGGCACTGATAAAGGACTGCATCATTGATCACCTTGACGGACACAGTCTGATGAGGACCAGCCAGCACGGTTTCAGCAAAGGCAGATCTTGTTTGACAAACTTGCTGCACTTCTTCGAAGGAGTAAACAGGCAGATAGACAAGGGTGACCCAGTCGACATTGTATATCTGGACTTTCAGAAGGCAAGGTTCCTCATGAACGACTACTTTGGAAAATTGCGAGACGTTAAATCGAGGGTGAAATACTCACGTGGATTAAAAACTGGCTGGAGCATAAGAAACAGAAAGTGGGGTAAATAGACAATACTCGGACTGGAAGAGCATCACTAGTGGGGTGCCGCAGGGCTCAGTGCTTGGACCCATGCTCTTCAAATCTTTATAAATGAGCTGGACATAGGTGCGACAAGCGAGGTGATTAAATTTGTGGACGATACGAAGCTATTCAGAGTAGTGAAGACGCAGGGGGATTGCGAAGATCTTCAACAAGATAATCAAGCTCGAGGAATGGGCATCGACATGGCAGATGAGATTCAACGTGGATAAATGTAAAGTGATGCTTGTCGGTAACAAAAATCTCATGCACGAATATAGGATGTCCGGGGCGGTACTTGGAGAGACCTCCCAGGAAAGGGACTTGGGAGTTCTGATCGACAAGTTGATGAAGCCATCCACACAATGTGCGGTGGCTGCGAAAAGGGCGAACAGAATGCTAGGAATGATAAAGAAGGGGATCACGAACAGATCGGAGAAGGTTATCATGCCACTGTACCGGGCCATGGTGCTCCCTCACCTGAAGTACTGCGTACAGGACTGGTCACCGTACATGAAGAAGGACACGGTACTACACGAAAGGGTCCAGAGAAGAGTGACTAAGATGGTTAAGGGGTTGGAGGAGCTGCCATACAACGAAAGATTAGAGAAAATGGAGGAGATTGAGAGGGGACATGATTGAAACATTCAAGATACTGAAGGGGATAGACTTACTAGATAAGGACAGGTTGTTCACCCTCTCCAAGGTAGGGAGAACGAGAGGGCACTCTCTAAAGTTGAAAGGGGATAGATTCCGTACGAATGTAAGGAAGTTCTTCTTCACCCAGAGAGTGGTGGAAAACTGGAACGCTCTTCCGGAGTCTGTTATAGGGGAAAACACCCTCCAGAGATTCAAGAAAAAGTTAGACAAGTTCCTGGTGAACAAGAGCGTATGCAGGTAGGGCTAGTCTCAGTTAGGGCACCGGTCTTTCACCAGAAGGCCGCCAAGTGAGCGGACTGCTGGGCATAATGGACCACTGGTCTGACCCAGCCGCGGCAATTCTTATGTTCTTATGTAAGATCATTTTTAAAAATCTGTGGGTACTTGCACTTGCTATCTGAGTGGGTGACATTTGCAGGGAAAAGTATACATGGAGATTTGATCATCAAATTTACAGGTATTATTTATGTCTTCTGATTGCTCCTGTACCCATGAATGCCCATGCTGAACTTTTTACCTACAGTATGCCAAAGAAGTTTTCTAAAAAGCCTATTTCTCACAGATAAACACACATTTACCCATGCAAACTCTTGAAAATTGGCCTCCCAAAGTAAAAGGAAAATCTATCCTGTAAAAATAAAAAAATATGTATCCAAGTAGTAGTAGTGACCAGTGTTCCCTCTAAGCTGCGCTGGCATGCGCTGGCGCACAAAATATTACAACGCAGCGCACAAGTTCCTCGTCACAGCGCACACAGTGTAGAGCACAGTTCTTCAACCGCCGGTCCGCAGAAAATTCCTGCCGGTCCGCGCAGGGCCGGCAAGATGGACGTTGTTAAATTTCCTGCCCTGGTGGTTTTCGCGGAAATCTTCTGTTCCTCCCAGCCTCGGGCGATCAAGACAGGCTGCCGACGTCGGGCATTCCCTCTGAGTCTCGCCTATGCGGAAACAGGAAGTTGAAACAAAATAGGCGGGACTCAGAGAGGAAAGATCCCGACGTCTGCAGCCTGTCTTGATCGCTGCCCCTGCCGAGTCGCCGAAGAGGGCTGCGGGGAAGCTGCAAGTAGAAGGGAGATGGTCAGCGTGCGCGGTGGGGGGCAGCGTGTGGATTGGGGCCATCAGCAGCGTCTGTGCTGAAAGCCTGCCCACGTGCAGAATGCGGCGGATAGGGGCCTCCGGCTCGTCTTGGGCGGCAGGGCCTGCAGTGCAAAGCTGTTTTTGCCGGCTTGGGGGGGGGGGGTGTCACGAATGTGCAGGGAGCCTTCAACAGTGGCTGTCTCCTCTCCTAGCAGCTCTATACTTACCAGGGCAGTGATTCACTTTGGCAACTTCCCCTTTCCTCAGAGGCGGCAACGGACCCAAGGCTGCCTAAGGAAATCACTTCTGCAGGCAAGTACTGAGAGCTGCTGGAAGGACAGGAAGCCACTGTTGGAGGCTGGAAAGCTGATGGATAAAGGGAGAGCTGCTACTGCACCTGGAGGGAGGTAGAAAGAGAGATGCTGCTGGGAGGGGAAGAGGGAAAGGGATGGGAAGAGAGCTACTGTTGGATAGGGGGGAGGAGGGAAGGGAGAAGGAAGAAAGGAAGGAAACAGCTGGCAGGGAGATTAGAGGAGGGAAAGGGGAGAGACAGGAATGAGAAAGTAGAGAGAGATTGATGCTGGAAAGGGGGTCAGCAGAGAAATGAGAGAGGGATAAAGATGCTAGATCTGGTGTAGGA
Source organism: Geotrypetes seraphini (assembly GCF_902459505.1). Taxonomy (NCBI): domain Eukaryota; kingdom Metazoa; phylum Chordata; class Amphibia; order Gymnophiona; family Dermophiidae; genus Geotrypetes; species Geotrypetes seraphini. Next base: position 206,020,459 of record NC_047088.1, read on the forward strand.
GAGATAAAAATGAAGAAAGCAGTGAAGCTGGAATGAATGATGTAAAAAGGAGAGAGGAAGCACAGGCTGGATGGAAAGGGGAGAGGGGCATAGAAAGAAGTCAGATACATATGGAAGGGGGAGAGGCCAGACAGTGGATGGAACGGGCAGACGCTGGAAGGAAGAGTGGAAAGAAGATGAAAGCAGAGACCACAAAAGGTAGAAAAAAATCATTTTATTTCTATTTTGTCATTACAATATGTCAGATTTGAAATATATATCCTGCTAGAGACATAACTGGGGACTGCAAAGCCTAATACTATTCCTGTCATGTGTTGACTGCAGTATTCTGTTAGCATGATATTTCTGTGTAGCATTCTGTAATAATTTGGCTTGTTCAGTTTTCTTGATAGTAGAGGGGATATATGTGAAGGGGAGGGGAGACAGGGGTTTTGTTGGTCCTTGCTCTGAATATTTATATTTATAAAATGACAATTGTACAGAATATTGTTTCTTTTTATACTTTAATAAAATACGTTCAATATAAAATCATAACTGAGGCTTGTGCAGATGGGATCAGATGGTTTGTGGGGACCGAGCTTGCGGAGACTGGGTGAAAATGTGTTTTTATTTCGGTCTTAGTAGTTTGCCGGTCCACAAAATAATTATTTTATTTATGCCGGTCCACGGGTGTAAAAAGGTTGAAGAACACTGGACTAGAGTATGTCCCCTTGAACCTACAAATCTTAAATTCAGTTCCATAACTGGCCTGGAACTTAAGCTGGCCTGATGCCTTGACAACATATTTATTTGGCTCATAACTTGCTGGCGCCCGATATTTTTAGCTCACAGTGAAAAAAGTTTGCTCACAACACCCGCCCACTTAGAGGGAACACTGTATCCAACATCAATAAAATCAGGATGAATAAACAGAAAGATATAGACAAACACATAGGAAGGGTCCCAGTTCTAGAATCAATAAATAACCTCAGGAGACTGATTGTTCTTGTGTTTTATTAAATTTAATTCATTCATTCATCTATTACTTTTAGAAACCCAACAGATTAACCTGGGCAGTGTGTATCAAGAATAAAACATGAATTATAAGGTCAATTTATACACAGAGACACACAGATACCTCAAACAGCCCCTGTCTCCCTAAAGAGACATACTTTACCACATCTTTTCACAGCTAGCACCCAATCAGATATAACAATATTGATAGATGCTCTTATATCCAGTCTTATTGTAAAAGTCTATTCTGTCAATTACCCAACTATGAGCTGCGGAGGCTGCTTTTGGTAAAATAAAAACAGCAGCACACCTAACTGAAGGAACCGGCGTCACAAGTGGAGTGCCGCAGGGCTCGGTGCTTGAAAAGAGAAGACTGAGAGGGGACATGATTGAAACATTCAAGATATTGAAGGGAATTGACTTAGTAGAGACAGAGAGATTGTTCACCCTCTCAAAGGTGAAGAGAACAAGAGGGCACTCGCTAAAGTTAGAAGGGAAAAGATTCCGTACAAACGTAAGGAAGTTCTTTACCCAGAGAGTGGTGGAGGCTGTTATAGGGGAAAGCACCCTTCAGGGATTCAAGACAAGGTTGGATAAATTCCTACTGGAACAGAACATATGCAAGCAAGGCTAGGCTCAAATAGGACGCTGGTCTTTGACCTAAGGGCCGCTGCGTGAGTGGACTGCTGGGCATGATGGACCACTGGTCTGATCCAGCAGCAGCAAATCTTATGTTCTTATGATGAATATGAATTTGACAGACTATATATCTCCAGAGTTGGTGGTTAATTGAGTATGGGATACAATTTATAACATTGTTTGTCTGGTTTTTTACAAACTTTTGTTTCATAAAGGCTCTTTATACTTATGAGACTTACTTTAGTGATGTGAACCTTCAAGATTACAGTGTACTTGTTCATGTGCGTTTAAATGTTTATGGTTCTAGGCCCCAAACTGTGGAACACATTGCCGGAGTTACACTATGAAAGATATTATATAACTTTTAGGAAGACATTAAGCACAGCTTTCAGTCTGGGTTTTGGTTCAGTAGATATGGAAGTTGATTAAGCTGTAAGATGTTTGTGGATGAGAAATGAGGAGCTAGGTAGAAGAGGGGAAATGTTGTTATTGTAATGCAATACAATACAGTACATAACTTAAATTTATTGTTTGTTTATTTATTTTAGATCTGCTCTTTATCCTCTTTCACCTCTTCTCTTTCTTTCCCTTTTGTCTAAGGCCTTCTCTTCTTCCCTAAACCCAACTGTCGCATCACACTCACCCTCTGCTTGATCTGCTGTGGTCACTGCTTAGACAGGTGTCTGATACTAAGGATTATCCGTTGTGTTGTCCTCTAATGATCTTACTCCAAGTTACCCTCTACCCCTGTAGAACAGTGTCTTGCTAACCACCCTTGTGTCCTTTTCTTTCCTTTCCCCACCTAAGCCAACCTCTGAATCAGCCCTTTTTCTTGCTACATCCTCTCTTATGTACAGTAGGTGAGGATTTCTCTTAGATCTGCTTAGAAGAGACCTGGTGCCACCACATTTACCTCCATCTGTCCAGACCCCTCTCCCCCCCAATAAAAACAAACAAACCTGTCTGTTGAGACAATCCTCTTCAGTGCACTATATGGATTAAATCCCTGACCTGAGGGCCTGCTTTCCAAGAGTGAGGTAAGTCCATCTCATTTGTGGAGCCAAACTCTCTCTCCCACCCCCTAACAAGCCCCTTGTAAGTATTATAAAGGAAGGAAGTTCTTATCCTGCTCTCATTGACTCCTAGGCCTTGTCGCACCTAGCCTAAAAAAAATACCCAAGCATGTAATTGGTATCTAGGCCTTCAGGCCTAGGGCCACCTCCCAGTCTACAGAAGGGATGCATACACCCACCCTTGATCAGGAGTTACAGTATCTAGGAGGGCTATCCATGGTATCAGTCTTGGGGGGAGGGAAGGAGCAGAATGCATCTTGTGAGTTAATTGATGGCTTGTACTATAAGGGATACTTTTGCTACTAGCCCCCCCCCCCCCCAGAAGCACAGCCACATAGTACAGGGTGCCACTGGCAGCTGATGGAGTATCAAACAATTTCTACAAAAAAGAAGCAGCACATCCAGAGACAAAGGAGGTATGGAGGGTTTGCAAAGGGTATTAGGAAACAGAGGAGGCAATGCTGGTGGAAAGAGCTAAGATGTTTGGGAAGCCATGTAGGGAGAGCCTGGAAAACCTAAAAGAGAAGTTCATAGGCCATTATTGAGATGGCTTGGGGAAATTCACTGCTTATTCCTAAGATAAGTAGCATAAAATCTGTTTTACTACTTGGGATCTAGCTAGGTACTTGGGGCCTGGGGTGGCCATTGTTGGAAACAGGATACTGGGATTGATGAACCTTTGGTCTGTCCCAGCATGGCAATTTTTATGTTCTTATGTACCTTGGTACATGACAGTGGGTGGTAGGAAAGGGTAAGAGTTCAAACCACTTGATTCACCCCCTTTTAATCCCATTCGCTTTTCAAATATGTGTGCATAGTTTTCCCAGGGTAATTTTCAAAGCAGAAGTCAGGGTGTTCTTTCATTCTGAAAGCTCAGCAGGATTCAGTAACGTGGGTAGTTATAAAGTTATTCTCACAGCAAGCATAGTACTTAATAGAAAAAGAGCTAAGTAAGGCTTCAGTGTTAATCATGAGGACACAGTCATTGTGTAAACACAAGAACCCATTCCTTATGGATTTTTCCTGCCAGCTGGCTCTTTCCACCCCATTCATATCAAAGGGTAGTATCAATTTTTGATAGATTTTCTTCCTTCAAGAATTAGGCTGAAAAAAAAGCATCAAAGTCACATTTAATTATCACATCTGATATTAGATTCTATTACTATGCATCACACTTACAAATAAGTTCCATGCTATAATGGGATAAACAGCTGCTCCTCTTTTCTATCATTACTCGCTTCCTTGATTGAAGTATATTTACAAAAATATATATATATCAGCAAAAACTACACATGATTTCTTTTGGGAGTAACAGGAGGAGGGCTGGAGGTTAACAGCAGCACTGAATATAAAATTCACATTATAAATGTTTAAACTCTTCCCACAAAGAACCGAAAACCACTATGAGAAATGTGTAAGCATTAGCACTTTCCACATTTACCAATTGACTTTACATACTTTCAAGACCACTGCCATTAGAACAGCCTTTTACAAAACCATTTATTTGGGTAAAGTGGCCTGTTTGTCAATGTCTCTCTCCCTCTGCCTGAAGCTGTCACACAGCCTAATATCCAGTTTCACTCTCAGGGGAGAGGGAAGGGGACAGCACCCACTGGGAGATTAAGGAGGTGTCATGCCTTAATCCCTCCAGTAGTCAACCGTTAAATCAAAGCACCTTTTTGTACTCTAGTCTTGACTGAGGGTTAAATGCATTAAACAGGGTCGGTAAGACCGTATGGGTCTGCTGCGGTCCAATTTTTGGCCGATTCCAAAAGAAAGATTGATGTGCAAACAAGTTTGAATGCAAATGATACGAGTGGAGGTTCGTCATAATCTCTGTTCGATCCTGCTGATGAATTGCTGTGAGAGTGAATTTCACATATGCGCAAAGCTGGCAGCGGACACCTGAACAGCTGAGAGGCAGGGGAAGCCCTAAAGCAGCCTCCTGCCCCTCAGTTATTTGGGGCAGGAAACCTTTTTTTTTTTCTTTTCTTTTTTAATGAACACAGATGGAAAAATTATGTTCTTACCTGTTAATTTTCTTTCCTTTAGACACAGCAGATGAATCCAGAGACCAATGGGATAGCACACATCTACCAGCAGGTGGACATAGAGAAACTGATTAATAGGTGGTCCTATTGGCTGGCACGCCTCCTGCATCTTCAGTATTGCTCCTTTCCCAAGCATCTGTAACCATCAATATGCTTAGCATGTAAAAAGCTTCTTTCTCATAACAAATTTCAAAAGGTAAATAATACAGAATACAACTATCAATAATAACAGACTTCGAAAGTTGCAAAAGAAAAAAACTGGCAGTCAATATCCAGAAAGGGTGGGGCTCTGGATTCATCTGCTGCGTCTAAAGGAAAGAAAATTAACAGGTAAGAACATAATTTTTCCTTAGTAATAGCAGCAGATGAATCCAGAGACCAATGGGATGTAGCAAAGCAATCCTCAATCTGGGTGGGAAGCAAACGCTGCCTCTGCAACAACCGAAGCACTAAACACAGCCTCCACATGCACCCCCACATCCAACCGGTAATGCTGAGATAAAGTATTCTTGGAAGACCAAGTAGCCGTATAACAAAACTCCTCCAAGGAAAATCCTCTGGACTGAGTCCAAGAAGTAGTCATTGCTCTGGCTGAATGGTCATGAAGTTCTTCCGCCAACCGCTTCCCTGCCATCAAGTAAGTGTAAAGAATGTCCTCCTGGATCCTTTGAGCGATGGAGGCTTTGGATGCTACCATATATTTGTCGCGCCCCTTGAAGAATACAAAGAGACAATCTAAATGGCTAAAAGTCATTAGAAACCTACAGATTTCAGAGAATGCTACGCACTTTTAAAAAGTTAGAAGGTTAGAAGGAGCAGTGAAGAAAAGCTCGCCTCCCTATTGCTCCTCCCAGAAAGAAGAAAGGAAAAGTGAGAGCGGCATAAAAGAAAGGATGACACCACCTTAGAAAGAAATTGTGGTATTGTCGAACTGTAAATCAGAAATAAGAATCCCTGCCGTACAAGACCTGCAACTCAGAAAACCGCCGAACTGAAGCCATGGCTACAAGAAACACCGTGTTCAACATCACAGCCTTTTAGAGTCTCAAAAGACAAGGTTGAAAAGGAGCCTTCTGTAAACTGCGAAGAAGTACCTTAAGACTGTACTCCAGACAGGGCTTCTTAAGAGGTGTACGAATATACTGTACTCCTCCTAGGAACTGAACTACATGAAGCTGAGAAGTAAGTGAAGAGCGAGATACCTAGCCCTTGTAACAAGCTAAGATTGCTACTTGAAGCTGAAGAGAATTGAACGCTAAGCCCTTGGCAATATGCTTGTGCCAAAAAAGAAAGAATATAAAACATAGAAATCTGGAAGGGTATCAATGTTGAGAAGTACACAAGAAAGGAAAAGCCTCCAAATGGTAGCATAAGGCACAGGTGATGACGTCTGTATCACCTGGAGAAGAGAAGAAATAACCTGCTTCACATGACCCTTACACGTCAGCCATGACTTTTCAAAAGCTAGGTTGTAATACCAAAGTGGGACGAATATCCATGTTGATCGGACCCTAGGTGAGTAAATCTGGAGATACCGGGAATCTCAACAGTTTGGCAGTTGAAAGACTCATCAGATCCATATAGCAAGGACAGCGCAGCCAATCCGGAGATTCTATGATTACTGTGCCCTGAAAGCGAGCTTGAGATGGCAAACCCATCCAATCATCAGCCAGAGGAAAACACTTAAAATAGAGAAATCAGAGGCGAGAAAGAAGCAACGCTGCTAACCCCTCTGACTGCCACTCCCTGCGTCTGCTGAAGAAGCCAGGAAGCTTTGAATTTCAAGAAGAGGCCATGAGGTCTAGTTCTAGGAGATCTCACCTTTGTACAAAGAGCTGGAATGCCTAAGCGAATAGTTCCCAATTTCCAGGATGTAGAAGATTTTACTACTACTACTATTTATTATTTCTAAAGTGCTGAAAGGTGTACTCAGCGCTGTACATTTTAACATATAATAGACGGTCCCCGCTCAGATTTTGTGGTGAGAAAGTCTATTAAACCCTTTTCCTGTCCTATAAAATGATGCGCTGACAGAAGAGGAAGTTGAGATTCCACCCATTGAAGTAGAACCATTACTTTACTCGCCAACTGAGTACATCACGTACTTTCCTGGTGTAGAGAAATACCACTGTCATAACACTGTCCTAAAAGACCTTTATCGTCATTTCAGAAGAATGGTCTGAAACTCCTGAAACAGTAGCCTGACCATGCTTCAGTCCAGAAGAATGAATGAGTACTAAGTCTCCTCTTAATACCAGACTCCTTGCGCTGAGGTTTGAAGGCACTGAGTTCCCCAACACGACAGCCTGGGATGTTTGGTGACTATGAGCCAGTCCAGCAAAGATTGAGGCATGCCTTTGAAAAGATTTATCTCGCTAAACCACCAAATGAAATTGAGCGACGCTTGAAGAGCCTATTGGAGACTACAATTGGAGCCTTGAGATACCGGGAACCACTGGAACAAAAGCGACTGCTGTAGCGTTCTCACATGAAAGCGAGCCGAAGTTCACAGTGGAGTCACCACCATAGATCCTAGACCCTGTACAGAATCCCATCTCTTGTTCTTGGTAACTGAAGAAGAAGGCAAACCTGAGACTGTAACCTGTCGCCCCAGTCTCTGGGAAGAAACACATTCCTCTCCCAGGTGAACATCCCCCGATATTCCAATAATTAGTACAGGAGAAAAGAACTCTTTGGAAATTTGAAGATTCACATCTAAAGAATTGAAGACAAGAAGTTCAAATAAAAGAAATCACCCATTTGTGTCTGACATATTGACCTGGCTGGAAGACATCCGAATCAAGCAGTCGTCTAAGAAAGAAAGTATCTGAATCTCCTGTTTGCGCCAAAACACCACTACTGCCCTCATTTTCTAAAATGTTCATGGAGCCGTGGCTAGGCCAGATGGCATCTGCCAAAACTGATAGCGTTGCTCATTGAGTGCCAAGCGAAGATAGTGCTAATTCGGTGTCCATAGGGAAATTGTAAATATTCTCACAATTTTTCTCTGGAAATGTCTAACTCTGAGAAACTAATTTACCAGAATCAGATCCAGCCCCTGTCTGACCAATTCCCTTGTCATAGGTACTATGAAGTAAATGGAATAACTTCCCTTAGTTCTGGAAGAACTAAAACTACTGCCCCGCGTACCAGTAACACTTAAAAGGGGTTTCGCACGAACATAACATTTGGAAGCTCAATACATGGTGACTCCAAGAAAGAATCTGAAATGGGAGGAGGATTCAAAGTTGCAAGCATCCTGAAAAAGCCCAAAGCCCCCTAACCTGACATCATAGTATCTTCCCCCTCACAAGAAAGCATAAAGAGTTACCAGAGGAAGTGAAGACTCCTTCAGAATGAAGAGCAGACAGTTGAGGAGCAGCTGGACAAGAGAGGTAAATTCTGGAAGAAGAAAGGAACTTTCCCACAAAAAAATCCAGCTTTGCGATGTAAGATGGAGTATGTTGGAATTCTGAAAACAGTACTAACTCCATGCAATGTTAGCCAAAAACTTACTGCCTTTAAAGTGAAGACGTACTAGACATAATCTAGAAGCTGCATTGACTGCCCCATGGGAAACAATCTGCACCCTAATTGTTATCAGACAAAGCTCACATCCCTAAAGAGAGCTTCAGAGATGATTCCAACAGCTACATAGCGTTTGCTACTCTGTGGGTTTGGGAGAATAGGTAACTTGGCCCTGGTTAGAAGGAGCCACACAGCTCTTCCTGCCAGTGTGAGTGGAGCAGCGCCAGTGGCCTCGGGGGGGGGGGGGGGGGGAAGGTGGAACGAATTAAGCGAGTTTCCCTTACTTCCTATGGGGAAACTCACTTTGATATACAAGTAAATTATGCTCGTAAACCAAGGTTCCCCTGTATATTGATTTAATGGTCAAAACTATCTGTTCAACACTAGTGATTTCTTTGGGGGAAAAAAAGAACATATGCAGCTGGCACTGCCACCAAATGCACAAATACTTTTGAATATCAACCTGCTGCAGCTTACTTCTGTGTGATGTAAATGTAGGTATTCTTGGGCATGAGTAACAGATAGATTAGGGACAAAATTGCATTTTTGGCTATGTTTATTTTCAAAGCATATGGAGAATCTTGTAGAGAACGAGAACCAGAAGGCCTTGAGCATGCGCAGCACAAGCAACAGGGAGGATCTTCGGGCACCGGCACCGGCATGTCCTGTGCGTTGGTGCTGGTGCCAAAGCGGGGTAAGCGATTGTGTTTGGGTGGTTGGGTGGGTGAGCGAGGGATGCTGGATCGGGGCCGGGCAACGTGAGTGGGGGGGGGGATGCCGGATCATGGTGGGGGATGCCGGATCGCAGGGGAGGGGCTCTCAAATTGAGGCAAGCTCGGTTTCCGAGGCGCAGATTTTGCAAATGTTTTGCTTGTCTTGCAAAACACTCGCAAATTGCAGCACTCGTAAACCGAGGTTTGACTGTATAATTACCTGTCCAAAAAGGGAGTGGGATTTGGGGCTCTCTGTGGATGGTACCAGTTATTTAGCCACTGAACATATATATGTAATAAAAATAGCCAATAACCTGCAGAAATAGCAGAAATATCTAATTTGAATATGTCATCTTATATGTAAACATTCAGCGGCGCTACCTAAAGAAATAGCATCGCTGAATATACATATGATTTGAAACCAAGTTAGAGATTTTAAATTATGCGTTCTCTGTTTGGCTGAATCCTAACCTCTCTTTTCCGAGTACCTACTTTTATGAGCATTGGATCTGTTACCGACGCGGCCGGTGCTAAAAACCACACTACGGTTTTGTAAAAGGGGGTGGGGGGATAATGCAGTATATCAAATTAATAAATCAAGTCAAAATCAAATAAGTGATTATTTGAATACATAAAACACTGCTCTTCACACTTAAGTCACACATAAACTATTAAATTACCCCCTTAATTTTCCACAAGCCATTTTCCACAGGTAAAACAGTATGTGGTGCAGTGGTTGAAGCTACAGCCTCAGCACCCTTGGGTTGTGGGTTCCAACCCTGCGCTGCTCCTTGTGACCCTGGGCAAGTCACTTAATCCTCCATAGCCCCAGGTACATTAGATAGATTGTGAGCCCACCGGGACAGATGCTTGAGGACCTGATTGTAAAACCGCTTAGATAACCTTGATAGGTGGTTTATAAAATCCTAATAAAACTTTCATAAAGGCAATTTTCAAACTGCTCCAAGCAAAATATTGCTGAAGGTCCTATTCTCTGCAAAGCCTTAAAAACCTAGCAGCAGTCAGTAAGCAGCAAAACTGCATTTACTTTTAACAGTGTTGCTGAGGGGCCTTCTGAATCTTCAGTCAATACAAATTAGCCAAATTCCTTTGCACACAGCAGCCGGAGAAGCAGCCAGTTACTGGGCAAAGTCTTGCAATAATAGCAAACTGAATTTTGGAGAATCAGCTCTAAATACAAATGATTGCTTTTCCAAGTCTGGCCAGTCAAGACTTATGTCTAAGAAGTTTAGAGGTTTGACTGAATCATCATTCACAGGGTGCTGTTTGCTTGTTCTCGCATCTTGATTCAACTGCTCCCAGATGATTTCATCATTAAAAATATGACATCTTCAGCCTATCAGTTAGTAAGTGTGCTCTGGGAAATAATTCAGCTCAGTGTTAATAAGCCAAGCAATCACTGATGAAGTCCCTAATGTCTACCTAATTTACAGGGTTTAGTAGAAATGTCTAATAGAGTTAAGGGTCTCTATTTTCCCAAGTATCCCAACCAAATGAAAAGCATATGACTTTCCACAATAGTCAACTTTTACTGCAAAAGACTGATGTAAAAGGCTATAGAAATCAAACAAATGAAACAGACATTATAGAGGACAGTTCTATAGCAGGGCTTCTACATTTAGGACCCCGGAGGGTGTCCTATAAAAGCCTGTTCCCTAATGGAATGGATCAAGGACATAAGCTAGATGTAATTTACTTAGATTTAAGCAAAGCCTTTGACACGGTTCCTCATAGGAGGCTCTTGAACAAACTTGAAGGGCTGAAGTTAGGAACCAAATTGGAGAACTGGATTAGAAACTGGTTGATGGGCAGACGCCAGAGGGTGGTGGTTAATGGAAGTCACTCAGAGGAAGGAAAGGTGAGTAGTGGAGTCCCTCAGGGTTCGGTGCTGGGGCCAATCCTGTTCAATATGTTTGTGAGTGACATTGCTGAAGGGTTAGAAGGAAAGGTTTGCCTTTTTGCAGATGATAACAAGATTTGTAAAAGAGTAGACACCAAGGAAGTGGAAAAAGGATCTACAAAGGTTAGTGGAATGGTCTAATATCCGGCAACTAAAATTCAATGCAAAGAAATGCAAAGTAATGCATTTGGGAATTAATAATCGGAAGGAGCCGTATATGCTGGGAGGTGAGAGGCTGATATGCACAGATGGGTAGAAGGACCTTTGGGTGATAGTATCTGAAGATCTAAAGACGAAAAAACACTGCGACAAAGCGGTGGCTGCTGCCAGAAGGATGCTGGGCTGCAAAAAGAGAAGAGTAACTAGTAGAAGAATGAAGGTGTTGATGCCCCTGTACAGGTCGTTCGTGAGACCCCCACTTAGAGTATTGTGTTCAGTTTTGGAGACCATATCTGGCGAAGGACATAAAAAGGCTTGAAGCGGTCCAGAGGATCGTGATAAAAATGATAGGAGATTTGCGCCAAAAGACGTATGAGGAAAGACTGGAAGCCCTAAATATGTATACCTTAGAGGAAAGGAGGGATAGGGGAGATATGATTCAGACGTTCAAATACTTGAAAGGTATTAACGTAGAACAAAATCTTTTCCAGAGAAAGGAACATGTTAAAATCAGAGGACATAATTTGAGGTTGAGGGGTGGTAGACTCAAGAGCAATGTAAGGAAATTCTTCTTTACGGAGAGGATGGTGGATGCTTGGAATGCGCTCCTGGGAGAGGTGGTGGAGATGAAAATGGTGACAGAGTTCAAAAAAGTGTGGGATGAACACAGAGGATCTAGAATCAGAAAATATTAGTAAATATTGAAGAACTAAGGCCAGTACTACGCAGACTTGCATGGTCTGTGTCTATATATGGCCGTTTGGTGGAGGATGGGCTGGGAGGGTGTTGATGGACTGGAGTGAGCTTTGACACTTCAGTAGTTGGAACCTAAGGACAGTACCGGGCAGAGCTTTGGATTCTTGCCCAGAACTAGATAAGAAGAAGAAGAAAAAAAAACCAACAAGTTTTTAGATTGAATCAGGTTGGGCAGACTAGATGGACCATTTGGGTTTTTATCTGCCGTCATCTACTATGTTACTATGTTAGCTGCCTACAGTGGCATAGAAAGGGGTGGGAGGTAGACCACCCCGGGCACCGTCTCAAAGGGGCACAAGCACCTCTCTGCCCCCCCCCCCCAAGCCATGCTTGGGCCCTCCCTTCACCATTCCCACAGTACCTCTTTAAAATCTCTGCCAACATGAGCAACTACTCTGCTGTTTGTGCAGGCTTGGCTCCCTCTGAAATCACTTCTGGGTTGTGGGGCCAGGAAGTGATATCAGAGGGAAAGCCAATGCCAGCGCGAGAAGCAGGCTGGAGAAGCTGCTCGCACTGGCAAAGATTTAATTAGGTACAGAGGTGGGAAGGGAAGGTGCGAATGTAGCAGGGGAGGCAGAGAGCAGGGCAAGGGGGCAAGCTAGACATAAAGCTGGTGTTATTATTTATTTAATTTGCATGTTGTCTTTTATACCCAATTATCTGTGAGACCACTAACTAGTGGCTTTTTAAATTGTTCATCGCTTAGAAAGTTTGTATAAGTGATTCATCAAAAGGTAATAAACTTGAACTTGAACTACCTAAGTGCAGCAGAAACACTCATAGATTGCAGTATTCTATAAGTCTGGGTCCTGCCCATGCTCTGCCCTGTGTACAACCCTTTGCCCATATATGGAATGCAAAGTATATGCACTGGTAGAGGATAGTGCATAAGCATGTTAGCATAAATGTTTGTAGGGGCACACTTACATGTGTATATGCTAGTATATGACACATCTATGCATGTACATTGTGCCTGCCCTGGTCCATGTGATTTCCTTGGCGTCCACCGGGGGGAGCCAGAGAGAGTAGCACAGTTGTGAGCAGGCTCAGGTAGAGCAGGGTGTGGCTCCTTCTCCTAAAAAGCCAGTAGTTTTCACTTGGAGGGGGAGGTGTGAGGGAAGACACGGGCTTCTTCCCAAGAGAGCAGTGCTGGCTCAAGGAAGGGTAATGCTGTAGACCCGGGTATGGTAGAGGCTGGATCCATACCACCTTCAGCAGCCCCAGAAGCCTGTGTGGGTGTTGAAGCTGCAAGATGAGCAAGAATCTTGGCAACCCTTTTCAAGGACTGAACTGAAAGTTGTGAATTGTGTTGCTGTTTTTGGGCCGAGTGTTTGTTTTTGTCAGCCAGCTTCAGTGACTGTTTGAACTGTGAGAGTTTTGGGTTCTGCACTGTTCTGTTCCTCAGCACAGTTTGTTTAAAGCTGGGAGTGTTTAATATGGGGAGAGGTTTGCTAAAAACCTGGAGGGATATTTTTGAAAGCTGTTTAGTGCTTTTTGCAAGGCAAACCTGAGAAACTCCCCTGAACCCAGCAGTGCTACAAAATAAGCTAGAGACTTGTGCTGAGACTAAGCATGTTTGAGACATTAAAGCAGAAGAACTGCATTTTCGAGGAACCGGCTAAGTGCAGGCTCTTGGAAGCCTTATTGTAAGGAGCTCTGGTGAGAGCAGAGTCACAGAGCTCAACACTGACTTTGATGAGGAGAAAATCCTGAAAGCAACCAGGGTTTTCCTTTTGGATATTTTTGTTTTGTGTTTTGCAAGTTGCAGTATTTGTTTTGAACTTTGTCATTCTGATATTAAATTTTCCTTTGAAGAACCAACCGTGGAGCTGTGTGCTTTGGTTCTGGTTTTTGGTCTTTGTTTAAATTACTTATTAATACAGTGTCTGCAGGGTGACTCCCTAATGGGTCACACGCTGGTGCAAGTTTTGGCTAGGCTCTACTGCCGGTTACAACATTCATATAAGGATTAACACCTATGCTATAGGATTGTCCTCTATGGGCTTGTTTTTATAACAGAGCATCAATAAGGAATGACAAAAAAGGTATTTATTTTATGTCTATTTTATAAAGGTAATATGAGCTCCAATAGTTCATGAATTTTCTCGCACAAAGCTATAACTGCATGTATTTGCATATTTTCTAAAAGATGTAAATTAAGACTCCATCCAAACTGCACCTCTGAGAATGCCTCTGGAAGATGTTTCACTTTCATTTCAAGATTGGTGAAACCTCTAACAGCATTGAGCAAGCTACTGCAAGGTAAATGCATATACTGTAATGGGTTTCTCATTAGTCTAAGTTGCAAGACGTTACTGTCTCTTGTCCTATATTTCAAAACATATCTGATTTGATTTACAGGATTCACAAATTTGTTGATGGTTAACATGATCTCACAAGTCCTACAATAATCACAAGGGCTAAGACCCTTAACTACACAGACAGTTTCCATCGTGCGTTGATGGGGAATAGCTTGATTTCAGATTAGGATCCCTTTTATTGGCAATTTGTAGTTTAACATTTGAAAAGGCAGGTAGAAGAGACACCAAGTGCCAGTGTGTGTGTGGTATCTGTTGAAATACTGTAACCACTGGTGTAATAAGGGGGGGAGTGAGGAGGCGAATCACCCCAGGCACCGTCTTGGTGGGGGCGCAGCACCTCTCCTCCTCTCCACCCCAACCCCCTCTGCTCCTTCCCACTCTCGCTGTGCGCGCACCTTCATTTCTCCCCCTCCCCCACCCCCTCCATCGTACCTCTAGATTTTCACTGGCGCGAGCAGCAGCTCCAACCTGCTGCTCATGCCGGCCTCGGCGCTCCCCTCTGACGTTACTTCCAGGTCCCATGACTAGGAAGTAAAGTCAGAAGGAGAACCAACGCTGGTGTAGTCAGCAAGTTGGAGATTTTGCTCACGCCGGGGAAACTGAAGGGATGTGCATGTGGTGGGGGAGGGGAGGTGGGGTAGGAGTGGGGGGGAGCAAAGAAGAGGGTGAGGGGGCACCACCACCTCGGGCGCCTTCCACCCTCGCTACGCCAGTGACTGTATCCTCCTTATTCGTGGTAATATTCTTCTGCTGACATAATGATTCCCGATTAGCATACAATGCTCTCTTTATAGGCCTTCTTTTTTTATTTATAAATTTCCAATAAATATACAACATAAATGAAGTAAACAAATATAACTAGCTACATTAATAATATAGATCGTAAATAAATACATAGCATACATAGCAACCTCGAGAGTTAACAAGGTAAATTACTTGTGGCTAGGTAAGTACAATAAATATCTAAGATGTTCCAGCTTCTAAAGTGATTGTGCTTTAATGCTATAATTTCTTCATACTTCTTATATGCACATAGAGTATTCCACCATTCGTGATAGGTGACATATTGATTATTCTTCCAATGGAAGATCACAATATGCAGAGCCAGAGCTACAATAAGATCAAATAACCTGGAACTAGTGGATGTAATGTCAATCTTAGAATTAGATGATTGTTGTATAACAATATCATATGATAATGGAACAGATATGGAAAATACATTACATATAGTATACCATACTTGAGACCAATATTGAAACAAATAGATCTTATAGGCCTTCTTGATAGTAGAAGCTGGATATCCTCTTTCACTTAGTCTCCTACTCAATTACTTAGACTTTTCTTTGTATTCATCCAACGATGAATAAATCCTGTGATATCGCATAAACTGAAATATAGGTAAACTGTTCTTTAAATACATAGGATGGAAGTTACTGTAATGCAGAAAGGTGTTCCTATCAGTCTCTTTTCTGAATATTGTTGTTTCCAATCTATTTCCCACCTGGAACACTCTGACATCCAAAAATGATATGTGTAGCATGTCATCTCAAACTTTACTTTAGGGTGGCTGGCACTAACTAAGCCATACAACACAGTCATCCAATTTAAATGGATTATGATACAGATCATGTTGTATATTGTATCCTATGTCCATGTAAAAAAGAATACAGGGTGCCCACAAAAACACTTCTTGATTTTAAATTGTTACAAAATCAAAACTTATTAGAATATGTTTATAAGTAAGATGACAGCAAATACAAGTCCCAAAAACCACGGTTAGCAAGATCTTACACAATCACTTGCATTTTCACCCTTATAAGCTACAATTGGTGCAGAAGTTACAACCTTCAGACAATGCAACGCAACAAAATGACCAGGTGTTCCTCAAGTGGCCCCCGAGATCACCGGACATTACTGTATGTGACCTTTTCCTTTGAGGGTACGTGAAAGACAGAGTGTACATACCTCCACTACCCGCAACTATGGATGATCTGCAGGAATGCATCACTGAAGCTATAAACGCGATCACGCCAGATATGCTTCAGAGAGTCTAGTCCAAGCTCAATTATTACATCGATGTTTGCCAAGTAACAGGTGGGGCGCACATCGAGTGTATGTAATCAACAGATACCATATGCACTTTTATGAGTTGATGAAACTGTAGCCTCAAAGGTGAAAAAATATTACAATAATTTTGATTTTGTAACCATTTAAAATCAAGGAGTGTTTTTATGGGCACCCTGTATATATAGGGCACGTCTAGGAAATTTCATATCCACATGAATGAGCACTGTCGTAGTCTAAAAAGAAAAATCAATAAGGCACTGATTGTACAATATTGCATTCAAGATGTTTTGTATTAGATCGTGTGTCAATTTTAGTCAGAGGAGGGTAAAGGAGATTAACTCTCTAGAGGAGGGAACAATGTTGGATTTTTCAACTAAACACTGTACAGCCATATGGCCTGAATTGTGACATTGATTAGTACTACTTCTACCAAGATGTTACTGTTCTTTTTTGGACCTGGGAAACACCTAGGGCACCTTTTACAAAGGTGCGCTAGCGTTTTTAGCGCATGCACCGGATTAGCGCGCGATATAGCCGAAAAACTACCGCCTGCTCAAGAGGAGGCAGTAGCAGGTAGCGCGCGCGGCATTTTAGCATGCGCTATTCTGCGCGTTAAGGCCCTAACGCACCGTTGTAAAAGGAGCCCCTAGTGAATGAGTGATTTTAATTGGATGATGATGCTCTGCATTTTTAGTTTGATTGGCTGGTCTCCTGTATGTTTCAAGTGGTTGATTCATTATAATTGGATGATGATACTCTGCATTGTTATACTGATGGGCTGGAAACTCCACTTGAAAACCAGCCAGAACTTTGTTTAATTTTTCTTGGCTGTTGCCTGGATGCAGATAAAGCAAAGCCATCATTCCGAGCACCCAGGGTCTTCTACCATTCAAAGTGGATGTTGAAGGCCATCACATATTATGATATTTCTATTCCAGCAGCAGTTCTCTCTTTCTGAGAAAGAAAGGCAGGGCATCAAAGAACTGTCTCTATGTTGGCCTTATCTACATCTGCTATTGGCATGAAGCATTACTCAATGGCTTGATTCTGTTTTCAGAACTCCACTGAATGTTAAATGTGCAGCGCTATAGAAATGATAAATAGTAGTAGTAGTAGAATAAGACTGTTGCCAAGGCTGTGTCAGCGACATTCACCAGACATCCGTGGTACTTTGTCAGAAATATTGACTGGTCTGGCCTTTTCTTAATGACAGACTAAGCAATGAAGTAAAGTCCAAGATGGTGGCAAATCTTCTGCTTCCACAATCCAAAAGTTTGGTGAAACGTCTTGACTGCCCTCTCGAGTTACTCGGTCCCATCTGCCTGGCATCATGTATAATAAAGAGAACATATGTCTTCTTTGGTGTTCTTGACACAAATGGACAAGGAAAGGCTCAACAACTTCTGGTTAAAGATCCTGCCAACTGGAGAGATGATCCAAACTACCTGTATGTGAAGCAGTCAGCATCTTGAATAACAGTAGTCAACGACTCCATTGAAAGAGCAGAAGCAGCTCCTCCTTCGCCTTGTCGCTCAGCACAAAAAGACTAACTTGCTCCAAAGCCACACTGATGAATACTGACTGAATGTCGGACTACCATTCAGTGTTTGCACATAACATTTTTCATATTTACTGTGGAATAATGACATTAGTTACCAGTCATCGATGAACATTGAACAATGCATAATAAATCATTAGGCCAACAAGCCTGTTTTCAGCTGAAGTAACACAGTATGTATTTTAACTTCTTTGTATGTGCATTTGTTCACAACTCAGGTTAAAATGGAAAATTAGTATAAATTCTAATCTTATCTAATCTAGTATTTATGGTTCAAGGCGACTTACAAGTCAAAGGAAATACAACTCTAGGAACATAAGAGGGAGTCACCAGGAGGAGAGTTAGAAGAGAAGAGGCAGAAGCTCTATAGCATAAAATGCATGAAGTATGAGGTTATTCTGTACTTGCATTTTAAGTATTAAAATTAAAAATTGTTGAGCAACCACTCAATGTTCACCAAAAGGCTTACAATTTGGTATAATTTACAGTGGGCAGACTTAGAACAATAATAGACTTGTGGAGATCATGTCCCATGAACTTGATTTTTTTGGACAACCATAGCCTACATACAACTGCCATATTGTGTGACTGATCCTAAATTATGGTTCAGTTCATATTTTTCTCTTATCTTATGCATACCATGGGCCCATATTATAGGCCCAAAAATACAAAGCAAATAATTTTGAATTTAATTCAAAGCTCCATAGAAAGCCAGTGTAAGCGCTCATTAATAATGGAATCACTATATTCAATAAGGCCTTGTGAGTGAGGATTTTGGGTGCAAAATGCTATTATATTGGATTGTATCAGTATACGCTTTCACTTATGAATTAGGTGTGTGCATGCTTATTTTCACTTTGGTTTGAGGTTTCCTTTTTTTTTTTTTAATTCTGTTTTAGTACATAATATCTGAAAAAACTCTACTACTACTACTTCTACTATTAATTATTTCTATAGCACTACCAGACGTACGCAGCACTACAGAGTCACAAAGAAGAAGAAGGCAGTCCCTGCTCAAAAGAGCTTACAATCTAAACAGCCAAGACAGACAAACAGGATGTCATGAATACAGTTAAGGGGAACGTTTAATCAGCTGGTGGATGGTGGGCAGAGGAGTAGGGTTAAGGATTGAAGGCTATATCAAAAAGGTGGGTTTTCAGTCTGTTTTTAAAGGGGCTTGGTGGACAAACTCAAGTAATTTATTCCAGGCATAGGGGGCAGCTAGATGAAAGGAATGAAGTATGGAATTTGCAGTGGAGGAGAAGGGTATAGCTAAGAGCGGATTATCTGAGGAACAGTCTACCATATTCTGCAAGCAGCACAATGTAAAATGGATAACAGAAATAAAGTTCTCTTTTTGGCAATTTTTTAAGTGAATTTAAAGAGGCCTGTTATGCTACAGCTCTCATTTCATTTGAAAATTATTGCACATCCCTGTCATGAACCAGATATAACTATCTGCTGTTTATACAAAAAATGTGTAATGACTGGATGCATAGAAAAACAGATACTACCACATACTCCAGTTGTGGGGTATGAAACACGAGTTATTGTGTGTAAAATAAATCATTGAATAAAACTACATGTGGAGAAGCAATTTTGATAGGACGTGTAAGTGAAAAAATTTATTTAAAAAACTGTTCAGCTTGGTTCATCTAAAAAAAAAAAAGTCCAATTCAAAGGCATTTTCAAACAGGAAAGACATCAATATTTCCTGTTCAAAAATGCGTTAAGAGGATGGTTTTTGTGCTGAGAACATCCAAAGTGTACAGCCGTTTTCTAAAATGAAACATCCAATTTATGAACAACTAAAAACCAGAAAGAAGACCATCTGCTTGGCAACATTTGTACCAAAATAGGCACACAAATGTCCCAGCAGTGCAGAGAGGCAGCCTAGTTGTCAATGCAGTCGACTTAAAAAAAAAAAAAAAGACACCAGGTACAAATCCCACCTTTTACCCTTTTATATATTATGAGTCCTTCAGAAACAGAAAAAAATACCCCTACTGTGCCTAACTGTACACCACAACAGCCTTCAAGCCTGCAGGTGTCTCCCATATGTAGTTTCAGTAGGTATTTTGTTATATTTGGCAGGCTCACAATTTCTACCAAAGCAGAACTGGTTAGGGTGGGATTTGGATCTGGGTTCCCTTATGCACAGTCTACTGCATTGACCACTAGGCTACTCTTTGAGACGTGCTTGCAGCTTTGTTGGACATGCCCATAATACCTAAAGCTGTCATACAGCCTGGTATCCTCTTTCAGTTTTACTTCTTAGGTCGTAAGCAAGGGGTCTGCGGGATCAAACCTTAACCCTTTCAGGACCAAGGGACATATTTGTCCCATAACTTTAAAATCCTATAAATTTTGATTGGGATAGTCTACAGTTCTAAATTTGATATGTACGGATTCCATATGATACTGCCTTTATGTAAACAAACTGGTTCCGACATTCATTCATTAGCGTCGTTGCCAGATTGACGAGAAGATTCACTTGCCACACTGTCCATAAGCCAGAAGTTTGATTTTTTTTTTTTTAAATAATGATATTTCACAAAAAAAAATCAATTTTTTGGCATCTGCAAGCCCTTTTTACCATAAAAATGTCGTCAAAACCACAAAAATTGGCCTACGATCCTTATGGTCCTGAAAGGGTTAATCCCTCCAGGGATCAGCTGATTATTCAAAGCACCTTTTTGTTACTTGAATGTGACTGAAACAGGTCTAGAGAAAAATACCCTTCTTTTTCCCCCTGCATATTTCTTCCTGTTTCATTATCACTGTTGGGTGTCCTAATTTTGGTCCTGCCCATCTCCAACATTCCCCCTTGCTATCTGGACAAACTGCAGTGTAAAACAATCAGTGCTTGCCTTTCAAAAATTGCTATTTGCAAATTTTCGGTAGATGGATATTATTTTGGCCATCTTGAGATTTCCATCTGCTTCGAAAATGAGTGCTATATTAATTTCTAAGGATCAATATCTTTTATCTTTATTATTCCTCCTTCTATTAGGAAAAAGTAGTCCATAAATATTTTATTTGAGGTTGCATATAATTCAAAGATATACCAGTTTAGTTAGAACAATGAAACAAGCCAACTTGCCCCTGCCATCCCCTCTCCCCCAGCAACCTAACTGCTGATGCCATGTGGGCAAAAGGTTGGACAAGTTACGGCCCCATTCTTATGAAGTCAAACCAATTAGCTTTTTTAATTCACTTTAGAATCAGTTAACAGTTGAAAATTTTCTGATTCTCTTCAATCAATAACAGCTTTTTCCTTGTTTGATACAGCTTAACCACTGAAGTATTCACACTGGAAAATATCACAGTGAAAGAAAGGCAGGGAGTAAGTTTATGAGGCTGGCGCCACATGAAAGCTTGTCAAGGGCCTTGTTATAACTGTCAATTGTAGCAAATTTAGATCTAAGTTGGCCACTTATGAAGGAAATAAAAGAAAATCAGGAGCACCATTGCGAGTGTGTTATGAGTGAACTTAAGCTACATAATTAGTTTTGAGCTTGTGCCATTTTCATGAAGGCGCTAGATTTCAGAAGTGGGGGAGGGAAGGAGTGGAAGGAGCTAGTTAATGGGTTTAAATCCATTGAAGTGTCAGCTACATATAATTGATTAATCAATAAGCAAAACAAAATCAATTGTATTTCTACTCTTTACATGCTTCTTTATGATAAAAAGAATACAAATAATTGATGAAGCAAATCTAGTATTTGTTTATAAAACATATAAGGAAGCAGACAAATCATAGGCAGATTACAAAGAGTTAGTGTGAAGGAATAGCATTATCTTATAGGAACAAAACTGAAAAGGTCAACACACAGTATTAAGGCATACCAGAAAGATTGAGGCATGGTCCAGGAAGTGGCACCATTAAGCTTTTCTGGAGGTATATGACCACTGGGGTATGAAAAGCACTGAGATGAATACTGACTGAAGTAGTTTTAAGATCAGTGTTGGAAAGGTGTAGAAGATAGTCTAGAACTGATGGGAGAGGACAAGTGATTGGGTTTAATGAGTGGAGATTATACCAGACTGTAAAGCGAGTACACTTGAAACAATAGCAGTGCAGTGTGAAAGGTTTACTAGAAGCTTCAATAATAGTTGAAACTGGTGTAGATAGTGCAAAAGCATCTACTCGGTGGGAGATACTATGTTGTGAGTGCTAATGAACGTAGATTGGGATAAAGGAGAGAACCCTCGTTCTGTGTTAGCGATGTTGGAAAGATCTGAAGTGTGATAGGGTCCCTTACACTGAATTGCAAGAGAGGGAAATACAGTTAACATGGTCACAGAGATGCCTGTTCTTGGCAAAGAATGAGTAGAGTCTTCCTGACTAGAGGAACTGAAGGGAAAGCATAAAGAAACTTGCCTCATCAGTTGAGGAGTATGGGGTCTGACTCTAGACAACTGGGCCTATAGAGTCTGAAACAGAAGAGTGAAAGTTTGTGGTTATGAGGGGGAAGCAAAAAGGTCCACCTCCAGGGTCACCCAGACTGAGAATATCTGATGCAAGACAGCTGAGTTCAATGACCATTCATGAAGTTGTAGGAGTCTGCTCAACTGATCTGCAAAGATGGTTTGCTTTTTTGCTTGATTAACTGCCTTGAGAAATATGTTGTGAGGAATCGCCTAGGGCCAGATCTGGATTGTTTCTTGGCAAAGTGGGCATGATCCTGTGCCTCCTTGTTTGTTCACATAGTACATGGCCACCTGGTTGTCTGTTTAAATGAGTACTACTTGATTGAGGAGGTAATCTTGGAAGCATTGCAGATTGCTCAAAGTTCCAGGAGATTGATGTGGAGAGTATTTTTGTGGAGGAGTACAGCTGCCTTGAGTATGGAGGCCATCAAGGTGGGCTCCCCAACTGAACATGGAAGCATCCGCTATTAATATTTTTTGATGTGGTGGAATGTGAAAAAGAAGGCCCCTGGAAAAATTGGCTGGTAACAGCTACCACTGAAGGGAATGACAAAGGGCTGAGATCACTTGTAACTGTTGGGTTAGTGTCCCAGTAGCTGGAGATCATTAGGTCAAGAGGGTCCACTGAGGTTTCCTGAGATGTAGATGGGCAAATCGAGTCACATGAACTGTATATGCCATCATCTGACATGCCATGATGTTCTGATGAGAGGAGAACTTCTGGCAGATATGAATCAGAGTGTCGAGCCTCTGTTGTGGTAGAAAGGCTTGAGTTGTGTCTAGGAGAGCTCCAATGAACTCCCAAGTTTGAGTGGGTTGAAGATTGGATTTCTGATAGTTGGCTGCAAAACCCAGAAGTTCCAATAAATGAATTGTAGAATTGATGGTCTGGTGAGCATGTTGTGGTGATGAGGCCTTGATTAACCAGTTGTCTAGGTAAGGGAACACATGAAAGCTGCATGAGCTACCACTAAACATTTTGTGAACACTCTTGGTGCTTAAACAAGTCCAAATGGTACTATTTTGTACTGGAAGTGATATGTTCCCACTCGAAAGTTAAGATATTTCCTGTGGGCAAGTAGGATGGAAATATGGATATATGCTTCCTTGAGATCAAGAGAACAGAGTCAGTCATTTTTCACTAACAATGGTAGCAGGGTTTCCAGAGAGCATTTATTGAGAGCACAGAGGTCTAGAACTGGATTGAGACCTCTGGTCTTTTTCGGTATCAGGAAGTATTTGGAGTAGAACCCTCAGCCCCTCTCCTGCAGGTAAATTTTTTCTATGGCACTGAGCTGGAGGAGGGCTGAGAGCTCTTGGTGAAGAAGGGTCTCCTGAATGGAGCTGAAAAGAGACACTTTTGGAGGATGATTCAGAGGTTTTTGCAGAAAATGAAGAGCATAGTCCTGACTCATCACCTGAAGGACCCAGTGATCTGTTGTTATGAGGATCCATCGATGATAAAAGTGGTTAAATCGACCTCCTATGGCTAGAGTCTGAGGTAAAGGTTGAGGTAATCTGGAAATGCTCTCTATCATATTATTCTAGTCCACAATATCTTTTTCACAACAATTTTCAAGAGAATGCTGCTGATGTCTTCAAATATACCCCAAGTCACTGTTCTCTCTAAATTGAGTGGGAGTCCTCCATCTAGAGTTCTACCAGTGAGGAGTGCTGTTTTACTATCACGTTTTCAATAATGAATGACAGGCAACTTCTGCAGGACTCCAGGGAACTTGTCTGTCCAGAGCGATCGAAAACACACCAACTCTACTAATAGAAATGCAGTTAGAGGACATTCACTCAGCTAAATAGTGCCCCCAACCAGCTTTGTTCACCTATACCAGGGTACAACTTTTATATGGATCTCAAAGTCCTTGCACTAGAATATATTTACTCCTGCCCCTTGCATTACTTTGAAATTATTCAACTGTATTACTACAACAATAGCCAGATACAGCAAAATGAATTTTTACCAGATAATAAAATAAGCATATTAAATATTATTAACCTATGATGCTATTTAATACAGAAGAAATGTAAGCCAAATGCATCCTGAAGTAGCATTATACTAGCTTTGTGGTTTTACACTGTGAGTTTTAAGTAAAATGGTTTACGCATGAAATCCCAAGAGTAAGGATGCACACAGCTCTGTCTCTTAATTCTTTAATTAAGTGGTTGAGTGCAATGCTGGCTAATTAAATTTGCTATTACTTGTGGCATAGTTTGTCTTATTGGAAGTCTGCATGGGTGATAGAATATGGGACCGAGGTAGCAAACATTAACAGTGGTGCTAAGATTCTAGCTTGTAGCAGTTATGTTTGCTAACACTGTAAGAAGAACTCGTAATATTTGCATCTTAAATAAAGATAAACATACACTAAGGGAAGTAAGTACCATTTTGCCTTAATTATAATACGTAAATGAATATGTGGCAAAACTAGATTGCAATTCAAAGCACCTAATAATAGCAGCAACAGGCAAATTGACAGTGGCTAAGGAATGTACCAAAGTTGTTATAAGATGAGGGAGCCTGTTTAACCCCTAAAATTTGCCATCTACAAATATATGAGGCAAACTATCATATAAATTTCTCTACATGAGGCAAGCTATAACATAATTAGTTTAAAAATATTTTAAGACAGCAAGAAAATGGTACATTGTTGTAACCCCTGCCACATATGTCAGACTGTGGTAAATGAAAACATGTGGCTGGGCAAAATGGCTGTCCATGCTTTCCTCTGCAAGACTGCTTGCACTCCCAGTAACTAGGATATAATAACATGGTAGGTGCACTCTAGGTCCAACCTGAAAAGCAGTTGGATTTTCAGAATTTGTATGCCAGTCTGCCTTGATACCTCTTTAAAAAATTGTCTTTAGTCCCCAAAAGACCCCCCCCCCCCCTTTTTTTACAAAAGCTTAGCACAGTTTTTAGCGCCGGCCAGGACGGTAACAGCTCTGACACTCATAAAATTCCTATGAGTGTCGGAGCTGTTATCACCGCAGCCGGCGCTAAAATCCATGCTACGTTTTTGCAAGGGGGGACAGAGAATGAAATAGAGGTTACCTCTGAGAGAAATAAGTAGGCAGCGAGCCAGTGGGCTCTGTGACAGACACAGAAAGGTAGGAAAGAGGCAAGAACTATGAAAAAGAGAGGTCAACCCTAACCTACCTTTCTTTAACATCCCCCCCCCCCCACTACTGTCATTTTGCTGCACCCACACCCCAACATCTTGCAAATAAATGTTATGGGTCTACTGGCACTCCAGCTAGAATTCTATTTGACATTTAGCATAGTGACTCAAAGAATGGTTTGCTAAATTTTGCTATAGGAAAAAGAAAAAATAGGGATTATTTTTGTTCAGCTACAGTAAATTACTTTTCTGCTCTCCAGAGTAGGAGGTTCTTAATCCTTTTACTTCCCATACCCTTTTCAAACCACATATTTCACAATTCGTTTTTATTTACTACACCACAAAATCATTAAAAACATCTAAGCAGTTTACATTTTGATTACATTAAAATATTTAGGGTAAAAAAAAAAATGGATCTAGAACAGACATGGGCAACTCCGGTCCTTGGGTTTTCAGGATTTCCCCAATGAATATGCATGAGATCTATTTGCATGCACTGCTTTCAATGCATATTCATTGGGGAAATCCTGAAAACCCGATTGGATTCTGGCCTTCGAGGACCGGAGTTGCCCATGTCTGATCTAAAAACATAGGGCCTCTTCTATTAAACTGCGCTAGCAGTTTCTAGCGCGAGGAGCTGCGCTGAATGGCCCACGCTGCTCCCGACGCTCATAGAGTTCCTATGAGTGTCAGGAGCAGCACGGCTCTCTGCGCTAAAAACTGCTAGCGCAGTTTAATAGAAGAGGGGGATAGTCTAGGTTACAGTTTCCAAATTAGAAGGGTAGGTATATAGTTTCAGAATATGGAAAAATTATGTTCCTTACCTGATAATTTTCTTTCCTTTAGTCACAGCACATGAATCCAGAGATGAATGGGTTATGACCATTCACCAGCAGGCAGAGATAGAGAACACCAAGGTTAAGCTCCATCATATTGTGACAGAGACCCTGAAAACACTGAGCTTGAACCTCAGGAATATGAACTCAGTCCTACCAGCAGCGCAGGCAGTAAAGATTTAGAACCCCTGAGAGAACCAAATTAAAAATCCCAAAGTTAAAGCTGTCACTTTAAAGTCTGCAAAAGCTGAGTCCCAGTTTAAGAGTGCAGGTCCCTTTAAATCTTCTCCTGTCCCAGCCAGAGGGAGGGGGTGGGGCCCTGGAGCACGGAACTTTAGAGAGCAGCTTTCCTCCTCAGAAAGGGACCCACAACAGCACTTTTTTAGATAATTTTATTATATTTTTTGTTCATTTTATGTTTTGTTTATAGTGTTCTCCCTCCTGAAGATGCAAGCACGCAAAACTCAAGTACAGAGATCGGGTTTCTGGCCACCTTCAGGTGTGCATAGTAGTCTAATCGGGCATTTTACACTGGTTTTATTCACATTTTGGAGCACTGAGCAGCAGCACACCAGATAAAACAAAAAGCCTCGTCTAAAGATAAGTACAATATTTCTTATCTGGTGGTGGTTTGGGGGACGAAGGCTAATCAGGGACTATACTGTGACAATGATGGTCCCTGACCGGTGGCCCCTGCTTATTTTGATTTGAGCACTGGAGTTTAGCAGATCTGAGCACAGTATTAATATTCACATATATTTATATTAAAATGATTAATTTAAACATAGATTGATTTTAAACAGTATAATAGAAACATAAAGCCTGTGACTTTGAATTATACAGTTTATATAACAACACAGGAAAGTATAATTGATGTACTCCATAGTGGATAGTTTGATACTTCTAAAAAAAAAAAAATAATAAATTTAGGAGGGAGAACACTACAATCTGATTTACTGGAACCAATAAGGGAGAGGCAGGAACTGGTAAGTGAAAAATAAGATGAAAGAAAAAAAAAAAAAAGGGAGGGGAGAGGATTGAAACAAGAGGGTACGGTGGGGTTCGCTTCAAAAGAAGCATTTTAATTTAGTATAACCAACTGCATGGAGAAAAAAAACTGCTTGGACTCCAATGGAAATGGAAAAAATCAGAAGTCGTAGGCATCTTTGAAAAGGAATGTTTTGAGTTTGGACTTGAACTTTTCAAGACAAGTTTTGAGGCGGAGGTCTGACGGGAGAGCATTCCATAGAGTGGGGGCAGTGACTGAGAAAACAGTTTTATGGGCTGAGTCGAGAAATATTAAGGACAATATATTGAGGAGTAGGTGGTGATCAACAGTATCAAAGGCAGCAGACAGATCGAGAAGGATGAGGATAGAGTAGAGGCCATTCGATCTGGTCAGGTACAGGTTATTAAGGGTAGTTTCCGTAGAATGGAAATGGTGAAAGCCCGTTTGGAGCAGGTCAAGAATATCTTAAGAAGAAAGGAAGCCCAGTTAGCAGCGGTGAACAGCATGTTTGAGTAGCTTGGAAAGGAAGGGGAGGAGGGAGATGGGACCATAGTTGGAGGGGGATGCAAGGTTTAGTGAGTGGAAGTATAAATGAGCAGCCCTTACAAAAGCTGTTTTTGGCTTCCAGAATAGCGAGCTGTGTTCAAAAGTAGACTGCTACTAACTTGAACAGTGTGCTGTGTTTACACTTAGATTTTCACTGACCTGTTTTTGACTCATACCCTGATACAGCCCCAGATGGGGCGAAACAAGGTTATGTCAAGCAATTGAGAATTGTCGGTGTTTGTTACACTAAAACAATTTATACTGTATATTTTTTTTTTTTAGTTCAAAGTATTTTATTAAGTTTCCAATAACACAATACAAAGGACAACAAAAAATACATTATAAAGTATATGGTCCATGAACACAAAAATGAAAATCAATCACAGTGAAGTCATATAGTCAATGAAGCATGAAAATAAGCGGTAACAGAAGTTACCGTGCTAAAGGTAGCGCAGTGCAAAAACATACCAAATTCCAGTTTCATAAAAGATATATATACACAATTTTAAGGAGATAGAATATCGAGTTCACATATGTGAACAATAGTGATGTATAGGAGACCAAACATTCTTTTTTTTTCCCTTTATTTATATTTTGAACATATTATCAAGAATAAACTCCTTGTACAGAATATGATTGAGTCAACATAATATAAACAATTGAAGTAACATCTATATGACAAAATTGCTATTTACTTAATCAAAATTAAAGTCCCAAATTGAGATCCAAGATGTTCCTGAGTGAGAAACTATTAAAAGGAAAAAGAATAAATTCAAATTACAAATTAGGCGGTCAGATGAGAGTGGATCAAGAGTAAATTATACATTAAGATTTTCTTAATCCCCTTCAAGGCCCCTCCTGGAGAGAAGAGACCAAACATTCTTATACTTTACAAGGGCGTTTCTTTTTTCCGCTAACACTTGTTCATATTTACCATGTAGGCACAGTGTGTTCCACCAAGCATGATATTCTACATTATCTAGATGTTTCCATCCAAAAAGAACATTTTGTATTGCTAACGACAACATGACTGTGAGGAGGTGGCTTTTATATTTGTCCAGAGGGGTGGCCAAACCTTGGGACATTAGTATTAGAATTCTGAGAGTAAGTGGCTCTGAAATGGATAAGATTAAGCATATAGTGTCCCACACCTTATTCCAGTACGTGGCAAGATGTTTACAGTTGAAGAGTAAATGTTCCAAAGAGCCGTCTTCACTATCACATGACCAGCATTTAGATGGAGAGGATGGATCTATTTTGTGTGACAGTTGAGGAGTCCATACCGCACGATGTAGCAGGAAAAATATGGACTGTAACACCGAGGCCGATCTGATGGATTTATGTAATGTTAGCCGGGAAGCATTCCAATCAATGGCATCAGAAGGTAAGTTCAAAATATGCTGCCATTTAGTTTCATAAGACAGCGTTTCCTTCACTGAGGACGCTTGGATCAACTTGTACCAGACTGAAGCTCTTTATTGGAACACCGAGGACTTGTCCAAAAGCGTACTTAAGCTCGGTGTGTCCATCAGGAATTGTAGTTCAGGAAGGGCGGCACGCAAGCAATGAGTAAGTTGGATCCATGCATAGTGCTGGTTATTGGGGATGTTCCAAGTTTCTGCAAGTTCTTGAAAGGGCATCCAACCATTCGCATTTATCAAGTCCTTGATAGTCTCGATACCCCTCTGTTGCCATAGAGGCCAAAGAAAAGATTTGGACTGTATCAGGAACCTTTGGTTATGCCAAATTGGAATTAGCGCAGATTTTTCCCAGCTATGAGATAAGTTTGAATCAAGAATATGAATTGCAGTTTTGTATGATTGGAGGATGCAATCCTCTTTATCCAAGCGAGATAGGATGTGACCAGGAAGGAACCGCATGTGAGATGCTCCGTATAGGTATGCTTCTAGATTAATCCAGCCTGGTTTATCCTGCGTTCTGTTGTTAACATGCCCTTGAGACCAATGGCGTATAAGGAAGGCACTATGGTAATTGTAAAAATCTGGAAAATTTACCCCCCTCCATCTTTGACAGTTTAAGTTTTCGAAGAGCAATACGAGGTTGTTTCTTGTTCCATATGTACTGCGTGAGAATAGATTCTAAGCTCTTGTAGAAGGAGCGAGGCAGATAAAACGGCAACATGTTCAAGACATAATTGATTTTGGGAACAATCATCATGCGTATCGATTCCAGCCTTCCCCACCAAGAAAGGTTTAGCGGGGACCAAACAGATGTGGTATGACGGGCTATCTAAAGTAAGTAATCAGAGTTTAGTTGTATTGTTTCTTCCAGGGAGGGACCGAAGTATACTCCCAAGTATTTCATTTTTGTGGCAGACCATTGGACACCATATGTTTCAACTACTGGCTTAACCTCTGGACAGTTGAGAGGCATGACCAACGTTTTATTCGTATTCAATTTGTAACCAGACAGCGCAGAATATTGCTTGATCGTTGTGATTAAGTGTGGAAAAGATGGAGGAGTGATATATAAGAGTATGTCATCGGCATATGCCGAGATTTTGGTCTCCGACTCACCAACTTTGAACCCTTCAATGAGTTTGTTAGCCCGTATTGTGGCTAGTAAAGGTTCCAAGGCAAGATCAAACAGCAGGGGGGATAGAGGACAGCCTTGTCGAGTACCACGGTGTCGGGTGGAAAGCAGGGGACAATGTTTCATTTATAAGAGTTCTGGTAGTTGGTGCTGTGTAGAGTATCTTAATCTTCTGGATAAAATCCGCAGAAAAACCATACCATGCAAGGACACGAAATAGGAAAGCCCATTCCACTCGATCAAAGGCTTTCTCTGCATCCAGCCCTACCTCTAAGAGATCTTGATAGCGGTGCTGAGATTGTGCAATGATATGTGAGAAGGTTCTCGAGTTGTCAGTGGAGTACCTTCCAGTGATGAATCCACTTTGATCTGGCTTGATTAGATTGGTAATGACTCCCTGTAGCCTATTGGATAAAAGCTTGGCATATATCTTTGCGTCCACATTTATGAGAGAAAGAGGTCTGTAATTAGTTACTAGGCGAGGGTTTTTATCAGATTTCGGGAGGACAATGATATGAGCT
Organism: Geotrypetes seraphini; assembly: GCF_902459505.1. Classification (NCBI taxonomy): domain Eukaryota; kingdom Metazoa; phylum Chordata; class Amphibia; order Gymnophiona; family Dermophiidae; genus Geotrypetes; species Geotrypetes seraphini. The sequence goes on from NC_047088.1 coordinate 206,051,271, forward strand.
TCAGTGAATGTACCATGTACTTGTCCTGAGTCAATGACTGATTGTAGAAATTGTAAGTAATAAGGATTGAGTATATCTTGGAATTCCTTGTAGAACTCAACCGTTAGACCATCAGGCCCAGGAGCTTTATGGGGTGCCATCGAGTCGATCACTTGAGTGAGTTCAAATAAAGACATGGGTTCATCCGGGGGTATGTTGTCTTCCAGAGAGAGAGTGGGATGAGGGAGGTCATCTAGAAACTGTGTGGCAGGCACAGTAGTATCTAATTCCGAAGTGTATAACGTCTCATAGAATGACTTGAAGGCCTGGGAAATGTCTTGATTGGAGGTGAGAGTGTTTCCATTTTCTAGCTCAATAGCTATGATGTTCTTTTTATCTGCTCTTTTCTTCAGGTAAGAGGCCAACAGGTGACCACACTTGTTGTTATCAGCGAAATAAGAAGCTGACTGTTGAAATACTGAATTAGCAGCTGTTTTACTAAGCATGGAGTTGTAGAGATATCGAGCCTTCGCTAGATTAGTGAGAGTAGGGATGTCAAGCAGATCACGTTGATGCTTCTTTTCCAGTTCTTTGATGTTGTTTTCCATCTGAAGTGTTGCCTCCTTCTGGGACTTATTCATACGCACTGAGTAGGATATGATGACTCCCCTTATGTAGGCTTTGAAGGCGTCCCAGCAGATAATCCAGGAAGTCTGTTCAGGTGTATTGTAGGAAAAGTAGTCTTCTATGGCCTTGCGCACTTCTATTTTGAATTGCGGATCTTGGAGCAAGGAAGAATTAAATCGCAATTGTCGGAGAGTTAGCTTAGGTGTACCACATTTGAATTGGAGAGAAATGGCCGCATGATCCAATATCGAGATAGGTAAAATGTCAACAGATGTGACTGAGTCACACAAAGATCTGTCAAGTAAAAAGTAATCAATGCGAGAATATGACATGTGTGGGTTGGAATAAAACGTATAGCCCCTGTCCGAGCCATGCGTGGTTCTCCAGATGTCCACTAGATGTAGATCCGAAATCATATGATGGAGAGCAAACCACGATTTAGATTTTTTATATCTGAATTGGGATTTTCTATCAATTTCTGGGTTCAAAACCAGATTAAAGTCGCCTCCCAGTAACAGGTGAGAGTCAGAGTCCTGTAGTATTGATGAAGAGATTCCATTAAAGAATTCAGGGGTATCCATGTTGGGGCCATACACACTGAATAAAGTTAATAGCTGTCCACTGTATTCAATCTTGACCTTGACCCATCTGCCCAGCAAGTCATGTGAGGAGGAGATAACCTTAAGATCATGTTTGTTACAGACTAGAGTCAATACACCCCCCTTTTTCTCTATGGCAGGAGAGTAAAATGCAGGCATAGCCCATCCAAAGCGTACTTTATCAGAAGCCACACTGTCCAGATGGGTCTCTTGTAACATAATGATGTCAGGTGTTTGTTGTTCAAGATATAGCAGTATTTTCTTAAGTTTGATCGAATTATTTAGCCCTTTAGTATTTAGCGAGATGCATTTAAGGGACATATAAAAGATCACATAGATTAGCAGTAAATTTGATATGACCCAGCTTTAATGAAGTGAAAAAAAGAGTTATTGCTAAAGATCTGCTGCACAACCTAGGAGAAAAATACACGTTAGCATACTTCATGACTTGAAACTGTAGAGGACCAAAATACCTAAGAAATGACCTTAAGCCATAAATTATAAAACCCATGTGCACTGTGAGAGTGAAAACAGCAGCCATTAAAGTGGAGCACCCATAATAGTAAAACAGTGTCAATATGCATTTACCAATAGGAAATACAGTATACTAAACAGCATGCAAAAAGACCAACTCTCTTACATGTTTCTGAAAATTAGTGAACAATAGCAAACATCAAGCTATCATAGTATAGAGAAGCTTAGTTAAATCAACTCAGTGACAAGCAGTTAAACCTGGTGGATAGGAGTGGGAGACTGCAGTTCAATAAAGGCAGCCAAGTCCTCAGGATTGGTGTAGTCCTTAGTTTGATTGAAGAGGGTAACTCTCATCCTGGCCGGATATAGCATGCCAAATTTAGCATTGAGCTGCTTCAGCTGGGGCCGGTATGAGAGTAATTTCTTTCTCCTTGCTGCTGTGGTTTTACTCAGATCTGGAAGGAAGAGAATGGTGGCTCCTTCATGTTTAATGGGTGCTCTGATTTTGGCGCGCTGCATTATATCTAAAACATGCTGGTAGCGGAGGAGCTTGATGACTACTGGTCTGGGGAAACGATCATTCGGATTTTTTGAAGAAGGTACTCTGTGAGCTCTCTCTATCTCAAACTCACGAGTAAAGGTAAGATCCAGCAATTTAGGAATTAAATCCTCCAGATATTTGATCAGGTCTTGATTATGAGAACCCTCCTTGAGCCCAAGGAGACGAATGTTACATCGACGAGATCTATTATTATTATCCTCCAGTTCTGATTCCAAGTGTGCTATGCGTCTGGTTTGTGCTTTCAGCTCTGCCACGTGTTGAGAGGTGGCCTCCATTTTACCTTCCAGCGTCTGCACTCTGGTCTGCAGCAGGGAGAAGTCTGTAGTAAGTGAAGTTAGCTTTGTCGTTGATTTCCTCAGTAGCAGATTTAGTTTCAGTAACCAAGTTTTTTAACTCGCGCAGTTCAGCGAGTATCTCAGCCGCACTTCCGGTTTCGGGTCCCGGCAGCGGCGCTTTAGAGGGCGACGGAGGATCGGGTTTGTGGCGTTTGTTCACTTTTTTATCCGACATTCCCGCTGATCCCGCTGATGAAATTAGCGATCCTGAGTGAGGGTGATGTGAGCTTGCCTTTCGTTTATAATTTTGAGTTAGGCAGGGTGCCGGTATAGCGCTGCGATATTGATTTTGCGATCGGGTGCAGGAGCTCCTCGTTTAGGCTGCCATTACACGTGGGCTCAACAGCGCCCCCCACTGTATATTTTTATGATGGTCTGCTGGTTTTGTTTTTAGACTGAATCTACTGTAATTATTTAAAAAAAAAAATCATGATTTAACTTAAGCCACTTCATTTTAAATCAAAATAGAATGAATTTTCATTTATAAACTGTAAATATATCAAAAGAATTAATACATCACCAGGGCTGGCCCAACAATTAGGAAGCAGTGAAATTTAATGAGACTTCATTACCCTAAGTTTGAGGTGGTTTAGCAGTGCAATGTCGGTTCCCTGAAGCAGTATCGAAACGTGGTACGTCGGAACCAGTTAATCTGAAGTTAAGTTTGACCATCTTAAGTTATCTATTTAAGATATAGAGCTTATAGCCAATTAGGTAATTGAAAGTTCAACATCTACCACTGTCATTGTTCTGACACTGTATTGAGCAATGCGATGATTGGGTGGTGAGGCGGTTTTATCTGCCTTCATGTCTCTGAGCATTAGTTCTAACAGCAGTTGATGGACATTTGCTTCTAATTCTTTGCTATAGTATATAGAGTGACTTCTTTTTACATAATTTTTGTTAGTAATAGGAGGAAGTACAAAAAAGGCAATGTGAGCATCAAGGGTAAAAGGGAAGAATATACAGAATCTGATAAGGATACAGTAGAATTGCTTACAAATATTTCTGCTCTGTGTTCTCAGATGAAGGGTTAGGAGTTAGACCTAAAAAAACAACAACCCACAAATAGGAATAGAAGTGCGGGAGGCCTTGAACAATTTTCAGTAGACCGTGTTCATGTGGAACTAGCTAAACAAAAAAGTAGGCAAAATAATGGAGCCAGATAGAATACAGTGAATGGATTTTGAAAGAAGTTAGGGAAGTTCAGATGGCTCCACTATCTGACCATGACAATACCTCATTAGAGTCAGGAGAGGTCCCAAAGGACTGAAACAGGTGGTTGTGGTTTCTTTCCATAAAAGTGGAAGGAGTGGGGTTAGTCTGATCTCTGTGGAGAGTGAATTAATGGAAAAAATGCTACTAAAACAGAGGATAGTTCAAAGAGTTTGGAATCCAGTAAATTACAGGATCCAAAACAGCATGAATTTACTAGCTTCCTATGAGCGTCGGGAGTAGCATGGAACATTCAGTGTGGCTCCCTGCGCTAATAACCTCTGTCCCGTCTGGACTTTGGCCATTGGGATTATTTAAAATATGCTGAGGCAACAGAGCTGCTTCAGGAAATTGGACTTCTGTCAGACTTATTTGATTTTGTTTTTTTACTAGTTTATGAATTATTTTACATTTTATTCCATTGTTTTTATCCCTATAATTTTTATTTTATTAATTGAGTTTCCCTGAATTCTATTGTTTAACGGTTCCTCCATTTTATTCCTTTTTACATATTACTTTAATTCATTTAGATAACATTTACATAGATGGTGCTCCTATCTGTAAAGTTAGGAATTTCTATGAAATATTCTTCATGCTTCTCTCCTCTCCACTCCTTCCTACCCTCTTCTAACCCCTTTCTCTGTAATGTCGCCTAGAGCTTGTATAGGTATGTGCGACACACAAATGGAATAAATAAATAAATAAATAACCACTATGGCGGTTTAGTAAAGGGGAGAGGGGGATAGAGTAGATGTTATCAAACAAATTTAAAACACTTTCATCTACTGGATAAGCAAAGAGCTATATAAAGGATGCAAGATGTTCTGTACTTAAATTTCAGCAAGGCCTTTTGGTTGGTTCTACAATAGGGTCTCTCAAACTTTATTAGCTCCAGCACACTAAATGGAACAAATGTTTTTTGTGGAGTAAATGTTTTTCATGGCACATTATAATTGAAATTATAAACTTAGGAGTGTGTGGTGCAGTGGTTAGAGCAGTGGTTCCCAAACCTGTCCTGGGGGACTCCCAGCCAGTCAGGTTTTCAAGATATCCCTAATGAATACGCATGAGAGAGATTTGCATACCTGTCACTTCCATTATATGCAAATCTCTCTCATGCATATTCATTAGGGATATCTTGAAAACCTGACTGGCTGGGGGTCCCCCAGGACAGGTTTGGGAACCACTGGGTTAGAGCTATAGCCTTGGCATCCTGAGGTTGTGGGTTCAAATCCTGCCCTGCTCCTTGTGACCTTGGGCAAGTCACTTAATCCCCATTGCTCCAGGTACATTAGATAGAGTGGGAGCCCGCCAGTACTGTTAGCGAATAATGCTTGAATACTTGAATAATTTGTAATCCACATAGAATTGTAGGCTATGCAGAATATAATTTTTTTTAATTTAAATTATTTATTTAAAGTTATTTAAGCTGTGCATGGCTAATTGTATATGTGGTGAAACTAATGTAGATAGAATAGAATTGCTAACCAATGAGATGGATGTGCTTGATTTTGAGTGCAAATTAACTCAAAACGCAGCTCGATAGTTGACAAGCAAACACACGTCATCATCCACATTCCGCCATCTTTTTTTCAATTTAATTTCTGTCAGAGCTGACAAGTTCAAGTTCCAAATCCAAGTTCTCAAACATAAGAAGATCCAAACTGTAAGAAAGCCTTGATTGCTTTGTTGCTCAAGTTAGGATAACTAGGATAACTTCTGCATAAAAAATAAAACTAAAATTACTTGTCATTAGTTTTCAAGGACCAATCACGTCAAAGAATGATGCTTGTCTGGGCGGTTGTATCCTTACACACACAGATGCTTATAACATTAACAGACTCCTGTGTAGGCGTTGTACATTTCATCTATTCTAGTGTATAATTATGAAGGAATTTTTTTTTTTTTAAAGTAAAATTCTGGAATCTCTCATGGAACACCCAGAATCTCTTCAGGCCACACCACTGTGCTGTGGCACACAGTTTGAGAGAAAGTATTCTACATAGACAACTTATAAACAAACTGAGTGCCAATGGTATAGGATCTAAACCAGCGGTCTCAAACTCAAACCCTTTGCAGAGCCACATTTTGGATTTGTAGGTACTTGGAGGGCTGCAGAAAAAATAGTTAATGTCTTATTAAAGAAATGACAACTTTGCATGAAACAAAACTCATTATAGTTTATAAATCTTTCCTTAATTGCTTCTGATAATTTCAACTATACATAGCTGAAAGCAGTGCAGCATGCAGAAAGTGAAGTTTAGATAGTTTTTTACTTTCTGCATGTTGCACTGCTTTCAGCTGTGTATAGCTGAAATTACCAGAAGCAATTAAGGAAAGATTTATAAACTATAAAGAGTTTTACCTCATGCAAAATTGTGATTTAGATTCTAAAGCATCAACTGCAAGAGACAAGATTTTGGTGTAGTCCTCTAGGCTTTTTTATAAAGGGGAGAATCAATATCCAACTTGTGCCTGGAAAACTTGTGCCTTAAGTGTCCGGTAGTCGCGACTGCAACCGCCTTCAGCTCTCGCCTCCTCCAGCACTGGACACAACCGTCATCTTACATCAAGCGGTCACTGCCAGGAAAGGTGCCAAATTTCACGAGAGTTCACGAGATTACGTATAGCTTTAAGGCTCTGTTTGGTCCATCTCCCAAATATATAATTGGGCTTTTTTCTTTTGTAACATAGTAACATAGTAACATAGTAACATAGTAGATGACGGCAGATAAAGACCCGAATGGTCCATCCAGTCTGCCCAACCTGATTCAATTTAAATTTTTTTTTTTTTTTTTTTTCTTCTTAGCTATTTCTGGGCGAGAATCCAAAGCTTTACTCGGTACTGTGCTTGAGTTCCAACTGCCAAAATCTCTGTTAAGACTTACTCCAGCCCATCTACACCCTCCCAGCCATTGAAGCCCTCCCCAGCCCATCCTCCACCAAACGGCCACAACAAACATAGGAGAAATTCGCATTTGAATTTTCTTTTCCGCCTGTTAGGGGCTGCAAATTAAAAAAATATCAAGCAGCATTATGGGGTAAGAATCTGGAACATCTGATTATGCTATTTGATTTAGGAGACATTTAAAGACATATTTGTTCCTGAAACATCTAGGCAATTAGTTGGTATGGATATTGTAACAAATTACCTAGATCATCATAGTATTATTTCTAATTATCTGGTTATCTAATTTGTCTCTTAATTGTAATCTTTTTAATTTTTTATAAACTGTTAGAGCTTGAATTAGAGCAACGAACAAACATTAAATTTCTTGTTAAACTTGGCAAGAGTGGAAGTAAAATCAGGGACATGTTAGTCCAAGTTTATGGGGATAATGCCATGAAGAAAATGGCAGTGTACAAGTGGATTAAATATTTTTGTGATGGGAAAGAGAGCACCACTGATGAAAAAAGGTCAGGGCGGTCAGTAGCGAGCAGAACTGAAGAAAACATTCCAAAAATTTGTTGAATTGTGCGTCAAAATCATCGGCTGACTGTGAGAAGCATGGACCATGATAGAGAAACAGTTAGGAAAATCTTAACTTAAAATCTTGGCATGAGAAAGGTATGTGCAAAAACGGTCCCGAAGGAACTCACCAATGAACAAAAGCAAAGAAGAGTCTAAGTTTTCCAAGACCTTTTGGAGAGGCAAGATGCTTTAGCATGATTGCATTTAATTCATTAGGGTAGTCATGCCTTAAATTTAAGTTTGGACTCCCAATTCATTTTGACTTAAAGCAGATTATTAATGTTTTCACAAAACCAACTTCTTAAGACATTATTTGCTATGGACCCCTCAGACTGTTACTCATAATTTAGGAAAGCAACTTAGATCCTATAGATGGGAACTTGATTCTTTGCTCCTGCCAAGCATTTTGCCTAAACCCCCTAATTTTGATAGCCACCTGTTGCTGGATGATGTTTTTGCAATATAAATTCCATTGGGGCAATATTCAGTCTACAGCAGTATGCAGCTTGTAAGGTGCTCCCAGCTACAGGTTGAATTTACCTTGGATATTCAATACTGGGGAATCTGTAGCTCCTGACATTAAATATCTGGGTATGTGCCCTGTCCTAAAAATGATGAAACATGGATGTACCAATAGGACCCTGAAACCAAGCATCAAAGTGCACAATGGATGTCAGCCAATTCTCCATGACCAAAAAAGTTCCACCAGTCCAAATCAAAAGTCAAAATGATGTTGCTAAACTTTTTTGATATTGGAGGGATTGTTTATTATGAATTTGTATCAACTGGACACACAGTTAACCAAGTTTACTATTTGGAAATGCTGAAAAGGCTGCATGAAAAAGTTAGACAAAATCGACCTGAACTTTTTGCCAACAACTCATGGCTCTTGTATCACAACAATGCACCAGCTCACACAGCACTGTCTATGAGGGAGATTTTAGCCAGAAAACAAATAACTGTATTGGAGCACCCTCCCTACTCACCTGATCTGGCCCCCAATGACCTTTTTCTTTACCCGAAGATAAAGGAAATATTGAAAGGAAAACATTTTGATGACATACAGGACATCAAGGGTAACATGACAACAGCTCTAATGGGCATTCCAGAAAATGAGTTCCAAAATTTCTTTGAAGGGTGGATTGGTGCTGGCGTCGGTGCATAGCTTCCCAAGAGGAGTACAGGTGACCATAGTGATATTCAGCAATGAGATATGTAGCACTTTTTCTAGGATGAGTTCGCAAACTTAATTGTCAGTCCTCGTAAGTGCACAAGAATCAGGCCTTTTCCAACTAAAGGAAGCTCTGGAACCAAAGTCACAGGATAAGAGTGAAAGGACATAGACTCAGGAGGAAATATATACATACTAGTGTTTGAGCCCGTTACATTAACGGGTGCTAGAATATATGCCTGTCTGTCTTTCTTTATTTATGTCTCTCTCCATGCTGCTGTCTCTTTCTTCCTTTCTTTCTGTCTCTCTCCCTCCTGCTATTTTTCTCTCTCTCTCCCTGGCACCCTTTGTCTGTCTGTCTGTCTCTCTGGTCCCCTGTCTGTCTTTATTTCTGTCTGTCTCTCTCCCTGGCCTCCTTTGTCTGTCTGTATTTCTTTCTGTCTCTCCTCCCCCTCCCCCACTTTCCTTTGCAGAAGCAGCAGCGGTATTTCCCTTCCCCTCCAGGTCCCTGTGAAGTAATAGCAGCATTTCCCCCCCACTCCCTTCTCCTCCCCCCCCCCCCCCCCCCCACTTTCCTTTGCAGAAGCAGCAGCGGTATTTCCCTTCCTCTCCAGGTCCCTGTGAAGCAATTCCCTTCTCTTACCGTGAGCTGTCCTGCTCCGTTCGGCCCTTCCCTTCTCTTAATGCGATCTGGCCTGCTCTGTTCGGCCCCTCCCCCTTCCCTTCCCGCGGGCTGGCCTGCTGCGGCCGAAGGTTTTTGTTTCAAGTTGTAAAAGTGTCGGCGGCGGCTCCTCTCACGCTGCTGATCCTCCTGTAAAGAGCAGCCTGCGATGGTGGCCGGCTTTAGCGAACCTCGCAGGCCGCTCTCCAGCCTCGGTAGCACTACCGAGTTGAGAGCGGCCTGCGAGGTTCGCTAAAGCCGGCCACCATCGCAGGCTGCTCTTTACAGGAGGATCAGCAGCAGCGGCGAGTAAGGGCTGAGGTGTGTTCCCTGCCGAGGACACGGGCAGGGAGAGAGCTTGCCTGGCTTCCAGGGTGAGTGAGGGCAGGAAGAGGGGAGTGGCCAGAATGTTCCCTGCCGCTGGGTTGGCTGCCATGGATCACACACCACAGCGGCAGGGAACACGAAATCCTAAGTGCGCATGTGCGCTTAGGGTTTTATTATATAGGATGCCCTCATAATTGTGAGTTAACATATTAATTCTGTCGCTCTATAACTGAATCTCATATTCAATAATAAATCTAACATGATTTGGTACTGATGAGGTAGAGCTAACACGTCTATCATATAGACCAGCTAAGTATTTTTACTGAAAGGAACTCTGCTAATAAATTTTAAAAAAAGAAACACTAAAAGTAAACAACAACCCCCACCCCATCACAATTTGTGACTCTTCCATGAATACTGGAAATCCTAATGAAATGTGTGCTAGAAAATGCATTCTTCCAATACTAAAATATTCATGAATCTGCAGTGCTTGGCTATTTTTGACTAATGGCTATCTTTTGGCATACCTTTGATACATCCATTCCCATGTGTTTTGGACACTATTAAATAGCACACAAGGTGCAGGAAGATCCTCAACCAGTTCGATATTGGATTTTTGTGCAACAACCAAATAAATTACAAGTCATTGGTCCACAAAAGGAGAGGCATGACAGAAGGCAAGAAATGAATGCCATACAACAAAAGAAACTGGATCCTATGTAATGAGTATAAATGGGGGGGGGGGGGAGATAAAAATCATATGCTGTACAATACACAGTGCTAGAGAGCATCTACAGTATTCATCTGTGTTCAGAGCTTTCCTTAGAATTAATGATTTTAAAGCCTATGGGCCCCAAAACCAGTTGGTGCCAGGCAGTGTGCTAGCAACCTGATGCCGGCACTCAACCCAGATATTCAATGCTGAGTCATTTCTGGCAACTGGCAATGAATATCCAGGGGGGGGGGGGTATGGCCAGCTCTAACTTAGGCCCTCTTTTACAAAGCCGAGTGCCCATTCAATTCCTATGGGTGTCGGAGCATTTACCACACCGGCCTGCAGTACCGGCTTTTGTAAAAGAGGGGGTTAACCAGCTAAGCAGATATTCACAGCTGGCCAGTTAATAATCAGAGAAAGATAGGATTGCTATTCATGTGGTCCAATTTGCAGCTAAACTTAGCCGACTAGCATGTAAATATTCGTGGCTAACCACTAACCGCAAATATTAATTGGAGACAACTGGCTATATCCTACTGAATATTAGGGGTTAGCCAACTAAACGCTATTTACCCAGCCAGGAGCTGTTCCTGGACAGTTAAACTGTACTGAATATCAGGTGGTATGAGCTTTTGTAGTTCTTTTAAGTTTAGCCTCCTGCTATATCTGTCTCTTTTACAAATAAATTTATAGATTACACAATGTAAAAAAATTTTTTTTTTTTTTTTTTGTTCCTGGTTAATAAGTGTTCTTGCTTAACTGCCACAAAAGTGCCCTCAAACTTTACTTTGTGACCAGGACGTTGATATTTTGAAATTTACCTTTTTTTGCAAAACATTCCAGATTGATTCCAAGCTGAGTAAATTTAGGGACCCTTTTACTAATGCCAACAAGATGGAGAGGGCTAGGCCACTACTGGACAAACTACACTGGCTTTCTGTAAAGAAAAGAATTCACTTCAAGATGGCATGCATGATCTACAAAGCAATCTATGGGGAAAACACTGGGGGACTCGCCATCCCATTCTTCCTCAACGCATGTGCGGCCCAACACTTCAAGATTCCCTTCCCCTCCTCTCAGCAAGTATACCGGAAGAAAGACTACCTTCGAGTTCCAAGGACTACTCATATGGAGTAAATTGCTGGAACATCTAAGACAACCTACCATGTATCTTCACTTCCAGAAAATGCTTAAAACTCACCTTTACACACCAGAACCCTAGGATGAGAACCCCAATGTCTGCACTTCCCCTAACCTGCATCTAAGAGCCATAACAAACTCCTTAGACACCAACTCAGTCAGTACAGCAATTTTTACATAGCCTTGCAAAACTAATGGGTAGGGGAGAATCCTTAAAAGATAACAAAATGTTTTCAATTTTAGTATTAAAATATGAGGAAAAACCTCAGCGGATAAATCTTATCTACTAAGACAAGCCCTTTTACCTTGGATCAAATATTGAACTGTATCAAACAATTCTCTAGGCCAACAAAGAGCAGACATCACTTTTTTAATGAAAAAAAGTCTTCCTTGCTGTTTCAGAAGACTGAGGATATTCATCTTGTTTTAGTTTTTAAAGAATCAATCATTTGCAGAGTCTGACCTCCGCCAAAATCACTCAGATTTTCAGAGTTCATGCAGAGGTTTATTCGGTGTATATGAGCTTATACCTTTCACTACAATAAACAAAAATGCAAGAAAATGCTAAGAGACATACAAACAACATCAATCAAATACATTTTTGAACCTGTAATAGTTTCCTTTATTAAAATTATAATTGCAGGAATTGCAGGAATTTTTAAGAGTCTAGTTACAATAGTTGGTGATCATTTAAATTAATTAAACACTGAAATTGAGCAGATCAAGTAGCATAAGTTACTATAGCAATCTTTCTTTAGCCTGACCTGTTTTAGAAGCGTCCAAGTGCCACAAAGGTTCCCAAACTGACCAGATGATACAATGGATACATTAAGGTATGACCCTACACACACACACACTCCCCCACTACTCACTAACCTCCGCCCACCTCCAAAAATCTGAATGAAAGAGTACATACCTGTCTCAAGAACAGCAGCACTTGGTATGGGAAAACCTAGTAGAGAATCACACAGGTGTCTTAAGTAACCTAGTGGATGGGCTAGTGAACCTTAGAGAGGAGAGGCCAGGCCCATAAGCTACTCTAACCATTACACTTATGGTGGAAAGTGTGAGCCCAATAAAACCCACCATAACCATACTCTATTGTCATATACTATAAGTGGGGTAGTAGACAGGTGGGTCGTGAAGGTTTTAGAGAGCTCAACATAAATTATAATGGGTATATGGTGAGATGTACTTCTGGCACTCTTTATGTGAAGTTCACAGTAGTGCCCTCAAAGGTGTCCCACTGCTCTGTTGGCATGCCTGTGTGGCCAATCTATCACAATGGTGGCCACTCCCACATCTAAATGGTCTGGATTTCAATGGTTTCAACTTGTATATTTCTTTGGTAGAAAATGGGGTATAAAGTTAGGCATCCTAAGGGTTATACCTCCTGTTGGCCTAGATACCCAAGTAGGCGATTTTCAAAAAAAAATTATTTTTGGATGTCTAGCTATTCGGCTTTAAAAAATGGATGTTTTTGTGATTCTGACTTTAGATATTTCGCGGGAAACGTCTAAATTGCACTTAAGGTGTCCTTTTCGAAAATGACCCTCCATATATACAATATTCTTGGCCTAAAATAACATTTATACAGTGTTTTACAAATGTTTGATTCAGTTTTATCTAATCGAATCTACGTAATCCTCATTTTAATATACTGCACCTTCCCTAAAACATAGGGCTTGACACACTTTACAAATCCCATTAAAACAGTATAACAATAGGCAGAAAGATCAGGCATAAATGACCTTTGAAAAAGTAAGATCTATAGATGTTTGCAAAACAAATAGTAAACATGCTAAGGGGTAAACTATTCCACAAAGAAGTTACAAGTAAATTAATGGAAACGCTTTTAAAACAAGAGAATAGTCAAGTTTCTGGAGTCCTGTGGATTACAGGACTGGAGGCAACATGGATTCACTAGAGGTAGGTCTTGTCAGACAAATCTGATCAATTTCTTTGGGTGACCAGAGAATTTGATAGAGGATGTGTGCTAGATGTGGTGTACTTAGATTTTAGCAAAGACTTTGACGGTATTCCACACAGACGTCTAATAAATAAACTGAGTGTCCTTGGGATGGGTCCTAAAGTGATGGGCTGGGTTCAGAACTGGTTGAGTGGAAGGTGACAGAGGGTAGCGATCAATGGAGATCACTCTGAGGAAAGGGATGTTACCAGTGGTGTGCCTCAAGGTTCTGTTCTTGGGCCTATTCTTTTTATCCTCTATAATAAAACCCTAAGCGTGCATGCGCACTTACAATTCCATGATCCCTGCCACCGTGATGTGTGCCTCTGTGGCCGTATTCTATTTGCGGCACATGCGATGGCTTGAGACGTGTGCGGCAGTTTGCGGTACGTGTGCCAGCTTGTGGCGCGTGCAGCAATTTGAGCGGCGGTGGCAGTTTGTCTCCTGATAGCTGGCGCCTAGAGCAACGGCAGGAGAGTGTCGTGTGGGTGCTGCAAGGTGTCTCATACTGGTAAAAATTCTGCTACTGCTCTGAGAAGTGGGGGGAAGAGGGAAAGGAGGCTGCTTTGGGGGGAGGGATGTGCTGGAGGGCAGACAGCAATCATACTTTGCTCTGGGGGGGAAGACAGAAGGGGGCACAGAGAGAAAGGCAGGCATGGCGCAACAGAGGGGCCAGGGAGAGAGACAGAGAGATTGACAGAGAAAAAGATAGACAGACAAGGGGCCAGCGAGAGACACAGACAAGACAGTCAGACAAACAGCAGCCAAGAAGAGAGAGACAAAGAAAAAAAGACATACAGACAGCCAGCGGCCAAGGAGAGAGAGACAAAGAAAAAAAACCCAGACAAACAGCCAGTGGCCAAGGAGAGAGAAACAAACAAACAAAAAACCCCTAGACAAACAGACAGCGGCCAAGGAGAGAGAGACAAAGAAAAAAAGGCAGACAGACAGCGGCCAAGGAGATAGAAAAAAAGACAGACAGGGGGCCAGGGAGAGACACAAACAGAAAGAAAGACAGGCAGCCAGCGGCCAAGGAGATAGAGAAAGAAAGAAAAAAAAAAAACCAAACAAACAACCCAGACAGACAGCAGCCAAGGAGAGAGAGAGAGAAAGAAAGAAAGAAAGACAGACAGACAGGGGGCCAGAGAGACAAACAGAAAGAATGACAAACAGCGGCCAAAGAGAGACAAAGAAAAAAAGACAGACAGAAAGCAGCCAAGGGGAGAGAGAGAGAAAAAAAAAAAAGACAGACACATCTGTTCTAGCACCCGTTAATGTAACGGGCTTAAAGACTAGTCATTTTTATAAATTATATTGCTGAAGAGTTGTCGGGTAAGATTTGCCTCTTTGCGGATGATATCAAAATCTGCAACAGAGCAGACACGCTGGATGGTGTGAATAACATGAAGAAAGACCTGGTGAAGCTTGAAGAATGGTCTGAAATTTGGCAGCTAAAATTTAATGCTAAGAAATGCAAGGTCATGCATTTGGGATGCACAAATCTGAGGGAACGGTACAGTTAAGGGGGTGAAGAACTTATGTGCACGACGGAAGAGCGGGACTAGGATATGATTGTATTTGATGATCTTAAGGTGGCCAAACAGGTTGAAAAGGTGACAGTGAAAGCTAGAAGGATTCTAGGTTGCATAGGGAGAGGTATGGCCGGTAGGAAGAAGGAGGTATTAATGCCTTTGTAAAAGACTCTGGTGAGTCCTCATTTAGAATATTGTGTACAATTCTGGAGGCTGCATCTTCAAAAAGATATAAAAAGGATGGAGTCAGTCCAGAAGGCTATTAAAATGGTGTGTGGTCTTCGTGATAAGGCATGTGGGGACAGACTTAAAGATCTCAATCTTTATACTTTGGAGGAAAGGCGGGAGAGGGGAGATATGATAGAGGTGTTTAAATACCTATGCAATGAGGGTGAAGTTAAGAGGTGATAGGCTCTGGAGTAATCTGAGGAAATACTTTTTTACAAAAAGGGTAGTAGATGCGTGGAACAGTCTCTCAGAAGAGGTGGTGGAAACAGAGACTGTTCAAGAAAGTCTGGGATAGGCACATGGAATCTTAGAGAGAGGAAGAGATAATGGTTACTCAGATGAGCAGACTGGATGGGCCATTTGGCCTTTATCTACCATCATGTTTCCATGTTTCTTTCCCCCTCCCAGTGCATCTTGGGATCATGGGATGCAGTGCATCTTGGGATGCAGTGGGAGGGGCCTAAGGCCCTGATTGGCACAGTCGCGATGTTGGGGGCTCACTGCCTGTGAGGGAGGGGAGCAGAGAGGAATCTCCCTGCCATCTGATCCTGGCAGGGGGGAATACCCATCAACTGATGACAAGCCCTCAATAAGCAGTCTTGTACTCCATCTCTGGGTGGTGGAAGGGTGGTCAGTGACCACTAGGGGAGTATGGGGAAATCATGCCTTAATTCCTCCAGTTGTCATCTGGTCAGTTTGGGCAGCTTTGGGGCACTTAGACACAACTAAAATAGGTCTAACTGCCAACATCTAAGTTCCTTGAAGGAAAACTTTAATTATTACTGCAGTACATCCAGGTTTTAAGCTCACCTGATTCCCACCCCTAACACACCTCCCAACATGCCCCTTTGAACTCTGGACACACAACAGCTTAGAAGTGCTGCTGTACATCCAAAAGTTGGTTTTGATTATTGACACTTGAACGTCCCTGATATTAGGACATTCAAATGCCGATTTAGGCTGGTTTTTGGACGTTTCAAAGTTTTGATTATGAACCTCATATTGTATAACTGCTAAAAAAAATGTAAGAATAAAAATGTGGCTTTTGAAAATGCCTAATACGTACATGCATGCATAAATGTTTTTATTGTACTTGTGACATGTATCTTGTTATTTTTGTGTTTAATAAATGTTGTATGTTGCTTTGCTATGTGAACTGAATTTTTAGATAATGCAGATTATAATCTGTTTTATATTGAATGGGGCCCTTAGTTTTAATGAACTATACTTTCCCACTGCCCTTCCATATGTTATTGGGGGCCTTATCTTTAGGCTCATATGAAGACTGGATTGACTGGAGCATCTGGTGTTTCTTGAAAATGAACCCAGAGTCAGTATGGTTCCTGCCTCAGAAATTTACAAGGCTGTAGTTTTATTTTTCTTCTTGGCTTGGATGTTGGAAGTATAAGGCATACTTGGTGATGCTTTTGGTTTAGATTTTGTTAGGGAAAATATATTAGTTTGTATAAAATAAGACTTTATAATAAACCTGCTAGGAAAACATATCTACCTCATGCTTGTGTTTACTGCTTTTGCTATACCACAATAAATCATTATGCATAATCTACAACACTGATCAGATGTTACTTCTTTAATATATTGTATAGCTATACAAATTTAGAGCAAGTACAAGGGCAGTTGATCAAATTTGGTTGTCAGACAACAATAAATTAAGGTATATTCCTTCTTGGACTGCACAGGATTTCAATGAGTTGTCAGCTAATTCTTCCCTGTGAGAGATTCCTGGCCAGGTTTGCCAGGAACCCTGCACATTCACCCAGTCAACACACATAAACCACTTTAGAAGGTGCAACAAAATGTTTTATCGAGACATCAACTTCAGCCTATTCCCTCATAGGCCTAGGAAAGGAAAATATATACTTTTAACTTTTATATCTCGTTTCTACACTTTAGGCAATTAGCCATATCATGTTTAGTCTAACAACTTTAGCTTTTGGTCAATTTCCCCAGTTTTCTCAGGTTTAAAGCACAATAAGACTGGTTCCTAAATCACTTGTTAAATAGTCCAAACAGAAGAACATTTAGGAGAAAAAAATCCCTTTTCTCCAGCAAAAGTCTCAACTAGCTTCAGCTCATTAGCCACACCCCAAATACAGGACAGTCACCTTTAAACCAGCAGGTTCAATTTACAGAGGTCTTGGATTAGAACACAGCTCTATAGTGTTTTCCTGGATGGGTTCTTGGCTAGCTCACTCTAGTCCTCCCCAGGGCTTGAATGCAGCCACGGCTAGAGAAGATTTCTCTCCTTCAGGATCCTCTCACTCTGGGACCTCCCTGAATGATTCTCCTCTGTGACAAATAAAAACCTCCCTTTCTGAGTTCCACCCCATGACTCAGCAGGATTACTTTGTTAAGATGGTTCAGCACTGAGCTGTAAAGCCCAGTGCGGTCTGAGACATATAGTCTACTCAGTCTTGGACTAGCAGCCCCCTGCTGTACGGCGGTGGAATGGTAGCATTAGTGGAAGATAACCCCTTACTCTTTCACATTCCCACTTGTCTGAGTTTTTCCTTTTCTATGCTGGAGGCTTCAGAACAGATAGACACAATGCCACCCTAGCACTGTACATGCATTATAAGCCACAATTGTGAAACCTGGTACAAAAAACCTTTTGGAGGTTATTTTAGAAGTTCTATTCTTGTTTTAGACATCTGAAAACTGGCATTTAGATGTCCAAAATCCAATTTTACAAAGGTAGGAAATGAACAGCTAACACTGCAATATGTCCATATGGCAAGGGGTTTGTTCTGGGTGTGTTTTGAGAGGGACTAGGGAAGGCCCAAAATATGGACCTTCCAACTCCAATCACAGAAAGGCAAAGGACATCCAAGTCTAAAATTATGGACATTGTTATTTAGACCTCATACTTGTCATGTCAAGGTTACACAAAGGTGCTCTGATTGAGCAGCTGTCCACTGGAGGAATTAAGGCATGACACCTCCTTAGTCCCACAGAGGTTGCAGTCCCCCTGGTCTCTCCCCTGAATGTCTAACTGGCAAGGAATATGAGGTTTTCTTACAATTTTAGGTATTATGGATATTCTTAAGAGAGCAGCATGTAGATTGGAGGACTAGCCTAAAGATTAGTAAAGTAGACTATGAACCAAGAATCCTGGGTCAAATCCCATTTCAGCTATTTTTTTTTTTAATTGTGAGCCCTCCAAGGATAGAAAAATACCCATTGTACATGAACATATAAGACATCACTGAGTATATCACTTAAAAACAATTTTTACAATGAGTGCAAAAAAAACTTTATTATATATCAGCATTTTATCTGGTCATTCCAGCTGTTTATATTATATTTCAGATTCAACCAACTCAAAAGATACTTGTCTCCATTAATTAAAGAATTTTTTTTAAAAAGTGATAGGGAAATATTTATTATATTTACTAGAAGTGTTTTTTGGAGAATATTGCATCTTATAAAGTGGCCAAACAGACATCCAAGTTCTTTTGTTTCCCCCTGTTCATAATTTGAATGTTTCAGTTTGTAAACAGGATGTTCATGCTGGATGTTTCCAGTATATGGATGTCCTTCTCACATGTATTTTATCACAGGCCATATCCTGTTCTAAAATACACGAGATATACACTAAAATCACAAATGGATGACTAAGGCGTTACATCAAGCTTTGCCTGAGATGATTGCAAATCTGACTCATAAGCATTCCCGCCATTTATATTCTCCATGCAGTTATTGGAAATACCCTTATTACGACAATTAAGTAAGGTGTCTATTTTGTCTTGAGTTTTTTATGTGGTAGGCCCTCGATTGTGGAATGCACTTCTAGAAGCAGTTCATTAGATTTCAACATTTCTATCTTTTCGTAAAGTGCCTAAAGGCACTTTATTTCCAGGAGGCTTTTTGTGCAGTGTGATGTGATGACATTGTTGTGAAGACTATAGTTTTAACGAGTATGTCCAAATATTATGTATGGTTTTTGTGTGTGTGTGGGGGGGGAATTTGTAACTCACACAAGTTTTGGGATGTGTAGGATATAAATGTTTTAAATAAAATAAATAAAGTCTGATTTGCATCCTTTCTAAAATGCCTCTTGAAACCTCTCAGCTTTCTTATTGTAAATAAATATATGTAAATAATTGACTGTAAATTTTGGGAATAGGTAAAACAATGATCCTGCAAACCCCTAGGACCTTGCAGATCTCTACTGCATGTCCATTAAAATCTGCTTACCTCGGGGGTGAGTGGGATCCATGGGGTCTCCTGCAGACCCCAAACCACAGCAGTCACTTTCATTATAAGGCCTTACGTGCACCAAGAGGGGTGGTCCACGCTTGGAGTCATTGGTGTCTGGCTCCCCCCCCAGCGTCCAGTTCTCCCCGCTGGCGTCCGGCTTTCCCCCCCCCCCCCCCCGGCATCTCACTTCCCCCCTGGCCTCCCCGCACCATTTACCATATAGAAGCAGCCTACAGCAAAATCGCGATGCCAGCGATCTTTGCGCTGCTTCTTTGCTGTTTTCTCTGCCACGGTCCCGCCCCTCCTCTGACGTCGCGATCTTGCTGCAGGCTGCTTCTATATGGTAAATGGCGCGGGGAGGCCAGAAGGGTGAGCAGTCCTACGGGGTGGGGGTGGGGCGAGCAGGCCTTCAGGGTGGGGTGGGCAGGCAGACCTTCAGGGGGGAGACGGGCTTTCAAGGGGGGATGCAGGCCTTCAAGGGTAGGAGGGACAGGCCTTCAAGGGGGGGGGACAGGCAGGCAGGCCTTCAAGGGGGGGAAAGGCCTTCAAGGGAGACAGGCAGGCAGGCCTTCAAGGGGGGGACAGGCCTTCAAGGGGGGGACAGGCCTTCAAGGGGGACAGACAGGCAGGCAGGCCTTCGGGGGGATGCAGGCCTTCAAGGGAGGGACAGGCCTTCAGGGGTGGGATGCAGACTTTTAAGGGGGGACAGGCCTTCAGAGGAGGGGGGCCCTGGTGTAGAAGTACACGGAGGGAAAGGGGGTTCAAAGAGACGTGCATATGCCGGACTTTGGGGGGGAAGAAATAATGGGTCTGAAAATAGAGGAGAGGGAGAGAGATGATGGACCAAGGGATTTAGGGAGGGAAGGAATAGAAAGGGAGAGAAGTTGGACACAAGGGATGGTGTGGAGGGAGGGATAGAGATACTGGATAGGAGGGTAGTTGGGAAAAGAAAAGGAAAGATGGTGGACCCTGGGGTGGTGGGGAAGGAGGGAGAGATGCTGAATGAAAGGGTAGTTAAGAAAAGGTGGATCTGTGGAGGGAGATGAAAAAAAGGAAAGATGCCAGACCTCCTGGGGAGGGAAGGGAAACGGAAGGGGAGGACAGAGATGGATGGTTAGCACAGAGAAAGAAGGAGACCCTGGCAAGCAAGTTATCAGAAGACAACCAGAGCCTTGGACCAACAAGATATGAAAAATAACCAGACAACAAAAGGTAGAAAAACTAATTTTATTTTCTGTTTTGTGATTACAATATGTCAGATTTGAAACGAGTATCCTGCCAGAGCTGGTGTTAGACCACAAACGTGAGCTAGGATTTAACAGAGAGAGGAAAAGTCCTTTTTGTTTGTTTATTTTATTTACATCACAGCGCCAGTGTGGTTAGGAGAAGCCAAAGGGGGGTGAAAAAGCTATAAAATAAACCCACCAGGATGTTTGAAAAAAACACCCAATTGGGCAGGAAAATCGTATCAAAAAACCAATTCAATAGGCTGAATCGAATCGAAATTTTTTTCCTGAATCGGGCAGCATTAGTTTGCGCTACTGTCTTAGACTTTAGGACCTGGGATTGGGGAGAGATGGCATTCTCAGTACTTTATAATGCAAGTGAAATGAGGATTTGGTCAGACTTTTGAAGGGTCTGCAGAAGAAAAATATTGTATAGGCCGGGGACATGAGACAGCAGGAAATGGGAACTTTTCTTCCTTCTATTTTTATGAATGGCAAGGCTGAGGATGTCAGAGAGTTCAGTTAAAATATGTGCTTTATAAGAAAATATAATAATGTGTTTTATAAAGTTTATAAGCATTGCTGGCCTACCCGGTGAGGTGTAACTAGTGGTGGTGGTGGTGGCAGCGTGTCAATGTGTTGAGAAGAAGAGGTGGTCTGGGAAATTCTGCTGAGCAAACTCCGGGCCCATTTCCACCCCCCAGTTAGTCCACTCCACTCAACTGGTTCATACACTGAGTGGGTCTTTGGGTGTTGTGCCTGGGTAATTGTTTTGGGATATCTTCCAGTGGTTTGTCAGTATCTCCTTGTGGTCCAAGGAAGGAAACTTTGTTAACCTTAGCATTGACCTTCAGAATATGTTTGTAACAGCGCTGCTTGTGTGGCATTAGGCTATGTAGTGATCGAAAGAAAAAAACAGACCTTTGCACATTTTTGCACTATATGGTGGGTGTATGAGGAGATTCACATTTCCTGCACAGCTAAGTCCATGTGAAGTTACCTTGTGCTGTATGTGACATCTAGAAAGGTCTCTGTTTGGAAGGAAAGATCTAAGCTTAAAAATGAAGTGGCCAGAAGTTATGGTAAAAGCAGATAACTTAGCTGGTTTTAAGAAAGGTTTGGACAAATTCCTGGAGGAAAAGTCCATAGTCTGTTATTAAGACATGGGGGAAGCGTCTGCTTGCCCAGGATTGGTAGCATGGAATGTTGCTACTCTTTGGGTTTTGAGAGGTACTAGTGACCTGGATTGGCTACCATGAAAATGGGCTACTGGGCATGATGGACCATTGGTCTGACCCTGTTAGGCTATTCTTATGTTATGTTCTCATCTGTAGGGGCCTTTGTTTTCACTTCTTATTTTAATGTATTTTTTTCTGGGAACTTATCAGTGTTTTTTATAATGGGAACAAAAATGGAAGAGAATTAATGTGTGTGGAATGGGGGGGGGGGGTAACTAATTTCTTCAGCTAAATAATTCAATCCACCTCAACCAGACATAGGAGAACTCACGCACCATTCACACACCCTCCAACCAAAATCATAAAAAAAAATAAAACTGTTCGACAACCTCCTAGCCATTTGAGCTGCAACACTCGACCCAACTCTACAACCTATTGACCTCAATCACAGACTACAAAACTTTAAAAAAAGAAATAAAAACCCTTCTATTCAAAAAACACATAAAACCGAACTAACACAATCAGAACTGTCCCAAGCATCACCTGCAACTACTCCATACGTACTTCTAATGTCATGACAATTCAAACAAAATTTATGTTATTATGTTATGTTTGGAATAATGGTTACATATATGAGGTTCAATAAAAGAAAATTTTCACTGCCTGTTTCTATTCTGACCACTTATTCCGTTTCATGGTTATTACAAAAAATGATGGGCCCCGGGTGCCACATACCCTAGGTATGCCACTGCTTACAATTCTCTATTTAAAAGTTTGGACAATCGTTTGTCATCTGCAAATCTAATTAGGACCTTTTATCCAGATCATTTAAGAATATATTAAACAAAAGCCCAACATCTCCATAGATAGGAAGAGGCAGTCGAATTTGTTTTCTTCATATGCAAGAGGTTATGGCTTTGCTGAAAGATGTTATGACATAATACTTGTAAACATTTTGTCCTGCACCCTTTTCAGAAGAATAGCAGAAATCAAAGAGGAAAATGTTATTAAAACACTGAACTCATTAATCTGTCCTTTTCCTGCATACTCATTATAGGAATCCTTAAAATAAGATCTCTTTGCAGCACCTGAAGACCAGAGATTGTCATCGGTTCCCTGTCTGTCTGGGTAACAGGAAAGTGCTGCTAGGGAATCTGCCCAGGTCATTCATTATATAGTACAGTGTTATATAAAAAATGTAATTAAATTAAATGTTTGTTTTAATGATGGGTGCTATAGCAGTTGATTTTTTTATACATAATACACAGCACATCATTTGCTTCAAATGTTTCACTGTCAGATCTCAAGCAAAAATACTGTTTTGTCTTCACATTTCCACCACAGCATGAAGAACTGTAAAACTTGATTTTAGAGTTCACTAGATAGATCACAGTGATGCAACGCTAACTTGTGTGATGTAATTGATGAAAATCATGAAAACAGACTAGAGAAATAAAAACACTCTGCCATTTAACCAAATAAACAATGCAGATCAGTCAGCTATCCCAAGAAGCTGCTGGTATTTGAAAAGAATATTTTAAAATGATGATTTTCATAAAGCAACTCATGACAAGAAAGCTAATAATAAAACAGCACTCGGTAGAACAGAGGTCAGGACCTCAGAATAAATCACTGGATTTGGAAAACTGCATCTTTTCTTTTTCCAGTGTAGCATCAGGATCCCTGATTCTCAGTGGCTTTGCTTTTAGCAGGCTGTTAACATGAACCAACTACCTGAGAACACAAAACAGAACTTTCTCCAAGTGTCCAAAATGTCACTGTTGTTCAAAGCCGTCAAGCTGACAAATAGTCTGCAGTATGTCTGGTAAACAGTTTTCTGTTTACTGTCCATAAAGACTGAGGAGTCAAATTCAACATCATAATAAACAACTTTTTGTTTTATTTTTCTTATGACTCATAGAAGAAGAAAAAAAAGCCACAATCATTAACCACCTTCAATGTGCAAGTTCATTTAGATAAATAACTGCAAAGTAATGGCATGTATAGTCAGAGAACAGAGAACTATCTTAGTAGCTAGCAGTTTATTTAGTAAGAAATCACTCCTGCCTTTCTTCTGAAGTCGGCATCAAGTTGGTTTACTTAACCAAAAACCAAATATGGCATGCACTCTGCTTTAGATGAGGAAATTATGAATGCCTTTACCTTAGAAAAGGGCAACAAAAACAAAATAAACCCAAACCTGTGCACATCCTCCATCATCAAAGTACATTAACAAATCAACAAAGTATTTTTTTTTTATAAGCTATGCCATGCAAGATAGTGTAGGGATGCCTTCAGACTGAGTTAAGCCACAGCAAAGCTCAGCTCAGTTTAATGAGTAATCTCCACACACAACCTTCCAAGAAGCAGAAGTAACAAAAAAAATGCATGTGTTCAACGAAACACTAAGAAAGATTTAATTTCGTACTACTCTTTGGAAAAAGCAGGCTCCACAGGGAGGCATTCATGAAAATAAAATATATCTCTCATCCCGAACATAACAGGGAAAATGCAATCTACAAAAACGTTTTGAAATGGTACCATTACCATGCCTCTGTGACTATTTCATACAAATGCCTTTATTTTAATTATAGCAATAAAGTTCAATTTGCTCTGTTTTCACGAGCCACGGTGGACTTCTACTAGAATTACCTTGTACCAGTAAGATCTACAGTACTGCTTCCTCAGCACACCGTTGCTGAAGGGCATATGTAGAGAGAGAGCTTCAATCCTTCATCCTCAGCGGAAAGTATCCAATGAACGTCTTTTCTCAAAAGTCTGCAATTCCCACAGCCAGTGCATTATTCCCTCACAGACATCTTGCACATCGCTTGCCCTTGGTTACAACGAGCGGCTTACAAAAAATGCTAATTGAAACCTAACACCCACACCAAGCGCCCGCAATCTCGGCTGCCGTTTCGTCTAAAACAGCCGCAGTTCCACAAAGCCAGCGGGACGGTGTCGTTTTCGGCAGCTGCACTCACCTTCGGCCGGCGGCGGGCAGGCTCAGTGCGGCTCCGCCGCTGCCCCTCGGCTCCTCGGCTCCCGCATCTCCCTCAGCCTCTCAAGACACAAGCAGCCGCGAGCTCCTCAGACAGCCAGCTGCAGCCCGAGACACCCTACGCTGGAACAGGCCCGCCTGACGGACGCTCGCTCTAAACCAATCACAGCCGTCAGCGTCCCCGATTGGACCCAATCAGAGATGAGAGTTCGATCACTTCCCGCCTGGCTGCCCGTCCGTCGGCGTGGGTGTACCCGCTGGAGGCTTGTGGTGTCTGAGAGCGCGAGGTTTGTGCGGTTCTTGCCGGAGGGGCAAGCGCTTCGTACGGATCTTGTGTTCATGTACAATGTGTGCGCATTGATAGTCCTTTGAGATAGCCAGACACGCAGCGGCAGGATCTGGACCCTCTGGCATAATATTGTGGAGAAAAATGATCTCTAGGTTTACGGTTGACATGGATTGTAAGTGACTTGTGCTGCAGTGGGGCAAATCTTTAGTAGCAAGTGGTCGCTTGACAGCTCGAATGAAGCGAGAAGACATGGTATTAATGTAGACATTTTTTGCATGCACCTGTTTAATAGTATTGCCATGATTTTGTTAGACTTGGTATGTTTTCACCTTCTCTTATACCAACACACTCATTCACCAGCGTACAACGTGTATGCCTCGAAAGTTATTTTAAAATTCCTGATTTATTCAATATGGCACACCTATAAATACAGTTCTAAGACAAAGTTTGTGACTCAGTAAGATGCATAAGCGCCAACTTTTCAAAATGATTGGGGATGCTAAACTCAAAGGAAATGATCCCTCCCTTGACACAGTCAATGAGTTTGCTCAAATACTGGGAGTGCTCAAGTAAACTAAACTAAACTAAACCTTAGGTTTATATACCGCATCATCTCCACAATCGTAGAGCTCGGCACGGTTTACAGGAGTTGAGAGAGAAAGGAACTCCATGAAGGTGAAAGGGTATAGAGAAAGGGTATAGAGAAAGGGTGACTGGGGGGCTTACGATGCCAAAGATGGGGTAAGTATTACATTTTTGAAAATAGCCAGGTTTTCAGATGTTTGCAGAAGAGTTGGAGAGAGCTCAGGGTCCGGAGGGGGGAGGTAAGGTTGTTCCAGAGCTCAGTGAGTCTAAAGGGGAGGGAGGTCCATAGTTTTCCTGCGCGGGATATGCCTTTTAATGAAGGAAAGGATAATTTAAGTTTGTGAGTGGGTCTGGTGGTATTAAGATTTAAGGAGTTCCAGGAGAGTGGGATGAAGGGAGGGAGGATTTTGAAAGTTAGACAGGCGCATTTAAAGTGGACCCTGGCGATAATCGGAAGCCAGTGGAGCTTGGACAGGAGCGGTGAGATATGGTTGAATTTACTTTTTGCGAAGATGAGCTTGGCTGCGGCATTCTGGATCCGCTGAAGTCTATGAAGGCTTTTCTTGGTAAGGTTTAGGTAGATTGAATTGCAGTAGTCCAATCTGGACAGGATGACAGAGTTGGCTCCTGTGTTAAGATGGTCTGAGTTAAGTACCCACAGAGTTGGCTCCTGTGTTAAGATGGTCTGAGTTTTAGCACAGTTCGCTTGGTACTCAAAAATCTGATCGGAGTCTAAACTCTGATGAGAAAGAAAGATAAACATAAAACAAAAAAATTTCATAGGTATCCTTGTGTGTTGTGTGAAAAGGTATGTAAACCCTTCCTTCATTCAGTGACTGGCCACAGATTTTTTGGTTAGTCCCTTACATTAAAAGCCTGTTTGTGACTTTTGAGAGTTTCCTTGTATGAAAAACTTGCTTCAAGTTTTGCCTCATTTTCATAGCTTATGTTAAAGCTTTGGCCTGGTCAATCTGAAACATACTCATATGAGGGGCCACCGAAACGTTCTCAGCCCAATCAACAAAGCTAGGGCAGTCTCCATCAAGGGCTATACAGGTGGTCCAGCAATTTCCACTTTTTTTGTTTCATATTTTTCCAATGGAATGAAAAAAGTGGAACATCACTGGACTAAGTGTATAGCCCTTGATGGAGACTGCCCCAACTTTGTTGGTTGGGCTAAGAACTTCTCAGCAGCCCCTTTTAGCATCTCTTGTTCTTCAGCCATTCTGTAATAGATTTACTACTATTTGGAGCATTGACTTGTTACATGGTTCACTTTAAGCTAAGGGAGACGTAGCCTAATGTTCTCCTCTAGAATTTTCTATAAACTAGAATGGGTGTTTCCATCATTATTCACTCAATGCGATGTACAGCCCTGAGTGAATAATGATGGAAACACCCATTCTGCTTTATATCAGAAAATTCTAGAATAAGTCAAACATTTGCAATAGATAAGTACGGAAGTAAAACATATTTATTTATTTATTATTTTTTTTATTTATCACATTTCAAATTTTACATTCAAGTATCCACTTGTACAGAAAGTTGAAGAAAGCATGCAAACTAAAGACGCGACTAGGAACACCTAGCGCACTATTATAATACAAAATTATATAGGAAACATAAAACTCATAGCTTAACTTCAGCTCAAGTCCTCAATCTAGGTCCAAGATTGAATTAGCGAGTATAAACCAAAATAGTATAAAACATAAGGAAAATAAGATCCCTCAACTGAAAGGAGATATCCCTTAATATTCAAACTGCACTCAAAACTTTCCCTTCGTCCATTCGAGCTCCAGCCAAGAAAGCTGTCAGCTGGGGAGGTTCAAAGAAAACATATTTTTTCATATGATAATGTATTATACATTTACATGGATGACGAAGAAAAAATGACCCTCCAAAAGAGATAACCCCTGGCTTTAACATAAGAAATTCTCGTCTCCTTTTCTGTGTATCCCGTGCCAAATCTGGAAACATTAATACTTTCTGACCAAGAAAGTCTTTCTGTTTATTCTTAAAGAAAAGCCGAAGCAACCAGTTTTTATCTGGTGCAAAGGCTACCGTAACAAGTAATGTAGCCGCCACAGCAGACTCTCGATCAGAAAGTCCAGCATTGCTGATACATTAAGCGGTTGAATATCATCCTGCCGTTGCAATTGCTGTTCCTTAATTTTTGATGGCAAGTAGTAGATGTGGGTAAATGGTGGAATCATATCTTCTGAAATTTCCCAAATCTCTGTTATACAGTGGTGCCTTGCATAAAGAACGCCTCGCACAGCGAACGCTGCACACAACGAACTTCATGTCATGATTCATACAACGAACTTCGTTTCACACAACGAAGTCGCCCGAGCTTCCACGATCGCTGCCGATGTATTGCATCCTTCTGCGCAGGCACTGCAGGCAGTCGTTAGTCACTGCGCTTAACGCGTTTCACATAACGAACTTTTCGCATAACAAACTTGCTCCTGGAACGAATTAAGTTCGTTGTGTGAGGCACCACTGTATAACGTTTTAACATATCCCTAGGCGGCACTGCTGCAATCCTAGGGAAGTTAATTAATCACAAGTTATTATTTCGTGGAGAGTTTTCTAAGAATTCCAATTTTCTACGTAAATTTGAATTGTCTCTTACTAATGTTTCACTGAGTTGTTTAGAAACTTTTAATTCTTGCTGAATATTCTCAATAGAGTCCTTTGAGTCCTTCATATCAACCTTCAAATTCTTAATTCTTAATTCTGATTTTTCAATTTATCTTCTAGCAATGCCAGCTGAGGTTTTAAAGATGTAGCCAGATTAGCCACAAGATCCCAGATAGAGTCTAGGGTTACTTCTCTGGGTTTTTCAATAGTGTAAATATCTTTAATAATTTTGATTTTCTCACCAGCTGAGAGCAGGTCCTGGTTGTCCCTCTCCTGGGCTCGGTTCCCCACCGAAGTTGTGGAATCCTCGGCCTCTCCTGGGCTCACCTGAAAAGACAGGGAATCCATCTCTCTGCTCCCCTCTGTGCTTTTCCTGGCCTCTAAGGGGAGGTGCAAACAGTCCTCTGGTAGCTTCTCCACTCGCGGGGAGCTGGTAATCCGAGGAGGTGGGGGAGGTGCCCTCGCATCGGGGCTTAATGTTGTTTCCCAGGAAGCCGCCTCAGTCTCGCCTCTCCGAGGTGCCTCTACTGGGCATGCTGACACTGCCGTTGCCGGGGTATCTTGCATACGGCGCAGTAGAACTCCAGTGTCGCCGAAGGGAGAGGCACCCGAGTGCCGCGAGGCTCCAGCAGTGCTACGGCCTCTTCTCTTCGGCATATTTAAGATGAAGAAAACCTTCCCAAAAGGGTAAGATTATTTATTAAGCAAACTCCCGCGGCGTGCAGTTCAGCTCAGGGAACCTTCGGCCATCTTGGATGATCAAAACATATTTAAATAACAATAAAGGTATGGCATATACCTTATCTTACATTACAATGTTAACAGAATACTAAATAAAACATTTTAATAGACAGCATAGGGTGTAAGCAAAAATGGGATATATACAAAGGGGTGTTGAAAAACTCTCAGCCCAACTATCCAACTTCCTAAATACTGATGCGTTATTTTGCTACTATAGCTGAAAAGAATGTTACCTTATTTCGTTAAATGCCAATTTGCAGAAATGACATTGTTTCAGATCATTGATTGAACCATAACCACTTCTTGGTTGGACTGAGAACTTTTCAGCAACCCCTCGTAAATAGATAAGACAGAGTAGCAGATATTTACTAACCCCCCCCCCCCCCCTTTTAAGAAAGTTCGGTAGAGGTTTTTACCATGGCCCAGAGCACTAAAGCCTGGATTCTGTATAGGGGCCTTAGGCACCTGGACCACAGGCCTTAGGATGCTGTGGGATGAGCTGGAGAGGGGCGGGCCTGCCTCATTTTGATGTAGGCGAGCCTGCCGGCCGGACGGTAAAAAGACCCGGCCAGCCAGCCAACTTTTTAAGCTTAGTTGGGGAGGTCTGGAGGGGGGTGTTAGCAGAGAGGGTTCGGGGGGTCATCTTGCAGCAGGAGGGGTTGGGCACCCTCCTGCTGGCGATCGTCGGGGGGTAGGGGGCCTACCGGCAGGAGGGGTTGGCCACCCTCCTGCTGGCGATCATCAGGGGGGTGGGGGTCATCTTCCGGCAGGAGGGGTTGAGCACCCTCCTGCTGGCGATCGTGGAGGGAGTGGGGGAGTTATCTTCCGGCAGGAAGATCACTTGGCACGATAAGTATAGCAGCCGCTATACATTGTAAGCCTACATTGTAAGCCTACATTGTAAGCATCTCCCGCTCTACTAGGGAGACGCATAGGGCTGCCTTGGTTCACCTAAGACTACCGCCTAGCCTTAGGCTAGCTTAGGCAGGCTTGCGGACCTCCCTAGACTCCCAGAGGCACCTTCAATATAGGCAGCCTGCCTAGGAAGCATTATTTTTTTTATTTTAAATGTGCATCCCAATTGGCTGATTAGACAGCTGTAGGACGCCTACAGCTGCCTACAATCAGGACACAGTTTACAGAATCCAAGCCTAAATGCTCTGATGCCCATAGAATTCTTTTGAATATCAGAATGGGAATGTGCCTGGTGATCATAAGAATTGCTTTACTGGGACAGACTGAAGGTCCATCAAGCCCAATATCCTGTTTACAACAGTGGCCAACCCAGGTCCCAAGTACCTAGCTAGATCCCAAGGAGTAAAACAGATTTTATGCTGCTTATCCTAGGAATAAGCAGTGGATTTCCCCAAGCCATCTCAATAATGGCCTATGGACTTCTCTTTTTTAAACCCTGCCAAACTAACTGATTTCACCACATTCTCTGGTAACACATTCTAGAATTTAATTTCAAATATTTTCTTCGATTTGTTTTAAGTCTACTACATAGTAGCTTTATTGCATGTCCCCCAGTCTTAGTATTTTTGGAGTTAACAAGTGATTCACATCTACCCTTTTTACTCCACTCATTTTATAAGCCTCTATCACCCCTGAGCAGTCTCTTCTCCAAGCTGAAGAGCCCAAGCCGCTTTAGCTTCTCCTCATAGGGAAGTCATCCCAAACCTTTTGTTATTTTCATTGCCCTTCTCTGTACCTTTTCTAATTCTGCTATATCTTTTTTGAGATACAGCAACCAGAACAGCACACAGTACTCAAGCTGGAACTGTGCCATAGAGCAATACATGTGCCATAGAGCATTATAACATTTTCATCTTTTTTTTCCATTCCTTTCCTGATAATTCCTAACATTCTATTTGCTTTCTTCCCAATGTTTTTCCAATACACTAATGTAATGCTTACAGAGTTTCCAGGGAATGAGACATACCACCTTGGTGCGCCTTTATTTAGAAAATCTTTCTGCCATCAGCACTTCACAGCCAACCATGAGAAGAGTATCTTAATATGGGTGATCCTGTGCCTTGTCTCTCTTGTCTTAATGTGGGTTTATTTACTCTGCCTCTGGGTTGGCTGAGGACTGGTCTAATAGTTCTGCTTTTATGTTCCTTGTATTTCTTACCTAAGAGCCTGCTGTGTGTCTTATATCTTGAATTTTTTTCAGCTTCCTATCTTTTCCTGCTCCTGTGCCTGGTTTTGTCTGTTTCTTGTTTTGCTAGGTCATGTTCCTGTAAGCTGTGGCTTTTTTGTTTGTTTGGTTAGTTGGTTTTTATTTTTTCTTCACTGGAATTGTACAAGACATTTATTTCAACAATTGGAATGGTGAGTAAGGTATTTTGAAATTTGCCTTTTGTTGATAACGCTGAATAAATCTGACCTTTATAAAACCCTCTGTGGGGTTTACACTCTGTTTTGTTTTTCTCAGTGATTGTCCACACTTCAGCTGGGGTCTCTGGGACACATCTAGCCAATCTGGTTTCCAGGCTGTCCACAATACATAGGCATGACATAGATCTGCATTAGAGAATGACACAGGGACAAATTTGTCCTTGTCCCCGCAGGAACTCAATTACCCCATCCTCATGAGTTTTGTCCCTATCTCTGTCCCTGCCTTAACCTCACAAGCCTCAAACACTTATGATTTTAAAATGTTTGAGGCTTGTGCAGATGAGGATGGAGCTTGCAGGAATGGGGCAGGGAGAGGAAAAGAACTCTCCAGGATGGGACGGGAAAATGAGTTCCCGTGGGGACAGGGAAAAATTTGTCCCCATGTCATTCTCTAATCTGCATGTATTGCCTCCATTGCTTGCAATCCTATCTCGTGCATAGTTGTGGATATCCTGAAAACCTCACAAATTGGGCATATGGTGAGGACTGGGTGAGAACCATTGTATTAAGCTGATAAACTGTGACCTGTGCTTCCTAACTCAGGTATTTGAAAGGGTTATATAACTTATAATTCCATAGGTCAATAGCTGCATGTGACACATTCCGTCTAATCTTTCACAGAACTGGCACAACGATGTATTTTTCTGTGAATCAATCTAAAGGTGTGACGATAACAAAGATATGAATAATAATACTCATAATGAATGAGTCAAATAATATTGTATTTGTAATGAGAGAATTCAGAAATGGGGAACATGCGTTGTAATGCGCAGTTTCTCCCTGTACGGTATCTGAAATGTAGTACCCCACCAAGGCACATGATGCATAAAAAAGTATATGTGCAACAAATTAACCTTAATTATAAATCATACTCCAGTGGAAAGTGCACTTAACATTAGGGGCTCCTTTTACAAAGGTGCGTTAGGGCCTTAACGCGCGGAATAGCGAGCGCCAAAATGCCGCGTGCGTTAGCCGCTACCGCCTCCTCTTGAGCAGGTGGTAGTTTTTCAGCTAGCGTGCGCTAATCCGGTGCGTGCGCTAAAAACGCTAGCGCACCTTTGTAAAAGGAGCCCTAGATACAGCCAATGAGACTTTTGAATCGGCACTTTATTTTGCCCTGATGAAGCCCAGTCTGAGGTGAAATGGGCCCCATTCGCTGTATCTAAAGTTAAGTGCATTTCCCATTGGCATACAATTTATAATTAAGGTTAATTTGTTGCACATATACTTTTTTATTCAAAGGCACTTTTTTGAAACAGTGTAATTTAAAAATTCACTAGAACAAGGGATGTTACAGGACTAATGAATGATAACTAACCAATTACAACCGTCAAGACTGATAAATTTCTCTGCAGATTGGTTTTCTGAAGTCCTTTCCCTGAGTTAAGATAGTTACCAGTTGGTTGCTCTTTATTGGCTGGCTTTTTTTTTTCTTTTTTCACTTTTGTGGAGTGTTGCCAGCAGCCATTTACACCCTCTTTTACGAACTCATAGTGTGGGTTTTAGCGTCAGCAACAACGGTAACTGCTCCATTGCTCTTAGGAATTCTATGAGCGTCGGAGCAGTTACCGCCACTGCCGGCGCTAAAACCCGCGCTATGCGTTCGTAAAAAAAAAAAGGGGGTTAGTGTTTTTGAGTATTTCATACTGTTTTACAGTGGCAGACATGAACCCCACTCATTCCTGCCCCTTGCGGCTGCATCACTAAAATGGTTGCAGCAACCTCTCGTGGCAGCCTAGAGTCACTCGGTATCACTACCAGAGCGAAGGAAGTTATCCTGCCACCATCGATCAATGGTGCGCCCACATCTGGAATACTGCGTCCAATACTGGTTGCCGTACCTTAAGAAGGATATGGCGATACTCGAGAGGGTCCAGAGGAGAGCGACAAGGATGATAAAGGGCATGGAGAACCTTTCATATGCCGAGAGGTTGGACAAGCTAGGGCTCTTTACTCTGGAAAAGCGGAGACTTAGAAGGGACATGATAGAGACTTATAAAATCATGAAAAGCATAGAGAAGGTGGAGAAGGACAGATTCTTCAGACTAGCGGGGACAACAAAAACGAGAGGTCATTCAGAAAAACTGAGAGGAGACAGATTCAGAATGAATGCAAGGAAGTTCTTCTTCACTCAGAGGATGGTGGACAACTAGAACGCACTTCCAGGAGAGGTGGTAGGACAGAGTACAATACTGACTTCCTGGAAGCGAAGGGGATTGCAGGGTACAGATAGAGGGTTACTTTACAGGATATTAAATGAATAGGGTATGAAACTTTTAGATAAAGAGCATTTACAGGTCATGGACCTGGGGTGGCCGCCGTGGGAGCGGACTGCCGGGCACGATGGATCCCTGGTCTGACCCGGCAGGGGCAATGCTTATGTTTTTATGCAAGTGCTGGCACTGAATATTTGCCAGCACCATATAACTGCAGAACCCTCCTCAACTCCACCCCTATACCACCCTATACTTTGGACATGTCCAGTCAGAACCATTATTTAGAGGCATTGCCCAGTTAAGTGCCTTTGAATATTGGCAGTTGGGTGGTCCCAAGCAATTTAAGAGAGTAGGAGTTTCTCCCTGCTTAAAATGCTATGAATATTGGGTAAATATTGTTTAGATGGAGTTAAAGAGTTTCAAAGAACATGTCAGCTGTCCACAAGAAGGCTGGAGATATAATGTGAATGGTCCAAATTTGTAAAAATAAAGGATTAATTCCCCCCCCCCTTTTTTACAAAACCATAGAGTGGTTTTTAGTGCCAGCCACGACAGTAACAGCTCCAGTGCTCATAGAATTCCTATGAGCATCGGAGCTATTACTGCCGCAGCCAGCACTAAAAACTGCGCTACGGTTTTGTAAAAGGGGAAGAAATGCATTTCTTAAAAATTTCAACAAGACTAAGGGCTCCTTTTACAAAGGTGTGCTAACATTTACCGAAAAACTACTGCCTGCTCAAGAGGAGGCGGTAGCAGCTAGCGTGCGCAGCATTTTAGTGCACGCTATTCCACGCGTTAAGGCTCTAACGCACCTTTGTAAAAGGAGCCCTAAAACGAAGGTAAGTAAATGAATACATATTTCACAGAAAAAAACCCCTTATATAAGACTTTGAATGATTTATGTAAGAAGCATGGATCAGATAACCAGAAGGTCATAATCAATAGTTTTCATCTCATTTATGATAAAGCTATTATGTGCATTCAGCATAATTAATGTTTTAAAATTATGTTTACCAGTTGGAGGTCTTCTCATTTTTGCATGCATAAGTTGTCAATCTCATATTTCTACTAATTATCTAGTAGTCAAAAGTAGAGAGATGACCTAAATAATGTTCATGAAAATTTACAGCAGGAGTATTGTAAAATGTAGGTCTGTGTGGCCCTAATAATACAGTGAATCTCCAATCAGTCCTTGGAGCACATCCAGCTAGTCTGGTTTTCAGAAAATCCATAATAAAGATGCATGAGATTTATTTGCATGCACTGTCTCCAATGCTTGTAAATCTATCTCATGCATATTTAGTGTGGGAATCCTAAAAACCTGAGTGGCTGAGTGTGCCGCCATGTCAAGATTGAGAACCACAGCAGTAAAGCAACGATAAAACATTTTCAGTGTTTTAGATCAGTGGTTCTCATACTTATAGAGGGGAACACTTGAGTGTCCACGATATCCACAGTCAAAAAACAAAAGAGAAAACTGCAGACAGTATGTACAAGATGCAGGCTGTGTTTATTAAACCAAATATAAAATGCCGCAACTATTGTCATCCTTTTTTTTTTTTACAAACCCTGGGACCCGAAATGGTCCGTGTTTCAGAGAACACGCCTTCTTCAGGGGTCCATTAGTTGTAAGAGTTAAAACAAACCGCAATATAAATTGGTAATAAGCAAAGCACCTGTGTTAGAGCAATCAATGCGATCCAACTGTACACCACAAAAGAGAGTTGCTGGAGCAAAACTCTATAATTTATAAATATTTCTTTTTGGTTAAGTCTTAATAATAATATTGTCATTTATAGCGAAAGAGATATTTGATCAAGAAACTGTATTATTTTACTTTTATGATTATGGTAAACATACTGAGGGCCTCAAAATAGTACCTGGCGGGCCGCATGTGGCCCCCCCCCCCCCCCCCCCCGGGCTGCGAGTTTGAGACCACTTGTAGAGGGTCTGTGTTAAAGCTAGTTTTCACAGCAAGCTGTGAACTGCATATATAATTTGCATAAATTTGCTTGAAGAGAGAGCTGTTGATAAAAAGGCTTTTTTGGATTGGCTTAGGACCTTTTTGAGACGTGGGGAGTAGTAAGTGGGAGAGAGGCCAAGAAAAACTGTTAGATCAAGCAAAGCATGTCATACTTCACAGAGATGTGAATTATCTCACCCTAACCTAAAAGCGCTCCTTCAGACGAGACCTCTGGCTGGTGTCAGGTTCTTTGTGTTAAAACTGAACTCTGAGAGTTTTTTTTTTAAGAGACTACTTACTATAGCTAAATCTTGAAAGAAGAATTTCTGTTACAGTATTTAACTCAGCCAATTTGGTTCTAAGAGACAGGTTGTAGAGCAGTGCTCTCAAGCTTTTTGTGAGGCATTATTTTGGACATGTAGGCACTTGTAGGCTTTTTGAAAAAAATAGGTAGTGATTTATTAAAGAAATAACAATTGATAAAAAGGCTTTTTTGGATTGGCTTAGGACCTTTTTGAGACTGGGGAGTAGTAAGTAGGATGCAGTCAAGTTTCTGAAATTGCCAGCAGCTCTTAATGTTTAGTACTGTTAAGTGTCTATGCCTGCCATTTTACAGTACTAGGTTTGACAGCCATGGGTTTCTGGTTCAAATCCCACTGCTGTTCATTGTGATCTTGAGCATGTCACCTACGCTAAAACTGCTAAAACTATATGGTGCTAGAGGTTTTTAGCATGGGCCGGCAAGGTAAGTGCTCTGACGATCATGCCTGTGCTATAAACCTCTACACTTCTCCCTCGTTATTTGCGGGGGATAGGGGCAGAGCCGGACCGCGAATGGCGAAAAACCATGAATATCCAGCTCTGACCCACCCCCGCCTCCTTTCCACCTTCCTCTGGCATTCCGGCCTTACCTGGTGGTCTAGCTGGTTTTTGGGGCAGGAGCAATCTTCCTACGCTCCTGCCCCGTGCCGGCCTACCTCCCCCAAAGCCTGCCTGCTTGCCTGCCTGCCTCCCCCAAAGCCAGCCTGCCTGCCTGCCTACCTCCCCCAGAGCCAGCCTGCTGGCCTGCCTCTCCCAAAGCCAGCCTGCCTGCCTGCCTGCCTACCTACCTCTCTGCCGTGCCAAAGCCAGCCAACTTGCCTGCCTACCTCCTTCCCTCCTCACCGTGGAAAAAAAAAGGTATCCTTCCAGGCCCGATTTAAACCTCCCCCCGGTCCACCGCCGTTGCTCCTCTGCTTACCTCCCTGCCGCTAATCACGCCCAGAAGCCTTCTTCTGCCTGGCTGGCCTGGAACATCCTCTCCGACATCAGAATTGATGTTGGGAAGAAGGCTTCTAGGCACAATTAGCGGCAGGGAGGTAAGCAGAGGAGCAGCGGCGGCGGACCTGGAGGGAGGTTTAAATCGGGCCTGGAGAGAGGCTTTTTTTTTTTGTGCGGCAGGGAGGGACAGGAAGCAATCACCTGTCCCGTTGTCCCCACGCACAGCTTTGAAACGCTGTCCCTGAAAACGGGACATTTTGGCGTACTGAAGCTATGTGTGGGGACAACGGGACAGGGGATCAAAAAACGGGACTGTCCCGTTCAAAACGGGACGTATGGTCACCTTAAACATACAGGGATTGAGAGCTGTTTCAATGGGGAGAAGTTTGTCAACACCTCGGGTGAGAATGTTTGAATATTATTGTAGACAAACTTGGCAGTTCTCCCGCCCCAGCTCAGGAGCAGAGCTGAGGGCCTCCTGAACCTTTACTTTTTTGCTTTGGTGTTTTGTAGAAGTAATGCAGTGAAGGTTTTGTTTTTTCACTCTGTTAAGTTAGATTAACTCTCTCTAGAGTTAGGCCTAGGCCCAGGCGAGGCCTAGGCCAAGCCCAGGCGAGGCCTAGCTGCAGGAAGTGGTGCCAAACTTGCTAAGGCACCGGGACTTTGTATATCCTGATTTGCTGACCAGGATTTTTGCTTTGAATTTTTCCTTTTTGGTTTCTTGTTTGCCATTCTGATTTTGCTTTGTGGAATAAAGAACCCTGGATATAATTTGACTAATCACCTGGTTTCCTTTTGACTGTTTTATTTGATATTTTGCCTGTGGGGACTATCTCCTTATCGAGCAGCACGCCAGCGCAGTTTTCCTGTGGTCCACTCGGGGCGCTATCCGCCTAGTCCAGGGCCTGGTGGCGACACTATACACATGGAGTGGCATAATAATAAAAAATGTCTAAATCCATTTTGGGCCTAAGTCACTAGTCGACCAAAGTCGTTAACATCCAAAGTCCATTCTCGAAAAATATATTCCCCCCAATTTTTTTTTTAGAATTGTCTGCTTCAGGGGTGTCAAACTCAATCACATAAGTGGCCGAAATCTGAAAAAAAAGGCTAAGTCGCAGACCAAATTTTTATTAAGATACTTAGGGGTCCTTTTATTAAGGTACACTAACCAATTTAGCACGCGCTAAATGCAAATCTTAATAAAAGACCCCTTAGTCTTAGTAGAAGTATAGGGTTACAACCTCTCCAATCCTACTCCGGCTCTGTGATGTAAACAAAATAAATAAAAAAGACTTTTCCTCTCTCTATTAGGTCCTAGTTCACGCTTGCTGTCCAACACCAGCTCTGCCAGGATACACATTTTAAATCTGAAATATTGTAATCACAAAACAGAAAATAAAATTATTGCCAGGATCTCCTTCTTTCTTCTTTCCTGGAGTCCGAGGGATGGATTGAGCAGCGCCAGGCTCATTTCTTCTTCTGCTTGCCCCGTGCAGCAGTGTGTGTATATTAGAGCTTCCGAGCACTGGGGATCAGCAGGGCAGTGGAAGATATTTCTGTGTCTATATAATTCTCACTTCCAGAGCAGAATTGCAGCAACTAGAAACAAATTACAAATAAAATCTGAGACACCAATTCTCTCTTTGTGGGCCTCCTTGATCTCTCTCCTTCCTTTAGGAAAATCTCAAAACACCTTTCCTCAGCTGCAGGTCTGCTTGGGACCTGACTCTGCAGGATCACGCCACATCATCTATAGCAGGGGTAGGGAACTCCGGTCCTCATGAGCCGTATTCCAGACGGGTTTTCAGGATTTCCACAATGAATATGCATGAGATCTATGTGCATGCACTGCTTTCAATGCATATTCATTGGGGGAATCCTGAAAACCCGACTGGAATACGGCTCTCGAGGACCAGAGTTCCCTGCCCCTGATCTATAGGTTCATGCGGCCTGCAGAGGATCGCTGATCGGCAGTAGCGATCCTAGCAGGCTGCCGTAGCCTCAGCTGCACGTTCCCTCTGGTGCAGTCCCGTATGTCAGAGGGAAATGCAACTGAGGCTACGGTGGCCTGCTAGGATCGCTACTGCTGACCAGCGATCCTCTGCAGATCGCGTGAACATACAGATGATGTGGCGTGAACCTGCAGAGTCAGGTCTCCAACAACGGATGATCTACCAGAGTGTTTTTATTAAATTATTATTCTTAGACACAGTCCATCAACTTATATTTTTGAGTTATTATTCGGAGACTTTTTGATAGGGGGTTTAAATCGCCTAAGTCACAATGTATAAGTTCCATCTAGGAAGTCTCATTGAACTTTCGATTTTCACTGCAGGACAACTAAGTCTAGGTCAGCCCACATCCCACATACCTCCCGCCCTAACCACGCCTTCAAAAATGCCCCTTTTCACTCTGGGCGTACAGCAG
Source organism: Geotrypetes seraphini (assembly GCF_902459505.1). Lineage (NCBI taxonomy): Eukaryota > Metazoa > Chordata > Amphibia > Gymnophiona > Dermophiidae > Geotrypetes > Geotrypetes seraphini. Next base: position 206,090,430 of record NC_047088.1, read on the forward strand.
CACTGAAAAAGCCTAAACTGTTTTTAGATATGTCTAAAACCTGTTTCGATTATTGGCACTTGGACGACCTGTCTTTTAGGTCATCCAAGTACCGATTTAGGTGGGTTTTTAGACATATTTACATGTTGATTATGAGCTTCTTAGTTTAGCGATTTTCCACTTTTTTTCATTCTGGATTTTTCTGTTGGAACGAAAAAAGTGGAAAATCACTGGACTAAGTGTAAAGCCCTTTATGGAAACTGCCCCAACTTTGTTGGTTGGGCTTAGAATTTATATGCAGGGGCAGTGTTGGACAGTGTGGGGGAGGAGTTGTGTGCCTACCTAAAATACTATGTCTGGCTAAGCCATTGATTCAGACCAGCTCTAATGATATTCTGGAGAAAGGAGTTAAAAAGGAGGGCTAGCCACCTAACATAGAAACATAGAAATAGACGGCAGATAAGGGCCATGGCCCATCAAGTCTGCCCACTCCAATGACCCTCCCTATCTATCTTTGCGGATAGATCCCACATGTCTGTCCCATCTGGCCTTAAAATCTGGCACACTGCTGGCCTCAATAACCTGAAGTGGAAGACTATTCCAGCGATCAACCACCCTTTTGGTGAAGAAGAACTTCCTAGTGTCACCGTGCAGTTTCCCGCCCCTGATTTTCCACTGATGCCCCCTTGTTGCCGCGGGACCCTTGAAAAAGAAGATATCCTCTTCCACCTCAATGCGGCCCGTGAGATACTTGAATGTCTCGATCATATCTCCCCTCTCTCTACGTTCCTCGAGTGAGTAGATAGGAACGTCCAAGGAGAGTCCAAGAATGACCTAATATGTTTGCCATTATTTAAATTTTGTCTACAATCCCTTAAAACCTTTCAGTAAATTCTTGATTTAGAACAATATCAGGCCTTGACTGATTTATTGGAAGGGGAAAGGTTTGGAAAACTATTCTGAATTCCCCAGGCCATTATTATTTGCTTGGGAAAATATTTTGGTGCCAACACCCAGTTATAAAGCTTTATTATCTGCAATGTAAATATGATTTTCAGTTTGCTAGTAAAGAATTTACCATAATCTATTCAAAATGTTTATATTGCTACCTTTTCTTGCACTAATTTAGACTGTTCAACAGAAAAAGCAGCCTGATATGCAAGCACAAAAATAAACAAGGGAACCAAAGAACCAACAAAAAGGGAGAGAACTAATTTTTGAACCCAATTCATATCGACATAGGGAGCCACATAACCAGAAACAGATCTCTGATGCATGCTACTGTGGTAAAAGTTGTGGATAGCTTGCTGCAGGGGTAAGATTATCACATTTGGATCATATTTAATGTAAATGACGAGTAGCTTAGAAGAAAACTTTTTTGCAAGATAAGTACATTTTCATGTAAACTTTTGAAATACTGCCCAGAGCAGAAGCAGCAATCATTTAACCTTGCCCTTACGCCTACAGATGCTGCATAAACTAGAGTGTCAAGGATAGTGGCAAACTTCTGCAGTCTTAAGCATTCCTGTGTTTATCTAGTGCTACAAAAGAAGGTTGGGTGCCAATAATGCTTAGGTCAGGTAAGTATAAATAGGCAAATATTAATGGCTTGGGGAATTCAGAATAGCTTTCCCACATTTGCATGGTTAAAGGCAAATTGTGCCCCAACTAAAAACAACACAGCACTGCAATGCCTAAAGAATCCTTTCAATATGCTGTGGTAAAGAGTGGCCTTAGTGTACCTTAATGCAGGTCTTTCTCACACATTAAGACCATTATTACTGCAGCTGGAAAATGTCCAATGTCCTATTTTTTTCTAGTAATGGCCATATGCTAATGTTGCCAATAGCGCACAGCCATTAGAAAAAAAAGTGCCTTGGGAGTATTACCTATTTTGTAGTCAGTAGTTCACGTAATACTCTTATGCTAACCACTTAGCACACAGTAATGCAGATGCTTTAATTGATTAGTGCGGGAACACCTCTCTGTCCCCAGACACTCTCCCTCTGCAATAAAATTAAAAAGTATTTTTTAGTGCAAGGTAGTGTACACATTAGGAAAATACCAGAAGACGCATGAGCGCATCCTGCTATAAGTCATTTTAAACTGCAGTAAGTGCAATGGTAGCAGTATTCTGTGACCACCACCATGAGGAGGTGCTGAAATGTTCTCAGTCCAAAAACGGAACATAAGAACATAAGCAGTGCCTCTGCTGGGTCAGACCAGAGGTCCATCATGCCCAGCAGTCTGCTTATCTTCGTTCCATTATGGGTGATAGTTGTGATTATCTTATGTTCCAGCGTTCAAATCAACGCTCTGGCAGAGGGGAGCGTTGATTTGAACGCTGGAACATAAGATAATCACAACTATCACCCATAATGGAATGAAGATAAGTTCTTTATAATTAACTTATTTCTAAGACAAATGCACTGAAAAACGTAAAAGAAAAATTTTTAAAAAAAGCATAAAGAGATTTAAAGCATAAAGAAAAACTTTTAAAAAAATATATAAAGATATCACAATGTCATAACGATTGGGGACGTATGAAGAGTTGACAGACCGTTGAAGCGATTTGCTTTTATTGGTCATATCTGACACCCCATATCGGGATTTTCACACTCACTGGAAGTATATTCTTTTGTTATTTTGAGTTTGGTCTAAACTAAATGAAAGCAGGCAGGCAGAAATCAAACAGACTTCCAAGTTACTTTATGGTTAGGGCTTCTGATTTTCATTGTGACTGACCCCCCTTCCAGATAAAACACTTCTGCAGGGAAATTTGGATCCCCCCACCCCCATTATAATTGAGAGCCTCAGAAAAATCATTCCTTCCTTAGCTCTGAAGACATCAGGGTCCTTGGGGTCTGACTGGGTTTGTTGTTGTACTTGAAGGCAGGTAAACAATCAGAGCCATAAGTCTTTTTTTGTGTATTGGAATGGTTACTATAGAAGTTAACACAACAACTCTATGATGCAGGGTTGTAGCCTTTTGTCTACCACTATCCAACCCCAATACCATTAATTCTTTCACAACTACATGGCTATGAGAAAGTTAAATGTACTTTAGTGCATAGGGGGATATGAGCTCAGAAGCTCATTAGTTCTCTTATTTAAATAATTAACATGTGCTTAATTTGTTCCTGAATCACATAGCAGCAAATTTTCTGGTACACCGCCAACTTAAGCAGTCAGCCTCTTGGGCGCAGAGAGTAGGAGAAGGTGTGAGTCTGAAAGTCCCATGGAGGGGAGACAAGAGATAGAAATTATTTGCAGCTCAGGACTGGCCATTCCCATTCCATCCCCTTCCTCACCCCTCTTCCTGCTCCTCTACCCCAGTCTCCTCAAACAATTTATTCCCATTTTTTTTAAAAAAGCATGTACACTTCCCCCTCTGTGGTGATTGGGGCTAAACAGACCCACAAATACTGAAAACCCACGAATAACTTTCTCTTAAGTTATTTGCGGTTTTCTGTTTTAAAAAACCTAGAGAATGTGATAAAACCGTGGATAATCTGACCTGTTCCTGTGAAGAAAGTCCAGCGATTTTCTCTGTGAAAGTTGGGAGCAGCGATTTTCTCTGTACTGTACTGTACTCATGGATGAAGTAATTTGGGGGGGAGGAGCCAGCATGCTAAAAACCGCAAATAGTCAAAACCGTAGATGCTGAAAACACGAATACGGAGGGAGAAGTGTATAACAACAATAGTAGGAAAGAAAAGCCAAAAATGACTAGTAAAGCATTGTAATGTCACAAGTTGGTTGTAAATCTCAGTCCTTGGACTGTTATGGCATCCTGCGATAGAGCTGCTGCCTCTGCACCCAGAGGTTGTGGAGTCAAATCCCAGCACTGCTCCATGTTAAGGTTACCAGACGTCCGGGAAAACCTGGACATGTCCTCTTTTTTAGAGGACTGTCTGAGCGCCCGAAGGGATATCCAAAACCCCGCAGTTTGTCCGGGTTTTGGAAGTCCTGAGCTCGGAGGCCACGTCTGGAAGCCTTGGCGCATGCGCGGCCAACACTGATGATGTCATACGCACGCGTGCATGCATGTGACATCAGTGCATCAATGTCCATGCATGCATGAAGGCTTCCAAATGTGGCCTTCGAGCTCAGGGAGGTTCGTGTGGGGGTGGGGCTGGGGAAGAACATGGCGGATCTGGAGGCAGAATGGGGCGATGGCTGGGGCAGAATGAGGTGGGGCCAGGCATCCTCTTTTTCAAAGAGGAAATCTGGCAGCCATACTCCTTGTGACCCTGAGCAGTCACTTAATCCTCCATTAATACTATTTATCATTTCTAAATCTCTAAAGGCATATGCAGTGCTCTATATATGCATTCAGGGCCGGATTTTCCTATAGGCTAACTAGGTTTCAGCCTAGGGCCTCAAGATCAAGAGGGGCCTACATTCAAATTGTTAGCAAAATTAAAATTACACTATTCTAAAAACAGTGAACACTAAAACACTGAACCGAAAATAAGGAGAAATTCTACGCTTCGGTATCGGAACCGGCTCGGGGCGCCAACTCGGCTTCTCCCTTTCTTTTTCTCACCCTGGGAGGAGGATTGGGGAGGGAAAGACGTCAGTCCGGAAACAGCTGGGCAAAGCCCAGCCCCGCGGGGAGAGAGGCAAAACGTGGATCCGTCAGGACAGGGCGGCCCAGACTGGCATCGGGGAGGGGGAGGGGTGGGGGGTTTAGGTGGAAGGGGAATGGGAGGCAGGCAGGCTGGCATTGGAGGGGGGTGGGGGGGTTTAATGGAAGGCAGGCAGGCAGGATGGCATGGGGGGTGTTCAATGGAAGGGGGATGGGAGGCAGGCGGGCATTGGAGGGGGGTGAGGTGAGGAAGGACACACTGGGGGCACTATGGACATAGGAAGGGGCAATGTTGTGTGTTATGTTTGATTAGTTATTGTTACAAGTACTATATATAGTGCTGAGAATAAATGTCCAAATAAGTGTTCTCGACTTTTTTTTATTTATTATCCGTGTCACATTTTTTATAAAGGTTAGTACCAATAACAACATGTTTCATTTAACATATTGATATATATCACAGTAATGATGTATTTTATTATCTCTCATGTAATTTACAAACTTAAAAATGGGAGGTGAAAGGGCCTCATAAGTGGAATAGCCTAGGGCCTCTTTTCATCTAAATCCGGCCCTGTATGCATTTAACATGTAATACACCAGAGGTGCCCAAAAGGTCAATTGCAATTGACCAGTAGAGTTGATCACAGAGCCTATCCCGAGCTCCATGATAGACTCGCGTTGCCTTTGCATTCTGTTCTCCCTGCTTCCACAACACCAGGCCAGGTGCATACAAGCGCCAGGCCCACAGCCTCCCCCCCCTCCCTGACATCAATTCAGACGGCGGGGAAGGAAGTTCTGGACCAGCCAATCGCTGGCTGGCTGGCCCGGAACTTCCTTTCCGATGTCAGAATTGATGTCTGGTGGGGGGGAAGCTTGTGGGCCCGGCGCAGAGAGAAAGACAGACAGAAAGAAAGAAGGGGGCAGGGAGAGAGAAAGAAAGACAGAAAAAAAAGAAAGGGGGTGTGATGTTATACTGCATCATCTCTGATCATTATAAGAGCTTGAAGTGATTCACAATAAGAATTACTAATACAAATACAATAGTATGGTGTTTGAAAGAGAAAGTTTTCAAATATTTGTGAAAGATTTGATAAGATGTTCACATTCTTAGGTTAGCCGATAATTCAATCCAAAGGGATGTAAAAATAAATGACAAAGAATATTGTCCCTTTTTATAATTTAATAAAAATATTTATTTATAACATCATAAGTGCTCAAGGCTTATGCAGATGAGGACAGAGCCCATGGGGACAGGGCAGGAATATGGACAGAGCTGGTGGGGGCAGGGTAGGAATGGAGAAAGAGCCTGAAGGGAGGGGGTGAAGATGGGCAAATTACTTAGGAATAGGTTAAGTAAATGTTGACCAAATTTACCCTCCCCCCTTTTACTAAACCACCATAGCGTTTTATTAGCGCAGGGAGCCACGCTGAATGAGTGTCTGGAACAGCGCAGAGCTGGTTTTAGATGGACTCCTGAAGCAAGCCAAGAGGCTGCATGACTGCATCAAGTTCTTATTCATGTTTTGAATTTAAAAATTTTTAACACCATAAGGTCCCCCTCCGCTGTGTTTTGGTGTTTGATATCATTTGTGGAGTTTCTTTTTTGGTTCCTTTCTTCACTGACCAAATTTGGGTGCCATAAACAATGAACACTATTCTATAATTGGCGCTCTGAGTCAGGCACCATTAATAAAATAATGAGTACCTCTGGGCAGTGGTATAACGAAGGTGGGAGGCTCCCAGGGCAGTGGCGCCTCCTGCCCTCCTTTCTGCATGAACCTCTCTCCTGCTTTCTTGCCCCCATGCCACACTCGCGCCCTCCCTTCCCAACCCCGTACCTCTTTAAATCTTCAACAGTGTGAGCAGCTTCAGCCTGCTGTTCACGCTGGCATTGGCTTTCCCTCTGATGTCACTTCTTGGTCCCACGCTCCAGAAGTGATTTCAGAGGAAACCAGGCCAGCGCAAACAGCAGGCCAGAGTAGTTGCACGTGCTGGCAAGATTTTAAAGCGGTACGAGGAAGGGTGCAAGCATAGCATTGGGGAGCAGAGAAGTGATGGCACCCCCGCCCAGACTGCACCAGGGGCGGTCTGCACCCCCCAACCCCCTCCTCCCCTTACTACGCCACTGGCTCAGGGATTGTAACCAATGTTGAGTGTGAGGATTTACAAAATAAATGAAACCTGGTACAAATCCTAGCACATAAATTAGGCGCAGATCCCCTGAATTCTATAATACTTTACTCATCTTTAGTGAACACCCATAATATCAGGAGGCGATCACAGGAATCATATTGTGGAAATTAATTGATGCCCTTCCAATGGTCAAGCCCCTTGGAAGTTATATACTAAAAAATTTGCATGCACATCTTTATGGAACTGCTCCAATTTCCCCACCATCCCCAAGCTTTCCCCTATATGCACACATTCATTCACAACCTTACAGGCAGCACACACACATATCCCCATACCCAAGTTTCAAGTTTTATTAGGATTTTATATACCGCCTATCAAGGCTATCTAAGCGGTTTTACAATGAAGTACTCAAGCAATTTCCCTATCTGTCCCGGTGGGCTCACAATCTATCTAATGTAACTGGGGCTATGGAGGATTAAGTGACTTGCCCAGGATCACAAGGAGCAGCGCGGGGTTTGAACCCACAACCCCAGGGTGCTGAGGCTGTAGCTTCAACCACTGCGCCACCCACCAGCCAAAAAAGGTGTACACTTCCCCCTCCCCATTCGCGGTTTCGGCAATCGCAATTTCACATATTCGCAATTTTTTGGGGAGGGGGAAAAAAGGGAAAAAACACACAATTTAGCCTTCCCCCCGGCGTCCCGGCCTTACCTGTTGGTCTAGCAGGCTTTCGGGGCAGGAGCGATCTTCCTATGCTCCTGCCCCGTGCAGATCGCCAATAGGAAATGGCTGTGTGGAGTTCCCATCATAGTCTCGAGAGACTACGGGAACTCACGGCAACTATTTCCTATTGGCAATCTGCACGGGGCAGGAGCATAGGAAGATCGCTCCTGCCCCGAAAGCCCGCTAGACCACCAGGTAAGGCCAGGAGCTGGGGGGAAGGCAGGAGGGAGGCGGGGGTGGGTCAGAGCCAGACCAGAAGATATTCGCGGTATTTTACCATTCGCGGTCCGGCTCTGCTCCTATCCCCCGCGAATCCGGAGGGAGAAGTGTATATATTATTAATTTGGGAAGAATTCCATGAGCCATGTTCTGCATGCTTTCCCCCTCTTGTTAGACTTTTCATCTAGGTGCCTTTTTATAAAATTATCCCAAAAGAGAGTAATGATTAAGGAGATGGACTCTCATATAAGGAAAGGCTAAAGAGGGTAGGGCTCTATACCTTGGAGAAGAAATGACTGAGGGGTGGTACGATAGAGGTCCACAGAATCCTGGGTGGAGTGGAAAGGTGCATTAGGGGTTGTCCAGAAAATTCTACAGATGAAAAAAATGTGTGAATTGAAGTTTTTCCCATGAATTTGATTGTGCTTGAAAATAATTTAAAAAAAATATTTAAAGCCCATCCTGGGTCCCTCAAAGCCACTGATCACACAAAGTGTATAATTATACACTGAATTCTTTACATATTACATAAAGCTCAGTTTTTCATAAAATTTGCTATTATTTTTAATTAATGGAGCAAATTTCTTGGTATTATAGCTATAACGTCCCCCCCTTTTTACAAAGCCGCACTAGTGGCTGCCACTGTGGTAATTGCTCCGAAGTCCCTAGAGATTTAAAAGGCTTCAGGGCTTTCAGCCACTAGCGTGGCTTTGTATAAAGGGAGCAGTTTATGTCAAGTCTGTTTTATTGAAAAAGAACAATACATCAGTACAGAAATAACACTAGAGTCTCCAATATGCTTGCTATAATTCACTGAAGTTGGAGTTTCTTTGCGCACCGTCCCATCTTTTTGCCAAGGGTTGTTTTGGCGTTTCTTGGCAAACAGGAAGCCAGATTGCCAGCATTCTAGTCCACAGGCTCCAAGAAGAATGATCAGATTCAAAAAAAGTTGGACATTAGAAGACTGTTTCTCCGATATCTTGAGGTCACCAATAAGTTCAGGCTATCTGAACTTCTTGTTGTGCTTACAGATCCAGCTAGGCACGGTGCACTGGCTTCCAAGGCCACAATTTCCAGATGGATCAGTAGGACTATTTCATCAGCATATATTGTTTGGGGGAAACAATATATGCATTAGACTAGAAGCATTAGACTAGAAGCGTGGCTTCTTTGTGGACACAAACTCGGGCGGTCTTCCCCAAGGAGATTTGTTGGTCAGCGACTTAGTACACTTTTTATATACATTTCCAAGTTTTACAGAGTGAATGTAGCAGCAAGGCAGGACTCTGCCTTTGGGTACTGAGTGTTACGAGCCAGTGCAGTGGTCCCGGCCTAGTTTTCTGGGACTGCTTTTGTACATTCCGCTCGTCCAGAATGACACACTTATTGCACTAGAAAAAGAGATTAGGTTCTTACCTTGCTAATATCTTTTCTAGTAGATAGGTGTGTCATTCTGGAGCCCCACCATGTCATTTCTGTCCTGCTCCTACATACTATCTGTGTCAGAAAGGTCAGATCCAAACTGATATTTGCCTGCCAGTCAGGTCTTCAGGGTCTAAAGCCTGCAATTTTAACATAATTTTACAAGAGATCTCTTGTTCAGGCAAAACAGATGGAAAAGAAATCTAACAGGAAACTCATTAAATTTAACCTATTAAGCAATACAGCTTACATCTTTCTTAGACCACAACAATTGAGGGGGGAGAGTGCAGTAGAGTGAAGAGCAACTCAAATAAGTAAATTGCACTTAGGAATAAGCTTCCAGTTAAACTCCCTTTTTCATTTCTTTATAGCTGTTCAAAAAAGTTCTTACTAAGCCTTCTCGGCTGCCATTTTCTTCAAGTCCAGGAAAGCTCGCAACTCTTCTGGCAAAAGAAAGACATATTTCACTCCTAAATACTTAACTAAACATTTGTATTGTGTGAGTATTGTTATAGAATAGTGTTTAGCAAGATGCATGTGCAAATCCAAATTGTTACCAATTAACAGCAATGGTTTATTCAGTTCTCAATTATTGGGGCAAATGGGTTCATTACTCAATTAAACTGTAACTACAAATTGGGCACATGTCCAAATTTTATGTGTGCAATTTTGAGCACCATATATAGAATCTGGGGCATAAATGGTATTTATAAGCCACACGCTTGAGGAATAACATTTACCTACTCTGGACGTAGGTCATTATATCCACTAGATCTTTGAAGAGGCCAATCGGGACCCCGGAGGAAGACCTTTTTGGTCGAAACACAGACCGTGTTGGATCTTCTTCATTGACCTAAATTGTGGATATACTTCACTTTTTTTAAGATTATGAATTATCTTCTTGTTCTAATAAAGCCTACATCAGCAACATCAGATTCCACAACTTCTTTTATTGTAGGCATAAAAAGTATTTGACTGTATGTGTGCAAAACTAAACGAGCAGAAAAAAAGGGAATAAACCCCATGAAAAAGCAATCAAGAAACATGCAAATGGGGATGGAACAGTGCACATCAGCCAGGGATAAACAGAATGGGAATGAGAAAATGTTTATTGAAATATAAATACAAGCAGTGAATATATGATAGAGACTTTTATATTTGTATATATATTTCAACAAATGTTTGCTCATTCTGTTTATCCTTGGTTGATGTGCACTGTTCCATTCCCAATTAACATGTTTCTTATAAGTATGCAAAAGCATTTATAAAATTATTCCCTCTCTCTCCCCCTACCCCCACCCAGAGGGTAATCTTTACAGGATTAGATACCATGAACAGTGGCTACAAAAGTGGCTGCTGATGCAGATAAATCAGGTGTGCTCAATGTCAGTCCTCGAGGGCTGCAACCCTGTTGGGTTTTCAGGATTTTCCCAATGAATATGCATGAGATGTATTTGCACACATTTCCACCATTGTATGCAAATAGAACTTATGCATACTTGTGCAAATTCTGCAGTGGCAAAGCCACCCACTTTGGCCTCAGGCCCACCCAGTAGCAGCACACCTATGAAGTAGCCCCGTCAGCTAAAAACTTCCGCAACCTCTCACTTCCGCATACTCTTAAACAGCAGATCTTCACCAGCAGCTAGCAGCATGACTGAGTCACACTGCATGCGCCTTCCATCTGGCATACTCCATCAATGCAGAAACAGGAAGTTCTTTCAGAAGGAAGACTGTAGGGCCTGCATGAGCAGTGCTGCTCATGAAGCTCTGCTCTCTAAAGGGTATGCGGTGGTGGCAAAGGGCTTAAGATACCAGAGTGTGTGGTAGGGGGCAGCTTGAAACACCAGAGTGCCAGAGGGAGTCCAGATCATCTGGGTGGGAGAGCTCTTTCCACCTAATTTGGGTCCAGGCCCACCCAAAACTGGCTAAACCCCTGAAATCCTAGAAACCTGGCTGGATTATGGCTCTCAAAGACAGACATTGAGCACCTCTGACATAAATGATCTCTTATAAAATACCAACCGATGTAAAAGAATGCCCAATGCATGGTGCATACTTTCACTGTATATGCATATGGGCAGAGCTTGGATGGGTCATGGACAGTGCAAGCAAGTATGTGTGTTCATTATGAAGTATACATGTATACATGCAAAATATAGGTGTACTCATTTATACTAGCTCTAGGGCTGCTGTAAGTGATTCCATCTTAATTCAAGGCACATTCTCTGCTACTTCACTGCTCCTTGTGACCCTGGGCAAGTCACTTAATTCTCCATTGCCCAGGATAGATTGTGAGCCTGCCAGGACAGATAGGGAAAAATGTTTGAGTACCTGAATAAATTCATATAAACCATTTGAGCTCCCCTGGGAGAATGATATAGAAAATTGAATAAATAATTAGTGTGAAAAGTTTCAGCTTCTGATAACCAGAGCTGGTATTGTGACATCATAATGCCTCATTTCACCTATGCCTAAGAGCCACCCTCGTCAGTGATGTCACAATGGCTTGATTGTCCTATACTTTTGCTACATTTTGATTTCTAGAGTGGTGCAGTGGTTAGAGCTACAGCCTCAGCACCCTGAGGTTGTGGGTTCAAACCCATGCTGCTCCATGTGACCCTGGGCAAGTTACTTAATCTCCCATTACCCCAGGTACATTAGATAGATTGTGAGCCTCCTGGGACAGATAGGGAAAAATGCTTGAGTACCTGAATAAATTAATGTAAACCATTTTGAGTTCACCTGGGAGAATGATATAGAAAATTGAATAAATAAATACTATTTTATAAAGACAAATAGGTGCTTTCCTCTTTATAAAAAGGAGTGATATAGGTATATTAAAAAGTGCTTTCACTTGTCTTCCATGTGTGCAAGTCTGCTCCTATATGTTTCTCTCTTTCTAGAGAAGTCAAAACACCTAATTGAATAAAGTCTTTGTAAAATGATTTGTAATAAATCTATTATGTATAAAGATCAATTACAACCCTTTAAAAAGACTTAGCAAACAAAAAAGTATGAAATATGCGCTAACAGAAGATTCACAAGGATCTTTTACTTCAGAGAAAGAAGAAAAGTCTTACTGAATCAGTTTAATAGAAAGAGCTCTAGCTGATATAATAAAAAAAAATTCTATATCAAAAAGTATGATCAAACATCATTATTTCTCTTGTTTTGGAAACATTATGAATCCATATAATACAAGAGGCAGACTATGAGATCAATTTTTATTATGTATAATGAACAGACGTGATATATTTTTTTACTGCTTCATTCAATCCATAATATTATTATAGTAAAAGCCCAACATTCATACATATGAGGTACATTAAGAACTGAAAGTGTTACAGATCAATAAAATGCTTTTTATTTCCATAGAAGGAACTTATTGATAGCTAGTATGTTGTTGTGAAAATATGGCAAAATACACACTTTGTATCTAGACATTATCTCCAAACTATTCACTCGCATAGGTTCATAACCCTCTAAAACATGGAAAAAAATTTAATTTTGCTTGTTACATAAAGTTTGGGTAAAAAGAAACTCAGCATAAACATCCAGTCAATGATTTCACTTAATCACCTTACTTTTTAAGTAGAAAACAAAATAGATGATAAAGGTAAATGCTACCTGATTACCCGTGGGTTCTCCATTTAGTGAATAGGATAGCCATTCCTAACCCAGTCCTTTGGGGAACTTGGGTTTTCAGGATATCCATATTGAATATTCATGCATTGGATTTGCATGCAATTGAGGCAATGCATGCAAATCTCTCCTATGCATATTCATCATGGATATCCTAAAAACATGATGGGACTAGATGTGCCCCAACGACTGGGTTGGGAATCGCTGGAATAGCCAAACATCCAAATAAAAAAAAAAACAACAAAAACACCCTAAATCCTTTCTATCAAACTACAGCAACAAATGTACATGTTGTATCATAGAGCAGCAGCTCATGCACTTTGCAACTGATAAAAAAAATAAATGTTATAATGCTGTCTTCCTTCTTATGCACACCAGGTGCTTTATCTTAGTTTATCAGACTTTATAAACAATATGATAATGTCGATGAAAAAAAAAATTCATTCAATAAAACCATCGCTAAAACGCAAAATTTGAAATAAGCATATCCTGCCCTGAAATGAAAGAAGCTCATGCTTTCAACCTCTCCATGGACCTGCTAGTGCGGGAAAAATAAAGGAATGAAAGATAGAAGAAGTATCATTTTGAAAAATGAAAAAAAAAAAGTCTTTTCCCATAGGTATAGTATCAAAATTATCATTATCAAATTTGCCAAAAAGTATGGGGGATTCATTAATGAAAATTTTGACATACTAAACAGCAGATGTAGTTTCCTAAACTTCCATAAACCATTGAGAAGCTGCGCTATTGGTACAGCAGTTTTATTCATGTCCATGGTAACATCTGGTTCTTTCATTAGTCTGCCCTTCTACTTTCACTTGGTTACCTTTATCTTTCTGAAAGACACACAGCCATTGGAAGAAATGGTTTCACATTCAGACCTTGATAAAGCCAATCTAGAGACCTTTATTTTCACTTTTGTATCCTGATACTGGATGTCAGTAATTTCACTTCTGAGTCTATCTCTATGGGATCTAACAGAACAGCAGCCAAATGTTGATCGTCAACACTAGGAAAACCTGAACCATTCAGTTTGGCAGGTAGATAATCACCTAAAGAGCTTCTAGAAACATTTGTTTCTTTTCCAGTGCTTACCAACTTACTATTAAAAGAAAATGTTCTCACAGTAGTCTCTTTTGAAGGCAAAATGAAGTTTGCACTGGGGTTTGAACTGAAGGTTGGCCCAAACAGCTCGTCAGAAACTGAATCTTAACAATTTCCTACACCCAATGTAATAATTGAGCTATCAGCCAAATAACTATTTTCATATTTAAAAGTCCTAACTGGTTCAAAATTCATGGGATGAACTTTTAACCTTTGGAATGTAGATTCAGGTGGGCTACTAGTTTTGTTTTTCCAATTCTATTTGTAGAATAAGTATGTCTAAGAAATGATGTTTCCTGCTTCATTGTGTCATGAAGTAAAAACAAGGTGAACTGCAATTATTATTTTTGTTAGTTATTACTGCTACTACTCAGTTCTTTATGATTCATCACAACTGTTTCAACATCAATATTAATTACGTCTGACCCAGGAAGTCTGTCAAGGTTTTCACCTTGCTTCTTCTCATTACTCTTCAAAACCAAATTATCACTTTCCTTCAGCCCTGTCACACTTTCCTTCACCTTCCCTGGTTTTTCAATTTCATTCACTTTCTCTGGCACATTTTCATTTGCTTCTTCCTTCTCTTCATTGTCTTTCTGACATGCCTCTGTCTCACTGATTTCAGGGACATCCTCTCCTTTGCAAACATAGAATGACTTTTCCCTTTCATCTCTGACTTGCTTTCCTCCTTTTGATCCAGTTGTATTGATACTTGGGGTTTTGTAGTCAGTTTTCTTGTCTAAATGTTTGTTTGTTTCTATGGAGAGAATTTCTGGTACAGAATCTTCTGGAGGCCACTTTGGTTTAATGAGTTTAACCTCTTCTTCAATCATAGCTGTTTTTTGTGGAGATTCACTAGGAGGAGGCCATGTAATCCTTAGTTTGCCTCTTTCTGTGGATTTCTTTAAACTATCATCTAAATCATTGAAGTTCACAAGTTCAGTAGGTGACTCTTGATTTGTTTCTGTTATTGAGGATATCTCGCTCGATGATATGCATGGATTTGTTTCTTGAACATGACTTTCTGTTAAATTACTTTCATTTTTTGACTTCCAAAGTTCTTTATGCTGTTTGTGTCCAAAACCTTCATCATAATTTCCTTTAGATTTGAAAAGTTGCTTGAAATGAGGCTTACAGTATATTTGTCCATGGAGAGAGGCATAATTTCCCAAGCTGCCAATTAAAAAAAAATAATGCAATCTGTAAATATTAACCATTAACCACCAATGTAATGCTTATGAAGGCTATATTACATATATTACATAGGCTGTCTAGGTAGGAAAAGGAACACCTTGTATACAGTGTCCTAAATATTTAACAAAATCCTGATTAATGTAGAGTCTTTTGAAGCACTCGTAAATAAAAACAACTCCCCAATTCCATTTCCA
The DNA here is from genome assembly GCF_902459505.1 of Geotrypetes seraphini. Lineage (NCBI taxonomy): Eukaryota > Metazoa > Chordata > Amphibia > Gymnophiona > Dermophiidae > Geotrypetes > Geotrypetes seraphini. Next base: position 206,105,634 of record NC_047088.1, read on the forward strand.
ATACCAAAACAAAAACAATGACTTTTCCACAGGGGCGGACTGACAGTGATCTGGGAACCTAACCACAAATCAAAAATGATTAAAATTGATGGAAGTTAGGGGAGTGTAGGCCCTCAACTCTTGTAGGCCCTCTTGTCTCAGAAATCAGTCTACTTCTGCTTTGCCACTACATTGAAAAGACAAGACCTGCTGGAGCTTAGTTTTCCTGAGGTAATTTCTAAAGGGGAGAGGGGAGGGTTTCCAAAAATGTGCATACCATAAAATATGGACCTTTTCACTAATTTGAACACTTTGGCCCGGATTCTGTATAGGACGCCTGGGAAGGGCATCCTATACAGAATTGGGCCTAGGCCCACCCAAAATAAACCCAATTCTGTAACCGACATCCATGTTACAGACACCGGTTACAGAACCAGGTTACTGTAGATGCAGCTGCTATACTTATCGTGGCTAGAGATCTCCCTGCCATGATAAGTATAGCTGCCGCAGCTGCCAGTCTCCCCACCCCCGTACAATCGTGGCAGGAGGGAGCCCAACCCCTCCTGCCCAATGATCGCACCCCCCCATACAACTGTGGGCAGGAGGGTGCCCAACCCCTCCTGCCGGTAGGCCCCCCTGACGATCGCTGCAGGAGGGTGCCTCCTGCCAACGATCTTCGGGTAAGGGTGGGCAGTTATCGGGTAGGAGGGGTTGGGCACCCTCCTGCCACAATCATCAGGAGGGAGAGGTTCATACCCTCCTGCCGGCGATCGTCAGGGGCAGGTGAGGGTCTTTCAACAGGAGGGATTGGGCATCCCTCCTGCCTCATTCGCGGCTGCTATACTAATCATGCCTCGTTCGCGGCCACTATACTAATCATGACAGGGAGATCCCTTGCCGCGATTAAGTATAGTGGCCTAGTCTACTTACAATGTAGGCCAGCATTTTGCTAGAGAGACACATAGAGAGACACCTAGGCTAGCCTTAGATGAGTTTAGGTGGGCTTGAGGGTCTCCATAGGCTCCTGGAGGCATCTTCAATGTAGGCGGCCTGCCTGGGGAGCTTTTTTTTTTAAAATGTGCGTCTCGATTGGCTGATTAGACAGCTGTAGGACGCCTACAGCTGCCTACAATCGGAATGCAGTTTACAGAATCCGGGCCTTTATCCCCACAATGACTCAAATAATACTTTCAGGATTCAACTTCATGGATGCTATAAACTATAGGGGTCCTTTTACTTAGCTGCAGTAGAAAGTGACCTTAGCGTGCCCTGACATGGACTTTTCCTGCATGCTAATGCCATTTTTACCACAGCACTAAAAAGGCCTATTTTCTATTTTTTGTATTAATGGCCTAGGACAATGTCACCATTAACATATATAGGGGTCCTTTTACTAAGGCGCGCTAGCCGATTTAGCCCGCGCTAAATGCTAATGCGTCCATAGAATATAATGGACGCGTTAGTGTTTAGCGCACACTAATATTTAGCATTCGCTAAATCTCCTAGCGCACCTTAGTAAAAGAGGGGGATAGTCAGAAAACATAATACTCAATATATTACAACTTAAAGAACATTTCCATTTTTTTCTTGGATCTCAGTGATGTCACCCAATAGTGCTCAAAACTTTATTGTCACCAGGGATTTACGCATCAAATCTCCGATCCTCATATATAAATATTTTGTTTCACTTTTCCAGAGAAACATTTTAATCACTTAGATAGATAATTTCTTTTTTTTATGCATTGTTTTGTTTTTGCAATAAAACTGCTCATTTTTAGGGTTACCAGATTTCCTCTTTAAAAAAAAAAGAGGACACCTGACCCTGCCCCATTCCGCTCTTAGCCCCACCCTCACACAAACCTCGTGTCTCCTTCACAGAGCTCAGGGCCACATCTGGAGGACCTCTGCGTCTGTGTGTGATGTCATCATGTTGACTTCCGTGCATGCGCGGAGTACCTCCCGAAGCATCCCCATGCTTGGGGCCTTCCAAAGCCTGGACAAACTGCCAGGCTTTGGAAGTCCCTCCAGGCACCCGTACAACCCTCTAAAAAGAGTAACAGCATATTACAAGTTAAGTGTTCATTATTAATCTTTGGAATTTCATTGAAACTTATTGAAAAAGAAGATAACAGTTGTTTGAATAAGAATGAACAGTTTTATTGCAAAAACAAAACAATGCATAATTCAAAAGAAATTATGGGAGACCTATGATGACAATTGTGGCACTCCTTATTGTTCACTGCAGAGGGTCTCTGTTATTCATGTTTCTTGCTGATAGATTGATTTGTGCTTAAGTCTTTCGTGTGCTCTAAGTTTGTTTACTGGGTGTTATAATTGTGAACATATGTGAAGAATGAGAACATGCATGTGTATGTCTGAAATTAAGAATGCATGAATGTGCATGTGTATATTACTAAAGGGCAAGACAGTGGAGGGAAGTTTTCAGCCCAGGGTATTCACCTAGCTAACTGTTAAGAGTCTTGGGCAAATTCCTTTGAAAACCATCCTAATAATGCTTCCATTCTGTCTATATCTTTTCAGAAGCTTCTTGTATATGTGAAGATTTTTTTCACATGTAAAATTCTGTGAATTTATAGCTCAGATGCATCGCCTGTAAATTTTACTCTCTGGTTTATACCAGAGGCAGTAGAGAGTGAAAATGACTTGCTCAGCTTCCTTGGTTTTTAGTTTATTGCTCTAACCACTAGGCCATTCCATTCTAGGCAGATGTTTGCATAGCCACCATACTTACTTAAAACCTGGCATTGATGCCGCAGCCATACTCAGAACTGGGGGTAGGGAAAGTACTTATGATGGTGAACAGAGTGAAGTGACCGGAGAGGGGCTAATAAATGAAGTAAATGAGGTCCATGATTCCATGATAGGGGTTCACAAATGTCTATTTGCCAGGAGCCCAGTAAACAGTAGTGTTAATCTGATTCTGCTGATATATAGTGTTTTAGAAATGCCTCATATGCAAGATTAACAGTTTCCAGAAAGCAGGAAGTCTAAGATATCTGCATTAGGGACATCTAATGGCCGGGTTTGCAAGTGCACATGTATCAGTTTCCTAAGAGAAGCCAAGTCAAGTGCTTGTGTTAGAGCAGATAGATGGAGAGGAGGTAATGCAGTGTGAGAAAAAAAAGAAATGAAGGCTCTGGAAAGTGCCAATTCCAACTGAATAGCATAGGATAATAATAACAGTGCCAATTCCAAAAAAAGCATAGGATAATAATAACAGCTTATATACCGCAATACTGTGAAGTTCTATGCGGTTTACAAAGATTAAGCAAAGGTACAAATTGATTGACTTTAAGAGGGGAGGAAAAAAGAGGGTTAATAGGACAGGAAATCCATTTTTGAGGAGAGAGTGATCAATAGGATCTGCTGGATTCCCTCCCCCTGCCATTGCAACAAGCTCTGAAAACATACTCTTCAGAAAAATGTAATTTTCCTTACCTTAACTTGGTGCTACAATGGTTGCAGCAGAAACATGATTTATGAAAGACCTGCTTGTCTGCCACCAAGCATTCCATTGGATAAGCTATCTTTTGACAAAGTACGCAGATCTCCTTTTCCTGATGTTGCATTTTCTACAAGTAAAATAGGTCATAAATGCAAAAGAAATGAGATATTTTAGAAGCACTTAATACAGAACAAAATGTTGGCTACAAAAGAAGGCTGTTATACTGATTATATATTAGAGCAACACCTATTAGACTTTCTGTGGTCACAATCTGATCCTGTTTCTGTTTATAGCCTGCCTAGGTCTAGACCAGTGGTCTCAAACTTGAGACCCGGGAGCCACATGCGGCCTATCAGGTACTATTTTGAGGCCCTCGGTATGTTTATCATAATCACAAAAGTAAAATAAAACAGGTTTTTGATCATATGTCTCTTTAGCTATAAATGACAATATTATTATTAAGACTTAGCCAAAAGGAAAGATTTATAAACTATAAAGAGTTTTACCTCATGCAAAATTGTCATCAATAATAATAAAATGCTAGAGGCGCATGCGCTCTTGAAAATTCGTGAGCGCTGGCGCCCTGAGGTGTGCTTCTGTGGCAACATTCTAAACCTCAGGGCGCATGCGGGGGCTGGAGGCGAGCGACTGTGCTCTCTCTCTCTGTCCTAACCTCCCGGCTCCAGCGGCGTAGGCAGCACCAGTGGTGGACCACCGGTGTAGGCGTAGGCAGCACCAGTGGCAGCAACCGAGTGGTGGACAGCAGTCCCGCTCCGGCCGTTGACCCTCCACAAACCTCCCGGCTCCAGCGGCGTAGGCAGCACTATAAACACGCTGCTTCGCGCCCTTCTACTGCCAATTTCCTCTGCCGCGTCTCTGATGACATCATCGGAGACAGACGCGGCAGAGGAAATCGGCAGTAGAAGGCAGTGAAGCAGCGTGCTTAAAGTGCTGCCTACGCGGCTGGAGCTCTGAGGTTTGTCGGCGGTGGGAGGGTCAGGAGCAGGCCGGATGGAGCAGGACAACGGCAGTAAAAGAAGGGGGAGGGGCCGAACGGAGCAGGGAAGAGAAGGGAAGAGAAGGGAAAGGGGGGTGGGGGAAAATGCTGCTACTGTTTCTGCACAGGAAAGGAGGGGGATAGGAGGGAAATGCTGTTGCTGCTGTATAGGGAAGTGGGATGGAAATGCTGCTGCACAGGGAAATGGGGAAAAATGACAGACAGACAGCCGGAGGGAGGGAGACAGAAAGAAAGAAAGACACAGGGGCAGGGAGAGGAACAGAAAGACAGACAGAGAAAGGGGGCCAGAGAGAGAGTCAGCGGGAGAGGGAAAGGGGGCTACTTTAGAGAGAGGGGTGTGCTTGGGGCAAACAGCTTTGCTCTGGGGGGAAGACAGAAGGGGCCATGGAGAGACAGGGAGAGGGAAAGGGGGCTGCTTTGGGGGGAGGGGTGTGCTGGGGGGAGATAGAAGGGGCCATGGAGAGATAGGGAAAGGGGGCTGCTTTGGGGGGAGGTGTGCTGGGGACCGACAGCTTTGCTCTGGGGTGGGAAGACAGAAGAGGGCCATGGAGAGACATTTGGGGGGAGGTGGGTGCTGGGGACAGACAGCTTTGCTCGGGGGGGGAGGGGGAGACAGAAGGATACAACACAGCGGCCAAGGAGAGAGAGATAAAGAAACACAGACAGACAGACATCTATTCTAGCACCCGTTAATGTAATGGGCTTAAAGACTAGTTTCTTTAATAAGATATTAACTTTTTTTTTTTCTGAGGCCCTCCAAGTACCTACAAATCCAAAATGTGGCCCTTCAAAGGGTTTGAGTTTGAGACCACTGGTCTAGACCCTAAATGTGGGGTTGCAACCCTTGAGAGAGGGAGGCTACCTCATGCACTTACTTTCTGGTTTCTCTTCTGTACACAAGTGCTGCGCAAGGCTATGCTTCCTTAGCAACCTTTATTTTTGCTCCCTCGCCCTCTGCTAGTTACACGCTTAGCTAATATCTTTGAACCAGCTTGCCTTCACCCTCCTGCTAATCCTGCCCTTTACCACTATATCCACTGCTGCATCTTTGGTAGTGGTAGCAGTAGCAACAAAATAAAAGTGATGTGTTCTGAAAGTCTAACTGGCCTGTGCCTGTCTGTACCATAGCGGCAGCAGTTGGACTTCAGAGCACAGCATGCAGGTGTCCAGAGGCCCTGCATCACTCTTCTCTTTTGTTTTGTTGCTATTGCTGCCACCACCGGAGGCAGCAATGGTAGGGTTGGGAAACAGGAGGCTTCTACTGCCAAGGTTTTTTGAGGCACTTTCTGCTGGTCCCCAAACTTTGGTGCTCTAGGCAAGCATCTAGTTTGCCTAATGGTAATACCACCCCTCATAGTACATCCAAGCAACTTTAAGCTACTAAGGGGTACATTTACTAAATTGCTCTAGTAAATGGTCTTAGCGTGTCCTAATGTGGACTTTCCCCACATGCTAAGCCTATTTCTAACATAGTCATAAATGTTGCCTTTTTAAATTGTTTGTTTTTATGGCCATGTGCTAATGTTCACATTATTTATTTAGTTGGTTTTATATCCCATCCTCCCAGGAGAGCTCAGAACGAGTTACAAGTTTACATACATAATAACATGACAAACATGGCACAGTATCCCGCCCCTGATTTTCCACTGATGTCCCCTTGTTGCCGCGGACCCTTGAAAAAGAAGATATCCTCTTCTACTTCGATGCGACCCGTGAGGTACTTGAATGTCTCGATCATATCTCCCCTCTCTCTACGTTCCTCGAGTGAGTAGAGCTGCAACTTCCCTAACCGCTCCTCGTACGGGAGCTCCTTGAGTCCCGAGACCATCCTGGTGGCCATTCTCTGGACCGATTCCAGTCTCAGTACATCCTTGCGGTAATGTGGCTTCCAAAATTGTACACAGTACTCCAGTGCGGTCTCACCATGGATCTATACAGTGGCATAATGACTTCAGGTTTACGGCTGACGAAACTCCTGCGTATGCAACCTATGATTTGCCTTGCTTTGGATGAAGCTTGCTCAACTTGATTTGCAGACTTCATGTCTTCCCTGACAATCACCCCTAAGTCTCTTTCTGCTTCAGTTTTTGTCAAGATCTCCCATTTAGGGTGTAAATTTGCATGGATTTCGGCTTCCCAGGTGCATGACTTTGCATTTTTTGGCATTGAAACTGAGTTGCCAGGACCTAGACCAGTGCTCCAGTAGAAGTAGGTCATGCATCATGTCATCTGCCATTGAATTATTGTCTGTTGTGCTCTTGTTCACTACATTGCTTAGCTTGGCATCATCGGCGAATAAAGTTATTCTTCCTCGGAGCCCTTCTGTCAAGTCTCTTATGTAGATGTTGAACAAGATCGGGCCCAGGACGGAGCCCTGTGGCACTCCACTTATCACCTCTGACATTTCGGAGGGGGTGCCATTCACCACTACCCTCTGAAGCCTACCTCCAAGCCAGTTCCCAACCCAATTTGTCAATGTGTCGCCCAAACCTAAAGAACTCATCTTGCTTAGCAACCTGCGGTGTGGTACGCTATCAAATGCTTTGCTGAAATCCAGGTAGACAATGTCCAGGGACTCACCAGCATCCAGCTTCCTCGTCACCCAGTCAAAGAAGCTGATCAGGTTGGATTGGCAGGATCTCCCCTTAGTAAATCCATGTTGGCGGGGATCCCTAGTTTCTCCTCGTCCATGATCTATCCAATTGGTGTTTGATTAGGGTTTCCATTAGTTTGCTCACTATCGATGTGAGACTCACTGGTCTGTAATTTGCCATCTCCATCTTGGAGCCTTTCTTGTGGAGTGGGATGACGTTAGCTGTCTTCCAGTCCATCGGGACGTTACCTGTACTAAGGGAGAGATTGAAGAGCGCGGATAGCGGTTCCGCTAGGACATCACCCAACTCCCTGAGCACCCTAGGGTGTAGGTTGTCAGGCCCCATTGCCTTGTTGACCTTGATTTTTGACAGCTCGCAATAGACGCTGCTGGGTGTAAACTTGAAATTACTAAACGGGTCAACTGATTTAACCCTTGTCTGTGGCTGAGGGCCGATTCCCGTCTCCCCACCCCCACCCCCCCCCCCCCCCCCCCCCCCCCCCCCCCCCCCCCCTCGCGGGTGAAGACTGAGCAGAAGTATTTATTTAACAGTTGGGCTTTTTCCGAGTCCGTTTCTACATAGTCTCCGTCTGGTTTTCTTAGACGTACTATCCCTCCCGAGTTCTTATTTCTGTCACTGATATACCTGAAGAAAGATTTATCTCCTTTCTGGATGTTCTTTGCTAGAGACTCCTCCATGCGGAATTTGGCCTCCCTAACTGCTGCTTTGACGGCCCTTGACTTGGCCAGATATTTTACTCTAGAGTCCTGTGTCCCTGATTGTTTGTAGGAGATGAATGCTTTTTTCTTCTCTTTGATGATGTCCGAGATCTCCGTAGAGAACCACTGTGGCTTGTTGTTCCTACTCCGTTTGCTTACTGATTTAACATAGCGGTTTGTTGCTTCCTGTATGGTGGCTTTCAGAGTTGACCACATTTCTTCCACGCTGTCGGTGTCTGCTTGGCTTTGTAGCGCCTGGTGAACGAAGTCTCCCATGTCTTGGAATTTTGTGTCTTTGAATTTGAGAACCTTGGGACACAGCATGGCCACTAAACAAAGATTTATGCAGAGCTTCACAGCCTCCTATTTAGGAGGCACTAAGGACCGGATTCTGTATAGGATGTCCAGTCTCATCAGATGCCTAAGCAGCTATTGAGAATCACACATGGGCATCCTATATAGAATCACATCTGTCCTGACGGTCAGATGCCTAACCCCGCCTAACCCCACTGATTCTCTAACCAGCATACATGTCTCTGGTGCCGGTTAGAGAATCGTGTTGCCACTGAGCTGATCAGGGCAAGGGAATCTCCCTGCCACAACCAGCTCAGTGGCCATGGCAGGAAACCCCTCCTTCTGGAACCCCCAAAGCCCCCCCCCCCAGGGAATTTGGGGTATGGTAGCAGGAGAAGTGCCCAATTCCTCCTGCTACCATACCCCAAAGATCAATGGCAGGAAGGATGCCCAGTCCCTCCTACCAGAAACCCCTCCACCTCCCCCCTTCCCCCCGAAGATCAACAATAGAAGGGATGCCCAGTCCCTCCTGCTTGAAACCCATCCACCCAACCCCTGAAGATCATCAGCAAGAGGGATGCCCATTCCCTCCTGCCAAAACCTCTCTTGAAAACTTGCCTCCATCCCAACATCCCCCCAAGCACACCTGGATTCCCCTCCCCCCCCCCCCCCCCCTCCCGGACCATGGGAGTGGCACTAATGTCAGTTCACACTTCCTCCCAAAAATAAAAAAAGAAATACTGCATAGTTAGCATGTGCAAAGTGCTTTGGTGCATCCTGCATTAAGCCATTCTTCTCATGTTGAGTAGAAGTTAGCATTTACGGTAACTTTGGTAAAAGGACCTCTATGTAAGCCAAGAGGACTGGAAGGGTCCTTTGAGATCTACCCTCAGCCTGTATGACCACAACAGAGTCAGGCAGTCATCTTTCCTCACAGCTGTCAAATTTATTACTTTGCAACATGCCTAATCTCAGCCAGTCCTGTCAGATAAAATACTTGAGAATGAGTCTCTTGCAAACACAATGTAGAGCCATGAGGGCAACCCCAGCTAATTAGTCTGATATATGCAGTATTATAGCCTTCTTCAGTATGCATTTCAATATCCTAGGATAATCATTTTGAGAAACCAATGGCTTTTAAGACCATTGTGTATTAGAAGATCATTAAAGAGAAATCAAAAAACACTGTGGAAAAATGATGTTCCTGAAATGGACTTTATTAAACAGTATATTAAAAAATCAACATAGCAATCCACATTGATCTGGCTTTTGAAGCGCATCATATGCAGAGTTTCTACACATACCATATTTTTCGCTCCATAAGACGCACCCTATATTTAGAGGAGGAAAATAAGAAAAAAATATTCTGAACCAAATTCTCAATGCCAGACTCTGCACCCAACTCCACACTCCTTGCCAGGCTGTGCACCCTGTCCCCCCTCCCTGCCAGGCTCTGTACCCTGTCCCCCCCTCTGGTGGTCTAGTGGTAGGCCGGGACAGGGCACAGGGTGGGCCGGGACAGGGCACAGGGCGGGCAGGCCTATTGGCAGACAAGCAGGCCTAGTGGCCTAGTGATAGGCAGGCAGGCCCCATACCCCCCATGTACCCCCAGTACCTTAAATTATCCCCCCACATACCCCTAGTACCTTTATTAATCATCCCCCCTCTTGTACCTTTTTAATCATACCTCCTCTTGTACCTTTAATCATACCCCCCTTTGTACCTTTTTTATCATAGCCCTACTTTGTTCCTTTTTTTAAAAAAAACAGTACCTTTTTTAATTCTTCCCTTCTTCTTTCCACGGCTCTGCATTATTTTCCGTCACCAGGCGCATGAGTCAGGAGCCCGGAGGTCAGGCGCGAGCTTTACGTGTTCCCACCTGGCCCCGCACCGCTTTCTGAATGGCTGCCAGCAGTTCTCTTGAGTCCCACGAGAACTACCGCCGGCTATTTAGAAAGCGGCTCGGGTAGAAAAAAAGTGTGTCTTATGGAGCGAAAAATACGGTATGTACTTTTAGATTGTTTAGTCTTTCCATGTATTTTCCACCCTAGGACTAGCATGGACCTCTGAGGAAGACTCTACTGTCGAAACATAGACCATGTTGGGTCCAACACCCTCAGTGGACTAGATCCTTAAGGTTTTTATGTGGATTGCTAAATTTGATTTTTTAATATACTTTTTAATAAAGTCCATTTCAGGAACATCGTCTTTCCACATTGCTTTTTGATTTCTCTTGGACTTATTTTCTCTATGGATTCTCCAGGGTCAATTTCTTTGCTTATAAGATCATTAAACCATCTCTAGTTCATCAAGATCCATTTTGCCTGTACAAGATAAAGGGAAGATTAGACAGAAATGAGCATCCATATCTAAACCACCCAAAGCCTGCCGATAACATGCCTCCAAACATGCCCCCTGGAACTTTGGATGCACAGCTGGCAAAACGCCTTGCAAGATATCCAGAAAGTTAGCTTCAAACACTGGCACTTGGATGTCCAAGTTCCAGTTTATGATAGTTTTTTGACATCTTTATTTTTTGATTATGAGCCCCGTAGTATATCTGCCCAAAGTATTCTGATAGGTGAAACCGAACTGCTTTTAGTATATTATGGGGTGACTTTCTGTAATGGAAAATCACCCCACAGTGTGTGGTGATGCTGGGAAGAGGCAGTGGAAGGAGGAATTACATGATCTAATTCACATATCAGACTCTTGGGGAAATACTAATAATTATCCTTCATACAAAAAACCCTTAAGATCTGTAGCTGGGGTTCATAAAACACTGCTGGATCACTTCAGGACACACTCATGCAATATCTCATGCCAATAATGTTCTTATTGGGAAGAAGCAAAAATGTCAATCCTTTGCTAATGCAAACTTCTATTTTGTGACTACTTATAAAGCCTTTTCATTCACAAATGAAATGTGCTTGCTGTGATAGTTAAGTGAATGCATTATTTACCGCTGTTTAGAAAGACCTTTAAAGTTCATTTTAGCAGTATATGTTAGATATACAATGAGCATTTAGCAATCAAGGATGATGCCTTTAGAAAGAGGAGTAAAAGAGAATAAAGAAGCCAGCAAAGAAGAAAAGGAGAGACAGTGAAGTTGCTGTTAGTTTCAGGCAACACCGCTTTCTGATTAGACACACAGTTCATTAACAGTACAGCACCCTGTCATTTTTTTTCATATCACTGAGGTTGTTAATGCTTTTTCACACTGTGCATGCCGATTTACCAGTGATAAACGCTGCTTCCTGGTGGAAGCTACTTCTCATCTTGGTTTCAGAAGCATCTGAGACGGTATATCCAAGACTCTTAAAGACCCTTTCACTTTCTTGCCAGGTCTTTTGAAAATTCCTTAATAGTTCTTCTGGAGAATCTGCTGCTGAAATATCCAGGCTGTGTCCCGATATGACGTCCTCATAGGTAGGTGGAGCATGGGTAAAGTCAAATCCTGGCTGACGAGTTTCAGGAGGGTGAGGTACAGAGGTTTTGTGTTCAAATGTGCTCATACCAGAAAAATGTCCATTGACGGACTGTGTTTCAGAGCACGCCAGTGCTGGTTCATGGTGATCCTGACCTCCATGCTGCTGATAAACAAATGCCTGTTTATAACATGCCTCTTCATTTAGATCTCTCAACTGCTTCCTGGGAAAACTTCTTTTCCCTTTCAAGTTTTTAGATTCATGAAATGAGAGTCCAGCTTCTTCTTGGCTATTTTCTTGTTTCGTCGTTTTAATCTTTTCACCCTTTTCAAGTACTGTTTTGACTGATTTCATTTTAATATCTGGGGTGCCTTCCAGTTTGCCTTTCCTTTTATCTGTTTTGTTGTCACTCTGATATCCCAGTCTTTCGGATATTATTCTCGGTTCCTTTCTTGTATAAACTACTTTATTGGTTGCTTCAAACTGATGCAACATCCCTGGCAGATCGACGTTAGGGGCCTCTGTTATATCTGGGATGGAACTGTCTTTGATGCCATCAGTATCTGGGCCTACTTGTCCTGGAATGTTTCTAGCTTTCTTATGCAAAGAGCTTTTTCTTTCTTCAGTTTTCCTTGTATCTTCATGCTTTCCTTTTACATCCTTTACTGTACCTGCAGTAATAGTTTACTTCACTGATGGGCACACCGGTTGCAGATGTCACCTCTGTAGCACGTGTGTCGATTTTTAGCTGTCGTCGTAGAGTTGCAGGGGAACGGACAATTTCAGACCTTTTCTCTACAACCTGAACCGGTGTTACGGCTTGTGGCTGTGTCGCTCTGTGTGCCAATTTTGCTGTGGTATCTTTCAGTTTGGCAAGTTGTTCTGAACGACTTCTTGGCGGAGAGGGAGATGACCTCTTTATTCTGGAGGTTGGTGTGGTTGATCTAGGGGGTGGAGGAGGTACAAGTGTTTCTTCTTTTTGACTAGCAGGTGAGGGAGTCAGAACTTCTCTATGTGGAGATTCTGTGCGTCTCGCAGTGGACTCAATTGTTATATAGGTAGGTGATGGAGATCGCATTTTTAATGATGGTGAACAAGACATGTAATCTGTATATCTAGTTTCAGAGGAGAGCTGTTTAATTTCATGATGGATTCTTCTTTCTTCTACTACCTCTGTTTTCTTCTGTGTATCTTTTCTGCTAGCGGCAGTACTGATGTTTGATATTTTCTGTGGCCCTCTGCCCTGTCCAGTAGATTCATGTTTAGATTTTACAGTTGTGGTTGTGGATATCATAGCAGTGTGAATGGCAGCCTCACAGGAAGCATGCATTTCTGCTGCTTGATCTTTGATAAACGATATTTCTTTTTTGATTTTTTCTAAATTACATTCTGCTATAACCTTAGCCATCTCCAATTTTCTTTCTCGGCTTATTAACCATACTGGGATAATATTTAAAAATGATTGAACTATTTCTTTATCTGCTTTAGGCGAATAATTTTCTAACTGCTTTACTCTAGATAAAATCTGTTGCAGTTCCTCACGTTTCCTGAGACATTCTAGTATATCCAATGAAGGCCTTCTTTCACTTTGTAGTGATCCTGTTGGTGATGAAAAGAGTTTTTTATTCTCTGTTATTTCTTTTGTATCTGAGGTTTCAAGACAAACTTGTTCTTTCTTTACATTTTTGTCTTGTATGCTCTCTTTTTCTTGCCAGGTTTTATATTGCTTGGTGGGTATTTTTTTATATTGAATTTTAGGGTCTGGCATACTCTGCTGCTTGTATTCATGAATGTGAGCCTGTGATCCTTGATGGATGTCAGTATGTTGCCTTAGTGCATGCTCCACTGATTTGTCTTCAGGATGCTCCTGTTTTCTCTCAACTGTTTCCCTTTGTATTTTTTGACCAACTACTGTCTGTCTTTGTGGATGGCTGCCTTCCTGGATGACAGAACGTTGCTCAAGCACCGTCTGCACTGTCCCAGTCTCTATCTCCTTAAACAATGTTTGCTTTGTGTGATGAGAATCTTTCTGTCTCCCTCCATGTCTGCTTTCTGTATGCTTTCCAGATTCCTTTTCTACTAGTTCTGTTCCATTCAATTGTACATGATGATATTGCTCAAAAACATTTTGTTTTTCAGAAATTGTAGCACTTGCATCTTTTTCTGTCTTGATATCTTTCTGTTTAACCCCCCGAATGTTACTTTTCTGTTGCTTTTTGTCCATTTCAGAATCTTTTTTTGTGTCCTGAATATTTTGATCGACATTTTGCAGCTTGATCGTTTTAACTTTGAATTTAGGGGAAAAAGTATTATTTTTGGAGATGCGTAACTGTTCTCTAGTCTTTTCTTGTTCTTTCTTATGAAGAACATTCTCCTGATTTTGCGCCATTTCAGTAAATACGTTTTGTGATTTAAGATCCTTTGAATCATGCAGCATTTCTTCCTTCATATGTTGAACCGTAGATGACTTCAAAATGTTTTCAAGTTGGTCCGTAACTGATGATACAGCTAATGACTGTTGCTTATTGCTATCTGGTGCCCTAGTTTGCAAAGTGACCTGAAATTTGGAATCTGCAGTTGCTGTTCTTTGCGCTGCTGTTAAGATCACAGTAGATTCTTCTTGTTTTGATGTTGATACCACTGATTCACAGCTTTCTGACTCCTCTGTAACTTGACTTATCTGGGCCTCAGAGGTTGTTTTGTCATTTGCTTGATAAATAGATGTCTCCTTCATTTTTTCAGACTCATCCCTCTTTTGTCTGTATTTTTCTTCTGCAATCATTAAAGGAGTTTTAAATTTTCTGACATAGGGTTTAGGTTTTAATTCTGGTGTCTCTGTTGGAAGAGAAAATGATTTCATTGGTGATAAGATCACTTTTTTCTTAGCTGGTGGAGTTTCCTGATGAGACTTAGGCAAGGATCTGGTTGCTTCCTCACTGAATGAATTTGCTTGCTTTTCCAATTCTATATGAGATGTATCCTGTCTTTGTTTAGAATCTGTGATGTCCAACAGTTTGGTTGAAATTTCACTTTTGTGCATTACATTGGAAATGTCATTGTTCACATGTGACTGGGAGACATTTTGTTTAGATGTTAAAGGTGCTTTGGTGTGTTCTTTCTTTAACTCTTTAGGAGGCACAACTCTAGGGACTGTCTTTAAAGGTAGCATAGGACTTTGTTTGGCAGATAGCTTTTTGTCACTGCTCTGGGTTTGTAGAGAATATGATTGTGATCGTTGGTGTTGTGAATGATATGCTTTCTTTTCCTTTGCTCGTGTAGGAAGAGGAGGGGAAGGAGGTGGTGGAGGAGATGGAGTAGGAACTAGAAGTTCACTATCAGATTTATCATCCACCGGTGGTGGCGGAGGAGGAAAATGATCAAGTTCAGACTTTGCCTTGGATTTAGTAAGTGGTGGTAAAGGAAAATTCTCTTTATCAGAAGTCATCATTTGAGGAGGTGGTGGGGGCAGTGGAAGCTCAGTTGCAGATGTTGATATGAAAGATTGAGGTGGTAGAGGAGGAGGAGGGGGAAAATATATTTCTGGCTTGCTTTCTTCTTTATCAGTCTTTGCTGGATTTAAAAACGTTTTTGTGTGTATTTGGCAAATCTTCTGTTGGCACTGGCAGCTCCTGCTTTTTTCTTTTCCTCAGCTTAACTTCAGATTTTATATTATGCTGATAAACCTTCTTTTGCTTCTTTTCAATTTCTTTATGAGTACTATGTACTTCATGAATATTCTTTGTTTTCTGTTTGCTTTTTATATTGTGCTTTGCAGTCACAGAAGCTAAAGTTTTGCCCTGGTTGAATGTTCATTTCATTTCTTTCAAGATCTTCTTTGGAATGGTATACTTGT
Source organism: Geotrypetes seraphini (assembly GCF_902459505.1). Lineage (NCBI taxonomy): Eukaryota > Metazoa > Chordata > Amphibia > Gymnophiona > Dermophiidae > Geotrypetes > Geotrypetes seraphini. Next base: position 206,120,985 of record NC_047088.1, read on the forward strand.
TTTGTTTCTGCTTTGTCATCTGTTTGTGCACATGATGGATTACTGGTTGGTTTCACTATTTATCATATTGATAGGCTGCTGGTTGGTTTCCAGTTTGGGGAATATAAACATCTGTAGACATTTTTGCTTTTCCCGTGTGTTTTGCTTCATGATGACTGTTTGCATCAGTAGACAATTTGTATTTCATGACCATCATTCCTTGCAAGAAGAGCATGCTTCTTTCAGTTATTTGCTCTGCAGAGTGGGCAGTCTTGAATTGCGCTTTCTTTTTTTCAGTGATTTCCAAGCCTCCAGCTTCTCAGTTTGTGCAGTTTTCTCAGCTGTACCAAAAAGAGCTGATTGATCGTTAAAATAACTTGCATCTTTCTTTCATACTTTATCTATGGTTGTATCTGCTCCTTCATGAATCTTTCTAGTAACCTTATGCTGGATATTAATTAAAACCCTTTGCTCTTTTTTGTTTAAACGTTAGGGCATCCATTGTGTTGGTCATGCCCTGAAAAGAATTTTTATAGTACCTTGTACATCTCCTTTTCAGTGCATGTTTCTTCACTGCTTGCAAGAAGAGCTGTGATAGTATTCTGTAAATCTTCCTTAGTGCTATCGTTGGCATTGGACCGCTTGCATGAGATGGCTCAACCAGTGTCTGCATTCTGCTTTTAATATCTCCCTGGGTGCTTACTTGATACTGCATGGTTTGCTTTTCTGAAGAGGTTTCTAATAAGTTCTCTACTGCAGTCTGAATGTCTCCTTTGATTATTCCGCTCCTGTCCACATCCCTGCAAGTATGCTGAGCTTCTTTGAGAGATTTTAATGTTGCCTCAAGGTTACCATGCACAATCCTTTCTTTGAAAACTTCGATCTTTGTGTTTGCTGCTTTCTCAAGGGATCAATGGCTCCTGAATATCACCTGGGATGACATCTGGCTTTTCTGTTTCTTTCTGCTGATGTTTAGATTCTTGCAAAGACTTTAGTGTTGCTGAAAGATCAGCTTTTATAATTTCTTCTTTTTCTAAAACTGTTTTCCTGATTTACAGCTTCATTTAGAGAATTTAGAGCTGCTTTCAAATCACCTTTCACAAGCTCTTCTTTGTTTAGATTACATGATGCATTTTCTGGCTCTGTCATGAAAATTTTAACTGCACTGCCTACATCTCCAGGAATTATATCATTTTCATTAACTGTACGTTCAATCAGAAATTTCTGTTTCTTTAGAATTAGCTTTGTGCCTTCAACATCTCCACCAATTATTTCTTCTACTTCTTGTTTTTCAGAAGTAAGCGTATCATTTGCCCCTTCTTGAAGTAGTTTCAAATAATCCAAAGCCCCAGATTCTATGCACATGGTAAAAAATTGTACATTTCCTGTTTCAGATTCATCTATTTTCATTCTTTGTGATTTTTCATTTCCTTTTGCAGAAGACTGAAGGTGATGAATTGTCTGCTTTATGTCACCACCTACCACTTCATCACGCTGGATTTTATTATCATTATTTTTGTTTAAAAGAGAATAGATTGTCATCTTAATATCACCTCTCTCATCTTCTTGAATTAATATTCCCTTTTTAACACTTCTGTTTTCACTAAATAGTTGTTTTATAGCTTGATGTGTATCACCCTTTATTATCTCTTCTTTGTCAATCTGAACATGAGTAGATCTGTTCAGTAACTGAGATTTTACTAAATTAATGTTACCCTTTTCTTCTTCATTTATTAAAACTGCCCTTTCAGTTGAATCTCTTTTGGACAGTAGATTCATCATTATGCTTTCCAGGTCCACCTTAATAATTTCTTCCTTTTGTATTTCTGGTGATTCTTGATTCATCAGGTGATATTTTGCCATTCTGACATCTCCAATTTCATCTGCTTCAATAATGATGCCATGAGATCCCACTACCTTATGAGAATAGAGTTCTTTTAAAGTTTCTTTAATATTTTTGCCTATAATTTCTTCCTTCTCAAACTTGCTTTCATTAAATTCATGGAAAGGTGTGGTTTCAAAAAGCCATGTCGTAGTCTTGACATCTGCTTGTGGTATTTCTTCTTTGATAACTGTTATGGTACTTTCGTCAGTTTCTTTAATGGAATCTAAAGGCTGATTTTCAAAAAGCCACACTGCTTGTTGAACATCACCTTCTTGTATGTCTTCCATTGTAACTGTCTTTACATTCTTGTACTCTGAGTCTTCTCCTCGAATTTCATCATAGTGTGTGTTTCAAACAGCCAAGTACAAGTTTTCACATCTCCCTGCTGAATTTCACTAACACTTACTGTTCTAACATATTGATTTCTGTCAAGTCCATCCGATTCAAATAGCTGTCTACTGGCCTTCACATCACCTCCCTGAATACTTTCAATAGTATGCGTTACTACTTTCACATCTTCTGAAATTGTATCCAGAGGCTGTGTTTCAAATCTCCATCTTACAGAGTTAACATCTCCCTTCTGAATATCTTCTTCGGTGACAGCCTTAATAATATATACTTTATCTGATTCATTTATAGAATCTATGGGCTTTGTTTCAAACAACCACCTAGTCCCACGTACATCTCCATGAATCACTTCTTCTTTCTTAACTGTTGTCACTTCATGGTAATAACCTTCTTTATCTTGAATAGCATAAAGTGGCTGTGTTTCAAACAGCATTGTATATTTTTTCACATCCCCTTTCATTATTTCTTCATTATTAACAGTATTCATGGTAATACTTTCTGAAGATTCCTCCTTAATCTGATCCAAAGAAAATGTCTCAAATATAAAACATCCTTTACTCACATTCCCACCCTGAATATCTGTAACTGTTCGGGTCATTTTCATTATCTGTTTGGTTTTCTTTTATTTCATCAATAGACTTGTTTTCAAAAAGCCATCGGCAAGTTAAAACATTTCCTTTTTGTATGTCTTCTTGTTGCATTGATCTTATCTTTTTAAATACCTCCTCTGAACTAGAATTTATGGCATCTAAAGATTGATTCTCAAATATATATTTCATGGAAGAAACATCCCCTGACTGAATATCTAGTTCTACAACTCTTTTGATGTCCTTACTTTCTTCTCCTTTTATGTTTTCCAGCTTTTCAGTCTCAAAAAGAAAGCAGGTCATTTGGACATCACTTCCCTGAATATCTTCCTGATCCACAGTGTGCAGTTTTATTGTCTTCTCAGAATCGTCACATATTGCATCAAGAGGCTGGGTTTCAAAGAGCCAAGTGCATTTTTTAACATCTCCCTTATGAATTTCTTCATTGTCTGTTTTCATCGCTTCTTTATCATAGAGTGTCTCCATTGGCTGTGTTTCAAACAGCCATTTGCACATCTTTACATCCCCCTTCAAAATCTCTGAGGTCTGTTCTGTTTTGCTTTCTTCATCATCTATATTACTGAAGTATTTAATAGCATCAAGAGGTTGGGTTTCAAATAACCATTTGGCTGTTTTTACATCTCCAGACTGTATTTCTTCCGCAGATATTCCTTTAATTACTTGATATCTCTGAATACTTTCGTCAAATTGGTCAATGGGCCTTGTTTCAAACATCCATCTACATGTTCTTACATCGCCTCTCAAAACTTCTTCTTGTCGAATTGTTTTAATTTCGTGATACTTTCCAAGACTATCTTCAATTGCATATAATGGAGTAGTTTCAAAAATGTTTTTATTTAACTTCACAACACCACTAGTAACATCTTCTACCTGAATTTTATGTGAATCATCACATTTACTTAGATCTAATGTTTCGAACATGTGTTTGCAGCTGCTTACATCCCCCTTGTCAATTTCTTCAAGTTCTACAGTTTTTATGTATTCTTTTCTTTCCTCTCTAATCTGTTCAATAGGTTTAGTCTCAAAAATCCATCTTTGGTGTCTGACATCACCCTTCTCTTCTTCTGTAGTAACTATTCTCTGTAGCTCACCAACTTCTAGGTTATCCTTTAAGGCATCTATTGGTACTGTTTCAAATAAGTGTCTGGCAGTGCTGACATCACCTCCTATTATTTCCTCAGCTGGCAAAGGCTTCATATTAGCATCATCTTTTAGAAGATGAAATGGCTGAGTCTCAAAAATCCAACATTTCTGATAAACATCAGCTCCTAGAATTTCTTCTTTTTGAGTAGTAGATATTTCTTCGCTTTCTTTAATGGTATCTAAAGGTTGTGTTTCAAACAACCACTTTGTCTTACCAACACCACCTTTTACATTTTCTTCCATAGAGATCCCACGAACTACTTTAACTTCTATTGAATCCTGATTAATCATATCCAAGGGTTGTGTTTCAAACTGCCAGCGTGCTGTTCTAACATCTCCTTTTTCAATGTCTTCTCGACAAACAGTTTTAATTTCAAGCACTTGGCCTGAACTGTCTCTAATGACGTATAGTGGCTCAGATTCAAAGCGTTTAACAGTTCTTTTCACACCTCCTTTGATCTCTTTCAGTTCTGATCTGAGCTGTAGTAAATTAATTTCATCTGTAGAATAAAGTTGTTTAAGCTTGTCAAAATGCTGAGTTTCGAACAAGTACTTCACATTTTTTACATCACCACCAGTAATCTCTTCAGTACAGGTTTCATTTGAGGCCTGCTCTTTGTCTAAGTACATTTTATTCATTGAATCTAATGGCTGAGTTTCAAACAACCACGTGGCTGTTCGGACATCTCCCCTGGCCAATTCAGGAGCTTTTTCTGCATTTTCAGAAGAATCAGCAGATTGTCCACCAAGAATATCTATAGGTTGGGTTTCAAACATCCATGTAGTATATTTAACATCTCCACCTGCAATGATTTCTTTATCTGCAATGCTTTTGATGTTACTTTCAGCTGGAGATTCATCTTTGATTGAATCCAAAGGCTGATTTTCAAAGATCCATCTCATTGACTGTACCTCACCTTTCAGAATTTCATCCCATTCGAGATATTCTCTTTCTGGGCTCATACATTTATTTGGACTATGACCAGTATTTTCAAATACATATTTAGCTTGTTGTACATCTCCTGATAACGAATCAGTTATTTCATCTTTACTAGTTACAATATTGGAAACCTCATTAAAGTAATAATTTTCTAAATTTTTTCTTACTTCTGGATGGATATGTTTATATAATCTTTTTAACTCATACAAATTTCTTTGCTTTGAATACACATCTTTTGGGATGGCAGACTTTTCTGCAGAGTTAGATGTTTCTGGGGACTGGGAATATTCTGCCTTTCTTGGTGTCGCTTGTAATAAATCTGGTGGTGGAGGAGGAAATTCTTCCATGCTTCCAAAGTTAGTGGAGTTGACATAATGTGAACTAGAAACAGCAGCTGCGCTGTCTGTTTTTCTTGTTATGGTTGTTTCACGGATCCTCTCTGCCAAATCAGTGGCAGTGGAAGTAATTACAGCAGGCCATTCATTTTCTTGACATTCATGTGTAATCTTTAAAGGACAAAATCATATTATTACAAATTTACAAGAAAAAGGTTTATGAGACTACAGCATGTCTATTATTTATGAAAAATGGATGTGCTTTTCTGATACATCCTACTGCATACTAGCAACTTATTTTATTTAATATCTACAGCATTTTAACTTAATGGTTCTGAAACACTGTATATGATAATGCTTCGGGGCCCTTTCACTAAGTTTCCTCTTGAAGGATGAGCCCTAGTGGTACTACTGTAAGACTACCTATAGGGATAATGGTCATTTTGGCACCTGGAGCACTCTCAGGTAGAATCAGAGGGTCTAATCCTACCCATTTCTGATGCCCACTACTGAAGACCCCAGGGTAAGTCCCAGAGGAGTGGCACATTTTGGGAAACAGCTTGCGTTTGGGGGTAGGATTTTGGATAGGGGGCATCGTTTCAATCTGAGGGGTGGGCTGCATATGCCTTTCGGCGCTATAGCAATGATAAGTAGTAGTAGTAGTGATATCTGGAAAGTGTCAGTTACTGGAGGAATGTTTGTGGGTATCAGGAGAATAAGCTACCAGAAGGCTATTGTGGGGGTGTCAGGATGACTATGACTTAGACTTTGTTCCTCCTGTGCAACTAAACACACTGAGCAACTACTGTTCTTCAACAGATTTTGTCGGTTGCTGTGGATTCTGACATTTCCCAGATGATGCCAATGGTTTTCAGTTCTTCTTTAAATACTGAGTATCAGGTCTTTAGTGGTCTGCACCTGCCACCCTGAGGAATTATAGAAACATAGAAACATAGAAGATGACGGCAGATAAGGGCCATAGCCCATCAGGTCTGCCCACTCTACTGACCCACCCCCAAGTCTACTATCCTAGGGATCCTACTCCTGGTGACAGGTTCCCTTGGCTTAACCCTCTAAGGGATCCCACATGGGCATCCCATTTGCTCTTAAATTCTTGCACGTTGTTTGCCTCAATCACCTGCACCGGAAGCTCGTTCCAAGGATCAACCACTCTCTCGGTGAAGAAATATTTCCTGGTGTCGCCATGAAATTTCTCGCCCTTGAGTTTGAGCGGATGCCCTCTTGTGGCTGAGGATCCTTTGAGATAGAGAATCTCTTCTTCCATCTCGATACGGTCGGTAATATACTTAAACGTCTCGATTATGTCTCCTCTCTCCCTACGTTCCTCGAGTGAGTACAGCCGCAAATTTTTCAGCCTTTCCCTCGTACGATAGATTCTTGAGCCCCGAGACCATCCTGGTGGCCATCCGTTGCACAGACTCTACTCTCAGCACATCTTTTCGGTAGTGTGGCCTCCAGAATTGCACACAGTTTTCCAAATGAGGCCTCACCATGGTTCTGTATAATGGCATTATGACTTCATGCTTCCGGCTGACGAAACTCCTGCGGATGCAACCTAACAACTGTCTTGCCTTAGATGAAGCCTTCTCCACATGATCAGCAGTTTTCATGTCTGCGCTGATAATCACTCCCAAGTCCCGTTCTGCTGAAGTTCTAGCTAAGGTCTCATCATTCAAGGTGTAAGTTCTGCACGGATTTCTGCTGCTGAGGTGCATGATCTTGCATTTCTTAGTGTTGAAGCCCAGCTGCCAGGTCGAGGACCAAAGCTCCAACAAATGTAGGTCCTTTGTCATACTATCGGGTGAATTGCCATCTCTCACTATATTGCATAGTTTGGTGTCGTCAGCGAATAACGTTACCTTACCTTGAAGCCCCTGAGTTAGGTCACCTATGAATATGTTGAAAAGGAGCGGGCCCAAGACTGAGCCCTGCGGTAATCCACTGGTCACCTCCGATGTTTTATAGAGGGTATCGTTAACTACCACCCTCTGAAGTCTGCCACTCAGCCAGTCATTGACCCATGTAGTTAGTGTTTCTCCCAGCCCCATTGATTTCATCTTGCTCAACAGCCTGCGATGCGGGACACTATCGAAAGCTTTGCTGAAGTCTAGGTATGCGACGTCCACGGTTTCTCCCAAGTCTTACTGTTCTTGGAATGTGCTGTTACAGTATACCCAAAACATGACCACAAAGCTGTTAATCGTGCATTCTGTCACTAGCTCTTCCAATTTGTGTGAGCTACTCCATTTGCAAGAGCTCTTTATTGGGACTGTAATCATGGTTTAAGCAGGCAGGAGGGACTTCTGTTCACTTATAAACCGTGCTGATGTGGGCCAGATGCCAATATCATAAGAACATAAGCAGTGCCTCTGCTGGGTCAGACCAGAGGTCATCACGCCAGCAGTCCACTCATGAGGGAACCATCAGGTCTAGGACCTGTATAGTAATCCTCTATCTGTACCCTTCTATCCCCTTTTCTCCCTTCTATCCCCTTTTCTTTCAGGAAATTATCTAATCCCTGCCTTGAGCCCCAAAACCGTACTCTGTCCTATCACACCCTCTGGAAGTGCATTCCAGGTGTCCACCCACCCTTTGGGTGAAGAAGAACTTCCTAGCATTGGTTCTGAATCTGTCCCCTCTTAATTTTTCCAAATACCCTCTCGTTCTTGCAGTTTTCGAACGTTTGAAGAATCTGTTCTTCTCCATTTTCTCCATGCCCTTCATGATCTTGTAAGTCTATATCATGTCCCCTCTAATTCTCGCTTCTCAAGGGAAAAGAGCCCCAGTTTCTCTAATCTTTCAGCATACCTTTTATCAATCATGTCGCTCTTTTCTGAACCCTCTCAAGTATCGCCATATCCTTCTTAAGATACGGTGACCAATATTGGACGCGCAGGACCCCATATGCGGGCACACCATCGTCCAATACAACGGCAGGATAACTTCTTTTGTTCTGGTTGTAATACCTTTCTTGATAGTACCGAGCATTCTATTCGCCTTCTTAGAGGCTGCTGCGCACTGTGCCGATGGCTTCATTGTGTTGTCCACTATTACCCCCAAGTCCTTTTCTTGGGTACTTTCACCCATTACCAGCCCTCCCATCGTATAGCTGTACTTCGGGTTTCTGTTTCCTACATGTAAGACTTTACATTTCTCTACATTAAACTTCATCTGCCATCTCGTCACCCCACTCTTCTAGTTTGTTCAGGTCCCTTTGTAAATCTTCACAGTCCTCTTTACATAAGAACATAAGAATTGCCAACTCCGGATCAGACCTTAGGTCCATCAAGTGCGGCAATCCGCACACGCGGAGGCCCCGCCAGGTGTACCCTGGCATAGATTTAGGCCCCATATCACTCTATGCAACTCCACTAAATAGTTTGGTGTTGTCTGCAAATTTTATTACTTTGCACTTCGTCCCTGTTTCTAGATCATTTATAAATACATTGAACAGCAGCTGTCCGAGTACCGACCCCTGCGGAACACCACTCGTGACCTTCCTCCAGTCCGAGTAGTGGCCCTTCACTCCTACCCTTTGCTTTCTACCTGCCAACCAATTTTTGATCCGTCTATATACGTCTCCTTCCACCCCATGGTTCTTCAGTTTCCATAGTAGGCGTTCATGGGGTACCTTGTCAAAGGCTTTTTGGAAATCTAAGTATACGATGTCTAAGGGGTCCCCTTTGTCCATCCGAGAGAGCCCTTTGTCCATCAGAGAGAGCTCCAAAGCCAATGCAGGCAGCAGGTTCATCACTACTCGTGTCAAAGTTAAAAAGGTACAGGGAAGGGGCGTCTGTGGCAAGGGGGGGGCGGGGAATAGGGCGGGAGAGGGGCACCACTGCCCTGGGCGCCGGGTACCCTCGCTACGCCACACTTGCGTGTGGTAAGTGACTGACCTGTGTGGTAAATGCAGGGCATGTATCCTGGATTTACTACACAGGCTTTGCACTTACTATGCACTAATTAACTCAACTAACACACGATAAGTGCAAAACTTACTGCACTTTAATAAAAGGGCTTCATACAAATATTTGTACTTTTTTTATTTTATAGGAACTGTTCGTATTTTGCAAAATATGGAATACTGTATTCCTTTACTTTTGCTTCTTTCAAATTGCTTTAAAAGTAGGATATATTATTTAGAAAAGAAAATAATAGGAAAATATACAGTATATAAAATTTATAGCGAGCATACAGCAAGCAAAGGAAAAGCTGTATAATAAAGATATGACATACATTTGAATGTTTAATTGAGGAGGATAGAATTTTCATGTGAAATGAGATGATAGAAACTCATGATAAAAGAGCTCAGGTTTCTTTTTATTAGATCCTATTCACTATATGGATTGCTGTCTTTACTATATGTTATAATGTAAAATACACAGAAAGCATTTAATTTTCCTGTCGGGCAAATTATACTGAATCTGTCTTTCCAGTATCAGTATCAGGGTAGAAGGTAACTCAAAGGACATACGAGTATAAAAATACATGTAGAGGGTAGTTTTACAGCAGGTCATTTTGAAGTTGAGGCCAAGTAAGCACAAATTCTACTGAAATTGTGTATTAAGGGCTCCTTTTACAAAGGCGCGTTAGCAGTTTAACGTGCATAATAGTGCGCGCTAAACTGCCGGCCGCACTAGCCGCTACCGCCTCCTCTTGAGCAGGCGGTAGTTTTCCGGCTAGCGCGGGGGTTAACGCGTGATTAAAAGTCACGCACGATAAAGCCGCTAACGTGGCTTCGTAAAAGGAGCCCTAAATGAACCCTTGTTTGTCTTATTCCAATGTACCCTCATTATCTAATCTGACCAAGATAGTTTCATCTCTGAAATCTTCTTCCCCCCATCTGGGTCTTTTTCAAAGTATAAAAGTCCATTAAGAGCCTATTATTTTCTATGGCCCTCAGCCTGGACTCTCCTCCTTGATCTTACTTCTGTCACTCTTCTTACGATTGGATTGTTAAATGGGAAGGGGATGAAATTGAGGGTGCTATATTCCCCTGCTTTTTTTGTTATTTCCCATGCCCTACTATCCTTAGTTGTATTGTAAACCTTTCCTTTCCCGTTTACCTTCAAGTTTCTATATGTTTTTGTAATATCATAATTTTATTTATGCTGTTGTGAATGTCTTCCCTCCCTCTCGATTCATCTTGTAAACCTTTTACTACAGCACGCTAACTGATTTAGCGTGTGCTAAAGATTAGCACACGCTAAATGCTACGGCGCCCATTATATTCTATGGGCACCTTAGAATTTAGCACGTGCTAATTTTTAGCGCGCGCTAAATCAGTTAGCACGCCTTAGTAAAAGGACCCCTTAGATTTTACTATGTTTATATTTTTGGTATATCAAGCTGATCAACTTAACCTCTTACCTGCCCACATTTTACAACCTGTTCTCCAGCCTCCCCTTTCACTTTTCAACCAATGCTATCTGGTCTATCTATGGAAATTTCTCTGTTCCACAGAAACAAGCTGTGGTTCATCCCCACATTGAAGATCCTAAAGGTGACCTCTTCTCAGTTAACAATTACAGGCCCATTTTCAAACTTATTGTTTGTGTCCAAATCTGTGGCAACTCAACTCTATGATACCTTGAGCAAACAAGTACACCCCGTCCACATCAAACTGGCTTTCGGCCTCAACACTCAACTTGAGCAGATTCTTCTCAGACTCACTAATGTTAAAATGATTCTAGATAGTTAGCCATTCAATATTGCTTCAATGTCTTAAAGAGCTGCAAATTTCTAGTACTGCCTTGGCTTGGTTTAATTTCAGTCTCAGAGAATGCAGAGTGGAGCATGGACAGTTCTAGAACCTATCCAGTTAGCCTATATTTGCTATCCAATTAATACTGTCTTAATTCTGCTATCTGAATAATACTGTCCTAAGTTATCTACATGAGATCCAAATAGCAGACTGAAGATTGTCACTGTTCAGGTAAGTTTTGGTGCTGACCTTATCTGGATATTCAGTTCCAGCCACTATCCGGATAGTGGTGCAGAATATCCAGATATTCTTTGACCGCCACAGCCAATGTTTAACCAAAAACGAAGAAGGACACACAGTACAAATCACACAACAGAAAAGAAAAGCAATGTTTAAAAATATGCTGACTATAGCAGCTGAATTTTGAGCCACACGATTTTAATACCTTATTACAATTGCTTTCTAAATGATAGGAAATCAGAAGTCAAGGAAGACTCTTAAATATAAAAGAGGAATAATTACCTTTATTTGTTTCCCAGGTGAAAATATATCCCCATCAGAGTGAAGAACCTTCTCCTGTGCTGTCTTTTCAAACTGTTCTTTTAAACATTGTGCTGAAATATGTGGCGTTTTTCCATCAACAATTAAATCACCTATTATAGTACCAAAGCATGTTTTGTATTAATTTAGCTTTTAAAATATAGCCATAAAGAAATATAATTTCTGCATTGTTCATATGTGCAATCACACAACTTTTACAACTATGTACAGTAAGTACCGTATTTTCGCGGATATAACGCGCACCCGTGTAAAACGCGCACACGGGTATAGCGCGCAGAAATCACGATGATATGTATAAAAACTTTTGTATACCGCGCTCACGGGTATACCGCGCATGATGCCCGACGCTCCTTTCGCCTGCCCTGACTTTCCGTGCGCTGTCCCGACTCTCCGTTCACCCCCCCCTGACTTCCGTGCACTGCCCTGACTTTCCGTGCGCTGTCCCGACTCTCCGTTCACCCCCCCTGACTTTCCGTGCACTGTCCCCCCTTGAAGTCCTGTACCCCCTTGAAGGTCTGTCCCCATCCTGAAAGCCTGATGCCCCCCCGACGTCCGATACATCCCCCCCCCCCGGCAGGACCACTCGCACCCCCACCCCGAAGGACCGCCGACTCCCCAACAATATCGGGCCAGGAGGGAGCCCAAACCCTCCTGGCCACGGTGACCCCCTAACCCCACCCCGCACTACATTACGGGCAGGAGGGATCCCAGGCCCTCCTGCCCTCGACGCAAACCCCCCCCCCCCCAACCACCGCCCCCCCCCAAGAACCTCCGCCCGTCCCCCAGCCGACCCGCGCCCCCCCTGGCCGACCCCCACGACACCCCCACCCACCTTCCCCGTACCCTTGTGTAGTTGGGCCAGAAGGGAGCCCAAACCCTCCTGGCCACGGCGACCCCCTAACCCCACCCCGCACTACATTACGGGCAGGAGGGATCCCAGGCCCTCCTGCCCTCGACGCAAGCCTGGGATCCCTCCTGCCCGTAATGTAGTGCGGGGTGGGGTTAGGGGGTCGCCGTGGCCAGGAGGGTTTGGGCTCCCTTCTGGCCCAACTACACAAAGGTACGGGGAAGGCGGGTGGGGGTGTCGTGGGGGTCGGCCAGGGGGGTCGCGGGTCGGCTGGGGGGGCGGTTGGAGGTTCTTGGGGGGGGCGGTCGTTGGGGGGGGAGGGGGGTTTGCATCGAGGGCAGGAGGGCCTGGGATCCCTCCTGCCCGTAATGTAGTGCGGGGTGGGGTTAGGGGGTCGCCGTGGCCAGGAGGGTTTGGGCTCCCTTCTGGCCCGATATTGTCGGGAAGTCGGCGGTCCTTCGGGGTGGGGGTGCGAGTGGTCCTGCCGGGGGGGGGGGATGTATCGGACGTCGGGGGAGCCGGCGGGCAAGAGGGCTTGGGCTCCCTCTTGCTCCGATCGTGGATGCGGGTGCGGGTGGGAGCGCGTGCGAGCAGTCGTTCGGGGTGGGGGTGCGAGCGGTCCTGCGGGGGGGGTGAATCGGGCGTCGGGCGGGGTGGGAACTATGTTAAAAAACTTTTGTTTACCGCGCTCACACATATAACGCGCGAGGGGTATGCGCGGTACGTAAAAACGCGTATAACGCGCGCGTTATATCCGCGAAAATACGGTATATTATCACAAGCACTACGTTAAGTAAGCAAGTACTAAATACATAGGTATTGTCATGCTAAGCCAGACCAAAAAAATCCATCAAGCCAGCTCATGCCCCTCCCATGGCCACATCCCCTTTGCAGATGCACACTGCGAAATTTAGGTGTGCATGCTATAGAATAGGGCGTAGAGATGATCCATGCACAACTCCTAATTATTGCCAATTACCACCACCCCCTTTTTACAAAACTGTAGCGTGGTTTTTAGCGCCAGCTGTGGTGGTAACAGCTCCGATGCTCATAGGATTTCTATGAGCGTCAGAGTTATTACTGCCGTGGCTGGCTCTAAAAACTGTGCTACTGTTTTGTTAAAAGGGGAGGGGTTAAGTGTCTGTTAACACCAATTATTAATAATGCCTAATTAGCAAATAAGTTTGTGTGCCCAATTTTGGGCAATCTTTATAGAGTCCAGTGGTATCTGTATAAGAATTAAAAATCTACACACAGAGAAGGTTATACAGATAAGCTTGAGGAATGGTCTGAAGTATGGCAGCTAAGATTTAATGCTCTGGTGTATCGCTCTGTTAGTAGATTACTGCCTACTGTTTTTCATTCTCAAGCCTTTGAGAGGATTCATAACGATTCCTGATGAAGACACATGATTTGTCGAAACACTGACTATGTCGAGCTGAGCTGTAGTCCATTTTTTGTGATAATCCAATAAAGTTTGTCTGTTCCTAAGGAAGGACTATCCTTTCATCCTCACTTTTTTCTGCTTGTGCATCTACTAAGTGGGGTATGACGTTCCTGTTTCTTTTTGCCTGCATCTTGGTGCCAAGTTATAGAATCGCCTCCTGTATGTGTAGATTGCAAGGGCAATGGCTTGGTTGAACAAAATCTATACAGGTATTCCTCATTTCAGAAGGGGAATGCACATGCATGTCCCAAAATTCAATATGGATTTACAGCTGCTCCCTGGCATGTACAGATTTTAAAAAGTGCTTGTTTCAGCCAGACCTTTATAGGAGAGTTTAAGGGAGGTATCCTTCTTAATCCCCTACTATTCCCCCTCCAAACTGAAAATAAATGAAGACTGCAGCTTCTGTAGATAGCTAGTGTAGGGTACCAAAATGGCAGATATACAGTACATGTGTAAGTGCTGACATGTACATATGTAAGATTTGACATTCCATGTGACATGTGTGAGTTGCCATGCTTTCTAGTACATAATTCTGCTGCACATGCTGTCACATGCACGTGCATTCCTTCATATATTGTGTAAAAGGCTCCATATAAGTCATATTTTTCTAAAATACTACTGGAATTGTACATGTTCCAACCAGGTCATATCCATTTCAGTTTCTATATTCTATCTAAACGGGTCTTTATGTGCATTTGGTTTAGTTTATTAGTAAACTTTTTCTGACCATATTTCATAGGCAAATAAGCAAAGTGGTTTACAGGCAATCAATTGCTAAAGGGGAAAATACAGAATATAGGGCAATATCACAGTCATAGTAAAAATATAATGATATATGACAGTGCACTATTCACAGCTCCTGGGCACAACCCTAGAGCCACATCAGAGTTGGCCCTCATTTGCCTGCTGAAAGAAAGAGGTTTTTAGATCTGTGGTTAGTGTAGCAGCCTTAGAATCTAGGGAACTGGGTTCGATTCCCACAGCAGCAAATTTTAACTCTGGGCAAGTCACTTAACCCTCCATTGGACCAAGTACAAAATAAGTACCTGACTATAATACGAGTGTAAACCACTTTGATTGTAACCACAGAAAGGCAGTATATCAAGTCCTATCCTCTTTCCTTTCCCTTACCTGTTTTGATCTTTGGAAAGGAAGATTCAGTCTTGAAGTCTATAGAAATTGAATTTCAAAGATAGGGGATAAGATAAAGAAAAGCAGTGCAGTGAGTAATCTCTTATCACATCAGGGAGAGAGCAGCAAGTGATAACAGATGCCAACTTGAAATAATAGCACCAGCGGCAGGGCTGGTAAGTGATGAATAAACTAAACAAGTAGAGTGGTGTAATACTACAGAGTCCTGTGTATGAGAATTGACATTTTAAATATGATACAGCATGAAAAGGCAGCCAGTGCTGATCAATAAGGCAGATAACATGGTCTGGCATAAAAGCATACTACAATAGCATTGTGTGCCGAATCCCATTATCAAGTTCATTGTAATAATCAAGCTGTTTGAGCAACAGTACATGAGTTAACATCTTAACTCCCAGAAAAGATCGAAGGGGAGGATTCTCAAAACGTGCCATGCCTTTAACGATGATCGCTAAACCTGCAGCCGTTATAGCATGGCAGTATTTTACCGGCCAATTATCAGACCGGCTCCCCGTGGTCTTTTCCGAGATTCCTGGCATGGCAGACTCCGATTCGGCCATGCACATGTTTTACAACGAGGTCATAAATATTAAAGTGGTAGTAAAATGGGCTCATCAGTATTTAAAGGAGCACTCCGGGTGATTCTCTATCATCGTCGGGCAATTCCCCATGCGTGGCGCCGGCTTTTGACAACCAATAACTACCAGCTGGTCCAGGGTTGCTGGTACTATGGAAAGCACGTCTCAAGCATTTGTTTCTGGCTGTGGCTCATCATAATATTTAAAAATAATATGCCATTCATGTAAATTATAGTCATTTTGGGGGAAAGAAAGATCTCAAAAGCACGCTTCTCGAGCATTTGCATTAAAGGAATATCTTATGTGCACTTGTTGAAAGCTGAAGCTTGCACTTCCCCTCCTTTTCCTTCCCTTTCATTCAATTGTGCTGACACGCCTATGATTGACATGAGATGATATTTGTTGGTAGTTCTCCGCCCCTCATATGATGTGTGCATATATTGTTCTCCAATAAGGCATGCACACGATGTGTATGCCTACGGCATAGCTTTTCCCGGCACATGTGTACATGTACGCCTACTGTGGTCTATTCTGCGCATGAGCCAATCACTATCACTAACAACTCATTTCATGTACATTTGGCGACCCTCCGTGAGCCTCCACAAATCTCATTTGCATGTGCAATTTTTCGAGAACAACCCATCTTTTTGAAATTGCTACATTTACAGCTGCAACAGTGGCCCATCGGATTTTATCGCCAATATTAGAAAATCTTCCTCTGAGAGTCTGAATTTGTCTAACAATAAGGAAACAGGCTCTGGTAACAATGGAACCCTGTTTTTCCAAGTTTGTTTGTTTCTACCCCGTTGATCAAGATTAAAGTCTGGGTAGCTTACATTCTAAAAGTAATAACAATAGACTGTCAGGGGAAGAAGGGATGCACTACAGTGTTCGATAGGAAAGCACGATGGGAGAGCACAGAAGGATGGGGTTGTGCAATCCAGACCAATGCCCTCAAGAACAGAAACAAAATATTGGAGATTAATAGGGGAGCAAGAAAAGGGGAAAGCACAAAGGTCACTAATCTACCAATGATCTCCACAGATTCAGATGGATTATTTATCGTAAGGGGAGTGATAGGGTGAAGTAAAAATCAGGTTTTTACTGCATCTTAATATACCATGGGAATGAATAACCTGTGGTATCCCAGTACCGTGTGTTAGTCCCTTCTGCTGCTTGTGATCAACTTTGTAGGCAGCGTTATTTTTTCCATCCTAGAAACTGTGCCCAGTGCTCCTGAGTTGCTTATTAAAGGAGTCAGGCTGAACTATTTCAACCCAAGCCTCCCTTAGCAGAACTCAGCCCCCCCCCCTCCAGATAGCACCCCCCAACTCAAATCCCACCCCCATATGCCCCCTCCCGATGGATTCCCCCCCCCCCCAATGCCTGCATCTTCTGCCTAGTCTTCCCAACCCCTCTCATACACCCCCTGCCCTAGTTTGCAAATCCCTGGATGTCAGAGAATGTTGTGCAGAGGAAGAAGACTCAATGATGACCTTGAAGGACATGGTACGTCTTTCTGCTATCTATTATCATCACAAGCCTGAGTTCCCATTCTTTTCTCTTTGATTGTTCATTTCTTGCCAAAATTAATCTTGTGGGTGACTTTAATTTTTGCATTGATGACCCTGCAGTCTCTTTGCTGCCAATACTTATTCTGTTCTTGGCTCGTACAGTCAGTTTCTGCTAATTTATCAATTCTGGTGACCTCATAATCAGAACTTCATCTACCTCTACTCTCTACTCTGTATCTTCTGGCATTTAATGCTTTCTGTTTGGTGAAAACATAGGCCAGGTCTTTTCCAGGAGTAGTTTCAATACTGTGAAATCCATTCCCAGTAGAAATGCAAGCTATTACAAAATATATAGTATTCCATCAAATGTTAGAAACTTGGCTTTCTGTTAGTTGTTAGCTTTGCTGGCTCGGGTATACCCAAGGAATTGACTATGGTCCTGTATTTTGTAAGGCTGGGGAACTGAGTGGGGTTGGAAATGTATGAGATAATTTATATAGTAATTAGATTTAAGTGACTTTGAATTGCTTTAAGCATTGTACTTTTTAAATTATATTTATGTAAGGAACAACTGCTTGTTGTCCACTGCTCTGTGCAATTTAAGTCCTTAAATTAAAGTCCCGCATAATATAATTAATTTTAATTTTATTTTTATCTTCCCATTTCTCTTTTCAGTAAACCAACTCAAATAAGTCTTTTTACTAAGCTGCAATAAGGGCTAGTGTGCGCTTATCACAGCTTAAAATAAATTGATGTGGGATGTGCTTGGGCATCCCGCAGTAATTTTATGATCTACACATGCAAATTGTATGCTAAAACATTTGCTATTTTTCACAGAAGGGGCATGTCTGGGGATGGAGAGTGACAATTTCTGTGCTAATCATTTAGCGCAAATATATTACCACACGCTAACAGAATCAGTGTGTGAGCTCTTAGGCTAGATGCACTAAAGTCAGCGATTGTCGGTACACCTATTTTCACAGCTTTAGCGATGATCGCTCTTAACGACCCAATACACAAAACAGCCCGTCACGTGTTTTTTCCCGCGATTCCCCATTTTCCGATCCGGCCATGCAAATTAGCAGAAACCCCATGCAAAATAGCCAAGTGATTGATGCACTAACATCGCTGGGCTGTTTCAAATGTGTAAATGTGTAACTGTGTTACTGACAGGTCTGTCTGTTTTGGGGGGTTTTTTTCTTTTTTTTTTTTTTTCAATGGCACAGATATTTTGTATGTTACATTAATTAATTAACTAATTAATTAAGTTTTACGTTCCATCCTCGCAGGAAAGCTGGCACAGAATGAGATACAAGTTCACATGGCAGGACATTGTCTGACAAAGATGGTAAAACATAGTTAACAAAGAGGGGCATTTTTGAAAAAAATGTCTAAGTCCAACTTGGACGTTTCCAGCTGAACGTCCAAAGTTGGAGGATCAAAAATTGCCACTTTCGAATGACAAACTGCTGGATGTACCTATTTATTATACTGCTGTATAAACTTATCAATATTTTGCATTAACCCTTCCAGAGAAAACTTGGAATTTCCTAGCTTGGGTGTTGATATTTATAATATCCTTTGGGCTTCATTCAGCAGGATTCTTTTTTCAGGCAGTTAATTTGAGATGACTCAGTCTCTTTCTGACCATAAACAGGATCTTGTATATTTCAGATCATGCTGATCTTAGTTCATTCATGCACAAATGTTTATCAATAGAAAATTAAGACTTTTATTATATAGTCAATGTTGCATCAGCTTATTCTGCTATAGAAACAATGCGCATCGACTAGAACATTTATATATTGTTTAAACTATATCAGACCATTATTCAAAAGCATGTATACAGTCAGCTGTTGCACTGATTACATAAATGCTTTTTAAACAAAAACAAGTCAGGACCACTTATCCATAGAACTTTGGTTGTTTATTCAGAAAACAACCAGTTATAATTATTTAAAAAGAAAAGTGGCTTGAAGTGGCATGAGAATGGGCTGATATCCAGAATAAGTTACTTATGTGTTCACTGACGGGTGATGAACATATAACTTGCTTATCTATATACAGTATTTTTTAAACCTAGAGGTGTAAAAGCTCAAAAGGCCTCCAGTAGATGGTAAAGATATATAAAGGAGTTCCCCCCCAACGGGAGCACCAATAGTTCTAAGTATAGTGGGGGGGGGGGCCCCACACACACTCCCTTGGAGTGCTTTAAAATACTGTTTAAATCCAGTGCGCTGATGTCCTGCGTGCCATTGTCGGCACACGTTTGTCTCGTGCACTTTTGACCCATCACCGTTTCAGTTCTAAGTAAAGTGGAGGGGTTCCCGCCCACACAACCCCCCTCTCGGAGCACTTTAAAATACTGTCTAAATCCAGCACGCTGATGTCCCGTGCGCGATTGTCAGCGCGCTATTATTGGCGCGTGTTTGTCTCACGTGCTTTAGACCCATCACCCTTTCAGTTCTAAGTAAAGTGGGGGGTTTCCCGCCCACACCTCCCCCCTCGGAGCACTTTAAAATACTGTCTAAATCCAGCGCTGATGTCCTGCGTGCCATTGTCAGCGTGCCATTATTGGCATGCGTTTGTCTTGCGCGCTTTTGACCCATCACCCTTTTATTAACAGGAACACTAAATAAAGAAGACTCTGTTCCTAAAATCATAAATAGTCTATTATTCACAAGGACAATAAATAAGGAGGACTCAATACAGCAAGAAAGCCTGCGTCAGAAGTCTACATAAACCTTTATTTAAAATCCTGAGCACATATGGAACACAAATAGAACAGCCACAAAATACTCTGTATTACCTGAAACTGGGAAGAAGCAGTGTTTGATTTTAGGAAAAGAGTCTTTTTTATTCAATATTCCTGCAAATAAAAGACTCCTCTTTTATATAACTTTACCATCGACCGGAGGCCTTTTGAGCTTTTACACCTCACTTCTTTGACTTGACCATGAGGTTCCTTCTTCTGTTTCTTTCCTATTTTCAAAACCTATATAGATAGGACTCCGTTCTATAAATGGTGTCTAAATTTGGGTACCAAAAAATGCAATAAGCACTATATAGCACTCACAGTTGGGCACCATTTATAGATTAGCACTTAGTATGGGGATCCTTGCCCAATTGTGTGCACGAGGATTTACACCAACTGAACTCTGGTATAAATTCCTATGCCTAGATTAGGCATAGATCCCCTGAATTCTATGACACTCCTAGAAACACGCCTGACCCACCCCGTGCCTCTCCCATGGCCATGCCTCCTTTTTGGATCTATGTGGACAGTGGTGTAAGAGGGTGAGAGGCACTCAGGGCAGTGGCGCCCCTTCCCTGCCCTCGTCTCTGCCCTCCCCCCCCCTGCTCCTTCCCCAATCCCACTCCTCTTCTCTTTCCCTGTTCCTCTAATTGAAGTTGATGCTTGTGACAGTCTACAAGGTGCTCCTCGCGACCCTGTTGGCTCTCCCTCTGACGTCACTTCCTATGTGTGACACCCAGAAGTGACATCAGTGGGAGAGCCGATGGGGTCATTTAGAGCAAGTTGTTGACCGTTGTGAACAACAACTTCAATTAGAGGTATGGAGGAAGGGAAGAGGGCGCCTGCAAGGAGGGGAGGAATGGGAAGAAGATGGGGGGCAGAGAGGAGGAGGGGTGCTAGCACCCCTACCAACATGGTGCCCAGGGCAGACAGCCCCCCTTGCCCCTTCCCTTACTACGCCACTGCGTGTGGAAAACTTTAGGTGCATATCTTTATAGAATAGTGACTATAACGATACAAGTATAAATTCCAATTATTGTCTATCAGCATCAATTAGCACCTAATTATCAGTACTTATTGGTGCATTAAGCAATTAAATTGTGCGCACAATTTGGTTGTGTACCCAAATTTATGCTTGCAAATTTGAGTGCTATATATAGAATTAAGAGGATAATGCTGGACGTTCAGGAGCCTTTTTACTAAGCCTAAGAAATAGCTTAATATCTCTAGCCTGTATCTAGTTTGGCCATCAAAAAAAGGTTTGTTCATATTTGTTTAATTTCTAGCCATGTGCTAATGTTAGCATTAGCATGCTGTCATTTAAAAAAAAAAAAAAATTAGTACGGGAGCATTTACCACCTCCTGTTTAGGAGGCACTAAGGGCTCCCTAGTTATGGACACGTTAATCATTTAACACCCCCCTTTTACGAAACCATTTTAGGCTTTTTTATCGCCGGCCGCAGTAGTGTTAGCTCCAATGCTCATTGAAATTCTATGAGCGTTGGAGCTAATACTGCCGCTGGTGATAAAAAAGCCTAATGCGGCTTCGTATGGGGTGGGGATTAGTGCAGTAGTGACATCAGTGAGCTAGCTGATTAATTAATCCACACCCGTTATCTACCCCTGTCACGTCCCCTCCGAAAAAATGTTGCATGCTTACTGCATGCAAATGATAAAACTAATGCAGAACACTTTAGCATGCCCCATTTTAGGCCATTTTTTCTGCATATTGGGGGGAAGGTAGATAAATAACTTAAACATTTAAGTGCTAATGTACAAATAACAGACATTACTTTAAATAGATATGAAGTCCACTTGATATATATTTGAGCCTAATGAAAATTCATTCAACTTTAAGCATGTATCTTTATATATTTAAAGTTTACATTGGCCACTATAAGTTAAAGTGCTAATTCTTACCTGATTCTTCAATTACTTGCATGTTTGTATTGTAAGTCATTTCTTCATGGACAGATACCTGGATTAATAGCAATAAGTGATTAAAAAATTTTCAACAAACCAGGTGACCCAAGCCAATCAGTTCTGCTTTTACATTTTGAGATCGTAATGAAAAGAACCCGAAGAGGAATAGTACAGAAATACCTTAAGAAGAAAAATCTCCCCAATCCAATTCTAGAATGGCAAGAAGCGGAACAATCTTACATAATAGTAAAAAGTAATTACAACTTAATATAATATTAGTGATGGGCGGGTCCTCAGTTTACACAGCTGCTTGGGGAAACCTCCCTCAAAGCACTGCTGCCACAATAATGCACCCAAAAGGGTATCACTTGTGAAACATCTCTGGACCCCTCCTGTGAATTAAGTGAAACTCAAATCAAAGTGCACAAAAATCGTGCTAAGTGAAGATTCATTCCGCTGCTCCCGTCCAAAGAAGGGTAGAACAGCGGCCACAGTTGTAAAAATGTAATTAGCCTATGCTAGAATAGCAAAAATTCAGAAGTCACAATTTCGCTGTAAAGAAGAACTAGAGAGCAGTATTGATCTGCTAAAATGCAGTCAAGAAATGCTGAAAATCAAATACGCAAACGCTGAGTCCACATGATCCGCATGCAGTATAAATCTCAGTCCAACGGGGCTCCATTTCAAAGGTTAGACCCCCCTTCATCAGGAACTTTGCACTGTGCAAAATTCCTGACAAAGTTTGTTAGGCTTAGGAGGTACTTGGCTTGAAGAAGTTGAGAAACACTGGCCTAGTATGTGCTAACAGGATTATGTTTCAATGGCCATGCCATGCCCACGTCATTCCCTTTTCCAGGAAAATTCCCTTAACGCGTGCCCTAACGAGTATATTACCGCAGAACGTCATAAAGCGGTCATGCAGTAACCCTGATAGCGCACGCTAAAGACTTAATGCTCTTCAGTAAACCTACCCCTAAAGTTTAGTCAAAGCTTGCTGCCAGCTGAAAATCAGGCAAATGCAAAAGGGTATATACATGGGCAGGGCATAGATGTACAAAGGTAACTTATAGAATATTATACATTGTGATATGCAGGGTATGCCAGCTAGGGTTGGTCCTAGTCCAAAGCCGGTGGCTAGGACAGGTAATTCCCTTCCTCATCAGTTTAAACCCCAAGGTAGCTTTTTGCCTGACATTTCCTCTAATTCCAGCAGAGGGAGTGTGGGGGTAGAATTCCAGACTTCCCCTCCCCCTTTCCTGCCCAAGGCTTCCAACCGGAAATGCTTTTCAGCTGGGGAGGTTGGGCGGGGCTGTAAACTCCTGAACCTAAGGTCTGAACGGTTAGTAAGGGAGAAGGAGGGCTGGGGAGGAGAAAACCATTCCCATGAACAGTCCCCTCTGGCTAGCTCAGGACTAGGAGCTCTGCAGAACCCTCAATGGCCTGAAGGTATGGAGCTTGGAGAAGCCGATGCTGTTCTGTCTCCAAGTTGCTCTGAAAGTCCACAGGCCATGGAATTGGGAGTTGAACCAACCCTGGAAGAACAACCCATGGATATAAACGTCTCCAAAGCAGTGCCTTGCCTGCCTGACTAAGAGGTACAGCAATTCAATTTGACTTTGGGGATACTGAATTGTTTTGGACTTTTTCTTTTGTTTGTTTTGCCAGTGTGGTGGGGGGAATTTTGCCCCACGTTTGAGGTGGGATTGAGGGCTCTTTATGTGGCATATTACAGCACGTGGAGCACACCACCTGGCCAGCCTTACTAACGGCTAAAATAGTGCAGTGCCGTGACACTGCTCCTTTTTGAACAAACTTCGTTTTTTTTCAAAGACAAAAAGACTGTTTGTGTTTTCCTGCTTATTGCAGCAAAGAACTTTAAAGCTAAGACTCAGGAGTACAGAGTTTTTCTTTTACTTTCTTTTGGCTGTTTGGATTTAAGACTTTACAATATGTGACAACAACATTAAGGCTGTTTTTCTTTCTTTTGGGAAAGCTTCTTGATTTATTTAAAGAATCCTGAACAAAGTGTGTTGGCATTTTCCTGTTGTGGAACTTAATAAATCCAGTCCGGATTTTCATTCTGACTCCTCTGACTTTTTAGGTGAAAATCCTTAATCGCTAAGTGTGTATCCTGACATTCCTTGTGTATCCTACCTCAGGTCACAAGGGTATAATTACTGTCCCAGCAATCCTGGGCCGCTTGCCCTAAGAGTGCTGGTGACAACATATAAAGTGCAACATTTAGGCATGTGCATTTACACCTGCCATGTCAAAATCCAAGGTCCACATGCTTTTACAGAATAGTGTGTAGTGTCCACCATTTCATGTGCATTTTATTGCTTAAATGTTGGTAACCTATACAGAATTGCCTCCTATGGAAGTTTATCTGAACTTGGTGGAGTAGGGATTGAATGGCCTGTTATTAATTAATTATTAAATTACCCTCACAATCAAAATATCAAATAGTGGTTAATTGGAATGGTCATTATATACCTGTTCTGCTTCAGAAACAGAAATGTTGCAGGTTGTCACAGCTGCCTGCTCATTTTTCTTCAATTCCTGTGTACTTTTTTTAACTGTCACCTCACTGCTACTTTTGCCTTCCTAAACAATAAAAACACAGAAAGCATTTAAATGAATTACTTGCAGCTGAAGTTAACATGATAAAGCTGTTATTAATTCTCATATTATCTTGATTTCAGTAACAGTTAATAAATCACATACTTTGCATAAGGTAATAAGACAGGCAATGGTAAGAGGCAAGATTTAGGAAGTAATTCTATGAATTGGTGTGTAGACATTCGTGCCACGTATGCATGCCATAGGTGCCATCGGTAGTGGGCTTGAATGTACAGTACAAGGTAGTGTCTAAGAGCTATAGAGCGTAAAAAAAAAAAAAAAAAATCTAAGTCTGCTTTGGGCCTAAGTCGCTAGTCGCCCAAAGTCAGAAACGTCCAAAGTCCATTCTCGAAAAATGCATCCAAAATATTTTTTTTGCCAAGAATCGTCTACTTGTACGTCCAGCCGTTTGATCGTCCAGACGTCTAAGTCATCTATCTTTATACCCTATTCTCGTCCAAAAAATCGTCCAAGTTAAAACGCCTAGAACAAGACCTTTTGGATGTGGGAGGAACCAGCAAAGTGATGGACTGGGCACCCAGACATGGCAAAACAGTAGTGGGGCAACTAACAGGGCCCTGCTGTGAACTTCACAAAAAGGGTGCCACACTAACATTTCACCACAACTCCTGGACGCAGGTATGTTCTTTTTATTCTGATTTTTATGGTGGTGGTGGTGGTGCGGTCAGTGATCACTGGGGGAATGTGTGTGGGTCTTTACTTTGTCCCTGCAGTGGTTATCTGGTCACTTTTGATACCTTCTGGGCACTTAAACCTGTTATTAAACCATCTAAGTCACAACGTAAAGTTCCATCTAGGAAGTCTCATTGAGCTTTCGATTATCGCTGCATGACGACTAAGTCTGGATCGGCCCATACCACTTCCATCGGCCCATACTACTTCCCGCCCTAACCACTCCTTCAAAAATGCCCCTTTTCTCTCTGGGCGTACAGCAGCACTGAAAACGCCTAAGCTGTTTTTAGATACGTCTAAAACCTGTTTTGATTATCGGCACTTGGACTACCTGTCTTTTTGATCGTCCAACTGCCGATTTAGGCAGGTTTTTAGATGTATTTTCATTTCGATTATGCACCTCATAGATTATGCAACTGCAAGGGGTGTATACATGAGTGGTGAGCCATGAGCAAGTCTTCAAGTAATGCGCCTAATTTTATACACCTGTCATTGATATGCTGAAAGTGGTTGCAACTAAACTGAAGTGCATCCATGTTGACTTACACTAGTATTCTATAATAGCACCAGTGCACCTAAAGAGAGGCGCCAATTTATAGACCTGCATCTTTAAGTTGTGGAGGAAAAGCTCAGAAAGCAGCTTCATCACTTCTTATCCAGAGTCAGCGTCAGAGGTGTTCTGTACTATCCTATGTCTTCCAGGCAGGGATGGACTGACAGTGATCTGGAGCCCCAGGCAATAAGGGTCATGGGCCCCTAACAATCTATCAAAAGTGATTAAACTAGATAAAGGCTACTGGAGTGTGAACCCCTTACTGCTGTGGGCCTTCCGGCATTGCCCTATTGTTTTATTGGTCAGTCTGCCCCTGCTTACAAACAATCTGAAGGGAAGGATGGGGTGAACCTGAAGCAGACAGAGCAAGCTGTTCCCCCTAATACAGCTCCTATTTTCTTACTACCTCTCCTCCCCTCCTGTTCTGCAGAGACCAGGAGAGGAGGGGGTGATCCTGATGCAGACACTGCAAAGAACATATACAGAAAGTGAGTGAATGACCCAAGTTTGAAACTAATGAGCAGCAATGGCAGAGATCTTGAGGACTGATATTTCTGCTAGCAAGTTTCAAATCTGTGCCAATCCAGCCCCTTTATACAGGGCTTACTTTTTAGCAGAACCTAGAACAGCATTCCATCTTCTACCTTCTGTGCCCAGAAGGAGTGGAACAGAGCTAGCAGTGGAAATCAGTTCTGGCTCCTCCATGGAAATGCAGAAGAGCAGCCAGTGGCTGAGGGTCATTTCTTAGGGTTACCAGATTTTTTTTCACGGAGAAGTCCAGACATATGGCCCTACCTTGTTCTGCCCTCCAGCCCTGCCTTAA
This sequence comes from Geotrypetes seraphini, assembly GCF_902459505.1. Lineage (NCBI taxonomy): Eukaryota > Metazoa > Chordata > Amphibia > Gymnophiona > Dermophiidae > Geotrypetes > Geotrypetes seraphini. The sequence continues at coordinate 206,147,416 of NC_047088.1, forward strand.
ACTGCCTCCTGCCCCGCCCCCATAACCTCATCTTTCTTTTACGACCTCAGGGCCTTGTCTGGAGGGCCTCCAAGCATGCGCGGATGCATGTGACATCATCCACGCATACTCAGAGAACCTCCAGATTTGGCCGGGAGGTCGGAGCTATCCAAAACCAAGACAAACTACCGGGTTTTGGAAAATCTATCCGGGCACCCAGACAGTCCTGTAAAAAGAGGACATGTCTGGGTTTTCTCAGACATCTGGTAACCCTATTATTTGTGGCTCTCTAACTCCCAAGTCCCACAGGAAGCAGAGCCAGAAGTGATGGAGCTTCCTACACTGAAATGGGAGCAGCCACAAGGCCTTTATTTATGCACAATTCTTCCACACAGTTGAGAAAACTGTGAGGGAGAACAGAAAAAGTAAAAAAAACTAAGAGGTCCAAGTCAAGATTAAGGTATAGGCACTGGCATAGTATGGAAAGGCCCGGGGTGTGGTGGGGTGGGGACAGACTGTCCTGGGTGCCATATTGGAAGGAGTGCCAGCACCTCTCTTCTTCTCCCCTAGTACCTGTTCAAATCTTCAAAAGCTGCGAGCAGCATCTCTTATCCACTGCTTGCACCAACCTTATCCTTCGCACTGTTATCCTTATCTCTGTTTGTGGAGACCAGAAAGAGACACCAGAGAGAAGGATGAGGCTAACGTGAGCAGCAGGTAAGAAATGCTGTTCACGGTTGCTGAAGATTTGAAGAGATACAGGGGAGGGCCACGGGAAAGAATGAATAGTGGGATGCACAGCATGGTTATTGCTATGGGAGCACATAGTGCAATGATGCCAGGCACCTTCGCCCTGGGTGCAAACCTCCCTTGCTCTGCCACTGGGTATAGGCAAACTTAGAGATTGAATGTTGAAAAGGGTCCCTATTGTATAAGAACATATGAACATAAGCAATGCCTCCGCTGGGTCAGACCTGAGGTCCATCATGCCCAGCAGTCCGCTCACGCGGCGGCCCAACAGGTCCAGGACCTGTGCAGTAAACCTCTATCTATACCCTTCTATCCCCTTTTCCAGCAGGAAATTGTCCAATCCTTTCTTAAACCCAAGTACTGTACTCTGACCTATAACGTCCTCTGGAAGTGCATTCCAGGTATCCACCACACGTTGGGTAAAGAAGAACTTCCTAGCATTAGTTTTGAATCTGTCCCCTTTCAACTTTTCCGAATGTCCTCTTGTTTTTTTATTTTCTGAAAGTTTGAAGAATCTGTCCTTCTCTACTCTCTCTATGCCCTTCAAGATCTTATAAGTCTCTATCATATCCCCTCTAAGTCTCCTCTTCTCCAGGGAAAAGACACCCAGTTTCTCCAATCTCTCAGCGTATGAGAGGTTTTCCATCCCTTTTATCAAACGTGCCGCTCTCCTCTGAACCCTCTCGAGTAACACCATATCTTTCTTAAGGTACAGCGACCAATACTGGACGCAGTATTCCAGATGCGGGCGCACCATCGCCCGATACAATGGCAGGATAACTTCTACCGTCCTTGTTGTAATACCCTTCTTGATTATGCCTAGCATTCTATTTGCTTTCTTAGCGGCCGCTGCACACTGTGCCGTCGGCTTCATTGTCATGTCCACCATTACCCCCAAGTCCCTTTCTTGGCTACTCTCATTCAATAATATCTCTCCCATTGTATAGTTGTACCTCGGGTTTCCGCTTCCCACATGCAATACTTTACATTTCTCAATGTTGAACTTCATCTGCCATCTCGCCGCCCATTCCCCCAGTTTGTTCAAGTCCCTTTGCAATTCTTCACATTCCTCTTTAGTCCCAGCTCCACTAAATAGTTTTGTATCATCCGCAAATTTTATTATCTCACACTTCGTGCCTGTTTCTAGATCATTTATGAATATATTAAATAGCAGCGGCCCGAGCACCGAGCCCTGCGGAACACCACTCGTGACCCTCATCCAGTCCGAGTAGTGGCCCTTTACCCCTACCCTCTGTTTCCTACCCGCCAACCAGTTTCTGATCCATCTATGTATGTCTCCGTCCACTCCATGGTTCTTCAGTTTCCGGAGTAGACGCTCGTGAGGCACCTTGTCAAAGGCTTTTTGGAAATCAAGGTATATGATGTCTATGGGGTCTCCTCTGTCCATCCGTTGGTTAATTCCTTCAAAGAAGTGCAATAAGTTCTTTAGGCATGATCTCCCCCTGCAGAAACCATGTTGGATTGTTATCAGAAGTTCGTTTCTTTCCAAATGTTCATCGATGTGTTCTTTAATCAGTGCTTCCGCCATTTTCCCCGGAACCGAGGTCAGACTCACTGGTCTGTAGTTTCCCGGGTCACCTCTTGATCCCTTTTTAAAGATGGGCGTGACGTTGGCTATCTTCCAATCCTCTGGGATCACGCCTGTTTTCAAGGATAGGTTGCAAATTTGCTGCAGTAGTTCCGCTATCTCTTCCTTTAATTCCTTCAGAACCCTTGGATGGATTCCGTCCGGACCCGGGAATTTGTCAGTTTTAAGTTTTTCTATCTGCCTGTGTACATCATCAAGGCTCACTTCCATGGATGTTAATTTTTCTGCTTGATTTCCATTGAAGTTTTGCTCAGGTTCTGGTATGTTGGTTGTGTCTTCGTTTGTAAATACAGACGAGAAGAACATGTTGAGTCTTTCTGCGACTTCTTTCTCCTCCTTCACCGCTCCCTTCCTGTCTCCTTCGTCCAGCGGTCCTACCTCCTCCCTAGCTGGCTTTTTCCCTTTAACATATCTGAAGAATGGTTTGAAATTTCGTGCCTCCCTGGCTAGCCTCTCTTCATACTCTCTTTTGGCTTTTCGAACCACACGGTGACATTCTTTTTGATACTTCCTGTGCTCCTTCTGGTTCCCTTCAGTTTTGTCCTTTTTCCATTTCCTGAATGAATTTTTCTTATTGCCTATCGCTTCCTTCACTATTTTAGTCATCCATATCGGGTCTTTTGTTCGACTCTTTTTGCACCCCTTTCTGAATCTGGGGATGTGCAGATTTTGCGCCTCGCTCACCGTGTCCTTGAAAAAAGACCAGGCATGTTCTACTGTTTGCCATTTTTTGGAAGTGTTCCTAAGTTTCTTCCTTACCATTTCCCTCATTGCTTCATAGTTTCCTTTCCTGAAGTTGAATGTTGTCGCTATGGTTCTCTTTCCGTTCGGTATTCCTACTTCAACCTTGAACTTGATCATGTTATGATTGCTGTTTCCCAACGGTCCCACTAATTCCACTTCCTTTGCAGGTCCCCTTAGTCCATTTAGGATTAGATCCAGAGTGGCATTTCCTCTTGTCGGTTCTCTAACAAGCTGCTCCATGAAGCAATCTTGTATAGCCTCCAGGAATTCTGTCTCCCTAGCGCATCTTGAGCTTCCAAGACTCCAGTCTATCCCAGGGTAGTTGAAGTCTCCCATAACAACTGTGTAACCGCTTTTGCATTCTCGCTTCATCTCGGCATCCATTTCTTTATCGCTATCTCCGGTTTGCTCGGGTGGACGATAGTACAGTCCCATCTTTATTTCATGCCCTTTCCTACCCGTTATTTTAACCCATAGCGATTCCAGTTTGTTGGTCGTCTCCACTGTGTCCATTCTTGTCGATTGTATGCTTTCTTTTACGTATAGGGCTATTCCTCCTCCTTTCTGTCCTGACCTGTCCTGGCAATAGAGCTTGTACCCCGGCAGTGCCGTATCCCATTTGTTTTCATCATTCCACCACGTTTCAGTGATTCCAATGATGTCTATGTTATCGCTATTGGCCATGGCTTCTAGTTCCCCCATTTTGTTTCTTAGGCTCCTTGCATTAGTATATATGCAGTTTAGATCCTGGCATTTTGTGGTCTTCATTTCGCTTCGGTCTTTGGTGTCTTCTCTTTTGCTACAATCTTTCTAACCTCCTCTTCTGGGTTAGTTGACTCCTGTAATTTGTCCCTTGTTTCTTCCCAGCCTTTTTTTCCCCTCAGTATCTTCACTGGATACCTTCTTCCGAATCATCGACGCTAGGTCGACTGTCGGCTTTCCCCTTTCTCTTAGTTTAAAGCCTGTTCTAGTCCTCTCTTGATGTTGTTTGCTAGAAGTCTTGTTCCCGCCGTGCTCAGGTGCAGTCCATCTCTCCTGTAGAGCTTGCTCTTGCCCCAGAACGTTGTCCAGTTTCTCACGAAGAGGAACCCTTCTTCCTCACACCATCTCCTCATCCACGCATTTATTGATTGTAGTTCTTCCTGCCTTTTCACATCTGCCCTCGGTACCGGTAGGATCTCTGAGAATGCTATCTTCTGGGTCCTCATCTTCAGCTTCCTTCCCAGAATCCTGAACTGTTCTATCAGCGTGCCTCTTCTGTAGTCTCTCCTGCTGACATCATTCGTCCCGATGTGGATCATTACTGCGGTCTCTTTCGTCTCCGCTCCTTCCAGGATCATCCCAATTTTGTCCACGATGTCCTTGGTTCTCGCTCCTGGGAGGCAGGTCACCAGGCGATCCTCTCTCTCTCCTGCTATGTGGCTGTCCACATGCCTCAGTATCGAGTCTCCCACCAGGATTGTTGACTTTCCCTTCTTCAGTTGACGTTTCGGTCTCAGGTCAATGTCCTCGGCATGCTTTGCTCTCTCTTCTTCTGGGCATCGACTACCCAATTCTTCCCCCTCGTGTGGTATTCTTCTGTGGTTGTCATCTATGAGGTCACCTACTTCTTGCTCCCCCTTCCAAGTTGGTGTTGGTGTAACTTCATCTCTCCTCTGGAGTTCGTTCTCTTCCACCCTCCTCCTGCATGCTTCCTCAATGAATTCCTCGAGTTCCCTGACTTCCTTCTCGATGTGGGTCTCACTCTTGAAGTCTTCAAATGCCCTGGTAGGGTCCTCTGTGCTGTAAAGTCCTTCTAGCTCCTGTATCTTGTCCTCAAGTCGCTTAACTTCTTTCCTCAAGCTTTCCAGCTCCTGACACCGACTGCATACTGTATGTGCTAATTCAGTAGCTCTAAAGGTAAGCTTTTGCTTTTGTAAATCAGCGATTGGCAGAACATAAGAACATAAAAATAGCCTTACTGGGTCAGACCAATGGTCCATCAAGCCTAGTAGCACGCCTCCTGGTGGCCAATCTAGGTCACTAGTAACTGAAAAACCTCCAAAGAGTAGCAGCATTCCATGCTACCGATCCAGGGCAAGCAGTGGCTTGCCCCATGTCTTTCTCAACAACGGAATATGGACTTTTCCTCCAGGAAATTGTCCAAACCTTTCTTAAAACCTCTGGCAATGCGTTCCAGGGCTTAACTATTCTCTGAGTGAAAAAATATTTGCTTCTATTTGTTTTAAAAGTAATTTCCTGTAATTTCATCGAGTGTCTCCTGGTCTTTGTAATTTTTGATTTAGTGAAAAATCGACCCACTTGTACCCGTTCTCCACTCAGGATTTTGTAGACTCCAATCATATCTCCCCTGAGCCATCTCTTTTCCAAGCTGAAGAGCCCTAGCCTTTTTAGTCTTTCCTCATACGAGAGGAGTTCCATCCCCTTTAACATCTTGGTTGCTCTTCTTTGAACCTTTTCTAGTGCTATATCTTTCTTGATATAAGGAGACCAGAATTGAACGAAATACTCCAGGTGAGGTCGCACCATGGAGACATACAGAGGCATTAAAACATTCTTGGTCTTGTTAACCATCCCTTTTTTTAATTATTCTTAGAATCTTGTTTGCTTTTTTGGCTGCCGCTGCACATTGTGCAGAAGGTTTCATCGTATTGTCTACAATGACACATAGATCTTTTTCTTGAGCTCTAACCCCTAAGGTGGCCCCTAACATCCGGTAATTGTGATTTGGGTTATTCTTCCTTCCTTTGCATTTGTCCACATTTAATTTTATCTGCCCAGTTTTCAATTTCTTAAGGTCTGCCTGCAATTTTTCACAATCTGCATGCTCTCTAACAACTTTGAACAGTTTAGTGTCATCTGCAAATTTAATCACCTCACTCTTCGTTCCAATTTCCAGATCATTTATAAATATGTTAAATAGCACCGGTCCCAGTACAGATCCCTGTGGCACTCCACTGTTTACTCTCCTTCATTGAGAAAAATGACCATTTAACCCTACCCTCTGTTTTCTATCTGATAACCAATTCCTAATCAACAACTAAACTTTGCCACCTATTCCATGACTCTTTTAATGTTCTCAGGAGCCTCTCATGAGGAACATGTTTATTCACACCTTCAAAGAAGTCAAGCAAATTGGTGAGGCAAGATCTCCCTCAGCTGAACTCATGCTGACTGTCTCATTAAATCATGTTTGTCTACGTGTTCCACAATTTCCTCTGTAGTTAGAATTACACAGGCCCACTGTTTGTGGGATTTAAAAAATGTATTGATATTATGATAGGGAGAAGGGGAGGACAGAGCACACTATTTTACCTAGGGCACACCAAAGGTTAATCCAGTCCCCTCTTCTAATTGGTGGGTTGGATTCCTGAATCTAATGCTGTTAGTTAAGCTTGTTAATCAATTAATTTGTAAGGCACCATATACCCATTTTAAAGTAAGCCTTAATAAGAGAATATGTTGCAATATTCAGTACAGTACTATAAGTCAAATAAATGGGTTTATGAATGTGGTGTCCTACAAAAATAGGGGAACCGGAGTACAAATATCACTATAAATCTAACCAAAACTCCAGTTAAACATAAGCTGGGTACTGTGTCAGTTCTTGCTTTCATCCTCAATATTAGTAAATCATATTCAATGAACATATTTGAAAAGGGGAAAATTTGGCTCAGAAGGCAAATTTTCCCTTAACACTCTAAAAAAAAAAGGTAAAATTTAACAATTACCTCAGTGTCTCAATATCCCCTGATATTTTGTAAAAGCTTTTTGACTTCTACAATAAGTTATTTATGCTGAGAAGATATTTGACTGTGGATTTGTGGAGATGACAGTGTTATTCCGAGAGGCCCTTCATCCATGATACGAAAGGCCACATTTCCACATTCTCTAGTGTCTCTGTACAGCTACTTTCCAGAAAAATGCACTTAAGAACATAAGAATTGCCATACAGGGACAGACCAAAGGTCCATCAAGCCCAGTATCCTGTTTGCAATAGTGGCCAACCCAGGTCCCAAGTACTTAGCTAAGGTAGATCCAGTGGCGTACTTAGGGTATGTGGCACCCGGGGCCCATCATTTTTTGACACCCCCCCCCCCCCCATGTAAAAAAATTTTTTTTTTTTTTTTTTTTTTGCAATAACCATGAAATGGAATAAATGGTCAGAATAGAAACAGGCAGTGAAAATTTTCTTTTATTGAACCTCATATATGTAACCATTATTCCAAACATAACATAACATAAATTATGTCTAAATTGTCATGACATTAGAAGTACATATGGAGTAGTTGCAGGTGATGCTTGGGACAGTTCTGATTGTGTTAGTTCGGTTTTATGTGTTTTTTGAATAGAAGGGTTTTTATTTCTTTTTGAAGGTTTTGCAGTCTGTGGTTGATATCAATTGGTTGTAGAGTTGGGGGTCGAGTGTTGCAGCTCGAATGGCTAGGAGGTTGTCGAACAGTTTTTTTCTTTTGACGTTTTTGGTTGGAGGGTGTGTGAATGGTGCACAAGTTCTCCTATGTCTGTTTGAAGTGGATTGAATTATTTAGCTGAAGAAATTAGTTACCCCCCATTCCACACACATTAATTCTCTTCCATTTTTGTTCCCATTATAAAAAACACTGATAAGTTCCCAGAAAAAAAATACATTAAAATAAGAAGTGAAAACAAAGGCCCCTACAGATGAGAACATAACATAAGAATAGCCTAACTGGGTCAGACCAATGGTCCATCATGCCCAGTAGCCCATTCTCATGGTAGCCAATCCAGGACACTAATACCTGGTCAAAACCCAAAGAGTAGCAACATTCCATGCTACCGATCCAGGGCAAGCAGACACTTCCCCCATGTCTTAATAACAGATTATGGACTTTTCCTCCAGGAATTTGTCCAAATCTTTCTTAAAACCAGCTACACTATCTGCTTTTACCATAACTTCTGGCCACTTCATTTTTAAGTTTAGATCTTTCCTTTCAAACAGAGACCTTGCTAGATGTCAAATACAGCACAAGGTAACTTCACATGGACTTAGCTGTGCAGGAAATGTGAATCTCATACACCCACCATATAGTGCAAAAATGTGCAAAGGTCTGTTTTTTTCTTTCGATCACTACATAGCCTAATGCCACACAAGCAGCGCTGTTACAAACATATTCTGTAGGTCAATGCTAAGGATAACAAAGTTTCCTTCCTTGGACCAGAAGGAGATAAACCACTGGAAGAGATCCCAACACAACACCCAAAGACCCACTCAGTGTGTGAATCAGTTGAGTGGAGTGGACTAACTGGGGGGTGGAAATGGGCCCGGAGTTTGCTCAGCAGAATTTCCCAGACCACCTCTTCCTCTCAACACATTGACACGCTGCCACCATCACCACTAGGAACACCTCACTGGGTAGGCCAGCTAGCTATGTTATAAACTTTATAAAACACATTATTATATTTTCTTATAAAGCACATATTTTAACTGACCTCTCTGACATCCTCAGCCTTTCCATTCACAAAAATAGAAGGAAGAAAAGTTCCCATTTCCTGCTGTCTCATGTCCCCAGCCTATACAATATTTTTTTTCTGCAGACCCTTCAAAAGTCTGACCAAATCCTCGTTTCACTTGCATTATAAAGTACTGAGGATGCCATCTCTCCCCAATCCCAGGTCCTAAAGTCTAAGACAGTAGCGCAAACTAATGCTGCCAGATACAGGAAAAAAAAATTTTGATTCGATTCAGCCCTATTGAATTGGTTTTTCAATTCGATTTTCCTGCCAAGTTGGGTGATTTTTTTCAAAACTCCTGGTGGGTTTTATAGCTTTTTCACCCCCTTTGGCTTCTCCTAACCACACTGGCGCTGTGGTGTAAATAAAATAAAGAAACAAAAAGGACTTTTCCTCTTTCTGTTAAATCCTAGCTCACGTTTGCAGTCCAACACCAGCTCTGGCAGGATACACATTTCAAATCTGACATGTTATAATCACAAAACAGAAAATAAAATTAATTTTTCTACCTTTTGTTGTCTGGTTATATTTCAAATCTTGTTGGTCCAAGGCTCTGGTTTTCTTCTGATAACTTGCTTGCCAGGGTCTCCTTCTTTCTGCATGCTAACCATCCATCTGCCAACTCTGTCCTCCCTTTCCATTTCCCTTCCCTTCCCAGGAAGTCTGGTATCTTTCCTTTTTTTCATCTCCCTCCACAGATTCACCTTTTCTTAAATACCCTTTCATCCGGCATCTCTCCCTCCTTCCCCACCATCCCAGAGTCCACCATCTCTCCGTTTCTTTTCCTAATTACCCTCCTATCCAGTATCTCTATCCCTCCTCCACACCATCCCTTGTGTCCAATTTCTCTCCCTTTCTGTTCCTTCCCTCCCTAAATCCCATGGTCCATCATCTCTCTCCCTCTCCTCTATTTTCAGACCCATTATTTCTTCCCCCTCCCAAAGTTTGGCATATGCATGTCTCTTTGAACACCCCCTTCCCTCCGTGTACTTCTAAATCATGGTCCCCCCCCAAAGGCCTGTCCCCCCTTAAAGGTCTGCCTGTCCCACCTTGAAGGCCTGTACCCCCCTTGAAGGCCTGTCCCTTCCCCTTGTAGGCCTGTCCCCCCCTTGAAGGCCTGCCTGCCTGTCCCCCCCTTGAAGGTCTGCACCCCCCGAAGGCCTGCACCCCCCCGAAGGCCTGTCCCCCACTTGAAGGCCTGTCTCACCCCCTTGTAGCTTCTCCCCCCCCTTGTAGGCCTGTCCCCCCCTTGAAGGCCTGCCTGCCTGCCTTTCCCCCCTTGAAGGCCTGTCCCCCCTTGAAGGCCTGCACCCCCTAGAAGGCCTGCACCACCCCCCTCGAAGGCCTGCACTCCCTCGAAGGTCTGCACCCCCCCCCGAAGGTCTGTCCCCCACTTGAAGGCTTGTACCACCCCCTTGTAGCTTCCCCCCCCCTTGTAGGCCTGTCCCCCCCTTGAAGGCCTGCCTGCCTGCCTTTCCCCCCCTTGAAGGCCTGCACCCCCTTGAAGGACTGCACCCCCCCCGAAGGCCTGCACTCCCTTGAAGGTCTGCACCCCCCCGAAGGCCTGTCCCCCCCTTGAAGGCCTGTCCCACCCCCTTGTAGGCCTGTCCCCCCCTTGTAGGCCTGTCCCCCCTTTAAGGCCTGCCTGCCTGCCTTTCCCCCCCTTGAAGGCCTGTCTCCCCCTTGAAGGCCTGCACCCCCCTTGAAGGCCTGCCCCCCCCCTTGAAGGCCTGTCCCCCCCCCCTTGTAGGCCTGTCCCCCCCTTGTAGGCCTGTCCCCCCCTTGTAGGCCTGTTCCCCCCCCTTGAAGGCCTGCACCCCCTTGAAGGTCTGCACCCCCCCAAAGGCCTACACCCCCCCCCGAAGGCCTGCACCCCCCTGAAGGCCTGCCTGCCCCCCTTGAAGGCCTGCACCCCTTGAAGGTCTGCACCCCCCCCCGAAGGCCTGTCCCCCCTTGAAGGCCTGCCTGCCTGCCTGCCTGTCACCCCCTCCCCCTTGAAAGCCTGCTTGCCTGCCCGCCCGCCCCACCCTGAAGGCCTGATGCCCCGACCCACCCCGAAGGACCGCTCGCCCCCCTGGCCTCCCCGCACCACCTATGAACAGCCGCAGCAGGATCGCGAAGTCAGCGTCAGCGATCCCTGCGCTGCTTCCTGCGCCACGGTCCCGCCCCTCCTCTGACGTCAGAGGAGGGGCGGGATCGCGGCGCAGGAAGCAGCGCAGGGATGCTGACGCTGACTTCGCGATCCTGCTGCGGGCTGCTTCACAGGTGGTGCAGGAAGGTCAGTGGGGCGAGCGGTCCTTCGGGGGTGGCGGGGGACTGAACGGCAAGGCCGGGAACACCCCCTTAGGGCTGGTACCCGGGGCGGCCCGCCCCCCCCTAGGTACGCCACTGGGTAGATCCCAAGTACTAAAACACATTCTATACTGCTTTCCCTAGGAATAAGCAGTGAATTTCCCTAAAACATCTCAATAATGGCCTATGAACTTTTATTTTAGGAAATTTTCTAAACCTTTTTTAAATCTCAGTAAGCTAACTGATTTCACCACATTCTCTGGCAACGAATTCCAGAGTTTAATTGCACGTTGTGTGAAGAAATATTTTCTCTGGTTTGTTTTAAATCTACTACTTAGTAGCTCCATTGCATGTCCCCTAGTCCTAGTATTTTTGGAAAGAGTGAACAAGCAATTCACATCTACCATTTCCACTCCACTCATTCTATAGACCTCTATCATATCACTCCTGAGCTGTCTTTTCTTCAAGCTGAAGAGCCCTAGCTGCTTTAGCCTTTCCTCATACGGAAGTCATTCCATCCCTTTTATCATTTTTGTTGCCCTTCTCGATACCTTTTCTAATTATGCTCTATCTTTTTTGAGATATGGAGACCAGAATTGCACACAATATTCAAGGTGCAGCCGTACCATAGAGTGATACAAGGGCATTATAACATTTTCATCTTTGTTTTCCATTCCTTTCCTGATAATTCCTAACATTCTATTTGCTTTCTTAGCAGCTGCCACACATTGAGCTGAGGGTTTCAACATATCCTCAACAATGACACCTAGATCCTTTTCCTGGGCAATGACTCCTAACACAGAACCCAGCATCGCATAGCTATAGTTTGGGTTCCTTTTTCCCACATGCATCATTTTGTACTTGCTCTCATTAAACGTCATCTGCCATTTTGATGCCCAGTCTTTCAGTTTCACAAAGTCCTCTTGCAATTTTTCACAATCCTCTTGCGATTTAACAACTTTGAGTCATCAACATATTTAATTATCTCACAAGTTATTCCCATCTCTAGATCATTGATAAATATGTTAAAAAGCAGCAGTCCCAGCACATATCTCTGGGGAACTCCACTATTTATAAAAATCACTTTAAATAACCCTTGCACAGCTGAAATTATATAAAAAATCTAGAAAGCCGTGATTAATTTGATTGAATCAAACCAGCAACTGGTGCACTGTGTGTAATAGGAGGAAACTCTCTTTTGGTTCTGAGGCTTTTCCTCCTATTATACACTGTGCACCAGTTGCCGGTTTGATTCAATCATATTAATCATGGTTTTCTAGATTTTTGAACCCCATTATTTACCCTTCTCCATTGAGAATATTGACCATTTAAACCCACTCTGTTTTCTGTCTTTCAACCAGTTTTCAATCCATAAAAGGACTTTACCTCTTATCTCATGACTTTCTAATTTCCTCAGAAGTCTTTCATGAGGTCGTTTGTAAAATGCCTTTTGAAAATCCAAATACACAATATCAACCAGCTCACCTTTATCTACATGTTCATTCATCCCTTCAAATAAATGCTGTAGATTGGTGAGGCAACATTTCCCTTAACTAAAACCATATTGGCTTTCTCATATTAATCCATGCTTACGTATATGTTCTGTCATTTTGTTCTTTATAATAGTTTCTACCATTTTGACCAGCACCGACATTAGACTCACTGGTTTATAATTTCCCAGATCATCTCTGGAACCCTTTTTAAAAATTGGCATTATGTTGGCCACCCTCCAGTCTTCTGGTACTATGCTGGTTTTTAAAGAACTATTACAAAATTACTAACAATAGCTCTGCAAGTTCATTTTTCAATTCTGTCTGCACTCTGCTCCTGCTAAGAAACTGTTTTTCATAGACTATTGACAGTAGCTGTTTGACTATGTTGAAGCTGTTTACCTCAACAAATGAATAGAAAAAAAAAGGCACTTTACTGCAATACTGATTCAATAAGATCAATATTTTTGATATTTAGGAAGTAACTTTATTAACTATATTTTATTGTATGTATATGCCTGTATGAGGGCATTCAAGGCCTTTTGTAAAATTATGACATATAGGTATGTACGTGTATGCAATTCAGATATATGTATGTTTGGGGGAAGAATTTGGGTGAAGCATAGGCAGTCACAAAATATGTACTGTACATAAGAACGCAAGAACATAAGATATGCCGATGCTGGGTCATCAGTGGTCCATCGTGCCCAGCAGTCCGCTCATACGGCAGCTCTTAGGTCAAAAATCAGTGCCTTATTTGAGTCTAGCCTTAACTGTGTATGTTCTGTTCCAGTAGGAACTTATCCAACCTTTTCTTGAATCCCTGAAGGGTGCTTTCCCCTATAACAGCCTCCGGAAGAGCGTTCCAGATTTCTACAACTCTCTGGGTGAAGAACTTCCTTACGTTTGTACGGAATCTTTTCCCTTCTAACTTTAGCGAGTGCCTTCTCATTCTCTTCACCTTGGAGAGGATGAACAATCTCTCTCTACTAAGTCAATTCCCTTCAATATCTTGAATTTTTCGATCATGTCCCTTTTCTGTCTTCTCTTTTCAAGGGAGAAGAGGCCCAGTTTCTCTATCCTCTCATTGTACGGCAACTCCCACAGCCCCTTAACCATTTTTGTTGTTCTTTTCTGGACCCTTTCAAGTAGTATTATGTCCTTTTTCATGTACGGCGACCAGTGTTGGATGCAGTACTCCAGGTGGGGGTGTACCATGGCCCGGTACAGCGGCATGATAACCTTCTCAGATCTGTTTGTTATCCCCTTCTTAATCATTCCTAGCATTCTGTTTGCCCTTTTCACTGCCGCTGCGCATTGCACGGACGGTTTCATTGACTTATCTACAAGTACTCTTTCCTGGGGGCTCTCTCCAAGTATAGCACTGGACATCCTGTATTCATTCATATGATTTTTACCAACATGCATCACATTGTACTTATCCACATTGAACCTCATTTCCCATTTCGCAGCCCATTCCTCGAGCGTATTTGTAGGTCTTCGCAATCCATCTGTGTCCTCACTACTCTGAATAACTTTGTATCATCCACAAATTTAATCACCTCATTCGTCATGCCAATTTCTAAGTCATTTATAAATATGTTGAAGAGCACAGGCCCGAGCACCGAACCCAGCGGCACTCCACTTGTGACGCTTTTCCAATCCGAGTATTGTCCATTCACCCCCACTCTCTGTTTCCTATCCACCAACCAGTTTTTAATCCACATGAGTATATCACCCAAGATTCCATGGCTTGCAATTTTTCAAAGTAGACGTCCATGCAGAACCTTTTCAAACGCCTTTTGAAAATCTAGATATACGATGTCGACTGGGTCACCCTTGTCTATCTGCCCATTTACTTTTCAAAGAAGTGCAGTAAGTTTGTCAAGCATGATCTTCCTTTGCTGAAGCCGTGTTGGCTGGTCATAAAATACAGTTATAAAATCCTCTCTCAAGTTGGTGTAAACATGCATAGATGCTTTTTAGCTTCAATTTCAGCTTCTTTTATACTAGTATTTTATAAAGATACATAGGTGCCGTTATAAAAGAGTCTTTATAAACTAACCTCCCAAGAGGGACATAATCTTCCTCCTGATCTAGTCAACCTGCAATAAAATTATCCTTCATGTGTATTTGACATGCATAGTTAAGATAAGAAGAATATACGTATAACCCACTTTTTGTAACTGAAATTACGATATGGTGGTTTACAGTAAAAATACTGACATTATATAATACTAGCAAGTAATCAGATGAATACAGGGCATAAAAAAGACCCCCAAAACAAGAAAAAAAAGCTTCAGAATGGAATGTACAAGGTGCAGGAATCTTTATTTAAAAAGCATACAAAATTGTGATCCTTAAAAAATGGCTCTCATATACATGGAATACGGACCCAACACGGTCCGTGTTTTGGAGAAACATTCCTTCCTCAGGGGTTCGGGATGACCAATGTATCACATGTAGAGGGTGAATGTGGAAAACAACGTTGTGTTAAAATCATCAAAATTTTTGTATGGGAAACAAGAAGTTCTCCTTCTGAGCAGACTCACCCATGCTTTTTAAATAAAGATTCCTGCACCTTGTACATTCCATTCTGCAGGTTTTTTTCTTGTTTTTGGTGCGCACCTTTTACTGCAGATTTGTTGGATTTTTTTGTTTGTTTTTGCTTATAAAAAAAGACCCCTTTCACTAATAAAATCTGATTGCACAGCCTTACATAAATCAAATTTAATTCTAGAACAATACAATCAAAAATGTCTCATAGAAAAAAATGAATATTGTCTCAAGGAAAAAAAACACACTGATATCCTTTATTTTTTTCTTGTTCTTGGTTTAGCTTTGACCATATGTTGGGAGATCTGTGTTTCTGTTCTATCACAGCTTTCATTTAACAACCTTGGGCTGTCTTTCTACTATTAAAAAAGTATGGAGTCCTTTTACTAAGGTGCGCTAGCCGTTTTAGTGCATGTAAACGCTAATGTGTCCATTCAAGTCTAAAACGGCTAGCGTGCCTTGTCAAAAGGACCCCTATGTTTCCATAGTAGATCCACAAGATTCATAGAGCATAACTAGAATTGTGTAGTCCTAAAATACGAGTAATCATCTAGAAGAAAGATTCTCAACCCAGTCTTCTGGGCACACTCAGCCACTCAGGGTTTTAGGCTGTCCACAATGAATATGCATGAGGCAGATTTGCATGCATTGCCTCTTTGCATGTTAAGTGCAAAAATGTGCATGCAAGCTTACAGACTGGAGAGGTATAAGATTATTACTTACAGAATGCGGATTCATTCAGTGTTGAAAATTGCTGCTACCTAGATCATTCTGGTCTCCATTCTGTCTCCTCCCCTGGAGTGCTCTGACATTATCTGGATAGTGCTGAGATGGTCTGTAAAGATATTCCGCGGCATTGTCCAGATGGTGCCATGGAATATATGTCTTGCTAGAATTTATCCAGATAACAATTGCTGCTGCTTGGATAACTCCTTTTAAATACTGAGCCCTACAGTTTCTGAATTGTAACTTTCCTTGAGCTTGGCTTTGGAAAAGAATAGAACGAAAATCCAATCCAAGGAGACTATTTATTTCTTTTTATTTCATTTTAAAATCTCTTTATTGGAGTTTTAATACAATATAAACATCAAAAGAAAAAAACAGGTCTAGTACAATGTATTGGAAATTATGATACATACAATTATGACCAAAGAAAAATAGGCACGTAGAGGCATGAACCAGCAATTAAAATCATGCCTACTACCATGTCCAAAGAACAATAGAACAAATCAACCATGAAGTATGGTCTTACATATTGATATAACATACTGCAGCAGCAGCGAATTATACATTTGTATAAAAGTGAACAAGTAGATAACTGAATACAAATGCCTCATGACAAGGAGGAGAACGAATATTAATATCAGGTACTGCATCGCTCTCAACTCCCTAAAAGCTCCAAAACAGCAAGGAGGGATGGGATTCCCTGATTTCTATTCTTACCACCTAGCTGCTATTTTAAGATATGGCACTTTTTGGATGTCCACATTGTCTCCATTACCTTCGTGGTATATTATTGAATCATATCTGATGGCTCCCATTTCTCTGAAAAGTATCCCTTATTTATCCAAACTCTATGTCCCCCCACAATTTGCTACTATACATGCTAAAAAAGTCGCCATTTCCAAATTGGAGAACACATTTACTACTCCTAGTTCTAGAACTCTTCAAGCTCCCATTTGGCATAATAATGATATCATAATAGATAGAAAGACCATTTCATGGCCACACTGGTTAGACAGGGGTATATGGTCTTTGAATCTAACTTAATCGCTCTGAATTTTACAAATAGCTACAACTTCGTCACTGTATAATCAAACTAAAATGGCCTCTTGCTACATCAACTCCAGAAACCTCTAAAATTACATTACTATACCAAATAGGGTATTCTCAAGGTCATACAACCTCCCTGTTTTACAAAATTTTCAGAGATCACCTTTTTTCCCTTCTACGAAAATCCAGAACGATATGGACAGAAGTGTCATCATAGAATGGTACAGATACACAATAGTCTGATCTATTCACAAGTTATTATAGACCTACCCTCTCCACTAACTTAATGCAATCTTCATATTTTTTTCTTTCACAAGGCTTTTTGGACCTCACGTAAATTACATAGATCCGGCTTATTGGATTCTAATTTATGTTGGCATTGTCACTCTAATTTAGGAGATTTAAAACATATGACATTTTCCTGTCCCCTTATCCAGGACTTCTGGACCTCCATATGAAAACTTATATGTAAGTTTCTTCCTATTTATTTGTTTTTAACTTAATTTTCAATCATTATATCAACTCAATCATAAACATGAATTATATAGAAAATTCCAAAAATGAACAGAGGAAAAAAACATATTATTAAAAAAATTAATTAACCACAATAATTTGGCCAAGAAAAGGAAATAAAATAAAAGCAATTCTTCTAATCAGCATCTTGCAAGGTAGCAAAAAGTAGCTGGCTAAACAAACTGTATAGGAGGAATAGATCTTTCCCCCAAAATCAAAAAATCAGCTAGCTTTCTGTGAAGAAGATATAAGAATTATGCATACACGCATACATAAAACTCACTTTTATACCGCAAAACCTTAAGTTCTAAGCGGTTCACAGAAAGACAAAAATGTATACAAAATGAATACAATTTCCAAAGGATTTGATAAAAAGATATGTTTTTAAAGAACATCGGAATTGGTGAGAGGGGGTCAGAGGACATAATTAACTGATTCAAGTCCTTATCTCATGATGCTGCTTGAAAGGATAAAAGGTGCTGATGAAATCTTTTAAATTTGCAGCCCTTGGCTGACAGAAAAATAAATAATGCTTGAGATTTTCTAAGACGTTTTGAGTCTTAAGTCTAGCACCGAGTTCAGGTGCCTGAGGTTTAAAAAACAAGAATTCCTGATGCCTCTTTTGTGCCACTTGAAATAAGTTAGAAAATATATGATGATGAGAATACAGGGATGGAACTGACTGTCAGCTGTACCTGCATATCTCCAGGTGCTGCCAAAAAGCCTAATGTTCAACCAGATTTAAAGAAACACCTCCTGCCGCTAACTGAATATTGACTCTCATATATCTCCAGGCAGAGAGAACGAGAAGGCACTCTTTGAAGTTAAAAGGGGATAGATTCAGTACAAACGTAAGGCAGTTCTTCTTTATCCAAAGAGTGGTAGAGAACTGGAATGCTCTTCCGGAATCTGTTATTAGGGAAAACACCCTCCAGGGATTCAAGACAAGGTTGGACAAGTATGGACAAGTTCCTGCTGAACCAGAACGAACGCAGGTAGGACTGGTCTCGGTTAGGGCACAGGTCTTTGACCTGTGGGCCACCGCGTGAGCGGACTGCTGGGCGCAATGGACCACGGGTCTGACCCAACAGCGGCAATTCGTATGTTCTTATGTTACAGGTACACATAGCTATTTGCATGAGGAAATGGTGGCAGAGTGGGGTCTAGGATGATTTAGCGCAGCCAGTTAAGTACTGCTGTTTCATCACAGCTAGCTCAGCATACCTAGTTCACCACTGCTGTTTCAGCGTGGTGGGCTGTATGATACTGCAATAGGTTCTCCGAGCCTGTATCTCTCTCTCTACCTGCTGCAAACGTGGAAAAGTCTCACCCCCATTGGGGGAGGGGGAATGCCTCCTGCCACCCTCCCCCCCCAGCATGAAAAAGTGGAGAGAAGTTTTTTCATATACATAAGAAACAAGCCGCCTTCCTGGGCAGAGCGGAGAAAAGTCTCACTCGGAAAGCTGAGGTGACAGCAGACAGGCTGATGAGTCAAAATGAGTTATTATACATGATTTTAAAGGCAACAGTCTTCCTTGCTGCAATAAAATGTCCCACAATGAAACGTCAATGGTGAAAGTTCCGCGATGAAAAGTCCTGCAATGAACCAGCCACACTAAACTGCCCAAGATGATCTGGCAGCAATGAAATGGCTGCGCTTAACAGGCCATGTTGAATCATCCCATTCCGGGCAGAGTGGAATCTGATATTGAGGAGTATCGGCAGGTTCTGCTTCCTGTACATACTAAATCATTTTTGGGCCCTTCTGATATAATGTTTTGAATGTCAGAACAATATGATTATTTCAAGACCCAATTTCCATCAATAGATATTTAGGGGTAATTATATAAAGTGGTCGTTAAACATGTACAAGCTGGAAATGCACAAGGAGGAGGGGAGTAGCTTAGGCACTTCATTTGTTTGGCTGGTGAGGCTTCGGCATCACCGCCAACAAGGCAAGTTTAATGTGGGTACATGAATGGGGGGGGAGGAGAGGGTGAATATGTTGCCTCTCCCCCCCACCCCCCGTGCACCCTTGGGCCCCCCCTAAAAATTGGAGGACTGGCTATGCCTCTGCTGCAGCGGTCTGTAAAAAAATTCAGCAGTACTATCCAGATCGTACTGCTGTGTATTTCTCTTAGTGGGGCTTATCCTCCTTGTAAGTTCTGCTACTTAAACAAGCCTTTTTAAAATATTGACCCACAACAAAAAATGAGATGTATGTGCGCTACCCATGCACTAAAAATTAAAATTAACCCCTTCTTGTACAAAGCTGCGCTAGTGTTTTTAGCGCCGGCGGCAGCGGGAACAGCTTGGACACTCTTAGGAATTCTATGAGCGTCGGAGCTGTTACCGTGGCGGCCGGTGCTAAAAACATTAGTATAGCTTTCTAAAGGAGGGTGTAAGTTTTTTGCACAGGGAGCTTTTCTGGGGGTGAAAAGTGGGCGTATTCTGCACTAATCAGCGCAGCTACATTGCCGCATGCTTGAGCGTGAACCCTTACTACTTACATAATGAGTGGTGGTAAAGGCTCATGCACTAATGGCAAATTGAACATGTGGCTATTAATAAAAAAAATTTTAAAAATAGAAAATTTGATCATTTTACCCCAGAGGTAAACATGGCTTTAGTGCACGGAAATGACCCACATAAGGGTACACAGGCCTTTAGGGCCTGATTCTGGAAATGATGCCTGCCGCAGTAGACACCTGCAAAATGGGCACCTACCATATGTCAATCACCGGACAGAATCTCATCTATTTTTTGTACAGATGCCTTAAATGTAGGCCAGTGTTTTACAGGTCTACATTTAGGGCATCTGACTTACACCTATGGAAGCGCCTAAGTACACCTATGGATGCCTAAGGCCACTTCTGGTGTAAGCCATGCCTACGCCGCTTTAGGCATTTATAGGCATGCCTAGGCACTTCCGTAGGCGTGAGTCAGACACCTACATTGTAGACGTCGCTCACCGCATCGATATTTTAAAAAACCATGCTTCCTGATTGGTCTGTTAGATGGCAGGTAGGACGTCTACCGCTGCCTACCGTCGGGACACCGTTTTGAGAATCAGGCCCTTAATGTGCAGTTACTGCATGCAAATAGGCTGCTGTAGAAACATATTAAAGCATTTGACAATATTTTACCTTTCTGCACTTGTTAACCCGCATGTCACTGATTTCATAATAATAATTTAGGGAGGGGGCATGTAATGGATGGAGAGTAGGCATGGAAGTGTTAACCAGCCAGTGCATTATACTTAATGCACGCTAACTGGTTAATGTATAGCTAACACAAGAGCAGATAGCGCCTCATAAATAGAAGGCGGTAAATGCTCCTGTGTTAACTCTAGACAGATACTACATGCTAATGATATTAGTGCATGACTTGCAATAAAATATATTTAATAACTTCTGTATTAAATCTGGGTTTAGTGTGCAGTAAAATCCCATGTTTCCATGCATTACATCCAGATTCTAGTGCATTTTAGTAAAAGAGCCCCTAAGAAAGATGCAAGCTAAAACCAAATCCAAATATTTGATTAGTAATAAGAAGCCCTACAGTAAAATACTGTCATACATTTTAGACAGTAATATTGAATAAAAATGAACCCAATTTTATTCATAAACTGGTCTACATGTAAATTGCTGCTTTATCTAATGCTACCAAGCTTCAGTCATTTTATGTAACTTTCAGATGCCGAGCATTAGAATAAATGCATCTCTTATGATGCAATTACACATTTTCACAGCGCACAATATAGGTAGTGTAATGAGCTTTATTACACTGCTACTCATACATTCCAAAATCATTATCTCTTAAAACAATTTTCTGTGATGTATGATAATGAAGTCATATAATGCAAAATCCCTTTATCTAAAACAACATTTGGAACCTGCATTATGTGGTTTTATGTACCATCTGGGTTTTCCGATGCAAGTTTTGATCTGTTCTGACAGCCTGATTACATTTGGCACTTTAAAAAACTAGCAAAAAAATATCTCTTTAGAAAGAAAAATTAACATTGCTTCACATTAAATATAAATTAAACAATCATAAAGGTCCTTTTTTGCTAAGCTGCAAAAAAGAGTGGCCTTAGCATGCTATTATATGAGTATTTCCTGTGCACAAAAACCATTTTTATCACAGCCCTAAAATGACCAATTTTTTATATTAATGGCCATGGGCTAATGTTGCCATTAATGTGTGGCCATTAAAAATAAGCACTTACCAGCACTAGGGTTATCAGACGTTCAGATTTACCCGGATATGTCCTCTTTTGAGAGGATATGTCCGGGCATCCAGGCGGCTTTTCAAAATTCGGCACTTTGTGATCCCTCCAAAACTCCCCCCCCCCCAACCTACTATACCCACCTGTCTACCACCCCAATAGTCCTTATGACTGTAGGTAGCAGCTATATGGCAGTACAGTATGGTTTTGGCAGGTTCACACTTTCCACTCAGTGGTTAGAATGGGTTATGGGCCTGGGATCTCCTCTCTATAGTTCACTAGCCCACCTACCAGACATATGTATGCTGCTCTAGTAGGCTTTCCCATACCAGGTGCTGCTGTTCTAGAGACAGGTATGTACCATTTCATTAAGATTTCTGGGGAGTGTGTGTGTGTGTGTGTGTGTTTTTTTTTGGGGGGGGGCATTACTTAATCCCTCCAGTAGTCATCTGGTCAATTTGGGTATCTTTTTGGCACTTAGATGCTTTTAAAATAGGTCTAGCTCTGGACAACTAAGTTCTGTCCTGGATGTCTTGGGAAATATTCAGTTATTACCACAAGATGTCCAAGTGCTAAGCACGCCCAAATATACCTCCAACACACCTCCAGAAAATCAGCTTTGAAAATTGGCACTTGGACGTTTTGTCCAGTTAGATGTTCAAATGCCACTTTATGCCATTTTCTGGACATCCTTTTTTTTTTTTTTTTTTTTTTTAAATGAGCCCCTAAGTGTTCTAACATTTACGTGCACCCCGTTTATGTCAGGGTTTTCTTGGTCTAAAACCAGGCACCTAACTCAAAAATATGCCCACGATCTGCCCCCTAACCATGCCCAATTTTAACTATGCACTAGGTGCCTGTTATAGAATCACACCTTCCAAGTTGGCGCCTAACTTTCAAGTTACTGCAATTAGTACCAATTAAGAGGTATTGAGTGCTGGTTATTGGTGTCAATTTAGCCTATTGCTCAATTAAGTTAGGTGCCTTCATCAGCTAGATGCGCCAAGGTAGGTGCCTAACTTTAGAGGCACTTTATAGAATTTGGAGATCAGGGCTGACATGGTATTCCTATGCTAACCAGTTAGCACATGCTAATTAGATAAGCTATTTAGTACAGGAATGCTCACTTCAGTTACTGCAGAATGCTTGAGCGCATCTAGTAACATCATTTTAAGCTGTGTTAGGTGCACATTAGCACCTAACACACCTTAGTAAAAGAGCTCTATTGACACTTGGCATGGATTGCACCCTCCAAAGATAGCACGCCTCCTGCTGAGCCTGACACCACCATCTTCCCACACCCCTTCATATACACCCCAACATCCCCCATATCTACTGTACCTATGCAGGAGGAATGCCTACTCCTTCCTGCCGATAGGATTGTCTCTTCAAAATGGCAGCCCTTCCCCCTCCTGATGCACCTTGGGATACAACTGGGAGAGGCCTTAGGCACCAGAGCCAATCAGTACCTTAGGCCCCTCCCGGTGAGATGCATAATGTGGCAGGATAAAAATAGGGTATAACTGGGCCTTCTGATTTCAGATTTCAACTGATAAACAATGCTAAATCTCACCTGTTGCAAATAAAGTAAAATAGATATGTATTGGTTAAACACCAAAAAAGTTCCAGCTTCCCTTAGTATTGTAACAGGGCCCAATGGGGATCCTGTGAGGAAAGAAGTACCTCTTGCGAGGCTGGGAGCAGCACATTGCTACTGGCCAGCGTGCCTGGTTAGCTCTCTCTGCCATGTCCCTTTGCCGACATCTATTCCTTCCCCCCTCCTCCCGCCGCGTGTCTACCTTAAATGTCTTGTAAAAGCACAGCGCCGCCCTGCTGCCAGCCCCGGCGTTTTCTCTCAGCTACGGCCAGTCTTAGCGGAAACAGGAAGTTGTCAGAGAGGGCAGGCCACAGTGGAGAGAAGACACTGGGGCCCACAGCAGGGCAACACTGTGCTCTAACAAGACATTTAAGGTAGATATGCAGGAGGGGCCAGGAGAGGAGTAGATGTTGGCAAAATGACTCAGCAGAGAGAGTCAACCAGCAGGCACATTGGCTGGTAGAAAGGAACCTCTTACACCGAAGTGCCCTAGAAATAAGGCCTTACCCAAGACATTTCAGATTCGGAGGAGGAGTAGAAGGTAGAGAGGGAGCATTGGACTCAGATGAGTAAAGGAGGGAGAGATGTGAGGAATAGAGTAAGGGAGGGAAAGATGTCAGATTTGTGAGGGACAGGGAGAGATGGACTTGGGGACAGCAGAGGGGGTAGAAGGAGGACAGTGAGATGGGACAGAAGGGGACAATGAGGGATTTGGAGGAGGACAGGCAGAAAGAGAGGGAGAGATGGAGAGATGGACATGGGGGAAGGCAGAGTGGGTCAGGGAGAGATGGCAGAGGAGGGAAAAGGGAGAACGGGATGTGGCGGGGCAAAATGGGGAGAGGGAGAGATAGATTTGGTGGAGAGGGCAAAATGGGAAAAGGGAAAGATATTCAGAGAGAGCAGAGGGAGAGGAGAGATAGACAGGGAAAGGTGGAAGGGATATGGATGAGGCTGGAATGGGGGAGGGGGAGTGGAAGGGCAGAAAGGAGAGATGTTGGCCTTGTTGGAGGGAGAGAGAAAAAAAGAGAGGAAAGACATGCTGGGTTACAAGGGTAGAATAAGTGACAAAGAGGGGAGATTCTATAAATGGTGGATCCAAGTGAGAGAGTTGTCAAGGAGATGAGTGGGCAGAATAACAAATGTACGAGACTAGAAATGTGTTAATGGGAAGCAGATAAAAGGGAATAGGAGGATCAAAAATGTGACAGCTAAAGGATGAGAGAAGGAGATAGAAAGTTGATTAGATAAAAAGTGTAAAGGAATAAAGCAATGTTCCCTCTAAGCTGCAGGGCTGCACACCTTTTGGTAGCAGGCTGCACAGCCAGCACACTAAGACCTCTGGTCATACTCTGCTGCTGCCTGTGGCTTTGTGAAGAAAGAAGTGCAGCTAGAAAGGAGGAGGAGAAGGCCTACTTGGATGTCTTAGAGCAATGGTCTCAAACTCAAACCCTTAGTGGGGGGGCCACATTTTGGATTTGTAGGTACTTGGAGGGCCGCAGAAAAAATAGTTACTGTCTTATTAAAGAAATGACAACTTTGCATGAGGTAAAACTCTTTATAGTTTATAAATCTTTCCTTTAACAGTTAAAGGAAAGATTTATAAACTATAAAGAGTTTTACCTTAAGCAAAATTGTCATTAACTATTTTTTCTGCAGCCCTTCAAGTACCCTATTTTTTCTGCAGCTCTCACATTTAAAGTTTAATATATTTCCTTTCTCAAAACTGACCCATTTCAATCACTATATTGAAAATAAAATCATTTTCCCTACCTTTGTTGGCTGGTGACTTTATTTTTCTGTGCTTTTAACTGTTTCCAGGGTCTTCTTGTCCTTTGACTGTTTTTCTCTCCGTCTTCACTTTCTAACTTGCATCCATCTTTGGCATTAACTTAATATTCAATTTTTCTGCTTTCTTTTCAAAATCTATGTTTCCATGTCTTCCCTTCCCTTCTATCTCTTTCTTCTTCCGTCCCTATTTCCATGGTCTGACATCTCTTTCTTTCCTTTCTCTCCCTCCCTCCCTCCTTCCTTCCTCTCTCCTGGTCTGGCATCTGTCTCCTTCCATCCCCCAACTTTTTATTTCTTTCACCCTGCCCTCTTCTTTCTTTCTCTCTCTCTCCATGCTCCCTTTCTTTCTATATGTCTGTCTTTCTCTCTCTCTCCGTGCCCCCTTTCTTTCTTTTTTTCTTTCTCCATGCCCGCCCTTTCTTTCTGTCTTTCTCTCTCCATGCCCCTTTCTGTCTGTGTCCTGTCTCCCTTCTTTCTTTCTGTCTCCATGTCCCTCCCCTTTCTTTCTTTATTTCTCCCTAGCCTTCCCCAAGCCACCACCATTGGGGAACAGGCCACCACTGCCGTAATCGGGGAACAGGCCAGTGTCGAGGTCTTAGCTCTCCCTGTTTATCTTCCCCAGCGTGAGGTCAACCAATTCTCGCCACCCAATGTCAATTCTAACGTCGGAGAGGAAGTTCTGGGCCAGCCAGGCAGCGATTGGCTGGCCTGGAACTTCCTCCCCGACGTTAGAATTGACGTCAGGTGGCAAGAATTGGTCGGCTCCGAGCTGGGGAAGATAAACAGGGAGAGCTAAGACCTCGGCGCTGGCCTGTTCCACGATTGCGGTGGCTTGAGGGAGGGCAGTGAGAAGGGAAGGGAAGCAGATTGGGGACCCCTGCGTTAGGTGAGCCGCAGTCACAGTCTGTACGCGATTGTCATCTCCACAATCGGAAAACTTGTGAAGTGGAGAGGACAGATTGCAGGCCACAAAATAGTCCCTGGGGGGCTGCATGCGGCAGCATGGGCCGCGTGTTTGAGACCGCTGTCTTAGAGCCAGCCAGAACACAGGTACACACCTTTGGGAGAGGGCATGAACTTGGGACACAGAAGGGAGGGAAGGAGAGAGGCACATTGGGTCACAGAAGGGAGGGAGAGGGGAATGTTGGAACATGGGAGGCAGGGGTGTATTGAGAGATAGAAGGAAGGAAGGAGCGTGAACTTGGGACAAAGAAGGAAGGAGGGAGGGGGCATGAATTTGGGACACAGAAGGATGAGAGGGAGCATGTTGGGACACAGAAAGGAGAGAGAGGGCACAAACATGGGACAAAAACTAGAAGGAAGGAGGGAGGGGGGGCATAAGCTTTGGATATAGTCTATTTGTCTTCCCTCAGCTTTTCTTTCCCTCTCAACCCTTGTGTTCCAGCTCTCAATGCCTGTGTATATTCTTTCCTTCCTCACTCCTTCCCAAGAGCCTCCCTCATCACATGTCTTCTTCTCTATGGTAGACAAAAGGCAGAGAGACTCTCTTACCTACACTCAGTGATTTAGGAAGGAGATTGGGGGGAGGTCTGCCCCAGGCACTGTCTTAGTGAGGGTGCAGGCACCTGTCTTCCTCTCTGCCTCCCCCCCCCCCCGCTCCCACACTGCTGCCCATGTGCGCCACTTCCTCCCCCCCCCCCCCCGCACCTCTGTAACGTTCCTGGCACGAGCAGCAACCCCCAACCTGGGCCCGTGCCTAGGAAGTGACATCAGAGGAAGAGCTGCCGCTGATGTGACAGCAGGTTGGGGGTTGCTGCTCACACTAGGAACATTACAGAGATTCAGGGGAAGGGAAGTAGCACGTGCACGTGGCAGGAGGGGGAGCGGGGAAGGAGCGTGTGGAGGTGGGGGGTAGAGAAGAGGGCAGGGGAGTGGCGCCACTGCCCCAGGTGCATCGCACCCTCACTACGCCACTGCCTACACTTCAGCTGTTCTGCATTCTCCATTGTCAGACATTCCTTAGCCAGCCAGTAAGCTGCAGAGAACACAGGACCAATAGCTTATGAGACATCAACCTTCAGTTCTGCTTTTCCCTGCAGCCTTTTAGCTGGCTAAGCTTGTTTAGGAATGTTTGACCACTGGCTGCAGGGGGAGGCAGAAGCAGTAGCTAGAGATACTGCCTTTCTTCCTGCTTTCCCTGTAGCTATACATCAGAAAGATCCCCTGGACAACCCCCTAAATAAATTTTTTTGAACTTGCACCTGAAAACCTTAGATTCACCCCATTTCATCAAAATCCTTAGGGCCGTTTTCAAGATAAAATTGGCATACATACATACAAATAGGCAATTATTGCTCACTTTATATAATAGGATTATAGCCCCTAAACTGTAACATTTAAAAGGCCTGCCTCAATTTGGCCTTCCATTACAAAACTGCGCTAGCGTTTTTAGCGCCGGACGTGGCAGTAAGAACTCCAACGCTTATAGGAATTCTATGAGCGCCAGTTTTCTTACCGCCATGGCTGGCGCTAAAAACACTGGTGCGGCTTTGTAAAGGAGGGGGGTTAAATAGGAACTCAAAAAATTAATTAAAAAAAATATCTGTCTTTCTATCTATAAAACAACTGTAAGAGTTCATAATAAAAACAGTAATTATGATTCTTTTATATTGTAATTTTCATTATTTATAAATCCTGTTTTTAGAAATGCATGAGGCCCCTTATAATGTAAGGCCCTAAGCTGTAGTTTGTGTAGTTTATATGTAAATCTAGTCCTGACAATAACACCTGTGCTGTGAAAACACCAATAAACATTGTATTTTATGTACTTCCAAAGAACCCCTAGTTAACTGTAAAATAAACATCTAAATTTACCATTTATAAACACCTACGAATAGAAGCCATATGGCAAAACATGACTGCAAGACTAATCTGCAGCTAGAAAATTTGAACATTTTCTTTTTTGAATGAGTTACATTGGTTGCTAATAGAAGGGCATATTAATTTTGAGGTCTTAAACTGTGTTAAAAATAGGTCTTCTACCTCATAAATACCAAAGGTTCAAAATAATCAAACAACCACTCCCTTGGAATAAAAATCTACGTATGACCTTAACAGAAAGTCTTATATCATTTGCTGGCTCCCGTCCTATGTATAATTCAAACTGTGTGATTTATCAAACATTTGGCTTACCGTCATCAATCTATTTAAGAACCACCAGAACTTCAGGGGGATCCCTCCTTTATCGGGATCCCTCTGAAGTTCTGGTGGTTCTTATATAGATCTAATAATTTTGACGGTAAGCCAGATGTTTGGTAAATCACATACTTTGAATTATACATAGGACGGGAGCCAGCGAATGATGTAAGACTTTCTGTTAAGTTAAGGGGGTCCTTTTACTAAGGCGCGCTAGCTGTTTTAGTGCATATTAAAATGGCTAGCATGCCTTATAATAATAATAATAACTTTATTTTGTATACCGCAATACCAGAAGCAGTTCAGAGCGGTTTACAGAGGATGAGACTGTACATATACAGCGAAGTTACAGAGAATAATGTCAATTACATTGGTGGGGTGATTCGATTCCATTAGTGAGTCGAGAATGGTTAGGTATGGCTGGAAATAGGTTGGTTATGCAATAAGTATATCAGAAATACAACAAGGCAGGGAGGAGTCAGAGAAATTTGTCAAAGAGATAGGTTTTGATTGATTTCCTGAAGGCTTGGTAGGAGGGCGTATTTGAAATGAGGGTGGTTAGACATTTATTCAATTTGCCAGCTTGGAATGACAATGTTCTATCAAGGAATCTCTTGTAGATACAGCCCTTCAGGGAGGGGAAGGCAAACAGATAGATATTATGTGTGCGGGAGGTGCCTGGAAATATAAAATGGTGCGAAAGGTAGATTGGGGATGAGCCAATTATGGTTTTGAAGCATAGGCAGGCAAACATGAAGATGACCCTTGCCTCGATTGGTAACCAGTGAAGTTTTCTGTAGAATGGGCTAACGTGGTCCGACTTTTTTAGACCATAGATGAGACGGACAACAGTATTCTGTATGATTCTCAAACGTTTTATGGTTTTCTTCCCAAGTATATGATATTACAGTAGTCTAAGGTACTTAAAATAAGTGACTGAACCAGTAATCGGAAGGAGAGGAAGTCAAAATAGTGTTTGATGGTACGCAGTTTCCAGAGAGTGCAAAAACATTTTTTAATCTGGGCATTGGTATGTCTTCGAACGTTAGGCATCGATCCAGGGTGACTCCTAGGATTTTGATGGTGGAATTGATTGGGTAGGTAAGCCCGTTTAATTTAGCTTGTGGTTGGGACTTGCCAGTAAAAGCTTGTTTTTTCTGCATTTAGTTTTAGTTTGAATTGAGTGGTCCATTGTTCTATCTTAGTGAGAACAGAAGAAGTGAGTTGTTCAGTCTCTTGTGTCAGTGAGGTTATGGGGATGATGATTATAATGTCATCTGCATAAATGTATGAATTTAGTTTTGAGTTGGATAGCATAGGAGCCAATGGTGCCATGTACACGTTGAACAGAGAAGTAGAGAGAGGGGAGCCTTGTGGGACTCCGCAGGGGTTGCTCCAGGGTTGGGAGAAGGTGCCATCACTGTGGACTTGGTAGGTGCGGTTTTTAAGAAGCCTGTGATCCAGGTTAGTATCTGTCCCGAGATGCCAATAGAATCGAGGCATCTGATCAGAAAGTCATGGTCGACAAGGTCGAAGGCACTGCTTAGGTTGAATTGAAGTACCAGTGCGCTTTTTCCCAGGGAAAACAAATGGAAGAGGTGGTCAGTCAATGATGCTAGGACAGTTTCTGTGCTGTAGTTTGTGCGAAATCCTGATTGAGAGTTGTGTAGAATGTTAAACTTCTCTAGTTATTTTGTAAGGTCATGGTTCACTAGACCTTCCATTAGTTTAAGGTAGAGAGGAATATTGGCAATGGGTCTGTAGTTGGCAGCTGAAGAGACTGGTTCTTTGGGGTTTTTGATGATGGGAGTCACAACAATGTGGCCGAGTTCCAGCGGGAAGTGGCCAGTGGACAGGCAAAGAGAGACCCAGCTGAAAAGTTTGGCTTTGAATGAGGAGGGGGCTGTTTTCATGATAGTCGGATGACAATTATCTAGTAGGCAGTTGGATTTAGCATATTTGGAGTAGAGCTTGAGGAATAGGTTCCAATCTGGGTTTTCGAAATGATTACAGATCATGTCGGTTGTTTAGCCTTCATTTTCTAGGGCAGATAGGTTGATTGAAGAGTCTGAGCTTGTAGTTACAAGAGACATTTTCAGAATGCGAAATTTTTTGGCGAAGTGGTCGGCTAGGTTTGCCACTGGGGGTGGGAGATCTGTGTGGGAGCATTTATGTAGATCAATATCGAATAAGGAATTGACTATTTTGAAGAGTTCTTTGCTGTTCAGCGAGGGAGAATTGATTGCTTGGGAATAATGTTTGCAGCGCTTTTCTTTGATCATTCTTTTGTACTCTTTTACTTTTAATCACCAAGTGTACCTGTCATTATCTTTTCCTGATTTGCACCATATTCTTTCTAATTTACGTACTTCTCGTTTTAGAGATAGTAAGTCAGCATCAAACCAGCTGGTTGATAGACAGTATCTTTTTTTTATATACTTTCAGTGGTGCAATGTCGTTGAGAACCTGATTACTGAAATTTTTCCATCCTTGGATAAAATTTGGGTCTAAATCCGGGATGGATGTTCGGCTATAGTGTGACCAAAATTCTATTGGGTTTAGTTGTCCTCTAATCCATATCATTTTCTCTTTATGAATGATCCTTGGGTTCCTTTTGGTTTGTTTTTTGAACCAGTGTAATTCAAAATTGCATAGAAAATGGTCTGACCAGGGAGTGTTGGCTCAGGTTTCACCCGTAAAGCTTATACTGGGGGTGGTAGGGGCATTGGAAAGAAATGTGATCAGGTCTAAGTGGTGACCTTTCATGTGAGCTTTTGTTGGAGGTGGTTTGGAGAAGCCTAGAGATGTGAGGAAGGAAAATAGATCTGCAACATTGGAGTTCTCTTCCTGCTCGAGATGTAGATTGACATCTCCGGCAAGAAGATTATAGGCGCCAGCTACAGAGTTTGTGAGGAGGAATTCATAGAGACCTTCTTTTGCTAGGTTCCATTTGTTAGGGGATACATAGAATACTGTAACGGTCAAATTTTCTTTACAGTCCTCTTTGGATATTTTGCAGGTGAGAATTTCCAGGTCGTTGGTTAGTTTAGAGTCTAGTGTTTGAAACTGAAAGTGATCTCGGAGGATTATTGCTAAGCCACCTCAACTTTTTGAGTTTCTTGATAGGGGAATAATTTTGTAGTTTGAAGGTAGTAGGTCACCTATGATAGCGTCCTGATCGGAAATTAGCCATGTTTCGGTTAAAAGTAGTATATCTAGGTGGGATTCTTCTAGCTAGTCTTTGACCAATTGGGCTTTGTTTCTATCCGAGCGAATGTTCAGATATGCACCAGTAATGGTGTGGTGTTCCAAAGGTGTTGAGGGATCAGTAGAAGCAGGTACCTGGGAGCTTTATCGGGCGTTGTGTGTCGGTCTCAGTGGGAGCGAGGCAGGGCGGCGAGAAGAGAAGTAAGATGGCTCCTCTCCTGACCTCCGTCACCTTGGATTCTTAGTCTACACACCTCCTGCAATGGGTCCTTGTCTTATCAGCAATTAATTTTTTAGAATCAGGGTCTTAGGGTTTGTTTTACAAAGTAGTGCTACCGATTAGTGATGTGCTGAATTCGAGCAAGCCCACTCAGTTTCCATGGGCTTCTTCATATTCAGCTCACGCTAATCATTAGCACTGCTTTGTAAATGCAACCCTTAGTATGAATTAAAAATATATTAGTATAATGGATTTTTATTTTAGTTAATTTATAATTTGTGTTCAAAGTGTCCTTCTTCAATCTTGACACATTCACAGTCTTTGCCATTACTGAGCTGTTGGCTCAATGATTTCTGAGGTTTAATTAATTAAGAGTTCATCTGTTTTACAAGCTTGATGCCCTGGAGCTCCATCCTGTTGAAAAATAAAGTACTTGGAAATGTTTTGAATTTCAGACAGAAGTTTCTGTTGCAGAAGGATATTTTGGGGTTATTTAAAAAAATGTTGGATGTTCCGTTTTTTCCAGAAACCATGTAGACACCCATTTAGGCTCTATTTCAGTGGTTCCCAACCCTGTCCTGGAGGAACACCAGGCCAATTGGGTTTTCAGGCTAGCCCTAATGAATATGCATGAAGCAAATTTGCATGCCTATCACTTCCATCATATGCAAATCTCTCTCATGCATATTCATTAGGGCTAGCCTGAAAACCCGATTGGCCTAGTGTTCCTCCAGGACAGGGTTGGGAATCACTGCTCTATTTGTTTTTATACAATATTAATGAAGGTAACAGAAATCATGTCTACTTTGCAGGCAGGACATTTATAATTGCACTGGAGCAGGTTTCAATATCTTGCCTAAACTTTGTAAGTACTGTATACACATAGATTAGTATATTTATTGTTCTATGCACATACAGTACTTGTAAATTCTGTTCATGCTCTGAGTCTAGGCAAACTTTATTCCTAAAAATGGCAAAGTATACAGTATACCATTACATCATGGTGTGTACTATTACAATTATCAGTATATTATAACGGGCCATTTACATGCATGTCATTATAAAATTAACTCTTACGTGCTATTTTTATATGACATACTTGTAATGTAAGCATTCCTATGGACAGAAGTGAGATTGGCATATTTTAATCATACGTATAATTCTAATTTTATTTTGTCTTGTATGTTGAGTCTTTATTTTATTGTACAATATGGGGCTCATATAGTAATCAAAACTTAAATGCATCTAGTCGTCCAAGTGCTGATAATCAAAATGGATTTTTGGACATATCCAAGGACTTTTTAGGCCTCTGAATCCCACTGTGCACCTTGAACTGAAAGGGGCATTTCTAGAGGACTGGTTAGGGTGGTAAATGGGTAGGATGTGAGCTGACCTAGACATAGTCATACTGCAGGGATAATTGAATGTTTTACTAGACATCCTGGACGAAACTTAAATGTTGTGAGTTAGACTATGTAAAAGCAGATATAAGTGCCAAAAAGGTATCCAAAGTAACCAGATAACTACTGCAAGGACAAAGTAAAGACCCCTACACACTCCCCCCATGTTCACTGACTCCGTTGCATTCCCACAAAGTTCAGAATAAAAACGTGACATCAGAAAATACTTCTTCACCAAAAGAGTGGTTGATCGATGGAATGGTCTTCCACGTCAGATAGTTGAGGCCAGTAACACACTCGACTTCAAGGGACGATGGGATAAACATGTAGGTTCGCTCCAGGAAAATGCTAAAAAAAGAGGGTTCTTGTTGAGGAAGAGTTCTTGGAGTGGGTTTGCTCCGGGAAATTCTCAGAGGGAGGGTTCTTGTTGAGGGAGGGTTCTTTGAGTGGACAGACTTGTTGGGCCGACGGCCCTTTTCTGCCGTCTTACTCTATGTTTCTATGCCTCCGGAACATCAGCACCTGCTATAGGAAAGCCTAGTAGAGCTGCACAGAGGTGGCTTAAGTAGTCTGGGGGGTGGGCTACTGAACCATAGAGAGGAGGACCCAGGCCCATAAGCCACTCTAACCACTACATTAATGGTGGAAAATGTGAGCCCACCAAATCCCCTCAAAACCCTACTGTACTGCCATAAAGGTGCCACCTGCAGTCATAAGGGCTATTGGGGTTGTAGACAGGTGGGTATAGTGGGTTTTGTGGGTATTTGGCGGGGGGGCTCACCATAAGCTATAAGGGAGTTTTGGTGAGATGTTTATCTGGCACTCTTTTTGTGAAGTTCACAGCAGTGCCTTATAAGGTGCCCCTTTGCTCTATAAGGGGTACTAAAGTTAGGCGCCTCTTAGATGCTTAACTTAATAGACAAAATACCCATAATAGCCTCAATAATTGGTAAAAAAAAAAAAAATAATAATTACCCCTTCCTACACAAAGCTGTGCTAGCATTTTAAGCGCCGGCGGTGGCGGTAAGAACTCTGATGCTCATAGAATTCCTATGAGCATTAGTTTTACTGCCATGACCGCTGCTATAAACGTTAGCATGGCTTTGTAAAGGAGGAGGTTAATTGGGCAATAAGCACCTATCCAATTCTATAAAAGATAGGTGCTTATCGCATGGCGCTTAGTGGCACCTAATGCCTAAATGAGTGTTTCTAGGGGCAGAGCATGACTTCAAAAACATAGGTGCCTGAAATGTAGGCCTTTGAAATCCTCACCTGTATTTCAAGTGCCTGGGTGCTGCTAGCCACAATTCTGGTGCCTAAGTGTGGATGATACGCATCTGGTGCCATTTCTATAAGTGCCAGCCAATTTACATTACATTACATTACATTACTGATTTCTATTCCGCCTCAACCTTGCAGTTCTGGGCGGATTACAAAAGAGACAAAGGCACTGTTTATAGAATCAGCCCCAATGTCAATAAGGTAAGGATAGCATTTTAGTTGTGGATGAAGAGGGACCAATTGAGTATTAGCACCTGCAACATTTGGGGAAGGGGAGGGGAGGAGGGTGCTGTTTCTCATACCTATCTCAGTCTTCTGTTCCATGTCAGTACTATCAGATGGGTAGTGAGCTCTAGACAAGGTATAGAGGTAGGATTGTGTTGGAGAACATAGAAAAGTTGCAGAGAAGAGAGTTGCTCTCTCATTGGTCAATTACTGATTGCTCTCTCTCTATTTCCCCCCAGTGGCGTTCTAAGGGGGGTGATCCGCTCCGGGTGCATGCCCCAAGGAGGTGCACAGCCGGCCACCCTCCCTATTCTGCCGCTGCTGCCTTTCCTTAACCAGCAGCAGCGGCAGTAAACAGGGGTATCCGCGGGTGCTCACCGGTATTGCTCAGCTTCTGGCCGGCTCCCCTGCTGAAAACCGCAGGCGTCCGCTCCTCGCGCAATCCAAGGCTGCATCGGAAGCGTTCTCTCTGATGTCACAATGTCAGAGAGAAGGCTTCCGATGCAGCCGCGGATCGGTGAGGTGTAGACACCTGCGGCTTTCAGCAGGGGAACCGGTCAGACATGCTGGGCAGGGAATGGGGGAGGGTAGAAATGCTGGGCAGGGAAGGGGGGAGGGTAGAAATACTGCACAGACAAGGGGGGAGAAATGCTACAAAGGCAAGGGGGGGAGAAATGCTGCAAAGGCAAGAGGGGAAAACATGCTGCTGCTGCTGCACAGGGAAGAGGGGAGACATGCTGCTGCTGTACAGGGAAGGGGGGAGACATGCTGCTGCTGCACAGGGAAGGGGGAGAAATGCTGCACAGGCAAGGGGGAGAGAAATGATACTGATGCACAGGCAAGAGGGGAGAGATGCTGCTGCTGCACAGGGAAGGGAGAGAAATGCTGCTGCTGCAGCACCCAATTGGGGAGCGAGAGGGAAGGAGGGAGAAGGAAGACAAGGGAGAAGGAATCAGAGATGCCAAGTCCATGGGAGGGAGTGAAAGGAAAAAAGGAAAGGAGATATCAGACCATGGAGGGGGAGGAACAGATGCCAGGGCATGAGGGAAGGGAAGGAGATAGAGATACCACACCATAGTGTGGAGTGGGAAGGAAGGAAGGAAAGGAGTAAAGAAAGAGAGAGATGCCAAAGCATAGGGGAGGGGGTGAAGACAGAAAAATGGAGAGGGTGTGAAGTTGAAATGAATCATGTGCAAAGAAGAGAAGGGACCCCAGATATACCGTTTATTGAAGGGACATAGAAAGAGGGAAGATGCCATATGGAAGAGAGAGAGGGTGGACAGTAGATGGAAGGGGCAGAGAGAGTGTGGGCAGTAGATGGAAGGGGTAGAGAGAGATGACAGAAGCTGGGTGGAAGGGGCAAAGAGAGGGCAGATGTTGCATGGAAGGGAGAGAGGACAAATGCTGTGTAGAAAGAAGAGAGCAAAGAGAAGATGATTAAAGCAGAAATGACAAAGGGAGAAATATTTTTTTGTTGCTTTACTTAGAATCAAGTAGTATTGTAACTATATTGATAAAAGTTTATAAATAGGAAATGGAAATAAGGCAATTTTTGGGACTAAACCTCTTTCCTCAGGACAGGATACCATAATAGCAGTATACTGTACTGTTCTGAAGAAATATTTGGCCTCTGAAAGCTAATTGAAAAATGGAATAGTCCAATAAAATGGTATTTTCTTATTTCTCATTATTTGTTTTATTTTTATTTGTTAATTTGTAAAGTGGTGATTGTTATGTATCAGTTTTTTTCAAATTTACATCTACTGTCTTTATATTTTGCACAGTATTAGGGGACATGTGTCACTGTTTTTGTGGTGTTGTGGTGTTTTGGCGGTTCAGTTTAACTTTTGTCTACATATTTCTATTTTTAGTTTGTGTTTATTTCATATTGGGCGAGGGTGTATCTCTGTTCTGTGTGTATGAAAAGAACATAGTTTTCAGTTGGCATTGACTGCAGGATCAATTGACTGTGCTTGATCTGGCTTGTTTAGTTTTACAATGTATGTGTTGGTGTTCTAGTGCTCACTGCGATATGTGGATTGTTACTAAAAATCATAATTTTGATATAGATGGGGAGTGTCAAAAAATGAAGGGCCCTGGGTGTCACATATGCAAGGTACGCCAATGTTCCCCCCTTTTATAAAAGTGTACTGCGTTTTCTATGCTCATAGGAATTCTATGAGGGTCGGAGCTGTTACTAGTGTGTCCGGTGCTAAAAACTGCGCAATGCTTTTGTAAAAGGAGGGGGGGAGATAATTTTTTAATTTTATTTTTCACATATGCAAATTCTAAACAAGTATATTGCAAAGCAATATAATTCTAATAAATCTGACAGAGGAAAAAGCCCCAGATAGAAATCCAGAAAATAAATGAAGGAAAATAAGATCATTTAATAAAATAAGATTATTTAATAAAAAAATAAAAATGCAATTAGAGGCTCTAATTTCTGGCCAGCTTCTATATTCACAATCCATCAATGAAGGAATCTAATAAAAATACAAACATCTTATGCAGTACTTTTAACTAAGCCCTCTGAGGAGACAGAAGTACTCTCACTTATAAATTGATGCTCAGGAGGTAATGAACTGGTCTTCGCAATAAACTCTGAGAGCTGACCCAATTCCCAGGAAATACAACTGACATTCTCATCTAATATATTACATTTAGTAGGATTTCTCAAAGAGAAAGTGGCACTCAGACTCACAGTCTCAGAATACGATGTCAAGAATGTCTTTCCTGTCATCTGTGACATGAAAAATATCAGAAAATATTCTGACATATAAAGAATTTGGCCTCTTTTTATCGAACTGGGCTAGAGGTTTCCTATGAAAATTCCTATGGGCACTGGAGCACTTAGCTTGCCGACTGCGCTAAAACCTCTAGCGCAGCTTCTTAAAAGGTGGGGGCAAGGGGGTGTTGGTGATATTTTAGAAAATAAAGTGCATTATTACATTTGTATTTGTTGTATAAAGAGAGCATAATAATATTCCCGTGGTTAGATTGGCCTCAATTTATAGGCTCTCAATTTCAGTTTGACATTGAAGACTCAGGAACAAAGAACAAACAAGAGGTTGGCCCTTAAAAACTCCACAAAATTGAAAATCTGACAAGAACAAAAAAAACTTGTGGAGAAGGAAATGTTCAAGATGTAGGCTTTATTAAAATCACAGTTTAATAATCCAAATAAAGATATCTAGGACCCAGGGCACTGGGGGATATGAACCCAATATGATCCGTGTTTCGATGATACTGTCTTCATCAGGGGTCCCTAAGGTCCTGATACAGAAGCTCGTGGATTAAGAACTAAAATCAAACTAAGATATAACTCTGCACAAGAGAGAAGTCCTCAAAGACTTGGGGCCAGATTCTCAAAACTCACAGTGCACTTAATGATGGAAGCTAAACCAGTCCTAGCCGGCTAGCGTCCAAGTATTTTACCTGCCTATTCTCAGAACGGCTCACTGTGGTCTTTTCCATTCTTCCTAGCAGCCTCTGATTGTACTATGCAAATATAGTACAACAAGGTCATTAATATTAAAAAGAGCACTCTGGGCGATTCTCTAAATTTTTGCCCACTTTTAATGGGCAAAATTTTTCAGCAGGGTCTGAGCAGTCATAGCCTTACTTGACTGTCAGTGCCAGAGTGCTGATTAGTTCAGGCACTGACAGGAAAGTAAGGGGATAGCTCAGACCCCACCACAAAAAAATCCCTCCTTCTCTCACTCCCCCCACTACCACAAACCCCCCTACCACTAACAACCCCCCCCCCCCCCCCCCCCCCCCCACTCCCTGTACCTTTAAATTGAAGGATGGCAGGAGGGATGCTGATTCCCTCCTGCCGGCAGGCCTGCCTCCCATCCTGGGAGAGGGCCTAAGGCCCTGATTGGCTCTGGGGCCTTGCAACCTGAGCCAATCAGAGTCGTAGGTCCCTGCCCATTGAATCCTGGGATAGGGAGAGGCCTTAAGTGCCTGAGCCAATCATGGCCTTAGGCCCATCCTAGTGCATCCCAGGATGCACCATTTTGAAGAGATCTGCCATTTTACTGACAGAAAATGTTTTTCTCGACATTTTAGATTTACATTTCCTACTGTACTCAAGGTGAGGTCACACCATTGAGTGATACAGAGGCATTATATCATTCATAATCTTGTTCTCTCAGGGTTTCCACAGCTGGCTGAGAGAACATCTAACCCAGCTCCACGGGGAGAACATCTTTAAACCTACCAGAAACTTTTTCCATTCTATGGACTTTCACAACAAAACTCAAATTTCTGAACAACTGACTTTCCCACCAAAATTCAAATTGGCGAGCTGTCCTGTTCCCAATCAGGTCAGTGAATCCACTATTTCCAAAGTCACACTGCAGACTTCAGAGCATACCCTGAAGAAAGCCACAGCACGCTGGCTGAAACGTCAATATCTACCTGACAAAGACGCAGCGAGACCCGGAAACCTGCAACATGCATTCTTAGTCTTGTTTACCATCCCTCTTCTAATAATACCTAGCATCTTGTTTGCTTTCTTGGCTGCCACCACACATTGGGCAGAAGGTTTCAGTGCATTGTCCATGATGACACCCAGATCTTTTTCATGAGCGCTGACCCTCAAGGTGGACCCTAGCATCTGGTAACTATAATTTGGATTATTTTTTCCAATGTGCATCATTCAAGCTATGCAGCGGCCAGATTCTA
Source organism: Geotrypetes seraphini (assembly GCF_902459505.1). Classification (NCBI taxonomy): domain Eukaryota; kingdom Metazoa; phylum Chordata; class Amphibia; order Gymnophiona; family Dermophiidae; genus Geotrypetes; species Geotrypetes seraphini. The sequence goes on from NC_047088.1 coordinate 206,186,412, forward strand.
AAACCATTGTTTACATCTCTACCACCATGGTCCTATGTAGCAGCCATCAAAAGGGGAATGCAGTTCACGATAGGGGTAGGGAACTCCGGTCCTCGAGATCCGTATTCCAGTCGGGTTTTCAGGATTTCCCCAATGAATATGCATGAGATCTATTTGCATGCACTGCTTTCAATGCATATTCATTGGGGAAATCCTGAAAACCCGATTGGAATACGGTTCTCGAGGACCGGAGTTCCCTACCCCTGGGCTAGAAGGTATAAGGACTACCCAAGAGGGAAGAGGCTATCAACAGTACTTGTGTGTACCCAAGTGCTCTCAAAAAGGTAAAAGGTATACCTACATATTTAGGGATTACAAGTGCTTGTAGCTACAGATCAGTTCCTTATCTCACAGTAAGATCAATGCTATATGAATTGAATACATTATATCCATCACATTTGGTAGTCCAGCAATGGCATAAAAAACAGATTCTGATGTCCTACCAGAGTTGCCTGCCTTTTTATAGTTTATAGTATTTCACAATATTTTAATACTTGTTTTCAAAACCCCAATATAGTGCAATGAGTTGATCAGCAAACATTTAAATCTCTTAAATTCTGTAGTATGGGCATTGGCGTTACTTTTATTCAGGCTTGTGTAAGGTCTGTTCATGGCAACAGACTGTCTATTAAGGCCAGGAGAACTTGAACATTCTATGTTTTATTTTCTTTACTACTTTTCAAATGAACACCACATACAACAATAGGTAATCGCATAAAGGGAAAAGGAATGAGGACTTACGGTATATAACACCTTTTTGTGGTTTTGGTGTCTCAAAGCTGACATTCAAAGCAGTGGGCATTGGTGGATTAAGTGACTTGCCCAGGGTCACAAGGAGCAGCACTAGGATTTGATTGCACAAGTGCTGGGTGTGGAGGCAGCAGCTCTACCAGTGAGCTACACCTTCCCCCATTCTTCCAGTGAGCCATACCTTTCCCCAGAAATGATATAGGCATTCCTCAATACAAACAGAATTCCAATGAAAACCTATCCTATTCCCCACCCTCCCACACCATGTAACTGTTAATATGCATAAGAGATCCACAATTGTAACTAGAATATAGCATGAATTGCTCATAATGATAATAATATAACCTTATTTTTTTAAATTTTGTCAGTCAATGTATGCTTTACTAATTGCAGTCATAACACTATATAGGTGCCTAACATTATAGGTGCCTAACACTATACAGTGTCTAAGTCATTCTCCGCCCCTAAACATGCCTACTTTGGTATTAGGCACCATGTGATAGGTGCCTATCTTTTATAGAATCGCGCCTATTACCCAATTAATTTTTATTTTTTCCAATTATGAGCTTGTTAAAGCTCCTAAACGAAGCCTCTTAAAGAATCCCCCCTTCCCCCCACTGCATTATTTTTACCTGGACAGATTTGTGTTGGTACTGATAGTGAGCAAAGGTATTATGAGAAGATGCTATTTGGCCTTTCTCAAATTGTTTCTTCACGCTTGCTAAGCCACCAGGCACTGTGCAGGTTTCAGATTCTTCAATAGCCTAGGGGGAAAATGTGAGTTTATCAGCGCATCTGTCTTATACAATAGTAGAAGAAAAAATATGTTTATTAGATAGGAATATTTGTACATGTTTGTGTAGGATACTCTGTAAAAAGCAAAATAAAATCTCTTAATGGAAGTGTTTAATAAATCCCAACATATAAATTCAAATAAAATGTTTATAATATATGAATTATGCCTTCAGTTGTTAAGTATTTCTGGCCCACATAGTTCACAGATGATACAATTGCACGGAGTGAAGTAAACTGTACTTTGTTGCTACTTGAACCACTACAATAGTTCGCTAACCCCCTCTTTTACAAAGGTGCGCTATGCTTTTTTAGCGTGCGCTAAATGCCGACACGTGCATTAGCGCATGCATTGATTTAGCGTGCACTAAATCCGTGCTAAAATGCTTACGCGTGCCTTTGTAAATGTAAAGGTTTCTACTGCAGCCTGGGGCACTAAATACTCCAATGCTCATAGGAATTCTATGAGTGTCGGAGCAGCAACGGAGCATTCAGTTTTTCCAGGCCTTAATAGAAACCTCTACCGCAGCTTCGTAAAAGTGGGGGATAATTTCTTTGGCCTATGCAGGCTTTTGTTTATGTTTAATAAAATTCCATATACCGCCTTTCAATTAAAAATCACAGCAGTTCACAATTAAGAATTGATAAGAAGAAAATAATTACAATAATTAACAGGAAAAGGATAGGGAAGAAAAAAAAGCACATTTCCAACAGAATCCTTACATAGTAACAAAAGTAATGGATGATGGTAGATAAGGACCAGTTGGACCATCCAGTCTAACCAACTGTAGCTCTCCATGCTGCTCTAGGTATGAAGATATCTCAGTTGAAAGGTCTCGTCGAACATGGATGACTGACTAGATCTTTCACCTTTGGAGTACATTTCTAGGTACATGAGCATCCATGTCTGCCCTGTGTTTAAATTTTGTCACAGCAAATATTCTAGTCAGCTGTCAGTAGGTTATTCTATGGAAAACCTTACAAACTAGGATACATAAAGTTTTAGAATATTTTTTGTTGGAGGTATCAATAACTGTAGAATTTGTCATTCAGATTGTATTGGCAAATCAAAGTAATCACCAGACTCATTTTCCTCCTTATTTTTATGCATATATTATGCCCATATTGTATATATATATATATTTCCTCTCTCTATGGGACTTTATGTTGCAGTGTGCGTGAGGCAAGGCATTGTATACAATGTAGCTGCATACATACTGCAGCCACTCCTGTTTACCTGTACAAGATGTGTTTCTAATAATCTTTCTTCTGACTCCCTCCCTTTTCCTCTCATCTAAACTTGGGTCTTTGTCTCACTTGTACAACCTTTGCTCTGATGGATCTGCAAAGGTATGACCTCTCTCTGTTACCTGTTGCCAAGTTCTGTTCCTATTGGTTTCTCCTTTTTCCTCCCCCTAACCTTCTGGGTACCCCCTGAGATTCTTTTGTCTCCACTCCAGTCACACTTATAGCTCAATCATGAGCATGTAGCTGCATCCCCAGCAAAGCACCAGTATTTCACCTTAAGCTATCCAACCACATGCAAGAATAACGTAGCATTTTTTATTTTCTTTATTGATCTTGTTTTTGTTTTGTATCATTGTGGAATTCCATGCATGTTTATTTTAATGTTTATTTATTTACTTTTATTGTAAATCACTTAGATATTTGATGAGCGGTATATCAAATCTGAATAAACTTGAACTCTGAAATTTGGAGCACCTTTCTGCCTAATTTTTCCCTCATCTCTGCCCTTCCTCAAATTTTCATCTTCTTCTCCAGCTGCAACATATAGGAAATTTACCAATTGTGAGTACATAAACTATATTTGGAAAATTATAAGGACTCACCTATGGGTATGTGTTTGGTACGCTAAGGTTTAACTTTCTGTTGACTATACTGCATGTCTACTGAGAGAGTTCTCAACTGAAACAGTGCAGGCTATATGGTGACAGAACAATATACAGTATATTCATTATATTTACCCATTAATAATGTTAATGGGGGCACTGTCACATTATATATTATATCACTACCAGAATGAAGGAAGTTATCCTGCCACTGTATCAAGCAATGGTGCACCCACATCTGGAGTACTGTGTCCAATACTGGTCGCCGTACCTTATGAAGGACATAGCAATACTCGAGAGGGTCCAGAGGAGAGCAACAAGGATGATAAAGGGCATGGAGAACCTTTCATATGCTGAAAGGTTGGACAAGCTGGGGCTTTTTACCCTGGAAAAGCGGAGACTGAGAGGGGACATGATAGAGCTTTATAAAATCATGAAAGGCATAGAGAAGGTGGAGAGGGACAGATTCTTTAGACTAGCGGGGACAACAAAAACAAGAGGTCATTCAGAAAAACTGAGAGGAGACAGATTCAAAATGAATGCAAGGAAGTTCTTCTTCACTCAGCGGGTGGTGGACATCTGGAACGCGCTTCCAGGAGAGGTGATAGGACAGAATACAATACTGGGGTTCAAAAAGGGACTGGATGACTTCCTGGAAGCGAAGGGGATTGCAGGGTACAGATAGAGGGTTACAGATACAGGGTACAGATAGAGGACATTAGGAGAATAGGGTATGAACGTTTTAGGTTAGAAGCACATACAGGCCGTGGACCTGGGGGGCCGCCGCGGGAGTGGACTGCCGGGCACGATGGACCCCTGGTCTGACCCGGCAGGGGCAATGCTTTTGTTCTTATGTTCTTTATTTAGTCTGCATTGATATAATTTGCATGTTTACTTTGTGGGAGCGAAGGCATATTGGCAGTGGGGAGAAGGGGCAAATTCAGCATTAGCATATGTAACATTTGGGGAACCACCCTCTCTCCCCATATCTGTGTTTCTGTGATAGATTAATCTAGTTATCTACCACCCTGCAGGCATTGTCTTCTATTTCCCATTGCTTGCAACCTATTATATGATCCCTTGTTCTTAAACTTATTTTCTTTGAAAAATACACTTTCCTGTAGTAAGCAGAAGCCTGCTAAATATTCAAATGTTTATATCTTATTTTCCTCCTTCTTCTTTAATTCAGCAAGTATATTTTGAGTTTCTTAAGTCTATCTGTGTAGGAGCTGTGTTGCAGGCACTGTGCCATTTCAGTAACCTTTCTCTGAAATGCTTCCATCCGCAAAATAACCTTATAAAAAAGCATGGCCTCAAGAGCTAAACACAAGTATGAGTCCCACAAGTGACCTATTCAAGGGCAATATTACCTGTTTCCTGCTGATATCTCCGTTATGCACTCAAGCATACTCTTAGCTTCCTCTTTTGAGTGATTAAATTGACTGGAAGCCTTTAGATCATGTGACTATGTAACATGATACCATACTAAATAACATCAGATAAAGACCAGCAAGATCCATCCAGTCTGCCTAGAAAGGTGGCCAGGGTTGAACCTACCCCTCTATCTAGGTTACCCTTCTCCCTTGTACCTGCTGCTTCATCCAGTTTACCCCCATGTATGTTCTCTCTCTTTTTTTGTGTGTGAGTCAGTGATGTTTTACTTAGGAGGGAATACTGTATACTTTTATTCCATGCTCTGCCCGTATAGGCAACCTCTGTGTATATCCCACCACCTTTTATCAATTCTGTCACTTTTTCATCCCTACCACCTTTCGTGAGAAAGCATTCCAGGCATGTAGATTCATTTAAAAGATCTGACTTTTTCAGTACTTTTTAAATAAATTATTTAAAGAAAAAAATTTGGCCAATGTTTGATAGAGTGCTCAAACTCTTAAGAATATACATAATAACATAAAATATTCTGGTCAGACTAATTGTCCATCTAACTCTGCATCATGCTTCCATCAGTGGTCAATTCAGGTGTCAAGTACCTGTCAGAATTCCAAATACAGTAGTAACAAGATTCCATGCTACCATTCCCAGGGCAAGCAGTGGCTTCCCCCATGTCTAAACCAATAGCAGACTATGGACTTTTCCTCCAGGAACTTATCTAAACTTTTTTTTTTAACCCAAATACACTAAACACTGTAACCACATCCTCTAGCAACGAGTTACATACACAACTTTCTAAGTGGTACGCATAAATTCTAGTGTGTGAATCTCAAAAGGGGGCATGGCCGAGAAGGAGCACGGGTGGATCGTGGGTGTTCCTAAAAATTAGTCCTACTGCACAACTTAGGTGCAGATATTTAGACCTGGTTTTCATTGGCCTTAATGGGTACACCTAAATGTTAGTTATGTCTATAGTTGTTTAGTGTGATTCTTTATATGGTGAGTGTCTTTTATAGAATCACCATAAGCGCCATTCTGGTTGGCACTGATTTTTTAGGTGCCATATATAGAATTGGGTGGTGAGTGTTCCCTAGTCTCTGTACTTTTTGAAATAATAAAAAATCAATTCACTTTTACCCATTCTACACCACTAAGGATTTTATAGACCTTTATTATATCCATTCTCGGCCATCTCTTTTCCAAGCTAAAGAGTCCTAACTTCTTTAGTCTTTCCTCATATAAGAGGAGTTCCATCCCCTTTATCATTTTGGTTGCTTTTCTTTGAACTTTTCTAATTCTGCTGTATTTTTTTTCTTTTTTTGAGATACAGCACTCAGAATTCAATGTAGTACTCAAGGTGAGGTCACACCATGGAGCAATACAGAGGCATTACAATATCCTTGGTCTTATTTACTACCCCTTTTCTAATAATTCCTAGCATCCTATTTACTTTTATGGCCGCCATCAAAAAAACTAGATGGAAGATTTCAGTGTATGTCTACAATGACACTTAGATCTTTTTCTTGGGTGCTGACTCCTAAGGTGGAGCATAGCATATTGTAACTATGATTTGGATTATTCTTCGCAATGTGCATCAGTTTGCTTTTGCCCACATTAAATTGGCTGAACCCTTGCTGAATCTGTCCCATTAAACCATATTTCTCTACATATTCCATATAAACACAGAGGCTTCCTAATGAGTGAGGTGAGTGCATCAGAAGTAAAGCTGAGCAGACTCAATAGGCTTAATGGAATTGCTAGGCTAAAAGATGCTGGGAACAAATATGTGGAGAGTGATGAGGAGAAAGCAAATGTGCTAAACAAATACTTCTGTTCTGTGTTCACAGAAGAAAATCCTGGAGAAGGACCGAGATTGTCTGGCAAAGTTACATGAGAAAATGGAGTAGATTCTGCGCCGTTCACGGAGGAGGGTGTTTATGAGCAACTTGAAAAACTGAAGGTGGACAAAGCGATGGGACCAGGGGGGATCCATCCCAGGATACTAAGGGAGCTCAGAGAGGTTCTGGCGAGTCCTATTAAAGACTTGTTCAACAAATCTCTGGAGACGGGAGTGATTCCTGGGGATTGGAGGAGAGCGGATGTGGTCCCTATTCATAAAAGTGGTCACAGGGATGAAGCAGGAAACTACAGGCCGGTGAGCCTCACTTCAGTTGTTGGAAAAATAATGGAAGTGTTGCTGAAAGAAAGGATAGTGTACTTCCTTGAATCTAATGGGTTACAGGATCCGAGGCAACATGGCTTTACAAAAGGTAAATCGTGCCAAACGAACCTGATTGAATTTTTTGATTGGGTGACCAGAGAGCTGGATCGAGGACATATGCTAGATGTAATTTACTTGGATTTCAGCAAAGCCTTTGATACAGTTCCTCTTAGGAGGCTGTTGAACAAACTTGAAGGGCTGAAGTTAGCACCCAAAGTGGTGAACTGGGTCAGAAACTGGCTGTCGGACAGACGCCAGAGGGTGGTGGTTAATGGAAGTCGCTCGAAGGAAGGAAAGGTGACTAGTGGAGTCCCTCAGGGTTCGGTGCTGGGGCCAATCCTGTTCAATATGTATGTGAGTGACATTGCTGAAGGGTTAGAAGGAAAAGTGTGCCTTTTTGCAGATGATACTAAGATTTGTAACAGAGTAGACACCGAAGAGGGAGTGGAAAATATGAAAAAGGATCTGCAAAAGTTAGAGGAATGGTCTAATGCCTGGCAACTAAAATTCAATGCAAAGAAATGCAGAGTAATGCATTTGGGGATTAATAATAGGAAGGAATCGTATATGCTGGGAGGAGAGAAGCTGATATGCACGGACGGGGAGAGGGACCTTGGGGTGATAGTGTCCGAAGATCTAAAGGTGAAAAAACAGTGTGACAAGGCAGTGGCTGCTGCCAGAAGGATGCTGGGCTGTATAAAGAGAGGTGTAGTCAGTAGAAGGAAGAAGGTGTTGATGCCCCTGTACAGGTCATTGGTGAGGCCCCACTTGGAGTATTGTGTTCAGTTTTGGAGACCGTATCTGGCGAAAGACGTAAGAAGACTTGAGGCGGTCCAGAGGAAGGCGACGAAAATGATAGGAGGCTTGCGCCAGAAGACGTATGAGGAGAGACTGGAAGCCCTGAATATGTATACCCTAGAGGAAAGGAGAGACAGGGGAGATATGATTCAGACGTTCAAATACTTGAAGGGTATTAACGTAGAACAAAATCTTTTCCAGAGAAAGGAAAATGGTAAAACCAGAGGACATAATTTGAGGTTGAGGGGTGGTAAATTCAGGGGCAATGTTAGGAAATTCTACTTTACGGAGAGGGTAGTGGATGCCTGGAATGCGCTCCCGAGAGAGGTGGTGGAGAGTAAAACTGTGACTGAGTTCAAAGAATGAGCACAGAAGATTTAGAATCAGAAAATAATATTAAATATTGAACTAGGCCAGTTACTGGGCAGACTTGCACGGTCTGTGTCTGTGTATGGCCGTTTGGTGGGAGGGTGTAGATGGGCTGGAGTAAGTCTTAACAGAGATTTTGGCAGTTGGAACCCAAGCACAGTACCGGGTAAAGCTTTGGATTCTTGCCCAGAAATAGCTAAGAAAAAAAAAAAAAAAAATTTTAATTTAAATTGAATCAGGTTGGGCAGACTGGATGGACCATTCGGGTCTTTATCTGCCGTCATCTACTATGTATGTTTATGTTACTATGTATGTTTAATACTCGTTATCTGCGGTCATCATGTTCTTTGGCAGTAGTAGAGAGCTGAAAAAAATCAGTATTGCAAGTATTTCACTCTCACAAGAGGACAGGCAAAGGGCAAAGGAAAGGAAACTACAGGAGATGAGATAGTGAAACCGGAAGTTATATCATTGGCAGAAGGAAGGCCTCGGAACAGGCCTCTGAAGATTTTTCATCTTTCGCGCAGCTGGTTCCTTCAGGTAAAACCACTACCATGCTGAAAAACCTTGAGAGGCTTGCTCCGAGGCCTTCCTTCTGCCGACGATTCCCTCATTGATGTAACTTCCAGTGTTGTGAAACTGGAAGTTACATCAAGAAGGGGCTCGTCAGCAAAAGGAAGGCTTTGGAATAGGCCTCTGAAGATTTTTCAGCATGGCACAGCTGGCTTGTTCAGGTAAGGTAGGCATAAGGGGAGCTAGGGAGGAGATGCTGACCCTTGGGGAGAGGGGAGTGTTGCCGCTATCGCTGACCCTGGTGCAATTTTTTTTTGCCACAGGAATAAGGCTGTTTACTGCTCCTGTGGGACAGTGGAAGGCCTTGTTCCTGTTCTCACCATAAACCAACCACATTTTTCCCATTCCTACGGACTAACCGCAGTTTTCTGTGGTTTACCACGGGAACCCATCCCCATGCCATTCTCTAGTTAGTACCATCAGGTTGCAGCTCCTCATAAATCAACCTGTCTGGTACATGTAGGCTGATGGTGGCCATGCACTGTCCTTGAAGGATATAGTCAGGAAACAGCCAAATAATTTAAGGGTGGGAGAAGGGGATGGGACTTGTAAAACGTCTTTTTGTGGTTACACATATTTAGTTTAAATATATACAGTCAGGTACTTATTTTGTACCCGGGACAATGGAGGATTTGAGCAAGTCACAAGAAGCAGTTCTGGGATTTGATCCCACAATCCTTAGAGTGCTGAGGCAACAGCTCTTTCACTCCTCATTCATTATAAAGATTAGAGGTATGACAAACTTGGGTGCTAGATTAAGTTTGGATCTTGTATGGTCATCTCTCCTAGGATTGCCAGATTTTACAATTGTAAAATCCGGACACCCTAGACCTGCCCCCCAGGCCCACCCATCTCCGCCCCAGTCCTGCTCTAGCTCTGCCGCCCCCCCCCCCCCCCTACCCCCACTACCTGCTTTGGTCGGGCATGCGCGGATTACCTCCTACCCGACACGAATGATAGGAGGCTTTTCAAAACCCAGACAAAGTGCCGGGTTTTGAAAAGCCGTCCGGACCTCCGGACATGTCCTCAAAAGGAGAACATGTCCAGGGAACCCTAATCCATCCAGAATGCCAGAGAACTAATGAGAAAGCAACCAGAAACATACTTCTTAAGTTATATTCTTTATAAGCAATTAAGATTTTACATTGGCACAGTTAAGCAATGCAAACAGAAATAACTGGGCAGATTGCATGGTCCAATTAGGCTTTTCTGCCATTATTTATGTTCCTATGGCAGCATAAATATAACAAGAAAGATATTGCTGGTTATAGAAGGAGTAATCAGCAGTGACTGGTATGAGACTTCTTTGTAAAACAACCAGAAGGCCTATTTCAATTGAACATAGAGATCAGAATTGCCTCCACATCTTTATTTCCTGAGACTGGCTATGATGGTGCTTTGGAACCAAATCTGTAGAACATGAATGAGGGTGGTTGATATATAGCATTAAAAAATATGTAGCATTAAAAAGATAACTGGAAAATAGTTGCCAGAACACAGAGGTTTTTGAAGAACTTGGTTTCCCAGTTTGTGACTTTACCAAAACAGATCTCAGATAAGTTAATGGAGTGTGTGGCGCAGTGGTTGGATCTACAGCCTCAGCACCCTGGGGTTGTGGGTTCAAACCCCGCACTGCTCCTTGTGACCCTGGGCAAGTCACTTAATCCTCCATAACCCCAGGTACGTTAGATAGATTGTGAGCCCACCGGGACAGAGAGGGAAAATGCTTGAGTACCTGATTGTAAAAACCGCTTAGATAACCTTGATAGGCGGTACATAAAATCCTAATAAACTTGATTTGAAGCTAAACTGTTTCTGAGTCCTGGATGTTGCAATGGAGCCACAAACGTCAACTTTCCAGGTTGCTGGTGCATCAGAAATTAAAAACAGCCTTATCTTGAGTTACAATCTGCAATTTTTGAACTTTTCCTTTTTTTTTCCATGTATTTTCTCCCAAAGTCCTACTTATGAATTATTTTACGGAAGTACTTTTACTGATACAGATAAGATTAATATACCCCTCCTTTACAAAGCCGCTCTAGCATTTTTAGCGATGGCCACAGTGGTAACAGCTCAGATGCTCATAGGAATTCTATGAGCTTCGGAGCTGTTACCGCAGCAGCCGGCGCTAAAAACGCTAGTGTGACTTTGTAAAGGAGGGGGATAGTTAATTTTTATTACCTTTCAAGAAGGATAAATAGAAGGAAGCCTTTGATGTTGCAGATACAGTATTAAAGTTCTCAAGATGGCATCTCTATCAAGGCTACCTTACTTGTGACTTTCCTCTCTGAGAAGGATAAATTATGCATATTAAAATGATAAATTAAGAAGAAAGATCTTTTACTTTATGGATGAAGCTTCGGGGGTTTTCTGGCCCAGATAATTGAGAAGGAAGGCTTAGAACTGAGTGTTGACACTGAAAGCCATGTTTCCATGCACGTGCGTGATTAGATATCAAGATGCCAATTATATCTTCTTTGAATCTGTTCAGCTTGAGAAATTTCTATTAGATAGGAAAGGATGACTCTCTGTTAATAACAGTTTAGTGAGGGTATACGGTAGTTATTTGGGTCTTAGAAAAAGAAGAGTCTATTGATTGGAGGGGGGTCCTCTTTTGTTTTCTTGGTTTTTGCCAATTTAAGGATTCTTGTCATTTTACCTTCTGTCTGTCTTTAATGTTCCCTTGAATGTTTTAATATTCCTTGTATGATTTTATTATGTTTGTCTGTTTATTACAATTTTATTGTGTATGTTTTATTGCACCCCGCACAGAATTGTTGGATGCTGTGGGTAATAAATTTTAAAATAAATAAACACGTGGAATTAATAAATGGATAAATGGGGATAGTTCACTTTCTTCATGCATAATTTTTCACTTTTTCTTTGAATAATATTATTTTTGAAAATTATATTCTTTGCAATGTAGCAGGACTCTACAATGTGCCTTCCTGGATCCTTGCTCTTGAATAGTGCCAATGAAAACTAATGGAAGAGTGCTGTAATCTGGGGAAGTCATACAATAGCGTTAGAGCCTATGGGGCTCATAATAAAAAAAAACAAAGTAAGTTGAAAAAGTGGCCTAAATGGGTACTTGGACGATCAAAAAGCCTGATCGTCCAATTACCCATAACCAAAGCTGGTTTTAGACGTATCTAAAACCAGCTTAGGCCTTTCCCCTGCCTCTAATATAGAGCAAAAAGAGACGTTTGTAGAGTAGGGGAAGGGCGGGAGGTGGGCCGACCCAGACATAGAACAGGTATAACCAAAAGTTTAGACAGGTTACCTAGTTGGCACTTATACGTTTTGACTTAGACCAAGTCAAAATAGGTATAAGTGCCGAAAAAGGGGCCTCTGAGCTGATCAGCTCAGTGGCCCCGGCAACCTGCATACCCACCACCGCAATGATCATGGCAAGAGAGAATGGCAATCTCTCCTGCTGCGAAAGCCGATCACCCCTCTATCTGAACTGCCACGACCCACGGCAGGAGAGATGCCCAATCTCTCCTGCCGCGGTTTGTGGCAGTTTGGGTAAAGGGGTGATCTACTATCGCGGCAGGAGAGATAGCCAATCTCTCCTGCCATGATCCACCCTCCACCCCCCCGATCGGATCGGGCAGGAGGGATCCCAACCCCTCCTGCCCCAACGCAGCCCCCCAATATGATTGGGCAGGAGGGATCCCAAGCCCTCCTGCACTAATGAAGCCCCCCCCCCCCCCGATCGGATCAGGTAGGAGGGAGCCCAAACCCTCCTGCCCGAAGATCCCCCACCCCCACTAAGATATAGGCAGGAGGGATCCCAGGCCCCTCCTGCCCACGACGACCCCCCCCACGACCGCCTCCCCGAATCCCCAATCAGCCCCCAAGCCCCTCACTCACCAACCCCGTGACCCCATCCCACCCCCGTCACCCCCCCCTTGTACCTGGAAAAGTAGGACGGATGGACGGGTCCCAAGCCCATTCATCTGGCAGGCCCGGCATCACCTGAATGGTGGGCCTTAGGGCCTGATTGGGCCAGGCGCATAAGGCCCTGCCCACAGGAGGGGCCTTAGGCACCTGGGCCAACTGAATTGCTGCCATTCCACTATCAGTCAGTGTACCTCAGGGCTCTGCCCTGGAACCTCCTCTTTTCTTCATCTATACTTATTCCCTTTGTTGCTCTTATCTCCTCCCATAGCTTCTAGTATCTCCTTTGTGCTGACGACTCACAGATCTACTTCTCTATACCTGAAATTTCTACAGTAATCCAGACCCAAATCTCAGCCTCCCTGGCTGACATTGCTAACTAGATGTCTCACTACCATCTAAAATTAAGAACATAAGAATAGCCTTACTGGGTCAGACCAATGGTCCTCAACCCAGTAGCCCATTCCCAACTGTGGCCAATCCAGGTCTCTAGTAAACATGGCCAAGACAGAGCTCCATATCTTTCCTCCTAAACCCAGAATGGCAAATTGTGCACAGGTTGTGGGACAAGGGGTATAGTTTTATCCACATTAAGGGAAGGCGTTTTTTAGGGGGACAATTTATATCCTACTTACCCATGTTAATGATTTTGAAACTTGACCTCCCTGCCTATGACTCATGCAGACCATTTTAAAGTAGGACCTAATATTCAGTTTTTATACAATTTTACAGGATACATGGCATATCAATCAATTACTATAAAAATTCCACAATCACCCTGCATGAGATATTTGCTGTCAAGGCTTTAGAATACTGGCTGTCAGCAAGTTTTCTGGAAATTGTATTAGGCCATGCAAACAATCATTATTGTCACTTTACAGAAGCTACTTTGTGGGTTCAAACATTTTTTTAGCACTCTTAGAACAATTTTTCATTGTTATGGTAGTTACATAGATATAGTCTAATCTAATCTAGTGAATAACTATTTGTAGACACACAGTACTAGAATCTGTGATTATTTCAGATTTCTAGTTCACAGCTGTCAGTTACTGAGCGAAAGATATTTTTTGTCATATGATTTTTATTATCTTCTGGCTATAAAATTGGTAACAGTACAGCATCCAGCTTTTTGCCAGTAATTATAATTGGTTTAGCAGAGTAACTACATTGATAATCTCTCCCATTTCTGCAGTGATTAAGATACTCTTAATGGATTTATAGCACACAGAAAGAAAACTGTGCTGCCAACAGAATTAAAATGAACTTGTGGGGTAGTACGAAAGCTTAGCACTTATTTTAACGCTGAACCCTCTAAAAAATATCTTCCACACGCTATGGAGTAGAAGTGCATTTGAATTAATGAAGAGAAATTGGAAGAAAATGACATCTGTCTCCACTTACATTTGTTAAAGAACTGCTGCCTTTCTTGGATGCGGCTGCCTGATACAAAGCCATTCTCTCCTTTAGCGAAACAGCTTCCAGTAGGTCTAGTGGTGCGCTGTCTTCGTCAGGTTCTCCCAGCTGCTTGTTGGAGCTAATGGAAACTGTAAGCAAGTGAAGGCATTTAGATGCACTTCTATATATTTATTTTAAAAATTTCGATCCCGCTTAAATTCTAAGCGGATAACATAAGATACATGCATAAATACAACAAACTCTACAAATTTATCAGCAATCAACAATAAAATTAGATAGAATGGGAGCCCGCCGGGACAGGTAGGCAAAAATGCTTGAGTACCTGAATGTGAACCACTTAGGCTATAAGTGGCATCTAAATACAAAAATAAATACATTAAAAATTGCGCCATAAAATTCATCATCTAATATCAATACATATGGAAATACAGTACTCTGTCATCTTTCAATTTAAAACAATCAAAAAAAGGCTCTCACAAACAGGTACGTCTTTAATGATTTTTTAAAAACATTTTGAAGTCTGCACATAGGGCTTCTTTTATCAAGCCGCGCTAGTGGGGTTAGTGCGCGCGACTCATAATCACGCGCTAACCCCCGCGCTGGCCAAAAAACTACCGCCTGCTCAAGGCAGGCGTTAGCGGCTAGCGCAGCCAGCAGTTTAACGTGCACTATTACGCACGTTAAACTGCTAGCGCGGCTTGATAAAAGGAGTTTCAGTGTACCTCTCATTGAGTTCCAAAGTCTTGGGCCCTTCTACAGATACAGCAGCATTGCTGGGGGTGGGGTTGTAATGTACATCCTGGTTTCTCTCCTCAAATAACGTCATCGTCAACTCTGATCATAAATTTTGGTTTGGAATGTATCTTCTCAATATTTGACTCAAGTAGTCTGGTGCCACACCATACAGCACATGGTGCATTATTGTTAGAATCTTGTACTAAATTCGAAATTCAATAGATCACCTGTTCATTTACCTTTACACATCCCTGGGGGTGGGGGGTTGGTGGGAGGGGAATAAATATTGATGGGGACATTTGGGTAACTTTATACTTTATTTATATTATATATTATGTTATTATTATATGTAGGATAACTGAAAATCTTGAATGATATATATGTTACCTGTACAGATATTAGTGTAATATATGTAATACCTACTGTTTGTTCATTTGTATGACACTGTTTTAGATTAAAAATCAATAAAGATTTAAAAAAAAAAAAAAAAAAAGATCACCAGTGCAATTTTTTCAATACGGGAGTGATATGATCATATTTTGGCATCCCAGCTGTATTTTGTATTACCTGCAGGGCATGAATTTTGTATATACACCCATCTATTTATCTAAATGGCATTTTTACACCAAAAAGAAACTAAAGTATTTCAGAAGGCTTACAATAAATTGCAGAAGTTTCCATGTTTGCACACAGCCTGTAAGTTTTCAAACCACTGCACTATATTGCATTTATTGTATTTGATATACCACTTCTACATGAGTATTAAGCGGTCTACAAATCTAATTCATTAGGCACACAGAACTACCCTCTCTATCCTGAATGGGCTCACAATCTAAGCTAAAGTGCCTAGGGAAAAAAAATACTGTAACATTTATATAAAGATAAATTGTAAAGAGGAAAGAAACAAGAAGAACCCCCAGAGAAAATGACAGGACATTAGCAACAAGCACCCAAGGAGTGAAATAACGGAATTGGAATAGTCAATCAGAAACGCATCAATATCAAGCAGAAAATAAATAAATAGAAAATAAAAGAGATAAAAACAGAAAAAGAGGGAGGGGTGTCAAAGTCGGTCCTCGAGGGCTGCAATCCAGTTGGGTTTTCAGGATTTCCCCAATGAATATCCATGAGATCTATTTGCATGCACTGCTTTCATTGTATGCTAATAGATTTCATGCATATTTATTGGGGAAATCCTGAAAAACAGACTGGATTGCGGCCCTCGAGAACTGACTTTGACACCTGTGGTTCAAACAATCCCAGCAAAATAATGAAATAAGTTGGTAGTTTGGTTAGAACAGTAAGCAGGTCTCTGGAGTAGCCTGTCATTAATCCAGTCCAGATCTTCCTCAGGAAAAGGAGTTGTTGGGTGGCATCATGGTTATATCAACATAATTTTGACCCACAGGGTAATAATAATTTGTGATGGTCAGGTGACATATTGAAGAATTATTTGAATGTTTTAAATGTTATTTGTACACCAAAAGGATTGTTGCGTTCTGAGAATTTAGCCTTATTGAAGACTCCCGTGAACCCAAGACTCGTTGAGACTGGTAAAAGGACTTTCTGTTGTGCAGGAGTTAAGCTATGGAACTCCCTGGTGGGTCAGATACAAAATTGCTGTGAAAAGGGTAGGTTCAGAAAATTATTAGACGCAGCTATTTGTAGATGCCTTTTTTAAGGTATTTTCGCTAAAACTGATGAATTATCTATGATATCTACTATCCTCACCATGGTAATTTCCATTCTTGTATATTCATTTTACCAATGTGTATTTTATTATGTATTTGTTTTTATTTTGTCCTTATTTTACATTGGGTATGTAAATTATGTAAACCGTTTAGTTTTAAACGGTATATAAATTTTTAAAATAAATAAAATACTTAATAAAATAAAAGCAAAACTAAATTATACTTACCAGCTATCATCCTGAAATGTTACTACCCCAAGAGACCTATGAACTGAAGCATACAATTCACAGTATTTCCCTGATTCTAGAACCTTGTGTACCCAATGTCAGTTGTTCACGTAACCATAACTTAGGGGTCATTTTGCTAAAGCACACTAATATATTTAGCCCATGCTATGATTAATGCGCGCTACATGCCGCACAACCCATTCTATTCCTGTGGGCTGCGTGGAATTTAGCATATGATAATCATTAGCATGCCTTAGTAAAAGTACCCCTTAAAATATTAATTAGCTGCTAATTGGTATTAACTACCAATTATTGGTTCTAATTGGTGTTAATTGGAAATGATGTGCTTTTGGGCTAGATTCACAAACCTGCCCGATCAGGCCCAATCCGGGCAGGTCCAATTAATTCACGAAGCCCAAATATGCAGATGGGGGCAATCGGAGGAAACCCCCATCTGCCTTCATGGATCGCTCAATAGCGATCCCCGCGCATGCGCAGACCATCTGTAGATGGTCTGCGCATGTGCTGGACCTCAGGGCCGGCATAGATATTTTTTCTTTACAGGCAATCGTTTTAATGGAGCCCGTGGTTTTAACCCGCTTAAGCCCACGTATTAAAACCACAGGCTTACAGTGTGGAGAAGGGAGACAGGCAGCGTGTTTGGGGCAGGCAGGCAGGCGCGTTTGGGGCTGCAGGATAGGGGCTGACAGGGCAGAGAGCAGGGCGGCAGAAGGCAGGGCAGCCGGAAAGGGCTTCAGCGACTGGTCCTCAGCAGTTGCCTTTTTCTGATGAGCCAGCCCAGTCGGTGTTGCAGGGTTTTTTTTAGTGAATCGTGTCTCTGCCTACTTTGCATGCCGTTGCCCTCATTTGCATGCGCGGATCGGAGGATGGTCGGAAGAGAGGTAAGTGAATCGGGCTGGGGTCACTAAGGGATCGCAAACCAATTGGTACACGATCGGTTTGCTTTGTGAATCTAGCCATTAGTTGGAAATTTGAGTGTGCCAGTTTACAAAATTAGTGTGCACAGCGAATAGCATACTGAGAATGAGGTGGGGGGGGGGGGGGGGAAGCAATAATGAAAAAGGCTGTGTGGCTTACAGACTCATTAGTACATTTTACCATAGTATATCACATTGCTTGAAAGGTAGTTTCCCTCTAAAAATTTTGGCCGCCAGGGCAAGGGTGTACTCTGTCCCTGACTACTTTTGCACCTGCCCTAAAGCAAAAAAACAAAAGTACATATGGGAAAAGATGAGCAGGGCTTTTAAAATGAAATCTCCATACATATTCCCCTCCAGTGACCTAGCTCCATTCCATTTTTTATCCACTGTAAAAATTCCCTATATCTGCAGGAATAAACTAAACTAAACCTTAGGTTTGTATACCGTGCCATCTCCGCAAGCGTAGAGCTCGGCACGGTTTACAGGGTTAGGTTAAAAAGGAAATACAATGAAGGGTTATAGGAAAGGAACTGAGAGGATAGAGAGGGGCCAAGGTACCAGAGAGCGGGAGGTGTTAGATTTTTGAAAAGAGCCAAGTTTTCAGGTGTTTGCGGAAGAATTGGAGGGAGCTTGAATTTCTGAGCGGGGATGTGAGGTTGTTCCAGAATTCTGTGGTTCTAAAGGGGAGGGATGTTCCTAGTTTTCCTGCGCGGGATATACCTTTTGTAGAAGGGAATGATAGTTTCAATTTTTGGGAGGATCTGGTGGAGTTAGGGTTTGAAGAGCGTCCTGACCTAGGTGCCTAACATTTATAAAATCGAGACCTTACTGCCCTATTATCCAGGGATAGGCAACTCCGGTCCTTGAGAGCCCAAGCCAGGTCAGGTTTTCAGGATCTCCACCATAAATATGTATGAAATGGATTTGCATGCACTGCCTTCTTGAGATGCAAATCTATCTCATGCATATTTACTGTGGATATCCTGAAAACCTAACCTGGCTCCGGCTTTCGAGGACCGGAATTGCCTACCCCTGTACTAGGCGACCTGGTCTAAAACTACCCTGAGATTGTCAAAGCACAAGAATGGTAGTGTTCTGAAAAAAAATTGTGTTTAATTATAAATTTTGCAGCAGTGTATTAGGTACTGAAACCCAAAAAACAATCCCTCACTTTTACAAAACCGTAGCACGGTTTTTAGCGTTGGCTGCGGAGGTAACAGCTCCAACACTCTTAAGAATTCTGTGAGCGTCAGAGTTGTTACCGCCACAGCCAGTACTAAAAATTGTGCTACGGTTTTGTAAAAGGGGAAAATGTTTTTTTGTTTTTAATCCATGATGGATATTGTTGAAGACCATTAGGATGCCATTTATCTGCTTGCTGGCAGGTATTTCCCACATACAGGTGAATCCCACTTGTAATACTAGGAAGACTTCACTTATAATATTACTTTGCTCTGTTGAGATTCAAGATATTTTTCTTAGCCTTGGCTGAAAAGTGTTTTTTTTTAAATTTTTTTATTTTTAAAATGATTGCATCTGCTGTACAGTTTTAATGCCACTTCCTAACCAATAAATAGTATAACAGCTTTCAAATATCACTTCTCAGTTGATAAACTACATGCCAAGCTTCAGCCTGCTTCAATTTATCACCCTGGAAAATCAGGGTTCATAATGAGAAAATTGGCATATCCTTAACGAGAGATGCTGTTGGGCATCACTATAATTACTAGGAAAATGTACCTTCGGGATCATCATTGTGAATTTATAGCAGATACGATTACAGATTAGGCCAAAAGATGCTGAAGATGTTGGATATTTGGCTTGTAACTGAGAGAATGAAAATGGTTTTATTTTAAAGCTACTCATTAGTATTGCTAGCATGATTCCAATATTTTAGATTTTTAGATTGCAACTCTAATTTGAAGCAGCATCGTATTTATTATAAATAATAATACATTTATGTTTATTATAAATAATAATACATTTATGTTTGGACCTATAGAATGCAGAAAACAAAATTAAGCTACATTTAGGGCTCCTTTTACGAAGCCGCGGTAGCGGTTTAACCTGCGTAATAGCGTGCGCTAAACCGCCAGCCGCGCTAGCCGCTACCGCCTCCTCGTGTGATTCTAAGTTGCGCGCATTAAAGCCGCGGTAGCGGCTTCGTAAAAGGAGCCCTTAATTATGCTAGCAATGAAATGGAAAATATTATTATTTATTTTTAAAATTTATAATCCACTTAGGTCAAAGGCGGCGGTATACATATCAAACATACACAATTGTAAAAATAGGTTCTTCCTAGTAGCACAAAATTGAAGAATTCTTGTGAAACCAACTATTTATCACATATTTGCAGTTTTTATTCTATCCAACCCAATAGAATGTTGGAAAGGAAGTATAGATATGGACATAAAAATCTGAAAACTCAATTGAATGGAAACTTGTATACTGCCCTTTTGTGGCTTTGGCATTTCAAAGCTGAAATTCAAGGTGGTGGGCACTGGAGGATTAAGAGACTTGCCCAGTGTCACAGGATTTGATCTCATGACCTCTGGGTACAGAAGCAGCAGTTCTACCAGCGAGCCACACCTTCCCTTTTTACTCTTTCTTTTACTAAGCTGTGGTAGAGGTTTCTTCCCGGACCCGGAGTGCTAAATGCTCCAACACTGCTCCGATGCTCATAGAATTGCTATGAGCATCGGAGCAGCATTGGAGCATTTGGTGCCCTGGGCCACAGTAGAAACCTCTACCATGGCTTAGTAAATTAATTAAAAGTCATATTATGACCCTTGCAAATGTAAGGGTAGAGATTGAAAAGAACATGTTATTTATAAGTGGAGTCACTACCTAGCACAACGATAGTAGTTTTCTTTAGTGATTATGGCAGCCTAAGTTTTATACGGAGTTTCATTTAGGATATACATATAGCTCTTTTCTGGGTATACGGCAGTCTGGGCCCTACAAATGGCTCTATGATAATGTTAACCAGTGGCAAAATTATATTTTAAAACCATACACTTCCTGTACTTGCTCAGGTTCACCCGGGTGGCAGCCGTGAATATTTATGATATTTTAATCTATACACAATTGAATGAATACAATAAGGAATAAAATACTTCATGTTAGAATGAAGTAAGCTTTCTTTAAAATTTTGATAGTTAACTAATAACCTTATAATTAATTCACACAAATGCTTAGGGCTCCTTTTACTAAGCTGCGATAGCGTTTTTAGCGCACGCAGAATTTTAGCGCGTGCTAAACCCACGCTACGCAGCTAGAACTAACGCCAGCTCAATGCTGGCATTAGCGTCTAGTGTGCAGGGCAATTCTGCGCACAATAGAATATAAGATATATAAATACATTCACATAGTTTCACATATATTGTTTTTAAATAAATAGAATTGATGCAAGTAAAGAAATGAATAATTATGAATAAAAACAAGAAAATTAAACAAACTGGTGACTCATTTTGATTAAGTAAAATCATACACTAGTATTTTATGTGTAAATTTGGCATTGTGGAAAAATTCTGCATATAGTAGAAGGCTAGCACTTATATGCATCAGATGCACCTATATTTGGCATTTATGCACAGACTGGCAGATTCTATAAAAGATGCCTATAAGATAGGTATGTAGATTGGTGTGCCTACCCGATTTAAGCGCCTACCTTAATTATTTAAAGGACATGCAATTACATGTAATTGGGCTGATAGGTGCCTACAGTTTCAAAGTATGCACCTAGTTCAAGGCACATAGGCACCTAGCTAAAAGTTGGTATGGTTAAAGGTCGATCATGGGCATGTTTATCTATGTAGGTGCTTATAGTGGGCTTTGATGCCGGTAGGCACCTAATCTTGGTGTACTCATTTAGGTCAAGAAAACCCTGGCATAAATGAAGTGTGTCTAAGGTAAAGATGCCTACCGACACCTAAATCCACCTTAGGCATCACTAAGCACGATTCTATAAAGCATGTCTACCTTTTGATTGATACCCGATAGACACCTATATTGTAGGCACCTACATTGTAAGCATGCTTTATAGAATCTGGCAAAACCAAAACCCTACAAAATATAGCCAATAAACTATTAATCAAAATGTTCCTAAAATTGGCTAGATCCCCCCTGTGCCTGAGCCAGAAGTCTGCAGTATTGCTGAGTATAAAAGCAGTAATGTAGTTAAGGTCAAAGATATCAGTATGAGCCCACCCTAAATCGTGGAAACTTTTTGGCTCAGGCTAAATCTCATAGGTGACAAGCACCAGACATGCGTCTAAATGAGAATAGCCTCATACATCATCAAATCTAAGACCATTGTTTCTATAAACAAAATTATTGGTGACAATTAGAAAAATGCAGGCTTATGGTTCAGGAACACGGGGAATGTGAGGACATAACAAACAAATACCCCATCACAGACTAAACCAACATCATAAATATAAACAGTTCTAAAAACTAGAGGGAAATGTGTGAATAGTGATTGATAGATTGCACAAGCTGAATTTTAACCTGAAATTTAATGAATAAATACTAAAACTTTTAGTTCATCAGATAATATATCACACCTAAAAATTAATCTCAAAGGTTAATCCATTGGGAGAATTGTAATGTGCAAAATTATGCTAGATGTGCAAAAACTGCCTAAACCTTAAGGAACAGATAACAAAATGTGCAAAATTGTATGCCTATGAAAAGTGCCAGTGCCAGCACCAATACAGAAATTCCTATCTAAAATAGCAGATAGAATCTGGCCCAGACTGTAAGTGCTAGACATATTTCTATAAAGTATAAACCAAATTTGTGCAGCTCTGCCATATTGTGGGAACGCTCCAGACACACCCATGTCCCTCCCATAGTCACACCCCCTTTTCAGATATATGAGTAAAATTTTATGTGTACATCTTTATAGAATACCAACTATGAAGATGAGCACGTAAATATAAATTGTGTGGTGCAATGGTTAGAGTTACAGCCTCAGCACCCTGAGGTTGTGGGTCCAAATCCCAAGCTGCTGCTTGTGACCCTGAGCAAGTCACTTAGGGCTCCTTTTACAAAGGTGCGTTAGGGCCTTAGCGCGTGGAATAGTGCACGCTAGCCACTACTGCCTTCTCTTGAGCAGGTGGTAGTTTTTTGGGTAGCATGTGCTATAGCGCGCGCTAAAAATGCTAGCGCACCTTTGTAAAAGGGGCCCTTAATCCCCCATTACCCCAGGCACATTAGATAGAGTGTGAGCCCACTGGGACAGATAGGGAAAAATGCTTGAGTATCTGAATGTAAACCACGTGGAGGGTATAATGAAAAAAAAAAAGTCTAAGTCCCTTTTGGCCTAAGTCTCTAGACACTGAAAGTAGGCAATAGGGAAATGTCCATTCTCAAAAAAAATGTCCAAAATGAGGGTTTTTTTTAGAATGACCTACCTCCACCTTCAGCAATCTACTCGCCCAGACTGCCACTATGTCTATACCTACAGCATATTCCCGACCAAAAAATCGCCCAAGATCCAAACACCCAAACCAGACCTTTTAGGTGAAGGAGGGTCTAGTCCTTTGCCTAAAAGCAGGATTCTGTAACCAGCGTCTGTCATAAACAATGCCGGTAACATAATCCTGTAACTGTTCCCTCCCCCCACCCACGATCGCAGCAGGAGAGATGCTTAATCTCTCCTGCCATGATTCCCCCCCCTCCCCCGAACCCGTGATCGCCGGCAGGAGGGATTCCAAGCCTTCCTGCCGATTCACCTCCCCGAACTTGAGATCATAACAGGAGGGATCTCAAGCCCTCCTGCTGGCACCCCCCCTGAACCCGAGATCATGGCAGAAGGGATCCCAAGCCCTCCTGCCGCCAAACCTCCCCTCCTTGACCGGCCCACACTCCACCCTGGACCCTCCCCCCCACTATCCTGGAACCCCCTCCTCATTGTGGGATGCACCAGGGAGGGGCCTAGGGCCTGATTGGCCCAGGCGCCTAAGGCCCGTCCTATGGGCAGATTGTCTGTGTAAACCAGGGGTAGGGAACTCCGGTCCTCGAGAGCCGTATTCCAGTCGGGTTTTCAGGATTTCCCCCAATGACTATGCACTGAAAGCAGTGCATGCAAATAGATCTCCTGCATATTCATTGGGGAAATCCTGAAAACCCGACTGGAATACGGCTCTCGAGGACCAGAGTTCCCTACCCCTAATGTAAACCTTTCACAGTGATATCATTAGATCCCAGACTAGCTCATCAATGCCTAAAAATGAATTATTTTTGAGTAATTATTTTTAATATTGGTCATACTAATGCCTTGGGGAACTTGGCAATTTTATTTTTTTTACTTTATTTAAGTAAACTCGCAACATAATTTAACATAGTCTAGAACAGGAATAGTCTGGTATAAAACTAGCAAAAAGGAGAGTCATGATTTTTATGGGGGGTGAGGGTGGGAAGGGGGAAGGAACAGAGGGCTTACAACTTTCTATTAAATATTCTACTATGATAAATTGTAAGAAGGTATTAGCAAGGCACTGTGAGACAAGAACTCACTCATCGACCTACCTGTTTAACGACCGCGGAGACTCTCTGACCATTCATGTATTAAGTGCTGGATTTAGTCCATGGCGCCCAAATTTATGTACCATTAAGAACCGCATTTAGTGGAAATTCTATAAAAGTCAGTACTATACAACATTTATAGAATGGCACTTAGAATGAATTCTAGTGCCCAATATATGAAATGTTTATTAGCAGTGTATGTCTTTGAGGGGAACATTATTGACCAGTAGGAGTTAATATTACTAATAACCATGAGAATAATAGTTTGGTTTTTTTTCACATAAGTCAGTCAATGACTTTCTGTTAAGGGACAAAGGCCTCCTTTTATCAAGTTGCGTTAGGGATTTTTTTTAAAAATCTCAGGCTACTGCGGTAAAAGCTCCAATGCTCAAAGAATATGAGAATTGGAGCTTTTACCTCAGCAACTCGCGATAAAAACCCAAACACAGCTTGATAAAAGGGGGCCAAAAATAGCAGTTTGTATTTCATTTATATTTTATAATATATATTTTAAAAAAATAGATATGTTTACTGTACTTTCTGCATTACTCCTGTGCCTGTCTTTCCTCCTGCAGCTTTATATTTTTCTTATTACCCTCCTGCACTCCTCAGGTTCTATGTATCTCTGTTTGAAATAAATAAAAATGCTATTTTTCAAAGTTTACTTTTCTGAATTCAAGTCATTTAGTAGGTGACGTTCTGCTGCTGAGAGTTCATGCTGGCAAGCTGTGCCGAAACAGAAGTTTAGACTCGTATAGTAGCTCTTGTCACAGCATGGTGGCACAGATTTATAGCAGCTGAATTTCATTGTTTAGACAGCTATATATGGCAGTAATTACAAAAGTAAATACACATAAGAAAAAGAACAAATATATGAACTCTGCTAATGGATTAGAACTAGCATCCATCTATCCCAGTGATCTTCACGGCAAGGCCCATGAGCCAGTGGTGAACCCCACAGACCTCTAGTGTGATTCCTATTGTCGTCATGTGGATTTTTTTTGGGGGGGGGCAGACTCTGTAGCAGTATTACAGAGAGCTGTAAATCATATTGTCTCCCCTTTAAAATCATGCAGGGCATCACTGTGACTAGGGGCACAGCATTTCAGTACACAGACAGGTCTCATAGTGGGAAGGCTGTGTTCTTGTGGCAGTGCCATACCCATGTTGTTGGGAGGTTTTTTTTGCTGCAAAAGCGACTGCAGAAATCCTCATTTTGCAGCCTTGGCATCACAATCAATAGCAGAACACACAAGAGTTGTCATCTGAGGCTGAGTCACAGTAAGAAATGCAGTGCCATAGCATGCTTGCAGACTATGGCACCCGGCATGTGACACATCCATTTGGGCCCCTTCCCCTACTCACATGCTTAAGAGACCCAATCTCACTCACTGGATCCTGGTTTCCCTCATGGTCCTACAACCTTCCTTCCCTTCCGTTCCATAGTCAACTTTCAACGGAACTGCAGGTTAATAATGTAGTTAAAAGTTCATTCCTAGTGTTGAAAAAATTGAGGTGAATTAAAAGTATTTTGCTGCTCCAGAACTGGCGTTAATTGTTCAAGTATGGATAGTCTTCAAATTAGATTATTGCAGCTCAATATATGCAGGTTGTACTAAATCTTTGATTAGAAAACTGCAAGTTATTCAAAACGTCACAGCCAAACTTATTTTCTCTGCTGGAAAATATGACCATTTGACACCATTGTTGGTCTCCTTACACTGGTTGTGGAGGCTCAAATAAGGTTTAAATTGTGTATCCTGATGTTTAAGATCTGTCATGGCTGGACCCCCCTCAATACTTGATTCATTTGGTATCACCTTCTTTAAAGTATAAAGTTATAACTGTAGGGATTATATGAAGTTAAACAATCCATCAGTTCAGTGAGTGGCGCTAAGGGCGGTGCCCCCCCCCCGCCACACGCTCACCCCCTTCCCTTTCCCCATACCTTTTTAACTTCTCCAGTATACGCAGGATGCCCACGTCAGTATTGGCTCAAACTTTGACGTCACTTCCTAGGCACAGGTCCCAGAAGTAACATCAGAGAGAGCGCCGATGCCAACGCGGGCAGCAAATCTCGTGCTGGGTAAGTAAAAAAAGGTACGGGGGAAGGCAAGGGGCACGCGCACATGGCAAGGAGCGGGGGGGGGGGTTGCAGAAAGGAGGAGGGGCACTGCGCTCTTAGGAAGACTGTGCCCAGGGCAGACTGCCTCTCCCACACACACACACACCCTCCTTACTATGTCACTGCATCAGTTAAAGGAGTGAAATATAAAACCTGTTTGCTTCTTCTTTCCTATATCAAGCAGTTGGGGGATGGAATAAACTTCCATTAGAGGTGAGACAGATCTCTAAATACCTATTTTTTAAAGAAAGATGCTTAATTCAGTTCTATTTGAGGAATATTTATGCTGAAGATTCGTTTAGCAGAACATGACTAGCTTTGAATTGGTCACCTGTTAATTATTTTTTAAAAAATCCTGGTCTCTTTGTTCAGTTTCATAGAGTTTGTTATCCGCATAGAACTGCACAAGTATGCATAGCACGGAATACAAGAACTGACTTGTATTGTATTGCATTGTATATCGGTTCAGCAATTCTCTTCTTCCACTTCCCCCTACTGCTGGTCTGGTATCTGTTTCCTCCTCCCAGTCCTCATAGGCCAGCAAGTGGCAGGCAGTGCTAAAGAAGTACTGCTTCTTCCTGCTGCTAGTCCTTCTCCCTGCGTGGTCCTGCCTCCAGGAAGTTGGGGGAAGTAACAAGTCTTTAACAACGCCTGTAGCTCATAGGTTTTTTTTTTTTTTTTTTTTTTAGGAAGGGTGAAATAGGAAGAGATGCCAGATCTGGAGGAGAAGGAGAGATGTCGGACCCATTGTGGATGGGTGGTGTTTTGGAGGGAGGGTTGCCTAGTTGGGTTGGAGCTGGTGCCTCACCATCCTGAGGTTACGAGTTTGATCCCAGCCTGGTCATTGTGACTCTGGGCAAGTCACTTAATTCGCCATTGCACCAGGTACAGTTTAGATTGTGAGCCTGCCAGGACAGATAGGGGAAAATACCCAAGAGTACCTGATTACTATTCAATGCATTGTAAGCTGCTTTGGGTGAATCTCTTCATGAAAAGGCAGTTAATAAATCCCAATAAATTATCATAAATAAATAATATCCAGGGGGAAGATGCCATATCCATGAGGGAGGATGAGGGAAACAGATGCAAGACAAATGGTGGGGGGTGGGGGAATAGGGAGAGCTGCTAGACTTGCAGAATTGGGGGGGGGGGAGAGAAAGAAATGCCATATCCATTGTTGGTAGGAAAGAGGGAGGGAGAGATGCCAGATCTGTAGAAGGGGGGATATACCAATTCAGACCAGACAGTGAAGGGAGGAAAGGGGGAAGAGATGCTGAACTTTGGGGGAGGGAAGAGAGAAACCAGACTAGTTTAGAGGCAGAGAGACACTGTTTACAGAATATGGGCCGTTAAGCCTGTAGTGGTATTTTTTTTCTTTTAATTGAAAGAGCATCAATAAAAGTACAACTTGTGAGGCAGGCTGGATTCTACTTTGCGCACAGAAAGTCAAACATCAGCTCAATACCAGTGATATTTTAGTACAGACAATTTTAGTTCTAATTATTCATTAGCAAAACATATCAAGAACAGCCCTCAGACTATCACACACAAATAACTTAGAAGGGAATTCTGGTAAGGATCACCTAAAGATGGGCGCCAGCAGGTCCTCAGGGCACACCTAATCCCACTGGGTTTTCAGGATATCCACAATCAATATTTATTAGTTAGATTTGATTGCAAATCTATCTCAGGAATATTCATTGTGGATATCCTTAACAACCAATGGAACCAGATGTGCCCTGAGGCTGCGATAGTGGTTTTAGCGCATGCAGAATTGCCCCGCGCACTAGACGCTAAAGCTTAATTTGTTTAATATCTCTACAATCAGGAGTTGCCTTTTCTTTCAGGCTTGCTGCATAACAATAAAATATAGAATTACACGCAGGGAAGATTATTCAAACTCTATCCCAGCGAATGTTTCTCAGTCATCTGATCATTTGCTTCAGGTAATCTAAAATGCACCTGCTGTTCCTTTCTATTATCTTTTTCAGCTTTTCCACTCTTCTCTGCTTTCAGCTAATTTGCATTGACTTCTTTTAGGTAACCGCCCCCCCCCCCCTTTTAAAGCCATACATAGGGCTCCTTTTACAAAGGTGCGTTAGGGCCTTAACGCGCGGAATAGCACGCACTAAAATGCTGTGCGCACTAGCCGCTACCGCCTCCTTTTGAGCAGGTGGTAGTTTTTTGGCTAGCATGCGCTATAGCACGTGCTAATCCGGTGCGTGCACTAAAAACGCTAGCGCACCTTTGTAAAAGGAGCCTATAGTCTTGCTACCTATGACCTTCTCTCACATATTAAATAGGTTAAAGCATAGAATTTGATAGCTAGAGATCAAAGGCCCATCCAGGCTGCTCAATTTAATTTGCCTACTATTGCAATAGACTCTTAACTGATCTCTGTGTTTCTGCTCACTCATGCAGCTAAAAATCTTTCATGCTTATCCCATGACTTCTTGAAATACATTACTGATCTCTGCCACCTCCACTGGGAAGCTATTTTGTGCATCCACCACCTTTTTATTTATTAATTTTTAACTTAGTGCGTGGAATATGTTACTTTTAGAAATTTACATCTGCCATCTTTATATTTCTAATGCCAAGCTTAAGTCTACGACACCCTCTAGAACTTATAAATAGGGGATGTTGAATGAGCCATGCTATCTGCATCAGTGACAGCGCACAATAATTTGCTATGTGGTACACTGCAAGGTGCAGTCCACACTAGAGAATGACTTGAGGACAAATTTGTCCCCGTCCCCGCAGGAACTCAATTTCTCCATCCCGTCCCCGTGAGTTTTGTCGCTGTCGTTGTCCCTGCCCCATTCCTGTAAGCTCTCCTTTAACCGCACAAGCTTCGAATTCATATGATTTTAATGTGTTTGAGGCTTATGCAGATGAGGACAGAGCTTGCGGAAATGGGGCAGGGACAGGAAAAGAATGCGTGGGGATAGGATGGGAAAATGAGTTCCCATAGGGACGGGGGAAAAATGTGTCCCCTTGTCATTTTCTAGTCCACACCCAATCCTGGCCCATTTCACTCCTTGTTCTAGGATATGCAGAAAGTTAGGGACCCTTTATCTAAGGTGTGGTAAGCAGTTAAGGGAAATTCTATAAATGAGAGTGCCAGCATTTAGGTTCCAAGAAGGAGCATAAATGACCAGAATATCAGTATACTGTATATACGCATATGTACGCATCCATTAATAAGTGCCATTATTTTGGCTATACACTATACCAATGTATCGCAAACTGTGTGCCGTGGCACACCAGTGTGCCTCCTGAGATTTCAGGTGTGCCACAGCACACTGGGGAGGAGGAGAGGTCCAGGGCCGGCTGACTGCCTACAGGACATACCTCTCGTGGCATGAGCCACGTCCTATAGGCATTCAGTGGGCACCAGAACCTCTCCTTTTCTCCAGCCCTCTTCCCTGCTGGCACCCACCACTGGCGTCTCAGGGCCCATTTGGAGGACCTTCGTGCATTAGCAGACATCAACGTGATGTTGTCATATATGCTCATGACATCATTTATTTATTTATTTAAAACTATTTATAACCCGCTTATCCACAAAACTAAGTGAGGAACAAAATCACATACAAAATCACTTTAAATAATACAGACAAATACAAAACAGCAAAGAAAAAACAGGATTAAAAAGAACTGCCCCAACTCAAACTGTCACATGGCTCACATCAAAAAAGCGCTCAAACGATACAGTTTTCACCCCTTTCTAAAATACCAGAGCATATCAGATTGGCGCAAAGACAAAGGTAATGCATTCCATAGTGCCAGCCCCTGGTCAGAAAACATAGACTTATGATTCCCTGTAAGCCTCACCACCGCTAACGATGGAACTTTTAAACTCGAGCTATCTGAAGACCGCGAAAGACTCACTCAAAAGACAATGCCACTGCAGGAGAGAGTGGACACTTGACAGACAATTATGCTGAAGCACCTTAAACATTACACAAAGAACCTTAAATTCCACCCTCAAGCTAACTTGCAACCAGTGAAGCTCTCGAAGTATCGGTGTAATGCGATCGAATTTTGAGGCATGAGCAATAAGGCGAGCAGCAGCATTTTGTGCCAGCTGCAGTGCCCACAAAGCACATTTAGGCAGACCTAAATAAATGGAATTACAATAGTCAAGCAAAGGCGTTATCATCAACGTGATGATGGTTTGAAAGTTATCATCCGAAAGATAGTCTCGCATGACATCATCACAGTGACGTCCACGCATTCCCGGGTGCCTCGAGCCACGGCCACTACCTTTAGTGTGCTGTGGCTCAAAAAAGTTTATGGGGACACTGCGTTCTACTATAAAATGGCACCGAAATGCAATGGTACATAGTTTGAAGATGAGTGTGGACATAGGCAGAGTGTGAACAGGGTGCCCAAGTACCTCTGGCATTAGGGATTTCTGATCTGGAATTTTATTGCCTCCTACAATCTGAGCATTTCATTTCTTAGCGTTTCCTCTCTGCAATTTTTGCAGCAGTCTGTCCATTCTTTGTAGCTTTCTTCCAAAAAGCAGCAGACTGGTCTTCCGTGGCTGCTATGAACTCTTTAATTCCACCCTTTTTAAAATTTATTTATGTTTAAATGATTTTTATTACAGCCAACAATAAATCAAAGGTACAAGAGTTCAGCTCTATAAACACTGCTCTATATAACAGGTTTCAGAACCCCCCCCCCCCCCCACCAAGTCCAGAGTCCTCTAAACCGTTCATGGAAAGGAAAAACAGATGTTCAGGCATAAATAAACAAAATCAACAATTCAAAACATGGCTTCTGGCCACAGGAGTCATTGTGTTCCAGAAGGGCTTCCATGTAGCTGATAAGCGCTCTCCCCTCAAGGTACATAAGAACATAAGAAATGCCTTCACTGGATCAGACCCTAGGTCCATCTAGTCCAGCGACCCGCACACGCGGAGGCCAAGCTAGGTGCTCCCTGATGGAGACCTTGATTACCCATATCCTTCAATGTGATTTGCAAGAAGGTGTGAATCCAACTTGCACTTGAATCCTAGAATGGTAGTCTCCGTCACAACCTCCTCCGGGAGAGCATTCCAAGTGTCCACCACTCGCTGTGCGAAACAGAACTTCCTGACATTTGTTCTGAGCCTGCTGCCCCTCAGTTTCAGTCCATGACCTCTTGTCCGTGTCACATTTGAGAAAATGAATAACGATGTTTCTTGGTCTATTTTGTCGAATCCTTTTAATATTTTAAAAGTCTCTATCATATCCCCTCGCAGCCTCCTCTTTTCGAGGGTGAACAGTCCCAATTTTCATAGGCGTTCCTTGTAGCTCAAATTTTCCATACCTTTTACTAGTTTCGTGGCTCGCCTCTGCACCCTCTCCAGCAGGATTATATCTTTCTTTAGGTATGGAGACCAGTGTTGGACACAGTATTCCAAGTGCGGTCTGACCATTGCTCTGTAAAGCGACATTATAACTTTCGCTGATCTACCCGTGATCCCCTTCTTTATCATGCCCAACATCCTGTTTGCTTTCTTTGCCGCCGCCGCACATTGAGCCGACGGCTTCTGGTTCCTGTCTATCAGAACCCCGACACTCCCAGGTCAGAAAAACAATCATCTGAGTCCAATACAACGAGATAGCAGGAGCGTCGGGGTCCAGCCATTTAATTAAGATACATTTTAAGGCAGTCAAAATGGACCATCGAAGAAAGGCACTCAAACCCGGCTGTCTAGCAGAATTCCCAAAAGCAGCATAGATGAGGATGATATAGTCACCCTCCAAAGAGTCCCAATGTATGCAAAAAGTCTAGTCCAAAAGGTTTTTTTTAAATGTATAATTTGACATGTCATGTAAAGTGATGCACATGGGTAAAAGAAATCTATGCAGGACTTACACGTTAAATGGTGAGACCTTAGCTAGGACCACGGAAGAACAGGATTTAGGAGTAATCATTAGTGATGACATGAAAACTGCCAATCAAGTGGAAAAGGCTTCCTCCAAGGCAAGGCAAATGATGGGTTGCATCCGTAGAGGTTTTATCAGCAGGATGCCAGAAGTCATAATGCCACTGTACAGATCCATGGTGAGACCTCATTTGGAATATTGTGTTCAATTCTGGAGACCACATTACCGGAAAGATGTGCTGAGAATAGAGTCAGTTCAGCGGATGGCCACCAGGATGGTCTCGGGGCTCAAGGATCTCCCGTATGAAGTAAGGCTGAATAAATTGCAGCTGTACTCACTTGAGGAACGAAGAGAGAGAGGGGACATGATTGAGACATTTAAATATATCACGGGCCGTATCGAGGTGGAAGAGTATATCTTCCGTCTTATAGGATCTTCGTCCACCAGAGGGCATCCGCTGAAAATTAGGGGAGGAAAATTTCATGGTGACTTCAGAAAGTATTTCTTCACCGAGAGGGTGGTCGATCATTGGAACGAACTCCCACTGCAGGTGATTGAGGCCAACAGCGTGGCAGATTTTAAAAATAAATGGGATATTCACATGGGATCTCTAATGATGTAAAGGCAGGGGGTGGTGAACAAATTCAAGGCGAAGGTCACTAGAGTGGGCAGACTTGATGGGCTTTGGCCCTTTTCTGCCGTCACTTTTCTATGTTTCTATGTTTCTATGTCATGTGCTCCTCTGTCTGAATGGAGTCTATTATTGTCTATTATTTTATTCAGTGTTTTAAACAAGTAGCCCAGATTCGTTTAAATTGCACTCTACAATCCTTCAGCTTTAATCATGGAACTGATGAAGATTATGTAAGTAGTGGAGGCTCTCTCAAGACCTCAGGCATCAATAGAACCACCATCCTGGGTATGTACATGATGTCGCCCACTAGCCAACCATCCTTTCCCACTAGCACATGCTTCTTCCTGCTGTCCAAATCCATCTTACCATGTATGTCTTACCATCTCAGGTGTTACTCTTGTGCCATTTGTTAGCATGACCTTCTGTTATGATGCTAATAGAATTCCTATAAGCGTCGGAGCAGTGACCGCCGCTGCTGGCGCTAAAACTTACGCTATTTGTTCATAAAAGAGGGGGACAATTTAGTGGGAAATAAAGCCAAAATCTGGAATGGCTCAAGATCATTTATTAATGTAATATAGTTCAAATAAAACTTCCAAATGTAGCACCCTCCTTTAAGTACTAGTGCAAATTACTGTTTACCGCTATCTACAAGATGAATGAGAAATTCCAGCCCCCAACTCCCGAATTAGGAGACCTGAAGTAAAGTGTAGAATAAAAAATGCCTATAGAAATGATAAATATCCCAAAACCTCCAGATGTTCTGGACTGTGTAGAGCTTTAAATATTTTACAGCCTCAGCCCACCACTCCACCGCTAATATCTCTTGACCCTTGAAAAAGTACGGTGTGTGAAACATGTTAGGTCTACTTCTCCCGAGTCATGTCAGCTGTTAAGATAAGTGGCTGTAAAGTTTTAAGCATTAGTACTGAAAGAAAACTAATTTATATATTTGTGAAACATAATTAAATATAACTGAGATGATGAAATTGATTATGAATTTATGGCTGATGATGAAAGTCCACATAATTCTTCATCCTATAAATTTATATTAGCGGTGGAGTGGTGGGGCTGAGGCCGTAAAATATTTAAAGCTTTACACAGTCTGGAACATCTGGAGATTTTAGGATATTTATTGGTGACTGTTCCGGTGTATGAATAGTTATAAAATTCTACATCATTTTGGGCTACTGTTACAAAGCTGTGCTAGAGCCTTAACGTGCGGAATAGCATGCGCTAAATTGCCCCGCGCGCTAGCCGCTAGCGCCTCCTTTTGAGCAGGCGGTAGATAGCGCGCGCTAACCTAGTGTGTGTGTTAGAAATACTAGCACACTTTGTAAAAGGAGCCCTTTGTGGCTATAGAAATGATAAGGCAGGTTTACATAGTTTAGTGCATGTGGTGGATAATTCTGTAACAAGATGGCTATCAAAGGGGTTGGTTATGGTACCTATTTCAGGCCTAAAGGTAGGTGTCTAGTTTTTATAATAGAATACTAGCACAAGTGGCTGAAAATATGCATAAATATAAGGCACAATCACTTACATAAGCTCTATAGCTGGTGCAAATGCCCATGTTTATAAGCGAATTGGAATGCATTCTAAGGATAAGTCTATAATTTACATGCATATCTGTGCACATTATCCAATACCACGCTCAGCACAAACTCTATCCATTTGCATGTGTAAATGACTAGACTCCCATCATTTATGTGCTTTCTTGTCACCTACAACTAAACACTTTCTTATATAATTACCTTCACACTAAGCAGAGAGTCTCATTTGAATAATTCTCATTAACATACACAGTTGTCTAGTGCTGCTATGAAGACTGTCAAATTGCATTTATGCAGTTAACTGCTACATAGCAGCTTTTATAGGCTGAAATTCAACAGGGAGTATTCAGGTAAAATTAATCTGAAATTTTTGTCTGATTACTTTATCCGATATTCAGCTGGACTTGGATCAGCCTGAATATGGGGTTCCAAGTTAACCAAACAAAGGTGTCCTGTTAACTTTAGGGGCTAGATTCACTAACCTTCCCGATCATGCCCGATCCGCGGCAGGCCAACAAATTCACGAAGGACCAGCATGCAAATGGGGGCAATCGGAGGAATGCCCCCCACCGACTGCACGGATCGCTGGAGAGCAATCCTTGAGCATGTGCAGACCATCTTCCTTGATTGTAGATGGTCTGCGCATGTGCTGGCTCTTTGTGCCCGGCAGAGCTTTTTTTCTTTTTTTATAAACTTTACTGTTTATTTTTAACTTTGTGAGCCCGTGGTTTTAACCCGCGGTTAAAACCACAGGCTCACACTGCGGGGAAGGGTAAGCGAGAAGGGGCTGAGCAGGGCAGCAAGAGGAGACCAGGCAGGAGAGCCGGTGGAGGCAGAGAGAGAGGCAGAGAGGCAGAGAGGCAGAGAGCAGGTCGCGGCAGAGAGCGGATTTATTTCAGGGCTGCAAGGCTGGCAGGACAGTTGGAAAGGAAGTGAGCAACTGCTCCCCAGCAGTCGCTTCTTGTTGATAGGCCAGCCCAGTCGGTGTTCAAGATTTTTGTTTAGTGAATTGCGTCCCTGTCTACTTTGCATACCGTTTCCCTCATTTGCATGCACGGATCGGAATCGGATCGGTACACAGGTTAGTGAATCGGGTCGCAAAGGGCTCGCAAGCCAATCGGTACATGATCGGTTTGCTTAGTAAATCTAGATCTGCTATTGAAGCAGACTGAGTTACCTGGACAATTATTGATCAAATTAAAACCGCATCCTAGGAATGCCCCCAGTATGGTTATATTTTATTAAAGGCTTGCTAACGAGCAGAACGGAGCAGTGTACAGACTAAAATTTTAAAATAAATAAAAGAACTTTAAAATTGTGATAGGAAAGAAACAAGTGAGCACACAAAAACAAAAGACTTGGGAACATGTAATAGTGAATGCATGGGAGGGAAAAAGGGAAGACCTATACTGTATAGTAGGGAGCAAAGGACAGGGACTGTGGGTCACACACACACAAAAAAGTCCTATAATCAACTCTGTTTTTTCCATTAAATTTTGTTCACTGTGTGTGTGTATGTATGTAAAGGTGGAGAGGAGGTTCAAACAGTGGATTTTTTGTCCAGCTATCTTCAAACGTGTTTCACACATTCTTTTGAGCTTTAGGAAAGCAATAAAAACCTATCTCTTCTAATTCCCATAGCCTAAGTTATGGACCTAGATGCACTAAACAGGGTCAGTAAGACCGCGTGGGTCTGCGGCAATCTGATTTTTGGCTGATTCCAAAAGAGCAACTGATGCATAAACAAGTTTGCATGCAAATGATTTGAGTGGAGGTTCGTCGTAACCCCGTCCAATCCTGCAGGTTGTTGGGGGGAGCATGGGGGAGTGCTGGGGGAGTGTCGAAGGAGGGTCCAGGTAGCCTGGATGTACAACCGGGTTGCTGAGGCAGGAGAGAGAGGGCATCCCTCCTGTCTCACTGGGTGCATCGCTGTTGCAGCGGCAGCCATCATCGTCGGGAGGTTCGGGGACCCGTGGTTATCGGAGGGGTGTGGCAGCTCATCATCAGGGTAGAGGCAGCTCGACTCGTGGTTTTTTTTTTAATGGGGCAGATATTGTGCAAGTGTTACACATGGACATCATCTGTCTCCATAAAAAAAAAAAAAAAGTATGGTATGTTATAAGTATATTAATTTCAGGGCTGAACTATTGATAGGACTATTTTTCAGATCGCTAAATGTGATTTTTTTTTTTTTTTTTTTTGTGAATCGGGAAGTTTACATGGCACTTCAGTATTAATGACCTTATTTCCATGACCAGATCTGAGAATGAGCATTCATGCACAAAACCATAGGGTGAGCCATTTTGTGCACTGGGTCGGCAAATCCGATGGTCACTAAACCAGTCAAAACCGGTTTAGTGGCGATCGTCAGACGATCGCTGACTTTAGTGCATCTGAGCCATAGTTTCTAGACTCCAACTTCCTCCGCTCATCAGCATTATTAAACTGTCTACCAGAGCATTCATCCCCTTTCTTCCCCCTCCTACCATACAGTCTGTAACCCACAAATTGTCTCTATCCTGTCTGTTTAATTACTACGTATTGTACATTCATTGTCTGCATAGCCTTAACTGCCTGTATTTCGTTGTTGTAATTATTATGTATGTTATATTGTAACCCGTTCTGAGCTCGCCAGGGAGGATGGGATATAAAACAAATTAAATAAATAAATAAATAAAACTGAATGTCAAAACTGATGAGATCAGCAGTGATTCCTTTTTAGCTCTGCTGCACTGGAGATTTTTGTGAACTGCGTTGCCATGTAGAACAGTGTTGGTTTCAGATTGTATTGGATTTTAGATATAAGTAATTGCCTTTTCCAAATCCAAGGTCAATATGAGCTACATACAGGTGCAGAGGGTATTTCCTTACTCAAAAGGACTTGCAATTTAAAGCCAAGGTAAACTAAAATCTGTTACCATGTTAGCACCTGCTGCTGCCATTAATGTGCATTTTTAGTAAATGGGACCTGCGCTAAATAACTCACATTAATATAAGTTAGCATGTGATGACACTGTCAGATCTAATAGTAATCATAAACCCTATATTTGTATATAAGACAAGAGAGGGGGAAGTGAGGTTAAAGTGACTTGCTCAAAGTCACAAGGAATCTTAGTAGTAAATAAGGGTTCTGAACGCTAACTTCCTTAGTTTTCATCCCACTTAACTCTCTTTCCAAGCACTGTCCTAGAATGGCCACCAAGTAGCATGTGAAAAATGGCCACAAGGCTCAGAGACACCACCACACACCAACACAGCAGAAACCTACTTGCATATTTCAAACAAATCTTCTGTCTGTAGACCGTCTACCACTTCCTGATCTGAGGGTATGTGCATAGTTGTCCCCTTTCTGCTGCAGCCCAATGAAGGGTCGTGGAGTATAGGTTATAATGTCACATTGACAGGCTTCCAAAAACAGTCATAGATTGGGTTTTTTCTGCACCTTCAGCACATTGTAAGCAGTTTAGTGAATTTTACACATTAATGCAAGTTTTCACTTCTCAGCAAGTCCCTTGTATAAAAAAAAAAAAAAGAGACTGGAGTAGTACAGCTTTAGGGAACTGGCCCCTTGATTAGTTCCTATCTACCATCCCCTTGCCATCTACATCTAGAGTAACCTCCTGCCAACATATATTTTCAACTGTTCATTTAGAATTCTGGCCTAGTCTTTAATTTTTCCCTGTAAAACCCAGGGAACCCAACTCATTATACCAGTTCTCAAGCCATGCTTGGAAGATGTGGAGCAGAATTTTAGAAAAGATGTCCAACTTAGAACATGGATGCCCAAGTCTGAACGTCAGGTATAGATGTCCATTTCTTGTGTGTATTAGAATAGGATCTGCTGACTAGTGCTGCCCAATTCGCCGATTTGAATCGATTCATTTTCTGAGAAAATCAGACTCACCGATTCAGCGACCAGCACTCCCCAACCACACCACGCTGGTGAGACCTGACATACCTCCGAGGCCTCCTAAAGCAGCAGCAGCAGCAGGCTGCTTTGCGGCCCACCCCGCCGGGGCTTTCCCTCTGCTGTGTTATTGATGACATCATTAGGGACACAGCAGAGGGAAGTCCTAGCGGGATAGGCCACAAAGCAGCCCATTCAGAGTACTGCCATTGCTGTTGCTTTAGGAGGCCTCGGAAGTATGTCAGGTCTCACCGTGGGAGGACCAGTGGGGTATTGCTGCACAAGGATATGGGAGGGAGGGATGGAAAGCTATTGCACAAGGGAATGGGAGGGGAGGAAAGATGTTGTGCATGGGAGGAGAGAGAAAACATTGGGTTGGAGGAGAGGAAGGGAGAGATGAAACAAAGAGGTAGAAACGAGTGAGAAGGAGAAATCCTGCATATGATGGAGGGGAAGGAGACATGCATGGAGGAGAGAGAGGGAGAAATGTTGGAGAAAGGGTGGAAGGCAAGGAGAGATGGTGCAAGGGGAGAGAGCAAAAAATGTTGCACATGATAATGGAGGGAAGGAAAGGAGAGATGCTGAATGGAGTAGAATAGAGAGGTTTGACCCAGGGCACAAGGCGGGGGTGGGGGTGGAGAGAGAGAGAGAGATGATAGATAGTAGGAAATAAACAAATCTTGAATATAGCAGTGGAAGGTAGAAAAAATAATTTTATTTTCTATTTTGTGATTACAATATGTCACAATATGTTACAATATGTCAGATATGTCAGATTAGACAGCTTAATTGTAGTTCTTTTTTTCTTTTTTAACTTTTAGAATGGGGTGTGGCAATGCATCCGGGATTTCTGCTAATAAAATCTGGTAACTCCACTTGTGCGACCACACCTTTCGCCCCAGCCTAAGACTGGAGCTGTGCTATTGCTAAGCCAGTGCTAACCTGGGTCCCTTCACCTTAAATTCTTCTTATCTGTCAAGTGTGCAAAGCACAGGATTGGTGTTCCCCAGCATACCTACTCTTAATAATGATTTCTGCCCTAAAGATCACAATAGCAACATCAGCAATAATTCTACAATAATTTTAAGGGGCCCTTTTACTAAAGTACAATAAAACATGTGCAGCTACCATATGCCTGCAGAATTACAGTGATAATTACAAGACCATTGTGTTAATTGTTGGGGGAACAACAAGCATTTCTCCATGCAACTAATACAGTGACAATATACTTACATCATGCATTACATGCATGACAGATAATGCACATCACTTAACCCCATTTACTAAAGGGGGGGGTTTAAGTGATCTGCTTAACTTCTGTGGTGAGAATTAATGTGCAGTAAGTTACTGTGAGCTGCCTGCAAAGTTCAGTGCATACTCATAGCCTGCCCCACACGATGCATTTAATACAGGAATTAGTGTGAGCTAAGTGTCAAGTCACTGTGATAATGGTTTCTCTGGCCATGTGCTAATAGCAAACACTTATTCATGTGTAAACCACTTAACACACTTTAGTAACAGGGCCCCGAAATCTTTATGAACCTTCTAAAAAAATACCCAATGTAACTCACATCTGTTTATTTTCTTGTGTTTGGAGTGGGGGGGGGGGGAGGCGATCAGGGGGTCTCATGTTTTGGTTGTTTTATAAAAGTGCTGAATATTGAAACTAATACACAGATTCAAACATAAAATATGGAAGTCAGAACTCATGTAAATGTTTACCTGGAGTGGGTGCAGACTGGGAAATCAGAATCTTTGTGGAAAGAGATGGGCTATTAAACAACTCCAATAGCTATTTATGAGTATATATTTATCTATAACCATAGCCATATGAATTATAAAGTGACTTTCTACTGTAATACTTTCCTCGCCATGATCAATTTATTTTTCTCGTAGGGTCAATATTTTTCTCCCATAAACCTCACTGGCACTATTTATCATCTATCAATCTGCCTGTCTGTATAGCTTTCTCTCTCTTCTTCTGTACACCTGCAGCAATTTTTGCATCATTAGATTAGGGACCTTAGAGTGACACAGTAAATGATGACAGCTAAAAGTCAAATAAGGCCCATCCAATCTGCCTAGAAAGGTGGTTACGGTTGTATCTCTTCTCTGAGCAAGTTACTTCCCACCCACCCCCACACCTTTTTTTTAGGTTTATAACTGCCACTTCATACAGTGTTAAAGTCATGCATATTTTCCTTACAGTGGAATTACTCAGTGCTTTTTGTCATTCTATCCTCTTGCCATATAGAGATCCTTTGTATTTATCCCCTACCTCTTTGAATTCAGTCACTGGTTTTCTCTCCCTCCCCCCCCCCCCCCCACACACACACACTTCCTATGGAAAAGCATTCCAGGCATCCACCCTCTTCTCTGTTAAAAAGTATTTCCTGAAAATGCTTTTCAGTGCCCCTTCTTGCAGCTTCATTTCACATCCTCTAGTTCTATATCCTCCCTATTTTTGGAAAAAGGTTTGCTTATTCATGAATATCTTTCAGGTATTTAAATGTCTATACTCTCCTGTTCCTCCTTTGCTCTAGGGCAGGGGTAGACAATTCTGGTCCTTGAGAGCCACAAGCAGGTCAGGTTTTCAAGATATCCACAATGGATTTGCATGCACTGCCTCCTTGAGATGCAAATCTATCTCATGCATATTTATTGTGGATATCCTGAAAACCTGACCTGCCT
The DNA here is from genome assembly GCF_902459505.1 of Geotrypetes seraphini. NCBI lineage: Eukaryota > Metazoa > Chordata > Amphibia > Gymnophiona > Dermophiidae > Geotrypetes > Geotrypetes seraphini. The sequence continues at coordinate 206,227,436 of NC_047088.1, forward strand.
GTGGGTCTCAAGGACCGGAATTGCCTACCCCTGCTCTAGGGTATGCATAATCAGGTCTTTAAATCCTGTTTCATGACTTGTCTAATGCAGATCCCATAATATTTTGGTCACTTTCCTCTGAATGGCTTGAGTCTTTTTCTGTCCTTGGCAAACAGCTCTTCTATTCAGGCTGCCCAGAATACGTATTCATCAAATGTATTTGCAAATACTTTAAGAGCAAGACTAACTTTCACAGCTTGTTTATCCTGTAAATCAGACCATTTGTAGCCCTCAAGGGCCAGTTGAGAACTCTTGCATTACATCTTGTAAATTAAGCATTGCATAAATAAATATTTCAGCAGCTAAAATCTTTGGAGTTGATAATGGGCATGGTTTAAGTAAGTAGGAGAGGCTCCTGCCTACTTAAACCACATTAAGAGGGCCTTCTGCCGATATTCAGTGGCACTTAACTGGACAGTGCCCACTTAGTGCCAGCAGTCTGTGGGCAGAGTTGGGAAGAAGCAGGCAGTTATGCAGACATCAGCCATTTTCAGTGTTGATGCCCACAAATGGCACTCCTATCTTTGCCCACTTCTGAGTCGGTAGCTAACCATGAATATTCAACGCTGGTGCCCGGACATGGCCTGCTACGGAATACCTAAACTTGACTCTACCTGTGGCTATCAGCAGCTTTAAAACTGCTGACTGCCATGGGCTAAAAATTGGCCCATTTAATTTTGGGACTTTATGTTCTGTTTTGGAATTAAAGTGATGGTACATTTTTATTCTTAATGTTTACGGTTAACAAGGTTGAACCATGCCACAGTGGCACTAGATAAAATGCTCAAAGCCTGAGCCTGCATTGAGGGAGGGGAAGGTGTGCAACCAGAGCAAAGGCCTTGGGCCACTAAGCCACAGGAGGCTCCAAATTTGCCAAAGGCTTTGAGGTTCTCCCCTAAATATCTGCCTTGGGCCTGAGCATGTCTAATGTTGGCCTCATTAAACGCTGGTTACCTACCTCAAACTTAATCTGTGATAAACAGAGGTTATGTGGCATCCTTTGAACCGATTCGCAAATGAAAAGGAGGCTATCACTATAACCCCATCGGTACCGCATAGCTCTACATTAGTGTGGCAAAGGAGTTTTAGCAGCACCTGCTTACGGCAAGGGAAATTATAGCTCAGTAGGCACTTCTCCCCAATTCACTACATAATGCCATAAACTGTGTGAGCACAAATCAGTGCACCCAGCCAATTTACATACACAAATTAATTGTTTAACAAACCTAATTGGGGCTAATAATTGGCAATGAACACATCATACTTTACACTAATTGGTACTAATTAGAATTTTCACACACAGCTTTATAGGCACAGTCTATATAAATCTTCGCATCAGTTCTAGTGTGCAAATCTGAAAAGGGAACCTGGCCAGGGTAGGAGCATGGGCGACTCATGGGCATTCCTAAAAGTTAGATGAACTGTTATAGAATACGCCTGATCCACGCACAAATTAAGTGCAGGTATTTCTTGGTTTTCCTTAGCCTAAATGGGTGTGCCTAAAAGTTATGACACACACTGATGCTTAGCATGTTTCTATAAGGTACACATACCTTTTATAGAATCGCACTTATATCGGGCTTATATTTTGGGTGCCATATATAGAATATGGTCCTTTGTCAGGACATTAAGAAAGAAATTAATGGAGAGATCAGTTAACTTTGCCTCTCTCTTCTTAATTTCTGTAGCGGTGTCAGATGAATGAAAGGACAATCAAATAAGATGACAAGATGATAAGTGAATGGCATGAAGCTGAACTGTGCAGACAAAACCTGAACTGGAAGCCTGACTGCATGAAGTGCAACATTGCATATTTCCCTGTGCAGTATACAGAGAAGTAGGCATGTTCCAAAAGCTCAAAAAACAAAATATGGAGGAAAGATTCAAAAGAAAAAAACGTGAAAAAGATCACACTGATTGCATTACATAAACATGTTTTTCAAGTTTCAAGTTTATTAAAAGTTTGTTATACACGCAATATCAAATACTTCAATGCGTATGACAATAAAAAATTGGGAGACAAAATAAAACAATTTGTACAAGTAAACATACAATGTATGTACACAAGTAATTAACGATACATAAGGGAAGAGGGGTAAACTACAATCTTTAAGGAAAGTAAAAATACATTTAAGGAAAAAACAACATCAGGAGGATAATAAAGATTATTGAAATGTGATCTGAGTTAAACTTTGATGGTATATTAAGTGATGTTAAAGTATAAAATGGTTGTATATTATGTTACACTTGTTGAAAGTTTTAAAAATGAATAAAGATTAAAAAAATAAACCAATCAACAATTGTCTAATTAGAGGGTTGTGCTCAGAGAAATGGAGGAAAAAGGGGAACTTGTTCCCCAAAAAACCTCACCACCCAATCATTGCTTTACCCCCAGGATATAATGAAATACTATTGTGCAAAGGCATCAAAAAATCAAACTGGAACTTATCTGTTGAGCAATGTTCCAAAAGCTGGCAGGCCAATCAATAAGTTAATATTACTTTGTGCTTCTTTTTTTGTGTGGTTATCCGCCCCTTTTACAAAAGCTTAGCACAGTTTTTAGTGCGGGCCATGGAGCTGTTACTGCCACAGCCAACACTGAAAATTGCTCTACGCTTTTGCAAAAGGGGGGTTATGTTATTTCTATTGATATTGGTCTCATAGTCTTTTTTTACTTTCCTTATTGGCCTTTTCCCTAGTTCCTTTATCAGGGTTTCCTTTCCATTTTCTATTTCTGGTCTCTCTCCAGTCTTCTTTTCTTCTTCCCTAGGGTCTCTGACAGGGTCTTTTTCTTTTTATCTTATTTTTCTCTATTTGAATGTAAGTGTAATGGCAAAAAAGACAGACACCAGCAAAAAAGCTTCTTTACAGATACAGATAGTGGAGGTCTTAGTTGCTATTTTGAACCTGAGATCGTCAAGAGTGAGAACATAGGCATCACTGCCGATCCACTAAACACGAGACCCCTGGTAAAACTGGGGAGGGGATTGGGGGTAGAGTGGAAGATGCAGTGGTTGCCAGGGGTGTCTCATGGGAGTAGTTGCTTTGGTGGTAGGAGAGGGGAGATTTGATTTCACTTGGGGGTCTCTTGCCTTGTGAGTTGAAGTTGCCAAGAGTATCTTACCTTGTGGGGATGGGGGAGAGATGCTGTGGGAAATCTCTTGCCAGGGGGAGAATCTCTTAATTCAGAGAGTTGATGCTGCAGAGGGGGGTCTTGTCTCGGTGATGGGGCGTATGATGCTGCCTAGTGGTTAGAGCTACAGCCTCAGCACCCTGAAGTTGTGGGTTCAAACCTCGCACTTTCTCCCTATGACCCTGTGCAAGTCACTTAATCCTCCATGCCCCAGGTACATTAGACAGATTGTGAGCCTACCAGGACAGACAGGGAAAATGCTTGAAGTATCTATAAGTAAACCGCTTTGAGTGTGGTTATGAAACTACAAAAAAGGCGGTATATAAGTCCCCATCCCTTACCTTTGGAGAGGGGGTTGATGCAATGGTTGGAGGTATTAATGCCTGGGCGGTTATGCAGCTGTAGATAGAACATTGGTGATGGAGAAAGAGACTGTGTCTGAATTCAAAAGGGCCTGGGATAGGCACGTGGGATCTCTCGGAGAGAGAAAGAGATAATGGTTACTGTGGATGGGCATGCATGCCATTGTTATTTTATTCTTACTTTAATTTATTTTACTTTCTCAATACGCACACTTGTCCTTTTGTCGTATCCATCACAAATTCTGATATAGCATCGTTCAAACACCATCATGTGTTTTTTTTTAAATGTTTTTTAAATAATTTTTTTAGCTTTTATTATGTGTATAATTGTTGTTTCATAATTTTAATAATAAATTTTATATTATATTTGTACCTAATAGGACCCCTGACGAAGGTTTGTCCGAAACACGGACCGTGTCGGGTCCCTTGATTGGTAAAAGGGTTTGCATATAATTATTTTGTCACAATAAATTTTGCCTTCGTCTTGTACAGATCTGCAGTTTTGTTTTGTTTGCTCCAGATTAGATGGGCCATTTGGCCTTTATCTGCCATCATGTTTCTATATGGAACAGTCTCCCAGAAGAAAAGGGGTGTGATTAGGGGGATAGCAGATTTTGACATATACAGCTGCCCCTTATTCCAGGCACTTATATGTACCAAAAGGAGCTGTAAAGGCTGATGTTTATCTTTTGCCATACAGACCTACAATCCATCTCTGAGTTGTAGGCCTTCCCAGGCTTCTTTCTCCCCACCCTGCCTATGCCTCCTTGATATTTACACATAGAAAGCCTTCTCAAGAATAAATGGCCTCTGTTGTGAAATGCCATTTACACATTTAGATCTCTTCACACTGTCACATTTGTCTGGACATTATACACAACTCTTGCTTTAGTGCTGTAGCACTTACTCTTTGGAATAGCCTTCTACTTTCACTCTGAGCTGAATCCTCATTTCAGAAATTTAAAAGAGCTTTCAAAACATATCTTTTCACTGTAGCATTCCAGAAACCCTGATATTCCCTGGCTGGTACTTTTTATCAGCATGGCAATGCATTACCTCCTATCCTTCTCCTTCGTTTGTTCCTTCTTTTTTTTTTTTTTTTTTCCGTTGCAATTAGGATACGTTGTAATTAGCTGATTTTCCTTTTGTGTGTCCCTTGACTGTCTTTGTCATATGTTTCCTGGTTTGTTTTCTACTAGTTTCCCTCTTGCTTTTTAATTATGTAAACTGCTTAGATATTGATTATGACTTTGCAGTATATCAAAATAAATTGGCTATGACTACATATGGGGATGCTTCTGAAATAAAGACCACAATTTGCATAGTTTCACCTATATGGCCAATCAACTCTGTTGATTGTGCTCAAGAGAGCGGCACTCCATAGTTAATGACACCCGAAAAGCACTTTTGACCTATGCTAAATATTGAAACAGCCTAGCCATTCTACTGATTCATTTATTTCATTTAAAGAAAGCATGCTTTTATATACTCTAGGCATAAAGAGAATAATTAATGGGATTATAATTATGACTTGCAATCATTCATTTTACTCATTTTTAAAGGTGAAAAGCTTCCACTATTATTGCCACTCATAAATAAGAGAAAATTCTTCTTTCACACTCGATTAGTGACAATAAAATCTTCATCTAGTGCGGAGGTGGGCAAGTGCACTTCTCAAAGGGATTCAAATGGGTCAGGCTTTTGGGATTTCCATAATGGATATGAATGGGATAGGTCTGCTTCTGCTATGGGGGCAATTCCATAAATGGGCACCTCTGCTTAGGTGCTCCCACAGATGCAGATGGCATCTGGGCACCCAGATTCCATTACAGAATACTAGCATCTTAAATTTACACTGTTTCACCTGCCAAAGACCTGGTATAACTATGGGCACCTAAATGCAACAGGGAAGCACATGTAATGTACAGTTATAACATAACATAACATAACATAAGAATTTATTTCTAGACCACAATTACCGGAGAGTTCAATGTGGTTTACAAAAGAAGAGCTATAATACATAATTCAAAATGACAGATTTATTTTTTTTTATTTATTTATTTAAAAATTTATATACCACATACAACTATGCAGTTTCCATATCACATACATAAAATCTCGTTTCCCTCCGATTATCACATATGACATAGACATGTCAAGACAACATCATTAATCGTCCCTGTTATAACAGGGATAGAGCACAAATTCAATCAATTCAGAAGTACAATCTTTAAATCATACATTGATGTCAGAAAAATTCTAGAAGGCAATTAGCAACTGAAATACATCTTAGCATAAGAAGGCATTGGCAAATAATTGAGTTTTCAGCATTTTCTTAAAATTCATCCTCCCCATACAAAACTGCAGGATACCAGGCAAGGCATTCCATAGTTCTATGCCAGCCACAAATGTCATTAATGCTCCGATCCTAGCATGCATAGTCAACATTCTACCCTACAAACTTAATTTCATTCCATTTACATCTCTAAGCTCTCTTCTCGGGTTAAAGATCTGGAGGAGTTCTTGTAAGATCTTTGGGGAATCACGATACAATGTCTGATGTATAATCGCAACAATCTTGAACTGCACTCTTTGTTGCATAGGTAACCAGTGTAGTTTCTTCAACACAGGAGTTATATGGGTATGTGATTACGGTAATCCTGCAGCGGAATTGATAAGCATTTGCAAAGCCCTCACCTTCCCTTTCACAACTCCTAAGTATAGTGAATTATAATAATCCACCCTACTCAGGATCAATGTCTGAACCACAGTATGGAAATTGTGTGCTGAAAAACTTTAAAAACAAAAAAGTCTTAAGTTGTTTTCTATAATGAAGATAAGAAATAGACTTCAATAACAGCCACTTAAAATCTTTATCCCATAGTGCAATCTGGAAAGAGCGAGTTCTGTTATGCTATCTTTTGTACCTGCAGCCCTTAACTGGTGTGGGGGGGAGGGGGGGAGAAAGCTCTGGTACTGCGTGAATAATGTAGAGAAGAATAACAGAACAGTTCTAGCAAATGAGAAGGAACCAGACCCATTGCTACCTTATAATAAAAGTTTAAAAAGGATTCGTGCCTCAACAGGCAACCAATGCAGTTCACAATAATAATATGTAATATGATCATATTTTTTCAATCCATAAATGCACGTAAAAGGAAGCCCTGCACACTGCCAACTCATGTTTTGCCCATGCACATCCCCCTTTGCATGTATGCGCGATGCAGTTACATGCAGTGTTACAGAATAGTGCTTAAGTGCCCTGATAGCACATTCATTGGAATGGCTATTATACTACCTTATTCTGTATATTGTTGCTGGTTTCACATTTTTGAATTTCCCTTTGATGTATACTTTTTTTTTCTACCTACTTCCCCATCCCCCCCAATTTTTTGGAGCATTCACTTATAGTTTGACATGGTTTCCATCCCCTCACCCCTTTTTTAATGTCCCCTCTAAGATGCTGCTTCCCGTAGACTAGCACAGCCTTTCTAGTGTCCAACTACAATATTGGTGTCGGTATTAGCATTGTCCGTGCTGGCTTTCTGGTCTATGAATATTTGTACTGTATTTGCTAATTAATCAACTGCTAATTAATCAACTGCCTTCTCTACGCATGTGTGCATTTTTTAGTGCGTTCGTACTTCAAGATGATACAGCGGCGTTTCACTGCTAATCTGTTTCCTGGTTATGGGTCACATTTTCTACACAGTGGTAAGTTTGTTTGGATTTTTCGTGTCAAAGGTGTTAGAGAATGTCATATTACAGTGCCTATTTTTGCTTTTGTAGAGGTTTCTCATGCTTATTGAAGCCTCGATATAGTGTGGCTGATCACAGTTTGGTATGTGCCTTTATTCAATTGCACTTTCTGCTCAGTGGCTTAAGGTTTGACTTCACTTTGCCGTGTTCAAATACACCCATTTTGCTTTATAGACTTTTTTGACATCACTATTGTTTGATTGTCATAGGTTTGGCCATTGTCACAGCACTTTTCAGTGTCCTTTCTTTTATCCATGCGCTTAGCCTGGTCTTTTATTGCCATTGCTTTGTCTTTCATATCAGTTTAAGTAGTGTTCATATCCTCTTACACACATTCATTTTATTATTTTTTATTGTTCAATGTTTTTATGTCTTAATTATCCGTTAGAGATATTTTTATGAATAGTTTTACATATATGTTTTTATATGCATCTTTTTCATGCATTTATAGCATTATTTATATTTATTTGTATCTTTTGTAGTATTTTTGTCCCCTGAGGAAGACAACTTTACATCGTCGAAACTTGAATCCTTGTTGGGACTTACAAGAATAAAGACTTTTTCAGACTAGTTTTTGACATCTCAGTTGCCCTTTCTTTGTACGAGTATCTCTATCGCCCAGCAGGGCAAGACTCTCTCCTTATGTATATACTTAAGCACGAAAGTGCTAGTATTCTGTACATTAAGGCCCTGATTCTTTAAACGGCACCTAACTTCTAGGCACTGAAGAGTGGAATTGTCAGTCATCTGCCAGGCGCCTAACTAGGCTTAGGTGCTGCTAGGCATTGAAACCGTAGGCGCACTCCCATTTGTGCCAAGGTTTTCTCGGCCTATGCATGCCTAAGTTAAGCACTTACCAGTGCCTATCAAACCATGCCCCAAATCTACCCAGAATCCACCCCTAATCACACCTACTTTCTGTTAGGTGCCTTGGAATAGATATCTACCTCAAAGCGATGGGCACCTATCAGGTTAGGCACCTGCCAACAAATTATTTTTTTAAATTGTTTTTTTAATGGCGCTTTTCAATTGCCAATTAAGCCAAATTGAACAATTAACTTAGGCACCTAGATAAGCTAGATGTGCCAATCTAAGCACCTAAATTCAGGGCTCTAATTGCTCAAGGAGTGCATACATGCGAGCAGCCAGTTGTAGAATTGGCCTTCACATGTATATATCTAATGGATAGTGCACACAACTCAAGAAGTAGAAAACTAATAAATACACATTACAACACTTCTACTGAAAAGATAAAACAGGTGTAAATCATTGTATCACGTCTCTTATCATAGTGTACACACGGCCTAAAACATAAATAATAGCCACCGTAAATTAAAGTGAGGAAGAAGAAGCCTCAGAGCCCCACCTCCACCCTACATGGACCAGGTGGTAGGAATCATGGGGTAAAAAAAAACCACATAGGCATAAAAAAAACAACCTCCTCTACTGAAGCAAAAAGATATTGGGCTCCTTTTACAAAGCCGCGTTAGCGCGTGTAATAGTGTGCGCTAATTTGCCGGCCTTGCTAGCTGCTACCGCCTTCTCTTGAGCAGGCAGTAGTTTTTTGGCTAGCGCGGGGGTTAGCGCGCTAAAAAGGTGCGTGCAATAAAGCCGCTAACGCGGCTTCGTAAAAGGAGCCCATTGTGTTTGATACTTTGGAATATAAGTAGTTGTAGTTGTTTTTTTATAAACATAACTTTTGGTGCACTTGCTTGGGTCCTTTTGAATAAACAGAAGTTTTGTGTGATTTAGGTTTGATCAACGTGTCTATTCCCTGGAGTTAATTAATGTAATGTGATTAAAAGTCAACAGGTATACTATTAAATCCAATTATTTAAGGAGTGAATCTAATTAAAAAGTTGGAATATAGAAGTAGTGTCCATTTTTGATATTGTGCAAATGGTTTTCAATAGTTTCATATTTTGTGAATATAATATCATTTGAAGTTTGTATTGTTTTGTTATACCCTGAGGCAGCCACGAAGCCAAAACGCTGGCCATCGTTGGTGTTCTGTACAAGATAAGCGCTGTGATCTTTTTATTACTTCTGGGCTTGTTTGCATTGCACAGAACTACCAATTTAATTTCAATAGAAGAGGGATTTTTTTATGTCTAGGAGGTTTTTTTTACCTCATGATTTCTATCACCCGGTCCATAAAAGGTGAAGGTGGGACTCTGAGGCTTCTTCCTCCTCACTTTCATTTATGATGACTATTGTGAATGTTTTAGGCTATATCTACACTGTGATAAGAGACATGATACATTGATTTACACCTGTTTTTCTATTCAGTAGGAGTGTTGAAGTGTACAGTATATCTAATGGATAGCCATATCCTGTGTGGTTGTTTGTGTGAGGCATGAAAGGATTTTTTTTTTCCTCAGCACTTCTTTAAAATGGAGATTTCTCTTCAGCAATTTTCCTAATTCTAAAAGATTGCTGAAAAGAAATCTATAAATGATATTGCATATAATAATAACCTAAAACACTTAAGCCAATATATTCTGATACTTTTGGTGGCAGCTATGCATAACACACAAATATAAATGCAAGAGAAGGATTGTATTACAGTGGAAACTAAATTGAGAGCTCTAAACACATATCATTTATACACTTTGACAGTCATCAGCACTGAATTCAGAACATGATTTCATATGCATGATGCTGGTGACCAATGTGGCACATACGTCAGAAACCATATTCTGTTAACTAATTACACTATTTATGCTTTCATAGAGAAAGATAGGCAGCGTGACTCAGGAGAGCCATTGTCATTGTTCTTATAATAGTATATGGGGGATGAGGTGGGGAATTTACAAGACTGTAGAGAGAGGGAAGGGGGGGGGGGGCTGACGGATTGTAAGGTATGCAACCAGAAATGAGGGGAGCCGGGATACATTGCCCATGTTATTTTGCTAGAGAAATGTACGTTGTGATAAAGAAGCAATTAAAATAAAGGGACAAAAAATTTATGAGTCATACTGAAAACTAAAAGGCCACAGCTCTTCTGACTTAATATAGAAATGCACAACTGTTAATCATCCTACATTAACCCTAGGTTCAGCTTAATAGCATAATGCTCTATAAATATCCTGCTGTCAGAATGTTCTCAATTGCAACTGTTCTAGTTGCTGTTGGCTCACCAGACTGACCATGAAGACATGAGGAAGTACAACTTGCCCAACTGATCACCTGCCCAATGCTTGCATTGGAATTATTACTGAACATGCGGTATGAGAACGTGGCATAGTGGTTAGAGCTACAGCTTCAGCACCCTGAGGTTGTGGGAAAATGCTTGAAGTGCCTGGATGTAAACTGCTTTGAGTATTTATTTATTCAATTTTCTATACCGTTCTCCCAGGGGAGTTTATTCAGGTACTCAAGCATTTGTAAAACTACATAAAAGGTAGTATTCAAGTCCCAATCCCTTTCTAACAAACTGATGTGGTCACTTACTTGCTCAGACAGGGTAGGTATAAGGGGATTAGACAACTTTAGATGAACCTTCAGCTGTACACTCCTCTCAATTTTCAGTCACCCAGTCCTTTCCTTCCCCCCCCCCCCCAAGATTTATTTATTCATTCATTCTCCCAGGGGAGCTCAAAACAGTTTACATTAATCTATTCAGGTACGTAAGCATTTTCCCCTGTCTGTCCCAGCGGGCTCACAATCTAATGCAGTGTTTTTCAACCGCTGTTCCGCGGCACACTAGTGTGCCGCGAGATGTTGCCTGGTGTGCCGTACGGTCAGGGCCGCCATCAGGGCAGTACCACCAGTCTAGGGAGAGGGGCGGTCCGCCCCACGTGGACAGGAGAGAGCTGGACAGGGGACCCGCGGAGTTCAATACATCTCGAGCCGCGAGGCTCGTCTTCTGTTCCTGCCTGCCCTGCAGCTAACATATAGCCGATCGCAAGCGTTCCACGATGTCAGCGCTGACGTCGGAGGGAGGGCTTAAGCAAAGCCTGCCCTCCGACGTCAGCGCTGACGTCGGAGAATACTTCCGTTCGGCTATTTGTGTGCGACAGGGCAGACAGGAAGCAGAAGACAAGCCTCGCGGCTTGAGCTTCGTTTTGCTGAGAAAGTTGCAAAGATGGGCTGGGAGGCAAACGCGGAACACAAAAGGGGGGAGGGAGTGCGTTTTGGACACAAGGCATGAACTTGGGAGAGAGGAAGGGAGGGAAAGAGATGCTGAAGTGGGGGAGGGAATGCGTTTTTGGACACAGAAGAAATGGACTTGGGAGAGAGGAAGGGAGGGAAAGAGATGCTGAGGTGGGGGAGGGAATGCGTTTTTGGACACAGAAGAAATGGACTTGGGAGAGAGGAAGGGAGGGAAAGAGATGCTGAGGTGGGGGAGGGAATGCGTTTTTGGACACAGAAGAAATGGACTTGGGAGAGAGGAAGGGAGGGAAAGAGATGCTGAGGTGGGGGAGGGAATGCGTTTTTGGACACAGAAGAAATGGACTTGGGAGAGAGGAAGGGAGGGAAAGAGATGCTGAGGTGGGGGAGGGAATGAGTGTTTGGACACAGAAGGCATGGACTTTGGAGAGAGGAAGGGAGGGAAAGAGATGGTTGTGTACACGGGGAATAGAAGAAAGGAGAATTTTTGGTCATAGGGAGGGAGTGAGGTACAGATAGTGGCATACCAGGGTGGGGGGGGGCGGTCTGCCCCACCCCAGGTTTACATCCCAAGGGGGTGCACAGCTGGCCACCCTCTAGTGTTGTCCCTAGGCCGGCAAACTGCGGCTCTTTAGCCACTTGAGTGCCACCGCCGCCAACGGTGTTGTTGGCGGTGGCAGCATTATAAAATACTTTCTTTGTGTTTATTTGATTCCTATTCAAGAGAATTACTTTATATATAGTCAATATAGGCACAGAGTTAAATTTTTTAACATTTTCTAATGGTGGTGTGCCTCGTGATTTTTTTCATGAAACAAGTGTGCCTTTGCCCAAAAAAGGTTGAAAAACACTGATCTAATGTACCTGGAGCAATGGAGGGATTAAGAGACTTGCCCAGGATGAAGATGTTGATCATTACGTTCAACCATCATAAATATGAGACATAATATAGTGGTTTTCATATTGGGCTATGCAACAGGGAAAGTTAATGTATTTAAGGTGGATTAGCCCTGTGCCTTTGTACCCGAGTTTCTGAAAATGCCACTTTATTAGTTTGGGACTAAATTTGCTAAGGTGCACTTCATGTTAGCATGCCCTAGCACTCGTCACCTGCATTATTGGTAATTAGGTCCCCCTAAGTCAGGGGTGTCCAATGTCGGTCCTCGAGGGCCGCAATCCAGTCGGGTTTTCAGGATTTCCCCAATGAATATGCATTGAAAGCAGTGCATGCAAATAGATCTCATGCATATTCATTGGGGAAATCCTGAAAACCCGACTGGACTGCGGCCCTCGAGGACCGACATTGGACACCCCTGCCCTAAGTGGTATATGCTAATATGATAGTGCACTTTCACAAGTCTAGCACCTTTGTTACAGTATATGTTAAGACTGGGATTTGATATTAAAAAGTGTTGTTGTTTTTTCTGAAAGCACTGGGAAATTTTCATGGCCTCTTACAGGAATTTATCCAAATGTAACCTGAGAAACTAGCTCTTTTTTCAAGAATTATAGTACATGTAGAGTACTATATAGCAAGAACTTGTGTCTCTTTATTGATCCTTGCCAGTTGTCTGATTTTTTTGACACTATACCTCAGCTGTATGAACAGCAGGAGCCTGTGCAGGAGCTGACGACTACTCAGTTGAATCTGAGGCTAGTCTTCACATCTTGAAGCTACTCAAGTTGCCCGCACAGAATTGACAAGGCGGTCAGCAGCCCGGGACGGACTGCTGCTGCTCAGTTCACTTCTGTAGCAAGAAGTTCAAGAAGGGGCAAGAACAGGATGCAGCAAATGCTAAGTTATAGTGGGAAGAATAAAAAGTAGAGGAGTGGATGCTGGATATGTATGTGGAAGCAAAGGTATAGGAGAGAGAGCAAATGCTGAGGAAAGTGGGGGGAATACTGAGAAAAAAGTGGAGCAAAGCAGGAGAGGATCTAGGGGCAGAAGGAAGAAGCAGGATTCAAATGCTGGGGATTACTGGTGAAAGGCAAGGAGAGAGGAAGAAAGCAGAGTAGCAGATGGTATGGTGAGAGGCAAGGAGAGAGGAAGAAAGCAGAGTAGCAGATGGTAGGGAGAAGATGCAGCGGACAAATATTGGGGAAGAAGTGAAAGAGTTAAGGGTAAATAATTACTGAGGAAATTGGATGCAGGGGCAGGAAACAAAGTGCTGAAAAGAGATGGGGCAAATACTTGAGGGTGGAGGCAGGAAGATGGATGCTAATGAAAAGGCAGGATGGTGGGTGTGGAGAGCACAGAAATGGAGGGTTGCTGTTGGTAAGAAGTAAAAATGGAAAAGGGGGAGAATTCCATAAAAAACCAGCAGGAAAGAGTAAGCTCTTATTATGAGCTAATCTCTAGGAGAAAGTACATAAAGCTAAAATGGCTACTTGACCTAATAGAAAGGTATACAATGTACAGTGCCTCATTTGGCTTATCAGTTAAACACCCTTGACCCATGCAAGTCAAGGCCCTAAAAATCAAAGAACTTTAATGATTGAAATGGAAAGCCAATGCAGTTGGTTAACACTGAGGAAACATACTCAAAGATGGACTGCAGAAACAGCTTATGGAGTAAGGAGGAAAGGAAGAACCTCCAACTCTCATAATTTGCTTAAAACATTATATGCCCACAGATCAGGCACACCCACATTTTCCTGGAAAACTGAAAAAAACACCTAAATTCTCAACCCTGAAGGCCCCCATTTTGCTATTACTGCATCAGTGGAAACTTCACCATATCCATTATCCCCCGAATTCTGCAAAAACAGTTAAAAATAGTGCAAGCAAATTTGGGCATGTGACCAATTTGTATGTGCAATTTAATTGAATAACAAAACAATTAATGCCCATAATTAGGACCTTAAAAAAGCAATTATTGGCAATAATTCATTTTAATTAAAAGTTCTGGGTCTGATTCTAAAAACAGTATCCCGACTGTAGGAGGTGGGAGGCGTCCTACCACTATTTAATGGACCAATCGTGACACACATTTTTTTTTTTTTTATTGATGGGATATAGGATGCCTACAATGTAGGCGTCATTCACGTGTGTACAGAGACATCTAGGCATGCCTATGGATGCCTAAAGCTAGTATAGGCATGGTTTACACTGGATGGCCTTAGACATCCATAGGCCTTCTTCTGGGGTCTGGTCTTGCTAAGAGCCACAAGCTTACACAGTCTTTACTGTATTGTTTTGCAAGTGTAAGCTTGTGGCTCTTAGCAAGACCGGACCCCAGAGGAAGGTTGTTGTCATGACCGAAACACGGCCCATGTAAGGTCTATGCCACATCTACATTAAGTCCTTTGTATTATTGTACATATTACTGTACATTTTATTGCACACATCTCTATACTATTATTCAAATAAATTGTATATCAAGATCATCTGTTCCACGGTTTTTTGTTTTGCTTTACGGTTTGTTTGTTTTTTTGTGTGGAACTGCTTCCGTGGGCCTTGTTTGTGTTTCGTGGTGCTAATGTTGCCATTAGCATATGGATATTTAAAAGAAAAATTACTGCAGCACTTGCTACCACCTGTTTTGTAGATGGTAAGGGTTTCCACGTTATCCATGCACTAACCAGTTAGCACAAAATAACATCAACCAATCAACCATATACAGAAGAAATGGTGGAGAGAACACTAATTAAATCCCCTGCCCACGACCGATGGATTACAAAGAAATGTATATTAGTACTAGATCATCAGTATGTGCCGCATTAGGATAAAAACTTGTATTGAAAAATCTTGGGCTTTAACTATGGCAAATTTATCCTGTAAACTGCATATTATGTATATTGGTATTAGATCCCTAGTATATGTAGAGTTAGGATAAAAAAATTGTATTGAAAATCCTTGTACTGTAACTATGGCAAATTGTAACCTATTAACTGTCACAGACACACCTAACTGTATACACTTCTCCCTCTGAATCTGTGGTTTCAGTATCCACGGATTCAGTTATTTGCGATTTTTTTTTTTTAATAAAACTGCATTCCCAACCTTCCCTGCCTCCCTCCCACCTTCCCCCCACCTTCCCCCCTGCATCCCTAACCTTACCTGTTGGCCTAGCGGGCTTTCGGGGAAGGAGCGATCTTCCTACGCTCCTGCCCCGTGCAGATCACTCATAGGAAATGGCTGCCGTGAGCTCCCGTTGTAGTCTCGAGAGACTACAGGAACGGCAGCCATTTCCTATGAGTGATTTGCATTGGGCAGGTCCGAAGGAAGATCACTCCTGCCCCGAAAGCCCGCTAGACCACCAGGTAAGGTCCGGGATGCCGGGGGGAAGGCGGGAGGGAGGCGGGGGTGGGTCAGAGCCGACCAAAAAGTTATTCACAAATTTTCAACATTCACGGGCCGGCTCTGCCTCTAACCCCTGCAAATACTGAGGGAGAAGTGTATTATATATGTTTAACTTGCAACCCGTTCTGAGCTCTTTGGGGAGAACAGGTTAGAAAATGAAATAAATAAATAATATTACCAGTCAGTCGGAGAGAAAGCGATTATGCTACAGAGTAAACAGAGTGAGCCGGTGTCAAAGGAGTTAGTCGCCAGACTGGGTTAGGCTTGAGCAAAAATCATGTTTATACTGCAACCTTGAAATCTTTAAAAGAGTAAATGCTATAAATGAATAATGGAAGGCTGTTCCAAGAAGCTAGAGATAGAAAATAAAATGCTCTGTACCTTG
Source organism: Geotrypetes seraphini (assembly GCF_902459505.1). Lineage (NCBI taxonomy): Eukaryota > Metazoa > Chordata > Amphibia > Gymnophiona > Dermophiidae > Geotrypetes > Geotrypetes seraphini. Next base: position 206,243,530 of record NC_047088.1, read on the forward strand.
TAGCCTCCAGCTGTGCCTGTTTAAGACCTGGAAGCACTGAGTGGTGTCCTTTAAAGCAGTGTTCTTCAACCACCGGTCCATGGACCGGTGCCGGTCCACAGAAATTTCCTGCCAGTCCACAGGGCCGGCATGTGCATCAGGCCCAAAACTGTTCCTTAACTGCCGGTCCACGGTGCGATCGATGAATTGTTAATAAGATTTTATTGTGTGTATATGAATGGAAAAAATAGTGTTACAATTAGGACTATGGGGGCAGGGGCTGGGGTAGAGATTGGGTAGAAATGGGCAGGGTCTGGCCCACAACTTAGCCCAGTGTTCTTCAACCTCTGGTCTGCGGACCGATGCCGGTCCACAAAATAATTCTTTTATTTCTGCCGGTCCATAGGTGTAAAAAGGTTGAAGAACTCTGCTTTAAAGCATGTAAAGCTCTAGTCAGATAGTAAGGAATGGTGATATTAGACAAATAATGAGGCACGCCTAGGAAGAGCCTTGAAGGTTAGCATGAGGACTTTGTAAGTAATTCTCTGCTTTACTGTTAACCAGCGATTTGACTTTAATAAATGTGTTATCTGGTCAAATCAATATGTTTTACAAAGAAGTCTGATAGCAGTGTTCTGAAGTATTTCTAATTTCTTCAAGAAAGAACCAAGATAAACTAGCATATACGAGATTACAATAGTCAAGCCAGGATATGAAAAATGATAGTATTAGAACATGGAATATATTGAAATAAAAAAAATGTCTGACAGTATGTAATTGTCAAATGATTCATAAACCTCATTCTACATAAACCTGAAATCTGTGGAAAAATGATAAGTGGGAATCTAGAATTATTACTAAATAATGAAATGTTTAAACAAGTGAAATTGGGTTCCCAATACAAAATAATAGGGTCAGATAGTTTAGGGCATGAACCAATAAACGAGCAGGCTACAGTTTTATCTCTATTCAGGCCTAGTCTGACCTGGAAAGGCCAATCTGTTACTGAATCAAAGACAGTTTTGAAGCTGGATCAAGGATGGAGGAAAAGGATCAATGGGATAAATTAGTAAAACATCATCTGCATAGAAATATGCAGCTATCTCCATTGACTGGATCCAGTGGTGTAATAAGGGTAGGAGGCGCCTGGGGCAGTGGAGCCACCCCCTACAGTGGCCCCCACACCCTCCTCTCTGTGTCTTCACTCCTTCCACACACACCTGCTTCTTCCCACCCCCATTCCACACTTGCGCTCTCCCACCCCCGTATCTCTTAATCTTCATTAGCGCGAGTGGCTTCTGCAGCATTCTCCTCATGCCACCATTGTATTTCCCTCTGATGTCACTTCCTGGCCCTGTGACCTGGAAGTGATTCAAAGAGGAACCAAGCTGGCATGAGCAACAGGCAGAAGTTGCTCACAGAGGTATGGGGTGAGTGAGAGAGAGGGCACAAGCATGGCATGATGTGGCAGGGCTGGGCAGGGAGGTACTACTGATCCCACCGACTTGGCACCAGGGGCAGTCCGCATCCCCCTTACTATGTCACTAATTGGATCAATGATGCTAACGGACTTAAAAATATATTATTTTATTGGGATTTATTAACTGCCTTTTCATGAAGAGATTCATCCAACGCAGTTTACAATATACTGAATAATAATCAGGTACTCTTGAGTGTTTTCCCTATTTGTCCCGGCAGTCTCACAGTGATACCAGGAGCAATGAAGGGTTAAGTAACTTGCCCAGAGTCACAGGGAGCAAGCTGGGATTCAACTAACAAACTCAGGGTGCTGAGGCAGCAGCTCTAACCACTAGGGGGAAAGAATTGATTCCTGTAGGATACCACAGCCTATACGCTGATGATCCATGAATCATGGAACATGTGATCTAATAAGTATGAGGCAAACCATGCATGTCCTGTCCTAGTAATACCCGAAGATGACAGTTGGGAAATAAGAAGAGATTAAACTGAAAAGCTGTGGATAAGTCCAAGGGTATGGCTAATGCAACCTGATGTTTATCCAAAAAAGTATATCTCACTTAGTAGTATACCAATAATGTCTTATTTGACAGCCTGTCCCCTGGTGGTAGTAGTATGCAACTGCTGCTAGGGGTTTGCTTTCTGAGTGAGCCACTGAGGCAGGAGCAACAGGGAGGATTGCTCCTGCCACACACTACCCATCAAGAAGACCCCTAATAAGAGGAGAGGGACTTTTAATATGAAATATATTGAGGATAAGTAAGTATGTTCCAGGAGGGCCTTTGATGTAATGTGAATTGGTTGAGAGGGACTGGATGTGCACTGGGTGGGTTTGAATCGCTGGCCTAACAATTTAAATGACACCAAGCCCGGGTTGATGTCTACAATTTTCCATTGCTGTGGCCTGGAATTCATGATATCCACATCTGCAGCAATGCAAAGATAAGTTTACTGTGGGATTTACCAATTGTCTTTTGACTATCAAGGCAAATTTTTGCATAGTACATCAACAAAAATGTGTTATTTTACTAGGGGTTGTTAAATAAGAACATAAGAATAGCCTTACTGGGTCAGACCAATGGTCCATCAAGCCCAGTAGCCCATTCTCACCTTTGAATTTGTACCAACCAATTGTAACTCACTTTGAGCTTGGATTTGTAAAGATAAGTAATTAAATCTAAAGTCTACTTAAGTTAAATAGACTGTTGAACCCAGTACCTGTAAGGAGGCCATAGGGTATATTTTTGCTGCTTTTTTAATTGTCTAGAAGTTTTGTGGATTTATAGTGCCAAACTTGGAAGAATATTACAGTATTTGGCATATTTATTGCGCCATCTGAAGGACTGGTTCTTTGAGTCAGGCGACTATACTTCACTAGCTTATGAAAAGGCCTTAGTGTTTCCTTATTTATTGAAATATATGCCTCAGGTGTGTTTTGGGGAACTGCCATGGATGACAAAGAGATTAGTATGGAAATGCATATATAAACATTTGAACCATTAAATCAAGTGCTTGGTGCATTTGCTACTGCGAGTAATGCATGCATTTGGGCATGGGGAAATTAAAGTAACTGTATAGTTCAATCAGTGGTTCAGGATGAGGAAGATACGGCTTCTTTTTTGGAGTTGAAATAACAATACAATCTCAAAGGAACAATTAAGCAGAGAATTCTGTTATAATCTTGAGGATTTCTTTTTATCTACTGAGACAGGTCAAATGAAAGTAGCACACCTACAAAAAGCTTGATTGGACTTTTTACTCATGACTGTACATGATTCCTTGGCCACAGCCTGGAAAGCAAATTTAGCAACGGATTTGATGGGTGACATGCTAGTGAAGGTGACAGAAAGAATTCTACAGTTGATAGTCAATGTAGAGCTATGGGACTTATAATATAAAATGATCTATGGAGCATATTTTATTCCAAGTAAGGTACAGTATACTGGTTGGGATGTACAATATCTTAGGTGTGCTCCAAAAGTGATAAATTTACTATGGGAGTGCAAGTACATTGTGGCCCAAACGAAATACTTTTCAATGATGTGAGCATTTGTTTATGTTTTATTAACATTTGATATGCCACTTAAGCATATTAAAGATCTAAGCAGTTTACAATAAAATACAGATAAATTAGGAAAGGAACTCCATTAGAGATAGGAAAGCTAGAGATAAGATATATATATATTAAATATACAAGGGAAGGTAAATGTCTTTGATTCTGGTGATTCTGGTTGGTGGGGAAAGAAAACTATCTGACTATGAAGTCCTGAATGGGTAAACACGAATCAATTGTTTACTCTATCAGAAAGTACAAAGACTGGGGGACATGCCATGAAGTTAGTATAGTAGCAAATTTACAAAGAATAGAAGAAAATATTTTTTCACTATAGTTAAGCTATGAAACTCATTGTTGGAGCAAATAATTAAAAGAGTTCATATAGCTGGGTTTAAAAAAGGTTTGGATGTGTTTCTGGAGGAAAAGTCCATAAACCATTATTAAACCCTAACTGGCTCAGCCCCGATATACCTATCACGCCACTTTGTCTTCCCAGGCTCTAACTGTACACGCAATGCCCATCTGTTTGCCTACCCCTCCCTAAAAGGATGCATCTACAAAAGATTCTTCGACAAAACCCTCTCTTTCCAAGCTGGCAAATGGAATGACTGCTTGACCACCCTCATCTCTCTTGCCCCAACTTACCTATCCTTCAGGAAATCTCTCAAATCATACCTCTTTGATAAATTCCTCTAACTCCCGCCCTCCCAACCAAACTACTAATCTCAACCTCGCCTCCCTCCCTACCCTTCCTCCCCCTCTTCCCCGGTTATTTTTCCTTTCCCCTTTCTGCACCCCCCTTGCTACAGTATTGGATCATTTTGTAATTGCCACTGGTTTATACCATACACTTGATAACTAATTCTCTGTACCTTCATTGCATATGTACAGTTCTCATCTTCTGTAAACTACTCTGAACTGTTTTCTGATATTCTGTAACTTCGCTGTATATGTACAGTCTCTTCCCCTGTAAACCGCTCTGAACTGTTTTGTGGTACTGCAGTATACAAAAATAAAGTTATTATTATTATTATTATTAATAAAGCAGACCTGTTTATCCCTAAGGTTAAGTATCATGGAATACTCCTACTTTTGGGACTCTACAAGGTACTATAATCTGGACTACCCCACTTCTGGAAACAGGATACCTGACAAGATGGCAAGATGGACTCTTGTCTGACACAGTACAGCAACTCTTATGTTCTTATCTGTCATATTGGCTGTTGCTAAAACTTCCCTCTTTTTGCCATTGAAGGAATACAGTGCACGTGCTTCTGTATATGAATCATATTTGGACAAAAGGAGAAGCATGGAGTTCTTCTTTCTTGAAACTTGGAGTGATTAACATAAAACATAGAAACATGATGACAGATAAAGGCCAAATGGTCCGTCTAGTCTGCCCATCCACCGTAGCCATTATCTCTTCCTCTCTCTAAGAGATCCCATTTGCCTACCCAACGTTTTATTGAATTCAAACCCAGTCTTTGTTTCCACATATTCATAGCAATGTTTAGCACTACTTCTGAACTGGAGGGTGGTCTTGGATAAGGATTGCTACTCAGAGGGCTTAGAAGATATTATGGAATTAGTTTGCAGAGAGACTGGAAGGCCTGAATATGTATACCGTAGAGGAAAGGAGGGACAAGGGAGATATGATTCAGACGTTCAAATACTTGAAAGGTATTAACGTAGAACAAAATCTTCCCAGAGAAAGGAAAATGGTTAAACCAGAGGGCATAATTTGAGGTTGAAGGGTGATAAACTCAAGAGTAATGTTTGGAAATTATTCTTTACGGAGAGTGTGGTTGATGCATGGAATGTACTCCTGAGGGAGGTGATGGAGAGGAAAACAGTGACAGAGTTCAAACAAGCACGGGATGAACACAGAGGATCTCTAATCAGAAAATAATGGGTATATTTTGAAGGAACTAAAGCCAATACTGGGCAGATTTGCACGATCTGTGCCCTGTATATGGACATTCAGTTGAGGACAGGCTGGGGAGGGCTTCGGTAGCTGGAATGGTTTAGACAGGCTGCAGTGAGGTTTGACAGAGACTTCAGTAGATAGAACCTTAGATAGAGCCTAAGCACCCTACCAGGCATAGCTCTGGGTTTCTGGCCCAGAAATATCTAAAAAAAGGACCATTTAAATTAAATGATTAATTTTTGGAGTGTGTATAGTTGGGCAGACTGGATGGACTATTTGGGTCTTTATCTGCCATCATTTACTATATTACTAAGGGCTCCTTTTACTAAGGTGCACTAGCGTTTTTAGCGCACGCAGGATATTCCCGCATGCTATTAGCTTCTAGCATGCGCAGCAATGTAGTGTGTGCTATTCCATGCTTTAATGCCCTAATGCAGATTCGTAAAAGGAGTCCTAAGTTTTTTAGTCTAAAAGTCCCAAAAGGGTTAGAGGAGGAGGAGGAAAAGTTCTTTTAGGTTTTGGAGAGGGAGGGAAGAAAGATTAAGAGAGCTGAGGTGGGTAGTGGGAACAGCTAAGAGCAAGGGAGGGTCTAGTCGGTGGCAGGTAGTCATGGTCTAACCATTTTTTTGCTCCTTTATTCTTGTGGAAGGGAGGGAGTATAAAAGGATTCAATGGAAAAGGGAGGACAGGGAGGGAATAAATGAAAAATATACAGTATGCTATATTAATACTGTTGAGGATATAAAATTAAAATATGATTGTGGATTCTGACTACTGTATTGTTAGTTCTTCAATAAAAAATATTTGAACCTAAATCTAAAGTCCAAAATATTCTTAGGTTTACATGTGAAATAAATAGTTAACTAGACCGTAAGCTTCAAGGAGTGGAGACTGTCATCCTTCACTATATTTAATAGGCTGTTCTGGTTGTTTGACAAGGGCAGTTTGTATTGTGCTCCATGCTGTCCAGTCCTCTACTATGCAGTTTCAGTGAGGAAGCTAGAGGCAAGTTCATTGATGGCACAAGTTGCTGGCCTCAGTGAGTGATTAGCTGATTCAGAGCCCAGGGCCTGCCAGCTGAAGCAGATATGCTGTGCTTTGTGCCAGAGTACAGGACTGAGGGACAGGTAGTGCCATGTAGACCAAAGAGCAGACAACCCCATCTTGAAGGAAACTGGACCATGCAGGCTGGAATACAATGGTAGAAGGAGGAGGGGCAGGTGAGGAGACCATCTCAGCTCATCATTTTTGATGCACCTTTTTAGCTGTGGTGTACATGTATATAGAGAATGACACAGGGACAAATTTTTGCCCGTCCCCGCAGAATCTCAATTTCCCCATTCTGTCCCCGCGAGTTTTGTCGCTGCCCCTGTCCCTGCCCCATTCCTATAAGCTCTGCCTTAACCGTACAAGTCTTTAACACTTATGATTTTAAAGTGTTTGAGGCTTCTGCCAATGAGGACAGAGGTTGTAGGAACAGGACAGGGACAGGAAAAGAACTTGCGAGGATGGGGGGGGGGGAAATGAGTTCCCGCAGGGACGGGGAAAAATTTGTCCCTGTGTCATTCTCTACATGTATAGCACTATGTACATCCAGTAGCACTATAGAAATAAGTGGAAATTATTTGGCTTGGTTTCAGGCCCAGAGTGGACATTGTTTAAGGTTGTAAACTACGAAAATGAACTATGTACAGTCCTGGTTTTCCATTACTTCTAAACACGAATCAGCAGCAGACACTGACTTGAGCTGAGCTCAAACATCTGCACACCCCATCCAAAGACAGCATGAGCTAGATCTCACAGAAAGCCACCAAACCACTAATACGGGATTGCTAAATTTCTGCATAAATTCATGAGCTAGGCATACCATTAAAAACTCCATATGTATGGAGCATTTCTTCCAAAGGCCTATTTTTATTTATTTATTTTTTTAAAGATATAATATTATGCCTCTGTGTATCAGATTGCAGTCTCTATAATTAGAAAGCACATACTGAAATGTCAGTGAGTTTCTCATGCAGTTAAATATGTATATCTTACAACACATAGAGGAAGCTGCCAATTTCTTAACCGTGTGTACAAACTACCACTGAAGCCCCATAAAAATGACAAAAAGCCAGAATCACAAAACTCATGAAACAGAGCACCTGCTCATACACTGTTAACATCTGGGATCAAAACATACTTTTTTTTGGCTCTGTCTCTACGCTACTAAGAACTTGCCGTTTGCCATAGCAGAATAATTTTCTAATCTAACCAGGATCATTTCCTCATTTCAAAGCATAAAATGCTAGGGTTTGCATGGAAGGTGGCAGAAACACAATGTATTATTAAATATTTTTTAATAGATTTTCATGAACACACAGTTTCTTAGTTGTATTATTCTGATCCTTAATGTGAGGATTATATATAATTGGGGAAAAAAATAAAACCATTGTGTTTCATTGACCGACTGTCCCTTTCCAGAGCATATGAACCATGAGCTTTCTCACGACTAGTACCATATAAAGGGTTAAAAAGCACTTACCTTCTCAGCACTAAAATAGCAGTTTTAGATATCGTCTGTGCTTTTTTTTAAATAAGAAAAATTTCTCCTTTTAAATCCTCCTCTGGTAGTGGTTCTCCTTCTTTTATATGAAGCAGAGTTCCCAGTCCCCTTTACTGGACAGCGCTGGTGGAGACCAGCTCCACTCAAACATGTATTTCTCCCTTCTCTCAATCAAGGAGAGGGTGACAGCTGACTTTATTTTAGCTCTGCATGTAAAAGGTGGAACTTAGTAACTATTTTTAGGAACTGAGGCCTGTATGCTCTATTCCTGACGTAACTACTGGTTCTAGAAACTTGTTTCTAAAGGAACCATTACACCATCGTTTTATTAAATATATGCATATGTATATCTAACACATGCTCAGTCAATCAAATGTTTATGCTTACATTTTCCAACTAGTTATAAAGATCCTATCTGTATGACTTTATTTTTCTTCTCTTTAGAACCTTCTAATGAACTGATATATAAGGTAGAAAGACATTTTGGGCTCCTTTTACAAAGGCACGCTAGCGGTTTTAGCACACGCGAAAATGCCACGTGCGTTAGCCGCTACCGCCTCCTCTTGAACAGGCGGTAGTTTTTCGACTAGCGCGCGCTAATCCGGTACGTGCGCTAAAACCGCTAGCGCACCTTTGTAAAAGGAGCCCTTTATCTCAAGCATACTGCGATACTGAACATTTGACATTATTTCTGTCTTCTTAGCAGTTGCCTTTCCAAATTCTGAGCATTATTTTGCCACTTAACTGAAAAGAGTATTATCTTATTTCGTTAAGTGCCAGTTTGCAGAAACAAAATCCTTTGTTTTGACATTGTTACAGAGCATTGATTGAACCATATCCACATCATTCTCTTCTTGAATGAGGCTGAGAACTTATCAGCACCCACTCGTAGTTGAGAATTTTGGGAGGCACTAGCTATAGCTAGCTCTAGGTCAGGGATCTCAAAGTCCCTCCTTGAGGGCCGCAATCCAATTAGGTTTTCAGGATTTCCCCAATGAATATGCATTGAAAGCAGTACATGCACATAGATCTCATGCATATTCATTGGAGAAATCCTGAAAACCCAACTGTATTGCGGCCCTCAAGGAAGGACTTTGAGACCCCTGCCTGAAAACATATTTCTTTCATGAGTGATTGCGAATTTATTTCCTTTTTCTCTGTGAATGACTTACCCCCTCCTTTACAAAGCTGTGCTAGCGTTTTAGCGCCAGCCGCAGCGGTAACACCTCGGACGCTCGTAGGAATTCTGTGAGCTTGGGAGCTGTTGTAAAGGGAGGGGATTAGTGCTTTAATACTCAGACGTTTTCTACACAGCTCTACTGATGCATTATTGAATAGCTCTGTCAAACATATATTATTAAAAGCATTTTTCATGAAGTCAGTGGAACAAATAAGGTCCAAGATATGTGGCAAATGCTTTTGGATATATTTGGTACATGCCACTTTAAAAAAAAATCATTGCTTATGAGAGCAAAACTCTTGTTTTTCACCCCAAGCTAAGGATTCATCTAACAAGTGAAGGATTTTTAGCAGGTATTATGCCCCCTATAGGCAGGGCCAGCTTAACAAAAGTATTATCTAATGATGTGTTTTTAGAAGATTGTTCTGAAAGAAGCAGTGCCAACGTGATTTTGATGGTTGAGTTTATTAATATTTGAGGAGGGGGAACTGACCATTAACTGGAGAGGGGCACAAAGCTGAAGTTCACCTAGGACATTTAATACCTTTGCATTGACCCTGTGTACAGTGATCTGGTACCATTCTTGACATAGATAACTTAGACTGAGTCATGCCTATGACTACAAAGTAAGAAATACATCTCTAAGACATACCATACAGATGAGCTGGACATTATCAAGTATAAAACTGGAGGCCATATAACTGGAAGCAATTAATAGGGTCTATACTGGATTACTATTTTAAACCTTTATAAAATAAGTCGCTCCAGTAGGGTAGAGGTCTACGTACTGATCATTTTTCTCATAAACTAAAATGGAAAATGTCCTTTAGTACATCAGACCCATGTATATTTATATATAAACACATATAAACACACACACACATGTATATATACACACCCACTTGGTTGGGCTGAAAACTTTTCAGTGCCCCCTCCTCCCCCCTTATATAGGCAGTGTTTTCACCATGGCATCATGTAGTGGGGCTGTACTCCGAACAAAGGCTGGATTTTCTTTCCAATCTCTGGGTGCTATGTAGGCAGAGGTAAAAGGGAAGATTGGTTTGTAGCTATTGTGCTCATTCTTGCGCTATTGCTTTTTTGCCATTTGACTTCCCCTCTGTTGTCTAAAGGATCTTCAGTGGTTTAGGAAAGGGGGACTGTTTCAATGTTTGAAATTTCTAGCCACTGATCCATGGCTGCGTTGTCAGAGAACACAAAAGAACCATTAAGCTGTGGCTATGACTTGTACTACTTGTAATCCTTGCTGAAAGCACCATTTGTAAATGCCTATTTATAAAAGTGATCAAACCAAAAGCACTGTTTTTGACTCTAGGTGCTTACTGCATATAACTCTATTATAACTAGAAAACAATTTCTTTCCAGCTGTATAAGCAACCGTATTTGCACTTTATCAGACCCTCAGTGACACCACTCAGGACTCAAACATTTCATTGTCCTGAGCTTTACGTGTCAGCTCGTCACTGGTATATAGTGTTTTTCATAGAGCTTAATTTTTAAATATTTTTTCAAACTTTTATATTTTTTTTATATATTTTTATATATGCTTAGCTTAAAACTGTGGCTAAGTCTTCTTGGCTCAAGATGTCAGCGTTAGTTAAGGATGTCAAAGCCTATATTTTTTTAAAGAATTGGCGGTTACAGTGGTAGTCGGTGGAAAAAAGGGATGGAGCCTAGAAAAAGCTATCTAGGCGAAACATGTCGGCTTTGACATCCCTAACTAACCCTGACATCTTGAGCCAAGAAGACATAGCCACAGTTTTAAACTAAGTATATATAAAAATATATAAAAAAATATAAAAGTTTGAAAAAATATTTAAAAATTAAGCTCTATGAAAAACACTATAAGACCCAGTGACGAGCTGACACGTAAAGCTCAGGACAATGAAATGTTTGAGTCCTGAGTGGTGCCACTGAGGGTCTGATAAAGTGCAAATATGGTTGCTTATACAGCTGGAAAGAAATTGTTTTCTAGTTATAAAAGTGTACATATGCATTTGTACTTCTGGGGTCATGGGCTAGAGATGCACTTATTTCATAAACTGTGCTGCTTCTTCCACAAAATTTATAAAATATTAGTGCACATTTACCAGCTCAGTTTTCTGGCATACAGCTCAACCTACATGAAGGGGAGGAATATGTAGAAGCTGATAAAGAAAAGGCTGAATTGCTTAACAAATATTTCTGTTCTGTGTTCACGGCTGAAGCGCTGGGTGCGGGACCACAGAAGACAAACATGAATAGGGATGGAGGAGTGGTAGACCCTGATCGATTTTCAGAGGGTTGTGTTCATGAAGAGCTTGCTAAAATAAAAGTAGGCAAAGCAATGGGGCTGTATGGTGTACATCCTCGGGTGGTGAAGGAACTTAGGGAAGTTCTGGTGGCTCCGCTGACTGACCTTTTCAATGAGTCTCTGGAGTTGGGAGTGGTACCGGAGGACTGGAGAAGGTCAGATATGGTCCCACTCCACAAAAGTGGAAGTAAGGAAGAAATAGGGAATTACAAGCTGGTAAATCTGGCTTCTGTGGTAATCAAGTTAATGGAAACACTTTTAAAATAGAGAATGGTGAAGTTTCTAGAATCCTGTGGATTACAGGACCGGATGCAACATGGATTCACTAGAGGTAGGTCTTGTCAGCCAAATCTGATCAATTTCTTTGACTGGGTGACCAGAAAATTGGATAGAGGGAGTGTGTTAGATATGGTGTATTTAGATTTTAGCAAAGCCTTTGACAGTGTTCCACATAGACGTCTAATAAATAAAGTGAGTGCCCTCGGGATAGGTCCCAAAAGTGACGGCCTGGGTCAAGAACTGGTTGAGTGGAAGGTGACAGAGGGTAGTGATCATGGAGATCGCTCTGAGGAAAGGGATGTTACCACTGGTGTGCCTCAAGGTTCTGTTCTTGGGCCTGTTCTTTTTAACTTTTTTATAAATGATATTGCTGAAGGGCTGTCAGGTAAGATTTGCCTCTTTGCGGATGATACCAAAATTTGCAATAGAGTAGATACCCAGGATGGTGTGAATAACATGAAAAAAGACCTGGCGAAGCTTGAAGAATAGTCTGAAATTTGGCAACTAAAATTTAATGCTAAGAAATACAGAGTCATGCATTTGGGCTGCAAAAACCCAAGGGAACAGTACAGTTTAGGGGGTGAAAAATTTATGTGCATGACAGAGAGTGGGACTTTGGTGTGATTGTATGTGATCATCTTAAGGTGGACAAACAGTTAAAAAGGTAAAAGCTAGAAGGATGCTAGGGTGCAAAGGAAGAGGTATGGCCAGTAGGAAAAAGGAAGTATTGATGCCCCTGTATAAGATATAAAAAGGATGGAGTTGATCCAGAGGAAGGCTACTAAAATGGTGCGTGGTCTTTGTCATAAGGTGTATGGGGACAGACTATAGATCTCAATCTGTATACTTTGGAGGAAAGGCGGGAAAGGGGAGATATGATAGAGATGTTTAAATCAAAACTCTAAGGAAAAAATGTTATTTGTCAAGTGGTGAAAGCATCCACTGAAAACCATTTAATCAAAAGTGGAGAAAAGGCCTGTGCACAGTGCACAGTGGTGGGATGTTTTCCTGCTTTTGAAAATGACATTTTGAGAATAGTGGAGTTTTTTGTCCATGATACAGAATAAGAACGGCTCAAAAACTCATTGGGTTGCCGACTGCATATTATTGATGGTTGAGGCTTTTTCTCCACTTTTGATTAAATGGTTTTCAGTGGGTGCTTCCACCACTTGGCAAATAACATTTTTTCCTTAGAGTTTTGACTTAATTGTTATTTTTGGTTTTGTTCTTGTGAGAGATGTTTAAATACCTACGTGGCATAAATGCGCATGAGTCGAGTCGAGTCTCTCTCATTTGAAAGGAAGCTCTGGAATGAGAGGGCATAGGATGAAGTTAAGATGTGATAGGTTCAGGAGTAATCTAAGGAAATACTTTTTTTACAGAAAGGGTGGTAGATGCGTGGAACAGTCTCCCAGAAGAGGTGATGGAGATAGAGATTGTGTCTGAAGTCAAGAAGGCATGGGATAGGCATATGGGACCTCTCAAGAGAAAGAGATAATGGTTACTGTGGATGGGCAGACTAGATGGATGTGGATGTGGCCTTTATCTGCTATCATGTTTCTATATGTATTGTACATCTGTATATCTATGTATTGGTAGGGGGAAGGGTGGATATTCAAAGATTTCAAATGACCCTCCTATCTAAACATAAGATGCCTAGGACAGTAACAAATTAAAATATTTAAGCATAAACATGCCAGTGGCTTAGCCATGGGAAGCCTAAAGGGCCTATCTCCCCCCCCCCCTCCCATTTTGGGCTCGAGCTCCCTCCAGACCTGCAGCACTGTTTTAAATGGCTGGCATGGATGCCAAAGCCCCAACAGCCAATTCCCAAGTCGCTCCTCTCCTCCTGACTCTGCTTATTTAATGCTTTACTTGGCAGCATGCCTTCATCTGCCACTGAGATTTCTCCTGCATGCTCAGTTCACGAACTGAGCATGTACAAGGAGTCCCGGTGCAACTGGAATCACGCCATTGACTTCTACATTACAAGAATCAGCACCAGGAGAAGGGAAGTGGCTCAGGAACTGGCTGGCAGGGCTTTGGCATCCCCACCAGCCAAGGTTAAGAACATAAGAATATGAGAATTACCATACTGAGTCAGACCGAAGGTTCATCAAGCCCAGTATCCTGTTTTCAACAATAGCCAACCCAGGTTCGAAATACCAAGCCATCTCAATAATGATCTATGGACTTCTCTTTAGGAAAATATCCAAACCTTTTTAAACCCTGCTAATCTAACTGATTTCACCACATTTTCTGGCAATGAATTTCAGAGTTTAATTACATTTTGAGTGAAGAAATATTTTCTCCGGATTGTTTCTCTGGTTTATTTAATGCATGGCAAGGGGGAGGGGATTGTGTTGACCCCCAAGTCCATCCCCAGTTCCTCCAAAACTGGAGGGCTACATACACCCCTGATAATTTGGAGGTAATTTTATAAAAGGGTACCAATGTATAATCTCATAAAAGGTGCCTATTTGATGCCTATACATAGGTATAGGTATAGGTATGTATTTGAATTTGCTCACACTTTTGCAGAAGTAACTCAAGGTGAGTTACATTTGGGTACACAAGGCATTTCCTGGTGGGCTTACATTCTTAGTTGGGTGAATCTCTTTTTAAAGGCAGTCAATAAATCCCAATAAATAAATCTTAATTTTGTACCTGACCATGTCATCGAGCCCTACCAAAACATACGGTAGGTGCCAAAAATATTCAGTGCTATAAAAGATGCATGCACCAACGACCAAGATAGGCATTGTTGTGCAGTATTATGTAATTCCACATGCACTTTTCAGAATGCCCCAACCCATGGTTATGAGACCTTTTGGGATACACGCCATGGGAGTTAGGCACTGTGACTTATAAAGTAGCACATATCCAGATGCATGTGCAAATTTTAATGAGGTCTAGTAAAATCAATAATTGGTTGTTCCAATTATTGATGATTCGGAGTTCATTATTCAATTTATTTGAACATACATCTTGGAGTCACACCCATAATTGAGCATGCAACTTTGGGCACCATATATAGAATCGGGGGGACTGTGTTTATAAATTCATGAGATCTTGTTGATGAACATACTTAAGCATACATATTAGGCCATTCAGTTTTATAAGAGCCCTTTTCTGCAAGTATAAACCTGCTCTACATTCAGAGAAAGCTTTATAAAATTACCTCCTTAATTTGAAGATAAAATGACAAATGTTTCTTGCTTCTGGAATATGAAGGATGCTTTGACAAGTTTTTTCTTGCAATGTGAATGCAATTTATATAAACACAGTTAAACTCCTTCTTATATGCACAGCCCTTATGCTTTTGGAAGTAGGTTGTAATTTTTAGCAATACATGTTTATCTGCAGAGTGTTTGGTAAAACTCATTATGACTTTGTAATTTTGTTCTACCCCCTAAAGCTTAATCTTATTGATTGAGGCAGAAATCACAAACTAATCAGCTTAGTTTCCATATCTCATCTTGTGTGCACAGAACTTGGTCAATTATCAAGATATTTACCCATATAATTTCAGACCTTGACCGGGTATGTCTTTGTCTCTGAGCAGGTTCCCCTGCTGATAAGCTAGGTTTATTTGGCCAAATTCATGGGGCACAAAAGTGTATTTGGTCAAAAAAGAGATTTAGGAGTCCTTTTACTAAGTTGCAATAAGCTCTAGAGCTGCAGTTTAAAATGGCTTATTGCAAGATGCGTTCAGGTGCACTGCGATTCATTTGTGGAACAGCTTGGGCATGTGCTACATAATATTCTAATTTTTAGTGTCTGCATCTGGGGATAGAGAGTGGGTGTTTTTGCACTAATCAGTTAGCACATCTATATTATCGCATGCTACCTTATTAGCACCTTATTAGCTACCTTATTAGTGCATGAGCCTCCAAAACAGGTGGAAGTAAGGTCCTGATTCTACCATTAGGGGCCTATATTGGTGGGACAAGGTGTACTAAGAGAATTGGTAAGACCGTGTGGGTCTGCTCTGATCCTACTTTTTGGCCGATTCCAAAAAAGCTATTGATACACTAAAATGTCTGCATGCAAATGATTCACGCAGTTTGTCAAAATCCCCAACTCTCCCGTCTGATTGAGGGCTGTGAGAGTGACATGCGCAGGGGAAGCCCGAACAGCTGAGAGGTAGGGGGAAGCCTCCTGCCACACAACTGTTCAAGGCTGGAAAGCTTTTTTTTCTTTTTTTTTTTAAATGCGCACAGATGCTGTGAGTGTTACATATGCACAATATCTACCCCATTTAAAAAAAAAAAAAAAAAACACCACCCCATGATGGCCCTCTCCGATGAACTGGCACCGTAAACCAACCCCCCCCCCCCCACACACACACACATACGCACACAGAGCAGTGAAAACAGTAGGAGAAATGGCCACTTCCTCCTGCCATGCTGACACTACCTCCCCCTGCAAAAGAAAATTGGCAGAAGAGATGCCCACTCCCTCTTGCCTTGGCATCTGTCCCCTCCCTTCCCCCCCCGTGCAAAGGAAAATTGGCAGAAGGTAAGCCTACTCCTTCCTGCCAATGGAGGCCCCTTCAAACCAATCCCTACCCTACCCCTTCCCCCCAAGATCCCCAGACCCCCCCCAATGCCTTTGTCCATTGGAAGGAGAAGGGAAGCAAAGACCCTCCTCCTTCAAGGCCCACCAATCCTAAATGGTGGGCCTTCCCTCCTCGGTGTATCATTTGATGCACAGAAAGGGGCATATGGCCCTGATTGGCTCAGGCCTATGGCTCCTCCCAAGTGGAGGGGCCTTAGGCATCTGAGCCAATCTGTGTCTTGGGCTCCTCCCTCTGTATTTCATGTGATGCAAGGGGAGGGGCCTAAGGCCACGTGGAGGGGACTTACGTGTCTGAGCCAGTCACATGATGCACCAAGGTGTCTGAGCCAATCACATGTCTGAGCCAATCACCAAGGAGAGAAGGCCCACCATTTAAGATCGGCGGGCCTTGATGGAGGAGGGACTGTGCTTCCCTCCTCCTTCCAATGGATAAAGGTACTGGGGGATGGTTCGGAGGAGCATCTGGTGGCAGGGAGGGAGTAGGCATCCCCCATGCCTTTTTTTGGGAGGGAAGGGGGAGGGTAGAGTATAGGAGGGAATGGGCATCCCTCCTGTCAATTTTCTTTCAAGGGGGGGCCAGCATGGCAGGAGGAAGTAAGCATTCCTCCTGGGTAGGTTTGCAATGCCAATGCCAGTGCATCGGGGAGGTCCGTCATTGGTAGGGGGTGCTTTTTTCTTTTTTTTTCTAATGGGACAGATATTGTGCATATTTAACATGCACAGCATCTGTGCCCGTTAAAAAAATAGGGCTAAACAGGTAAGCGACTGGCCTTGACCAGTCACTTTTGTGGAATGCTAAAAGCGATCACTTTTTTTAGTGCATTGGGAAGCCATGTTAGAGCATCAATAGCTCTACTAGTTTACATGGCATTTTAATATTAATGAGCTTATTTGCATAATCAGATCGTGGAATGAGTGATCATGCAGAAAATCACGCAGTGAGCTATTTTCTGCATCGGGTCGGCAAATAGCGATCTTCGCTAAAGCTGTCAAAAACAGGTTTAGCGATGATCGCTGGCTTTATTGCCTCTAGTCCTTAATTTTTTAATTGGTTCAATTGGTGCTGTTATTTGAACAGCACCATTAAAATCCAATTTTAAAAAACAAATAAGAAAATTAATTTCGGGTAGGTGCCTAACTCGATAGGTACGATGTAAGCATCTACACCGAGGCACCTACCAGTGCATACCCAAAAATGGGTTAAAGGCGGAGTTTAGGTGTGGATTTCCTTAGGTGGCAGTAGGCATCTATGTTAGGACTGGCAAATTAGGCCATGAAAACCCTGGCCTAATATACCAGCACCTAAAATTAAGATGCCTACCGGTACCTATGTTGTTAATTGCCACTAGGCGGGATTCTACAAATGGTGCCTATTGGTTGACAACGTTTTAGGGGAAAATTTCACAATTGGTTAGATGTGGATGAAAATTTGCCTGAAGGTTGCCAGGTAAAATTACCTTGTTATCTTTACCACTAAAAATTGACTTGCAGATCTTAAAAATCTAAAGTAATATCAGAATTGCAGAAATGTGATTTCATTTAGGGTTATAATCTATGGTTATATTCTGCATGCATCTGAAAAAAAGTGTTCTTTAAATTATGATTTATCTACTAGCTTGGTTTATCTTTGATGCTAAAAACAAAGATGCTGTTTCCTATATGCTCATCAAAAGAAACTGCATGTTGTGATACCCGCCTGCATGCAAACTCAAGGGTAGCCTCCATATTTTGGAACTCATTCCCAGAGGGGCTAAGCTTAAATTGAGACTACATTTATTTCAGGAAATAGGTGAAAGCCTGGCTTTTCATCCATAGAAACATGATGGCAGATAAAGGCTAAATGGCCCATCCAGTCTGCCCATCTGCTGCATCCACTATCTCCTCCTCTCCCTAAGAGATCACACATGCTTGTCCCACACTTTCTTGAATTCAGACACAATCTTTGTCTCCACCACCTGAACTAAAAAAACTATTCCATGCATCTACCACCCTTCCTATTAAAAAAAAAATTCCTTAGATTATTTATTTATTCAATTTCTATACCGTTCTCCCAGGGGAGCTCAGAACGGTTTACATGAATTTATTCAGTACTCAAGCAGTTTTCCCTCTCTGTCCCGGCGAGCTCACAATCCATCTAATGTACCTCGGGCAATGGAGGGATTAAGTGACTTACCCTGGGTTACAAGCAGCAGCATGGGTTTGAGCCCACAACCTCAGGGTGCTGAGGCTGTAGCTTTAACCACTGCGCCACACTCTATTCCTGAGCCTAGCACTTCTTCACCTCATTCTATGCCCTCTCATTCTGGAGTTTCCTTTCAACTGAGACTCGCCTCATGTGTATTTATGCCACGCAGGTATATCTCCCCTCTCTCGCCTTTCCTCCAAAATATACATATTGAGATTTTTGAGTTTGTCTCCGTACGTCTTATGACGTAGCCAGTGGTGCACCTAGCATATGTGACACCTGGGGCCCATCATTTTTTGACACCCCCCCCCCCATCTGCATGAAAAACATGATTTTTAGTAACAATCCACACGTCACACAAGAGGGTACCTAGGAAAAGGCAGCATCTTACATATTGCAGTGAACAGTACATCAATACATCCATTGTAAAACTAAACAAGACAGACTAGTACAGATCAATCCTGCACAGTCAATCTTAACAGAAACTCATGTCTTTTCGAACACACAGAACACAGAAAACACCTTCGCCTAGTATGGAATATGTAATCACAAACTAACCCCTCCCCCTTTTACAAAACTGTAGTGTGATTTTTAGCCATGGTGGTAACAGCTCAGTTGCCAACGCTAAAAAACGCTCTACAGTTTTGTAAATGGGGAGACAGAATAAAAATACGTAGACAAAGGTTAAACTGAAGCATCAAGAAGCTGGACTCCTCATACAATGCAACACCACAGAAATAGCAAAAAAAATAAATAAATAAATATAATTTTTTTCTACCTTGTCTTCTCTGGTTTATGCTTCCTCATCTTCTTGCCACTCTCCTCCTTTCATCCACTGTCTACCCTCTCTCTGCCTCTTCTATATGGCATCTTCTCTCCTTCTTTTCCCTTTCCAGAAACCTTATGCCTCCCCCTTCCATCTCTCCTTTCACCCCCATTGATGTGGCATCCATCTTCTTCCCTTCCCTCCTCCAATGGTCTGGCATCTCTCTCCTCTCCTTCCCTCTCCCACACGCCCATGGTCTGGCATTTTACTCTCTCCTCTCCCTTCCCCCCACCTCCATCAGTATCTGCCCCTTTCTCTCCCTCCAACCCAATTCCATGCAGTATCCTTCCCCCTTATGTCTCTTTCCCTTTCCCTGTAATTCCATCAGCATCTGCCCCATTCCTCTTCCTCCACCATGCTTCCAAACCATCCTGACCTCCTTTCTCACCCGCCACACCCTTCCATACCACCCTGACCCCCTTTTTCTCCTTCCACCACCCTGCTATGCTCCTTTCTCTCTCCATCCAAATCAGCAAGGTCCCGCGATGACTACTTCTGCTGCCTCTGCTCCGGAAGAGGTGAGTGATGTCGGAGGGGGGCTGGGCCGGCAGACGCAGGGATTTGTGGCAAGGTCCCGTAATGACTGCGGCTGCCAGTTCACCAACCCCCCACCCCTCGACGTCACTTACTTCTTCCGGAGCAGAGGCAGCAGAAGTAGTCATCGCGGGACCTTCCTGCACTTCAGCGCGGCTGCCGATTCTGCTATGGAATAAGTATGGCAGCCACGCTGATGTGCCGTTTTGAGCAGCTTGGGATGTTTCGGATATGGCCGGCTGTGCACCCCCTTGAAGCATGCACCCGGGGCGGACCACCCCCCCTCCCTTGGTACACCACTGGACGTAGCCTATCAACCAATTTAGTTGCCTTCTTCTGGGCCGACTCCATCCTGTTTATATCTTTTTGAAAGTATAGTCTCCAGAATTGTACCAAATATTCTAAATGAGGTCTCACCAGAGTCTTATACAGGGGCATCAATACCTCCTTTTTCCTACTGGCCATTCCTCTCCTTATGTACCCTAGCATCCTTCTAGCTTTCACCGTCACCTTTTCAACCTGTTTGACTACTTTAAGATCATTACATACTATCATTCCCAAGTCCCGCGCCATATCCATGGCATTCTCTTCTTGGTTGGGCTAAGAACTTTTCAGCATCCCCTCATAATTTGTGTCTCTTAAGGGGTTTCATTTGTATTGTGCTGACCTCTTTGTTATATCAGCGTTCTTCAAAACTGCCTATTATTGTGCGTCATTTGCATTCTGCTGATATTTATCATATTTCTAATGTTCTGCTATGCTGTTTTGATATATATTTCTGATATCATATTACATTATTACTAGGATTTAATTTTTCTATCTCTAAGTTTACTTCATTGATTGTGTTTATGCTTATATTTTGTCATTTTACTATTGTCATGTTTATGTGGTTTAACACATTGTGGGCTTCTTTTACGAAGGTGCGCTAGGGCCTTAACGCGAGGAATAGCGCGCGCTAAATTGCCGCATGCGCTATCCGCTACCGCCTCCTTTTGAGCTGGCGGTAGATTTTCGGCTAGCGGGCGCTATAGTGCACGCTAATCCAGTGCGTGTGCTAAAACCGCTAGCACTGCTTCGTAAAAGGAGCCCTGTGAGTTGTATGTCAAGCTATACCCTGGGGGAATCTCATCATAAAAATAGTTAATAAATACCAGTTTAAATAAATAATAATATAAAAGCAGGGATGCATCAGAGAAGAGTCTGGTAGAAGGGATGCCTAAGAGGAGCACAGGCCACATCAGCCAGACTGGAACCAGAATAAATTGAGCAGGTTCACAGTAGAGAAAGCAAAATTGGTGGCATATCAAAGGTTCTGTGAGTGGTGCAGCTGCACAGGCATCAAATCTGGAGGGGTGCAAAAGCTTTTCCAAGCCTTCCATCTCCTCTCCTTGGTAGTGATGAAGCGGACAAGGTGGAAGCACCAGTGGTTGAGTCACTCAGGATTCACCTAGAGCAGGGGTCTCAAAGTCCCTCCTTGAGGGCCGCAATACAGTTGGGTTTTCAGGATTTCTCCAATGAATATGCATGAGATCTATGTGCATGTACTGCTTTCAATGCATATTCATTGGGGAAATCCTGAAAACCTAATTGGATTGCGGCCCTCAAGGAGGGACTTTGAGATCCCTGACCTAGAGCTAGCTATAGCTAGTGCCTCCCAAAATTCTCAACTACGAGTGGGTGCTGATAAGTTCTCAGCCTCATTCAAGAAGAGAATGATGTGGATATGGTTCAATCAATGCTCTGTAACAATGTCAAAACAAAGGATTTTGTTTCTGCAAACTGGCACTTAACGAAATAAGATAATACTCTTTTCAGTTAAGTGGCAAAATAATGCTCAGAATTTAGAAAGTTGGTTGGTTGGGCTGAGAATTTTTCAGCACCACTTCGTATATCGGCTACCAATTTGTGAACATGGTATCTTTAAAATCTTATTATTAACGTTTAAGATTTTGAAATGTCAGGTTCCTACTTTTCTGTGCCCCTTTATTCAAGTTTATACCCCAAGATGGCCTTTATGATCCAACCAAAACTTGATGTTGATCTATCCAGATAAATCTGTTTTTCTTAAGAAATGATGGGAGGCAGGACTTTTGGACAACTTGGCTGTAACAGAGTGGAATAATTTGCCAAGTGAGATGAGAAATATGACAACCATTTCTGGTTTCAGAAAGGCTTTGAAATGTTATTTATTTCCTAGAGGAAGTATTGGTTGATGTTTTTTTGTTTGTTTGTTTTTTTTTAATTTGTATGTGTAAGTTTTGTATTTATTTTTATGTGTTTTATGTTTTTGAACCATCTTAAATGGATTTTGGTAAGAGGTGGGTATATAGGCCCAGATTCTATAAATTATTAATTTTGTAATAGGTTTAATTGCTGATAACAAGCTTAATTAGCAGAATAATTAGCTTAAATTAAAATTAATAGGGAGGGCAGATCGCGGGAAGATCTTAGGTATATTTTCCTTGTAGGCACCTAAAATTAACTTAAGTGCTGGTATTTAGGCAAAGAAAACCCTATTTAGGCATAAATAGGGGGCACCTAAAGTTAGGTTCTTAGATTGGTGTGCCTAGTCAATTATAGGCGACTAAGGTTTTCTTTTACTAAGGCGTGGTAGCCGATTTAGTGCATTCTAAATATTAGCATGCGCTAAATGCTAATGCATCCATTATATTCTATGGATGCATTAACGTTTAGCATGCGCTAAATCGGCTAGCACGCCTTAGTAAAAGACCCAGTAACACAGTGGTCTCAAACTCAAACCCTTTGCAGAGCCACATTTTGGATTTGTAGGTATTTGGAGGGCCTCAGAAAAAATAGTTCATGTCTTATTAAAGAAATGACGATTTGCATGAGGTAAAACTCTATAGTTTATAAATCTTTCCTTTTGGCTAAGTTTTAATAATAATATTGTCATTTATAACTAAAGAGACATATGATCAAGAAACTGTTTTTCATTTTACTTTTGTGATTATGATAAACATGCCAAGGGCCTCAAAATAGTACCTGGCGGGCCGCATGTGGCCCCCGGGCCGCATGTTTGAGACCACTGCAGTAACAGTATTATTTAAAAAGCTTAAACAGCGCCAGTAACAAGCAATTAGGACCTCATAAATGGCTTAAATAAAAATTAATTGAATGGTAGGCACCTATCACTTTTAGGTAGGTGCCTAGTCCAAGGCACCTACCAGACAGTGGGCATGGTTAGGGTGCGGATCATGTGCTTGTTTGGCATGTAGGCACCTGTTTTGGACTTACTAGCCGGTATATTGGTCGAGAAAACTCTGGCATAAGTAAGGTATGCCTAAGGTTAGGGTGCCTACTGGTGTTTAAGTACCCTTTAAGCGCCACTAGGCGTGATTCTTTTAAAGGCGCCTAATATAAGATTGGCATGCATTATGCCCTGTGTTCCTTGGTGCCTATGTTTTACTACTACTATTAATTATTTCTAGAGTGTTACTAGATGTACGTAGTAGAGAATGACACAGGGACAAATTTTTCCCCATCCCTGCGGGAACTCATTTTCCCGTCCTGTCCCAGTGAGTTTTTTCCTGTCCCTGCCCCATTCTTGCAAGCTCTATCCTCATCTGCACAAGCCTGAAACACTTTAAAATCATATGTGTTCGAGGCTTGTGCAATTAAGTCCGAGCTTACAGGAATCGGGCAGGGATAGGGATAGGGACACAACTCGTGGGGACGGGATGGGAAAATTGAGTACCTGCGGGGACGGGGAAAAATTTGTCTCCGTGTCATTCTCTAGTATGCTCTGCTGTACAGAGTCATGAAGGAGACTATGGGCTAGACGCACTAAAGTCAGTAATCGTCACTAAACCTGTTTTCACAGCTTTAGCGACAATCGCTTTTACCGACTGATGCACAAAATGGCCCACCGCGTGTTTTTCCCCTCGATCGCCCATTTTACAATCTGGCCATACAAATTAGCTAAAGCCCCATGCAAAGTAGCCAAACGATTGATGCACTAACATTGTTTGGCTATTCTCCCCTCCCCCCCCCCCCCCCCAAAAAAAAAAAAAAAAAAAAAGGGTTTAAGCAATCGGAAAAACCTGTAGGCAAACTTGATAGCACATAGATCGCTGCTCAAGAATCGGCCAACAGTGATCCAGTCGTTATCTTCAGTGCATCTAGCCCTAAGTTTTAGTTGCCATTTTTAGACTCAGACCATTAAGTGAATACATAGATTTCTTTTTTTTTTTTTAGTTCAATAGTTTTTATTGAATATTATAAGAAATTTACAGAAAGCAGTTCAAACACACAAAATCTGAATAAGACACAATGGTATAGAAAAAGTCCATATCTATAATCATTTACTTACAACCAGATTAATAAAAAGAATCTAGGGTATATGTAACTGCTAATAGAAGATATATGAAAGGCAGAAAAGCAGGGAGAGTGAAATAAGAGAGAGGGAAAGAAAGAGGGAGAAAAAGAAAAAGAGAGAGATAGATAGATAGAGAGGCAGAAGTGTCTACTGATTAGAATGAACATATGAGTCTAAGAATGACCAAGGTGATTTATTTTGCACCATGTTTGTGGAGAGTCGAGAAATCATGTTTTTCTCATATGCATAAGATTCAAATTTGTGATACATGCTCAGAGAGTTCCACCAAAAGGTGTAGTCAAGTAGCGAGGATGATTTCCAATTTTTCAGAATATGCATAAGAGCTGAATACATAGATTTCTAAATGAGTAAAATGTAACTTACACAATACAGTTCACTAATGGCAATTCTACAACTAGACACTGCAGTTACACACGCCTTATGCTTCTAAATGCCAAGAGAATCAGCACTTACAAGCATAAGTGCCCTAAATATTATTCTATAAAGGCGATTTAAATGCTATGGTGTGCCACTGCAAGGAGGGTGGAGCCGAGGCAGGGCTCCCAATTATCTGCATAATTGACAAAATACTTTAAGTTATACGTGCCCTCACTGTATTTATGCACCAGCTCTATGGCTGGTGTACCTGCATGCACCTAGATGTAAGGCGAACCAATACTGGGGTTATGCTTGTGCTCTAGAACAGTGGTTCCCAACCCTGTCCTGGAGGACCACCAGGCCAGTCAGGTTTTCAGGACAGCCCTAATGAATATGCATGGGGCAGATTTGCATGCCTGAAATCTCCATTAGATGCAAATCTCTCTCATGCATATTCATTAGGGCTATCCTGAAAACCTGACTGGCCTGGTGGTTCTCCAGGACAGGGTTGGGAACCACTGCTCTAGAAGCTTTGGTGCTTATTGCGTTGCATTGGAGTGTCTATAAGGAAGCACCCACTCATAGCATTATTTATTTGGTTAGTTTTATATCCTGTCCTCCCCAACGAGCTCAGAACGGGTTACAAAGTTCACATACATACTGCGTAGACAGACAGAATGTGAATTTACATGTGTACAGCAGTCTTAGGTCATCTTGGTTTGCCATATAAAGTTAGCATACAATCCAATCATTTTAAAATCATAAATATAAACATGTCAAAAGCCAAAAGCTTGTGAGAATAGACACCCCTTTAGCTATTTTCGAAACTGCAGTACTGAACATATACTCTCCTCCACGGGAGAGTGTTCCAAAAGCGAGCCCCTTCAATTTAAAACATACTAGAATGTTAAGTGTTTAGTGTGAAATGCTTAAAACTGGGGGCACCGGAAAGCATTTTCTCCACAGACATCAAATTATAACTCGAATAATACGCTATCAGTGACACTGCTAATGGTGCGTCATTGTTCAGTCCTTTATGAATCAAAACTATTACTTTAAACCGAACAAAAAAGTATATTGGGGAGCCAATGAAGCTCCTTCAAAATTAAGGAAACGTAACATGAATGGGGGTACCCAGGAAGCAATCTCACAGCTGTATTTTATGCAACCTACTATCCAAATACCACTTACAAACCCTTCCCAGTTTGTTAACAAGCAGATGTTAGAAATGCTATATTATATTTAATCAAGCATAGTGCTTCTTGTGAAAGACCTGTTATTACCAATGGCCAAGTCTCCCAACAGAGGAAGTAAAGACAAGGAGAGATAGAACATCTTATTACATATCCTGTCAACAGTGAGTTAGCATTAAGTAAATAATCATGTTCTGTCAGCTTATATTTGTAGCTACATGAATCAATTTAATACCTTGATTTGATGAGGGTAAACTGCCCCCTCCACCCCAACCCCAATTTTGATATTTCCTGCTTTTTCCTCAGAGTAAATCATCTGTGCAATCAATTAGCACATGGAGAACCTGTTAATTATTTATTTATTATTTTGCCTCATCTCCAAAAACTCCATTGGCTTCCAGTCACCCTCAGAATACAGTAGAAAGTTTTAATGATTTGTCACCAATTTTTGTACGGAAATATTTCAGAATTGATTAAAAATAACATATCTAGTTATATTGCAAAACGATCTTTGCGTTGTGAGAATTTGGCTCTGCTGAAGACGACTGTGAATCCAAGGTTGGTCGATAGTGGTAAAAAGACTCTTTGCTGTGCAGGAGTTAAGATTTGGAACTCTTTGGTAGGACAGATGGAATTGTGAGAGGGGTATGTTTAGAAAATTACTTAAAACCCAGTTATTTGTTGTTGCTTTCTTTTATTCATACTTTTTTTTTTTTTTTGGGGGGGGGGTTTAAACCTGATGAACTGTTTATGATCCACAGTTACGATATTAATCTGTATCTATGACACGATATTAACTTTTATCTGTTTTAAGCTCTGTTTCTATGCAAAGCTATGCTAGCATTTTTTAGCTATGACCTCTTTGTAGGTTTATTTTACTATGTTTTAAGATTATGTATGTATACTTTGTTATACAACCACAAAAAACAGGGAGGAATGGAGGGAAGTATAGTACAAAAATTCAAAAATATCACTCCAAAACAAAAGCACCACACAAGCCAAGAAAGCTAGCTTATTACTTAAGCGAAAGAAAAGCCTCAGACAAACGGAGAGGTGTACCCACACTCTTCTACCAAAGCATCATAGGCAAAACATTTTTTGGAATTGTTGTATACTTTGTTAACCATTTAGCTGTAAACGGTATAGAAATTTTTTAAATAAATAAATAAATAAGGCATTTACATACTATTCTCCCCAGCTCTGCTAGCATAGAGTACATCAAATGCAATGTCCATAATGTAGCACATGGAAGGCCCTGTGTCAAACTGCTAATGCAGAAAATGCCAGTAGAGAATGGGTAGAAATTGTTTACAGGCAGTAACTATCCTTGCATTAAATGTAAGTTACAAAGAAACATAGGGGTATATCTTCTAAAAGGCTCTAGGAAATATTTTAAGTAGGTGCTAACCTATTTCCAGTGCATCTAGGAAATAGGGCATTTTCAGGTCATGTGCTAATGTTAACATTAGCATGAATAAATTTAAAAATAATTAATGTGGAAGCATTTACCGCTTCAAGGCTCCTGGGTTATGGATTTGTTAGGAACAAGCAACTGCGGATCACTCAAGCTCGAATTAACTCCAAAGAATGTCCTTTGAGAAGTTGTCCTTACCTGTGATACGCTGTATTCTGCAAAATATATTGTCTAAAAATAAGGCTCCTGAAGCAGGCTGTTTAGGCCGAAACACATGCATGTTGAGCCACCGCACAAATAAAGCAGAGTTCTGGACTGAATGAGTAAATTTATGTTTTGAAAATCTCCACTGTTTGCTTGTTCGTTTGCAGGCGTCTCTCCTGGTTTTCCTTGCCTTACGGATTTGTTAACCAGTTAGTGGATGCAAATGTCGACACGCTAGCTGAATAATGCATCCAAGCCCATTCTCTGCCCCAGAAATGTCCCCTCCACAAAATAAATACACAAATATAGATAATGTGCCCTGAATGCATGCAAAAAAGGTTTTAATGCGCTTCATGGTAAGCATTTGTAAATGATGAGAGATATATCGCTCCTCCTAAACTTACTTGCTCCACTTCATCACTGACGCTGAAACCGTGGATTGAAGACAAAGTTTTATTTTATTTTTCTTTCCAGCTTATGATTTATCTTTAATCTTATCTATTGTTTTGCCTTTTGTCTTTGTTTTGTTCTATTTCTATCATTTAAATTTCTCCAGAATTCTACTGTTCAACGGCTCCCCCTTCTGCTTCTATCCCTTTCTCTCCTCTCTTCTACCTTCCAAAGTATTTAGATCAATGCTGTCTTGTTAAAATGTTTATTTTATTTTTATTTTTCCTCTAACTCTACTTTTCACTTCTCTATTACCCTCCAGGTACTTTAGTTAGATTGTGAGCCTTATTTCTAATCTTAATGTATATTTTCTGTAAACCGCTTAGAACCTAACGGATGTAGCGGTATATAAGAAATAAATTACATTACATTACATTACATATAGACCAGCATGGCTACTACTACTACTACTATTTATCACTGCTATAGTGCTGAAAGGCATACACAGCGCTGTACATTTAATAGACGGTCAGTCTCTACTCAGAAGAGCTTACAATCTAACTTGGACAGACAGGCATGACATATAGGGCTGGAGATGTAGAGCCCAAGATGAGAGGAGTTAGGAATTGAAGGCAGTCTCGAAGAAGTGGACTTGAAGACTGCCAGAGACAGAGCCTACCGTCATCCGGTCTGCCTAGAAAGGTTTCTAGGCTAATTTGTGCAGGCTACCCCCTTTTTATTTTTATTTTAGGGTTGTAAATGCCACTCTGTGCAGCCCCCATCCCAAACACATTTTTGGTTTTTGAGTTGTATCTGATGCTCCATGTAGGTTATCATGACTTTCATAGTAACATAGTAGATGACAGCAGATAAAGACCTGAATGGTCTATCTAGTCTGCCCAACCTGATTGAATTGAAAAATTTGTTGTTGGTTTTTTTTTCCCCTTCTTCTTCTTAGCTATTTCTGGGCAAGAATCCAAAGCTCTGCCCGGTACGGTTCTTAGGTTCCAACTACTGAAGTCTCCGTCAAAGCTCATAATTTTAAAAGGGCAGTGATGGAGCGATGTTGTAACTCTAAAGACAAAAGGATCCTTTTACAAAGGCGCGTTAGGGCCTTAACGCGTGGAATAGCGCACGCTAAAATGCCCCGTGCGCTAGCTGCTACCGCCTCCTCTTGAACAGGCGGTAGGTTTTCAGCTAGCGCACGCTATAGCACATGCTAATCCAGTGCGTGCGCTAAAAACGCTAGCGCACCTTCGTAAAAGGAGCCCAAAATGTGTATGTGGGGGGGGAGGGGAGTCTGCATGGAGCAGTAAATACAATCCTAGTTACCTTTCTTGGCAGGCTGGATTGGCCAGGCTGATCATTACCTATAATTATTTACTATGTTACTCTGTGATATATACATTTAGAACTAGATTCAGTAAATGGTGTCCAAATCTGAGCGCCCATAAAAATCTGCATGGAACACTGTTCTATAAACAGCGTCAACGCACTGTCATCCATAAAGACTGTTTTGGTTGATCCGGACTTTGGCTGTGGACATCTCTTCCTTACGACTCTTTTGTTTGGCCTGGTGTTTTCGTCATAAAGGTTCCCTTTTGGCTTTTTCTTCAGGGTCCAAAACTGGGCACCCCCCAAAATCTACATGGAACGCTATTCTACAAACAGCGTCAACGCTCCAAGTTGCAACACTATATATAAAATGGCACTTAGAGCCAAATTCCTTGCCAAACTTTGGGTGTGAGGATTTACACCAGTTGAAATCTGGTGTAAATCCTGGCGTGTAAGTTAGATACAGCTCTCTGATATTCATACCCCCTTTTGAGTTGCACTCAAAAATATTTGCGCGCAGATTTAAAGAATAGCAGTTAGCAAGATGTTTTGAAAATCCAAATTGTTGCCAATTAGTGCCAAAAATTGATTGTTAACACCCAATTACATAGAAACATAGAAACATAGAAACATAGAAACATAGAAATAGACGGCAGATAAGGGCCCACGGCCCATCTAGTCTGCCCACCTTAATGTCTCTCCCCTACCTTTGCCCTGTGAAGAGATCCCATGTGCCGATCCCATTTGGCCTTAAAATCAGGCACGCTGCTGGCCTCAATCACCTGTAGTGGAAGACTATTCCAGCGATCAACCACTCTTTCAGTGAAAAAGAATTTCCTGGTGTCACCTCCTAGTTTCACTAACCAATTTAGTTGCATGTACATTTCTGAATAGTGCGCAATTTTGGGCACATAAATTTGCATGCCATTTATAGAATCTGAGGTAGTTACCACTTGCAAGTTATTAACAAGGCAGGATACACAGAGCAGTTTGGGCCAGATTCTGTTAACGACATCTACATTTGTAGGCATCTCTAATGTAGGCCAAGGTTTACCTCGCTTACATTGAAATGCCTAATGTAGGTGCTGGTAGGCATTGTTAGGCGCTGGCAAGCACCTAACTTATAAAAACCCACCCTGATCAATGCCTTACACTCAATCTTAATTTTTCTCATTATCAGCTTGTTAAATGGTTCATTAATGACGCCGTTAATTCTAATTTTAAAATTGATTTTTATTAATGTAATTTTATTTATTTTTTTGTTGTATAGATGTTTATTAAATTTTTCAAAATACAAGGGACCACAACAGCCCCAAAGTGAACCCCAGCAAAAATAAACAGGCTAATACCAACATACTCAACAGTGTACAATGGTGAACAATAGCAACGTTACGTAATGTTTACATAATGTTTTATTAACGTAATTTTTGTCATTATCAGCTGGTTAAATGGCTCATTAATGGCGCCATTAATTCTAATTTTAAAATTGATTTTTATTAACGTAGGCACTTACAATGTAGGAATAGCCTTACTGGGTCAGATCAATGGTCCATCTAGCCCAGTATCCCGTCTTAATGGAGGTCAATCCAAGTTCACAAGTATCTGGCAAAAACAGCAGTCCATGCCACTGATCCAGGGCAAGCAGTGGCTTCCCTCATGTCTCAACAGCAGACTATGGACTTTTCCTCCAGGAACTTGTTCAAACCTTTTTTTTTTAAATTAGCTACATTAACCGCTCTTACCACATCCTCTGGCAACACATTCCAGAGCTTAACAATTCTCTGAGTAAAAAATATACTTCCTCCTATTGGTTTTAAAAGTATTACTCTGTAACTTCATCGAGTGTTCCCTAGTCTTTGTAAATCTTGATGCTGTAAAATATCAATCCACTTGTACCTGTTCTACACCAGTGTTCTTCAACAGCCGGTCCATGGACCAGTGCCGGTCCGCAGAAATTTCCTGCCGGTCAACAGGGCCGACACGTGGATTGAGCCCCAGACAGTGTTCTTCAGCCGCCGGTCTACGGTGCAATCGATGTAGCGTTGCCTTCAAGCCGGCTCCCTCTTCCTCAGTGCTGCAGTGCACAAAGCCGTGGGCAGAGGCTCCTATACGCATCCTGCGCCTGAACCGGAAGTCTTCTCTCTGACATCGCAGCATCAGAGGGAAGGCTTCTAGATGAGGCGCGGGACGCTGCCCACATCTTTATGCAATGCAGCTCTCAGGGAGCCGGCCCGAAGATGCTGCATTGATCGCACCACGGACCGTACCGAAGATAACACTGGGTGCAGGCCAGAAAGCAAGGCACAGTATGGAGGGAGGGAGACAACAATGGTAGGGGGAATGATTTTATTTTTTAATTTACTGATTGATTTACAACTGCGGTCTGTTCAGGAAGAAATGCATTTGTTTCTTTTCCTCTGGGGTTGTACTGCATGCAGAGTCTTGCATCTTAGGGTTTCTTTGTATATATTAGTACTTTTAGTTTTTGGTCCTGTATTTGCATGGGGTTATCTGTGTTCTGGTAGGAATGAAGACTGAGAAGCATACAGTGTGCTTTGTGTAGTTTAATTTTGTGGTTAACCATTAAGTGTTGTTAATATGATTATATGAAAAATGAATGGAAAAAATGGTGTTACAATTAGTACTATTATGGGGACGGGGTCTGGGACAGAGATTGGGTGGAGATGGGTGGAGTCTGGCCCATGACTTAGCCCAGTGTTCTTCAACGGCCGGTCCACAGACCAGTGCTGGTCCATAAAATAATTATTTTATTTCCGCCGGTCCATAGGTGTCAAAAGGTTGAAGAACACTGGTTCTACACCACTCAGGATTTTGTACACTTGAATTGTATCTCCCCTCAGCCATCTCTTCCAAGCTGAAGAGCCCTAACCTCTTTGGTCTTTTCTCATATGAGAGGAGTTCCATCCGCTTTATCATCTTGGCCATTCTTCTTTGAACCTTTTCTAGTGCCGATATATCTTTACTTAGATAAGGAGACCAGAACTGAATGCAATACTCAAGGTGAGGTTGCAGCATTGAGCGATACAGAGACATTATAACATTCTTAGTCTTGTTTACCATCCCTTTTCTAATAATTCCTAGCATCTTGTTTGCTTTTTTGTCCGCTGTCACACATTGGGCGGAAGGTTTCAGCATATTGTCCACGATGACACCCAGATCTTTTCCTTGAGCGCTGACCCCCAAAATAGACCCTAGCATCTGGTAACTTGATTTGTGTTATTCTTCCCAATGTGCATTACTATGCATTGGTCCACATTAAATTTGATCTGCCATTTGGATACGGTCTTCCAATTTCCTAAGGTCTTCCTTCAGTTTTTCACAGTCCGCATGCGTTTTAACAACTTTAAACAGTTTAGTGTCATCTGCAAATTTAATCACCTCACTCGTCATTCCAATTTCCAGATCATTTATAAATAAGTTAAATAGCACCAGTCCCAGTACAGATCCCTCCTCCACTGAAAAAAATGACCATTTAGCCCTACCCTTTGTTTTCTATCCAATAACCAATTCTTAATCCACATCTGAACATTGCCTCATATGCCATGACTCTTTCATTTTCTCAGGAGCATCCCATGAGGAAGTCAAAAGCCTTCTGGAAATCTAAATACAGTAGGCTCCAATTATAGAATTTCCCCCTTAATATTACCTCAAGAGGTGCTGCTAATTGCATCATACATTATCTACCATTCAGTTAACACACAGTAGTTACTTTTTCTCTGCATTAATTATATGGCAGCCTTACAAAAAAATGTTGGGAAGGCTCCCCCCCTCACACACACATTTAACACAGAGTTTCTGCAATTACTGTGCATAAACCCCCCCCTTTTATAAAACCACAATAGCGGCTTTTAGCACAGGCTAGCACACTGAATGCTCTGTACTGCTTCCGACGCTCATAGGAAATCTATGAGTGTCGGGAGCAGCGCAGAACATTCAGTGCGCCGGCCCGCGCTAAAAACGCTATCGCGGTTTTGGAAAAGGGGAGGGGATAATTTTGGAGATTATAGTACAGTAATTACTACTTACTATGCCTTAATAAACAGGAGCTATGGAGTTTACTAAACAGGTGTAAGACTCACTTTGAATAGTGCAGATCACCAAAATGCAAAACATATTTAGTACCATTATAAAGTTAAATTGATAAATAGATTCTGCAGTTCCTAATATTTATGGCATTGTTGAAAGCTGTGCATACTCGTAATTCTGTGAAATGTACAGCATTTTCAAACCATTTCCACACTAATAAATTTTAACTTCTGAAGGATTATATTCTAAAATCCTGAAATGCTTTTAGGTTATTCATCTCAAAAATCTATTTTGAAAGAATTGGTGATTTGCTGACATATTTCACAGGCTTATGCATATTTGTTTTGCAATTTTTATGGGCCATTTGCTCCACCATGGTAAGTAGTCTTCTAAAAATGTGCATTGCTTTAGGTTAGAAACAATAAATGTATTGATTTATTTTACAATTATGCTAATGGCATTAATTATCTGTATGACAAAGCTTCATAATGTTGGTACATTATGGATATTATGTTCCTTCTTTTTTATAATTCTATACCATTTTTGTAAAATCAAACCACTCAAGAACAGTTTCTTGCATTAGAAAAATTTGGAAAGTAAATTCCGGTTTTATAGTTCTCATGTCCGATTTGATTTCATTACCCTGCTTTTTTGTTCTAGACTGTTAAGAAAATCTTAAGCTTTTCTTATTTTACACACATCACAGCAGTCTGTACAAGGTGCACTTGAAGAAAAAGCAAGATAAAAGGGTTTTGCTAACCTTCGAAGCTGTTGTTCTGGACATTTTCCGATGACATCTTGTCAAAAGATACTTTGCCACTTTTTGTGCTTGAATCTTTCGCTGAACTGCGGGAATGGCTCACAGGATGTTTCTTAAATGTCGGTGCAAACAACCTTCTCTCAGTTTCCACATCCTGTTGAACGACATAAAGGGGATGTGTGAAAAGATATCAGGAGGAAACAGATGTGGCTTTCATGAGGGTGTCTATTAGAAAAATGAAAACTTCCAACATACTAAAGCATACATTTCTATAAATTTCCAGTTTATCTCCGACTAATCGGACTGCCTTGTAAAACTTCATATAAATAGCAGCTCTGCTTTTGCCCAGTTAGCTGTGTGGGCATGACGCTGAATATCAGTTGAATCTTGATAGCTTCCTGGGGCTGCCAGGGACAGAGGAGCCAGTGCTGTGGATGCTTAAGTCAATATGGAAAATTTCCATTGGGTTTAGCATCCCCAATAATTGTGAAAGTTTGGCTCCTATGGCCAGAGACTCAGATATTCAAAGCCAGGCATGGCGTTGACCCTGCCCCTCCCCCCTTCCTTTCTATATTCAGCAGTACTGAGCTGGTTGGTAATAGCCCCTAGCTAGCTAACTACCACTTTGATGGCTATCTGCTGATATTCAGTAGGAGATAACTTTCCCCTACTGAATGTCCGGTTCATCAAATTGTCTGGTGACTGGCTATATCACACGACATAGCCAGTCACTGTCAACATTCAGCAGCTAGCCAGCTAAGGTTAGCAGTTAGATAGACCCACCTAAAAAGCAGTTCTGCCTTTCACCGTTTTGCCTTAGGCAGCTAGCCGCTGAATATCGGCTAGGTCTGAGATGGCAAACTTTATTCCAGAAATTCAATGCTGGTGGCCAGATAAGGTCCTGGCATCGAATATCCAGAATCGCTGCTGACCGTGGAAGCTAACTGAGCTGCCTCCAGCAGTCTCAATACCTGGGCTTGATGTAGCCAGTAGTAGTTACTGTTTAGAAAAACACTGACCAGGCTGAATATTGCCTCCTTAGATTTAGTGGCATAGCAAGGGTGAGAGACGCCTTCCCTGCCCCCTCCTGCCATGCGCACGCCCCTTCCCTTCCCCTGTACCTCTTCAACGTTCGCGGTATAAGCGGGTCCAGGAAGTGACGTCAAAAGAAGAGTCAACATTGGCACGAGCAGCAGGTTGGGGTTGCTGCTCATGCCGCGAACATTAAAAAAGTACAGGGAAGGGAAGTGGCATGTATGCGGTAGTGAGGGGGAGCAGAGACGAGGACAGGTGCTGGCGCCCCCACCAAGAGGGCACCCAGGGCGGTCCCCCTCCTCCATTTACTATGCCACTGATTAGATTGTAAGCTCTCTGTGAACAGTGAAATAGTGACTGTACCTGAATATAATTGGCCACTTACTATACTCTGCTCTGTACTTTCGTTTTTTTTTTTAATCATCTTTTTATTGAAATTTTTCAAATATAAATCATGTAAAAATGAAACGATACAGTAAGCTGCAAATGCTCAGGTCATAAACATAATGGAGTTAATTGCGAAATTCATCAAGAGGGGCCCAGAGTTTGGTAAACCTAGCAATATTGTTTTGTTTAAATGCAATTATTTCCTCATACTCTGCACTTTTTTTTTTTTTTTTGTAAATCTTTATTGATTTTTAAACTTTGATAGTGCAATACAAATGTTAAATCATACAAACTGCATAAAAACACACTATTAACTACATGATTATTTCATTAAACAATCATTTTCTCCCCTTCTTATCTTAATTATTAAAACAATAATACATATGATATAATTTTAATATTATAATGAAATAATTTAACTCCTCAAAATATGTTTCCCTCCCCCCACCACTCCACCCTCCCTGGATGTGCAAGGACTCTAATGGAAAAAGAAAGAAGCATCACCCTAATTATAATGCAATAAAATTAGTTAATGGGCTCCATATATCATTAAAGGACTTATTAGTCCCCAAACGTTCCGCCATCATCCTTTCATACTTATAGGTAGTACACACAGTTACCCACCAAAAAGTAAAATTAATCTTATTATAGATTTTCCAATTATGAGTAATCAGTTGAACCCCTATTCCTGTCAAGATCATGAAAAGTCGACTTTTATATTTATCTAATATAGGTATAACATGAAGTAGTGTACCACATATTATCGCCTCATATGACAAGGGGATAGATGATTCAAGAATGAGATTAATTTGTCCCCAAATTGACTTCCAGAAACTAAGTATCAATGGACAAAAATATAACAGATGATCCAAAGTCCCTATATTAATATGACAATGCCAGCATCTATTAGATTTAGAATTGTCTATTTTTTGTAAACGAACTGGGGTCCAAAAATTCCTATGCAATAAAAATAACCATGTTTGTCTCATAGATGCTGACGCTGTACATTTCAACCTCCAAGTCCAAATTCATGACCAACGAGATACAGAAATATACTCTGTACTTTCTGAGTTTGAAGGAACACTAAGAATAGCCATAGTGGGGCAAACCAATGTTCCATCTAGCCCAGTATCCTGCTTCCAACAGTGGCTAATCCAGGTCACAAGTACTTGGCAGAATTCCAAATAGCAACAGGATTTCATGCTACCAAACCTAGGGACAGCAGTGGCTTTCCCTATTCCTTTCTTCAGTAGAGAGAGTAGAATATGCGCAATGAAACTGAATTGAATGGTTAGATGTCTTGCATAACTATTATACAAGGAGGTGAATGAACTATAATGCCCTAAATTTTACAGAAAAGTAACAATTTTCCATGTGCAAGTTTTCTACTGTAACTTATATGCAAGTACATTATGGTCAGTGAAAACTTAGGTGCCTGAGTTTTTCATGGCCAGTTGTAAAAAAGATAACCACACCTATTACAACTAGCATGCAAATACTTCTCCCACGCTGGTTTTCAAAAAATTCATAAATAAGTTGCTTTGCATGCTTTTGTAGCAGGACCCCCACAACATCCCTCTGTCTTTAGAAAAGGAAAATTTCTGGAGACCCTGTTCCTAACCTATGCTGAGTAATGGAATGATCAGTGGCGTAGTAAAGGGGGCGGAGCAATGATCTGCCCCAGATGCCATCTTGATGGGGGCACTGGCACCGCTCCTCCTCTCTGACCCCCTGCCACACTCACACCTTCCCTCCAACACCCCAGACACCAAGTGCCTCCCCCTCCCGCATTCCGATCTCTCCGATCACTTCCACAAAATCCTGGTGGTCTAGTGGGCTGGGGGGATTCAGATCAGACCCTCCCCATCTTGAGAACCCTCCAGCCCCAACACTGCCCCTCATACCTTTTTGTCGAAAATCAGGCAGGAAGGATGCCGACTCCCTCCTGTCTTGAAGGGCTGCCTCTTCTGGATGTACTGGAAGGAGCCTAAGGTCCCGATTGGCTCAGACCTGAGCCATATTAGGACCACACACCCCTCCCCCTCTCCCGTGCATGCTAGTGATGCACTAGGAAGAGCCTAAGGCCACTGAGCCAATCGGGACCTTAAGCCCCCTCCAGTGCATCCAGGATGCACAGGGTAGGAGAAGGGCCACCATTTTGAAGTGGCGGTCCGTCAAGGCAGGAGGGCTTGGGCATCCCCCCTGCCTGATTTTCTATGAAAGGTATGGGGGGATGGTGTCGTTGGTGGAAGGTTCATGAGCTTGAGGGGTCTGATCCAAACCCCCTAGCCCACTAGACTGCCAGAATTTTGTGGAAGGGGGAGAGGTTATCAGAAGGTGGGGGCACTTGATGTCAGGGATCCTGGTTTTGGAGGCAGGGGAGGGTGCGCGCGCTCGTGGGGAGGGGGCATGGAAGTGCACCTCCGCCCCAGGTGCCCCCTACTCTTGCTACGCTACTCGAAGTGATGTAATAAAGATTGGGTTAGAATGCTATTTAAGTAAGTAGATGTTCCCACCTGTATGTTGGAGGGAACAACAAAAGAACCTGCCTAATCTAATGTTGAGGAGTATTTGATTGTGAGAATTCAAGGGTTAAAAGCTCAGGACAGTGTACTGCTGCCTGACAGCAGAATGGAGTTTTTATTGCTTTCCATGACTAGCAAGAAGACAGAATTAAGCTAGAAAAACAAGGAACACGCCTAGGGCCCAAACATTTAATGACTCCCATGGCATATTTTTGTCCCGATAAGACAGATCTTGGCAGAAAAGAAAAGTGTGCAGTCTATCTATTCTCTCTAACCCCCTTCAGTCACCAGGAGTCTGCGGTCAACACTTCATACCTGTTACTTCATCTTGTGCTAATTTTCCTCCGTAATGAGCATCATGCATGTCTCTGTCTGTGAGTTTTGCCTAGTACTAATCAAAGGGTATACTGCCCTTTGGCTGGCTAAGCCTGAGGTAGAGAAGGCAGGTGCCCCAGCAGGCCAACTAGGCCTTACACAGAGAAAATAGATTTGGTAAGGAGTAGAGAATGACATGGGGACAAATTTTTCCCCTTTCTTCCAGGAACTCAATTTCCCCGTCCCATCCCTGTGAGTTTTGTCACTATCCCTATTTCTGCCCCTGCCCCATTCCTATAAGCTCTGCCTCAACCGCACAAGCCTCGGACACTTATGATTTTAAAGTGTTTGGGGCTTGTGTAGATAAGGACAGAGCTTGCAAGAATGGGACAGGGACAGGGACAGGAAAAGAACTGCCAGGACAGGACTGGAAAATGAGTTTCCGCCGGGACGAGGAAAAATTTGTCCCCATGTCATTCTCTAGTAAGGAGTACAGATCCAAAGAGGTCTGGGGAAGTCTGGACATCTGCTGCTTAAAGAAATTTTCAGTAAGAAATATTTTGCTAAACTACACTGGCTTCCAGTATTCACCAGAATACACTTTAAATGTGCTTGTCATACTTCAAAATCCTATTTGGCATTTGCCCTCTACTGAGTCCTTGATCTTGGATTACCAACAAACAAGGATTGGTTAGATCTATGCATAAACTTAAACTATCATTCCCCTCTATGAAAGGTATTGTTTCTTCTAGCAAATTGGGTAAGTCCTTCTCATTCAAATTAACTGAATTATGGAATAATATTCCTTTGTGGCTGAGAGATTCGGATACTCTTCAATTCTTATGTAAACATTTAAAAACCTGGTTATTTACCAAATTATAAATCTGCTTTTCTTTTCTACCTTTTACATTAATTTTTGTAAACCAAGTCGAGCTTTACTCTCATAAAGATGACACGGTCTATAAATTTAAGGTTTGGTTATGTTTAGTTTTACTTAGGCCTAATAAAACTACTGAAATAAAATCACAAAAGAAGAAAATCTGATATTCACACACAAAGCATGGTTAGAAAGCTACTTTGTTTTTATTATACAGCATAAATTTACATTTTTAAATATGCAAAATAATCCAGATTTGCTACATAACTGCAATAGAGTTCCCAAAACTTTACAGCAGAATTTTCTATCTGTTTACAGAAAACTGCAGCTTTGCTTAGTACCAACTCTTTCTCTTGTTTCCATAATAGCTAATCTGCCCTCTTGAATTGCACAAATGGCTTCCTGAGGTCAAATAGGATAATATTCACTGCACCTTCCTGATAAACTACTTTGGCCATCTTAGCAAAGAATTCAGTAAAATTTGCAAGCAATAGTGCCCCCTTAGGAAATCTGGAGATTATAATCTACTAAAATGCTAAATTAAGTTTATCGTTAGGAGTTTTCCTACTGCCAAAGTTAACCTATTAACTTGTAACATCCTGATTTCCCCTTCATTCCCACATTTGTAGGTTGGGACTAGAGCAGATCTTCTTAAGTTTCATGGAACACTTCCTGTTTTGAGATATAAATTAAACAGAATTATAAGGCAAAACAAAAAATTGACCCTGATGACTTCACAGAATAGAAGTCCAACAGCAACAAAAGACACTGCGGAGAGTTGATGTTCTTGATATAGACTTTATTGTTACTTCAACTTGATAATCCACATAAAAACATGTAGGACCCAATCCAATGGGAACTTTGGACCCAACAGGGTCCATGTTTCAATGAAAATGTCTTTCTTAGGGGTCCTATGGGTAACGATGTAATAATGAGATGATATGGTGCAATGTATGTGATAAAACAATATGTAGTGTATAAGTGAGATGAGATTAGGTCCGTGTGATGTCATTCATAAATGTGATGAAGTGACTGGTGGCGCATGGAATGTGAGTGTGTAAACGGGTACAAAGTGATGCGTGACTGAGTATGGCTCTAGGCGTATCAGATCCAGAAATACAAAGTAAATATAATGAAAGTAAATAGCAAGATTCTGAGGACAAAGGTTTAGTGCCAAATGAATGCTCAGACGAATTGCAATGCATGCTCTATCTTACGTATGTGTCAAATTGGGGTGGTTTAGCCAGACCTAAAATAGGTGAGTGAGTGATTGACTAAAAGCTATCAGGTTATGAGTGAAATGACTCCAGAAAAAATGGAATGATGAAAATTTAATGTTGAAAATTACGGAGGTGCCCAATCCCAAAAGTCACACTGAAGAAAAACTCTGAGAAAGGGATACATACCCTGTTGGTCGTAAGATAAGAAGAAACCAAAAAGAACACTGTGGAGTGACGATATTCCCGAAATGGACTTTATTATGTCAAAGTTCCAAAAGTACAATAAAGCAATCCCCATAAAAATAAAAGAATGCACATGAACAACCTAAAGGACCTAGTCCGCTGAAAGCGCAGGACCCAACACGGTCTGCGTTTCGACAAGACAGTCTTCTTCAGGGGTCCCTGAAAAGTCTTAGGGTGGTAAACGCGTGGAAAAACTGATATGTGGAGACTTCTTTTTAAAAAAAGCTGCTGGAATCAAAGCAAATATATATATATATATATATATATATAAGAACTTGTGGATTATCTAATCAGCCCTAATGAACACAGGTGCAACAAATGTAGAAAAACAAATAAAGTAAATGAATGTGGGTATCCCAAAGGGCCATAGAGGCCTAATGATGTACATACGTGGCATACAGTGTCTAGGATTGGAGTGCGGGATGAGATTAAATCAAAGAAAAATTTCTATCTGCTCCTTTATGCTATTTTTGGACATTTTTCTCTTTTGAAAATGAGCCCCATAGTGTGTCGCTGTTGTCTTGGGTGAAAAGCTGATGGATCTGCCAGTCTCACTCTTTCTGATGTGGACTTCCTGTTTCTAAGGGGCAGAATCCGCAGAGCCATCAGCAGTATGGTCTAGACACCTTTATGCCAATTTTTATTTTACAGTGGGAAGCATCTTGGCTAGCAGGGAACTAAGGAAGCTGCGCTGCTTAATAGATGGTGGTGGGAAAGGTTCTAGACTGAAGAGGACATCTACCAAAGTTTTCCCAGGGCCCCACTGGTGGTTTAAACAGCCCTGTGTGTAATTGTTTATTCTTTCTTCAATGTCCTATATATTTCTTGATTTTCCCCAGCTTCAGGGGTTTTCCTTTTCTGCCCATTATTATTGTTAGATGATTATGATTGTGTTGCACTGGAGGGGGGGGGGAGAGTGTGGTGTAGTGGCTAGAGCTACAGCTTCAGCACCCTGAGGTTAGGGGTTCAAACCCCAAACTGCTCCCTGTGACTCTGGGCAAGCCACCCAATCCTCCATTAGGTTGTGAGTCCACTACATAAAGGCAGTATACAAATCCCTTTCCCTAATCTGTTTTCTTTATTACTACTATATTTTTCTTGTTCAAACTTATGCTTGTACGATTCCTAAATTCAAGAACCAATAAAGTACAAAAGGGGCGCAGTCAGCACTTCTGTGTAGTCTTTGAATAAGCTCTGGGGTGTGCTCTATCAGGTCCTACTGCCTAGCCCTCTTTTACTTGCTTGTGTTTTATGTATTTCCTCTCCAATAAATGGGTTTATGACAATTTTGCAGTCATTGTTGCACCCGTATTTTGTTGCAGGCATATTTTTTTCCTTCTTCAGTGTACACTAAACAAAGGAACCTATTTAAGATTACTGTCTTCTGTTGATCCTTTTCCTCTCTTCCCCACTTTTTCCTTTAATTTTCGACTAGCTTTTTTCTGCTCTTTATATAACTAAGGAAAGTTTTATTTCCTCTTCTTGTTGTTTTGGCAATTTTCTTCTCTGTTTGACCTTGGCTCATCTTGCTGACTTACATACCTCCCTCTGTTTTTCTGATAGCTTTTCTTCATCCTTCTCATCCTGTTTTTGAAATTTTATGCTACATTTTCTGAATACAAGTCATGTTATTC
The DNA here is from genome assembly GCF_902459505.1 of Geotrypetes seraphini. Classification (NCBI taxonomy): domain Eukaryota; kingdom Metazoa; phylum Chordata; class Amphibia; order Gymnophiona; family Dermophiidae; genus Geotrypetes; species Geotrypetes seraphini. Next base: position 206,285,708 of record NC_047088.1, read on the forward strand.
CTACTTTTTTTTCTCTCTGTCTTCCTAAAGAACTTAGCCTTGTTTCTCTGTTTATCTTACTAACCTGCCTTAACCAAAGATGTATTATTGTCTTTGTGCTCTCTTTCAGGAGACTTGAACTTCACCATCCTAGCAGCTCAACATGATCCCTGAATTGAGTCTTGAATGCTTAGCATTCAGAACCCGTTTGCTCATAGGTCTTTATTCTGTAGAATGCCTATGCTGCAAAAAACAATTGAATTTCAGAAGATATCTGCCTGTCTACATTTTTCTCATACAGCAAAAAATAATAATAATAATAAAGGGCCCGGATAGCGTAGCTAATCGATAGTCTGCTATTGAGAAAGACATGTGGGAAGCCACTGCTTGCCCTGGATCAGTCGCATGGAATATTGCTACTCCTTGGGTTTTGGCCAGGTACTATTGATCTGGATTGGCCACTACGTGAATGGGCTACTGGGCTTCATGGACCATTGGCCTGACCCAGTAAGGCTATTCTTATGTTCTTAATAATTTGGATAATGGCAGCTACAATCAGGATAATTCCCTTAGCTGGTGCTCTACGTGGATATTCAGTGGACTATCCATGTGGTGCTTTTGAATAACTTTACAGACTATTGAGGCCGATGCATAGGTGAAGCAAGAGCAGGGCAGTACTTAACCTGGAGAGCAGCGATATTCAGGCTGACTTCTGGATGACTACCTATCTAAAGTTAGGATAGAAAAAAGCTGAAATAAAGCTATCCAGAGAATGGCAGTGCAGCTTGCTCTAACCAAATATTCAGTGCTGATTGCTATCTGGATAGTGGCATTGAATATCCATGTTTTATTTAACTACCACAGCCAGTATTAAAAAAAGAAGAAGCAGTGACTATGAAGTCTCAATATTGATTTGTAAGATATTAAGAATTGCATATCCAGTATCTGACTCTGTTTTATGGAGATGTACCCACTATCCCCCTAATTCTATAAGCCCCTCCCCCTCCATTTTACTAAGCCACGGTAGAGGTTTCTACTGCAACAGGAATTCTATGGGCATTGGAGCAGCGTCGGAGCATTTAGATCAGGGGTAGGGAACTCCGGTCCTCGAGAGCCGTATTCCAGTTGGGTTTTCAGGATTTCCCTAATGAATATGTATGAGATCTATTTGCATAAACTGCATTCAATGCATATTCTTTGGGGAAATCCTGAAAACCCGACTGGCATACGGCTCTCGAGGACCGGAGTTCCCTACCCCTGATTTAGATGGTTTACTTATGCAGTGAGGGGCTGAATATCTGCTCTTAACCTGACTCCATCCCTGAAATGCCCACAAGTTAACTGCTTTTGAATTTGGTGCTAACCCATCATTTCCAGTGGAGATGTGCTGCTGAAAATGACTGGATAGCTGCATACAAGAAATTTATCTGGTTGGTGGCCATTTCCAGCTAGTTACATTATTTTAAATATTGGCCAGAATGAAAAGTAGAATATGATGGTAGAAAAAGACCAGACAATCCATCTTTTCTGCCCATCCACACTAACTACCCAGTCTCTACAATCCCTTTCTCTCCCTCAGAGATCTCCATTATTTCTTTGGGACTTGATATTGAACTCATGGCACTCATCGGTTACAGAGATGTTGTTTGCCATGGGCAATTAGGGCCAGATTTTGTAACTGGCGCCAATATCATTGGCCACATTAAAGCGGCCACTGATCACATGTCAATCGCAGCTTCGGTACCAGTTTCAGAATAACAATAATAATAATAGTTTATATACCGCAGGACCGTGAAGTTCTATGCGGTTTACAATCATTAAAAGGTATTACAGATCGAGTGGAATAAACAAAGTTCAGAGTTAGTGAATAACAGTTCTAAAGATCATTTGTTGAGGGCTAAGATTGTATAGGTCAGTTACCTAAGTACTTCAGGAACAGATGTGTTTTTAGGCGTTTCCTGAATTCCCTATAAGTAGTAGGCACGAGAAGTTGTTCCAGGAATTTACCCCATAATGCTGCTTGATGTGAGAAAAGATGTTGGTGATGACTTTTAAATTTACAACCTCTAACCGGTGGAGAAACAAAGTTCAGATGTGAGGTACTCCTGAATCTGTTGGTTGTGAAGGAGGAAAGGTCTGTTATATATTTAGGGGCTAGGCCGTAAAGTACCTTGAAGCAAAAACAACCAAACTTGAATTTCACACGTGCCTCCATCAGCAACCAGTGCAGAAGTCGATAGGATCAAACTTCTTCAGTCCACAAAGTAACCTAACCGCTGCATTTTGTACCAGTTGCAATCGCCGCATGTTCTTCTGGGAGAGGGCCAAGTAGGTGATGTTACAAGAATCGCATCTATGGGAAAGATAGGCGCTGGAAATGTAGGCCAGGGCTTTCCAGGCCTACATTTCTGGGGCCAATCTTTGTGTGAATCTTGCCTACATAGGTGCTTTAGGCCATGCCTTCTTTGGTGTTTGGTGGCCTAAAGCACCTAAATAGGCGTAATTCTGGCACCTTTTATTTAGGTGCCAGTAGGCACTTCAACCTCATCATTTTTTGCCATTTCTAACGGCATTCTTCAATCAACTTAGGTGCAGATAGGTATCCAAGTTTAGTCGCAAGTTTTAGAATATCAACAGTAGCCAGGTAACTCCTGATAGCCACCTAATATTTAGGCATTCAATACCAGTGTCTGGGTATGGCTGACTCAAAGGCATTTAAACATTGCAGTCAGCATTTAAAAATAACACTAATTGTGGGATTTAAATTCTGATCTGTTTATCTTTGATTTATGCGCCTAAGATATAACTAAGAAATAACAGAGCATAATTTCTTGCAAGAGCAGTCAATTGGTTTCTGCTTCTTAATAGAATGGATTTTGAATTTCCATCGTAGCCAAGGCAAGTTATGCTCAGATACAGTAGGTATTATTCAGACCCAGAAGGGCTTAAAATCTACAATAGCATACAGCTAGGGTGGTGGTAAGACAGCCATTGGAACGAAAGCTAGACCTTGCTTATAGAACAGTGCTATAAGGAAGAGGAAGATTATTTTATATTCCAATGTCTACACACCAAGGGCTCCTTTTTCTAAGCTGCGCTAGCGGTTTTAGCGCACTCTTAGCACGCGGTACAATGCCGCACGTGCTAGACGCTAGCATCTCCATGGAGCTGGCATTAGTTTTTCTGCGTAACACGGGGATTAGCGCGTGCTAAAAACGCTACCGCAGCTTAGTAAAAGGAGCCCCAAGTCTTTTTTCATCAGGATCTCATCTACTTCTATATTTCCATGACTAAGAGTTCACCACAATTTCCAGAGAATAGTCATGAGTGCTGTATCGTTTGTACCTAACGCAATGTAGGGTTAAGAAACCCTTTTATTAAAACATAGTACGTGCTAAGTGCCATGTAGTCTATAGGTTTAAAATAGGATACACAGCATTCAGTGTTTGCTAAACTTTAGCAAAAGAGCTCCTAAGGGGGAATTCAACAGGTGCTGTGATTTTGGTACATGTTAAATGCTAAGATAATAATAATAACAGTTTATATACCGCAAGACCGTAAAGTTCTATGCGGTTTACAAAAATTAAAAGATGGTACAAATTGATTGAACTTAATAGAGGTGAAAGAAAGTGGTTAATAGGTCAAGAGAACCGTTATTGAAGAGAAAGAGATGTACGGGTCAACTGTCTAGATACTTCAGGAACAGATATGTTTTTAGGCGCTTCCTGAATTCCTCATAAGTAGTGGGTGAAAGCAATTGTTCTAGATCTTTACCTGATAATGCTGCCTGATGTGAGAGAAGGTGTTGATGGTGTTTTTTGAGTTTACATCCTCTAACTGGGGGGGGGGGGGAACGAAGTTAGAATGTGAGCTTCTCTTATGCTTGTTGGCTGAGAAGGAGAAAAGGTCAGTTATGTATTTAGGGGCTAGTCCTTATAGTCCTTTAAAGCAGAGGCAGGCGGACTTAAACTTTACGCATGCCTCCATCGGTTACCAGTGCAGCTGTCGGTAGTAAGGTGTCATGTGATCAAACTTCTTCAGCCCAAAAATTAGTCTGACCGCTGCATTTTGCATTAATTGTAACCGTCGCATATTCTTTTGGGAAATTGCTAAATAGGAGATGTTACAGTAGTCAAGTTGACTCAGTACAAGGGATTGTACCAGGATTCTGAATGCTGACATTTCAAAATATGCTCTAATGGATCGAAGTTTCCAGAGAGTGGAAAAAACCCTTTCTGATTAAGGAGTCTACTTGGTCTTTCGTGGTTAGGCATTGATCCAGTGTTACACCCAATACCTTCATAGTAGTCTGAATAGGGTAACTAAGTTTATTGATGCATAGTGGTGTTTTGGTGTCAAGCGGATGTGGCGAAGCGACGAAGAATTTCATTTTTTCTGAATTAAGTTTTAATAGGATTATAATGGGCATCTTAGCATTTAGCGAATGCTAATCATTACTATGCACTAATGCAGTTACTGTGCACTAAATTGTTTAGCACCTGTTGTTTAATCCCCCCCCCCCCAAATGACTTATCTGAGATCACCAGAAGCTGCAGTAGCATTTGAACCTGGCTTCCTTACTTCTCAGCACATTGTTCTAACCGCTAGGGCTTCTCTTCCACTTATAAACCTTCTCTTGCTGACATCAGCATTTTAGAAAGACTCTAGTGGAGACACATAAAAATGAATGAGGGGAAGAGAGAATAAATTCCAGGGACAGAAAAATACCTTCTCTATCTGAATGTACACCACTTTGATTGCTTTCAGGTTTGCAGGCGGTATATAAGAAATTAAATTTAAAAAAGGATTAAATTGAGTCAGATCATGGACTCTGCAGCTGAGAGCAGAGGCCAGGTTTACAACCTGCTTCAATAATAGTTAAATAACATTGCTGAGAAAAGCAGACCTTTTCAGGTCATATGTTTAAATCTGTAATGCATTTTGAAAATGTGCTGTTCTTCCCAATATCCCTACATAGGATTTTTTTACCACATTGCCTGATTTGATTGGCAACCCAATATAGATTATTGCATATTCTTTATTTGGGACTTCCCAAAAATCTTTGTGTCAGTTTCAACTGTTAAAAAATGTAGCACCTAAGGTTGTCCTTTTTAATCACATATATTTGACAGGGCTACTCCCCTACTGAAGCCCCGATGCTCTAAAATCACTGTTAAGGTCCTTTGGGTCACTGTAGCACCGGTAGATTTAACAATTTCAAAATGACGAGCAATGTGAAAAGAACTTCGCATGCAAATGAAGTCTGTGGAGCTCCATGGAAATCCCATCCAATCAGCTGTTAGAGAAAGCGACTGACACATGCACAGAATAGTCCATGGAAAGAAATATAAATATGTGCATGCACCAGGAAATGCTGCATTGTAGGTACATGTGTCAATCATAGACATACCAATGCTATTGGATGGAGGGAAAGGGAGGGGAGGGGGTGGAGAACCCGTAGTATAGTAAGGGGGTGTAGGTGGGGGGCAAGGGTGGTCCACTCCAGGCACCATCATGGTGTGGGTCCCAGCACACCTCCTCATCTCCGCCCCCTGCACCCCTTCCCTTTTCCATACCTCTGTTTTATTCAGGAAATATTTTGATAAATTAACTGTGTTTATACCATGTACACCTGCATTTTAATTTTTATTAACTGCACAGAACCGCAAGGTAGCTGTGGTATAGAAGCTGCACAATGCTGACCTCATTGTGAGATCATCAAGGTGCACTTACAAGGTAGAATGCCACAATTAAAAAATGTGCTAGGATTTGAACCCATGACCTCTGGAAGATGAGCCCAGGGCTTGTATCCATTGAGCCACAGCAGCTTCCACCAATGTATTTTTTTCTCTCATCTGATATGATAGCATAGGGATCTGCTAAGCTATGCTCTACTCACCTGCACATGGCTAGGATCACTAAGCTATCATGGTAGTAACCCCCAAAACTAAAAGGAAGCAGCTATAGCTCACCGGATAACAACCCTGTGCTCATCTTCCAGAGGTCATGGGCTCAAATCCCAGCATATTTTTAATTAGGCATTCTACCTTGCAGGTGCACCTTGATGATCTCACAATGAGGTCAGCATTGTACAGCTGCACACCTCCATTTGCAATGAAGTAGAAGCAATGCTAAGGGTCTGTATCGGGGGGGGGGAGGGGGTTCAGTTTAGTTTTTAAGCTTTTGCAAATGAAGTTATGTATGCAATCTATATATTTTTTTCATGTGCTTTGCTTGCAGAAATGAGCTGATTAGAGCACTGTTTAGTCAGAAAAAAGGTAGCTTTCTAGCAAGAAACCTAAAACTGTGTTTTTTTTCATATGCTCTGCTTCAGTTAATGGATGTTTTCCTCTAATTAGCAAATAACATTGCTGTTTGTCCAAAAAAATAGAAGATTTTGCATGCAATATATCTATTTTGATGTGGCCTGTTTATGTGGTGCCTTATTACATGTATTTTGAGCTTAATAAAGCAAAAATAAAAACCCAGAAAGCTATTTAGCAGATCGCATTAAGGACGTCCAAACTGTGCCTAAGTTCTGTCCATAGAACTCAGGTCTATCTGAAGCCCAAACTATGCTGAAAAGTAGACTTCCTTTACAATGCCTATAGGACCTAGTTTTACAATTGCTATGCAACTTGCTAGCTCACTGTGTAACACAGAGCTTTCTATCCTAATGTTGCTGGTTTAAATCCCAATCACTCTTGAAAAACATCATAAAATCACCACTCTAATAACATTATAATAATAAAATATTATAACATTAAGGGCATTGTTTGGATGTCTAACTCTTGCCTAAAACCCGATTCTCTAAAAGACGTCTCAAAAATTGGATTTCTAAACAGTGCTGAGCACCACTCCACAAAGAACGCCTATCTTGGACGCCCAAACTGTGCCTAAATTTAGGCGCGCTGTGCAGAATCAGGGCCCAAGAGTATAAAAGAAGTGAAGCTAGAATAGAAAGTTAGGACTCTTTCTTTGCATCACTGTGCAGTGCTGTGTAGTACTTGCGGAGCACAATTCCTCCTTGTGCAGAATATTATAGCTGATTTGCTTCTCACAATAAGGCTGATAGTCATTATAATGACTTGATATTATTTGTTTCAAATTTAATTCAATTACTAATAAAATGGAGTGATATTCTGCATAAGTAAGTGTGTCTATTAAGGGGCTCAGCAGCCTGCTCCTTAATTGGTGACCCCGATGTGATTTCACCACTAGGTGGCGCTCTTGTATTCCATTTCAATAAATCTTGTATTTTTTTTCATTTCTGAAAATCCTCGCTGGATAGGATGATTGCTTGATAAACCTGGAGGGAAGATTTAACCTTTCCAGAAGACATAGTGCATACAGCCTGTGTGGACGGTCACCATGCACAGAAGATATCAGTGAGTGCAGCCTCTGTTAATGATAATCCTGTACAGAAGAACTGATTTCTGGGATTTACTTCCATTGTAAGCAACCGAAGTAAGGAGGACAGATTGAGACATCTGGGTTTTACTTCCTCTTTCTGGAGCCATGTGGTAACCCTAGGGGAGGGCGGGAGAGGGTGTGGCTACTGTAGGGGCAGAGCCATAGATAGTGACCCTGCCCCTAAGGTTGCCCTGTATGAATACCAGTATTTTTTCCCTACAAGAAAAGCTCCAAATAAGAATAAATTATTTTGTTTACTTTCACCTCTCTGAGTGGCAGTGTCTGTTAAGGCTCTGCAACACACTCTTGACCACATTGCTGTAAGAGAGCAGCAAAATACTATTATTTATCAACTAAGACTCTCAATCTTTATATCAGGAAGTTATTATTCTCTTGATATTTGCTTTCTCTTAGAACACTAGCATACACTCAGATATTGAAAACTCCCATCACCAGGGCAAAGAAATAAATATGCTTTGTCCCTGTTAGCATTTTGCATAAATTAACATTAAAAAAAAAACAAATGACCAAAACCTTACTTTACTCTTAAAGAGAGGCAGCCAGCACTCTTTGTTCTAGTTCTCTAGTAACATGTTGCGTTTTAGAAAGATATGAACAAAGGTCTGCTCCTACTCATTTAACAGAAATATTCTGGCATTTTCATTTTATTTTTACATTGAGAGGAATGACATTTCAGTAAAATAACCCATAATAACACTTTAAAACCCTTCCAGTAGAGACTTCATATTCCACCTAGTTTTAAAATTATTGAAAAACAAATTGAGCAACCATAGCAGTGACATTTAGTAATATTATATTACCAAAAGAGGAGAGCTCTTAGAATCGGTGCCAAAATAGCATAATGAATACTTGTAGCATTGTGCTTTAAATGTTAGGGTGAGGCAACATTGAAAAATCAAAGTAGTTTGGGATCTAAGGATGTAACATGTATTACGTTTTCCTTATCTTGTGTTCATTAGTCCCTTTCTGCAGATTGATAAGGGTGCAAAGATTATGCAGCGGAAGACACCTCTTTTGGGACACCGCGCTTCAACCCTCTCATTGGGACTGAAATGGTAATTCTTTTCCGTTTCATCTATTGAATCCTCACAGATTCCTGTTTCCAACAGTCGATAATTCCAACAGATTCCAATATCCTGTTTCCAACAGTCAATAATTTAAGTCACAATTATGTGCCAGGATCCCCCCCCCTCCCCCAAATAGCTAGATTCCATGCTGCATGCCCCCAAGGCTAGCTCAAGGGTATCTGGCACCCTAGGCAAGCCATCAGATGTGCACCTCCCCCCACCCCAGGGTGATTCAAGGTCTTCCTTATTCTCTCAGTCCCTCACATCTTGCATCTCCCCTTCTCTTCCATGGTCCATTATATCCCATTTCCTAACTTCCCCATCCTCCCAAGGTATCCAGAATTTCCTTTCCCTATCTTCCCTTCCCCATAATATCCAGCATTTCTCCTACCCTATCACCCCTCCATGATGTCCAGTAAGTCTCTCCTTCTTTACTTCACCCACTTTCCACAGTGTCCACCATCTTTATGTTTCTCCTTCCCAATTTTCCCCACCCTGTGGTGTCCAATATCTCCTCATCCTCTTCTCAAGGTATTCAGTTACTTCCTTTTCCTCCTCTCTGGCATGTCAGTCAACTTGCTGACATAACCCTCATCATACCTGGCATGGGGCCTTGAGGTTCTATGCATGCAATCCTGCTGAATCCTACCCCTTCTGAAAGAGGAAGTTTGGAGACAGCAGGATCCTCTGTGCCTTGAGCATGTGCAGATGCTTAAGGCCCTGTACTGGGTGCAACAAGTGTTGTGTTACCATCGCCACTGTGGAAGCTATAGAGAAGGGAAGCCATTGAACTTCTTGAAGGAAAGAAGGGGAGCTGTGGTAGTATGACCACCCTCATGAGCTTTCGGGGAGAAAGAGATATACTGTATAATGAATTAAATAAATAAATAATTGTGCTGCTCTTGGCAGATGTCTGGTCTGCATAGTGAATAGGGGTTTCCTATATACCCCTAAAGATAAGTAATGGCTTTCCTAAAGTCTGACTTAATAACAATTTCTGGACTTTTCCTGCAGAAACTTGGCCAAGACTTTCACAAACCCAGCTGCACTAATTGCTTACCGCATCCATTAGCAATAAATTCTATACTTAAACTATGCATTGAGTGAAAAATATTTTCTATAATTAGTTTTAAATGTACTGTACTATTTACTAACTTCATGATGTGTCCTCTAGTTTTTGTACTTTTTGAAAGAGTAACCAACCAAGTCCAATTTATCCATTTCACTTAGGTCATGATTTTATAGATACCTATACAATCTCTCCTCAGTGACTTAACTATAGTATCAAAGAATTGACGATAATCCAGCTTTTTTCTTTTATGCTCCCTTATGTACTCTAATCTTAATTACATGTGAATAGAGTCGAGCTCCATTGGGAGATGACCCGGTATATAAATTGAAGACTAGATTAGATTAGAATTGTCTATTCTCCATGCTGAAAATAATTGTTTCCATCTCTTTTATTTTTGATTGTCCTTCCCTGCACCTTTCTAAAATCTATTACATCATTTTGTGATGCACACAATATTCAAGTTATGGTCACACTATAAAGCAATACAGAGCTATTAAGATATTATTTCTTATATTCTCCAATCCTTTTCTTTTTTTTTTGAAAATATGTTTATTGATAAGTCAACAAGAGAGACCAAGAATACAAAGAGAGAAGAAAATAAAACAATGATCAGCGAAAATACAATACAATAAACAAAGTAGAAGCGCAGAGCACAACCAGTAAAACCGCTGCACATAGTCCATAGCAGAAATGGTATGGCCCTCAGGTCAACCCCACCAAAATTTTGTGGTTTCATACACATAATAAACAAGCAAACCCCTCAGGAAAAATCCACAAACCAGAATCTGACTAAGCACCCGCACAGGCACACCATTCTCACACACAAACATACTCTACTTCCATACCCCCATCAGCCAGACCCCCCCCCTGAACCCCCCCATGCTGGAAACTACAGGCAGATGTAAATAAACCCGCCATAAGGCCAGGTAGGCCAGTACCTCAGGGTTGTTAGAGTGCTTATAATAACCAAGCTCAAAGCGGGCTAACTCATGCATTTGATGTATCCAACAGTCCAGGGTATAGCCCCCGTCTGAGTCCAATATTGCAAGATCAAACGTTTAACGGTCAGCAACGTCAGGTAGATAAAGCGCCTCTGAGGAACCGTGAGGCCCTGCTCTTCCAACAGAGTCTGATCACCGAGCAACAAAGTCTTATAATCCCAATCAATAGTGCGTTGGAGAACCAGCCGAAGCTGCGCAAAGGAAGAGTTCCATAGAGAAAGCTCAGGGCATTCCAGAAAAGAATAGAGGAATGTCCCTGGAGCCCCACTGCACTTAGGACACGTGGATTCCTCCCATGGACCCATCCGAGCACCCTGGGCTGCAGTAATGTAAGCTCTATAAAGGATTTTGAATTGGGTCTCCTGCCAGGCCACAGATTTCACGAAAGCATGAAGGGTGTGAAATAACATCAAGAAAGAATCAGGGGTGTAGTTGGAGGCCAAGTCCTTATTCCAAGCATCGCATTTAACAAAGTCAAATGCCCCTGAGACGCAGACGAGCGCACCACCCGATACCAGAGCGCAAGAGAGCTCAGGGCAGACGGAATACGTAATAAGTACACATCAAGGTGTCCACAAGACCACTCCGCACCATAATGCGAGCAAAGACTCTGAAAGTAATGACGGGCCTGTAAGTAAGCAAAGAAGTGAGTTTTGGGTATATTCCACCTATCCTGAAGTTGGGCAAAAGAATCAAATACCCTCGTATCCGCATCCATCAGATGCGCGAGCGTCAGGGCCCCCCGAATCGCCCAATCGGTAAAGGGGGAACCCCTTGCCCCCAGTAAAAAGTCCGGATTACCCTGCAGTTGCAGAAACGGTGATGCCGCGGGGAGATCTCGTCTGCGCCTGACGCCACCACCGCCAAGCCTGGCGGAGAGGGCGCAAGAACCGAATTTTAGAAGCCAAGTCACTCCGCATTCCCCCCAGGGAATGCAGAAGGTTCAAGAAAGTGTAAGGTGCACTCCAACCCTCCAGCCACCCCTGCGGAGAAAATCTGGCCGATCCCGTCACTCCCTCATGAATAAAGCGCATTAAAGCCGCCACGTTATAGGCACAGATATCAGGAAGTCCGAGCCCTCCCTCAAGTTTAAAAAGGGTCAACTTAACATAGGCAATACGTGCAGTCCGGCCACGCCAAAGAAATACAGAAAAAAGAGAGCGAAGCCTTCGGACATTACGCTGTAGAATCCAAAAGGGCACCGTTTGGAGAGGATACAGTAGCTTAGGCAATAAGATCATTTTGATGAGCGCCGCTCTCCCCAAAAGGGATAGTGGAAGATCCCGCCACGCGTGACACAGAGCCTGAATCTTATCAAGTACAGCCAAGATATTACTCTGGTACATCACCCCAGGGTCCGGGTGCAGGTAGATACCCAAATATCTCATGGGAGCTGTCACCGGAGGGATCTGCAAGCCAGAGTGCCAAGGTTCCCACCTAAGCCCCGATAGAGGTAACAATTCCGATTTCGTGCAGTTCACTCGGAGACCGGAAAGAACACCAAATGCCGATACAAACTGCAACGCCACCGGCAAATGAATGGGGGCCTGGTCCAGGAATAGCAAAATGTCGTCCGCAAATAAGGTAATACGGCACTCCGACCTACCTATGCGGACCTACCTATGCAGGGCATTGCTGGTACGAATAGCTAATAGCTAGCGGTTCTATAGCTAAGACAAACAGTAAGGGAGAGAGGGGACAGCCCTGGCGAGTGCCCCGGCAGAGTGGAAATGACTGTGAGAGGCTGCCATTGATAAGAAGCCAAGCTCGCGGCTCCATATAGAGCCCCCGAATCCAGGCAAGGAAAGTCCCACCTACGCCATACTCCTGCAACACCCAAAAAAGGTACTGCCAAGAAATTCTGTCAAAAGCTTTTTCCATATCGAGCCCAACAATCGCGGGTGTACCCCCTCTCCCCCTATGCTCATGGATCGCCGTCAATGCCTTCAAAAGATTCATCGATGCATAACCCTGAGGAACAAATCCCACCTGATCAGCCTCAACGAGCTGAGGGAGAAACACATTGAGCCGAGTCGCCATGATAGACGCCAACAACTTAACATCTTGATTCAATAAGGAGATTGGCCTATATGAGCCAACCTGGGAGGGATCCTTTCCCGGCTTCGGGAGCAGAGAAATATGGGCAAGATTGTGTGAAACGCCCTCCGATGCAGTGGAAAGGAAGTTGAAATAATCACCCAAAGGCTGTACAAGCAAATCAGGCAAAAGTTTGTAATATTCCGAACCAAAACCATTGGGACCAGGCGATTTAGAAAGTTTTAATTTTTTAATCCCCATCCGGATTTCCTCCGGCGAGATGGGAGCGTTCAGCTGCTCCGTCTGAGCCTCGGACAACCGCGGAATGGGCAAATCCCGAAAGAAGCGATCCCGCTCTTCTATCGTGAAGTCCCTCCTCGCATACAGTGCACTATAAAAGTCAACGAACTGCTCTCGGATTTGAGATTCCTGGGTGAGGGTCTCTCCCCTCGAATTCTTAACCACACGGATAAGTTGCTTCTTCCGGTAAGGCCGGACCAAATTCACTAAGAGTTTGCCCGCCTTTCCTCCCCATCGATAAAGGTGAAATTTTTGATAATAAATATCCTATCGAGCCCTAGCATCCAGTATCTCATTAATTTGAGAACGCAAAGAACGGATCTGCTGACCATCCGGTCCCTGTAGCGTCGCTCGGTGACGCTTGCGGAGCTCGGCCAATTGCCCCGTCAGTGCAAGAAGTTTCTCCCCCTGTTGTTTCCGCCGCACAGCCACATATTGGATAATATGACCCCTCAGCACAGCCTTCGAGGCTTCCCAAAACACCACCGGATCTACATCAGAGGTATTATTATACAAGTCATAGTCCACCCACCTGTTTCTCAGATATTCTCGAAACTTCTGGTCGCTGTAAAGAGAAGCCGGGAATCTCCAAGATTTATCACCCCTGCGCTCCGTGACCTCTTTGGCCACCAGGACCGCAGAATGGTCCGACAAAACAGTATCCTCATTAGAAGCTCTATCCACGCGTTGAAAGAGGGCGTGGGATACCAGAACATGATCAAGTCTAGAATACATAGAATGGGGATGAGAGTAAAACGTAAATTCCTGATCAAAAGGATGGAGGGCTCTCCAAGTATCCACCACCGCCAACTGATTACATAAGAAATTCACACCTCGCTGCTCGTGATTTCGAGGCCTCGGCCTGGCAGGAGAACAATCAACCCTAGGATCAGCTGTGACATTAAAATCACCTCCCACAATCAGTTGGTAAGAAGGGAATTGCGCCAGGATACCCAGCAGCCCAGAGTAAAAACTATGGTCATAAACATTCGGGGCGTACAGATTGCAAAAAAGAAACTGAAAACCCTAAAGGTCCCCAGCGACCACTATATATCTGCCATGTTTATCCTGAATTGTCTTATGAATGTGTAACGGCAAGTTTTTATGAACCAGGATAGCCACCCCTCTCTGACGGCCATTATAGGCTGAATACCTCACATCCCCGACCCATTCCCTGCGCAGCTTCTCATGTTCAGCACTCGTAAGGTGAGTTTCTTGAAGGAAAGCAATATCCACCTGACGCTGCCGAAGCCACGTAAGGATTTTCTTTCGTTTAATAGGAGAGTGGATACCATCAATATTAAGAGTCACTACTGTCAAATTAACCATAGCTATGCAGCATACAGAGCCACCGATAGTGCCGCAAGGTAGACATAGAAAATGAAAAAAGAGACCAGACCCCCCAGCTAGACCCGGCCCCCATTGGAGAAAGTACCCACAGAATCCAGCAATCCTCAACTCTCCCCCCTACCAAGCACACACACACCAGCCAAACACACACCCTCCCCCACATACATACCCCATTCACTCCCCCCAACATTACCCCCCTCCCCCTTCAGCATGCCTATCCCCCCCCAACATGCACTCCCAGAAACAGATCCCCAGCCTACCCGGAGACTCCCCCCCTGACCCCCCCCCCCCCAACTGTGTCCCCCAAACACCAAAATGCAACAGATTCAAACAGGTAAATGAAACAAGCAAATTAGTCCGGGCTAATGACAAGTATAAAGGGTTCAACTAGATCCAGGATTAATAAGCCTCAGCAGGAGAGACAGGTCGCAATGCAGGGCCAAAGGTAAGAGGTGCCCTCACTGTCCCCAGTTGGTAAAGGACTCAGAGAGAGAATTAGAAGAAGGGCAATAATCAGGGGCACCAATATGTTGTCCACACTGATGCCTAGATCTTTTCCCTAGATGGTGACTCGTAATGTAAAACCTGACTTTGATTATTCTTTCCTATGTCCTTCACTTTACATTTGACACAAAGCAACAGGAGATTCTACCTTATCAAGGCAGATATTCAAAGAAAACAGAGAAGGCGACCAGGTGGTACTCAATATCTTTATTCTATGAAGACTCAACACGTACGTGTTTCGGCCTGAAGGCCTGCCTCAGGAGTCTTAATGCCTTGATCAATACAGTATATATTGACTATTCTATTTGTATTTGTGGAAACAAATTTGTAAAAAGCTTATAAATTATAATGATTGAGTCATTCACCGCATAGGCAGTGGAACACTTTTTTGTTTGAGGGGTCTGCAAGCTCTGCCCCCAGACTCCGCCCAAGCTCCACCCCAGATCCCACCCCCATAATAGTACTAATTGTAATACCATTTTTCCATTCATTTTTCATATATATACACAATAGACTCTTATTCACAATACATAATGGTCAACCACAAAATTAAACTATCCAAAGCACACTATGTTTCTCAACATTCATTCCTACAAGAACACCTGGCCTTGGTCATGCATGCAGAACACAGATAACCCCTATGCAAATACAGGACATAAGAACATAAGAAGTTGCCTCCGCTGAGGCAGACCAGAGGTCAATCTCACCCAGCGGTCCGCTCCCACGGCGGCCCATCAGGCCTATTGCCTGAGCAGTGGTCCCTGACTATTTCTATAACTTACCTCCTACTCCTATAACCTACCTCTACTCCTATCTGTACCCCTCAATCCCTTTGTCCTCTAGGAACCTATCCAAACCTTCTTTGAAGCCCTGTAACATGCTCCTGCCTATCACAGCCTCCGGAAGCGCGTTTCATGTATCCACCACCCTCTGGGTGAAAAAGAACTTCCTAGCGTTTGTTCTAAACCTGTCCCCTTTCAATTTCTCTGAGTGCCCCCTTGTACTTGTGGTTCCCCATAATTTGAAAAATCTGTCCCTCTCTACTTTTTCTATGCCCTTCAGGATCTTGAAGGTTTCTATCATGTCTCCTCTAAGTCTCTGCTTCTCCACAAACTAAAAGTACTAATATATACAAACAAAACCCTAAGATATCAGACTCTACACGCAGTACAACCCCCAGAGAAATAGAAACAAATGCATTTCTTCCTGAACAGTGCAAAATATAGAAAGCAGATATAATTTCTCATAACTGACACAATTCAATCACTACATTGCAAATAAAATCATTTCCCCTACCTTTGTTGCCTGTTGATTTTGGTTTTCAAACCATCTTTCCCAGTCTCTGGTTGCACTTCCTTCTGTCTGTGCTCTTAATTGTGTATCCAAGGCCACCTTATCCATTTGCTGTTTTTCTCTCCTTCACTTTCTGCCATACATCCATCTTTACCGTTAACTTTTTTAAAATTCAACTTTCTTCCATTTTTCTGCTTTCTTCTCAAAATCTACTTTTCCATGCCTTCCCTTCCCATCTATCCATGTCTACCACCTCCTCCCTCTTTCTTCTCCCCTACTCCTATCTATCCATAAGAAGCATTTCTTCTTATCTCTTCCCTGTTGTACCCATCACTGTGCACCATCTCCTCCCTCTGTCTCCCCTTCCTCTCCATTCGTATGCACCATCTCATCCCTCTCCCATGGTCAGACATCTGTCTTCCCCCTTCCTCCCTCATATGGTCTGGCATCTTTCTCCTCTTCTTCCCATAGTCTGAAATCTCTCTCCTCTCCCATGGTCATGCATCACTCTCTCCTTCCCTCCCTCTTCCCGAGGTCTAATTTCTCTTTCCTCTCCTTTCTGTGGTCTGGTATCTCTCTCTTCCTTCCTTCCCTTCCATTTTTTGGTCTGGCATCTCTCTCCTTCCGATTCCATTGGTCTGACATCTCTCCTTTCTTTGGGTTATTTCTCTCTTCCTCCCTCCTCTCCACCATCACCTCTGCTGGTCATCAATCCTGGATTATCCTCCTAGACTACTGGGCAGGTTGGTCTAACAGGCTTCCTAAACATTGCATCAGAAACAGGTAATCCTCCCCCTCCAGGACCACCTGGTTCTCAAAGGAGCTTTAGATTTTCTTAGCCTTCTGCTCTGGACCTGTCCTTTTCAGCACCACTGCTCCCTCAGGGTGAGTGGACTGCTCCCAGCAACCTTTGCAGGATGGTATGCAGATTAGCTCTTTCTTTCTACTGGTTAGGCTCCCTCCTCTGGCCAGTGACAGGAACTTCACCCTGTCACACTTTTACACAGGCAGATGCTGGGAATGTTCTCAATGGCTAACACAGAAGCTTTGTAGTTACTATGTGGTAATCTGGGCAATTACAGCACAGTAAGTAAAATACTTTGCTGCATCTTAGTAAAAGGGCCCCCATAGATCTCTAACCATAGGAGCATTTCGGAAGAGGAGCTATCAGAAAATAATATTTACTCAAAATAAATGATGAATGGAAATGAGGGAATTGAATGGATTTGTTTAAAGTGACAACTGAATTATCTATTTTCTTGTACTGCTGCTTGGAGTCTCACAACGGCAACCAGAAACACCATCAATAATACTTCTGTTCTCAGCTCCTCAGCAATTGAATAATATTGTAGTCACCAGAGCTGTTCTGTATTTAGGATTTCATTTTGTTCTGGGGAGATAGCGATAGTCTTATTCTTCTGGGTACTGGACTTGGCACAGCCTCTGTAATGCATTTCCAGATAACATATTTGATACCAAATGTACAGGGACAAATATAATGGCCAAAAATAAATTAGAGTAGCAGTGTAGCATCTCTTACTCACTCAATTTCTGGCAAATCATACATTAGCCTTTAGGAAGCACTGCAGCTTTAAATACAGGCTTTTTAGCATGAATAAAAACAGTTATCTTTGATTTAAAAACATATTATTTTTGGTTCTTGTAAAAAATGATACCAACTATTATTATACAGTACATAAATAAACAAGGCAACAGTTTTAAACACAAGAACCTATACATTATTTATTTATTTGTTTACCACCCATCAAGGTTATCTAAGCAGTTTAAAATCTGGTACACAAGCATTATTCCCTATCTGTCTCAGTGGGCTCACAATCTATCTAAAGTACCTGTGTAAGTCTTTAGTAATGGGAGAGGCAAACTGCTGTGAGCTTCCCCTGTCACAGTGGTTCCATTAACGAAGGCCCAGATTCACTAAAGATAGTGATTCAATCGCTGTTGGCCAATTCTCTGGCCGATTTAAAAACAGTGATTGATTCACTATCTTTATTGCATGCAAACTCCCCGACTCAATTGTTCAGAGCCCCGACAGTAGTGATAAGAGAAGCAGCCTCCTGTCACTGCTGTCAGGGCTCCTGTCAACCGCCCCATGGCAGAAGCGATGCCCAATCCCTCCAGATATCGGCCCCCTCCTCCCCCACCCACCCATGGTTGACTGAACTCCCCCCTGCCACCCGCCCGCCGAACACCCCCCTCCTGCCCGCCCACCTGCCAAACACCCCCATCCCGCCTGCCGAACACCCACCCGGCACTTAAAAATAATCCAGGACAGATGCCCACACCCTCCTTCCATAGGTCCCTCTCCTTCCCCTCCTCCTTCCCCCAAACAAACAGCAGAAGGGATGCCCACTCCCTCCTGCCAGCAGACGCCCACTCCCTGTACTTTTAACAGTTGGAAGCAGGAGGGGTGCTCAGTCCCTCTTGCTCCTCTGGATTCCTGTGCAGCAATGCAGGCCTTAGGCCCCACCCCCATGCATCATATGATGCACGGGGAGGGGCCTAAGGCCCTGATTGGCTCAGGTGCATCAGGCTCCTCCTTTGGTCATCATTTTCTATGTTTTCATATATTTCTATGAATATGACCAGAGAAGAGTATGATGCTCATGTTGAATGCCCTCCAGTAGGGCAGGTCTTGTTTTTCTAGAACCCTGGATCCTGTCACTCTTGTTAGAAGTAGCGTAATTGTTCATGTAACTGTGAGATCCTGAGGTTATATCTAATACGTGTACTTTTATCTGTATAGATAGGACACTTTGGGCGATGTTCATGTTGGGAGAGAAGAGTATGGGGCTCATAATCAAAAGAGAAAAACATCTATAAACCGGCCTAAGTTGGCACGTGGACGAACATTGTCAAAATACGTCCAAATGCTGATAATGAAAACGGGTTTTGGACGAATTTCTAAACGACATAGGCCTTCATAGTGCCGCTGAATGACCAAAGCTAAACGGGGCATTTCAAGAGAAGTGTTGAGGGCGGGAGTTGAGCCGGACATGGGCCGGCTTAGACTTAGTTGTACAGCATGTATAACCGAAAGTTATACAGCCCAGCATAGACGAAACTTGGACATTGTGACTTAGACTATTTAAAACATGGTCTAAGTCATAAAAAACCACCTAAAGTCACCAGATAAGCACTGCAAACACATAAAACAGACCCCCACACACTACCCCAGTGATCACCGACCCCCCCCCCACTCCCATAGAAATTTTAATCACAACTTTAAAATTCAGCCTCCAGACCATCATCACCTGGCAGCCTGGCATAGGAAAGCCTAGTCGTCCAGCACAGAGGCAGCTTAAGTCATCTTGGGGGTGGGTTAGGGTCTCATGGAGAGGAGGACCTATGCCCATAAGCCCCTGTAATCACTGCATTGATACTGAAACATGTGCACTCTCCTATACACCCCCAAAACCCTTTTGTACTGGCATATAAATGGCTTCTGCAGCCATAAGGGCTATTGGGGTGGTAGATAGGTGGGTCCAGGGGATTTTGGAGGTGGTTTGGGGGGCTCACCATGACCTATAAGGGAGCTGTAGTGAGGAGAAGACATGGCACCCTTTTGGTGAAGTTCACAGCAGTGCCCTGTAAGGTACCCCACTATTTAGGTGCCATGTCTGGGTGTTCAGTCCATCACTTTGCAGATCCCTCCCACGTCCAACAGGGCTTGCTCTAGGCATTTTTGACTTGGACGAAAATGTGGTATAAAGATGGACGATTTAGCAACTTGGATGATCAGATCGGCAGGATGTATAGTTAGATGATTTTCAAAACAAAAAAAATTTTGGATGTATTTTTCGAAAATATGTCCTAGGCTGTTTTTTACTTTGGACGACTTGCGACTTAGACAAAAACGGACTTAGACGTTTCTTTCGATTATACCCCTCTATGTGTATAGATAGCTTTTCAACATCTAGATATTTATTTTTGCATTATAAAATTATTCAGGGAAACGCAGGAGTGAATGGCCATGATTACTCTATAGCACAGAAAATTTTCAAAATAAAAGTATGTGCATAATTATGTTTATGTTTTATAAATATTTGAAAATTGTACATATTTCATTTTCAAATAAAAAGTACAGGTTTTGAATCTAAACAAATCAAATTAGAGTAAAAACTGAATCCCAAAATTGAAAATGATCTAATCAAATTACATGGTTTATATTCTATTAATTTGTATTATATTGCCACCCAGTGGCCTACAATTGTATTAGTTGACCTGCTTAACCTTTGATCCTATACAGCAGAAACCTCAGTTGTGGTTAATTTGTCTTCCTTTCTTTCGATGTGTCGTATATCCACTTCTTGACTCAGGATGTAATATTTCTCCAACTGGTCACTTGTAACATCCTACCATGTTCATAAAGTTCTTTGCTCTCAGTAGTAAGTCCCCATTATGGACAACAGTCTATATATGGCTGTGTAATCACTGTCTCACTTGCCCTGTGTATTTCCTTTCTGTACTGTAGTTGTATATTTTGTTGTTATGTCTGCTTGCTTTTTGAATAAAAATATTAAAAAAAAAAAAAAATTAAAAAAAGAATACACAGGGCTGGCTCAACCTATAGACCAGGTGACGCCCTGGCCCAGAGCGTCAGTGATAACGGATGTCAAAATCCCAATCCAGTCTACCTTCAAACCTCTAGAGGGATAGATGCCGAACTGGGATTTTGGCATTCTTTATCACTGGTTAAGCCAGAGGGGAAGACAACAGATCATAGGTGGGGTGTGTGGAGAAGAGAGACACTAGATTGTGGGGTTGGGGAGGGTTGCCAATGCCACAGTCCTTTGAGAATATATCACCTTTTTATACTGAATCCAATCAATCAAGTATTCAATGGAAGGATTGTCACAGTTCTATAACCCCAGGCTCTGGACAGTAACCCTTAATTCCAGTATTTCAGTGCATCTACTCACTGGGTAAGTGCTCGAGATTTTGTATGGCCATGCTCCTTATCAACAAAACCCAGAAAGAGTAGTTATATTGCCTCATGAACCCCTTCAGTGTGGCAACCTTACCCAAGGTCCCAGTCACTGTGGAAGAGCCCTACAATAAGAAAATAAGAATAGCCTTACTAGGTCAGACCATCTAGCCCAGTATCCCATTTTCACGGAGGCCAAAAACCCAAATAATAGCAGCACTTGAGATCTTTTTTCCTCCAAAATTATTATAATTTATGTGAGTGGCGTACTTATTTTTATTTTATTGTATGATGAGCCACAGTCAGAACCACACGTATCCCCATCCCAACGATCCAGGGCAAGCAATGGCTTCCCCATGTCTGTCTCAATAGCAGACCATGGACATTTCCTCCAGGAACTTGCCCAAACCTTTTTTAAACCAGCTACATTAACCCGTTGCTCTGTTAGTTGATACAGATAATGTAGCTGAACAGATAATGTAGCTGTATATAAGATCTTCTTCTTTACCCTCAGACTGACCACACCCTCTTATGACATCCTCAATCTCCTGGTCTGATGAGGGAATGTACCCACTTGTCTTCTATTCCCTGGTCAGATCAGTGCTGAAAATTCTTAACGGCCACTCCAATAGTATCCATATTACTTATTGCAATATGAAAACAGAAGAGATAAGTGACTTCTATTTTATTGGCATTAAAAATTTTGTATATGAGTTCACATGTAAGACCCTTCAGATCAAATTATATTAAAAAAAATCATTATAGAGATGCTTTAGAACTGGATTTATTCCAAATTAATGGTTGGAGATTGTGTACAACTAATTTTACCAATGGCTTTCCTTTTTTTTTTTTTTTTTTAATTGAATGCATTGGCAGTTCAGTTTGGATATTTTTTTTTTATTATTGATTTTGTTAAATAGGCATGAAAAAGGCACTTTTTTGACATTCCATATTGTTTGTAAATTTTGTCATGAGCCAGAAATTAATCTATTTAAGAATTAGAGTATACTCTGTCCCTCTATATCAAGGATCTCAAAGTCCCTCCTTGAGGGCCGCAATCCAGTCGGGTTTTCAGGATTTCCCCAGTGAATATGCATGAGATCTATGTGCATGCACTGCTTTCAATGCATATTCATTTGGGAAATCCTGAAAACCCGACTGGATTGTGGTCTTCAAGGAGGGACTTTGAGACCCCTGCTCCTTATCTAACACTAGACTATAAAACTAAATGCTTTAAAACATTGTTATGGTAATTAACAGTACTGCTAATAAACAAGAAACAACCTTCTCAGCATGAAAAATACTATCGACCGGAATGAGAACAGATGGTAAATATCAGTGGGATTGTGATAGAAAGCCGTAGTAGGTGCAATGGCCTTGGAAAATACCAGAGTTTGTACAGCAGAGCAGAGACATAGTTTAGAGCAGGGATCTCAAAGTCCCTCCTTGAGGGCCGCAATCCAGTCGGGTTTTCAGGATTTCCCCAATGAATATGCATTGAAAGCAGTGCATACACATAGATCTCATGCATATTCATTGGGGAAATCCTGAAAACCCGACTGGATTGCGGCCCTCAAGGAGGGACTTTGAGAACCCTGGTTTAGAGTCACTGTTGTACATGAGCTCTCAAGACCACCTAAATTCCTTTTTCAGTTGACCATCTGAAATATATAGATGAATGCTCTCTCAAAACCTGAGGAATAGCATCAGCTTCTGGAAAATCACCACTTATAAAGACTGAATCTACTCAGCTGTAAAGAGCTGGTTCACTACAAGAGGCCGCTAAGAAGTTCTTGGAGCTTTTCTTACTGCTATGGTCCTCTACAGTTAAATATATATTTGCAGATTCTTTATACACAAAGCTTTATTTTGTTTTTATGTATTTGAAATGCTCCCTGTATTTTTCAAAATACTCAATAAAAATTATTGAACAAAAAAAAAAAAAAAGAAGTTCTCGGCCCAGCCAAGAAGAGAATGATGTGGATCCATGAAACTTACAAGTTAGTCCACATTTTTTCTTGACACTTTTTGTTTAAATGACTTTCTTGACTAATGAATTAATGGTAGGAGGAAACCCTTTTTGGAGGGAAACTTATACTGGTGTAAAATCCCAGCCCTGGTTGAATTTTAATTTTTGGCTCCCGTTTCCCTGACCATTGTATTGCTGGGTAAGGGTAAGGTGACCATACGACCTAGTTTGAATGGGACCGTCCTGTTTTTAGATCCCCTGTCCCGTTGTCCCCACGCACAGTTTCGGGACACTGAAATGTCCCGTTTTGAGGGACTGTGTCCCAAAGATGTGCGCGGGGACAACGGGACAGGCAATCACTTCCCCTCCCTCCATACAGTGCAGAATACAAAGCCTGCCCCCCCCTCCCCCCGACCGGCCTCTGATGCTGCTGCCCATCGCCACTTCAAACACACACACACACACCCGCTGCCAACTGGCACAACTAAAGCAAAGGCATCGGCCCACAAACCTTCTTCCTGATGTCAATTCTGATGTCGGAGAGGAAGTTCCAGGCCAGCCAATCGCTGCCTGGATGGCCCGGAACTTCTTCTCCAAAGTCAGAATTGACGTCGGGAAGAAGGTTTGTGGGCCTGCGCCTGTACCTTCCTTTGCTTTAGTTGTGGTGGTCGGCAGCGGCGGTGGGGGGTGTGTTTAAAACGGTGGTAGGCAGCAGCAGTGGGGGCCGGTCCAGGGGGGAGCAGGCTTCGGCTTTGGTGCTGGAGGGAGGGAGGCAGGCAGGCTGGCTTTAATGCGGCAGGGAGGAAGGGAGGTAGGCTGGCTAGCTTCAGGGGAAGGGGTGGGACAATGGCTGAAAGGCAGTGAGGGGGACATAGGAAGGAGCACTGGGGGCACTAAGGACATGGGAAGGGGCACTAAGGACATGGGAAGGAAGGAGGGAGGGAATAGAAAGGGACAATTGTTGCGCTTGAGTGCAGAAAGAAATGAAAGAAAGGATGCACAGTCAGAAAGAAACGCAACCAGAGACTCATGAAATCACCAGACAGCAAAAGTAGGAAAAATGATTTTATTTTCAATTTAGTGATCAAAATATATCAATTTTGAGAATTTATATCTGCTGTCTATATTTTGCACTATATTTGTCTATTTTTCTATAGCTACTGAGGTGACATTGCATATTTTAAAGTCATCTGCCTTGACATCTTTGAAAACCCCCTAAATATAAATGCTAATTAACATTTTCTCTGCGTATAGTGTGCTTTATGTTGTTTTTTTAATTTTATGGTTACCATTATGAATTAATAAGATATGTGTACATGAAAAATGAATGGAAGAAATTGGGGGCAGGATTGGGGTGAGGCTAGGGCGGGATTGGGGGCAAGACTGACAATTAATAGATGTCCTGTTTTAATGAAAAAAAATAAATGGTCACATTAGGTAAGGGGAAGAAGGTCCTTGGTTAGCTCAGCCATTGTACCAGGAGGAGAACAAAGGAGTGGTGAGCAATGGCAGCATTTTTGAGGCTTTTGCCTAGAGGTATACACTGGAACAGGAAACCAGCTCATTGTCACTTCTAAGGTGGAGGATAAAGGAGTGAAGTAGATTGTAAAGCAGTAGAAATAACAGAGGGTCCTGGTCCTGAGAAGTGGAAGGAGACACAGAGCAGACTGTCCATTGGGACACTAGAACAGTGATTGAGGGCCTACAACAGTATCCTTCTAGTTCAGGGCTGGGCAACTCCGGTCCTTGAGGGCTGGAATCCAGTCGGGTTTTCGGGATTTCCCTAATGAATATGTATGAGATTTATTTGCATGCAATGCTTTCAATGTATATTCTTTGGGAAAATCCTGAAAACCCAGCCCTCAAGAACCGGAGTTGCCCACCCCTGATTTAGTTTAATCACTTTTGATAGGAGGTTAGGGCCCATAACTCTTATTTCCTAGGGTCCCAGATCACTGTCAGCCTGCTCCTGCACAGAGGATATCCCTGCTATCTACAAGGATAAAAAGACTGACTGTGGTGTGTTCAATTGTGGTATTTATTCCTTTTGCTTAAAGACTCTGTGTTAAGTAATCTCTTCTGGTTCAGAGCCCCAGCTCATGAATGGAATAAGTTATTAGGTCCTAATAAAGTTTGGAGAATGTGGACTATTACTGGTCTCTAACTAGATTCAACACCAAAATTAATATATTTTGTATTATTTCCTTGCTTAAATACTGATCCAGGAAGGAAGGGGTTAACCTACAACAGAAGAGGAGAAAGGGAGATAGGACTTGAAAAAAAGAAAGTTAATACAGAAAATAAATATGATAAGTAGCAACACTGACCTGAAAACAAGCATATTTGAAGGCATGGGTAATGTAAAGGTCGGTTTCTAATGTATTTCAGAATTGTTAATTAGGAAAATAATGAAAAGATTTCAGTGGCAAAGAGATGTAATTATGATGTGAACAGTTAAATCATTAAAATGCAAAGCAAGACCATTCAGTCAGAGGATCAATGGCTGGGGTAAAGCGTCATTTCTTCTTCAAGATCCCAAATCTGAGCACAAACAAGGAAAGGTTCTGTGGCACTCAAGTCACTTTACATTCAGTTGTCAGAGTGTAAAATCATGTGACCACCTTGGTATGCCAAGAGCATCATTAAGATTGACTCTAAGCTGACTAAACTATTAGAGGAGAATATTACTGTGACCTCCCACATGAACCATATGTACTATGATTCACAAGACTTGATTTACTTCGATTAGTGGAGTAATTTTCTACATATTTTCAACTACTGTTAATTGCTTTCCATTATAAATCAATTCAGAAGTCAAAAGTACTAATCCATTTTGAAAACCTCAATCAATCGCAAAATGCACCATGTTACAAAACAAAGATTTTTTTGGTGTCTGGCATTCAGTAACTTGCACATAGAGCACTCCACAGTATCCCTTCTTTTTAGTAATATGATTTTTTTTTTGTAGTAATTAGGGCTGTACGTCAATTAAAATTTTCAATCGCATGACTAAAAGCACCCCCTCTCATTTCCTCCTGTAAAGTGCAATATACACACAGCAGATGTAAATTCTCAAAACTGACACATTTCAATTCAATTGTGCCACAGAAAGGTGGTATATAAAATCCCATTACCCCTTTACTAAACTAAAAATAAAATCATTTAATCTTACCTTTGTTGTCTGGTGTTTTTATCTTTCTAATCATCATGTTCCGCATCTATGGATCTGCTTCCCTGTCCTTAGGCTCCTTCCTAAGGAAGTCCCTGATTGGCTCAGATGCCTTAGGCCCCTCCCAAAAGAGGAGCCCGAGATGCCTGAGCCAATCAGGGCCTTAGGCCCCTCCCCTTGTATCACATGATGCACCGGAGAGGAGCCTAAGGCCCAGTGTCATCGGGGAGGAGCCAGAACCGGAGGTGTTTTCAGTACCTCCTGCTCCCATCACAGGTACAGGGCTGGTGCAGGGGAAGGGGATGTGGGGCCTCCGGTGGCATGAGGGAGTGGGCATCCCTCCTGCTGTTTTTTTTCAGAGATCTGGGGTGCCTTCGGGGCAGGAAGGAGTGGACAACCCTCATGCCGTTTTTGGGGGGGAGGGAGTGGGCAGGCGCCTTTGGGAGCAGGAGGGAGTGGGCATCCCTCCTGCCTTTTCTCTTTGGGGTGAAGGGGGGAAGTCCTTCATGGCAGGAGGGAATGGGCATCCCTCCTGCCATCTTTTTGGGGTTTGGGAGGATGGGACGGTGGCTTGGGAGGGGTTTTTTTAATGGGTCAGATGGTGCGCAGAACATCTGTCTCATTAAAAAAAAAGCAGAAGCCCTGATAGCAGTGACAAGAGGCTGCTTCTTCTGTCACTACTGTTAGGGCTCTGCGCATGTCTCAATCGCTCACTGAGCAATTGAGTCAGTGGGTTTGCATGCAAATGATTTGCATCTTCGTGCAAATCATTTGCATGCAAACTTAATAGTGAATCAATCGCTGTTGCAAAATCGGCCAGAGAATCAGCCAACAGCGATTGAGTCGCTATTGTTAGTGAATCTAGGCCTAAGTCTATTTCTAGTGTGGTCATCAAAATCATGTGTGAATACTAACATTAGCACATGATCATTTAAAATTATCACAGAAGCACTCTTAGAGCTAGATTCATGACCGATCCATGTCCGATCCAGGCAAGTCCGATGGATTCTGCAACTACTAATATTTAAATGGGGACGATCGGAGGAATGCCCCCATCTGCCGATATGGATCACTAGTGTGCGATCCTGACGCATGTGCAGACCATCTGCTTTCCCTGCAGATGGTCTGTGCATGCATTTTGTATCTGGGGGTTTTATGTTTTTTTTTTTTTTGCTGGGTTTCTTTTTTTGGACCCCGACTCTCCTGCTCTCCCAGGGAAGGGTTATCCCCGGCGGCAGCAGTCTCTTCCCTTTCACAACTCCTGAAGCCTGCTTTCTCCTGTCAGCCTGTCATGCCCTGCTCTCTGCCCTGAGCTCTGGATCTCTGCCGCTTTCCCTGCAGTGCGAATCCGCGGGTATACTGCCAGGGGTCCCTGGTGCCCTTTTGGATCCCAGTGTGAGTGAGAGAAGCAGTAACTGGGGATTTCTCCTACCTGGCCCACTAGACTCCAGGGAATTTCAAAGATAGGCTGGGAGAGCTTTCAGGAAAATGAAATAGCATGATGGGGTGGGGGGGGTGTATCTCATTACTATGTAATGCAGGATAACTGCATTAGGACACTGCCACCAGCATAAGAGCCCTTTAACACTCATTACAGAGGGTAGGGTTAAATGGTCATTTTAGTCAATGGAGGAGAGTAAACAGTGGAGTGCCGCAGGGGTCTGTACTGGGACTGGTGCTATTTAACTTATTTATAAATGATCTGGAAATTGGAAAGACGAATGAGGTGATTAAATTTGCAGATGACACTAAACTGTTCAAAGTTGTTAAAACACATGCGGATTGTGAAAAATTGTAGGTGGACCTTAGGAAATTGGAAGACTGGGCGTCCAAGTGGCAGATGAAATTTAATGTGGACAAATGCAAAGTGATGCACATTGGGAAGAATAACCTGAATCACAGTTACCAGATGCTATGTTCCACCTTGGGGGGTTAGCGCCCAAGAAAAGGATCTGGGTATCATTGTAGATAATACGATGAAACCTTCCACCCAATGTGCGGCAGCAGCCAAAAAAGCAAACAGGGTGCTGGGAATTATTTAAAAAGGGATGGTTAACAAGATTAAGAATGTCATAATGCCCCTGTATCACTCCATGGTGTGACCTTATTTGGAGTATTGTGTTCAATTCTGGTCTTATCTCAAGAAAGATATAGTGGCACTAGAAAAGGTTCAAAGAAGAGCGACCAAGATGGTAAAGGGGATGGAACTCCTCTCGTATGAGAAAAGACTAAAATGGTTAGGGCTCTTCAGCTTGGAAAAGAGACGGCTGAGGGGAGATATGATTGAAGTCTACAAAATCCTGAGTGGAGTAGAACGGGTACAAGTGGATCGATTTTTCGCTCCATCAAAAATTACAAAGTCTAGGGGACACTCGATGAAGTTGCATGGAAATACTTTTAAAACCAATAGGAGGAAAAAATTTTTCACTCAGAGAATAGTTAAGCTCTGGAACGTGTTGCCAGAGGATGTGGTAAGAGCGGATAGCATAGCTGGTTTTAAGAAAGGTTTGGACAAGTTCCTGGAGGAAAAGTCTATAGTCTGTTATTGGGAAAGACAAGGGGGAAGCCATTGCTTGCCCTCTATTGGTAGCATGGAATATTGCTACACCTTGGGTTTTGGCCAGGTACTAGTGATCTGGATTGACCACTGTGAGAACGGGCTACTGGGCTTGATGGATCATTGGTCTGACCCAGTAAGGCTATTCTTATGTTCTTAAGTGTAAATAATGCAAGTTGGTACTCTAATGCAGCTTGAAAATTATCCCCATTAGTGGTTGTAAATGTAAATTAAATAGCAAGAAGATAAAATAGTCTTCTGGGTTACACCCTAAAATAATTTGTACAACCTTGAGCATATATGTATCACATTTTGTCACATCATACCTTTTAAAATGAAAAGATCAAGCCGGTGTAAGCTATGCCACATATACTAAATGAAGGCAACTTGTTAAAAGAATTGTGTGATCAAGCATGCCAGACACTGACAAGAGATCCAATAAGATTAGGATATTAGAAATTCCTTTATCTGCAGACTGTCTGAATTTGTTCACTGGAGGGACTAAAAAAGTTCTCTGATTGATATGCACCAAGTATCTCTGATATACTGGGGAAAAAATTGCAGGAGCTGTGCTATAGCCCATTTGGTTATCCTGCTTAGAAATAGTTTGACCCTGGTCTATTATTAAAGTAGTGCTCTGGGTCTAAAGAAGTTCAGTCATATATTTAAAAGCCTTTATCCAGACAGCAGCAGTTGTTGTTGTACGGTAAGTGCCCTATCCACCAGAATTATCAGCAGTGTGGCTGAAATTCCTACATACCACCTCATCACTATCCAAGGCCTGTGCGAGTACTGCAGCCACACAGGGTACAAATATGGCGTGGTGATGTGGATGGATCAGAAGCACCAGTGGGTGAGTTGCACAGGGCCCAACTACAGCTTAGTACGGTCCTTGATTGCTGCAGCAAAGTGAGGACTGAGCATGGGCATTCTACCTAACTCTACCAATCATCGGTTATTTGCACATAGATATATGGATTATATTAGTTCATCAGAAAGGCTATCCTTTATTTAAACTGCACAGCTATACATAGAGTGGCTGAATCAGGCATGGATGTAGACATAGAAAACACAAGCAACTGCCTATGATGCTTTATTTTAGAGATATTAAGGATTCTCGTTGGGACGCCAAAAGTTAGTGGTATTAAATGATATGGTAATTGATCATGTCGTTTAAAACCAATTAAAAAGTAATTACATAAAGAGGCGCCACTATGCAGCCTCTGGGACCGGCGCCTAGGTCCCTGTTGGCTTGCGGCACATAGTGATAACAAAGCCCAGAAGTGGGCATGGTTAAGGGTGGCATTGGACTTCGGTGTCACTACTTGCCACTAGCTGCAACTCTGATAGGACCCTAGGCACCGGAAATGTAGGCCTATGAAACCCTGGCCTACATTTCCAACACCTAGGGTCCTGTCAAGCTGCGATTCTAGAAGCCGCGCCTGTCAGTGATTGACATGTGGCAGGCGCCGCCTACAGAATCAGCCCCTATATGCCCAGGCCAATGATGACCCTGCTTTCATTTTCATCAAGTCAAAAACAAAGGTAAACTCCAAAACCTGCCGAAGAAGCTTAACAAGATACCAAAAGAAGAGGCAGTAAAGATCAATCGGTCCTCAAAGAGACTGCTCACTGACCAAACAATTGTGAACACACAAGTGGTGGAACTCCAGAAAGTAATTAATATAATTTAATAAAGGAGTGCCCTCAGTGTGATAAAGCAGCGAAGGGAGCAGTACTCCTACGCTTCACATCATGAGACAAGGACAACCAGTCCCTGCCCCCACACCATCATGGGGTACTTCCAAAGTGTGTAATATAAATCAATAGAAGTGCAAAAAGTGCAAAAAATAAAGCACAAAGCAACAAACACAAGTGAGGTCAATCAACAGTCTCTTAGAGGACCTCCCCCAGAAAACTCCCACAAGAATCAAAACGCCGACTTAGCTGAGAATAGATGATAAAACGGTCTCCCAAGAGCAAGAAGATCCGCAGGATACCAAGGTCAACCAAGCATGGTTTCGGGAACAAAAACTCCCCTCTTCAGGAACCGAAATAACTAAATTCTGAAGACCATCGAGCCGGCCTTCAGAGTCTAGTTATTTCAGTTCCTGAAGAAGGGAGTTTTTGTTCCCGAAACCATGCTTAGTTGACCTTGGTATCCTGCGAATCTTCTTGCTCTTGGGAGACCGTTTTATCATCTATTCTCAGCTAAGTCGGCGTTTTGATTCTTGTGGGAGTTTTCTGGGGGAGGTCCTCTAAGAGACTGTTGATTGACCTCACTTGTGTTTGTTGCTTTGTGCTTTATTTTTTGCACTTTTTGCACTTCTATTGATTTATATTACACACTTTGGAAGTACCCCATGATGGTGCATAGGGTCCTTAAAGAATTGTACTCAGTGGTGGCTAGTGATGTCGAAGTCCAATGCCACCTCTAAATATGCCCAGTTCTGGGCTTTGGCGTCATTAGTTGCTACTAGGCCCCATGGACCTAGGCACCAGTCCCAGAGAGCTTCTAGTGGTGCCTAATTTTTTAAAATCAGTTTTTAATTGGTTTTTAATGGTGTGACCAATTATCACACCACTTAAAATCAATTAAAATGCTTAAGTGAAGCACCGGTAGGTACAATGTCAGTGCTTTCCATTGCTTAACTTTTTGGTCACTTTTTGAGAATCCAGTCCTAATTGTACCTGAACACTAAATATGCCTTAAATAGTCTTGAAAATGCTTGGAATGAAATGAGTGTCATAACTTTTACTGCCACGGTCGGCAATAAAAAACGCTACCGTGACTTCATAAAGAGGGTGGGGGGGGGGGTAAAATTCAAAACATTTGTCATTATTATTAATTTTATAGGTTCAAATACAGATTGTAATCTTAAATCACCTAAAATAGATGAAATATTCTGAAATTCAACACTTCTCTACACACTTCTATACTATAAAACATGAAAATATTTTTTGGTTTATAAATTTTCAAAGCATATGGTCAATTTTTAAAATACTTGAGGCGGGTATAGCATAGGGGACGCTACTGTTTTCAAAAGTGACTCCTACAATTCAAGGGCCCTGGATTTACTTTCCCAAAATAATTTATTATTCCATACACGTGCATACTGCTGTTATTCAAAGCACTGTCCAATCTTATGGAGAGCTTTTAGCAAAAAAAAAAATCAAGCTAGTGGAGAGTGTCTGCCTAGGAATGAGTGTGAGGGTAATATAGTTTGCTGTCATTCCAGCAGCTGTTCTATAACTTCTGGAAGCATCCATTTTGCACCCAACAACAGTAATAGAGATGCTGACTCATTTCTCAGTATGACTGCTCCCACTGGCGTGCAGAAAATGGAAGCATCCAGCTGATACAGAAAGCATTGTCTAAACCTCTATACTGAAAATATTGCTTTCCTCTTATAATAGAATCCAAAGAGGAAGATCAGGCATTGTCACTGAAACAAAAGTTAGGGCTGGGAGTTTTTCTACCTTAGGGATTTTTTTCTAAGCTGCAGTAAGCACTGGCGTGTTCTTACTAAGGCTTAAAAGGGCTTACAGTGGGAGGCGCTAAGGCATCTCATGGTAAGTTCCGTGTGCATGTGCAAACTATGTACTAAAGGTTTTTTTACAATTTTTCTGAGGGGGTGTGTCTGGGGGGGGTCAACGAGTGGGTTTTACTGCACCAATCAGTTAGCGCATCTATATTGCCACGTGTTAATTAGCGTGAGATTAGTATGTAACCTTTACCACCTACGAAATAGGTGATAATAAGGACTCAAGCTCTAATTTTTGGTAATGGCCAAGTGCTAATGGCAACATGAGCGTGTCATCAAAATACAAAAAGTTTGCTAAAGTGCCTAAGTGGTGTGGAAAGCAGTTATTGAACACCAGTCATTAAATAATAGAGCAGTTTTGGTGCTGCAAGTTGGAGACCAATAGTGAATGTTTGAGGCTTCCATTATTTAATGACTGGTGTTCAATAACTGCCTTCCACACCGCTTGGGAACTTCAGAAAACTTTTTGTATTTTGATCTTAGTAAAGGGTTTGCTTCCTCTGTTTGTGGAAACATTAGTGTGTGACTGTTTATTTGGAAAATGGAAAACCGGTCACTTTCTACCACAGCTTTGTAAAAAAGACCCCTTATGGTTTAAAAACTATTGAGCTGTACAATTTCAAATGCATGTAAAGTACCTTATTATTCAGCAATATGGATATTGCCATTTGTGTTAAAGTATACAAGCTGTGTTATTCATGCAAAGTTAACAATGCATCCAAAAGTGACGTTAACTTTCTTTCCTGGGAGCATCGAGCTACTAATGAGTGGCCTGATACCTCTAACTTTAAGAGAATAATGGTCAGGGGAAACTCACATTCCTCATCTATTTGTAATGACTCCACTCCCAGATCCATTAGTAATTTATTTATTTTTTTATTTATTAGGATTTATTTACCACCTTTTTTAAAAAATTCACCCATAATGGTGTACAGGAAAAGGAGAAGCATGCAAAAATATAAGATAGAATGCCAGGAGTTAGATAATAAGGATGACTAACTGAGGGAAAAATTGAACTGTACTTATCTTTTTTTCCAAAAACTTTATTCATTTCACAACTCAAATCAAGTACAATCAAAATAAATAACATCTTACCTTTCAAATACACCTGACATCTTATAATTTGTTCATATAAATTAATATAATAAATCTTTTCCTTAATCATTCATAAAGATGAATTAATTTAATTATAATAAAAAATACCCACCCCCCTCCCCCTTCCCTCCATTAATATCTTAAACATTTTATTCAGAGAAGAATATTTTTAATCTTTACAATAGTCCATCAATGGCCTCCACACTTTTTGAAATTTGTTATAATACCCTTTTTGGACAGCTAACACCCTTTCCATTTTATATATATGACAAACAGAATTCCACCAAAAGCAATAATTAAGACCCTTCCAATTTTTCCACTTATATGTGATCTGTTGAATGGCAATCCCAGTTAAAATTAACAATAATTTGTTATTATTAGATGATATTTGTTTCTTTGCTCTCATTTCTATACCAAATAAAACTGTGTCATATGATAAAGCTACATGATTTTCTAACAAAGAATTAATTTGATTCCAGATTGATTTCCAAAATTCTAATATATATGTACAATAGAATAACAAATGATCTAAAGTCCCTGCTTCAAGTTTCAAGTTTCAAGTTTCAAGTTTATTATGTAATTTGATTAATCGCCTAATCTACATTCTAGGCGATATACAAACAATAACAAGTGAATAAAAAACTTGGGGTAGGTATTACATAGCCAAATAAACTTACATAATTACAAAAACTTACAATCATGAAACATTAGGAAAACTATATTTAACGGGTTACATTCTGTATCAAATTTTATATTTCAGGATTACAACAATAGGGAGGGGATAAAAGCACAAATAAGAAAATGAAAAGTTAAGAAGGAATATAAAGTTATTTATTAACTAAAAGCATCATTGAAAAAGAAACTTTTAAGCTTAGTCTTGAAATTAACTAAGTTCTTTTCTTCTCTTATATAAATAGGAAGATTATTCCAGGATTGTGGGGCGGTCACTGAAAAAATAGTAAGCCGTCTAGTGTTGATAACTTTCAATGAAGGAATAGCCAATAGATGTTGATCCTGAGATCTAAGTGTTCTTGTAGTTATATAAGGAATTAGAACTCTAAAAATAAAAGCTGGGGTTTGAGACATTATTGATTTGAACGTAAGCAAACATATTTTATATAAAATACGATGTACAACGGGAAGCCAGTGGGATTCTTTAAGTAAAGGAGTGACGTGGTCGAATTTCTTTGCTTTATGAATTATTTTTATGGAAGCGTTCTGTATGATTTGGAGGCATCTGATTTCTTTTTGGGATATGCCCATGAACAAAGCATTGCAATAATCTAGTTTGGAAATGATTAGGGAATGAATTAGGATATTTAAAGATTTTGCGCATAAAAATTTTGCAACAGAACGAATTTGACGCAATCTAAAAAAGGTAGATTTAACCACATTACTTATATGATCGTGGTATGATAATTTAGCGTCGAATGTTAGCATCTATCAGATTTAGAGCTATCTAATTTTTTTAACCGAACAGGGGTCCAGAAAGCTCTATGTAGCAAAGAAAACCACGTTTGTCTCATAGAAGCAGACATTGTACATCTCATCCTCCAAGACCAAATACGTGGCCATTGAGATGCCGTAATTTCGTGCTTAATCTCAAAGCTCCAAATATCTCTAAGAGCATTTCTTGGGGTTTTTTTTTCAATAATCCAGATATTAATTTGTACCACTGTGTGGCCTGGTGTCCCAGAAAGTCTGCCTGAAAGCATAGGAATTCTAAACTATATTGATTATTAAGATTTTTCCATTCAGGGAACCCTGCCTGAATGGCCTGCTTCAGTTGCAGCCACCTATAACCTTGTGATTTATTCAAGCCAAATTTTTGTTGCAACTGTGAAAAATCAAGCAGTTTACCATTAGATATTACATTAGATATTACCTCCTATTATCCATTGCTTCCAGATAAGCTTAATTCCGCCAATTTGAATCTTGGAGTTAAGCCAAATTGTTTGATTTGTCGATTTATGAATTGGATTAGAAGTTAAATTATCTACCAATTTTAAAGTTTTCCAGGTGTCAATTAATATTCTATTTCTTTGTATAACCTAGGTATTTTAGTACTAATAATATGACACAGCCTTATAGGAAATCCCTATAAGGGAATTGAGACCGCTTTCAAATGAACATTGAGCAGCAACGACTTGTTTCCCAAATTATCTGGCCCTGATGCAGTGGGTTTGAGTTTGTGCCCACGAAACGCTGGCCACGTTGGCTGTTTTGAAATACAAGTGCTGACTCAAGATAAGTAGGCTTCTTGGAATAATGAATGTTGCCTAGTTCAAAACAATTATCAATAGATTATATAGTGTTCCCTCTAAGCTGAGCAGGTGTCCTCCAGCTGCATTGCTACCACTAGGGGGTGGAATATTTTCAGTCGCTAAGGACAGGTATGTTCCCTGGAGTCCTGCAGAACTTGCCTGTCCCTCACAATTGAAAAATGTGACAGTAAAACAGCACCCTCTATTGGTGAGACTGTGGGTGGAGGACTCCTGCTCAGCTTAGATATAACGGAAAGCATGCAGTTTCATGAAAAATATATAATAATGTAATGAAAGGAATAGAATGATAGTGTAGTGAAAGGAATAGAATGAGAGTGTAATGAAAGGGGTAGAATGAGTTTAATAGAATGTTTTAATGATAATAAGTTATAAAACTGGAAAAAGAAAAAAAGAAATTATTAATCAATATTTAAAATAAGAACTTTATAGTAGATTTAATCTTTTTGAATAGAGTAATTTAACAGGAGTAAGGCCAATGATTGGAGAATAAGGAGCAAAGATAACTACGCTGAACACCCCAGTCATTGACTTCGACTACGCGTAGGCTCCATTACTGAGGCCGACTCCTGTTATTAGAATTGAACTTTCATTAACATGTTAGATTAAGTGGGAATTATTTGGTTTATAATATTTGGTAGAGTTTTTCCACTGGGGAATTTTTGTATTTAGACAGCCTTATAGGAGACATGAGTTGCCATTCTAATCTTAACCAATCTGGTAACTTTTCCATGAGTTCTGGGAGGACCCAATACATACTTTGGCGCATAATATAGGCTTGATGATACCTATAGAAATTTGGAAAATTTACCCCTCCCTCCTCAATTGATTTTTGTAAAGTCACTAAGGCAACTCTAGCAATTTTGCCCTGTCAAATAAATTTTGTAAGAACACTATTTATTTTTTTGTAAAAAGACCCCTGAAAAAACACCGGTAACATTCCCAATTGGTAACAAACCACAGGTAAAATCATCATTTTTACTGTTTGAACTCTTCCCCACCATGATATATGTAAAGGATTCCATTGCTCACATAATTCTGTAATCTTCTGTAATATATGTTTTTCATTTATTTTTATTGTTTCTTCTATTGTATTTTAAATCCAAATACCTAAATATTTTATTCCTTCATCTTTCCAAACAAATGAAAATGTATCAAATAATCCTTTTGTACAGTAAATATTGAGTGGAAGGACTTTTGATTTACTCCAATTTATTTTATATCCTGAAAATTTTCCAAAATCATTAATCCAATTGAGTAAACTTGGAATCGTCGTTTCAGGATTCCTCAAATAAAGCAAAATCCTGAATCTCCTTTGATTGCTGAATTGCTAACAAGGGTTCTAAAACTATATCAAAAAGCAAAGGAGATAATGGACAACCTTGTCTAACCTCCCTCCGCAAATTAAATCTCTCTGAAAAATTATTATTAATATATAATCTTACAACACGGGAGTTATATAATGTTTGAATCATTTGTATGAATCCTGATCCAATTCCAAACCATTCCATTGCTTGATACATAAAGGACCATTCCACTCGATCAAAAGCTTTTTCAGCATCTAACGAAACACAGAAGGCTCCAAATATATCTTTGGATAGAATCAACTATGTAAGGCCAATCTAGTGTTGTTAGAAGAATGTCTATAAGCTACAAATCCAGTCTGACACATACCAATGAAATGGGGAAGAGACTTAGCTAAACGCAAAGCTAATGTTTTAGCCAAAATTTTCCCATCTACATTTATTAAAGAAATAGGTCTATAGTTTGAAACCAATGTGGGATCTTTATTTGGCTTAGGCAAAACTATAGTAACTGATTCTGCCATAGTTCCTTTAATACTGACATTATTTAATTGTGTTTGATACAAATTTAATAGATAAGGTAAAATGGTAATTTGAAAAGATTTGTAAAATTCTACTGTGAAACCATCACCACCTGGAGCGGATCCAACTCTAGGGGATCCCAATGCTGCTTGCAATTCTTTTAGTGATATAGGCTTCTCTAAACTTTCTTTTATATGATCAGGAATTTTTGGTCCTTTAATTAACTTTAAAAATTCTAACCCTGTTTTTTCCTTCTCTGAATAAGGCTCAGAAGAATACAGGGACTTATAAAATTTCAAAAACTGTTTTATAATTGCATCCTTTTGAGAAGATGTATTTCCTTTTTCATCTTTTACCATCCCTATTTTTGCTCTTCTCTTTTTTACTTTTAAATAATTCGCCAATAATCTTCCCGCCTTATTCGAATTTCCATAATACATTGTTTGTTGAGAGAATAAGTCTTTTCTTACCATTTTATAAGAACTCTCATTATATTGTCCTTTAATTTTTAATAAATCTTGTAAAGTAGAATTATCCCACTTATTCATTAAATTTGATTCTAATCTATTTATTTCTTGTTCCAAATTAGAGAATTGTTTTTTAATTTGTTTCTTATTAAATGTTGAAAAGGAAATAATTTGTCCTTTTATGGTAGCTTTGAATGCATCCCAAATTGTTTCTATAGAGACATCTGCAGTATTATTAAATTGAAAGTATTCATTAATTTTTGACTTAATTCTCTCAACAAAATTGGGATCTGCAAGCAATGTATTATCAAATTTCCATATTAATTTATTAATCATTTGATCAATTAAATTTATTTTGATCCATACCCCTCCATGATCAGATAGAATGATTGGATCAATTAAAGCTTGCGTTACTTGTTGAACTAAGGAATTTGAAACAAATAAATAATCTATTCTAGAAAAAGATTTATGAACCTGGGAACAAAAAGAAAATTCCCGATCATTAAAATGAACTATTTGCCATATATCATGTTAAACATAATTTTGTACCAAATTATCTAATCCTAATGACTTCATACATCTACTAGGTTTTTTATCCAAAATTGGATCTATAACAGCATTGAAATCCCCAGCCACAACCAAATTAGAAGCAGCCAGTGGTATTAATAATTGCTGAAGGTTTTTTAAAAATTCAGTTTGATTCGAATTAGGTGCATATACATTAAATAATGCCAATGTGGTACTTCCCATTATCATGTCCACATGTACCCATCTTCCTAATGGGTCTGCATTTTTCATTTTAAATGAAGCATTACACTTTGTATGAATTAGAATTGCTACTCTTGCTTTTTTCCCTATAGCTGGTGCATAAAAAATGCTTTATCCAATCACATTTTAATTTTTTAGATTCAATATCAGACAGATGGGTCTCTTGGATAAAACAAATGTCAGAAGTCTGCTGTTTTAGAAAAAGAAGTGTTTTTTTTCCTTTTTATAGGATGGTTGAGGCCAAATAATCTATTATATTGTAACCTTTTCATTAATATTCCTCTCTTCCTATTATTTCCTCTTTCTTCTTCCCTTAATTTAGTATTCATTGTCTGATTTAATAAATCCCCATATCCCAACCCTATTCCCACCCAATCAAATTTAAGATAACTTGAAAACACCATAACAGGCAAGTTTCTAACACCCCTCCCTTGAAAATCTTAAAAATCCTTTATTGTTTTGTTTTTGTTCCTTCACATAGAAATTAAATAAAATACATGACACCTCCCATTTCCAATTTCTCAATAAATGATATACAGTGGAACCTTGGTTTACAAGCATAATTCATTCCAGAAGCATGCTCGTAAACCAAATTGCTCGTATATCAAAGCAAGTTTCCCCATAGGAAATAAGGGA
This sequence comes from Geotrypetes seraphini, assembly GCF_902459505.1. Classification (NCBI taxonomy): domain Eukaryota; kingdom Metazoa; phylum Chordata; class Amphibia; order Gymnophiona; family Dermophiidae; genus Geotrypetes; species Geotrypetes seraphini. Next base: position 206,325,004 of record NC_047088.1, read on the forward strand.
AACTGCTTTGATTGGTTCCACCTCCTCCTCCCCCGAGGCTACCGGCGCTGCTCCATTCTCCCCCCCTTGAGGAATCTGACGCTGTTCCAAACCCCTCCCCGTGATCCAGCTTCCCCCCTGCGAACCGGTATCCTCCCCCCACTCGCGTTGCCCCCACCTTCACCGCGATCCTACTTCCCCCCTCCCCCGAGCATATCAATGACACTTCCTTTACCCGACTTGGCACCAGTGCCGGTGCCCGAAGATCCTCCCTCTTCTGGCGCAGCCCGGGCTGGGCGGTGTGTTGGAGATCCTCCCTCTTCTGGTCTGGGCTGGTCTCCGAGATTGAGAGCGAGGCCAGAAGGCTTTGAGCATGCGCAAATGCTCAAAGCCAGTCCAGCCCAGCCCAGACCAGAAGAGGGAGGATCTCCGACGCACCGCCCAGCCCAGGCTGCGCCAGAAGAGGGAGGATCTTCGGGCACTGGCACTGGTGCCAAGACGGGGTAAAGTTAGTATCATTGACGTGCTCGGGGGGGGGAAAGTAGGATCACGGTGGAGGGGGGCAAGGCGAGGGGGGGATGCCGGATCGCGGGGGGGGTGCTCATACAGCAAGGCAAGCTCAGTTTATGAGGCACCAAGTTTGCAAATGTTTTGCTCGTCTTGCAAAACACTTGCAAACCAGTGCACTCGTAAACCGAGGTACCACTGTACAAATGTAACTTAAAAAATATAATTACCTCTGGACACCTTAACTTAGTATTCTTAAAAATTATATATAAATATAATTCATCAATCAACCAATATATCCTAATAAATTCATTAGAGATATTTCAAATAGCTTTCCTTAAATCCCTACATGACACAAAAATTCATTCATATTCTATAATGCCATAAATAAAATACATTTTCAGTAAGCATCAAACATAACAATAAATCCGAAATTAATATACATTAAGAAAAAAAATATATATATATATATATATATATTGTGACCAGTCAGACCCGGGCTCTGCCAAGGTCCCAGCTAAGCTTAGGAAAAAAGTAAAAACAAAATCCCGGAAGGAAAAACCCAGGATCTCCCAGAGGTATATTGTGGGAGATAATGCCAGTGACCACCAGGAGGAGCCAGTTTTATCTGAGGAAGAAGGGAGTGAGTTTGATCCTAGTCACCACCAGGGGAGCTCTAGAGGCCCCTGGACTTCTGCTGACACACTCAGAACAGGGCACGCCCCTAGAGTAGATAAGCCAGCAGTGGCATTCAAACCAGCAAGCCGGTTAGGGAGGAAGTTTAGGTCTTGTCTCCCTAAAGCTTCACCTAGGGCAAACAGGAGTAACAGCCCTATACCGATGGAACTGGCTGAGGCTGGGCAAGCAGAAGATTTACTACTCCCAAAGGAAGAGCCTATGGACTGCCAAGAGACTTGTGCTGACTGTGATTCCAATTATCTTGAACCAATGCAGGTGGACTTGGCTTTAATCCACAAACAGTGAGTGTGGTTCTTTTGGAACTGTTTGTGTTCTGTTCTTGTTTTTTCTTGAATGTTGTTTTGAAAGGAAGCTAGGAGTGTGTGGGGAGAGGTTTTGCTGCCATCTTGGGAGGGAATTTTTGAAAGCCTATCTGAAGGCCTTTATGTTAGCAAAACCTGGTTCACTCTCCTATTCCTGGCAGACAGATATGTTTGTCAGAGGCTTTCCTTTATTTCATTTAATGATTGGAAATTGAGGAAACTTAAATGCTGAACCTTATTTTGATGGAATAAAATACCTGTTTTGGAGCAGGCACTACTAGCTCTACAAAGAGCTGGATCCCCAGAGCCATTGGGACCTGATAAGCAGGGGAAGAAAGTTGGGACTTTATTATGAACTGCTTTAGTTTCTTGCCCTTTTTGGCAGTTTTGTTTTTGTTCTCTTTAATGCTATAAGAAGCCCTAACTGATGTTACAAAGTTGGAGGAAGTACTTACCTGCCTTAACGAATCAAGTAAAAAGAACTATTTTTCTAAACAACTCTATGATTGAGGCTTTATTTTTGTTTGAATTAATTGTGAGTTCGGTTGAAAAGTCCAGTCCTGCAGGGTGGCTCCATGTCGGGTCACACGCTAATGCAGTTTGTTGTAGCCATCAAAATTACTGCAGAGCCCTGCCCTGGGCTATAGTGGTGGCCACAAGTTATATATATATATTTTTTTAAATTATTTTTTTCCCCCCTTTTTATTTAAAAGAAACTTTCATAAAGTAGATCCTGCAGGAATGAAACCCAATAAAAGACTATTCATTTTACACGGGAATGCTCTGAAATTAAAGTCTTACTTTCATTTCAAGAAATTCTGATGAATAGTATTAACAAGAGATTCAGTTCAAATGCATACTCCAGACACCGTGGGGGAGGGGGGTGGGAACTGTAGTTTGAAAATTTCACGGGGCCTAGTCCAGGATTTACTTCTCAATAGAAACCCAGATCCAGTGGTAAACATAGCCATTTTATTATATTCAAGATCAGTTATTTCAGGGCACTGTCATTGCTCTCATCTATATGCATATCTCCTGCATAAAGACTTATCGTGGCTGACTTTACCCGGTTGTAAAACCTCCCCAGAAACAGGAAGCTAAAGATCAGAGGCTTCATATCAAACCACCTCCGAACTTCCGTTCTGTAAGCTTCATTGTTCCCCCCTCCAACTCCACATCCCTGGCATCTTTGGTGAATCCCTCATTGCGCATGACAATAAGCTCAACATCCGATGATCACTGAGCGTTTCCCGTTCAGTTTTTCCTTCTCAGAGCTCCGAACTCCTCTTCAGATTAAACCCATTCAGCATTTGTAGCTGCCTTCTCATTTAACATTCTCAATCTACCACAGTCACCTCATAGGAATCAAGCACCTTCAGAGTTCCATTCCAGAGCCTCCCAGACTTCAGTAAGTATACTTTAGCATATGAAAGTTCTTTTTTTTTTTTTCCTCCAAAGAAAGTATGAATTATAAGATTCTAAATCAGTTAACAGGTTTTTTTTCCAGCAGCCATTGTAGACCATAAAAATAAAAATTAAAACAGAATAAAACTAAGTTCCTTTTTCAAATTATCCATGTTTTAATCAATGGATTTATTTCATTTTTTTATCTTATTAGTTAGTCCATTGGCATTTCTTGAGCCGAAATAAAATCTTTAAGCTTTTCACGATCTTGAAAAATATAAAGTTTATCTTTATAAGTAACCTTCATTTGAGACGGATAAAAAAGCCCATATTTAGCCCCCATTTCTTTTAATGGTTGTCTCAGTTCCAAAAACTTGTGTCTTAATATAACTGTTTCTTTAGCCAAGTCTGGAACTATTGTTAATTTAGAGTCTTTATATGAAAAGTTCTTAACTTCTTTTGCTGCTTTTATAAAGTCCAGAACATGTTGAAATCTAATTTAAATATAATTGTTCTTGGCTTACCTTATGTGGATTTAGTACCAATTCTATGTGCTTTTTCTATCTCAATAGGAATTTTTGTTTTTATTGAAAGAATCTTTGGGATTGTATCTTCCAAAAAGGAAATAATATTTTTTCCTTCATATCCTTCCTTAAGACCAAACATTCTTAAGTTCTGTTTCCTGGAAAAATTTTCAAGATCAATTAATCTCTGCTGCAGTGTAGTAATTTTTTTATGATCTTCTTTATTTTCAATCTGTGTTTTTTCCAAAATCTCAATTCTGTTTTCCATTTTGTTCATTCTATGGTTGATGATATCTAATTTTCCATTCGTGTTATTTATTTCTTGCTTCAATTCCACCATTGTTACACTTATATTTTCCAATTTATCCAATATTTCAATAACATCCAAAGCATCAAGTGAGGATGATATTCCACTGACCGTTTATAAGTCTTCCTTTAATCTTTTTGGATTCACTGTAGATTTTCCTAAATTCTCTTGGGACTTTTGTTTAACAGAAATCATCTTCAAAAATTATTCTTCCAAATATGATAAAATAAGAGGATATAAATATTTCCTACTAAATAAGTCCAAGGGAGGGAGCTCAAACTTCAACCTGCCATACGCTATGACTCCAAGTTCCGGAATCTGACCTGTACTTATCTAAAATGGTGTTGCACATCGAGATATCTAGATCCAGATAGAATGAGGGATAAATACATTTTTGGTTGAGACATTGTTGGAACATTGCTGTTGGGATGCACAAATTCGATATATGATTATAGAATAGTGACATCAGTCTGGACAACAACGGTATGTCTCTTGACTACAAGTTGCATTGATTTATAAGATACTCTAATACTCAGATCAATTAAGAATATCAATTTTGACTTCCTTCCTTCTTTGTATTTCCTGTACTTATGATGTTTTCTTCTCAATTACTATTGCAGGGATTGTGTTTAAATTGTTTAATAAAAGAAAAGTATCAATTTTGATTTTGAAAAATATCATTATAAAGTATTACAATTTATTGAAAATGATACCCTTAAAATATGATATTGTGAGTGGATACATGTGCAATAGTCTCTTTTTTCTGTCATTTTTATACATAAATTTAAGGCCATGACATACTTCCTCATGAAAAGAACAAAACGCTCCACTCACATCTTCATACAACAGCAAACAGTTCAATTAAAATTTAAAATAACTTATCAAGATAAATAAGAAGAAAATACGAATTTCCATAATGGGACAGACCAAAGGTCCATCAAGCGCAGTATCCTGTTTCCAACAATGGTCAAACCAGGTCCCTTGTACCTTGCAAAAACCCAAGGAGTAGCAACATTCCAGAGCTGAGATTGTGATGTCATAATGCCTCAGAGCCAAACTCATCAGTGATGTTACAATGGTTTGATGGTCCTATACTTGGCTCACATAAGAACATAAGAGCTGCAATACTGGGACAGACCAAAGGTCCATCAAGCCCAGTATCCTGTTTCCAACAGTGGCTAACCCAGGTCCCAAGTACCTAGCTATCAACATGTTGCCTGTTGCCTCTTGTAGAGCTCTTACAAAGAGTAAAATTGAGACCTCCAGGGGTCTTGCAAACCATATTCTCTTACTCAGACTAACAAAGGCTTGAGCATGCAATGATAAAAGAGAAAGGTCCACAAAATGTAATGGAAATTATGGTTATCCTGCATATCAAACATCTGAAATTATGAATTGGTAAATTCAGCATTTATAAGGAATTGCAAGCTTATGCTTACCATCTCATACAACCTCTTTCCAAATGGCACACTTATTTTGCTTATCTCTGAGCTAAAGAAGAAGGATTGCCTTCAAAAGTTAGGGCTCCTTTTACAAACCTGCACTAGGGCCTTAATGCGCAGAATAGCACGCGCTAATTTGCCACATGCGCGCTAGCCGCTACTGCCTCCTTTTGAGCAGACATTATATTTTCGGCTAGCGCGAGCTGTAGTGCGCGCTAATCCGGTGCGTGCATTAAAAACGCTAGCGCACCTTTGTAAAAGGAGCCCTTACTCTAACCATTCTCTAGTTAGTCCAATAAAAGAAGTATCACTTGGATTCTCTTTGTCTTGTTTTATTTCTTTTTATTTCTAGAGCGAAATGGTGTGGTGGCGGTCTTAGTCCACTCTTCAAGGTAATATGTAGAAATAAAACAAAAACATAAATGAAAAAAAATAATATTTTTGTTTTATTACCTTTTTATTTCTGCGTATTATCTGTAAGAGTGGGCTAACACGGCTGCCACGCCATTTCTCTCAAATGACACACTGAAACCAAAAAGTTCTGATCCGTAAAAGGGTTTCCCCAAGGGTACAAAATAGCAGAAAACTCTTCATAAATCAGATCAAATAAATCTGATTTTACTTATGATGAAGTTTTATACTCTTGGAATTCCCATGAATTGTTGCTAACCCTGGAATGCTGCCAACAACAGCAGGATAATTTCAGAATTAAGTTGAAGCAATCTGTTCTTTTTCATTCATTGCACACATTAATGGCTCAATTTAAACTCTCTCGTTTGGTGGGTATCTCTAACATACAGAGAAATTATGCACTGGAAAAAATAGTATCAGTCAATCTATACTGTGTGGGAGATAGGTGCCAACTATGACAGAATCAAGCCCTAATTTAAAAAAGGTCTGCAGAGATTTATCACAGTAAGCGTACACTCTGCTGAAATGTTAGGATACTATAACTATACTTAAGCACTGATGCACAATGAGTGGTATGGTAATGTGAGTTATTCATAGACCTATTTCATGACAAATGTCAAAGAAGTATTCTAGCCCTCTGTCTCACACAAGATAAAAAGGGAACACACAGCAGGAAAACAGAGGCAGTCCAGAGAAGCAATACCGAAGAGAATGTCCCAATACGTCCTTAGAGAAAACTATAGTTTGACTGGGAAACAGATGGGTTTTAGTACAGGAAGAGCTCCTGAGATGCAGGTCTGTAAAGGGAGAGGGTCACAATGCCAAAACCATTCCCTGC